>NC_081851.1:1406475-2812950 GCF_963259705.1 Myotis daubentonii
TTTTTTTTGTGAATCAGTTAAAATGGTGGTGGTTCCAGTAAATACTTCTAAGCAAACTGTCTAATTGTGGTAAAACTGTTAAAATACACAATGAGAGTTCCCAGAAATGATTAAGAACGTGTAATAAACATCTCAAGTACACGTAAATAGATTCTTACTACATTTACTGTCGAATTCAACACGGAGGTTTCCAGTGGAAAGCTGTGAAATGACGAAAATACTGGTAATGTTTACAAGTACGGGTACTTCTGGTGGCATTTTCACGGGACTGTGCTTTCAAATATTAAGAGTTCATGTTTACAGAGCTAAGAATTGGTGTCTAAAGCCTTTGAATCACGAGAATAGTTTTTGTGTTTACAATTGAGGAGGATTGGCTTTGGCGTTTTTTTTGGTGAATCAGTCAAAATGGTGGCGGTTCCAGTAAACAGTTCTAAGCAAACTGTCTAATTGTGGTAAAACTGTTAAAATACACAATGAGAGTTCCCAGAAATGATTAAGAACGTGTAATAAACATCTCAAGTACACGTAAATAGATTCTTACTACATTTACTGTCGAATTAAACACGGAGGTTTCCAGTGGAAAGCTGTGAAATGACGAAAATACTGGTAATGTTTACAAGTCCGGGTACTTCGGGTGGCGTTTTCACGGGACTGTGCTTTCAATTATTACGAGTTCATGTTTACAGAGCTCAGAATTGGTGTCTAAAGCCTTTGAATCACGAGAATAGTTTTTGTGTTTACAATTTAGGAGGATTGGCTTTGGCGTTTTTTTGTGTGTGAATCAGTTAAAATGGTGGCGGTTCCAGTAAACAGTTCTAAGCAAACTGTCTAATTGTGGTAAAACTGTTAAAATACACAATGAGAGTTCCCAGAAATGATTAAGAACGTGTAATAAACATCTCAAGTACACGTAAATAGATTCTTACTACATTTACTGTCGAATTCAACACGGAGGTTTCCAGTGGAAAGCTGTGAAATGACGAAAATACTGGTAATGTTTACAAGTCCGGGTACTTCTGGTGGCATTTTCACGGGACTGTGCTTTCGATTATTACGAGTTCATGTTTACAGAGCTCAGAATTGGTGTCTAAAGCCTTTGAATCACGAGAATAGTTTTTGTGTTTACAATTTAGGAGGATTGGCTTTGGCGTTTTTTTTGTGTGAATCAGTTAAAATGGTGGCGGTTCCAGTAAACAGTTCTAAGCAAACTGTCTAATTGTGGTAAAACTGTTAAAATACACAATGAGAGTTCCCAGAAATGATTAAGAACGTGTAATAAACATCTCAAGTACACGTAAATAGATTCTTACTACATTTACTGTCGAATTAAACACGGAGGTTTCCAGTGGAAAGCTGTGAAATGACGAAAATACTGGTAATGTTTACAAGTACGGGTACTTCTGGTGGCGTTTTCACGGGACTGTGCTTTCAAATATTAAGAGTTCATGTTTACAGAGCTCAGAATTGGTGTCTAAAGCCTTTGAATGATGAGAATAGTGTTTTTGTTTACAATTTAGGAGGATTGGCTTTGGCATTTTTTTTTGTGTGAATCAGTTAAAATGGTGGCGGTTCCAGTAAATACTTCTAAGCAAACTGTCTAATTGTGGTAAAACTGTTAAAATACACAATGAGAGTTCCCAGAAATGATTAAGAACGTGTAATAAACATCTCAAGTACACGTAAATAGATTCTTACTACATTTACTGTCGAATTCAACACGGAGGTTTCCAGTGGAAAGCTGTGAAATGACGAAAATACTGGTAATGTTTACAAGTACGGGTACTTCTGGTGGCGTTTTCACGGGACTGTGCTTTCAATTATTACGAGTTCATGTTTACAGAGCTCAGAATTGGTGTCTAAAGCCTTTGAATCACGAGAATAGTTTTTGTGTTTACAATTTAGGAGGATTGGCTTTGGCGTTTTTTTTGTGTGAATCAGTTGAAATGGTGGCGGTTCCAGTAAACAGTTCTAAGCAAACTGTCTAATTGTGGTAAAACTGTTAAAATACACAATGAGAGTTCCCAGAAATGATTAAGAACGTGTAATAAACATCTCAAGTACACGTAAATAGATTCTTACTACATTTACTGTCGAATTAAACACGGAGGTTTCCAGTGGAAAGCTGTGAAATGACGAAAATACTGGTAATGTTTACAAGTCCGGGTACTTCGGGTGGCGTTTTCACGGGACTGTGCTTTCAATTATTACGAGTTCATGTTTACAGAGCTCAGAATTGGTGTCTAAAGCCTTTGAATCACGAGAATAGTTTTTGTGTTTACAATTTAGGAGGATTGGCTTTGGCGTTTTTTTTGTGTGAATCAGTTAAAATGGTGGCGGTTCCAGTAAATACTTCTAAGCAAACTGTCTAATTGTGGTAAAACTGTTAAAATACACAATGAGAGTTCCCAGAAATGATTAAGAACGTGTAATAAACCCCTCAAGTACACGTAAATAGATTCTTACTACATTTACTGTCGAATTCAACACGGAGGTTTCCAGTGGAAAGCTGTGAAATGACGAAAATACTGGTAATGTTTACAAGTCCGGGTACTTCTGGTGGCGTTTTCACGGGACTGTGCTTTCAATTATTACGAGTTCATGTTTACAGAGCTCAGAATTGGTGTCTAAAGCCTTTGAATCACGAGAATAGTTTTTGTGTTTACAATTTAGGAGGATTGGCTTTTGCGTTTTTTTTTGTGAATCAGTTAAAATGGTGGTGGTTCCAGTAAATACTTCTAAGCAAACTGTCTAATTGTGGTAAAACTGTTAAAATACACAATGAGAGTTCCCAGAAATGATTAAGAACGTGTAATAAACATCTCAAGTACACGTAAATAGATTCTTACTACATTTACTGTCGAATTCAACACGGAGGTTTCCAGTGGAAAGCTGTGAAATGACGAAAATACTGGTAATGTTTACAAGTACGGGTACTTCTGGTGGCGTTTTCACGGGACTGTGCTTTCAAATATTAAGAGTTCATGTTTACAGAGCTAAGAATTGGTGTCTAAAGCCTTTGAATCACGAGAATAGTTTTTGTGTTTACAATTGAGGAGGATTGACTTTGGCGTTTTTTTTGGTGAATCAGTCAAAATGGTGGCGGTTCCAGTAAACAGTTCTAAGCAAACTGTCTAATTGTGGTAAAACTGTTAAAATACACAATGAGAGTTCCCAGAAATGATTAAGAACGTGTAATAAACATCTCAAGTACACGTAAATAGATTCTTACTACATTTACTGTCGAATTAAACACGGAGGTTTCCAGTGGAAAGCTGTGAAATGACGAAAATACTGGTAATGTTTACAAGTCCGGGTACTTCGGGTGGCGTTTTCACGGGACTGTGCTTTCAATTATTACGAGTTCATGTTTACAGAGCTCAGAATTGGTGTCTAAAGCCTTTGAATCACGAGAATAGTTTTTGTGTTTACAATTTAGGAGGATTGGCTTTGGCGGTTTTTTTTGTGTGAATCACTTAAAATGGTGGCGGTTCCAGTAAATACTTCTAAGCAAACTGTCTAATTGTGGTAAAACTGTTAAAATACACAATGAGAGTTCCCAGAAATGATTAAGAACGTGTAATAAACATCTCAAGTACACGTAAATAGATTCTTACTACATTTACTGTCGAATTAAACACGGAGGTTTCCAGTGGAATGCTGTGAAATGACGAAAATACTGGTAATGTTTACAAGTACGGGTACTTCTGGTGGCGTTTTCACGGGACTGTGCTTTCAAATATTAAGAGTTCATGTTTACAGAGCTCAGAATTGGTGTCTAAAGCCTTTGAATCACGAGAATAGTTTTTGTGTTTACAATTGAGGAGGATTGGCTTTGGCGTTTTTTTTGGTGAATCAGTCAAAATGGTGGCGGTTCCAGTAAATACTTCTAAGCAAACTGTCTAATTGTGGTAAAACTGTTAAAATACACAATGAGAGTTCCCAGAAATGATTAAGAACGTGTAATAAACCCCTCAAGTACACGTAAATAGATTCTTACTACATTTACTGTCGAATTCAACACGGAGGTTTCCAGTGGAAAGCTGTGAAATGACGAAAATACTGGTAATGTTTACAAGTACGGGTACTTCTGGTGGCGTTTTCACGGGACTGTGCTTTCAATTATTACGAGTTCATGTTTACAGAGCTCAGAATTGGTGTCGAAAGCCTTTGAATCACGAGAATAGTTTTTGTGTTTACAATTTAGGAGGATTGGCTTTGGCGTTTTTTTTGTGTGAATCAGTTAAAATGGTGGCGGTTCCAGTAAATACTTCTAAGCAAACTGTCTAATTGTGGTAAAACTGTTAAAATACACAATGAGAGTTCCCAGAAATGATTAAGAACGTGTAATAAACCCCTCAAGTACACGTAAATAGATTCTTACTACATTTACTGTCGAATTCAACACAGAGGTTTCCAGTGGAAAGCTGTGAAATGACGAAAATACTGGTAATGTTTACAAGTACGGGTACTTCTGGTGGCGTTTTCACGGGACTGTGCTTTCAATTATTACGAGTTCATGTTTACAGAGCTCAGAATTGGTGTCTAAAGCCTTTGAATCACGAGAATAGTTTTTGTGTTTACAATTTAGGAGGATTGGCTTTTGCGGTTTTTTTTGTGAATCAGTTAAAATGGTGGCGGTTCCAGTAAATACTTCTAAGCAAACTGTCTAATTGTGGTAAAACTGTTAAAATACACAATGAGAGTTCCCAGAAATGATTAAGAACGTGTAATAAACCCCTCAAGTACACGTAAATAGATTCTTACTACATTTACTGTCGAATTCAACACGGAGGTTTCCAGTGGAAAGCTGTGAAATGACGAAAATACTGGTAATGTTTACAAGTCCGGGTACTTCGGGTGGCGTTTTCACGGGACTGTGCTTTCAATTATTACGAGTTCATGTTTACAGAGCTCAGAATTGGTGTCTAAAGCCTTTGAATCACGAGAATAGTTTTTGTGTTTACAATTTAGGAGGATTGGCTTTGGCGGTTTTTTTTGTGTGAATCAGTTAAAATGGTGGCGGTTCCAGTAAATACTTCTAAGCAAACTGTCTAATTGTGGTAAAACTGTTAAAATACACAATGAGAGTTCCCAGAAATGATTAAGAACGTGTAATAAACATCTCAAGTACACGTAAATAGATTCTTACTACATTTACTGTCGAATTCAACACGGAGGTTTCCAGTGGAAAGCTGTGAAATGACGAAAATACTGGTAATGTTTACAAGTACGGGTACTTCTGGTGGCGTTTTCACGGGACTGTGCTTTCAAATATTAAGAGTTCATGTTTACAGAGCTCAGAATTGGTGTCTAAAGCCTTTGAATGACGAGAATAGTGTTTTTGTTTACAATTTAGGAGGATTGGCTTTGGCGTTTTTTTTGTGTGAATCAGTTAAAATGGTGGCGGTTCCAGTAAATACTTCTAAGCAAACTGTCTAATTGTGGTAAAACTGTTAAAATACACAATGAGAGTTCCCAGAAATGATTAAGAACGTGTAATAAACATCTCAAGTACACATAAATAGATTCTTACTACATTTACTGTCGAATTCAATCACGGAGGTTTCCAGTGGAAAGGTGTGAAATGACGAAAATACTGGTAATGTTTACAAGTCCGGGTACTTCTGGTGGCGTTTTCACGGGACTGTGCTTTCAAATATTAAGAGTTCATGTTTACAGAGCTCAGAATTGGTGTCTAAAGCCTTTGAATCACGAGAATAGTTTTTGTGTTTACAATTTAGGAGGATTGGCTTTGGCGGTTTTTTTTGTGTGAATCAGTTAAAATGGTGGCGGTTCCAGTAAATACTTCTAAGCAAACTGTCTAATTGTGGTAAAACTGTTAAAATACACAATGAGAGTTCCCAGAAATGATTAAGAACGTGTAATAAACATCTCAAGTACACGTAAATAGATTCTTACTACATTTACTGTCGAATTCAACACGGAGGTTTCCAGTGGAAAGCTGTGAAATGACGAAAATACTGGTAATGTTTACAAGTACGGGTACTTCTGGTGGCGTTTTCACGGGACTGTGCTTTCAAATATTAAGAGTTCATGTTTACAGAGCTCAGAATTGGTGTCTAAAGCCTTTGAATGACGAGAATAGTGTTTTTGTTTACAATTTAGGAGGATTGGCTTTGGCGTTTTTTTTTGTGTGAATCAGTTAAAATGGTGGCGGTTCCAGTAAATACTTCTAAGCAAACTGTCTAATTGTGGTAAAACTGTTAAAATACACAATGAGAGTTCCCAGAAATGATTAAGAACGTGTAATAAACATCTCAAGTACACATAAATAGATTCTTACTACATTTACTGTCGAATTCAATCACGGAGGTTTCCAGTGGAAAGCTGTGAAATGACGAAAATACTGGTAATGTTTACAAGTCCGGGTACTTCTTGTGGCGTTTTCACGGGACTGTGCTTTCAAATATTAAGAGTTCATGTTTACAGAGCTCAGAATTGGTGTCTAAAGCCTTTGAATCACGAGAATAGTTTTTGTGTTTACAATTTAGGAGGATTGGCTTTGGCTTTTTTTTGTGTGAATCAGTTAAAATGGTGGCGGTTCCAGTAAATACTTCTAAGCAAACTGTCTAATTGTGGTAAAACTGTTAAAATACACAATGAGAGTTCCCAGAAATGATTAAGAACGTGTAATAAACATCTCAAGTACACGTAAATAGATTCTTACTACATTTACTGTCGAATTAAACACGGAGGTTTCCAGTGGAAAGCTGTGAAATGACGAAAATACTGGTAATGTTTACAAGTACGGGTACTTCTGGTGGCGTTTTCACGGGACTGTGCTTTCAAATATTAAGAGTTCATGTTTACAGAGCTCAGAATTGGTGTCTAAAGCCTTTGAATGACGAGAATAGTGTTTTTGTTTACAATTTAGGAGGATTGGCTTTGGCGTTTTTTTTGTGTGAATCAGTTAAAATGGTGGCGGTTCCAGTAAATACTTCTAAGCAAACTGTCTAATTGTGGTAAAACTGTTAAAATACACAATGAGAGTTCCCAGAAATGATTAAGAACGTGTAATAAACATCTCAAGTACACATAAATAGATTCTTAATACATTTACTGTCGAATTCAATCACGGAGGTTTCCAGTGGAAAGGTGTGAAATGACGAAAATACTGGTAATGTTTACAAGTCCGGGTACTTCTGGTGGCGTTTTCACGGGACTGTGCTTTCAAATATTAAGAGTTCATGTTTACAGAGCTCAGAATTGGTGTCTAAAGCCTTTGAATCACGAGAATAGTTTTTGTGTTTACAATTTAGGAGGATTGGCTTTGGCGTTTTTTTTGTGTGAATCAGTCAAAATGGTGGCGGTTCCAGTAAATACTTCTAAGCAAACTGTCTAATTGTGGTAAAACTGTTAAAATACACAATGAGAGTTCCCAGAAATGATTAAGAACGTGTAATAAACATCTCAAGTACACGTAAATAGATTCTTACTACATTTACTGTCGAATTAAACACGGAGGTTTCCAGTGGAAAGGTGTGAAATGACGAAAATACTGGTAATGTTTACAAGTACGGGTACTTCTGGTGGCGTTTTCACGGGACTGTGCTTTCAAATATTAAGAGTTCATGTTTACAGAGCTCAGAATTGGTGTCGAAAGCCTTTAAATCACGAGAATAGTTTTTGTGTTTAAAATTTAGGAGGATTGGCTTTGGCGTTTTTTTTGTGTGAATCAGTCAAAATGGTGACGGTTCCAGTAAATACTTCTAAGCAAACTGTCTAATTGTGGTAAAACTGTTAAAATACACAATGAGAGTTCCCAGAAATGATTAAGAACGTGTAATAAACCCCTCAAGTACACGTAAATAGATTCTTACTACATTTACTGTCGAATTCAACACGGAGGTTTCCAGTGGAAAGCTGTGAAATGACGAAAATACTGGTAATGTTTACAAGTACGGGTACTTCTGGTGGCGTTTTCACGGGACTGTGCTTTCAAATATTAAGAGTTCATGTTTACAGAGCTCAGAATTGGTGTCGAAAGCCTTTAAATCACGAGAATAGTTTTTGTGTTTACAATTTAGGAGGATTGGCTTTGGCGTTTTTTTTGTGTGAATCAGTCAAAATGGTGGCGGTTCCAGTAAACAGTTCTAAGCAAACTGTCTAATTGCGGTAAAACTGTTAAAATACACAATGAGAGTTCCCAGAAATGATTAAGAACGTGTAATAAACATCTCAAGTACACGTAAATAGATTCTTACTACATTTACTGTCGAATTCAACACGGAGGTTTCCAGTGGAAAGCTGTGAAATGACGAAAATACTGGTAATGTTTACAAGTACGGGTACTTCTGGTGGCGTTTTCACGGGACTGTGCTTTCAATTATTACGAGTTCATGTTTACAGAGCTCAGAATTGGTGTCTAAAGCCTTTGAATCACGAGAATAGTTTTTGTGTTTACAATTTAGGAGGATTGGCTTTGGCGTTTTTTTTATGTGAATCAGTTGAAATGGTGGCGGTTCCAGTAAACAGTTCTAAGCAAACTGTCTAATTGCGGTAAAACTGTTAAAATACACAATGAGAGTTCCCAGAAATGATTAAGAACGTGTAATAAACATCTCAAGTACACGTAAATAGATTCTTACTACATTTACTGTCGAATTAAACACGGAGGTTTCCAGTGGAAAGCTGTGAAATGACGAAAATACTGGTAATGTTTACAAGTCCGGGTACTTCTGGTGGCGTTTTCACGGGACTGTGCTTTCAATTATTACGAGTTCATGTTTACAGAGCTCAGAATTGGTGTCTAAAGCCTTTGAATCACGAGAATAGTTTTTGTGTTTACAATTTAGGAGGATTGGCTTTGGCGTTTTTTTTGTGTGAATCAGTTAAAATGGTGGCGGTTCCAGTAAACAGTTCTAAGCAAACTGTCTAATTGTGGTAAAACTGTTAAAATACACAATGAGAGTTCCCAGAAATGATTAAGAACGTGTAATAAACATCTCAAGTACACGTAAATAGATTCTTACTACATTTACTGTCGAATTAAACACGGAGGTTTCCAGTGGAAAGCTGTGAAATGACGAAAATACTGGTAATGTTTACAAGTCCGGGTACTTCGGGTGGCGTTTTCACGGGACTGTGCTTTCAATTATTACGAGTTCATGTTTACAGAGCTCAGAATTGGTGTCTAAAGCCTTTGAATCACGAGAATAGTTTTTGTGTTTACAATTTAGGAGGATTGGCTTTGGCGGTTTTTTTTGTGTGAATCAGTTAAAATGGTGGCGGTTCCAGTAAATACTTCTAAGCAAACTGTCTAATTGTGGTAAAACTGTTAAAATACACAATGAGAGTTCCCAGAAATGATTAAGAACGTGTAATAAACATCTCAAGTACACGTAAATAGATTCTTACTACATTTACTGTCGAATTAAACACGGAGGTTTCCAGTGGAAAGCTGTGAAATGACGAAAATACTGGTAATGTTTACAAGTACGGGTACTTCTGGTGGCGTTTTCACGGGACTGTGCTTTCAAATATTAACAGTTCATGTTTACAGAGCTCAGAATTGGTGTCTAAAGCCTTTGAATGACGAGAATAGTGTTTTTGTTTACAATTTAGGAGGATTGGCTTTGGCGTTTTTTTTGTGTGAATCAGTTAAAATGGTGGCGGTTCCAGTAAATACTTCTAAGCAAACTGTCTAATTGTGGTAAAACTGTTAAAATACACAATGAGAGTTCCCAGAAATGATTAAGAACGTGTAATAAACCCCTCAAGTACACGTAAATAGATTCTTACTACATTTACTGTCGAATTCAACACGGAGGTTTCCAGTGGAAAGCTGTGAAATGACGAAAATACTGGTAATGTTTACAAGTCCGGGTACTTCTGGTGGCGTTTTCACGGGACTGTGCTTTCAATTATTACGAGTTCATGTTTACAGAGCTCAGAATTGGTGTCTAAAGCCTTTGAATCACGAGAATAGTTTTTGTGTTTACAATTTAGGAGGATTGGCTTTGGCGTTTTTTTTGTGTGAATCAGTTAAAATGGTGGCGGTTCCAGTAAACAGTTCTAAGCAAACTGTCTAATTGTGGTAAAACTGTTAAAATACACAATGAGAGTTCCCAGAAATGATTAAGAACGTGTAATAAACATCTCAAGTACACGTAAATAGATTCTTACTACATTTACTGTCGAATTAAACACGGAGGTTTCCAGTGGAAAGCTGTGAAATGACGAAAATACTGGTAATGTTTACAAGTACGGGTACTTCTGGTGGCGTTTTCACGGGACTGTGCTTTCAATTATTACGAGTTCATGTTTACAGAGCTCAGAATTGGTGTCTAAAGCCTTTGAGTCACGAGAATAGTTTTTGTGTTTACAATTTAGGAGGATTGGCTTTGGCGTTTTTTTTGTGTGAATCAGTCAAAATGGTGGCGGTTCCAGTAAATACTTCTAAGCAAACTGTCTAATTGTGGTAAAACTGTTAAAATACACAATGAGAGTTCCCAGAGATGATTAAGAACGTGTAATAAACCCCTCAAGTACACGTAAATAGATTCTTACTACATTTACTGTCGAATTCAACACGGAGGTTTCCAGTGGAAAGCTGTGAAATGACGAAAATACTGGTAATGTTTACAAGTACGGGTACTTCTGGTGGCGTTTTCACGGGACTGTGCTTTCAAATATTAAGAGTTCATGTTTACAGAGCTCAGAATTGGTGTCGAAAGCCTTTAAATCACGAGAATAGTTTTTGTGTTTACAATTTAGGAGGATTGGCTTTGGCGTTTTTTTTGTGTGAATCAGTCAAAATGGTGGCGGTTCCAGTAAATACTTCTAAGCAAACTGTCTAATTGTGGTAAAACTGTTAAAATACACAATGAGAGTTCCCAGAAATGATTAAGAACGTGTAATAAACATCTCAAGTACACGTAAATAGATTCTTACTACATTTACTGTCGAATTCAACACGGAGGTTTCCAGTGGAAAGCTGTGAAATGACGAAAATACTGGTAATGTTTACAAGTACGGGTACTTCTGGTGGCGTTTTCACGGGACTGTGCTTTCAATTATTACGAGTTCATGTTTACAGAGCTCAGAATTGGTGTCTAAAGCCTTTGAATCACGAGAATAGTTTTTGTGTTTACAATTTAGGAGGATTGGCTTTGGCGTTTTTTTTATGTGAATCAGTTGAAATGGTGGCGGTTCCAGTAAACAGTTCTAAGCAAACTGTCTAATTGCGGTAAAACTGTTAAAATACACAATGAGAGTTCCCAGAAATGATTAAGAACGTGTAATAAACATCTCAAGTACACGTAAATAGATTCTTACTACATTTACTGTCGAATTAAACACGGAGGTTTCCAGTGGAAAGCTGTGAAATGACGAAAATACTGGTAATGTTTACAAGTCCGGGTACTTCTGGTGGCGTTTTCACGGGACTGTGCTTTCAATTATTACGAGTTCATGTTTACAGAGCTCAGAATTGGTGTCTAAAGCCTTTGAATCACGAGAATAGTTTTTGTGTTTACAATTTAGGAGGATTGGCTTTGGCGTTTTTTTTGTGTGAATCAGTTAAAATGGTGGCGGTTCCAGTAAACAGTTCTAAGCAAACTGTCTAATTGTGGTAAAACTGTTAAAATACACAATGAGAGTTCCCAGAAATGATTAAGAACGTGTAATAAACATCTCAAGTACACGTAAATAGATTCTTACTACATTTACTGTCGAATTAAACACGGAGGTTTCCAGTGGAAAGCTGTGAAATGACGAAAATACTGGTAATGTTTACAAGTCCGGGTACTTCGGGTGGCGTTTTCACGGGACTGTGCTTTCAATTATTACGAGTTCATGTTTACAGAGCTCAGAATTGGTGTCTAAAGCCTTTGAATCACGAGAATAGTTTTTGTGTTTACAATTTAGGAGGATTGGCTTTGGCGGTTTTTTTTGTGTGAATCAGTTAAAATGGTGGCGGTTCCAGTAAATACTTCTAAGCAAACTGTCTAATTGTGGTAAAACTGTTAAAATACACAATGAGAGTTCCCAGAAATGATTAAGAACGTGTAATAAACATCTCAAGTACACGTAAATAGATTCTTACTACATTTACTGTCGAATTAAACACGGAGGTTTCCAGTGGAAAGCTGTGAAATGACGAAAATACTGGTAATGTTTACAAGTACGGGTACTTCTGGTGGCGTTTTCACGGGACTGTGCTTTCAAATATTAACAGTTCATGTTTACAGAGCTCAGAATTGGTGTCTAAAGCCTTTGAATGACGAGAATAGTGTTTTTGTTTACAATTTAGGAGGATTGGCTTTGGCGTTTTTTTTGTGTGAATCAGTTAAAATGGTGGCGGTTCCAGTAAATACTTCTAAGCAAACTGTCTAATTGTGGTAAAACTGTTAAAATACACAATGAGAGTTCCCAGAAATGATTAAGAACGTGTAATAAACATCTCAAGTACACATAAATAGATTCTTACTACATTTACTGTCGAATTCAATCACGGAGGTTTCCAGTGGAAAGGTTTGAAATGACGAAAATACTGGTAATGTTTACAAGTCCGGGTAATTCTGGTGGCGTTTTCACGGGACTGTGCTTTCAAATATTAAGAGTTCATGTTTACAGAGCTCAGAATTGGTGTCTAAAGCCTTTGAATCACGAGAATAGTTTTTGTGTTTACAATTTAGGAGGATTGGCTTTGGCGTTTTTTTTGTGTGAATCAGTCAAAATGGTGGCGGTTCCAGTAAATACTTCTAAGCAAACTGTCTAATTGTTGTAAAACTGTTAAAATACACAATGAGAGTTCCCAGAAATGATTAAGAACGTGTAATAAACCCCTCAAGTACACGTAAATAGATTCTTACTACATTTACTGTCGAATTCAACACGGAGGTTTCCAGTGGAAAGCTGTGAAATGACGAAAATACTGGTAATGTTTACAAGTCCGGGTACTTCTGGTGGCGTTTTCACGGGACTGTGCTTTCAATTATTACGAGTTCATGTTTACAGAGCTCAGAATTGGTGTCTAAAGCCTTTGAATCACGAGAATAGTTTTTGTGTTTACAATTTAGGAGGATTGGCTTTGGCGTTTTTTTTGTGTGAATCAGTTAAAATGGTGGCGGTTCCAGTAAACAGTTCTAAGCAAACTGTCTAATTGTGGTAAAACTGTTAAAATACACAATGAGAGTTCCCAGAAATGATTAAGAACGTGTAATAAACATCTCAAGTACACGTAAATAGATTCTTACTACATTTACTGTCGAATTAAACACGGAGGTTTCCAGTGGAAAGCTGTGAAATGACGAAAATACTGGTAATGTTTACAAGTACGGGTACTTCTGGTGGCGTTTTCACGGGACTGTGCTTTCAATTATTACGAGTTCATGTTTACAGAGCTCAGAATTGGTGTCTAAAGCCTTTGAATCACGAGAATAGTTTTTGTGTTTACAATTTAGGAGGATTGGCTTTGGCGTTTTTTTTGTGTGAATCAGTCAAAATGGTGGCGGTTCCAGTAAATACTTCTAAGCAAACTGTCTAATTGTGGTAAAACTGTTAAAATACACAATGAGAGTTCCCAGAGATGATTAAGAACGTGTAATAAACCCCTCAAGTACACGTAAATAGATTCTTACTACATTTACTGTCGAATTCAACACGGAGGTTTCCAGTGGAAAGCTGTGAAATGACGAAAATACTGGTAATGTTTACAAGTACGGGTACTTCTGGTGGCGTTTTCACGGGACTGTGCTTTCAAATATTAAGAGTTCATGTTTACAGAGCTCAGAATTGGTGTCGAAAGCCTTTAAATCACGAGAATAGTTTTTGTGTTTACAATTTAGGAGGATTGGCTTTGGCGTTTTTTTTGTGTGAATCAGTCAAAATGGTGGCGGTTCCAGTAAATACTTCTAAGCAAACTGTCTAATTGTGGTAAAACTGTTAAAATACACAATGAGAGTTCCCAGAAATGATTAAGAACGTGTAATAAACATCTCAAGTACACGTAAATAGATTCTTACTACATTTACTGTCGAATTCAACACGGAGGTTTCCAGTGGAAAGCTGTGAAATGACGAAAATACTGGTAATGTTTACAAGTACGGGTACTTCTGGTGGCGTTTTCACGGGACTGTGCTTTCAATTATTACGAGTTCATGTTTACAGAGCTCAGAATTGGTGTCTAAAGCCTTTGAATCACGAGAATAGTTTTTGTGTTTACAATTTAGGAGGATTGGCTTTGGCGTTTTTTTTATGTGAATCAGTTGAAATGGTGGCGGTTCCAGTAAACAGTTCTAAGCAAACTGTCTAATTGCGGTAAAACTGTTAAAATACACAATGAGAGTTCCCAGAAATGATTAAGAACGTGTAATAAACATCTCAAGTACACGTAAATAGATTCTTACTACATTTACTGTCGAATTCAACACGGAGGTTTCCAGTGGAAAGCTGTGAAATGACGAAAATACTGGTAATGTTTACAAGTCCGGGTACTTCTGGTGGCGTTTTCACGGGACTGTGCTTTCAATTATTACGAGTTCATGTTTACAGAGCTCAGAATTGGTGTCTAAAGCCTTTGAATCACGAGAATAGTTTTTGTGTTTACAATTTAGGAGGATTGGCTTTTGCGTTTTTTTTTGTGAATCAGTTAAAATGGTGGTGGTTCCAGTAAATACTTCTAAGCAAACTGTCTAATTGTGGTAAAACTGTTAAAATACACAATGAGAGTTCCCAGAAATGATTAAGAACGTGTAATAAACATCTCAAGTACACGTAAATAGATTCTTACTACATTTACTGTCGAATTCAACACGGAGGTTTCCAGTGGAAAGCTGTGAAATGACGAAAATACTGGTAATGTTTACAAGTACGGGTACTTCTGGTGGCGTTTTCACGGGACTGTGCTTTCAAATATTAAGAGTTCATGTTTACAGAGCTAAGAATTGGTGTCTAAAGCCTTTGAATCACGAGAATAGTTTTTGTGTTTACAATTGAGGAGGATTGACTTTGGCGTTTTTTTTGGTGAATCAGTCAAAATGGTGGCGGTTCCAGTAAACAGTTCTAAGCAAACTGTCTAATTGTGGTAAAACTGTTAAAATACACAATGAGAGTTCCCAGAAATGATTAAGAACGTGTAATAAACATCTCAAGTACACGTAAATAGATTCTTACTACATTTACTGTCGAATTAAACACGGAGGTTTCCAGTGGAAAGCTGTGAAATGACGAAAATACTGGTAATGTTTACAAGTCCGGGTACTTCGGGTGGCGTTTTCACGGGACTGTGCTTTCAATTATTACGAGTTCATGTTTACAGAGCTCAGAATTGGTGTCTAAAGCCTTTGAATCACGAGAATAGTTTTTGTGTTTACAATTTAGGAGGATTGGCTTTGGCGGTTTTTTTTGTGTGAATCACTTAAAATGGTGGCGGTTCCAGTAAATACTTCTAAGCAAACTGTCTAATTGTGGTAAAACTGTTAAAATACACAATGAGAGTTCCCAGAAATGATTAAGAACGTGTAATAAACATCTCAAGTACACGTAAATAGATTCTTACTACATTTACTGTCGAATTAAACACGGAGGTTTCCAGTGGAATGCTGTGAAATGACGAAAATACTGGTAATGTTTACAAGTACGGGTACTTCTGGTGGCGTTTTCACGGGACTGTGCTTTCAAATATTAAGAGTTCATGTTTACAGAGCTCAGAATTGGTGTCTAAAGCCTTTGAATCACGAGAATAGTTTTTGTGTTTACAATTGAGGAGGATTGGCTTTGGCGTTTTTTTTGGTGAATCAGTCAAAATGGTGGCGGTTCCAGTAAATACTTCTAAGCAAACTGTCTAATTGTGGTAAAACTGTTAAAATACACAATGAGAGTTCCCAGAAATGATTAAGAACGTGTAATAAACCCCTCAAGTACACGTAAATAGATTCTTACTACATTTACTGTCGAATTCAACACGGAGGTTTCCAGTGGAAAGCTGTGAAATGACGAAAATACTGGTAATGTTTACAAGTACGGGTACTTCTGGTGGCGTTTTCACGGGACTGTGCTTTCAATTATTACGAGTTCATGTTTACAGAGCTCAGAATTGGTGTCGAAAGCCTTTGAATCACGAGAATAGTTTTTGTGTTTACAATTTAGGAGGATTGGCTTTGGCGTTTTTTTTGTGTGAATCAGTTAAAATGGTGGCGGTTCCAGTAAATACTTCTAAGCAAACTGTCTAATTGTGGTAAAACTGTTAAAATACACAATGAGAGTTCCCAGAAATGATTAAGAACGTGTAATAAACATCTCAAGTACACGTAAATAGATTCTTACTACATTTACTGTCGAATTCAACACGGAGGTTTCCAGTGGAAAGCTGTGAAATGACGAAAATACTGGTAATGTTTACAAGTACGGGTACTTCTGGTGGCGTTTTCACGGGACTGTGCTTTCAAATATTAAGAGTTCATGTTTACAGAGCTAAGAATTGGTGTCTAAAGCCTTTGAATCACGAGAATAGTTTTTGTGTTTACAATTGAGGAGGATTGACTTTGGCGTTTTTTTTGGTGAATCAGTCAAAATGGTGGCGGTTCCAGTAAACAGTTCTAAGCAAACTGTCTAATTGTGGTAAAACTGTTAAAATACACAATGAGAGTTCCCAGAAATGATTAAGAACGTGTAATAAACATCTCAAGTACACGTAAATAGATTCTTACTACATTTACTGTCGAATTAAACACGGAGGTTTCCAGTGGAAAGCTGTGAAATGACGAAAATACTGGTAATGTTTACAAGTCCGGGTACTTCGGGTGGCGTTTTCACGGGACTGTGCTTTCAATTATTACGAGTTCATGTTTACAGAGCTCAGAATTGGTGTCTAAAGCCTTTGAATCACGAGAATAGTTTTTGTGTTTACAATTTAGGAGGATTGGCTTTGGCGGTTTTTTTTGTGTGAATCACTTAAAATGGTGGCGGTTCCAGTAAATACTTCTAAGCAAACTGTCTAATTGTGGTAAAACTGTTAAAATACACAATGAGAGTTCCCAGAAATGATTAAGAACGTGTAATAAACATCTCAAGTACACGTAAATAGATTCTTACTACATTTACTGTCGAATTAAACACGGAGGTTTCCAGTGGAATGCTGTGAAATGACGAAAATACTGGTAATGTTTACAAGTACGGGTACTTCTGGTGGCGTTTTCACGGGACTGTGCTTTCAAATATTAAGAGTTCATGTTTACAGAGCTCAGAATTGGTGTCTAAAGCCTTTGAATCACGAGAATAGTTTTTGTGTTTACAATTGAGGAGGATTGGCTTTGGCGTTTTTTTTGGTGAATCAGTCAAAATGGTGGCGGTTCCAGTAAATACTTCTAAGCAAACTGTCTAATTGTGGTAAAACTGTTAAAATACACAATGAGAGTTCCCAGAAATGATTAAGAACGTGTAATAAACCCCTCAAGTACACGTAAATAGATTCTTACTACATTTACTGTCGAATTCAACACGGAGGTTTCCAGTGGAAAGCTGTGAAATGACGAAAATACTGGTAATGTTTACAAGTACGGGTACTTCTGGTGGCGTTTTCACGGGACTGTGCTTTCAATTATTACGAGTTCATGTTTACAGAGCTCAGAATTGGTGTCGAAAGCCTTTGAATCACGAGAATAGTTTTTGTGTTTACAATTTAGGAGGATTGGCTTTGGCGTTTTTTTTGTGTGAATCAGTTAAAATGGTGGCGGTTCCAGTAAATACTTCTAAGCAAACTGTCTAATTGTGGTAAAACTGTTAAAATACACAATGAGAGTTCCCAGAAATGATTAAGAACGTGTAATAAACCCCTCAAGTACACGTAAATAGATTCTTACTACATTTACTGTCGAATTCAACACAGAGGTTTCCAGTGGAAAGCTGTGAAATGACGAAAATACTGGTAATGTTTACAAGTACGGGTACTTCTGGTGGCGTTTTCACGGGACTGTGCTTTCAATTATTACGAGTTCATGTTTACAGAGCTCAGAATTGGTGTCTAAAGCCTTTGAATCACGAGAATAGTTTTTGTGTTTACAATTTAGGAGGATTGGCTTTTGCGTTTTTTTTTGTGAATCAGTTAAAATGGTGGCGGTTCCAGTAAATACTTCTAAGCAAACTGTCTAATTGTGGTAAAACTGTTAAAATACACAATGAGAGTTCCCAGAAATGATTAAGAACGTGTAATAAACCCCTCAAGTACACGTAAATAGATTCTTACTACATTTACTGTCGAATTCAACACGGAGGTTTCCAGTGGAAAGCTGTGAAATGACGAAAATACTGGTAATGTTTACAAGTCCGGGTACTTCGGGTGGCGTTTTCACGGGACTGTGCTTTCAATTATTACGAGTTCATGTTTACAGAGCTCAGAATTGGTGTCTAAAGCCTTTGAATCACGAGAATAGTTTTTGTGTTTACAATTTAGGAGGATTGGCTTTGGCGGTTTTTTTTGTGTGAATCAGTTAAAATGGTGGCGGTTCCAGTAAATACTTCTAAGCAAACTGTCTAATTGTGGTAAAACTGTTAAAATACACAATGAGAGTTCCCAGAAATGATTAAGAACGTGTAATAAACATCTCAAGTACACGTAAATAGATTCTTACTACATTTACTGTCGAATTCAACACGGAGGTTTCCAGTGGAAAGCTGTGAAATGACGAAAATACTGGTAATGTTTACAAGTACGGGTACTTCTGGTGGCGTTTTCACGGGACTGTGCTTTCAAATATTAAGAGTTCATGTTTACAGAGCTCAGAATTGGTGTCTAAAGCCTTTGAATGACGAGAATAGTGTTTTTGTTTACAATTTAGGAGGATTGGCTTTGGCGTTTTTTTTGTGTGAATCAGTTAAAATGGTGGCGGTTCCAGTAAATACTTCTAAGCAAACTGTCTAATTGTGGTAAAACTGTTAAAATACACAATGAGAGTTCCCAGAAATGATTAAGAACGTGTAATAAACATCTCAAGTACACATAAATAGATTCTTACTACATTTACTGTCGAATTCAATCACGGAGGTTTCCAGTGGAAAGGTGTGAAATGACGAAAATACTGGTAATGTTTACAAGTCCGGGTACTTCTGGTGGCGTTTTCACGGGACTGTGCTTTCAAATATTAAGAGTTCATGTTTACAGAGCTCAGAATTGGTGTCTAAAGCCTTTGAATCACGAGAATAGTTTTTGTGTTTACAATTTAGGAGGATTGGCTTTGGCGGTTTTTTTTGTGTGAATCAGTTAAAATGGTGGCGGTTCCAGTAAATACTTCTAAGCAAACTGTCTAATTGTGGTAAAACTGTTAAAATACACAATGAGAGTTCCCAGAAATGATTAAGAACGTGTAATAAACATCTCAAGTACACGTAAATAGATTCTTACTACATTTACTGTCGAATTCAACACGGAGGTTTCCAGTGGAAAGCTGTGAAATGACGAAAATACTGGTAATGTTTACAAGTACGGGTACTTCTGGTGGCGTTTTCACGGGACTGTGCTTTCAAATATTAAGAGTTCATGTTTACAGAGCTCAGAATTGGTGTCTAAAGCCTTTGAATGACGAGAATAGTGTTTTTGTTTACAATTTAGGAGGATTGGCTTTGGCGTTTTTTTTTGTGTGAATCAGTTAAAATGGTGGCGGTTCCAGTAAATACTTCTAAGCAAACTGTCTAATTGTGGTAAAACTGTTAAAATACACAATGAGAGTTCCCAGAAATGATTAAGAACGTGTAATAAACATCTCAAGTACACATAAATAGATTCTTACTACATTTACTGTCGAATTCAATCACGGAGGTTTCCAGTGGAAAGCTGTGAAATGACGAAAATACTGGTAATGTTTACAAGTCCGGGTACTTCTTGTGGCGTTTTCACGGGACTGTGCTTTCAAATATTAAGAGTTCATGTTTACAGAGCTCAGAATTGGTGTCTAAAGCCTTTGAATCACGAGAATAGTTTTTGTGTTTACAATTTAGGAGGATTGGCTTTGGCTTTTTTTTGTGTGAATCAGTTAAAATGGTGGCGGTTCCAGTAAATACTTCTAAGCAAACTGTCTAATTGTGGTAAAACTGTTAAAATACACAATGAGAGTTCCCAGAAATGATTAAGAACGTGTAATAAACATCTCAAGTACACGTAAATAGATTCTTACTACATTTACTGTCGAATTAAACACGGAGGTTTCCAGTGGAAAGCTGTGAAATGACGAAAATACTGGTAATGTTTACAAGTACGGGTACTTCTGGTGGCGTTTTCACGGGACTGTGCTTTCAAATATTAAGAGTTCATGTTTACAGAGCTCAGAATTGGTGTCTAAAGCCTTTGAATGACGAGAATAGTGTTTTTGTTTACAATTTAGGAGGATTGGCTTTGGCGTTTTTTTTGTGTGAATCAGTTAAAATGGTGGCGGTTCCAGTAAATACTTCTAAGCAAACTGTCTAATTGTGGTAAAACTGTTAAAATACACAATGAGAGTTCCCAGAAATGATTAAGAACGTGTAATAAACATCTCAAGTACACATAAATAGATTCTTAATACATTTACTGTCGAATTCAATCACGGAGGTTTCCAGTGGAAAGGTGTGAAATGACGAAAATACTGGTAATGTTTACAAGTCCGGGTACTTCTGGTGGCGTTTTCACGGGACTGTGCTTTCAAATATTAAGAGTTCATGTTTACAGAGCTCAGAATTGGTGTCTAAAGCCTTTGAATCACGAGAATAGTTTTTGTGTTTACAATTTAGGAGGATTGGCTTTGGCGTTTTTTTTGTGTGAATCAGTCAAAATGGTGGCGGTTCCAGTAAATACTTCTAAGCAAACTGTCTAATTGTGGTAAAACTGTTAAAATACACAATGAGAGTTCCCAGAAATGATTAAGAACGTGTAATAAACATCTCAAGTACACGTAAATAGATTCTTACTACATTTACTGTCGAATTAAACACGGAGGTTTCCAGTGGAAAGGTGTGAAATGACGAAAATACTGGTAATGTTTACAAGTACGGGTACTTCTGGTGGCGTTTTCACGGGACTGTGCTTTCAAATATTAAGAGTTCATGTTTACAGAGCTCAGAATTGGTGTCGAAAGCCTTTAAATCACGAGAATAGTTTTTGTGTTTACAATTTAGGAGGATTGGCTTTGGCGTTTTTTTTGTGTGAATCAGTCAAAATGGTGACGGTTCCAGTAAATACTTCTAAGCAAACTGTCTAATTGTGGTAAAACTGTTAAAATACACAATGAGAGTTCCCAGAAATGATTAAGAACGTGTAATAAACCCCTCAAGTACACGTAAATAGATTCTTACTACATTTACTGTCGAATTCAACACGGAGGTTTCCAGTGGAAAGCTGTGAAATGACGAAAATACTGGTAATGTTTACAAGTACGGGTACTTCTGGTGGCGTTTTCACGGGACTGTGCTTTCAAATATTAAGAGTTCATGTTTACAGAGCTCAGAATTGGTGTCGAAAGCCTTTAAATCACGAGAATAGTTTTTGTGTTTACAATTTAGGAGGATTGGCTTTGGCGTTTTTTTTGTGTGAATCAGTCAAAATGGTGGCGGTTCCAGTAAACAGTTCTAAGCAAACTGTCTAATTGCGGTAAAACTGTTAAAATACACAATGAGAGTTCCCAGAAATGATTAAGAACGTGTAATAAACATCTCAAGTACACGTAAATAGATTCTTACTACATTTACTGTCGAATTCAACACGGAGGTTTCCAGTGGAAAGCTGTGAAATGACGAAAATACTGGTAATGTTTACAAGTACGGGTACTTCTGGTGGCGTTTTCACGGGACTGTGCTTTCAATTATTACGAGTTCATGTTTACAGAGCTCAGAATTGGTGTCTAAAGCCTTTGAATCACGAGAATAGTTTTTGTGTTTACAATTTAGGAGGATTGGCTTTGGCGTTTTTTTTATGTGAATCAGTTGAAATGGTGGCGGTTCCAGTAAACAGTTCTAAGCAAACTGTCTAATTGCGGTAAAACTGTTAAAATACACAATGAGAGTTCCCAGAAATGATTAAGAACGTGTAATAAACATCTCAAGTACACGTAAATAGATTCTTACTACATTTACTGTCGAATTAAACACGGAGGTTTCCAGTGGAAAGCTGTGAAATGACGAAAATACTGGTAATGTTTACAAGTCCGGGTACTTCTGGTGGCGTTTTCACGGGACTGTGCTTTCAATTATTACGAGTTCATGTTTACAGAGCTCAGAATTGGTGTCTAAAGCCTTTGAATCACGAGAATAGTTTTTGTGTTTACAATTTAGGAGGATTGGCTTTGGCGTTTTTTTTGTGTGAATCAGTTAAAATGGTGGCGGTTCCAGTAAACAGTTCTAAGCAAACTGTCTAATTGTGGTAAAACTGTTAAAATACACAATGAGAGTTCCCAGAAATGATTAAGAACGTGTAATAAACATCTCAAGTACACGTAAATAGATTCTTACTACATTTACTGTCGAATTAAACACGGAGGTTTCCAGTGGAAAGCTGTGAAATGACGAAAATACTGGTAATGTTTACAAGTCCGGGTACTTCGGGTGGCGTTTTCACGGGACTGTGCTTTCAATTATTACGAGTTCATGTTTACAGAGCTCAGAATTGGTGTCTAAAGCCTTTGAATCACGAGAATAGTTTTTGTGTTTACAATTTAGGAGGATTGGCTTTGGCGGTTTTTTTTGTGTGAATCAGTTAAAATGGTGGCGGTTCCAGTAAATACTTCTAAGCAAACTGTCTAATTGTGGTAAAACTGTTAAAATACACAATGAGAGTTCCCAGAAATGATTAAGAACGTGTAATAAACATCTCAAGTACACGTAAATAGATTCTTACTACATTTACTGTCGAATTAAACACGGAGGTTTCCAGTGGAAAGCTGTGAAATGACGAAAATACTGGTAATGTTTACAAGTACGGGTACTTCTGGTGGCGTTTTCACGGGACTGTGCTTTCAAATATTAACAGTTCATGTTTACAGAGCTCAGAATTGGTGTCTAAAGCCTTTGAATGACGAGAATAGTGTTTTTGTTTACAATTTAGGAGGATTGGCTTTGGCGTTTTTTTTGTGTGAATCAGTTAAAATGGTGGCGGTTCCAGTAAATACTTCTAAGCAAACTGTCTAATTGTGGTAAAACTGTTAAAATACACAATGAGAGTTCCCAGAAATGATTAAGAACGTGTAATAAACATCTCAAGTACACATAAATAGATTCTTACTACATTTACTGTCGAATTCAATCACGGAGGTTTCCAGTGGAAAGGTTTGAAATGACGAAAATACTGGTAATGTTTACAAGTCCGGGTAATTCTGGTGGCGTTTTCACGGGACTGTGCTTTCAAATATTAAGAGTTCATGTTTACAGAGCTCAGAATTGGTGTCTAAAGCCTTTGAATCACGAGAATAGTTTTTGTGTTTACAATTTAGGAGGATTGGCTTTGGCGTTTTTTTTGTGTGAATCAGTCAAAATGGTGGCGGTTCCAGTAAATACTTCTAAGCAAACTGTCTAATTGTTGTAAAACTGTTAAAATACACAATGAGAGTTCCCAGAAATGATTAAGAACGTGTAATAAACCCCTCAAGTACACGTAAATAGATTCTTACTACATTTACTGTCGAATTCAACACGGAGGTTTCCAGTGGAAAGCTGTGAAATGACGAAAATACTGGTAATGTTTACAAGTCCGGGTACTTCTGGTGGCGTTTTCACGGGACTGTGCTTTCAATTATTACGAGTTCATGTTTACAGAGCTCAGAATTGGTGTCTAAAGCCTTTGAATCACGAGAATAGTTTTTGTGTTTACAATTTAGGAGGATTGGCTTTGGCGTTTTTTTTGTGTGAATCAGTTAAAATGGTGGCGGTTCCAGTAAACAGTTCTAAGCAAACTGTCTAATTGTGGTAAAACTGTTAAAATACACAATGAGAGTTCCCAGAAATGATTAAGAACGTGTAATAAACATCTCAAGTACACGTAAATAGATTCTTACTACATTTACTGTCGAATTAAACACGGAGGTTTCCAGTGGAAAGCTGTGAAATGACGAAAATACTGGTAATGTTTACAAGTACGGGTACTTCTGGTGGCGTTTTCACGGGACTGTGCTTTCAATTATTACGAGTTCATGTTTACAGAGCTCAGAATTGGTGTCTAAAGCCTTTGAATCACGAGAATAGTTTTTGTGTTTACAATTTAGGAGGATTGGCTTTGGCGTTTTTTTTGTGTGAATCAGTCAAAATGGTGGCGGTTCCAGTAAATACTTCTAAGCAAACTGTCTAATTGTGGTAAAACTGTTAAAATACACAATGAGAGTTCCCAGAGATGATTAAGAACGTGTAATAAACCCCTCAAGTACACGTAAATAGATTCTTACTACATTTACTGTCGAATTCAACACGGAGGTTTCCAGTGGAAAGCTGTGAAATGACGAAAATACTGGTAATGTTTACAAGTACGGGTACTTCTGGTGGCGTTTTCACGGGACTGTGCTTTCAAATATTAAGAGTTCATGTTTACAGAGCTCAGAATTGGTGTCGAAAGCCTTTAAATCACGAGAATAGTTTTTGTGTTTACAATTTAGGAGGATTGGCTTTGGCGTTTTTTTTGTGTGAATCAGTCAAAATGGTGGCGGTTCCAGTAAATACTTCTAAGCAAACTGTCTAATTGTGGTAAAACTGTTAAAATACACAATGAGAGTTCCCAGAAATGATTAAGAACGTGTAATAAACCCCTCAAGTACACGTAAATAGATTCTTACTACATTTACTGTCGAATTCAACACGGAGGTTTCCAGTGGAAAGCTGTGAAATGACGAAAATACTGGTAATGTTTACAAGTACGGGTACTTCTGGTGGCGTTTTCACGGGACTGTGCTTTCAATTATTACGAGTTCATGTTTACAGAGCTCAGAATTGGTGTCTAAAGCCTTTGAATCACGAGAATAGTTTTTGTGTTTACAATTTAGGAGGATTGGCTTTGGCGTTTTTTTTATGTGAATCAGTTGAAATGGTGGCGGTTCCAGTAAACAGTTCTAAGCAAACTGTCTAATTGCGGTAAAACTGTTAAAATACACAATGAGAGTTCCCAGAAATGATTAAGAACGTGTAATAAACATCTCAAGTACACGTAAATAGATTCTTACTACATTTACTGTCGAATTAAACACGGAGGTTTCCAGTGGAAAGCTGTGAAATGACGAAAATACTGGTAATGTTTACAAGTCCGGGTACTTCTGGTGGCGTTTTCACGGGACTGTGCTTTCAATTATTACGAGTTCATGTTTACAGAGCTCAGAATTGATGTCTAAAGCCTTTGAATCACGAGAATAGTTTTTGTGTTTACAATTTAGGAGGATTGGCTTTGGCGTTTTTTTTGTGTGAATCAGTTAAAATGGTGGCGGTTCCAGTAAACAGTTCTAAGCAAACTGTCTAATTGTGGTAAAACTGTTAAAATACACAATGAGAGTTCCCAGAAATGATTAAGAACGTGTAATAAACATCTCAAGTACACGTAAATAGATTCTTACTACATTTACTGTCGAATTAAACACGGAGGTTTCCAGTGGAAAGCTGTGAAATGACGAAAATACTGGTAATGTTTACAAGTCCGGGTACTTCGGGTGGCGTTTTCACGGGACTGTGCTTTCAATTATTACGAGTTCATGTTTACAGAGCTCAGAATTGGTGTCTAAAGCCTTTGAATCACGAGAATAGTTTTTGTGTTTACAATTTAGGAGGATTGGCTTTGGCGGTTTTTTTTGTGTGAATCAGTTAAAATGGTGGCGGTTCCAGTAAATACTTCTAAGCAAACTGTCTAATTGTGGTAAAACTGTTAAAATACACAATGAGAGTTCCCAGAAATGATTAAGAACGTGTAATAAACATCTCAAGTACACGTAAATAGATTCTTACTACATTTACTGTCGAATTAAACACGGAGGTTTCCAGTGGAAAGCTGTGAAATGACGAAAATACTGGTAATGTTTACAAGTACGGGTACTTCTGGTGGCGTTTTCACGGGACTGTGCTTTCAAATATTAACAGTTCATGTTTACAGAGCTCAGAATTGGTGTCTAAAGCCTTTGAATGACGAGAATAGTGTTTTTGTTTACAATTTAGGAGGATTGGCTTTGGCGTTTTTTTTGTGTGAATCAGTTAAAATGGTGGCGGTTCCAGTAAATACTTCTAAGCAAACTGTCTAATTGTGGTAAAACTGTTAAAATACACAATGAGAGTTCCCAGAAATGATTAAGAACGTGTAATAAACATCTCAAGTACACATAAATAGATTCTTACTACATTTACTGTCGAATTCAATCACGGAGGTTTCCAGTGGAAAGGTTTGAAATGACGAAAATACTGGTAATGTTTACAAGTCCGGGTAATTCTGGTGGCGTTTTCACGGGACTGTGCTTTCAAATATTAAGAGTTCATGTTTACAGAGCTCAGAATTGGTGTCTAAAGCCTTTGAATCACGAGAATAGTTTTTGTGTTTACAATTTAGGAGGATTGGCTTTGGCGTTTTTTTTGTGTGAATCAGTCAAAATGGTGGCGGTTCCAGTAAATACTTCTAAGCAAACTGTCTAATTGTTGTAAAACTGTTAAAATACACAATGAGAGTTCCCAGAAATGATTAAGAACGTGTAATAAACCCCTCAAGTACACGTAAATAGATTCTTACTACATTTACTGTCGAATTCAACACGGAGGTTTCCAGTGGAAAGCTGTGAAATGACGAAAATACTGGTAATGTTTACAAGTCCGGGTACTTCTGGTGGCGTTTTCACGGGACTGTGCTTTCAATTATTACGAGTTCATGTTTACAGAGCTCAGAATTGGTGTCTAAAGCCTTTGAATCACGAGAATAGTTTTTGTGTTTACAATATAGGAGGAATGGGTTTGGCGTTCTTTTTTGGTGATTCAGTGAAAATGGAGACGGTTCTAGTAAATACTTCTAAGCAAACTGCCTAATTTTGGTAAAACTGTTAAAATACACAATGATAGTTCCCAGAAATGATTAAAAACGTGGAAAATACTCTTCAAGTACACGTAAACAGATTCTTACTACATTTAATGTCGTATTCAATCACGGAGGTTTCCAGGGGAAAGCTGTGGAATGACGAAAATACTGGTAATGTTTACAAGTCCGGGTACTTCCGGTGGCGTTTTCACGGGACTGTCCTTTCAATTATTAAGAGTTCATGTTTACAGAGCTCAGAATTGGTGTGTAAAGCCTTGGAATGACGAGAATAGTGTTTATGTTTACAATTAAGGAGGATTGGGTTCGGCATTTTTGTGTGTGAATCAGTTATAATGGTGACGGTTCTAGTAAATACATCTAAGCAAACTGCCTAATTTTGGTAAAACTGTTAAAATACACAATGAGAGTTCCCAGAAATGATTAAGAACGTGTAATAAACACCTCAAGTACACATAAATAGATTCTTACTACATTTACTGTCGAATTCAATTACAGAGGTTTCCTGTGGAAAGCCCTGAAATGACGAAAATACTGGTAATATTTACAACTCCGGGTACTTCGGGTGGCGTTTTCACAGGACTGTGCTTTCAATTATTAAGAGTTCATGTTTACAGAGCTCAGAATTGGTGTGTAAAGCCTTGGAATGACGAGAATAGTGTTTATGTTTACAATTAAGGAGGATTGGGTTCGGCGTTTTTGTGTGTGAATCAGTTAAAACGGTGACGGTTCTAGTAAATACTTCTAAGCAAACTGCCTAATTTTGGTAAAACTGTTAAAATACACAATGAGAGTTCCCAGAAATGATTAAGAACGTGTAATAAACACCTCAAGTACACGTAAATAGATTCTTACTACATTTACTGTCGAATTCAATCACAGAGGTTTCCCGTGGAAAGCTGTGAAATGACGAAAATACTGGTAATATTTACAAATTCGGGTACTTCGGGTGGCGTTTTCACGGGACTGTGCTTTCAATTATTAAGAGTTCATGTTTACAGAGCTCAGAATTGGTGTGTAAAGCCTTGGAATGACGAGAATGGTGTTTATGTTTACAATATAGGAGGAATGGGTTTGGCGTTCTTTTTTGGTGATTCAGTGAAAATGGAGACGGTTCTAGTAAATACTTCTAAGCAAACTGCCTAATTTTGGTAAAACTGTTAAAATACACAATGATAGTTCCCAGAAATGATTAAAAACGTGGAAAAAACTCTTCAAGTACACGTAAACAGATTCTTACTACATTTAATGTCGTATTCAATCACGGAGGTTTCCAGGGGAAAGCTGTGGAATGATGAAAATACTGGTAATGTTTACAAGTCCGGGTACTTCCGGTGGCGTTTTCACGGGACTGTCCTTTCAATTATTAAGAGTTCATGTTTACAGAGCTCAGAATTGGTGTCTAAAGCCTTGGAATGACGAGAATAGTGTTTATGTTTACAATTCAGGAGGATTGGGTTCGGCATTTTTGTGTGTGAATCAGTTAAAATGGTGACGGTTCTAGTAAATACATCTAAGCAAACTGCCTAATTTTGGTAAAACTGTTAAAATACACAATGAGAGTTCCCAGAAATGATTGAGAACGTGTAATAAACACCTCAAGTACACATAAATAGATTCTTACTACATTTACTGTCGAATTCAATTACAGAGGTTTCCCGTGGAAAGCTGTGAAATGACGAAAATACTGGTAATGTTTACAAATCCGGGTACTTCGGGTGGCGATTTCACAGGACTGTGCTTTCAATTATTAAGAGTTCATGTTTACAGAGCTCAGAATTGGTGTGTAAAGCCTTGGAATGACGAGAATAGTGTTTATGTTTACAATTAAGGAGGATTGGGTTCGGCGTTTTTGTGTGTGAATCAGTTAAAATGGTGACGGTTCTAGTAAATACTTCTAAGCAAACTGCCTAATTTTGGTAAAACTGTTAAAATACACAATGAGAGTTCCCAGAAATGATTAAGAACGTGTAATAAACACCTCAAGTACACGTAAATAGATTCTTACTACATTTACTGTCGAATTCAATCACAGAGGTTTCCCGTGGAAAGCTGTGAAATGACGAAAATACTGGTAATGTTTACAAATTCGGGTACTTCGAGTGGCGTTTTCACGGGACTGTGCTTTCAATTATTAAGAGTTCATGTTTACAGAGCTCAGAATTGGTGTGTAAAGCCTTGGAATGACGAGAATGGTGTTTATGTTTACAATATAGGAGGAATGGGTTTGGCGTTCTTTTTTGGTGATTCATTGAAAATGGAGACGGTTCTAGTAAATACTTCTAAGCAAACTGCCTAATTTTGGTAAAACTGTTAAAATACACAATGATAGTTCCCAGAAATGATTAAAAACGTGGAAAATACTCTTCAAGTACACGTAAACAGATTCTTACTACATTTAATGTCGTATTCAATCACGGAGGTTTCCAGGGGAAAGCTGTGGAATGACGAAAATACTGGTAATGTTTACAAGTCCGGGTACTTCCGGTGGCGTTTTCACGGGACTGTCCTTTCAATTATTAAGAGTTCATGTTTACAGAGCTCAGAATTGGTGTGTAAAGCCTTGGAATGACGAGAATAGTGTTTATGTTTACAATTAAGGAGGATTGGGTTCGGCATTTTTGTGTGTGAATCAGTTATAATGGTGACGGTTCTAGTAAATACATCTAAGCAAACTGCCTAATTTTGGTAAAACTGTTAAAATACACAATGAGAGTTCCCAGAAATGATTAAGAACGTGTAATAAACACCTCAAGTACACATAAATAGATTCTTACTACATTTACTGTCGAATTCAATTACAGAGGTTTCCTGTGGAAAGCCCTGAAATGACGAAAATACTGGTAATATTTACAACTCCGGGTACTTCGGGTGGCGTTTTCACAGGACTGTGCTTTCAATTATTAAGAGTTCATGTTTACAGAGCTCAGAATTGGTGTGTAAAGCCTTGGAATGACGAGAATAGTGTTTATGTTTACAATTAAGGAGGATTGGGTTCGGCGTTTTTGTGTGTGAATCAGTTAAAACGGTGACGGTTCTAGTAAATACTTCTAAGCAAACTGCCTAATTTTGGTAAAACTGTTAAAATACACAATGAGAGTTCCCAGAAATGATTAAGAACGTGTAATAAACATCTCAAGTACACGTAAATAGATTCTTACTACATTTACTGTCGAATTCAACACGGAGGTTTCCAGTGGAAAGCTGTGAAATGACGAAAATACTGGTAATGTTTACAAGTACGGGTACTTCTGGTGGCGTTTTCACGGGACTGTGCTTTCAATTATTACGAGTTCATGTTTACAGAGCTCAGAATTGGTGTCTAAAGCCTTTGAATCACGAGAATAGTTTTTGTGTTTACAATTTAGGAGGATTGGCTTTGGCGTTTTTTTTATGTGAATCAGTTGAAATGGTGGCGGTTCCAGTAAACAGTTCTAAGCAAACTGTCTAATTGCGGTAAAACTGTTAAAATACACAATGAGAGTTCCCAGAAATGATTAAGAACGTGTAATAAACATCTCAAGTACACGTAAATAGATTCTTACTACATTTACTGTCGAATTCAACACGGAGGTTTCCAGTGGAAAGCTGTGAAATGACGAAAATACTGGTAATGTTTACAAGTCCGGGTACTTCTGGTGGCGTTTTCACGGGACTGTGCTTTCAATTATTACGAGTTCATGTTTACAGAGCTCAGAATTGGTGTCTAAAGCCTTTGAATCACGAGAATAGTTTTTGTGTTTACAATTTAGGAGGATTGGCTTTGGCGTTTTTTTTGTGTGAATCAGTTAAAATGGTGGCGGTTCCAGTAAACAGTTCTAAGCAAACTGTCTAATTGTGGTAAAACTGTTAAAATACACAATGAGAGTTCCCAGAAATGATTAAGAACGTGTAATAAACATCTCAAGTACACGTAAATAGATTCTTACTACATTTACTGTCGAATTAAACACGGAGGTTTCCAGTGGAAAGCTGTGAAATGACGAAAATACTGGTAATGTTTACAAGTCCGGGTACTTCGGGTGGCGTTTTCACGGGACTGTGCTTTCAATTATTACGAGTTCATGTTTACAGAGCTCAGAATTGGTGTCTAAAGCCTTTGAATCACGAGAATAGTTTTTGTGTTTACAATTTAGGAGGATTGGCTTTGGCGGTTTTTTTTGTGTGAATCAGTTAAAATGGTGGCGGTTCCAGTAAATACTTCTAAGCAAACTGTCTTTTGTGGTAAAACTGTTAAAATACACAATGAGAGTTCCCAGAAATGATTAAGAACGTGTAATAAACATCTCAAGTACACGTAAATAGATTCTTACTACATTTACTGTCGAATTAAACACGGAGGTTTCCAGTGGAAAGCTGTGAAATGACGAAAATACTGGTAATGTTTACAAGTACGGGTACTTCTGGTGGCGTTTTCACGGGACTGTGCTTTCAATTATTACGAGTTCATGTTTACAGAGCTCAGAATTGGTGTCTAAAGCCTTTGAATCACGAGAATAGTTTTTGTGTTTACAATTTAGGAGGATTGGCTTTGGCGTTTTTTTTGTGTGAATCAGTCAAAATGGTGGCGGTTCCAGTAAATACTTCTAAGCAAACTGTCTAATTGTGGTAAAACTGTTAAAATACACAATGAGAGTTCCCAGAGATGATTAAGAACGTGTAATAAACCCCTCAAGTACACGTAAATAGATTCTTACTACATTTACTGTCGAATTCAACACGGAGGTTTCCAGTGGAAAGCTGTGAAATGACGAAAATACTGGTAATGTTTACAAGTCCGGGTACTTCTGGTGGCGTTTTCACGGGACTGTGCTTTCAATTATTACGAGTTCATGTTTACAGAGCTCAGAATTGGTGTCTAAAGCCTTTGAATCACGAGAATAGTTTTTGTGTTTACAATTTAGGAGGATTGGCTTTGGCGTTTTTTCTGTGTGAATCAGTTAAAATTGTGGCGGTTCCAGTAAACAGTTCTAAGCAAACTGTCTAATTGTGGTAAAACTGTTAAAATACACAATGAGAGTTCCCAGAAATGATTAAGAACGTGTAATAAACATCTCAAGTACACGTAAATAGATTCTTACTACATTTACTGTCGAATTCAACACGGAGGTTTCCAGTGGAAAGCTGTGAAATGACGAAAATACTGGTAATGTTTACAAGTCCGGGTACTTCGGGTGGCGTTTTCACGGGACTGTGCTTTCAATTATTACGAGTTCATGTTTACAGAGCTCAGAATTGGTGTCTAAAGCCTTTGAATCACGAGAATAGTTTTTGTGTTTACAATTTAGGAGGATTGGCTTTGGCGGTTTTTTTTGTGTGAATCAGTTAAAATGGTGGCGGTTCCAGTAAATACTTCTAAGCAAACTGTCTAATTGTGGTAAAACTGTTAAAATACACAATGAGAGTTCCCAGAAATGATTAAGAACGTGTAATAAACATCTCAAGTACACGTAAATAGATTCTTACTACATTTACTGTCGAATTAAACACGGAGGTTTCCAGTGGAAAGCTGTGAAATGACGAAAATACTGGTAATGTTTACAAGTACGGGCACTTCTGGTGGCGTTTTCACGGGACTGTGCTTTCAAATATTAAGAGTTCATGTTTACAGAGCTCAGAATTGGTGTCTAAAGCCTTTGAATGACGAGAATATTGTTTTTGTTTACAATTTAGGAGGATTGGCTTTGGCGTTTTTTTTGTGTGAATCAGTTAAAATGGTGGCGGTTCCAGTAAATACTTCTAAGCAAACTGTCTAATTGTGGTAAAACTGTTAAAATACACAATGAGAGTTCCCAGAAATGATTAAGAACGTGTAATAAACATCTCAAGTACACATAAATAGATTCTTACTACATTTACTGTCGAATTCAATCACGGAGGTTTCCAGTGGAAAGGTGTGAAATGACGAAAATACTGGTAATGTTTACAAGTCCGGGTACTTCTGGTGGCGTTTTCACGGGACTGTGCTTTCAAATATTAAGAGTTCATGTTTACAGAGCTCAGAATTGGTGTCTAAAGCCTTTGAATCACGAGAATAGTTTTTGTGTTTACAATTTAGGAGGATTGGCTTTGGCGTTTTTTTTGTGTGAATCAGTCAAAATGGTGGCGGTTCCAGTAAATACTTCTAAGCAAACTGTCTAATTGTGGTAAAACTGTTAAAATACACAATGAGAGTTCCCAGAAATGATTAAGAACGTGTAATAAACCCCTCAAGTACACGTAAATAGATTCTTACTACATTTACTGTCGAATTCAACACGGAGGTTTCCAGTGGAAAGCTGTGAAATGACGAAAATACTGGTAATGTTTACAAGTACGGGTACTTCTGGTGGCGTTTTCACGGGACTGTGCTTTCAAATATTAAGAGTTCATGTTTACAGAGCTCAGAATTGGTGTCGAAAGCCTTTAAATCACGAGAATAGTTTTTGTGTTTACAATTTAGGAGGATTGGCTTTGGCGTTTTTTTTGTGTGAATCAGTTGAAATGGTGGCGGTTCCAGTAAACAGTTCTAAGCAAACTGTCTAATTGTGGTAAAACTGTTAAAATACACAATGAGAGTTCCCAGAAATGATTAAGAACGTGTAATAAACATCTCAAGTACACGTAAATAGATTCTTACTACATTTACTGTCGAATTCAACACGGAGGTTTCGAGTGGAAAGCTGTGAAATGACGAAAACACTGGTAATGTTTACAAGTCCGGGTACTTCGGGTGGCGTTTTCACGGGACTGTGCTTTCAATTATTACGAGTTCATGTTTACAGAGCTCAGAATTGGTGTCTAAAGCCTTTGAATCACGAGAATAGTTTTTGTGTTTACAATTTAGGAGGATTGGCTTTGGCGTTTTTTTTGTGTGAATCAGTTAAAATGGTGGCGGTTCCAGTAAACAGTTCTAAGCAAACTGTCTAATTGTGGTAAAACTGTTAAAATACACAATGAGAGTTCCCAGAAATGATTAAGAACGTGTAATAAACATCTCAAGTACACGTAAATAGATTCTTACTACATTTACTGTCGAATTCAACACGGAGGTTTCCAGTGGAAAGCTGTGAAATGACGAAAATACTGGTAATGTTTACAAGTCCGGGTACTTCGGGTGGCGTTTTCACGGGACTGTGCTTTCAATTATTACGAGTTCATGTTTACAGAGCTCAGAATTGGTGTCTAAAGCCTTTGAATCACGAGAATAGTTTTTGTGTTTACAATTTAGGAGGATTGGCTTTGGCGGTTTTTTTTGTGTGAATCAGTTAAAATGGTGGCGGTTCCAGTAAATACTTCTAAGCAAACTGTCTAATTGTGGTAAAACTGTTAAAATACACAATGAGAGTTCCCAGAAATGATTAAGAACGTGTAATAAACATCTCAAGTACACGTAAATAGATTCTTACTACATTTACTGTCGAATTCAACACGGAGGTTTCCAGTGGAAAGCTGTGAAATGACGAAAATACTGGTAATGTTTACAAGTACGGGTACTTCTGGTGGCGTTTTCACGGGACTGTGCTTTCAAATATTAAGAGTTCATGTTTACAGAGCTCAGAATTGGTGTCTAAAGCCTTTGAATGACGAGAATAGTGTTTTTGTTTACAATTTAGGAGGATTGGCTTTGGCGTTTTTTTTGTGTGAATCAGTTAAAATGGTGGCGGTTCCAGTAAATACTTATAAGCAAACTGTCTAATTGTGGTAAAACTGTTTAAAATACACAATGAGCGTTCCCAGAAATGATTAAGAACGTGTAATAAACATCTCAAGTACACATAAATAGATTCTTACTACATTTACTGTCGAATTCAATCACGGAGGTTTCCAGTGGAAAGGTGTGAAATGACGAAAATACTGGTAATGTTTACAAGTCCGGGTACTTCTGGTGGCGTTTTCACGGGACTGTGCTTTCAAATATTAAGAGTTCATGTTTACAGAGCTCAGAATTGGTGTCTAAAGCCTTTGAATCACGAGAATAGTTTTTGTGTTTACAATTTAGGAGGATTGGCTTTGGCGGTTTTTTTTGTGTGAATCAGTTAAAATGGTGGCGGTTCCAGTAAATACTTCTAAGCAAACTGTCTAATTGTGGTAAAACTGTTAAAATACACAATGAGAGTTCCCAGAAATGATTAAGAACGTGTAATAAACATCTCAAGTACACGTAAATAGATTCTTACTACATTTACTGTCGAATTAAACACGGAGGTTTCCAGTGGAAAGCTGTGAAATGACGAAAATACTGGTAATGTTTACAAGTACGGGTACTTCTGGTGGCGTTTTCACGGAACTGTGCTTTCAAATATTAACAGTTCATGTTTACAGAGCTCAGAATTGGTGTCTAAAGCCTTTGAATGACGAGAATAGTGTTTTTGTTTACAATTTAGGAGGATTGGCTTTGGCGTTTTTTTTGTGTGAATCAGTTAAAATGGTGGCGGTTCCAGTAAATACTTCTAAGCAAACTGTCTAATTGTGGTAAAACTGTTAAAATACACAATGAGAGTTCCCAGAAATGATTAAGAACGTGTAATAAACATCTCAAGTACACATAAATAGATTCTTACTACATTTACTGTCGAATTCAATCACGGAGGTTTCCAGTGGAAAGGTGTGAAATGACGAAAATACTGGTAATGTTTACAAGTCCGGGTAATTCTGGTGGCGTTTTCACGGGACTGTGCTTTCAAATATTAAGAGTTCATGTTTACAGAGCTCAGAATTGGTGTCTAAAGCCTTTGAATCACGAGAATAGTTTTTGTGTTTACAATTTAGGAGGATTGGCTTTGGCGTTTTTTTTGTGTGAATCAGTCAAAATGGTGGCGGTTCCAGTAAATACTTCTAAGCAAACTGTCTAATTGTTGTAAAACTGTTAAAATACACAATGAGAGTTCCCAGAGATGATTAAGAACGTGTAATAAACCCCTCAAGTACACGTAAATAGATTCTTACTACATTTACTGTCGAATTCAACACGGAGGATTCCAGTGGAAAGCTGTGAAATGACGAAAATACTGGTAATGTTTACAAGTCCGGGTACTTCTGGTGGCGTTTTCACGGGACTGTGCTTTCAATTATTACGAGTTCATGTTTACAGAGCTCAGAATTGGTGTCTAAAGCCTTTGAATCACGAGAATAGTTTTTGTGTTTACAATTTAGGAGGATTGGCTTTGGCGTTTTTTCTGTGTGAATCAGTTAAAATGGTGGCGGTTCCAGTAAACAGTTCTAAGCAAACTGTCTAATTGTGGTAAAACTGTTAAAATACACAATGAGAGTTCCCAGAAATGATTAAGAACGTGTAATAAACATCTCAAGTACACGTAAATAGATTCTTACTACATTTACTGTCGAATTCAACACGGAGGTTTCCAGTGGAAAGCTGTGAAATGACGAAAATACTGGTAATGTTTACAAGTCCGGGTACTTCGGGTGGCGTTTTCACGGGACTGTGCTTTCAATTATTACGAGTTCATGTTTACAGAGCTCAGAATTGGTGTCTAAAGCCTTTGAATCACGAGAATAGTTTTTGTGTTTACAATTTAGGAGGATTGGCTTTGGCGGTTTTTTTTGTGTGAATCAGTTAAAATGGTGGCGGTTCCAGTAAATACTTCTAAGCAAACTGTCTAATTGTGGTAAAACTGTTAAAATACACAATGAGAGTTCCCAGAAATGATTAAGAACGTGTAATAAACATCTCAAGTACACGTAAATAGATTCTTACTACATTTACTGTCGAATTAAACACGGAGGTTTCCAGTGGAAAGCTGTGAAATGACGAAAATACTGGTAATGTTTACAAGTACGGGCACTTCTGGTGGCGTTTTCACGGGACTGTGCTTTCAAATATTAAGAGTTCATGTTTACAGAGCTCAGAATTGGTGTCTAAAGCCTTTGAATGACGAGAATAGTGTTTTTGTTTACAATTTAGGAGGATTGGCTTTGGCGTTTTTTTTGTGTGAATCAGTTAAAATGGTGGCGGTTCCAGTAAATACTTCTAAGCAAACTGTCTAATTGTGGTAAAACTGTTAAAATACACAATGAGAGTTCCCAGAAATGATTAAGAACGTGTAATAAACATCTCAAGTACACATAAATAGATTCTTACTACATTTACTGTCGAATTCAATCACGGAGGTTTCCAGTGGAAAGGTGTGAAATGACGAAAATACTGGTAATGTTTACAAGTCCGGGTACTTCTGGTGGCGTTTTCACGGGACTGTGCTTTCAAATATTAAGAGTTCATGTTTACAGAGCTCAGAATTGGTGTCTAAAGCCTTTGAATCACGAGAATAGTTTTTGTGTTTACAATTTAGGAGGATTGGCTTTGGCGTTTTTTTTGTGTGAATCAGTCAAAATGGTGGCGGTTCCAGTAAATACTTCTAAGCAAACTGTCTAATTGTGGTAAAACTGTTAAAATACACAATGAGAGTTCCCAGAAATGATTAAGAACGTGTAATAAACATCTCAAGTACACGTAAATAGATTCTTACTACATTTACTGTCGAATTCAACACGGAGGTTTCCAGTGGAAAGCTGTGAAATGACGAAAATACTGGTAATGTTTACAAGTACGGGTACTTCTGGTGGCGTTTTCACGGGACTGTGCTTTCAATTATTACGAGTTCATGTTTACAGAGCTCAGAATTGGTGTCTAAAGCCTTTGAATCACGAGAAGGTTTTTGTGTTTACAATTTAGGAGGATTGGCTTTGGCGTTTTTTTTGTGTGAATCAGTTGAAATGGTGGCGGTTCCAGTAAACAGTTCTAAGCAAACTGTCTAATTGTGGTAAAACTGTTAAAATACACAATGAGAGTTCCCAGAAATGATTAAGAACGTGTAATAAACATCTCAAGTACACGTAAATAGATTCTTACTACATTTACTGTCGAATTCAACACGGAGGTTTCGAGTGGAAAGCTGTGAAATGACGAAAATACTGGTAATGTTTACAAGTCCGGGTACTTCGGGTGGCGTTTTCACGGGACTGTGCTTTCAATTATTACGAGTTCATGTTTACAGAGCTCAGAATTGGTGTCTAAAGCCTTTGAATCACGAGAATAGTTTTTGTGTTTACAATTTAGGAGGATTGGCTTTGGCGTTTTTTTTGTGTGAATCAGTTAAAATGGTGGCGGTTCCAGTAAATACTTCTAAGCAAACTGTCTAATTGTGGTAAAACTGTTAAAATACACAATGAGAGTTCCCAGAAATGATTAAGAACGTGTAATAAACATCTCAAGTACACGTAAATAGATTCTTACTACATTTACTGTCGAATTCAACACGGAGGTTTCCAGTGGAAAGCTGTGAAATGACGAAAATACTGGTAATGTTTACAAGTCCGGGTACTTCGGGTGGCGTTTTCACGGGACTGTGCTTTCAATTATTACGAGTTCATGTTTACAGAGCTCAGAATTGGTGTCTAAATCCTTTGAATCACGAGAATAGTTTTTGTGTTTACAATTTAGGAGGATTGGCTTTGGCGGTTTTTTTTGTGTGAATCAGTTAAAATGGTGGCGGTTCCAGTAAATACTTCTAAGCAAACTGTCTAATTGTGGTAAAACTGTTAAAATACACAATGAGAGTTCCCAGAAATGATTAAGAACGTGTAATAAACATCTCAAGTACACGTAAATAGATTCTTACTACATTTACTGTCGAATTCAACACGGAGGTTTCCAGTGGAAAGCTGTGAAATGACGAAAATACTGGTAATGTTTACAAGTACGGGTACTTCTGGTGGCGTTTTCACGGGACTGTGCTTTCAAATATTAAGAGTTCATGTTTACAGAGCTCAGAATTGGTGTCTAAAGCCTTTGAATGACGAGAATAGTGTTTTTGTTTACAATTTAGGAGGATTGGCTTTGGCGTTTTTTTTGTGTGAATCAGTTAAAATGGTGGCGGTTCCAGTAAATACTTATAAGCAAACTGTCTAATTGTGGTAAAACTGTTTAAAATACACAATGAGCGTTCCCAGAAATGATTAAGAACGTGTAATAAACATCTCAAGTACACATAAATAGATTCTTACTACATTTACTGTCGAATTCAATCACGGAGGTTTCCAGTGGAAAGGTGTGAAATGACGAAAATACTGGTAATGTTTACAAGTCCGGGTACTTCTGGTGGCGTTTTCACGGGACTGTGCTTTCAAATATTAAGAGTTCATGTTTACAGAGCTCAGAATTGGTGTCTAAAGCCTTTGAATCACGAGAATATTTTTTGTGTTTACAATTTAGGAGGATTGGCTTTGGCGTTTTTTTTTGTGTGAATCAGTTAAAATGGTGGCGGTTCCAGTAAACAGTTCTAAGCAAACTGTCTAATTGTGGTAAAACTGTTAAAATACACAATGAGAGTTCCCAGAAATGATTAAGAACGTGTAATAAACATCTCAAGTACACGTAAATAGATTCTTACTACATTTACTGTCGAATTCAACACGGAGGTTTCCAGTGGAAAGCTGTGAAATGACGAAAATACTGGTAATGTTTACAAGTCCGGGTACTTCTGGTGGCGTTTTCACGGGACTGTGCTTTCGATTATTACGAGTTCATGTTTACAGAGCTCAGAATTGGTGTCTAAAGCCTTTGAATCACGAGAATAGTTTTTGTGTTTACAATTTAGGAGGATTGGCTTTGGCGTTTTTTTTGTGTGAATCAGTTAAAATGGTGGCGGTTCCAGTAAACAGTTCTAAGCAAACTGTCTAATTGTGGTAAAACTGTTAAAATACACAATGAGAGTCCCCAGAAATGATTAAGAACGTGTAATAAACATCTCAAGTACACGTAAATAGATTCTTACTACATTTACTGTCGAATTAAACACGGAGGTTTCCAGTGGAAAGCTGTGAAATGACGAAAATACTGGTAATGTTTACAAGTACGGGTACTTCTGGTGGCGTTTTCACGGGACTGTGCTTTCAAATATTAAGAGTTCATGTTTACAGAGCTCAGAATTGGTGTCTAAAGCCTTTGAATGATGAGAATAGTGTTTTTGTTTACAATTTAGGAGGATTGGCTTTGGCGTTTTTTTTGTGTGAATCAGTTAAAATGGTGGCGGTTCCAGTAAATACTTCTAAGCAAACTGTCTAATTGTGGTAAAACTGTTAAAATACACAATGAGAGTTCCCAGAAATGATTAAGAACGTGTAATAAACATCTCAAGTACACATAAATAGATTCTTACTACATTTACTGTCGAATTCAATCACGGAGGTTTCCAGTGGAAAGGTGTGAAATGACGAAAATACTGGTAATGTTTACAAGTCCGGGTACTTCTGGTGGCGTTTTCACGGGACTGTGCTTTCAAATATTAAGAGTTCATGTTTACAGAGCTCAGAATTGGTGTCTAAAGCCTTTGAATCACGAGAATAGTTTTTGTGTTTACAATTTAGGAGGATTGGCTTTGGCGTTTTTTGTGTGTGAATCAGTCAAAATGGTGGCGGTTCCAGTAAATACTTCTAAGCAAACTGTCTAATTGTGGTAAAACTGTTAAAATACACAATGAGAGTTCCCAGAAATGATTAAGAACGTGTAATAAACCCCTCAAGTACACGTAAATAGATTCTTACTACATTTACTGTCGAATTCAACACGGAGGTTTCCAGTGGAAAGCTGTGAAATGACGAAAATACTGGTAATGTTTACAAGTCCGGGTACTTCTGGTGGCGTTTTCACGGGACTGTGCTTTCAAATATTAAGAGTTCATGTTTACAGAGCTCAGAATTGGTGTCTAAAGCCTTTGAATCACGAGAATATTTTTTGTGTTTACAATTTAGGAGGATTGGCTTTGGCGTTTTTTTTTGTGTGAATCAGTTAAAATGGTGGCGGTTCCAGTAAACAGTTCTAAGGAAACTGTCTAATTGTGGTAAAACTGTTAAAATACACAATGAGAGTTCCCAGAAATGATTAAGAACGTGTAATAAACATCTCAAGTACACGTAAATAGATTCTTACTACATTTACTGTCGAATTCAACACGGAGGTTTCCAGTGGAAAGCTGTGAAATGACGAAAATACTGGTAATGTTTACAAGTCCGGGTACTTCTGGTGGCGTTTTCACGGGACTGTGCTTTCGATTATTACGAGTTCATGTTTACAGAGCTCAGAATTGGTGTCTAAAGCCTTTGAATCACGAGAATAGTTTTTGTGTTTACAATTTAGGAGGATTGGCTTTGGCGTTTTTTTTGTGTGAATCAGTTAAAATGGTGGCGGTTCCAGTAAACAGTTCTAAGCAAACTGTCTAATTGTGGTAAAACTGTTAAAATACACAATGAGAGTTCCCAGAAATGATTAAGAACGTGTAATAAACATCTCAAGTACACGTAAATAGATTCTTACTACATTTACTGTCGAATTAAACACGGAGGTTTCCAGTGGAAAGCTGTGAAATGACGAAAATACTGGTAATGTTTACAAGTACGGGTACTTCTGGTGGCGTTTTCACGGGACTGTGCTTTCAAATATTAAGAGTTCATGTTTACAGAGCTCAGAATTGGTGTCTAAAGCCTTTGAATGATGAGAATAGTGTTTTTGTTTACAATTTAGGAGGATTGGCTTTGGCGTTTTTTTTGTGTGAATCAGTTAAAATGGTGGCGGTTCCAGTAAATACTTCTAAGCAAACTGTCTAATTGTGGTAAAACTGTTAAAATACACAATGAGAGTTCCCAGAAATGATTAAGAACGTGTAATAAACATCTCAAGTACACATAAATAGATTCTTACTACATTTACTGTCGAATTCAATCACGGAGGTTTCCAGTGGAAAGGTGTGAAATGACGAAAATACTGGTAATGTTTACAGGTCCGGGTACTTCTGGTGGCGTTTTCACGGGACTGTGCTTTCAAATATTAAGAGTTCATGTTTACAGAGCTCAGAATTGGTGTCTAAAGCCTTTGAATCACGAGAATAGTTTTTGTGTTTACAATTTAGGAGGATTGGCTTTGGCGTTTTTTTTGTGTGAATCAGTCAAAATGGTGGCGGTTCCAGTAAATACTTCTAAGCAAACTGTCTAATTGTGGTAAAACTGTTAAAATACACAATGAGAGTTCCCAGAAATGATTAAGAACGTGTAATAAACATCTCAAGTACACGTAAATAGATTCTTACTACATTTACTGTCGAATTCAACACGGAGGTTTCCAGTGGAAAGCTGTGAAATGACGAAAATACTGGTAATGTTTACAAGTCCGGGTACTTCTGGTGGCGTTTTCACGGGACTGTGCTTTCAAATATTAAGAGTTCATGTTTACAGAGCTAAGAATTGGTGTCTAAAGCCTTTAAATCACGAGAATAGTTTTTGTGTTTACAATTTAGGAGGATTGGCTTTGGCGTTTTTTTTGTGTGAATCAGTCAAAATGGTGGCGGTTCCAGTAAATACTTCTAAGCAAACTGTCTAATTGTGGTAAAACTGTTAAAATACACAATGAGAGTTCCCAGAAATGATTAAGAACGTGTAATAAACATCTCAAGTACACGTAAATAGATTCTTACTACATTTACTGTCGAATTCAACACGGAGGTTTCCAGTGGAAAGCTGTGAAATGACGAAAATACTGGTAATGTTTACAAGTACGGGTACTTCTGGTGGCGTTTTCACGGGACTGTGCTTTCAATTATTACGAGTTCATGTTTACAGAGCTCAGAATTGGTGTCTAAAGCCTTTGAATCACGAGAATAGTTTTTGTGTTTACAATTTAGGAGGATTGGCTTTGGCGTTTTTTTTGTGTGAATCAGTTGAAATGGTGGCGGTTCCAGTAAACAGTTCTAAGCAAACTGTCTAATTGTGGTAAAACTGTTAAAATACACAATGAGAGTTCCCAGAAATGATTAAGAACGTGTAATAAACATCTCAAGTACACGTAAATAGATTCTTACTACATTTACTGTCGAATTAAACACGGAGGTTTCCAGTGGAAAGCTGTGAAATGACGAAAATACTGGTAATGTTTACAAGTCCGGGTACTTCGGGTGGCGTTTTCACGGGACTGTGCTTTCAATTATTACGAGTTCATGTTTACAGAGCTCAGAATTGGTGTCTAAAGCCTTTGAATCACGAGAATAGTTTTTGTGTTTACAATTTAGGAGGATTGGCTTTGGCGTTTTTTTTGTGTGAATCAGTTAAAATGGTGGCGGTTCCAGTAAATACTTCTAAGCAAACTGTCTAATTGTGGTAAAACTGTTAAAATACACAATGAGAGTTCCCAGAAATGATTAAGAACGTGTAATAAACCCCTCAAGTACACGTAAATAGATTCTTACTACATTTACTGTCGAATTCAACACGGAGGTTTCCAGTGGAAAGCTGTGAAATGACGAAAATACTGGTAATGTTTACAAGTCCGGGTACTTCTGGTGGCGTTTTCACGGGACTGTGCTTTCAAATATTAAGAGTTCATGTTTACAGAGCTCAGAATTGGTGTCTAAAGCCTTTGAATCACGAGAATATTTTTTGTGTTTACAATTTAGGAGGATTGGCTTTGGCGTTTTTTTTTGTGTGAATCAGTTAAAATGGTGGCGGTTCCAGTAAACAGTTCTAAGCAAACTGTCTAATTGTGGTAAAACTGTTAAAATACACAATGAGAGTTCCCAGAAATGATTAAGAACGTGTAATAAACATCTCAAGTACACGTAAATAGATTCTTACTACATTTACTGTCGAATTCAACACGGAGGTTTCCAGTGGAAAGCTGTGAAATGACGAAAATACTGGTAATGTTTACAAGTACGGGTACTTCTGGTGGCGTTTTCACGGGACTGTGCTTTCGATTATTACGAGTTCATGTTTACAGAGCTCAGAATTGGTGTCTAAAGCCTTTGAATCACGAGAATAGTTTTTGTGTTTACAATTTAGGAGGATTGGCTTTGGCGTTTTTTTTGTGTGAATCAGTTAAAATGGTGGCGGTTCCAGTAAATACTTCTAAGCAAACTGTCTAATTGTGGTAAAACTGTTAAAATACACAATGAGAGTTCCCAGAAATGATTAAGAACGTGTAATAAACATCTCAAGTACACGTAAATAGATTCTTACTACATTTACTGTCGAATTCAACACGGAGGTTTCCAGTGGAAAGCTGTGAAATGACGAAAATACTGGTAATGTTTACAAGTACGGGTACTTCTGGTGGCGTTTTCACGGGACTGTGCTTTCAAATATTAAGAGTTCATGTTTACAGAGCTCAGAATTGGTGTCTAAAGCCTTTGAATGACGAGAATAGTGTTTTTGTTTACAATTTAGGAGGATTGGCTTTGGCGTTTTTTTTGTGTGAATCAGTTAAAATGGTGGCGGTTCCAGTAAATACTTATAAGCAAACTGTCTAATTGTGGTAAAACTGTTTAAAATACACAATGAGCGTTCCCAGAAATGATTAAGAACGTGTAATAAACATCTCAAGTACACATAAATAGATTCTTACTACATTTACTGTCGAATTCAATCACGGAGGTTTCCAGTGGAAAGGTGTGAAATGACGAAAATACTGGTAATGTTTACAAGTCCGGGTACTTCTGGTGGCGTTTTCACGGGACTGTGCTTTCAAATATTAAGAGTTCATGTTTACAGAGCTCAGAATTGGTGTCTAAAGCCTTTGAATCACGAGAATATTTTTTGTGTTTACAATTTAGGAGGATTGGCTTTGGCGTTTTTTTTTGTGTGAATCAGTTAAAATGGTGGCGGTTCCAGTAAACAGTTCTAAGCAAACTGTCTAATTGTGGTAAAACTGTTAAAATACACAATGAGAGTTCCCAGAAATGATTAAGAACGTGTAATAAACATCTCAAGTACACGTAAATAGATTCTTACTACATTTACTGTCGAATTCAACACGGAGGTTTCCAGTGGAAAGCTGTGAAATGACGAAAATACTGGTAATGTTTACAAGTCCGGGTACTTCTGGTGGCGTTTTCACGGGACTGTGCTTTCGATTATTACGAGTTCATGTTTACAGAGCTCAGAATTGGTGTCTAAAGCCTTTGAATCACGAGAATAGTTTTTGTGTTTACAATTTAGGAGGATTGGCTTTGGCGTTTTTTTTGTGTGAATCAGTTAAAATGGTGGCGGTTCCAGTAAACAGTTCTAAGCAAACTGTCTAATTGTGGTAAAACTGTTAAAATACACAATGAGAGTTCCCAGAAATGATTAAGAACGTGTAATAAACATCTCAAGTACACGTAAATAGATTCTTACTACATTTACTGTCGAATTAAACACGGAGGTTTCCAGTGGAAAGCTGTGAAATGACGAAAATACTGGTAATGTTTACAAGTACGGGTACTTCTGGTGGCGTTTTCACGGGACTGTGCTTTCAAATATTAAGAGTTCATGTTTACAGAGCTCAGAATTGGTGTCTAAAGCCTTTGAATGATGAGAATAGTGTTTTTGTTTACAATTTAGGAGGATTGGCTTTGGCGTTTTTTTTGTGTGAATCAGTTAAAATGGTGGCGGTTCCAGTAAATACTTCTAAGCAAACTGTCTAATTGTGGTAAAACTGTTAAAATACACAATGAGAGTTCCCAGAAATGATTAAGAACGTGTAATAAACATCTCAAGTACACATAAATAGATTCTTACTACATTTACTGTCGAATTCAATCACGGAGGTTTCCAGTGGAAAGGTGTGAAATGACGAAAATACTGGTAATGTTTACAAGTCCGGGTACTTCTGGTGGCGTTTTCACGGGACTGTGCTTTCAAATATTAAGAGTTCATGTTTACAGAGCTCAGAATTGGTGTCTAAAGCCTTTGAATCACGAGAATAGTTTTTGTGTTTACAATTTAGGAGGATTGGCTTTGGCGTTTTTTGTGTGTGAATCAGTCAAAATGGTGGCGGTTCCAGTAAATACTTCTAAGCAAACTGTCTAATTGTGGTAAAACTGTTAAAATACACAATGAGAGTTCCCAGAAATGATTAAGAACGTGTAATAAACCCCTCAAGTACACGTAAATAGATTCTTACTACATTTACTGTCGAATTCAACACGGAGGTTTCCAGTGGAAAGCTGTGAAATGACGAAAATACTGGTAATGTTTACAAGTCCGGGTACTTCTGGTGGCGTTTTCACGGGACTGTGCTTTCAAATATTAAGAGTTCATGTTTACAGAGCTCAGAATTGGTGTCTAAAGCCTTTGAATCACGAGAATATTTTTTGTGTTTACAATTTAGGAGGATTGGCTTTGGCGTTTTTTTTTGTGTGAATCAGTTAAAATGGTGGCGGTTCCAGTAAACAGTTCTAAGGAAACTGTCTAATTGTGGTAAAACTGTTAAAATACACAATGAGAGTTCCCAGAAATGATTAAGAACGTGTAATAAACATCTCAAGTACACGTAAATAGATTCTTACTACATTTACTGTCGAATTCAACACGGAGGTTTCCAGTGGAAAGCTGTGAAATGACGAAAATACTGGTAATGTTTACAAGTCCGGGTACTTCTGGTGGCGTTTTCACGGGACTGTGCTTTCGATTATTACGAGTTCATGTTTACAGAGCTCAGAATTGGTGTCTAAAGCCTTTGAATCACGAGAATAGTTTTTGTGTTTACAATTTAGGAGGATTGGCTTTGGCGTTTTTTTTGTGTGAATCAGTTAAAATGGTGGCGGTTCCAGTAAACAGTTCTAAGCAAACTGTCTAATTGTGGTAAAACTGTTAAAATACACAATGAGAGTTCCCAGAAATGATTAAGAACGTGTAATAAACATCTCAAGTACACGTAAATAGATTCTTACTACATTTACTGTCGAATTAAACACGGAGGTTTCCAGTGGAAAGCTGTGAAATGACGAAAATACTGGTAATGTTTACAAGTACGGGTACTTCTGGTGGCGTTTTCACGGGACTGTGCTTTCAAATATTAAGAGTTCATGTTTACAGAGCTCAGAATTGGTGTCTAAAGCCTTTGAATGATGAGAATAGTGTTTTTGTTTACAATTTAGGAGGATTGGCTTTGGCGTTTTTTTTGTGTGAATCAGTTAAAATGGTGGCGGTTCCAGTAAATACTTCTAAGCAAACTGTCTAATTGTGGTAAAACTGTTAAAATACACAATGAGAGTTCCCAGAAATGATTAAGAACGTGTAATAAACATCTCAAGTACACATAAATAGATTCTTACTACATTTACTGTCGAATTCAATCACGGAGGTTTCCAGTGGAAAGGTGTGAAATGACGAAAATACTGGTAATGTTTACAGGTCCGGGTACTTCTGGTGGCGTTTTCACGGGACTGTGCTTTCAAATATTAAGAGTTCATGTTTACAGAGCTCAGAATTGGTGTCTAAAGCCTTTGAATCACGAGAATAGTTTTTGTGTTTACAATTTAGGAGGATTGGCTTTGGCGTTTTTTTTGTGTGAATCAGTCAAAATGGTGGCGGTTCCAGTAAATACTTCTAAGCAAACTGTCTAATTGTGGTAAAACTGTTAAAATACACAATGAGAGTTCCCAGAAATGATTAAGAACGTGTAATAAACCCCTCAAGTACACGTAAATAGATTCTTACTACATTTACTGTCGAATTCAACACGGAGGTTTCCAGTGGAAAGCTGTGAAATGACGAAAATACTGGTAATGTTTACAAGTCCGGGTACTTCTGGTGGCGTTTTCACGGGACTGTGCTTTCAAATATTAAGAGTTCATGTTTACAGAGCTCAGAATTGGTGTCGAAAGCCTTTAAATCACGAGAATAGTTTTTGTGTTTACAATTTAGGAGGATTGGCTTTGGCGTTTTTTTTGTGTGAATCAGTCAAAATGGTGGCGGTTCCAGTAAATACTTCTAAGCAAACTGTCTAATTGTGGTAAAACTGTTAAAATACACAATGAGAGTTCCCAGAAATGATTAAGAACGTGTAATAAACATCTCAAGTACACGTAAATAGATTCTTACTACATTTACTGTCGAATTAAACACGGAGGTTTCCAGTGGAAAGCTGTGAAATGACGAAAATACTGGTAATGTTTACAAGTCCGGGTACTTCGGGTGGCGTTTTCACGGGACTGTGCTTTCAATTATTACGAGTTCATGTTTACAGAGCTCAGAATTGGTGTCTAAAGCCTTTGAATCACGAGAATAGTTTTTGTGTTTACAATTTAGGAGGATTGGCTTTGGCGTTTTTTTTGTGTGAATCAGTTAAAATGGTGGCGGTTCCAGTAAATACTTCTAAGCAAACTGTCTAATTGTGGTAAAACTGTTAAAATACACAATGAGAGTTCCCAGAAATGATTAAGAACGTGTAATAAACCCCTCAAGTACACGTAAATAGATTCTTACTACATTTACTGTCGAATTCAACACGGAGGTTTCCAGTGGAAAGCTGTGAAATGACGAAAATACTGGTAATGTTTACAAGTCCGGGTACTTCTGGTGGCGTTTTCACGGGACTGTGCTTTCAAATATTAAGAGTTCATGTTTACAGAGCTCAGAATTGGTGTCTAAAGCCTTTGAATCACGAGAATATTTTTTGTGTTTACAATTTAGGAGGATTGGCTTTGGCGTTTTTTTTTGTGTGAATCAGTTAAAATGGTGGCGGTTCCAGTAAACAGTTCTAAGCAAACTGTCTAATTGTGGTAAAACTGTTAAAATACACAATGAGAGTTCCCAGAAATGATTAAGAACGTGTAATAAACATCTCAAGTACACGTAAATAGATTCTTACTACATTTACTGTCGAATTCAACACGGAGGTTTCCAGTGGAAAGCTGTGAAATGACGAAAATACTGGTAATGTTTACAAGTACGGGTACTTCTGGTGGCGTTTTCACGGGACTGTGCTTTCGATTATTACGAGTTCATGTTTACAGAGCTCAGAATTGGTGTCTAAAGCCTTTGAATCACGAGAATAGTTTTTGTGTTTACAATTTAGGAGGATTGGCTTTGGCGTTTTTTTTGTGTGAATCAGTTAAAATGGTGGCGGTTCCAGTAAATACTTCTAAGCAAACTGTCTAATTGTGGTAAAACTGTTAAAATACACAATGAGAGTTCCCAGAAATGATTAAGAACGTGTAATAAACATCTCAAGTACACGTAAATAGATTCTTACTACATTTACTGTCGAATTCAACACGGAGGTTTCCAGTGGAAAGCTGTGAAATGACGAAAATACTGGTAATGTTTACAAGTACGGGTACTTCTGGTGGCGTTTTCACGGGACTGTGCTTTCAAATATTAAGAGTTCATGTTTACAGAGCTCAGAATTGGTGTCTAAAGCCTTTGAATGACGAGAATAGTGTTTTTGTTTACAATTTAGGAGGATTGGCTTTGGCGTTTTTTTTGTGTGAATCAGTTAAAATGGTGGCGGTTCCAGTAAATACTTATAAGCAAACTGTCTAATTGTGGTAAAACTGTTTAAAATACACAATGAGCGTTCCCAGAAATGATTAAGAACGTGTAATAAACATCTCAAGTACACATAAATAGATTCTTACTACATTTACTGTCGAATTCAATCACGGAGGTTTCCAGTGGAAAGGTGTGAAATGACGAAAATACTGGTAATGTTTACAAGTCCGGGTACTTCTGGTGGCGTTTTCACGGGACTGTGCTTTCAAATATTAAGAGTTCATGTTTACAGAGCTCAGAATTGGTGTCTAAAGCCTTTGAATCACGAGAATATTTTTTGTGTTTACAATTTAGGAGGATTGGCTTTGGCGTTTTTTTTTGTGTGAATCAGTTAAAATGGTGGCGGTTCCAGTAAACAGTTCTAAGCAAACTGTCTAATTGTGGTAAAACTGTTAAAATACACAATGAGAGTTCCCAGAAATGATTAAGAACGTGTAATAAACATCTCAAGTACACGTAAATAGATTCTTACTACATTTACTGTCGAATTCAACACGGAGGTTTCCAGTGGAAAGCTGTGAAATGACGAAAATACTGGTAATGTTTACAAGTCCGGGTACTTCTGGTGGCGTTTTCACGGGACTGTGCTTTCGATTATTACGAGTTCATGTTTACAGAGCTCAGAATTGGTGTCTAAAGCCTTTGAATCACGAGAATAGTTTTTGTGTTTACAATTTAGGAGGATTGGCTTTGGCGTTTTTTTTGTGTGAATCAGTTAAAATGGTGGCGGTTCCAGTAAACAGTTCTAAGCAAACTGTCTAATTGTGGTAAAACTGTTAAAATACACAATGAGAGTTCCCAGAAATGATTAAGAACGTGTAATAAACATCTCAAGTACACGTAAATAGATTCTTACTACATTTACTGTCGAATTAAACACGGAGGTTTCCAGTGGAAAGCTGTGAAATGACGAAAATACTGGTAATGTTTACAAGTACGGGTACTTCTGGTGGCGTTTTCACGGGACTGTGCTTTCAAATATTAAGAGTTCATGTTTACAGAGCTCAGAATTGGTGTCTAAAGCCTTTGAATGATGAGAATAGTGTTTTTGTTTACAATTTAGGAGGATTGGCTTTGGCGTTTTTTTTGTGTGAATCAGTTAAAATGGTGGCGGTTCCAGTAAATACTTCTAAGCAAACTGTCTAATTGTGGTAAAACTGTTAAAATACACAATGAGAGTTCCCAGAAATGATTAAGAACGTGTAATAAACATCTCAAGTACACATAAATAGATTCTTACTACATTTACTGTCGAATTCAATCACGGAGGTTTCCAGTGGAAAGGTGTGAAATGACGAAAATACTGGTAATGTTTACAAGTCCGGGTACTTCTGGTGGCGTTTTCACGGGACTGTGCTTTCAAATATTAAGAGTTCATGTTTACAGAGCTCAGAATTGGTGTCTAAAGCCTTTGAATCACGAGAATAGTTTTTGTGTTTACAATTTAGGAGGATTGGCTTTGGCGTTTTTTGTGTGTGAATCAGTCAAAATGGTGGCGGTTCCAGTAAATACTTCTAAGCAAACTGTCTAATTGTGGTAAAACTGTTAAAATACACAATGAGAGTTCCCAGAAATGATTAAGAACGTGTAATAAACCCCTCAAGTACACGTAAATAGATTCTTACTACATTTACTGTCGAATTCAACACGGAGGTTTCCAGTGGAAAGCTGTGAAATGACGAAAATACTGGTAATGTTTACAAGTCCGGGTACTTCTGGTGGCGTTTTCACGGGACTGTGCTTTCAAATATTAAGAGTTCATGTTTACAGAGCTCAGAATTGGTGTCTAAAGCCTTTGAATCACGAGAATATTTTTTGTGTTTACAATTTAGGAGGATTGGCTTTGGCGTTTTTTTTTGTGTGAATCAGTTAAAATGGTGGCGGTTCCAGTAAACAGTTCTAAGGAAACTGTCTAATTGTGGTAAAACTGTTAAAATACACAATGAGAGTTCCCAGAAATGATTAAGAACGTGTAATAAACATCTCAAGTACACGTAAATAGATTCTTACTACATTTACTGTCGAATTCAACACGGAGGTTTCCAGTGGAAAGCTGTGAAATGACGAAAATACTGGTAATGTTTACAAGTCCGGGTACTTCTGGTGGCGTTTTCACGGGACTGTGCTTTCGATTATTACGAGTTCATGTTTACAGAGCTCAGAATTGGTGTCTAAAGCCTTTGAATCACGAGAATAGTTTTTGTGTTTACAATTTAGGAGGATTGGCTTTGGCGTTTTTTTTGTGTGAATCAGTTAAAATGGTGGCGGTTCCAGTAAACAGTTCTAAGCAAACTGTCTAATTGTGGTAAAACTGTTAAAATACACAATGAGAGTTCCCAGAAATGATTAAGAACGTGTAATAAACATCTCAAGTACACGTAAATAGATTCTTACTACATTTACTGTCGAATTAAACACGGAGGTTTCCAGTGGAAAGCTGTGAAATGACGAAAATACTGGTAATGTTTACAAGTACGGGTACTTCTGGTGGCGTTTTCACGGGACTGTGCTTTCAAATATTAAGAGTTCATGTTTACAGAGCTCAGAATTGGTGTCTAAAGCCTTTGAATGATGAGAATAGTGTTTTTGTTTACAATTTAGGAGGATTGGCTTTGGCGTTTTTTTTGTGTGAATCAGTTAAAATGGTGGCGGTTCCAGTAAATACTTCTAAGCAAACTGTCTAATTGTGGTAAAACTGTTAAAATACACAATGAGAGTTCCCAGAAATGATTAAGAACGTGTAATAAACATCTCAAGTACACATAAATAGATTCTTACTACATTTACTGTCGAATTCAATCACGGAGGTTTCCAGTGGAAAGGTGTGAAATGACGAAAATACTGGTAATGTTTACAGGTCCGGGTACTTCTGGTGGCGTTTTCACGGGACTGTGCTTTCAAATATTAAGAGTTCATGTTTACAGAGCTCAGAATTGGTGTCTAAAGCCTTTGAATCACGAGAATAGTTTTTGTGTTTACAATTTAGGAGGATTGGCTTTGGCGTTTTTTTTGTGTGAATCAGTCAAAATGGTGGCGGTTCCAGTAAATACTTCTAAGCAAACTGTCTAATTGTGGTAAAACTGTTAAAATACACAATGAGAGTTCCCAGAAATGATTAAGAACGTGTAATAAACCCCTCAAGTACACGTAAATAGATTCTTACTACATTTACTGTCGAATTCAACACGGAGGTTTCCAGTGGAAAGCTGTGAAATGACGAAAATACTGGTAATGTTTACAAGTCCGGGTACTTCTGGTGGCGTTTTCACGGGACTGTGCTTTCAAATATTAAGAGTTCATGTTTACAGAGCTCAGAATTGGTGTCGAAAGCCTTTAAATCACGAGAATAGTTTTTGTGTTTACAATTTAGGAGGATTGGCTTTGGCGTTTTTTTTGTGTGAATCAGTCAAAATGGTGGCGGTTCCAGTAAATACTTCTAAGCAAACTGTCTAATTGTGGTAAAACTGTTAAAATACACAATGAGAGTTCCCAGAAATGATTAAGAACGTGTAATAAACATCTCAAGTACACGTAAATAGATTCTTACTACATTTACTGTCGAATTCAACACGGAGGTTTCCAGTGGAAAGCTGTGAAATGACGAAAATACTGGTAATGTTTACAAGTACGGGTACTTCTGGTGGCGTTTTCACGGGACTGTGCTTTCAATTATTACGAGTTCATGTTTACAGAGCTCAGAATTGGTGTCTAAAGCCTTTGAATCACGAGAATAGTTTTTGTGTTTACAATTTAGGAGGATTGGCTTTGGCGTTTTTTTTGTGTGAATCAGTTGAAATGGTGGCGGTTCCAGTAAACAGTTCTAAGCAAACTGTCTAATTGTGGTAAAACTGTTAAAATACACAATGAGAGTTCCCAGAAATGATTAAGAACGTGTAATAAACATCTCAAGTACACGTAAATAGATTCTTACTACATTTACTGTCGAATTAAACACGGAGGTTTCCAGTGGAAAGCTGTGAAATGACGAAAATACTGGTAATGTTTACAAGTCCGGGTACTTCGGGTGGCGTTTTCACGGGACTGTGCTTTCAATTATTACGAGTTCATGTTTACAGAGCTCAGAATTGGTGTCTAAAGCCTTTGAATCACGAGAATAGTTTTTGTGTTTACAATTTAGGATGATTGGCTTTGGCGTTTTTTTTGTGTGAATCAGTTAAAATGGTGGCGGTTCCAGTAAATACTTCTAAGCAAACTGTCTAATTGTGGTAAAACTGTTAAAATACACAATGAGAGTTCCCAGAAATGATTAAGAACGTGTAATAAACCCCTCAAGTACACGTAAATAGATTCTTACTACATTTACTGTCGAATTCAACACGGAGGTTTCCAGTGGAAAGCTGTGAAATGACGAAAATACTGGTAATGTTTACAAGTCCGGGTACTTCTGGTGGCGTTTTCACGGGACTGTGCTTTCAAATATTAAGAGTTCATGTTTACAGAGCTCAGAATTGGTGTCTAAAGCCTTTGAATCACGAGAATATTTTTTGTGTTTACAATTTAGGAGGATTGGCTTTGGCGTTTTTTTTTGTGTGAATCAGTTAAAATGGTGGCGGTTCCAGTAAACAGTTCTAAGCAAACTGTCTAATTGTGGTAAAACTGTTAAAATACACAATGAGAGTTCCCAGAAATGATTAAGAACGTGTAATAAACATCTCAAGTACACGTAAATAGATTCTTACTACATTTACTGTCGAATTCAACACGGAGGTTTCCAGTGGAAAGCTGTGAAATGACGAAAATACTGGTAATGTTTACAAGTACGGGTACTTCTGGTGGCGTTTTCACGGGACTGTGCTTTCGATTATTACGAGTTCATGTTTACAGAGCTCAGAATTGGTGTCTAAAGCCTTTGAATCACGAGAATAGTTTTTGTGTTTACAATTTAGGAGGATTGGCTTTGGCGTTTTTTTTGTGTGAATCAGTTAAAATGGTGGCGGTTCCAGTAAACAGTTCTAAGCAAACTGTCTAATTGTGGTAAAACTGTTAAAATACACAATGAGAGTTCCCAGAAATGATTAAGAACGTGTAATAAACATCTCAAGTACACGTAAATAGATTCTTACTACATTTACTGTCGAATTAAACACGGAGGTTTCCAGTGGAAAGCTGTGAAATGACGAAAATACTGGTAATGTTTACAAGTACGGGTACTTCTGGTGGCGTTTTCACGGGACTGTGCTTTCAAATATTAAGAGTTCATGTTTACAGAGCTCAGAATTGGTGTCTAAAGCCTTTGAATGATGAGAATAGTGTTTTTGTTTACAATTTAGGAGGATTGGCTTTGGCGTTTTTTTTGTGTGAATCAGTTAAAATGGTGGCGGTTCCAGTAAATACTTCTAAGCAAACTGTCTAATTGTGGTAAAACTGTTAAAATACACAATGAGAGTTCCCAGAAATGATTAAGAACGTGTAATAAACATCTCAAGTACACATAAATAGATTCTTACTACATTTACTGTCGAATTCAATCACGGAGGTTTCCAGTGGAAAGGTGTGAAATGACGAAAATACTGGTAATGTTTACAAGTCCGGGTACTTCTGGTGGCGTTTTCACGGGACTGTGCTTTCAAATATTAAGAGTTCATGTTTACAGAGCTCAGAATTGGTGTCTAAAGCCTTTGAATCACGAGAATAGTTTTTGTGTTTACAATTTAGGAGGATTGGCTTTGGCGTTTTTTGTGTGTGAATCAGTCAAAATGGTGGCGGTTCCAGTAAATACTTCTAAGCAAACTGTCTAATTGTGGTAAAACTGTTAAAATACACAATGAGAGTTCCCAGAAATGATTAAGAACGTGTAATAAACCCCTCAAGTACACGTAAATAGATTCTTACTACATTTACTGTCGAATTCAACACGGAGGTTTCCAGTGGAAAGCTGTGAAATGACGAAAATACTGGTAATGTTTACAAGTCCGGGTACTTCTGGTGGCGTTTTCACGGGACTGTGCTTTCAAATATTAAGAGTTCATGTTTACAGAGCTCAGAATTGGTGTCTAAAGCCTTTGAATCACGAGAATATTTTTTGTGTTTACAATTTAGGAGGATTGGCTTTGGCGTTTTTTTTTGTGTGAATCAGTTAAAATGGTGGCGGTTCCAGTAAACAGTTCTAAGGAAACTGTCTAATTGTGGTAAAACTGTTAAAATACACAATGAGAGTTCCCAGAAATGATTAAGAACGTGTAATAAACATCTCAAGTACACGTAAATAGATTCTTACTACATTTACTGTCGAATTCAACACGGAGGTTTCCAGTGGAAAGCTGTGAAATGACGAAAATACTGGTAATGTTTACAAGTCCGGGTACTTCTGGTGGCGTTTTCACGGGACTGTGCTTTCGATTATTACGAGTTCATGTTTACAGAGCTCAGAATTGGTGTCTAAAGCCTTTGAATCACGAGAATAGTTTTTGTGTTTACAATTTAGGAGGATTGGCTTTGGCGTTTTTTTTGTGTGAATCAGTTAAAATGGTGGCGGTTCCAGTAAACAGTTCTAAGCAAACTGTCTAATTGTGGTAAAACTGTTAAAATACACAATGAGAGTTCCCAGAAATGATTAAGAACGTGTAATAAACATCTCAAGTACACGTAAATAGATTCTTACTACATTTACTGTCGAATTAAACACGGAGGTTTCCAGTGGAAAGCTGTGAAATGACGAAAATACTGGTAATGTTTACAAGTACGGGTACTTCTGGTGGCGTTTTCACGGGACTGTGCTTTCAAATATTAAGAGTTCATGTTTACAGAGCTCAGAATTGGTGTCTAAAGCCTTTGAATGATGAGAATAGTGTTTTTGTTTACAATTTAGGAGGATTGGCTTTGGCGTTTTTTTTGTGTGAATCAGTTAAAATGGTGGCGGTTCCAGTAAATACTTCTAAGCAAACTGTCTAATTGTGGTAAAACTGTTAAAATACACAATGAGAGTTCCCAGAAATGATTAAGAACGTGTAATAAACATCTCAAGTACACATAAATAGATTCTTACTACATTTACTGTCGAATTCAATCACGGAGGTTTCCAGTGGAAAGGTGTGAAATGACGAAAATACTGGTAATGTTTACAGGTCCGGGTACTTCTGGTGGCGTTTTCACGGGACTGTGCTTTCAAATATTAAGAGTTCATGTTTACAGAGCTCAGAATTGGTGTCTAAAGCCTTTGAATCACGAGAATAGTTTTTGTGTTTACAATTTAGGAGGATTGGCTTTGGCGTTTTTTTTGTGTGAATCAGTCAAAATGGTGGCGGTTCCAGTAAATACTTCTAAGCAAACTGTCTAATTGTGGTAAAACTGTTAAAATACACAATGAGAGTTCCCAGAAATGATTAAGAACGTGTAATAAACCCCTCAAGTACACGTAAATAGATTCTTACTACATTTACTGTCGAATTCAACACGGAGGTTTCCAGTGGAAAGCTGTGAAATGACGAAAATACTGGTAATGTTTACAAGTCCGGGTACTTCTGGTGGCGTTTTCACGGGACTGTGCTTTCAAATATTAAGAGTTCATGTTTACAGAGCTCAGAATTGGTGTCGAAAGCCTTTAAATCACGAGAATAGTTTTTGTGTTTACAATTTAGGAGGATTGGCTTTGGCGTTTTTTTTGTGTGAATCAGTCAAAATGGTGGCGGTTCCAGTAAATACTTCTAAGCAAACTGTCTAATTGTGGTAAAACTGTTAAAATACACAATGAGAGTTCCCAGAAATGATTAAGAACGTGTAATAAACATCTCAAGTACACGTAAATAGATTCTTACTACATTTACTGTCGAATTCAACACGGAGGTTTCCAGTGGAAAGCTGTGAAATGACGAAAATACTGGTAATGTTTACAAGTACGGGTACTTCTGGTGGCGTTTTCACGGGACTGTGCTTTCAATTATTACGAGTTCATGTTTACAGAGCTCAGAATTGGTGTCTAAAGCCTTTGAATCACGAGAATAGTTTTTGTGTTTACAATTTAGGAGGATTGGCTTTGGCGTTTTTTTTGTGTGAATCAGTTGAAATGGTGGCGGTTCCAGTAAACAGTTCTAAGCAAACTGTCTAATTGTGGTAAAACTGTTAAAATACACAATGAGAGTTCCCAGAAATGATTAAGAACGTGTAATAAACATCTCAAGTACACGTAAATAGATTCTTACTACATTTACTGTCGAATTAAACACGGAGGTTTCCAGTGGAAAGCTGTGAAATGACGAAAATACTGGTAATGTTTACAAGTCCGGGTACTTCGGGTGGCGTTTTCACGGGACTGTGCTTTCAATTATTACGAGTTCATGTTTACAGAGCTCAGAATTGGTGTCTAAAGCCTTTGAATCACGAGAATAGTTTTTGTGTTTACAATTTAGGAGGATTGGCTTTGGCGTTTTTTTTGTGTGAATCAGTTAAAATGGTGGCGGTTCCAGTAAATACTTCTAAGCAAACTGTCTAATTGTGGTAAAACTGTTAAAATACACAATGAGAGTTCCCAGAAATGATTAAGAACGTGTAATAAACCCCTCAAGTACACGTAAATAGATTCTTACTACATTTACTGTCGAATTCAACACGGAGGTTTCCAGTGGAAAGCTGTGAAATGACGAAAATACTGGTAATGTTTCCAAGTCCGGGTACTTCTGGTGGCGTTTTCACGGGACTGTGCTTTCAATTATTACGAGTTCATGTTTCCAGAGCTCAGAATTGGTGTCTAAAGCCTTTGAATCACGAGAATAGTTTTTGTGTTTACAATTTAGGAGGATTGGCTTTGGCGTTTTTTTTGGTGAATCAGTCAAAATGGTGGCGGTTCCAGTAAATACTTCTAAGCAAACTGTCTAATTGTGGTAAAACTGTTAAAATACACAATGAGAGTTCCCAGAAATGATTAAGAACGTGTAATAAACCCCTCAAGAACACGTAAATAGATTCTTGCTACATTTACTGTCGAATTCAATCACGGAGGTTTCCAGTGGAAAGCTTTGAAATGACGAAAATACTGGTAATGTTTACAAGTCCGGGTACTTCGGGTGGCGTTTTCACGGGACTGTGCTTTCAATTATTACGAGTTCATGTTTACAGAGCTCAGAATTGGTGTCTAAAGCCTTTGAATCACGAGAATAGTTTTTGTGTTTACAATTTAGGAGGATTGGCTTTGGCGGTTTTTTTTGTGTGAATCAGTTAAAATGGTGGCGGTTCCAGTAAATACTTCTAAGCAAACTGTCTAATTGTGGTAAAGCTGTTAAAATACACAATGAGAGTTCCCAGAAATGATTAAGAACATGTAATAAACATCTCAAGTACACGTAAATAGATTCTTACTACATTTACTGTCGAATTCAATCACGGAGGTTTCCAGTGGAAAGCTGTGAAATGACGAAAATACTGGTAATGTTTACAAGTCCGGGTACTTCTGGTGGCGTTTTCACGGGACTGTGCTTTCAAATATTAAGAGTTCATGTTTACAGAGCTCAGAATTGGTGTCTAAAGCCTTTGAATCACGAGAATATTTTTTGTGTTTACAATTTAGGAGGATTGGCTTTGGCGTTTTTTTTTTGTGTGAATCAGTTAAAATGGTGGCGGTTCCAGTAAACAGTTCTAAGCAAACTGTCAAATTGTGGTAAAACTGTTAAAATACACAATGAGAGTTCCCAGAAATGATTAAGAACGTGTAATAAACATCTCAAGTACACGTAAATAGATTCTTACTACATTTACTGTCGAATTAAACACGGAGGTTTCCAGTGGAAAGCTGTGAAATGACGAAAATACTGGTAATGTTTACAAGTCCGGGTACTTCGGGTGGCGTTTTCACGGGACTGTGCTTTCAATTATTACGAGTTCATGTTTACAGAGCTCAGAATTGGTGTCTAAAGCCTTTGAATCACGAGAATAGTTTTTGTGTTTACAATTTAGGAGGATTGGCTTTGGCGGTTTTTTTTGTGTGAATCAGTTAAAATGGTGGCGGTTCCAGTAAATACTTCTAAGCAAACTGTCTAATTGTGGTAAAACTGTTAAAATACACAATGAGAGTTCCCAGAAATGATTAAGAACGTGTAATAAACATCTCAAGTACACGTAAATAGATTCTTACTACATTTACTGTCGAATTAAACACGGAGGTTTCCAGTGGAAAGCTGTGAAATGACGAAAATACTGGTAATGTTTACAAGTACGGGTACTTCTGGTGGCGTTTTCACGGGACTGTGCTTTCAATTATTACGAGTTCATGTTTACAGAGCTCAGAATTGGTGTCTAAAGCCTTTGAATCACGAGAATAGTTTTTGTGTTTACAATTGAGGAGGATTGGCTTTGGCGTTTTTTTTGGTGAATCAGTCAAAATGGTGGCGGTTCCAGTAAATACTTCTAAGCAAACTGTCTAATTGTGGTAAAACTGTTAAAATACACAATGAGAGTTCCCAGAAATGATTAAGAACGTGTAATAAACCCCTCAAGAACACGTAAATAGATTCTTGCTACATTTACTGTCGAATTCAATCACGGAGGTTTCCAGTGGAAAGCTTTGAAATGACGAAAATACTGGTAATGTTTACAAGTCCGGGTACTTCGGGTGGCGTTTTCACGGGACTGTGCTTTCAATTATTACGAGTTCATGTTTACAGAGCTCAGAATTGGTGTCTAAAGCCTTTGAATCACGAGAATAGTTTTTGTGTTTACAATTTAGGAGGATTGGCTTTGGCGGTTTTTTTTGTGTGAATCAGTTAAAATGGTGGCGGTTCCAGTAAATACTTCTAAGCAAACTGTCTAATTGTGGTAAAGCTGTTAAAATACACAATGAGAGTTCCCAGAAATGATTAAGAACGTGTAATAAACATCTCAAGTACACGTAAATAGATTCTTACTACATTTACTGTCGAATTCAATCACGGAGGTTTCCAGTGGAAAGCTGTGAAATAACGAAAATACTGGTAATGTTTACAAGTCAGGGTACTTCTGGTGGCGTTTTCACGGGACTGTGCTTTCAAATATTAAGAGTTCATGTTTACAGAGCTCAGAATTGGTGTCTAAAGCCTTTGAATCACGAGAATATTTTTTGTGTTTACAATTTAGGAGGATTGGCTTTGGCGTTTTTTTGTGTGTGAATCAGTTAAAATGGTGGCGGTTCCAGTAAACAGTTCTAAGCAAACTGTCTAATTGTGGTAAAACTGTTAAAATACACAATGAGAGTTCCCAGAAATGATTAAGAACGTGTAATAAACATCTCAAGTACACGTAAATAGATTCTTACTACATTTACTGTCGAATTAAACACGGAGGTTTCCAGTGGAAAGCTGTGAAATGACGAAAATACTGGTAATGTTTACAAGTCCGGGTACTTCGGGTGGCGTTTTCACGGGACTGTGCTTTCAATTATTATGAGTTAATGTTTACAGAGCTCAGAATTGGTGTCTAAAGCCTTTGAATCACGAGAATAGTTTTTGTGTTTACAATTTAGGAGGATTGGCTTTGGCGGTTTTTTTTGTGTGAATCAGTTAAAATGGTGGCGGTTCCAGTAAATACTTCTAAGCAAACTGTCTAATTGTGGTAAAACTGTTAAAATACACAATGAGAGTTCCCAGAAATGATTAAGAACGTGTAATAAACATCTCAAGTACACGTAAATAGATTCTTACTACATTTACTGTCGAATTCAACACGGAGGTTTCCAGTGGAAAGCTGTGAAATGACGAAAATACTGGTAATGTTTACAAGTACGGGTACTTCTGGTGGCGTTTTCACGGGACTGTGCTTTCAAATATTAAGAGTTCATGTTTACAGAGCTCAGAATTGGTGTCTAAAGCCTTTGAATCACGAGAATAGTTTCTGTGTTTACAATTTAGGAGGATTGGCTTTGGCGTTTTTTTTGTGTGAATCAGTCAAAATGGTGGCGGTTCCAGTAAATACTTCTAAGCAAACTGTCTAATTGTGGTAAAACTGTTAAAATACACAATGAGAGTTCCCAGAAATGATTAAGAACGTGTAATAAACCCCTCAAGTACACGTAAATAGATTCTTACTACATTTACTGTCGAATTCAACACGGAGGTTTCCAGTGGAAAGCTGTGAAATGACGAAAATACTGGTAATGTTTACAAGTACGGGTACTTCTGGTGGCGTTTTCACGGGACTGTGCTTTCAAATATTAAGAGTTCATGTTTACAAAGCTCAGAATTGGTGTCGAAAGCCTTTAAATCACGAGAATAGTTTTTGTGTTTACAATTTAGGAGGATTGGCTTTGGCGTTTTTTTTGTGTGAATCAGTCAAAATGGTGGCGGTTCCAGTAAATACTTCTAAGCAAACTGTCTAATTGTGGTAAAACTGTTAAAATACACAATGAGAGTTCCCAGAAATGATTAAGAACGTGTAATAAACATCTCAAGTACACGTAAATAGATTCTTACTACATTTACTGTCGAATTCAACACGGAGGTTTCCAGTGGAAAGCTGTGAAATGACGAAAATACTGGTAATGTTTACAAGTACGGGTACTTCTGGTGGCGTTTTCACGGGACTGTGCTTTCAATTATTACGAGTTCATGTTTACAGAGCTCAGAATTGGTGTCTAAAGCCTTTGAATCACGAGAATAGTTTTTGTGTTTACAATTTAGGAAGATTGGCTTTGGCGTTTTTTTTGTGTGAATCAGTTGAAATGGTGGCGGTTCCAGTAAACAGTTCTAAGCAAACTGTCTAATTGTGGTAAAACTGTTAAAATACACAATGAGAGTTCCCAGAAATGATTAAGAACGTGTAATAAACATCTCAAGTACACGTAAATAGATTCTTACTACATTTACTGTCGAATTCAACACGGAGGTTTCCAGTGGAAAGCTGTGAAATGACGAAAATACTGGTAATGTTTACAAGTCCGGGTACTTCGGGTGGCGTTTTCACGGGACTGTGCTTTCAATTATTACGAGTTCATGTTTACAGAGCTCAGAATTGGTGTCTAAAGCCTTTGAATCACGAGAATAGTTTTTGTGTTTACAATTTAGGAGGATTGGCTTTGGCGTTTTTTTTGTGTGAATCAGTTAAAATGGTGGCGGTTCCAGTAAATACTTCTAAGCAAACTGTCTAATTGTGGTAAAACAGTTAAAATACACAATGAGAGTTCCCAGAAATGATTAAGAACGTGTAATAAACCCCTCAAGTACACGTAAATAGATTCTTACTACATTTACTGTCGAATTCAACACGGAGGTTTCCAGTGGAAAGCTGTGAAATGACGAAAATACTGGTAATGTTTACAAGTCCGGGTACTTCTGGTGGCGTTTTCACGGGACTGTGCTTTCAATTATTACGAGTTCATGTTTACAGAGCTCAGAATTGGTGTCTAAAGCCTTTGAATCACGAGAATAGTTTTTGTGTTTACAATTTAGGAGGATTGGCTTTTGCGTTTTTTTTTGTGAATCAGTTAAAATGGTGGCGGTTCCAGTAAATACTTCTAAGCAAACTGTCTAACTGTGGTAAAGCTGTTAAAATACACAATGAGAGTTCCCAGAAATGATTAAGAACGTGTAATAAACATCTCAAGTACACGTAAATAGATTCTTACTACATTTACTGTCGAATTCAATCACGGAGGTTTCCAGTGGAAAGCTGTGAAATGACGAAAATACTGGTAATGTTTACAAGTCCGGGTACTTCTGGTGGCGTTTTCACGGGACTGTGCTTTCAAATATTAAGAGTTCATGGTTACAGAGCTCAGAATTGGTGTCTAAAGCCTTTGAATCACGAGAATAGTTTTTGTGTTTACAATTTAGGAGGATTGGCTTTGGCGTTTTTTTTTGTGTGAATCAGTTAAAATGGTGGCGGTTCCAGTAAACAGTTCTAAGCAAATTGTCTAATTGTGGTAAAACTGTTAAAATACACAATGAGAGTTCCCAGAAATGATTAAGAACGTGTAATAAACATCTCAAGTACACGTAAATAGATTCTTACTACATTTACTGTCGAATTCAACACGGAGGTTTCCAGTGGAAAGCTGTGAAATGACGAAAATACTGGTAATGTTTACAAGTCCGGGTACTTCGGGTGGCGTTTTCACGGGACTGTGCTTTCAATTATTACGAGTTCATGTTTACAGAGCTCAGAATTGGTGTCTAAAGCCTTTGAATCACGAGAATAGTTTTTGTGTTTACAATTTAGGAGGATTGGCTTTGGCTGTTTTTTTTGTGTGAATCAGTTAAAATGGAGGCGGTTCCAGTAAACAGTTCTAAGCAAACTGTCTAATTGTGGTAAAACTGTTAAAATACACAATGAGAGTTCCCAGAAATGATTAAGAACGTGTAATAAACATCTCAAGTACACGTAAATAGATTCTTACTACATTTACTGTCGAATTAAACACGGAGGTTTCCAGTGGAAAGCTGTGAAATGACGAAAATACTGGTAATGTTTACAAGTCCGGGTACTTCGGGTGGCGTTTTCACGGGACTGTGCTTTCAATTATTACGAGTTCATGTTTACAGAGCTCAGAATTGGTGTCTAAAGCCTTTGAATCACGAGAATAGTTTTTGTGTTTACAATTTAGGAGGATTGGCTTTGGCGGTTTTTTTTGTGTGAATCAGTTAAAATGGTGGCGGTTCCAGTAAATACTTCTAAGCAAACTGTCTAATTGTGGTAAAACTGTTAAAATACACAATGAGAGTTCCCAGAAATGATTAAGAACGTGTAATAAACATCTCAAGTACACGTAAATAGATTCTTACTACATTTACTGTCGAATTAAACACGGAGGTTTCCAGTGGAAAGCTGTGAAATGACGAAAATACTGGTAATGTTTACAAGTACGGGTACTTCTGGTGGCGTTTTCACGGGACTGTGCTTTCAAATATTAAGAGTTCATGTTTACAGAGCTCAGAATTGGTGTCTAAAGCCTTTGAATCACGAGAATAGTTTCTGTGTTTACAATTTAGGAGGATTGGCTTTGGCGTTTTTTTTGTGTGAATCAGTCAAAATGGTGGCGGTTCCAGTAAATACTTCTAAGCAAACTGTCTAATTGTGGTAAAACTGTTAAAATACACAATGAGAGTTCCCAGAAATGATTAAGAACGTGTAATTAACCCCTCAAGTACACGTAAATAGATTCTTACTACATTTACTGTCGAATTCAACACGGAGGTTTCCAGTGGAAAGCTGTGAAATGACGAAAATACTGGTAATGTTTACAAGTACGGGTACTTCTGGTGGCGTTTTCACGGGACTGTGCTTTCAAATATTAAGAGTTCATGTTTACAAAGCTCAGAATTGGTGTCGAAAGCCTTTAAATCACGAGAATAGTTTTTGTGTTTACAATTTAGGAGGATTGGCTTTGGCGTTTTTTTTGTGTGAATCAGTCAAAATGGTGGCGGTTCCAGTAAATACTTCTAAGCAAACTGTCTAATTGTGGTAAAACTGTTAAAATACACAATGAGAGTTCCCAGAAATGATTAAGAACGTGTAATAAACATCTCAAGTACACGTAAATAGATTCTTACTACATTTACTGTCGAATTCAACACGGAGGTTTCCAGTGGAAAGCTGTGAAATGACGAAAATACTGGTAATGTTTACAAGTACGGGTACTTCTGGTGGCGTTTTCACGGGACTGTGCTTTCAATTATTACGAGTTCATGTTTACAGAGCTCAGAATTGGTGTCTAAAGCCTTTGAATCACGAGAATAGTTTTTGTGTTTACAATTTAGGAAGATTGGCTTTGGCGTTTTTTTTGTGTGAATCAGTTGAAATGGTGGCGGTTCCAGTAAACAGTTCTAAGCAAACTGTCTAATTGTGGTAAAACTGTTAAAATACACAATGAGAGTTCCCAGAAATGATTAAGAACGTGTAATAAACATCTCAAGTACACGTAAATAGATTCTTACTACATTTACTGTCGAATTCAACACGGAGGTTTCCAGTGGAAAGCTGTGAAATGACGAAAATACTGGTAATGTTTACAAGTCCGGGTACTTCGGGTGGCGTTTTCACGGGACTGTGCTTTCAATTATTACGAGTTCATGTTTACAGAGCTCAGAATTGGTGTCTAAAGCCTTTGAATCACGAGAATAGTTTTTGTGTTTACAATTTAGGAGGATTGGCTTTGGCGTTTTTTTTGTGTGAATCAGTTAAAATGGTGGCGGTTCCAGTAAATACTTCTAAGCAAACTGTCTAATTGTGGTAAAACAGTTAAAATACACAATGAGAGTTCCCAGAAATGATTAAGAACGTGTAATAAACATCTCAAGTACACGTAAATAGATTCTTACTACATTTACTGTCGAATTCAATCACGGAGGTTTCCAGTGGAAAGCTGTGAAATGACGAAAATACTGGTAATGTTTACAAGTCCGGGTACTTCTGGTGGCGTTTTCACGGGACTGTGCTTTCAAATATTAAGAGTTCATGGTTACAGAGCTCAGAATTGGTGTCTAAAGCCTTTGAATCACGAGAATAGTTTTTGTGTTTACAATTTAGGAGGATTGGCTTTGGCGTTTTTTTTTGTGTGAATCAGTTAAAATGGTGGCGGTTCCAGTAAACAGTTCTAAGCAAATTGTCTAATTGTGGTAAAACTGTTAAAATACACAATGAGAGTTCCCAGAAATGATTAAGAACGTGTAATAAACATCTCAAGTACACGTAAATAGATTCTTACTACATTTACTGTCGAATTCAACACGGAGGTTTCCAGTGGAAAGCTGTGAAATGACGAAAATACTGGTAATGTTTACAAGTCCGGGTACTTCGGGTGGCGTTTTCACGGGACTGTGCTTTCAATTATTACGAGTTCATGTTTACAGAGCTCAGAATTGGTGTCTAAAGCCTTTGAATCACGAGAATAGTTTTTGTGTTTACAATTTAGGAGGATTGGCTTTGGCGTTTTTTTTGTGTGAATCAGTTAAAATGGTGGCGGTTCCAGTAAATACTTCTAAGCAAACTGTCTAATTGTGGTAAAACAGTTAAAATACACAATGAGAGTTCCCAGAAATGATTAAGAACGTGTAATAACCCCCTCAAGTACACGTAAATAGATTCTTACTACATTTACTGTCGAATTCAACACGGAGGTTTCCAGTGGAAAGCTGTGAAATGACGAAAATACTGGTAATGTTTACAAGTCCGGGTACTTCTGGTGGCGTTTTCACGGGACTGTGCTTTCAATTATTACGAGTTCATGTTTACAGAGCTCAGAATTGGTGTCTAAAGCCTTTGAATCACGAGAATAGTTTTTGTGTTTACAATTTAGGAGGATTGGCTTTTGCGTTTTTTTTTGTGAATCAGTTAAAATGGTGGCGGTTCCAGTAAATACTTCTAAGCAAACTGTCTAACTGTGGTAAAGCTGTTAAAATACACAATGAGAGTTCCCAGAAATGATTAAGAACGTGTAATAAACATCTCAAGTACACGTAAATAGATTCTTATTACATTTACTGTCGAATTCAATCACGGAGGTTTCCAGTGGAAAGCTGTGAAATGACGAAAATACTGGTAATGTTTACAAGTCCGGGTACTTCTGGTGGCGTTTTCACGGGACTGTGCTTTCAAATATTAAGAGTTCATGGTTACAGAGCTCAGAATTGGTGTCTAAAGCCTTTGAATCACGAGAATAGTTTTTGTGTTTACAATTTAGGAGGATTGGCTTTGGCGTTTTTTTTTGTGTGAATCAGTTAAAATGGTGGCGGTTCCAGTAAACAGTTCTAAGCAAATTGTCTAATTGTGGTAAAACTGTTAAAATACACAATGAGAGTTCCCAGAAATGATTAAGAACGTGTAATAAACATCTCAAGTACACGTAAATAGATTCTTACTACATTTACTGTCGAATTCAACACGGAGGTTTCCAGTGGAAAGCTGTGAAATGACGAAAATACTGGTAATGTTTACAAGTCCGGGTACTTCGGGTGGCGTTTTCACGGGACTGTGCTTTCAATTATTACGAGTTCATGTTTACAGAGCTCAGAATTGGTGTCTAAAGCCTTTGAATCACGAGAATAGTTTTTGTGTTTACAATTTAGGAGGATTGGCTTTGGCTGTTTTTTTTGTGTGAATCAGTTAAAATGGAGGCGGTTCCAGTAAACAGTTCTAAGCAAACTGTCTAATTGTGGTAAAACTGTTAAAATACACAATGAGAGTTCCCAGAAATGATTAAGAACGTGTAATAAACATCTCAAGTACACGTAAATAGATTCTTACTACATTTACTGTCGAATTAAACACGGAGGTTTCCAGTGGAAAGCTGTGAAATGACGAAAATACTGGTAATGTTTACAAGTCCGGGTACTTCGGGTGGCGTTTTCACGGGACTGTGCTTTCAATTATTACGAGTTCATGTTTACAGAGCTCAGAATTGGTGTCTAAAGCCTTTGAATCACGAGAATAGTTTTTGTGTTTACAATTTAGGAGGATTGGCTTTGGCGTTTTTTTTGTGTGAATCAGTTAAAATGGTGGCGGTTCCAGTAAATACTTCTAAGCAAACTGTCTAATTGTGGTAAAACAGTTAAAATACACAATGAGAGTTCCCAGAAATGATTAAGAACGTGTAATAAACCCCTCAAGTACACGTAAATAGATTCTTACTACATTTACTGTCGAATTCAACACGGAGGTTTCCAGTGGAAAGCTGTGAAATGACGAAAATACTGGTAATGTTTACAAGTCCGGGTACTTCTGGTGGCGTTTTCACGGGACTGTGCTTTCAATTATTACGAGTTCATGTTTACAGAGCTCAGAACTAGTGTCTAAAGCCTTTAAATCACGAGAATAGTTTTTGTGTTTACAATTTAGGAGGATTGGCTTTGGCGTTTTTTTTTGTGTGAATCAGTTAAAATGGTGGCGGTTCCAGTAAACAGTTCTAAGCAAATTGTCTAATTGTGGTAAAACTGTTAAAATACACAATGAGAGTTCCCAGAAATGATTAAGAACGTGTAATAAACATCTCAAGTACACGTAAATAGATTCTTACTACATTTACTGTCGAATTCAACACGGAGGTTTCCAGTGGAAAGCTGTGAAATGACGAAAATACTGGTAATGTTTACAAGTCCGGGTACTTCGGGTGGCGTTTTCACGGGACTGTGCTTTCAATTATTACGAGTTCATGTTTACAGAGCTCAGAATTGGTGTCTAAAGCCTTTGAATCACGAGAATAGTTTTTGTGTTTACAATTTAGGAGGATTGGCTTTGGCTGTTTTTTTTGTGTGAATCAGTTAAAATGGAGGCGGTTCCAGTAAACAGTTCTAAGCAAACTGTCTAATTGTGGTAAAACTGTTAAAATACACAATGAGAGTTCCCAGAAATGATTAAGAACGTGTAATAAACATCTCAAGTACACGTAAATAGATTCTTACTACATTTACTGTCGAATTAAACACGGAGGTTTCCAGTGGAAAGCTGTGAAATGACGAAAATACTGGTAATGTTTACAAGTCCGGGTACTTCGGGTGGCGTTTTCACGGGACTGTGCTTTCAATTATTACGAGTTCATGTTTACAGAGCTCAGAATTGGTGTCTAAAGCCTTTGAATCACGAGAATAGTTTTTGTGTTTACAATTTAGGAGGATTGGCTTTGGCGTTTTTTTTGTGTGAATCAGTTAAAATGGTGGCGGTTCCAGTAAATACTTCTAAGCAAACTGTCTAATTGTGGTAAAGCTGTTAAAATACACAATGAGAGTTCCCAGAAATGATTAAGAACGTGTAATAAACATCTCAAGTACACGTAAATAGATTCTTACTACATTTACTGTCGAATTCAATCACGGAGGTTTCCAGTGGAAAGCTGTGAAATGACGAAAATACTGGTAATGTTTACAAGTCCGGGTACTTCTGGTGGCGTTTTCACGGGACTGTGCTTTCAAATATTAAGAGTTCATGTTTACAGAGCTCAGAATTGGTGTCTAAAGCCTTTGAATCACGAGAATATTTTTTGTGTTTACAATTTAGGAGGATTGGCTTTGGCGTTTTTTTTTGTGTGAATCAGTTAAAATGGTGGCGGTTCCAGTAAACAGTTCTAAGCAAATTGTCTAATTGTGGTAAAACTGTTAAAATACACAATGAGAGTTCCCAGAAATGATTAAGAACGTGTAATAAACATCTCAAGTACACGTAAATAGATTCTTACTACATTTACTGTCAAATTCAACACGGAGGTTTCCAGTGGAAAGCTGTGAAATGACGAAAATACTGGTAATGTTTACAAGTCCGGGTACTTCGGGTGGCGTTTTCACGGGACTGTGCTTTCAATTATTACGAGTTCATGTTTACAGAGCTCAGAATTGGTGTCTAAAGCCTTTGAATCACGAGAATAGTTTTTGTGTTTACAATTTAGGAGGATTGGCTTTGGCGGTTTTTTTTGTGTGAATCAGTTAAAATGGAGGCGGTTCCAGTAAACAGTTCTAAGCAAACTGTCTAATTGTGGTAAAACTGTTAAAATACACAATGAGAGTTCCCATAAATGATTAAGAACGTGTAATAAACATCTCAAGTACACGTAAATAGATTCTTACTACATTTACTGTCGAATTAAACACGGAGGTTTCCAGTGGAAAGGTGTGAAATGACGAAAATACTGGTAATGTTTACAAGTCCGGGTACTTCGGGTGGCGTTTTCACGGGACTGTGCTTTCAATTATTACGAGTTCATGTTTACAGAGCTCAGAATTGGTGTCTAAAGCCTTTGAATCACGAGAATAGTTTTTGTGTTTACAATTTAGGAGGATTGGCTTTGGCGGTTTTTTTTGTGTGAATCAGTTAAAATGGTGGCGGTTCCAGTAAATACTTCTAAGCAAACTGTCTAATTGTGGTAAAACTGTTAAAATACACAATGAGAGTTCCCAGAAATGATTAAGAACGTGTAATAAACATCTCAAGTACACATAAATAGATTCTTACTACATTTACTGTCGAATTCAATCACGGAGGTTTCCAGTGGAAAGGTGTGAAATGACGAAAATACTGGTAATGTTTACAAGTCCGGGTACTTCTGGTGGCGTTTTCACGGGACTGTGCTTTCAAATATTAAGAGTTTATGTTTACAGAGCTCAGAATTGGTGTCTAAAGCCTTTGAATCACGAGAATAGTTTTTGTGTTTACAATTTAGGAGGATTGGCTTTGGCGTTTTTTTTGTGTGAATCAGTCAAAATGGTGGCGGTTCCAGTAAATACTTCTAAGCAAACTGTCTAATTGTGGTAAAACTGTTAAAATACACAATGAGAGTTCCCAGAAATGATTAAGAACGTGTAATAAACCCCTCAAGAACACGTAAATAGATTCTTGCTACATTTACTGTCGAATTCAATCACGGAGGTTTCCAGTGGAAAGCTTTGAAATGACGAAAATACTGGTAATGTTTACAAGTCCGGGTACTTCGGGTGGCGTTTTCACGGGACTGTGCTTTCAATTATTACGAGTTCATGTTTACAGAGCTCAGAATTGGTGTCTAAAGCCTTTGAATCACGAGAATAGTTTTTGTGTTTACAATTTAGGAGGATTGGCTTTTGCGTTTTTTTTTGTGAATCAGTTAAAATGGTGGCGGTTCCAGTAAATACTTCTAAGCAAACTGTCTAATTGTGGTAAAGCTGTTAAAATACACAATGAGAGTTCCCAGAAATGATTAAGAACGTGTAATAAACATCTCAAGTACACGTAAATAGATTCTTACTACATTTACTGTCGAATTCAATCACGGAGGTTTCCAGTGGAAAGCTGTGAAATGACGAAAATACTGGTAATGTTTACAAGTCCGGGTACTTCTGGTGGCGTTTTCACGGGACTGTGCTTTCAAATATTAAGAGTTCATGTTTACAGAGCTCAGAATTGGTGTCTAAAGCCTTTGAATCACGAGAATAGTTTTTGTGTTTACAATTTAGGAGGATTGGCTTTGGCGTTTTTTTTTGTGTGAATCAGTTAAAATGGTGGCGGTTCCAGTAAACAGTTCTAAGCAAATTGTCTAATTGTGGTAAAACTGTTAAAATACACAATGAGAGTTCCCAGAAATGATTAAGAACGTGTAATAAACATCTCAAGTACACGTAAATAGATTCTTACTACATTTACTGTCGAATTCAACACGGAGGTTTCCAGTGGAAAGCTGTGAAATGACGAAAATACTGGTAATGTTTACAAGTCCGGGTACTTCGGGTGGCGTTTTCACGGGACTGTGCTTTCAATTATTACGAGTTCATGTTTACAGAGCTCAGAATTGGTGTCTAAAGCCTTTGAATCACGAGAATAGTTTTTGTGTTTACAATTTAGGAGGATTGGCTTTGGCGGTTTTTTTTGTGTGAATCAGTTAAAATGGAGGCGGTTCCAGTAAACAGTTCTAAGCAAACTGTCTAATTGTGGTAAAACTGTTAAAATACACAATGAGAGTTCCCAGAAATGATTAAGAACGTGTAATAAACATCTCAAGTACACGTAAATAGATTCTTACTACATTTACTGTCGAATTAAACACGGAGGTTTCCAGTGGAAAGCTGTGAAATGACGAAAATACTGGTAATGTTTACAAGTCCGGGTACTTCGGGTGGCGTTTTCACGGGACTGTGCTTTCAATTATTACGAGTTCATGTTTACAGAGCTCAGAATTGGTGTCTAAAGCCTTTGAATCACGAGAATAGTTTTTGTGTTTACAATTTAGGAGGATTGGCTTTGGCGTTTTTTTTGTGTGAATCAGTTAAAATGGTGGCGGTTCCAGTAAATACTTCTAAGCAAACTGTCTAATTGTGGTAAAACAGTTAAAATACACAATGAGAGTTCCCAGAAATGATTAAGAACGTGTAATAAACCCCTCAAGTACACGTAAATAGATTCTTACTACATTTACTGTCGAATTCAACACGGAGGTTTCCAGTGGAAAGCTGTGAAATGACGAAAATACTGGTAATGTTTACAAGTCCGGGTACTTCTGGTGGCGTTTTCACGGGACTGTGCTTTCAATTATTACGAGTTCATGTTTACAGAGCTCAGAATTAGTGTCTAAAGCCTTTGAATCACGAGAATAGTTTTTGTGTTTACAATTTAGGAGGATTGGCTTTTGCGTTTTTTTTTGTGAATCAGTTAAAATGGTGGCGGTTCCAGTAAATACTTCTAAGCAAACTGTCTAATTGTGGTAAAGCTGTTAAAATACACAATGAGAGTTCCCAGAAATGATTAAGAACGTGTAATAAACATCTCAAGTACACGTAAATAGATTCTTACTACATTTACTGTCGAATTCAATCACGGAGGTTTCCAGTGGAAAGCTGTGAAATGACGAAAATACTGGTAATGTTTACAAGTCCGGGTACTTCTGGTGGCGTTTTCACGGGACTGTGCTTTCAAATATTAAGAGTTCATGTTTACAGAGCTCAGAATTGGTGTCTAAAGCCTTTGAATCACGAGAATATTTTTTGTGTTTACAATTTAGGAGGATTGGCTTTGGCGTTTTTTTTTGTGTGAATCAGTTAAAATGGTGGCGGTTCCAGTAAACAGTTCTAAGCAAATTGTCTAATTGTGGTAAAACTGTTAAAATACACAATGAGAGTTCCCAGAAATGATTAAGAACGTGTAATAAACATCTCAAGTACACGTAAATAGATTCTTACTACATTAACTGTCAAATTCAACACGGAGGTTTCCAGTGGAAAGCTGTGAAATGACGAAAATACTGGTAATGTTTACAAGTCCGGGTACTTCGGGTGGCGTTTTCACGGGACTGTGCTTTCAATTATTACGAGTTCATGTTTACAGAGCTCAGAATTGGTGTCTAAAGCCTTTGAATCACGAGAATAGTTTTTGTGTTTACAATTTAGGAGGATTGGCTTTGGCGGTTTTTTTTGTGTGAATCAGTTAAAATGGAGGCGGTTCCAGTAAACAGTTCTAAGCAAACTGTCTAATTGTGGTAAAACTGTTAAAATACACAATGAGAGTTCCCAGAAATGATTAAGAACGTGTAATAAACATCTCAAGTACACGTAAATAGATTCTTACTACATTTACTGTCGAATTAAACACGGAGGTTTCCAGTGGAAAGGTGTGAAATGACGAAAATACTGGTAATGTTTACAAGTCCGGGTACTTCGGGTGGCGTTTTCACGGGACTGTGCTTTCAATTATTACGAGTTCATGTTTACAGAGCTCAGAATTGGTGTCTAAAGCCTTTGAATCACGAGAATAGTTTTTGTGTTTACAATTTAGGAGGATTGGCTTTGGCGGTTTTTTTTGTGTGAATCAGTTAAAATGGTGGCGGTTCCAGTAAATACTTCTAAGCAAACTGTCTAATTGTGGTAAAACTGTTAAAATACACAATGAGAGTTCCCAGAAATGATTAAGAACGTGTAATAAACATCTCAAGTACACATAAATAGATTCTTACTACATTTACTGTCGAATTCAATCACGGAGGTTTCCAGTGGAAAGCTGTGAAATGACGAAAATACTGGTAATGTTTACAAGTCCGGGTACTTCTGGTGGCGTTTTCACGGGACTGTGCTTTCAAATATTAAGAGTTTATGTTTACAGAGCTCAGAATTGGTGTCTAAAGCCTTTGAATCACGAGAATAGTTTTTGTGTTTACAATTTAGGAGGATTGGCTTTGGCGTTTTTTTTGTGTGAATCAGTCAAAATGGTGGCGGTTCCAGTAAATACTTCTAAGCAAACTGTCTAATTGTGGTAAAACTGTTAAAATACACAATGAGAGTTCCCAGAAATGATTAAGAACGTGTAATAAACCCCTCAAGAACACGTAAATAGATTCTTGCTACATTTACTGTCGAATTCAATCACGGAGGTTTCCAGTGGAAAGCTTTGAAATGACGAAAATACTGGTAATGTTTACAAGTCCGGGTACTTCGGGTGGCGTTTTCACGGGACTGTGCTTTCAATTATTACGAGTTCATGTTTACAGAGCTCAGAATTGGTGTCTAAAGCCTTTGAATCACGAGAATAGTTTTTGTGTTTACAATTTAGGAGGATTGGCTTTGGCGGGTTTTTTTGTGTGAATCAGTTAAAATGGTGGCGGTTCCAGTAAATACTTCTAAGCAAACTGTCTAATTGTGGTAAAGCTGTTAAAATACACAATGAGAGTTCCCAGAAATGATTAAGAACGTGTAATAAACATCTCAAGTACACGTAAATAGATTCTTACTACATTTACTGTCGAATTCAATCACGGAGGTTTCCAGTGGAAAGCTGTGAAATGACGAAAATACTGGTAATGTTTACAAGTCCGGGTACTTCTGGTGGCGTTTTCACGGGACTGTGCTTTCAAATATTAAGAGTTCATGTTTACAGAGCTCAGAATTGGTGTCTAAAGCCTTTGAATCACGAGAATAGTTTTTGTGTTTACAATTTAGGAGGATTGGCTTTGGCGGTTTTTTTTGTGTGAATCAGTTAAAATGGTGGCGGTTCCAGTAAATACTTCTAAGCAAACTGTCTAATTGTGGTAAAACTGTTAAAATACACAATGAGAGTTCCCAGAAATGATTAAGAACATGTAATAAACATCTCAAGTACACGTAAATAGATTCTTACTACATTTACTGTCGAATTAAACACGGAGGTTTCCAGTGGAAAGCTGTGAAATGACGAAAATACTGGTAATGTTTACAAGTACGGGTACTTCTGGTGGCGTTTTCACGGGACTGTGCTTTCAATTATTAAGAGTTCATGTTTACAGAGCTCAGAATTGGTGTCTAAAGCCTTTGAATCACGAGAATAGTTTTTGTGTTTACAATTTAGGAGGATTGGCTTTGGCGTTTTTTTTGTGTGAATCAGTCAAAATGGTGGCGGTTCCAGTAAATACTTCTAAGCAAACTGTCTAATTGTGGTAAAACTGTTAAAATACACAATGAGAGTTCCCAGAAATGATTAAGAACGTGTAATAAACATCTCAAGTACACGTAAATAGATTCTTACTACATTTACTGTCGAATTCAACACGGAGGTTTCCAGTGGAAAGCTGTGAAATGACGAAAATACTGGTAATGTTTACAAGTACGGGTACTTCTGGTGGCGTTTTCACGGGACTGTGCTTTCAATTATTACGAGTTCATGTTTACAGAGCTCAGAATTGGTGTCTAAAGCCTTTGAATCACGAGAATAGTTTTTGTGTTTACAATTTAGGAGGATTGGCTTTGGCGTTTTTTTTGTGTGAATCAGTTGAAATGGTGGCGGTTCCAGTAAACAGTTCTAAGCAAACTGTCTAATTGTGGTAAAACTGTTAAAATACACAATGAGAGTTCCCAGAAATGATTAAGAACGTGTAATAAACATCTCAAGTACACGTAAATAGATTCTTACTACATTTACTGTCGAATTAAACACGGAGGTTTCCAGTGGAAAGCTGTGAAATGACGAAAATACTGGTAATGTTTACAAGTCCGGGTACTTCGGGTGGCGTTTTCACGGGACTGTGCTTTCAATTATTACGAGTTCATGTTTACAGAGCTCAGAATTGGTGTCTAAAGCCTTTGAATCACGAGAATAGTTTTTGTGTTTACAATTTAGGAGGATTGGCTTTGGCGTTTTTTTTGTGTGAATCAGTTAAAATGGTGGCGGTTCCAGTAAATACTTCTAAGCAAACTGTCTAATTATGGTAAAACAGTTAAAATACACAATGAGAGTTCCCAGAAATGATTAAGAACGTGTAATAAACCCCTCAAGTACACGTAAATAGATTCTTACTACATTTACTGTCGAATTCAACACGGAGGTTTCCAGTGGAAAGCTGTGAAATGACGAAAATACTGGTAATGTTTACAAGTCCGGGTACTTCTGGTGGCGTTTTCACGGGACTGTGCTTTCAATTATTACGAGTTCATGTTTACAGAGCTCAGAATTGGTGTCTAAAGCGTTTGAATCACGAGAATAGTTTTTGTGTTTACAATTTAGGAGGATTGGCTTTTGCGTTTTTTTTTGTGAATCAGTTAAAATGGTGGCAGTTCCAGTAAATACTTCTAAGCAAACTGTCTAATTGTGGTAAAACTGTTAAAATACACAATGAGAGTTCCCAGAAATGATTAAGAACGTGTAATAAACATCTCAAGTACACGTAAATAGATTCTTACTACATTTACTGTCGAATTCAACACGGAGGTTTCCAGTGGAAAGCTGTGAAATGACGAAAATACTGGTAATGTTTACAAGTACGGGTACTTCTGGTGGCGTTTTCACGGGACTGTGCTTTCAATTATTACGAGTTCATGTTTACAGAGCTCAGAATTGGTGTCTAAAGCCTTTGAATCACGAGAATAGTTTTTGTGTTTACAATTTAGGAGGATTGGCTTTGGCGTTTTTTTTGTGTGAATCAGTTGAAATGGTGGCGGTTCCAGTAAACAGTTCTAAGCAAACTGTCTAATTGTGGTAAAACTGTTAAAATACACAATGAGAGTTCCCAGAAATGATTAAGAATGTGTAATAAACATCTCAAGTACACGTAAATAGATTCTTACTACATTTACTGTCGAATTAAACACGGAGGTTTCCAGTGGAAAGGTGTGAAATGACGAAAATACTGGTAATGTTTACAAGTCCGGGTACTTCGGGTGGCGTTTTCACGGGACTGTGCTTTCAATTATTACGAGTTCATGTTTACAGAGCTCAGAATTGGTGTCTAAAGCCTTTGAATCACGAGAATAGTTTTTGTGTTTACAATTTAGGAGGATTGGCTTTTGCGTTTTTTTTTGTGAATCAGTTAAAATGGTGGCAGTTCCAGTAAATACTTCTAAGCAAACTGTCTAATTGTGGTAAAGCTGTTAAAATACACAATGAGAGTTCCCAGAAATGATTAAGAACGTGTAATAAACATCTCAAGTACACGTAAATAGATTCTTACTACATTTACTGTCGAATTCAATCACGGAGGTTTCCAGTGGAAAGCTGTGAAATGACGAAAATACTGGTAATGTTTACAAGTCCGGGTACTTCTGGTGGCGTTTTCACGGGACTGTGCTTTCAAATATTAAGAGTTCATGTTTACAGAGCTCAGAATTGGTGTCTAAAGCCTTTGAATCACGAGAATATTTTTTGTGTTTACAATTTAGGAGGATTGGCTTTGGCGTTTTTTTGTGTGTGAATCAGTTAAAATGGTGGCGGTTCCAGTAAACAGTTCTAAGCAAATTGTCTAATTGTGGTAAAACTGTTAAAATACACAATGAGAGTTCCCAGAAATGATTAAGAACGTGTAATAAACATCTCAAGTACACGTAAATAGATTCTTACTACATTTACTGTCGAATTAAACACGGAGGTTTCCAGTGGAAAGCTGTGAAATGACGGAAATACTGGTAATGTTTACAAGTCCGGGTACTTCGGGTGGCGTTTTCACGGGACTGTGCTTTCAATTATTACGAGTTCATGTTTACAGAGCTCAGAATTGGTGTCTAAAGCCTTTGAATCACGAGAATAGTTTTTGTGTTTACAATTTAGGAGGATTGGCTTTGGCGTTTTTTTTGTGTGAATCAGTTAAAATGGTGGCGGTTCCAGTAAACAGTTCTAAGCAAACTGTCTAATTGTGGTAAAACTGTTAAAATACACAATGAGAGTTCCCAGAAATGATTAAGAACGTGTAATAAACATCTCAAGTACACGTAAATAGATTCTTACTACATTTACTGTCGAATTAAACACGGAGGTTTCCAGTGGAAAGCTGTGAAATGACGAAAATACTGGTAATGTTTACAAGTACGGGTACTTCGGGTGGCGTTTTCACGGGACTGTGCTTTCAATTATTACGAGTTCATGTTTACAGAGCTCAGAATTGGTGTCTAAAGCCTTTGAATCACGAGAATAGTTTTTGTGTTTACAATTTAGGAGGATTGGCTTTGGCGGTTTTTTTTTGTGTGAATCAGTTAAAATGGTGGCGGTTCCAGTAAATACTTCTAAGCAAACTGTCTAATTGTGGTAAAACTGTTAAAATACACAATGAGAGTTCCCAGAAATGATTAAGAACGTGTAATAAACATCTCAAGTACACGTAAATAGATTCTTACTACATTTACTGTCGAATTAAACACGGAGGTTTCCAGTGGAAAGCTGTGAAATGACGAAAATACTGGTAATGTTTACAAGTACGGGTACTTCTGGTGGCGTTTTCACGGGACTGTGCTTTCAAATATTAAGAGTTCATGTTTACAGAGCTCAGAATTGGTTTCTAAAGCCTTTGAATGACGAGAATAGTGTTTTTGTTTACAATTTAGGAGGATTGGCTTTGGCGTTTTTTTTGTGTGAATCAGTTAAAATCGTGGCGGTTCCAGTAAATACTTCTAAGCAAACTGTCTAATTGTGGTAAAACTGTTAAAATACACAATGAGAGTTCCCAGAAATGATTAAGAACGTGTAATAAACATCTCAAGTACACATAAATAGATTCTTACTACATTTACTGTCGAATTCAATCACGGAGGTTTCCAGTGGAAAGGTGTGAAATGACGAAAATACTGGTAATGTTTACAAGTCCGGGTACTTCTGGTGGCGTTTTCACGGGACTGTGCTTTCAAATATTAAGAGTTCATGTTTACAGAGCTCAGAATTGGTGTCTAAAGCCTTTGAATCACGAGAATATTTTTTGTGTTTACAATTTAGGAGGATTGGCTTTGGCGTTTTTTTTTGTGTGAATCAGTTAAAATGGTGGCGGTTCCAGTAAACAGTTCTAAGCAAATTGTCTAATTGTGGTAAAACTGTTAAAATACACAATGAGAGTTCCCAGAAATGATTAAGAACGTGTAATAAACATCTCAAGTACACGTAAATAGATTCTTACTACATTTACTGTCGAATTCAACACGGAGGTTTCCAGTGGAAAGCTGTGAAATGACGAAAATACTGGTAATGTTTACAAGTCCGGGTACTTCTGGTGGCGTTTTCACGGGACTGTGCTTTCAATTATTACGAGTTCATGTTTACAGAGCTCAGAATTGGTGTCTAAAGCCTTTGAATCACGAGAATAGTTTTTGTGTTTACAATTTAGGAGGATTGGCTTTGGCGTTTTTTTTTGTGTGAATCAGTTAAAATGGTGGCGGTTCCAGTAAACAGTTCTAAGCAAACTGTCTAATTGTGGTAAAACTGTTAAAATACACAATGAGAGTTCCCAGAAATGATTAAGAACGTGTAATAAACATCTCAAGTACACGTAAATAGATTCTTACTACATTTACTGTCGAATTCAACACGGAGGTTTCCAGTGGAAAGCTGTGAAATGACGAAAATACTGGTAATGTTTACAAGTCCGGGTACTTCTGGTGGCGTTTTCACGGGACTGTGCTTTCAATTATTACGAGTTCATGTTTACAGAGCTCAGAATTGGTGTCTAAAGCCTTTGAATCACGAGAATAGTTTTTGTGTTTACAATTTAGGAGGATTGGCTTTGGCGTTTTTTTTGTGTGAATCAGTTAAAATGGTGGCGGTTCCAGTAAACAGTTCTAAGCAAACTGTCTAATTGTGGTAAAACTGTTAAAATACACAATGAGAGTTCCCAGAAATGATTAAGAACGTGTAATAAACATCTCAAGTACACGTAAATAGATTCTTACTACATTTACTGTCGAATTCAATCACGGAGGTTTCCAGTGGAAAGGTGTGAAATGACGAAAATACTGGTAATGTTTACAAGTCCGGGTACTTCTGGTGGCGTTTTCACGGGACTGTGCTTTCAAATATTAAGAGTTCATGTTTACAGAGCTCAGAATTGGTGTCTAAAGCCTTTGAATCACGAGAATAGTTTTTGTGTTTACAATTTAGGAGGATTGGCTTTGGCGTTTTTTTTGTGTGAATCAGTCAAAATGGTGGCTGTTCCAGTAAATACTTCTAAGCAAACTGTCTAATTGTGGTAAAACTGTTAAAATACACAATGAGAGTTCCCAGAAATGATTAAGAACGTGTAATAAACATCTCAAGTACACGTAAATAGATTCTTACTACATTTACTGTCGAATTCAACACGGAGGTTTCCAGTGGAAAGCTGTGAAATGACGAAAATACTGGTAATGTTTACAAGTACGGGTACTTCTGGTGGCGTTTTCACGGGACTGTGCTTTCAAATATTAAGAGTTCATGTTTACAGAGCTCAGAATTGGTGTCTAAAGCCTTTGAATCACGAGAATAGTTTTTGTGTTTACAATTTAGGAGGATTGGCTTTGGCGTTTTTTTTGTGTGAATCAGTCAAAATGGTGGCGGTTCCAGTAAATACTTCTAAGCAAACTGTCTAATTGTGGTAAAACTGTTAAAATACACAATGAGAGTTCCCAGAAATGATTAAGAACGTGTAATAAACCCCTCAGGAACACGTAAATAGATTCTTGCTACATTTACTGTCGAATTCAATCACGGAGGTTTCCAGTGGAAAGCTTTGAAATGACGAAAATACTGGTAATGTTTACAAGTCCGGGTACTTCGGGTGGCGTTTTCACGGGACTGTGCTTTCAATTATTACGAGTTCATGTTTACAGAGCTCAGAATTGGTGTCTAAAGCCTTTGAATCACGAGAATAGTTTTTGTGTTTACAATTTAGGAGGATTGGCTTTGGCGGTTTTTTTTGTGTGAATCAGTTAAAATGGTGGCGGTTCCAGTAAATACTTCTAAGCAAACTGTCTAATTGTGGTAAAACTGTTAAAATACACAATGAGAGTTCCCAGAAATGATTAAGAACGTGTAATAAACATCTCAAGTACACGTAAATAGATTCTTACTACATTTACTGTCGAATTCAATCACGGAGGTTTCCAGTGGAAAGCTGTGAAATGACGAAAATACTGGTAATGTTTACAAGTCCGGGTACTTCTGGTGGCGTTTTCACGGGACTGTGCTTTCAAATATTAAGAGTTCATGTTTACAGAGCTCAGAATTGGTGTCTAAAGCCTTTGAATCACGAGAATAGTTTTTGTGTTTACAATTTAGGAGGATTGGCTTTGGCGGTTTTTTTTGTGTGAATCAGTTAAAATGGTGGCGGTTCCAGTAAATACTTCTAAGCAAACTGTCTAATTGTGGTAAAACTGTTAAAATACACAATGAGAGTTCCCAGAAATGATTAAGAACGTGTAATAAACATCTCAAGTACACGTAAATAGATTCTTACTACATTTACTGTCGAATTAAACACGGAGGTTTCCAGTGGAAAGCTGTGAAATGACGAAAATACTGGTAATGTTTACAAGTACGGGTACTTCTGGTGGCGTTTTCACGGGACTGTGCTTTCAAATATTAAGAGTTCATGTTTACAGAGCTCAGAATTGGTGTCTAAAGCCTTTGAATCACGAGAATAGTTTTTGTGTTTACAATTTAGGAGGATTGGCTTTGGCGTTTTTTTTGTGTGAATCAGTCAAAATGGTGGCGGTTCCAGTAAATACTTCTAAGCAAACTGTCTAATTGTGGTAAAACTGTTAAAATACACAATGAGAGTTCCCAGAAATGATTAAGAACGTGTAATAAACATCTCAAGTACACGTAAATAGATTATTACTACATTTACTGTCGAATTCAACACGGAGGTTTCCAGTGGAAAGCTGTGAAATGACGAAAATACTGGTAATGTTTACAAGTACGGGTACTTCTGGTGGCGTTTTCACGGGACTGTGCTTTCAATTATTACGAGTTCATGTTTACAGAGCTCAGAATTGGTGTCTAAAGCCTTTGAATCACGAGAATAGTTTTTGTGTTTACAATTTAGGAGGATTGGCTTTGGCGTTTTTTTTGTGTGAATCAGTTGAAATGGTGGCGGTTCCAGTAAACAGTTCTAAGCAACCTGTCTAATTGTGGTAAAACAGTTAAAATACACAATGAGAGTTCCCAGAAATGATTAAGAACGTGTAATAAACCCCTCAAGTACACGTAAATAGATTCTTACTACATTTACTGTCGAATTCAACACGGAGGTTTCCAGTGGAAAGCTGTGAAATGACGAAAATACTGGTAATGTTTACAAGTCCGGGTACTTCTGGTGGCGTTTTCACGGGACTGTGCTTTCAATTATTACGAGTTCATGTTTACAGAGCTCAGAATTGGTGTCTAAAGCCTTTGAATCACGAGAATAGTTTTTGTGTTTACAATTTAGGAGGATTGGCTTTTGCGTTTTTTTTTGTGAATCAGTTAAAATGGTGGCAGTTCCAGTAAATACTTCTAAGCAAACTGTCTAATTGTGGTAAAGCTGTTAAAATACACAATGAGAGTTCCCAGAAATGATTAAGAACGTGTAATAAACATCTCAAGTACACGTAAATAGATTCTTACTACATTTACTGTCGAATTCAATCACGGAGGTTTCCAGTGGAAAGCTGTGAAATGACGAAAATACTGGTAATGTTTACAAGTCCGGGTACTTCTGGTGGCGTTTTCACGGGACTGTGCTTTCAAATATTAAGAGTTCATGTTTACAGAGCTCAGAATTGGTGTCTAAAGCCTTTGAATCACGAGAATATTTTTTGTGTTTACAATTTAGGAGGATTGGCTTTGGCGTTTTTTTTTGTGTGAATCAGTTAAAATGGTGGCAGTTCCAGTAAACAGTTCTAAGCAAATTGTCTAATTGTGGTAAAACTGTTAAAATACACAATGAGAGTTCCCAGAAATGATTAAGAACGTGTAATAAACATCTCAAGTACACGTAAATAGATTCTTACTACATTTACTGTCGAATTAAACACGGAGGTTTCCAGTGGAAAGCTGTGAAATGACGGAAATACTGGTAATGTTTACAAGTCCGGGTACTTCGGGTGGCGTTTTCACGGGACTGTGCTTTCAATTATTACGAGTTCATGTTTACAGAGCTCAGAATTGGTGTCTAAAGCCTTTGAATCACGAGAATAGTTTTTGTGTTTACAATTTAGGAGGATTGGCTTTGGCGTTTTTTTTGTGTGAATCAGTTAAAATGGTGGCGGTTCCAGTAAACAGTTCTAAGCAAACTGTCTAATTGTGGTAAAACTGTTAAAATACACAATGAGAGTTCCCAGAAATGATTAAGAACGTGTAATAAACATCTCAAGTACACGTAAATAGATTCTTACTACATTTACTGTCGAATTAAACACGGAGGTTTCCAGTGGAAAGCTGTGAAATGACGAAAATACTGGTAATGTTTACAAGTACGGGTACTTCGGGTGGCGTTTTCACGGGACTGTGCTTTCAATTATTACGAGTTCATGTTTACAGAGCTCAGAATTGGTGTCTAAAGCCTTTGAATCACGAGAATAGTTTTTGTGTTTACAATTTAGGAGGATTGGCTTTGGCGGTTTTTTTTTGTGTGAATCAGTTAAAATGGTGGCGGTTCCAGTAAATACTTCTAAGCAAACTGTCTAATTGTGGTAAAACTGTTAAAATACACAATGAGAGTTCCCAGAAATGATTAAGAACGTGTAATAAACATCTCAAGTACACGTAAATAGATTCTTACTACATTTACTGTCGAATTAAACACGGAGGTTTCCAGTGGAAAGCTGTGAAATGACGAAAATACTGGTAATGTTTACAAGTACGGGTACTTCTGGTGGCGTTTTCACGGGACTGTGCTTTCAAATATTAAGAGTTCATGTTTACAGAGCTCAGAATTGGTTTCTAAAGCCTTTGAATGACGAGAATAGTGTTTTTGTTTACAATTTAGGAGGATTGGCTTTGGCGTTTTTTTTGTGTGAATCAGTTAAAATCGTGGCGGTTCCAGTAAATACTTCTAAGCAAACTGTCTAATTGTGGTAAAACTGTTAAAATACACAATGAGAGTTCCCAGAAATGATTAAGAACGTGTAATAAACATCTCAAGTACACATAAATAGATTCTTACTACATTTACTGTCGAATTCAATCACGGAGGTTTCCAGTGGAAAGGTGTGAAATGACGAAAATACTGGTAATGTTTACAAGTCCGGGTACTTCTGGTGGCGTTTTCACGGGACTGTGCTTTCAAATATTAAGAGTTCATGTTTACAGAGCTCAGAATTGGTGTCTAAAGCCTTTGAATCACGAGAATATTTTTTGTGTTTACAATTTAGGAGGATTGGCTTTGGCGTTTTTTTTTGTGTGAATCAGTTAAAATGGTGGCGGTTCCAGTAAACAGTTCTAAGCAAATTGTCTAATTGTGGTAAAACTGTTAAAATACACAATGAGAGTTCCCAGAAATGATTAAGAACGTGTAATAAACATCTCAAGTACACGTAAATAGATTCTTACTACATTTACTGTCGAATTCAACACGGAGGTTTCCAGTGGAAAGCTGTGAAATGACGAAAATACTGGTAATGTTTACAAGTCCGGGTACTTCTGGTGGCGTTTTCACGGGACTGTGCTTTCAATTATTACGAGTTCATGTTTACAGAGCTCAGAATTGGTGTCTAAAGCCTTTGAATCACGAGAATAGTTTTTGTGTTTACAATTTAGGAGGATTGGCTTTGGCGTTTTTTTTTGTGTGAATCAGTTAAAATGGTGGCGGTTCCAGTAAACAGTTCTAAGCAAACTGTCTAATTGTGGTAAAACTGTTAAAATACACAATGAGAGTTCCCAGAAATGATTAAGAACGTGTAATAAACATCTCAAGTACACGTAAATAGATTCTTACTAGATTTACTGTCGAATTCAACACGGAGGTTTCCAGTGGAAAGCTGTGAAATGACGAAAATACTGGTAATGTTTACAAGTCCGGGTACTTCTGGTGGCGTTTTCACGGGACTGTGCTTTCAATTATTACGAGTTCATGTTTACAGAGCTCAGAATTGGTGTCTAAAGCCTTTGAATCACGAGAATAGTTTTTGTGTTTACAATTTAGGAGGATTGGCTTTGGCGTTTTTTTTGTGTGAATCAGTTAAAATGGTGGCGGTTCCAGTAAACAGTTCTAAGCAAACTGTCTAATTGTGGTAAAACTGTTAAAATACACAATGAGAGTTCCCAGAAATGATTAAGAACGTGTAATAAACATCTCAAGTACACGTAAATAGATTCTTACTACATTTACTGTCGAATTCAATCACGGAGGTTTCCAGTGGAAAGGTGTGAAATGACGAAAATACTGGTAATGTTTACAAGTCCGGGTACTTCTGGTGGCGTTTTCACGGGACTGTGCTTTCAAATATTAAGAGTTCATGTTTACAGAGCTCAGAATTGGTGTCTAAAGCCTTTGAATCACGAGAATAGTTTTTGTGTTTACAATTTAGGAGGATTGGCTTTGGCGTTTTTTTTGTGTGAATCAGTCAAAATGGTGGCTGTTCCAGTAAATACTTCTAAGCAAACTGTCTAATTGTGGTAAAACTGTTAAAATACACAATGAGAGTTCCCAGAAATGATTAAGAACGTGTAATAAACATCTCAAGTACACGTAAATAGATTCTTACTACATTTACTGTCGAATTCAACACGGAGGTTTCCAGTGGAAAGCTGTGAAATGACGAAAATACTGGTAATGTTTACAAGTACGGGTACTTCTGGTGGCGTTTTCACGGGACTGTGCTTTCAAATATTAAGAGTTCATGTTTACAGAGCTCAGAATTGGTGTCTAAAGCCTTTGAATCACGAGAATAGTTTTTGTGTTTACAATTTAGGAGGATTGGCTTTGGCGTTTTTTTTGTGTGAATCAGTCAAAATGGTGGCGGTTCCAGTAAATACTTCTAAGCAAACTGTCTAATTGTGGTAAAACTGTTAAAATACACAATGAGAGTTCCCAGAAATGATTAAGAACGTGTAATAAACCCCTCAGGAACACGTAAATAGATTCTTGCTACATTTACTGTCGAATTCAATCACGGAGGTTTCCAGTGGAAAGCTTTGAAATGACGAAAATACTGGTAATGTTTACAAGTCCGGGTACTTCGGGTGGCGTTTTCACGGGACTGTGCTTTCAATTATTACGAGTTCATGTTTACAGAGCTCAGAATTGGTGTCTAAAGCCTTTGAATCACGAGAATAGTTTTTGTGTTTACAATTTAGGAGGATTGGCTTTGGCGGTTTTTTTTGTGTGAATCAGTTAAAATGGTGGCGGTTCCAGTAAATACTTCTAAGCAAACTGTCTAATTGTGGTAAAACTGTTAAAATACACAATGAGAGTTCCCAGAAATGATTAAGAACGTGTAATAAACATCTCAAGTACACGTAAATAGATTCTTACTACATTTACTGTCGAATTCAATCACGGAGGTTTCCAGTGGAAAGCTGTGAAATGACGAAAATACTGGTAATGTTTACAAGTCCGGGTACTTCTGGTGGCGTTTTCACGGGACTGTGCTTTCAAATATTAAGAGTTCATGTTTACAGAGCTCAGAATTGGTGTCTAAAGCCTTTGAATCACGAGAATAGTTTTTGTGTTTACAATTTAGGAGGATTGGCTTTGGCGGTTTTTTTTGTGTGAATCAGTTAAAATGGTGGCGGTTCCAGTAAATACTTCTAAGCAAACTGTCTAATTGTGGTAAAACTGTTAAAATACACAATGAGAGTTCCCAGAAATGATTAAGAACGTGTAATAAACATCTCAAGTACACGTAAATAGATTCTTACTACATTTACTGTCGAATTAAACACGGAGGTTTCCAGTGGAAAGCTGTGAAATGACGAAAATACTGGTAATGTTTACAAGTACGGGTACTTCTGGTGGCGTTTTCACGGGACTGTGCTTTCAAATATTAAGAGTTCATGTTTACAGAGCTCAGAATTGGTGTCTAAAGCCTTTGAATCACGAGAATAGTTTTTGTGTTTACAATTTAGGAGGATTGGCTTTGGCGTTTTTTTTGTGTGAATCAGTCAAAATGGTGGCGGTTCCAGTAAATACTTCTAAGCAAACTGTCTAATTGTGGTAAAACTGTTAAAATACACAATGAGAGTTCCCAGAAATGATTAAGAACGTGTAATAAACATCTCAAGTACACGTAAATAGATTATTACTACATTTACTGTCGAATTCAACACGGAGGTTTCCAGTGGAAAGCTGTGAAATGACGAAAATACTGGTAATGTTTACAAGTACGGGTACTTCTGGTGGCGTTTTCACGGGACTGTGCTTTCAATTATTACGAGTTCATGTTTACAGAGCTCAGAATTGGTGTCTAAAGCCTTTGAATCACGAGAATAGTTTTTGTGTTTACAATTTAGGAGGATTGGCTTTGGCGTTTTTTTTGTGTGAATCAGTTGAAATGGTGGCGGTTCCAGTAAACAGTTCTAAGCAACCTGTCTAATTGTGGTAAAACAGTTAAAATACACAATGAGAGTTCCCAGAAATGATTAAGAACGTGTAATAAACCCCTCAAGTACACGTAAATAGATTCTTACTACATTTACTGTCGAATTCAACACGGAGGTTTCCAGTGGAAAGCTGTGAAATGACGAAAATACTGGTAATGTTTACAAGTCCGGGTACTTCTGGTGGCGTTTTCACGGGACTGTGCTTTCAATTATTACGAGTTCATGTTTACAGAGCTCAGAATTGGTGTCTAAAGCCTTTGAATCACGAGAATATTTTTTGTGTTTACAATTTAGGAGGATTGGCTTTGGCGTTTTTTTTTGTGTGAATCAGTTAAAATGGTGGCAGTTCCAGTAAACAGTTCTAAGCAAATTGTCTAATTGTGGTAAAACTGTTAAAATACACAATGAGAGTTCCCAGAAATGATTAAGAACGTGTAATAAACATCTCAAGTACACGTAAATAGATTCTTACTACATTTACTGTCGAATTAAACACGGAGGTTTCCAGTGGAAAGCTGTGAAATGACGAAAATACTGGTAATGTTTACAAGTCCGGGTACTTCTGGTGGCGTTTTCACGGGACTGTGCTTTCAAATATTAAGAGTTCATGTTTACAGAGCTCAGAATTGGTGTCTAAAGCCTTTGAATCACGAGAATATTTTTTGTGTTTACAATTTAGGAGGATTGGCTTTGGCGTTTTTTTTTGTGTGAATCAGTTAAAATGGTGGCGGTTCCAGTAAACAGTTCTAAGCAAATTGTCTAATTGTGGTAAAACTGTTAAAATACACAATGAGAGTTCCCAGAAATGATTAAGAACGTGTAATAAACATCTCAAGTACACGTAAATAGATTCTTACTACATTTACTGTCAAATTCAACACGGAGGTTTCCAGTGGAAAGCTGTGAAATGACGAAAATACTGGTAATGTTTACAAGTCCGGGTACTTCGGGTGGCGTTTTCACGGGACTGTGCTTTCAATTATTACGAGTTCATGTTTACAGAGCTCAGAATTGGTGTCTAAAGCCTTTGAATCACGAGAATAGTTTTTGTGTTTACAATTTAGGAGGATTGGCTTTGGCGGTTTTTTTTGTGTGAATCAGTTAAAATGGAGGCGGTTCCAGTAAACAGTTCTAAGCAAACTGTCTAATTGTGGTAAAACTGTTAAAATACACAATGAGAGTTCCCAGAAATGATTAAGAACGTGTAATAAACATCTCAAGTACACGTAAATAGATTCTTACTACATTTACTGTCGAATTAAACACGGAGGTTTCCAGTGGAAAGGTGTGAAATGACGAAAATACTGGTAATGTTTACAAGTCCGGGTACTTCGGGTGGCGTTTTCACGGGACTGTGCTTTCAATTATTACGAGTTCATGTTTACAGAGCTCAGAATTGGTGTCTAAAGCCTTTGAATCACGAGAATAGTTTTTGTGTTTACAATTTAGGAGGATTGGCTTTGGCGGTTTTTTTTGTGTGAATCAGTTAAAATGGTGGCGGTTCCAGTAAATACTTCTAAGCAAACTGTCTAATTGTGGTAAAACTGTTAAAATACACAATGAGAGTTCCCAGAAATGATTAAGAACGTGTAATAAACATCTCAAGTACACATAAATAGATTCTTACTACATTTACTGTCGAATTCAATCACGGAGGTTTCCAGTGGAAAGCTGTGAAATGACGAAAATACTGGTAATGTTTACAAGTCCGGGTACTTCTGGTGGCGTTTTCACGGGACTGTGCTTTCAAATATTAAGAGTTTATGTTTACAGAGCTCAGAATTGGTGTCTAAAGCCTTTGAATCACGAGAATAGTTTTTGTGTTTACAATTTAGGAGGATTGGCTTTGGCGTTTTTTTTGTGTGAATCAGTCAAAATGGTGGCGGTTCCAGTAAATACTTCTAAGCAAACTGTCTAATTGTGGTAAAACTGTTAAAATACACAATGAGAGTTCCCAGAAATGATTAAGAACGTGTAATAAACCCCTCAAGAACACGTAAATAGATTCTTGCTACATTTACTGTCGAATTCAATCACGGAGGTTTCCAGTGGAAAGCTTTGAAATGACGAAAATACTGGTAATGTTTACAAGTCCGGGTACTTCGGGTGGCGTTTTCACGGGACTGTGCTTTCAATTATTACGAGTTCATGTTTACAGAGCTCAGAATTGGTGTCTAAAGCCTTTGAATCACGAGAATAGTTTTTGTGTTTACAATTTAGGAGGATTGGCTTTGGCGGGTTTTTTTGTGTGAATCAGTTAAAATGGTGGCGGTTCCAGTAAATACTTCTAAGCAAACTGTCTAATTGTGGTAAAGCTGTTAAAATACACAATGAGAGTTCCCAGAAATGATTAAGAACGTGTAATAAACATCTCAAGTACACGTAAATAGATTCTTACTACATTTACTGTCGAATTCAATCACGGAGGTTTCCAGTGGAAAGCTGTGAAATGACGAAAATACTGGTAATGTTTACAAGTCCGGGTACTTCTGGTGGCGTTTTCACGGGACTGTGCTTTCAAATATTAAGAGTTCATGTTTACAGAGCTCAGAATTGGTGTCTAAAGCCTTTGAATCACGAGAATAGTTTTTGTGTTTACAATTTAGGAGGATTGGCTTTGGCGGTTTTTTTTGTGTGAATCAGTTAAAATGGTGGCGGTTCCAGTAAATACTTCTAAGCAAACTGTCTAATTGTGGTAAAACTGTTAAAATACACAATGAGAGTTCCCAGAAATGATTAAGAACATGTAATAAACATCTCAAGTACACGTAAATAGATTCTTACTACATTTACTGTCGAATTAAACACGGAGGTTTCCAGTGGAAAGCTGTGAAATGACGAAAATACTGGTAATGTTTACAAGTACGGGTACTTCTGGTGGCGTTTTCACGGGACTGTGCTTTCAATTATTAAGAGTTCATGTTTACAGAGCTCAGAATTGGTGTCTAAAGCCTTTGAATCACGAGAATAGTTTTTGTGTTTACAATTTAGGAGGATTGGCTTTGGCGTTTTTTTTGTGTGAATCAGTCAAAATGGTGGCGGTTCCAGTAAATACTTCTAAGCAAACTGTCTAATTGTGGTAAAACTGTTAAAATACACAATGAGAGTTCCCAGAAATGATTAAGAACGTGTAATAAACATCTCAAGTACACGTAAATAGATTCTTACTACATTTACTGTCGAATTCAACACGGAGGTTTCCAGTGGAAAGCTGTGAAATGACGAAAATACTGGTAATGTTTACAAGTACGGGTACTTCTGGTGGCGTTTTCACGGGACTGTGCTTTCAATTATTACGAGTTCATGTTTACAGAGCTCAGAATTGGTGTCTAAAGCCTTTGAATCACGAGAATAGTTTTTGTGTTTACAATTTAGGAGGATTGGCTTTGGCGTTTTTTTTGTGTGAATCAGTTGAAATGGTGGCGGTTCCAGTAAACAGTTCTAAGCAAACTGTCTAATTGTGGTAAAACTGTTAAAATACACAATGAGAGTTCCCAGAAATGATTAAGAACGTGTAATAAACATCTCAAGTACACGTAAATAGATTCTTACTACATTTACTGTCGAATTAAACACGGAGGTTTCCAGTGGAAAGCTGTGAAATGACGAAAATACTGGTAATGTTTACAAGTCCGGGTACTTCGGGTGGCGTTTTCACGGGACTGTGCTTTCAATTATTACGAGTTCATGTTTACAGAGCTCAGAATTGGTGTCTAAAGCCTTTGAATCACGAGAATAGTTTTTGTGTTTACAATTTAGGAGGATTGGCTTTGGCGTTTTTTTTGTGTGAATCAGTTAAAATGGTGGCGGTTCCAGTAAATACTTCTAAGCAAACTGTCTAATTATGGTAAAACAGTTAAAATACACAATGAGAGTTCCCAGAAATGATTAAGAACGTGTAATAAACCCCTCAAGTACACGTAAATAGATTCTTACTTCATTTACTGTCGAATTCAACACGGAGGTTTCCAGTGGAAAGCTGTGAAATGACGAAAATACTGGTAATGTTTACAAGTCCGGGTACTTCTGGTGGCGTTTTCACGGGACTGTGCTTTCAATTATTACGAGTTCATGTTTACAGAGCTCAGAATTGGTGTCTAAAGCGTTTGAATCACGAGAATAGTTTTTGTGTTTACAATTTAGGAGGATTGGCTTTTGCGTTTTTTTTTGTGAATCAGTTAAAATGGTGGCAGTTCCAGTAAATACTTCTAAGCAAACTGTCTAATTGTGGTAAAACTGTTAAAATACACAATGAGAGTTCCCAGAAATGATTAAGAACGTGTAATAAACATCTCAAGTACACGTAAATAGATTCTTACTACATTTACTGTCGAATTCAACACGGAGGTTTCCAGTGGAAAGCTGTGAAATGACGAAAATACTGGTAATGTTTACAAGTACGGGTACTTCTGGTGGCGTTTTCACGGGACTGTGCTTTCAATTATTACGAGTTCATGTTTACAGAGCTCAGAATTGGTGTCTAAAGCCTTTGAATCACGAGAATAGTTTTTGTGTTTACAATTTAGGAGGATTGGCTTTGGCGTTTTTTTTGTGTGAATCAGTTGAAATGGTGGCGGTTCCAGTAAACAGTTCTAAGCAAACTGTCTAATTGTGGTAAAACTGTTAAAATACACAATGAGAGTTCCCAGAAATGATTAAGAATGTGTAATAAACATCTCAAGTACACGTAAATAGATTCTTACTACATTTACTGTCGAATTAAACACGGAGGTTTCCAGTGGAAAGGTGTGAAATGACGAAAATACTGGTAATGTTTACAAGTCCGGGTACTTCGGGTGGCGTTTTCACGGGACTGTGCTTTCAATTATTACGAGTTCATGTTTACAGAGCTCAGAATTGGTGTCTAAAGCCTTTGAATCACGAGAATAGTTTTTGTGTTTACAATTTAGGAGGATTGGCTTTTGCGTTTTTTTTTGTGAATCAGTTAAAATGGTGGCAGTTCCAGTAAATACTTCTAAGCAAACTGTCTAATTGTGGTAAAGCTGTTAAAATACACAATGAGAGTTCCCAGAAATGATTAAGAACGTGTAATAAACATCTCAAGTACACGTAAATAGATTCTTACTACATTTACTGTCGAATTCAATCACGGAGGTTTCCAGTGGAAAGCTGTGAAATGACGAAAATACTGGTAATGTTTACAAGTCCGGGTACTTCTGGTGGCGTTTTCACGGGACTGTGCTTTCAAATATTAAGAGTTCATGTTTACAGAGCTCAGAATTGGTGTCTAAAGCCTTTGAATCACGAGAATATTTTTTGTGTTTACAATTTAGGAGGATTGGCTTTGGCGTTTTTTTGTGTGTGAATCAGTTAAAATGGTGGCGGTTCCAGTAAACAGTTCTAAGCAAATTGTCTAATTGTGGTAAAACTGTTAAAATACACAATGAGAGTTCCCAGAAATGATTAAGAACGTGTAATAAACATCTCAAGTACACGTAAATAGATTCTTACTACATTTACTGTCGAATTAAACACGGAGGTTTCCAGTGGAAAGCTGTGAAATGACGGAAATACTGGTAATGTTTACAAGTCCGGGTACTTCGGGTGGCGTTTTCACGGGACTGTGCTTTCAATTATTACGAGTTCATGTTTACAGAGCTCAGAATTGGTGTCTAAAGCCTTTGAATCACGAGAATAGTTTTTGTGTTTACAATTTAGGAGGATTGGCTTTGGCGTTTTTTTTGTGTGAATCAGTTAAAATGGTGGCGGTTCCAGTAAACAGTTCTAAGCAAACTGTCTAATTGTGGTAAAACTGTTAAAATACACAATGAGAGTTCCCAGAAATGATTAAGAACGTGTAATAAACATCTCAAGTACACGTAAATAGATTCTTACTACATTTACTGTCGAATTAAACACGGAGGTTTCCAGTGGAAAGCTGTGAAATGACGAAAATACTGGTAATGTTTACAAGTACGGGTACTTCGGGTGGCGTTTTCACGGGACTGTGCTTTCAATTATTACGAGTTCATGTTTACAGAGCTCAGAATTGGTGTCTAAAGCCTTTGAATCACGAGAATAGTTTTTGTGTTTACAATTTAGGAGGATTGGCTTTGGCGGTTTTTTTTTGTGTGAATCAGTTAAAATGGTGGCGGTTCCAGTAAATACTTCTAAGCAAACTGTCTAATTGTGGTAAAACTGTTAAAATACACAATGAGAGTTCCCAGAAATGATTAAGAACGTGTAATAAACATCTCAAGTACACGTAAATAGATTCTTACTACATTTACTGTCGAATTAAACACGGAGGTTTCCAGTGGAAAGCTGTGAAATGACGAAAATACTGGTAATGTTTACAAGTACGGGTACTTCTGGTGGCGTTTTCACGGGACTGTGCTTTCAAATATTAAGAGTTCATGTTTACAGAGCTCAGAATTGGTTTCTAAAGCCTTTGAATGACGAGAATAGTGTTTTTGTTTACAATTTAGGAGGATTGGCTTTGGCGTTTTTTTTGTGTGAATCAGTTAAAATCGTGGCGGTTCCAGTAAATACTTCTAAGCAAACTGTCTAATTGTGGTAAAACTGTTAAAATACACAATGAGAGTTCCCAGAAATGATTAAGAACGTGTAATAAACATCTCAAGTACACATAAATAGATTCTTACTACATTTACTGTCGAATTCAATCACGGAGGTTTCCAGTGGAAAGGTGTGAAATGACGAAAATACTGGTAATGTTTACAAGTCCGGGTACTTCTGGTGGCGTTTTCACGGGACTGTGCTTTCAAATATTAAGAGTTCATGTTTACAGAGCTCAGAATTGGTGTCTAAAGCCTTTGAATCACGAGAATATTTTTTGTGTTTACAATTTAGGAGGATTGGCTTTGGCGTTTTTTTTTGTGTGAATCAGTTAAAATGGTGGCGGTTCCAGTAAACAGTTCTAAGCAAATTGTCTAATTGTGGTAAAACTGTTAAAATACACAATGAGAGTTCCCAGAAATGATTAAGAACGTGTAATAAACATCTCAAGTACACGTAAATAGATTCTTACTACATTTACTGTCGAATTCAACACGGAGGTTTCCAGTGGAAAGCTGTGAAATGACGAAAATACTGGTAATGTTTACAAGTCCGGGTACTTCGGGTGGCGTTTTCACGGGACTGTGCTTTCAATTATTACGAGTTCATGTTTACAGAGCTCAGAATTGGTGTCTAAAGCCTTTGAATCACGAGAATAGTTTTTGTGTTTACAATTTAGGAGGATTGGCTTTGGCGGTTTTTTTTGTGTGAATCAGTTAAAATGGAGGCGGTTCCAGTAAACAGTTCTAAGCAAACTGTCTAATTGTGGTAAAACTGTTAAAATACACAATGAGAGTTCCCAGAAATGATTAAGAACGTGTAATAAACATCTCAAGTACACGTAAATAGATTCTTACTACATTTACTGTCGAATTAAACACGGAGGTTTCCAGTGGAAAGCTGTGAAATGACGAAAATACTGGTAATGTTTACAAGTCCGGGTACTTCGGGTGGCGTTTTCACGGGACTGTGCTTTCAATTATTACGAGTTCATGTTTACAGAGCTCAGAATTGGTGTCTAAAGCCTTTGAATCACGAGAATAGTTTTTGTGTTTACAATTTAGGAGGATTGGCTTTGGCGATTTTTTTTCTGTGAATCAGTTAAAATGGTGGCGGTTCCAGTAAATACTTCTAAGCAAACTGTCTAATTGTGGTAAAACTGTTAAAATACACAATGAGAGTTCCCAGAAATGATTAAGAACGTGTAATAAACATCTCAAGTACACATAAATAGATTCTTACTACATTTACTGTCGAATTCAATCACGGAGGTTTCCAGTGGAAAGGTGTGAAATGACGAAAATACTGGTAATGTTTACAAGTCCGGGTACTTCTGGTGGCGTTTTCACGGGACTGTGCTTTCAAATATTAAGAGTTCATGTTTACAGAGCTCAGAATTGGTGTCTAAAGCCTTTGAATCACGAGAATAGTTTTTGTGTTTACAATTTAGGAGGATTGGCTTTGGCGTTTTTTTTGTGTGAATCAGTCAAAATGGTGGCGGTTCCAGTAAATACTTCTAAGCAAACTGTCTAATTGTGGTAAAACTGTTAAAATACACAATGAGAGTTCCCAGAAATGATTAAGAACGTGTAATAAACCCCTCAAGAACACGTAAATAGATTCTTGCTACATTTACTGTCGAATTCAATCACGGAGGTTTCCAGTGGAAAGCTTTGAAATGACGAAAATACTGGTAATGTTTACAAGTCCGGGTACTTCGGGTGGCGTTTTCACGGGACTGTGCTTTCAATTATTACGAGTTCATGTTTACAGAGCTCAGAATTGGTGTCTAAAGCCTTTGAATCACGAGAATAGTTTTTGTGTTTACAATTTAGGAGGATTGGCTTTGGCGGTTTTTTTTGTGTGAATCAGTTAAAATGGTGGCGGTTCCAGTAAATACTTCTAAGCAAACTGTCTAATTGTGGTAAAACTGTTAAAATACACAATGAGAGTTCCCAGAAATGATTAAGAACGTGTAATAAACATCTCAAGTACACGTAAATAGATTCTTACTACATTTACTGTTGATTTCAATCACGGAGGTTTCCAGTGGAAAGCTGTGAAATGACGAAAATACTGGTAATGTTTACAAGTCCGGGTACTTCTGGTGGCGTTTTCACGGGACTGTGCTTTCAAATATTAAGAGTTCATGTTTACAGAGCTCAGAATTGGTGTCTAAAGCCTTTGAATCACGAGAATAGTTTTTGTGTTTACAATTGAGGAGGATTGGCTTTGGCGGTTTTTTTTGTGTGAATCAGTTAAAATGGTGGCGGTTCCAGTAAATACTTCTAAGTAAACTGTCTAATTGTGGTAAAACTGTTAAAATACACAATGAGAGTTCCCAGAAATGATTAAGAACGTGTAATAAACATCTCAAGTACACGTAAATAGATTCTTACTACATTTACTGTCGAATTAAACACGGAGGTTTCCAGTGGAAAGCTGTGAAATGACGAAAATACTGGTAATGTTTACAAGTACGGGTACTTCTGGTGGCGTTTTCACGGGACTGTGCTTTCAAATATTAAGAGTTCATGTTTACAGAGCTCAGATTTGGTGTCTAAAGCCTTTGAATCACGAGAATAGTTTTTGTGTTTACAATTTAGGAGGATTGGCTTTGGCGTTTTTTTTGTGTGAATCAGTCAAAATGGTGGCGGTTCCAGTAAATACTTCTAAGCAAACTGTCTAATTGTGGTAAAACTGTTAAAATACACAATGAGAGTTCCCAGAAATGATTAAGAACGTGTAATAAACATCTCAAGTACACGTAAATAGATTCTTACTACATTTACTGTCGAATTCAACACGGAGGTTTCCAGTGGAAAGCTGTGAAATGACGAAAATACTGTTAATGTTTACAAGTACGGGTACTTCTGGTGGCGTTTTCACGGGACTGTGCTTTCAATTATTACGAGTTCATGTTTACAGAGCTCAGAATTGGTGTCTAAAGCCTTTGAATCACGAGAATAGTTTTTGTGTTTACAATTTAGGAGGATTGGCTTTGGCGTTTTTTTTGTGTGAATCAGTTGAAATGGTGGCGGTTCCAGTAAACAGTTCTAAGCAAACTGTCTAATTGTGGTAAAACTGTTAAAATACACAATGAGAGTTCCCAGAAATGATTAAGAACGTGTAATAAACATCTCAAGTACACGTAAATAGATTCTTACTACATTTACTGTCGAATTAAACACGGAGGTATCCAGTGGAAAGCTGTGAAATGACGAAAATACTGGTAATGTTTACAAGCCCGGGTACTTCGGGTGGCGTTTTCACGGGACTGTGCTTTCAATTATTACGAGTTCATGTTTACAGAGCTCAGAATTGGTGTCTAAAGCCTTTGAATCACGAGAATAGTTTTTGTGTTTACAATTTAGGAGGATTGGCTTTGGCGTTTTTTTTGTGTGAATCAGTTAAAATGGTGGCGGTTCCAGTAAATACTTCTAAGCAAACTGTCTAATTGTGGTAAAACAGTTAAAATACACAATGAGAGTTCCCAGAAATGATTAAGAACGTGTAATAAACCCCTCAAGTACACGTAAATAGATTCTTACTACATTTACTGTCGAATTCAACACGGAGGTTTCCAGTGGAAAGCTGTGAAATGACGAAAATACTGGTAATGTTTACAAGTACGGGTACTTCTGGTGGCGTTTTCACGGGACTGTGCTTTCAATTATTACGAGTTCATGTTTACAGAGCTCAGAATTGGTGTCTAAAGCCTTTGAATCACGAGAATAGTTTTTGTGTTTACAATTTAGGAGGATTGGCTTTGGCGTTTTTTTTGTGTGAATCAGTTGAAATGGTGGCGGTTCCAGTAAACAGTTCTAAGCAAACTGTCTAATTGTGGTAAAACTGTTAAAATACACAATGAGAGTTCCCAGAAATGATTAAGAACGTGTAATAAACATCTCAAGTACACGTAAATAGATTCTTACTACATTTACTGTCGAATTAAACACGGAGGTATCCAGTGGAAAGCTGTGAAATGACGAAAATACTGGTAATGTTTACAAGCCCGGGTACTTCGGGTGGCGTTTTCACGGGACTGTGCTTTCAATTATTACGAGTTCATGTTTACAGAGCTCAGAATTGGTGTCTAAAGCCTTTGAATCACGAGAATAGTTTTTGTGTTTACAATTTAGGAGGATTGGCTTTGGCGTTTTTTTTGTGTGAATCAGTTAAAATGGTGGCGGTTCCAGTAAATACTTCTAAGCAAACTGTCTAATTGTGGTAAAACAGTTAAAATACACAATGAGAGTTCCCAGAAATGATTAAGAACGTGTAATAAACCCCTCAAGTACACGTAAATAGATTCTTACTACATTTACTGTCGAATTCAACACGGAGGTTTCCAGTGGAAAGCTGTGAAATGACGAAAATACTGGTAATGTTTACAAGTCCGGGTACTTCTGGTGGCGTTTTCACGGGACTGTGCTTTCAATTATTACGAGTTCATGTTTACAGAGCTCAGAATTGGTGTCTAAAGCCTTTGAATCACGAGAATAGTTTTTGTGTTTACAATTTAGGAGGATTGGCTTTGGCGTTTTTTTTTGTGTGAATCAGTTAAAATGGTGGCGGTTCCAGTAAACAGTTCTAAGCAAACTGTCTAATTGTGGTAAAACTGTTAAAATACACAATGAGAGTTCCCAGAAATGATTAAGAACGTGTAATAAACATCTCAAGTACACGTAAATAGATTCTTACTACATTTACTGTCGAATTCAACACGGAGGTTTCCAGTGGAAAGCTGTGAAATGACGAAAATACTGGTAATGTTTACAAGTCCGGGTACTTCTGGTGGCGTTTTCACGGGACTGTGCTTTCAATTATTACGAGTTCATGTTTACAGAGCTCAGAATTGGTGTCTAAAGCCTTTGAATCACGAGAATAGTTTTTGTGTTTACAATTTAGGAGGATTGGCTTTGGCGTTTTTTTTGTGTGAATCAGTTAAAATGGTGGCGGTTCCAGTAAACAGTTCTAAGCAAACTGTCTAATTGTGGTAAAACTGTTAAAATACACAATGAGAGTTCCCAGAAATGATTAAGAACGTGTAATAAACATCTCAAGTACACGTAAATAGATTCTTACTACATTTACTGTCGAATTCAATCACGGAGGTTTCCAGTGGAAAGGTGTGAAATGACGAAAATACTGGTAATGTTTACAAGTCCGGGTACTTCTGGTGGCGTTTTCACGGGACTGTGCTTTCAAATATTAAGAGTTCATGTTTACAGAGCTCAGAATTGGTGTCTAAAGCCTTTGAATCACGAGAATAGTTTTTGTGTTTACAATTTAGGAGGATTGGCTTTGGCGTTTTTTTTGTGTGAATCAGTCAAAATGGTGGCTGTTCCAGTAAATACTTCTAAGCAAACTGTCTAATTGTGGTAAAACTGTTAAAATACACAATGAGAGTTCCCAGAAATGATTAAGAACGTGTAATAAACATCTCAAGTACACGTAAATAGATTCTTACTACATTTACTGTCGAATTCAACACGGAGGTTTCCAGTGGAAAGCTGTGAAATGACGAAAATACTGGTAATGTTTACAAGTACGGGTACTTCTGGTGGCGTTTTCACGGGACTGTGCTTTCAAATATTAAGAGTTCATGTTTACAGAGCTCAGAATTGGTGTCTAAAGCCTTTGAATCACGAGAATAGTTTTTGTGTTTACAATTTAGGAGGATTGGCTTTGGCGTTTTTTTTGTGTGAATCAGTCAAAATGGTGGCGGTTCCAGTAAATACTTCTAAGCAAACTGTCTAATTGTGGTAAAACTGTTAAAATACACAATGAGAGTTCCCAGAAATGATTAAGAACGTGTAATAAACCCCTCAGGAACACGTAAATAGATTCTTGCTACATTTACTGTCGAATTCAATCACGGAGGTTTCCAGTGGAAAGCTTTGAAATGACGAAAATACTGGTAATGTTTACAAGTCCGGGTACTTCGGGTGGCGTTTTCACGGGACTGTGCTTTCAATTATTACGAGTTCATGTTTACAGAGCTCAGAATTGGTGTCTAAAGCCTTTGAATCACGAGAATAGTTTTTGTGTTTACAATTTAGGAGGATTGGCTTTGGCGGTTTTTTTTGTGTGAATCAGTTAAAATGGTGGCGGTTCCAGTAAATACTTCTAAGCAAACTGTCTAATTGTGGTAAAACTGTTAAAATACACAATGAGAGTTCCCAGAAATGATTAAGAACGTGTAATAAACATCTCAAGTACACGTAAATAGATTCTTACTACATTTACTGTCGAATTCAATCACGGAGGTTTCCAGTGGAAAGCTGTGAAATGACGAAAATACTGGTAATGTTTACAAGTCCGGGTACTTCTGGTGGCGTTTTCACGGGACTGTGCTTTCAAATATTAAGAGTTCATGTTTACAGAGCTCAGAATTGGTGTCTAAAGCCTTTGAATCACGAGAATAGTTTTTGTGTTTACAATTTAGGAGGATTGGCTTTTGCGGTTTTTTTTGTGTGAATCAGTTAAAATGGTGGCGGTTCCAGTAAATACTTCTAAGCAAACTGTCTAATTGTGGTAAAACTGTTAAAATACACAATGAGAGTTCCCAGAAATGATTAAGAACGTGTAATAAACATCTCAAGTACACGTAAATAGATTCTTACTACATTTACTGTCGAATTAAACACGGAGGTTTCCAGTGGAAAGCTGTGAAATGACGAAAATACTGGTAATGTTTACAAGTACGGGTACTTCTGGTGGCGTTTTCACGGGACTGTGCTTTCAAATATTAAGAGTTCATGTTTACAGAGCTCAGAATTGGTGTCTAAAGCCTTTGAATCACGAGAATAGTTTTTGTGTTTACAATTTAGGAGGATTGGCTTTGGCGTTTTTTTTGTGTGAATCAGTCAAAATGGTGGCGGTTCCAGTAAATACTTCTAAGCAAACTGTCTAATTGTGGTAAAACTGTTAAAATACACAATGAGAGTTCCCAGAAATGATTAAGAACGTGTAATAAACATCTCAAGTACACGTAAATAGATTATTACTACATTTACTGTCGAATTCAACACGGAGGTTTCCAGTGGAAAGCTGTGAAATGACGAAAATACTGGTAATGTTTACAAGTACGGGTACTTCTGGTGGCGTTTTCACGGGACTGTGCTTTCAATTATTACGAGTTCATGTTTACAGAGCTCAGAATTGGTGTCTAAAGCCTTTGAATCACGAGAATAGTTTTTGTGTTTACAATTTAGGAGGATTGGCTTTGGCGTTTTTTTTGTGTGAATCAGTTGAAATGGTGGCGGTTCCAGTAAACAGTTCTAAGCAACCTGTCTAATTGTGGTAAAACAGTTAAAATACACAATGAGAGTTCCCAGAAATGATTAAGAACGTGTAATAAACCCCTCAAGTACACGTAAATAGATTCTTACTACATTTACTGTCGAATTCAACACGGAGGTTTCCAGTGGAAAGCTGTGAAATGACGAAAATACTGGTAATGTTTACAAGTCCGGGTACTTCTGGTGGCGTTTTCACGGGACTGTGCTTTCAATTATTACGAGTTCATGTTTACAGAGCTCAGAATTGGTGTCTAAAGCCTTTGAATCACGAGAATAGTTTTTGTGTTTACAATTTAGGAGGATTGGCTTTTGCGTTTTTTTTTGTGAATCAGTTAAAATGGTGGCAGTTCCAGTAAATACTTCTAAGCAAACTGTCTAATTGTGGTAAAGCTGTTAAAATACACAATGAGAGTTCCCAGAAATGATTAAGAACGTGTAATAAACATCTCAAGTACACGTAAATAGATTCTTACTACATTTACTGTCGAATTCAATCACGGAGGTTTCCAGTGGAAAGCTGTGAAATGACGAAAATACTGGTAATGTTTACAAGTCCGGGTACTTCTGGTGGCGTTTTCACGGGACTGTGCTTTCAAATATTAAGAGTTCATGTTTACAGAGCTCAGAATTGGTGTCTAAAGCCTTTGAATCACGAGAATATTTTTTGTGTTTACAATTTAGGAGGATTGGCTTTGGCGTTTTTTTTTGTGTGAATCAGTTAAAATGGTGGCAGTTCCAGTAAACAGTTCTAAGCAAATTGTCTAATTGTGGTAAAACTGTTAAAATACACAATGAGAGTTCCCAGAAATGATTAAGAACGTGTAATAAACATCTCAAGTACACGTAAATAGATTCTTACTACATTTACTGTCGAATTCAACACGGAGGTTTCCAGTGGAAAGCTGTGAAATGACGAAAATACTGGTAATGTTTACAAGTCCGGGTACTTCGGGTGGCGTTTTCACGGGACTGTGCTTTCAATTATTACGAGTTCATGTTTACAGAGCTCAGAATTGGTGTCTAAAGCCTTTGAATCACGAGAATAGTTTTTGTGTTTACAATTCAGGAGGATTGGCTTTGGCGTTTTTTTTCTGTGAATCAGTTAAAATGGTGGCGGTTCCAGTAAACAGTTCTAAGCAAACTGTCTAATTGTGGTAAAACTGTTAAAATACACAATGAGAGTTCCCAGAAATGATTAAGAACGTGTAATAAACATCTCAAGTACACGTAAATAGATTCTTACTACATTTACTGTCGAATTAAACACGGAGGTTTCCAGTGGAAAGCTGTGAAATGACGAAAATACTGGTAATGTTTACAAGTCCGGGTACTTCGGGTGGCGTTTTCACGGGACTGTGCTTTCAATTATTACGAGTTCATGTTTACAGAGCTCAGAATTGGTGTCTAAAGCCTTTGAATCACGAGAATAGTTTTTGTGTTTACAATTTAGGAGGATTGGCTTTGGCGGTTTTTTTTGTGTGAATCAGTTAAAATGGTGGCGGTTCCAGTAAATACTTCTAAGCAAACTGTCTAATTGTGGTAAAACTGTTAAAATACACAATGAGAGTTCCCAGAAATGATTAAGAACGTGTAATAAACATCTCAAGTACACGTAAATAGATTCTTACTACATTTACTGTCGAATTCAACACGGAGGTTTCCAGTGGAAAGCTGTGAAATGACGAAAATACTGGTAATGTTTACAAGTCCGGGTACTTCGGGTGGCGTTTTCACGGGACTGTGCTTTCAATTATTACGAGTTCATGTTTACAGAGCTCAGAATTGGTGTCTAAAGCCTTTGAATCACGAGAATAGTTTTTGTGTTTACAATTTAGGAGGATTGGCTTTGGCGGTTTTTTTTGTGTGAATCAGTTAAAATGGAGGCGATTCCAGTAAACAGTTCTAAGCAAACTGTCTAATTGTGGTAAAACTGTTAAAATACACAATGAGAGTTCCCAGAAATGATTAAGAACGTGTAATAAACATCTCAAGTACACGTAAATAGATTCTTACTACATTTACTGTCGAATTCAACACGGAGGTTTCCAGTGGAAAGCTGTGAAATGACGAAAATACTGGTAATGTTTACAAGTCTGGGTACTTCGGGTGGCGTTTTCACGGGACTGTGCTTTCAATTATTACGAGTTCATGTTTACAGAGCTCAGAATTGGTGTCTAAATCCTTTGAATCACGAGAATAGTTTTTGTGTTTACAATTTAGGAGGATTGGCTTTGGCGGTTTTTTTTGTGTGAATCAGTTAAAATGGTGGCGGTTCCAGTAAATACTTCTAAGCAAACTGTCTAATTGTGGTAAAACTGTTAAAATACACAATGAGAGTTCCCAGAAATGATTAAGAACGTGTAATAAACATCTCAAGTACACATAAATAGATTCTTACTACATTTACTGTCGAATTCAATCACGGAGGTTTCCAGTGGAAAGGTGTGAAATGACGAAAATACTGGTAATGTTTACAAGTCCGGGTACTTCTGGTGGCGTTTTCACGGGACTGTGCTTTCAAATATTAAGAGTTCATGTTTACAGAGCTCAGAATTGGTGTCTAAAGCCTTTGAATCACGAGAATAGTTTTTGTGTTTACAATTTAGGAGGATTGGCTTTGGCGTTTTTTTTGTGTGAATCAGTCAAAATGGTGGCGGTTCCAGTAAATACTTCTAAGCAAACTGTCTAATTGTGGTAAAACTGTTAAAATACACAATGAGAGTTCCCAGAAATGATTAAGAACGTGTAATAAACCCCTCAAGAACACGTAAATAGATTCTTGCTACATTTACTGTCGAATTCAATCACGGAGGTTTCCAGTGGAAAGCTTTGAAATGACGAAAATACTGGTAATGTTTACAAGTCCGGGTACTTCGGGTGGCGTTTTCACGGGACTGTGCTTTCAATTATTACGAGTTCATGTTTACAGAGCTCAGAATTGGTGTCTAAAGCCTTTGAATCACGAGAATAGTTTTTGTGTTTACAATTTAGGAGGATTGGCTTTGGCGGTTTTTTTTGTGTGAATCAGTTAAAATGGTGGCGGTTCCAGTAAATACTTCTAAGCAAACTGTCTAATTGTGGTAAAACTGTTAAAATACACAATGAGAGTTCCCAGAAATGATTAAGAACGTGTAATAAACATCTCAAGTACACGTAAATAGATTCTTACTACATTTACTTTCGAATTCAATCACGGAGGTTTCCAGTGGAAAGCTGTGAAATGACGAAAATACTGGTAATGTTTACAAGTCCGGGTACTTCTGGTGGCGTTTTCACGGGACTGTGCTTTCAAATATTAAGAGTTCATGTTTACAGAGCTCAGAATTGGTGTCTAAAGCCTTTGAATCACGAGAATAGTTTTTGTGTTTACAATTTAGGAGGATTGGCTTTGGCGGTTTTTTTTGTGTGAATCAGTTAAAATGGTGGCGGTTCCAGTAAATACTTCTAAGCAAACTGTCTAATTGTGGTAAAACTGTTAAAATACACAATGAGAGTTCCCAGAAATGATTAAGAACGTGTAATAAACATCTCAAGTACACGTAAATAGATTCTTACTACATTTACTGTCGAATTAAACACGGAGGTTTCCAGTGGAAAGCTGTGAAATGACGAAAATACTGGTAATGTTTACAAGTACGGGTACTTCTGGTGGCGTTTTCACGGGACTGTGCTTTCAAATATTAAGAGTTCATGTTTACAGAGCTCAGAATTGGTGTCTAAAGCCTTTGAATCACGAGAATAGTTTTTGTGTTTACAATTTAGGAGGATTGGCTTTGGCGTTTTTTTTGTGTGAATCAGTCAAAATGGTGGCGGTTCCAGTAAATACTTCTAAGCAAACTGTCTAATTGTGGTAAAACTGTTAAAATACACAATGAGAGTTCCCCGAAATGATTAAGAACGTGTAATAAACATCTCAAGTACACGTAAATAGATTCTTACTACATTTACTGTCGAATTCAACACGGAGGTTTCCAGTGGAAAGCTGTGAAATGACGAAAATACTGGTAATGTTTACAAGTACGGGTACTTCTGGTGGCGTTTTCACGGGACTGTGCTTTCAATTATTACGAGTTCATGTTTACAGAGCTCAGAATTGGTGTCTAAAGCCTTTGAATCACGAGAATAGTTTTTGTGTTTACAATTTAGGAGGATTGGCTTTGGCGTTTTTTTTTGTGTGAATCAGTTGAAATGGTGGCGGTTCCAGTAAACAGTTCTAAGCAAACTGTCTAATTGTGGTAAAACTGTTAAAATACACAATGAGAGTTCCCAGAAATGATTAAGAACGTGTAATAAACATCTCAAGTACACGTAAATAGATTCTTACTACATTTACTGTCGAATTCAACACGGAGGTTTCCAGTGGAAAGCTGTGAAATGACGAAAATACTGGTAATGTTTACAAGTCCGGGTACTTCGGGTGGCGTTTTCACGGGACTGTGCTTTCAATTATTACGAGTTCATGTTTACAGAGCTCAGAATTGGTGTCTAAAACCTTTGAATCACGAGAATAGTTTTTGTGTTTACAATTTAGGAGGATTGGCTTTGGCGTTTTTTTTGTGTGAATCAGTTAAAATGGTGGCGGTTCCAGTAAATACTTCTAAGCAAACTGTCTAATTGTGGTAAAACAGTTAAAATACACAATGAGAGTTCCCAGAAATGATTAAGAACGTGTAATAAACCCCTCAAGTACACGTAAATAGATTCTTACTACATTTACTGTCGAATTCAACACGGAGGTTTCCAGTGGAAAGCTGTGAAATGACGAAAATACTGGTAATGTTTACAAGTCCGGGTACTTCTGGTGGCGTTTTCACGGGACTGTGCTTTCAATTATTACGAGTTCATGTTTACAGAGCTCAGAATTGGTGTCTAAAGCCTTTGAATCACGAGAATAGTTTTTGTGTTTACAATTTAGGAGGATTGGCTTTGGCGGTTTTTTTTGTGTGAATCAGTTAAAATGGTGGCGGTTCCAGTAAATACTTCTAAGCAAACTGTCTAATTGTGGTAAAACTGTTAAAATACACAATGAGAGTTCCCAGAAATGATTAAGAACGTGTAATAAACATCTCAAGTACACGTAAATAGATTCTTACTACATTTACTGTCGAATTCAACACGGAGGTTTCCAGTGGAAAGCTGTGAAATGACGAAAATACTGGTAATGTTTACAAGTACGGGTACTTCTGGTGGCGTTTTCACGGGACTGTGCTTTCAAATATTAAGAGTTCATGTTTACAGAGCTCAGAATTGGTGTCTAAAGCCTTTGAATGACGAGAATAGTGTTTTTGTTTACAATTTAGGAGGATTGGCTTTGGCGTTTTTTTTGTGTGAATCAGTTAAAATCGTGGCGGTTCCAGTAAATACTTCTAAGCAAACTGTCTAATTGTGGTAAAACTGTTAAAATACACAATGAGAGTTCCCAGAAATGATTAAGAACGTGTAATAAACATCTCAAGTACACATAAATAGATTCTTACTACATTTACTGTCGAATTCAATCACGGAGGTTTCCAGTGGAAAGGTGTGAAATGACGAAAATACTGGTAATGTTTACAAGTCCGGGTACTTCTGGTGGCGTTTTCACGGGACTGTGCTTTCAAATATTAAGAGTTCATGTTTACAGAGCTCAGAATTGGTGTCTAAAGCCTTTGAATCACGAGAATAGTTTTTGTGTTTACAATTTAGGAGGATTGGCTTTGGCGTTTTTTTTGTGTGAATCAGTCAAAATGGTGGCTGTTCCAGTAAATACTTCTAAGCAAACTGTCTAATTGTGGTAAAACTGTTAAAATACACAATGAGAGTTCCCAGAAATGATTAAGAACGTGTAATAAACCCCTCAAGTACACGTAAATAGATTCTTACTACATTTACTGTCGAATTCAATCTCGGAGGTTTCCAGTGGAAAGCTGTGAAATGACGAAAATACTGGTAATGTTTACAAGTACGGGTACTTCTGGTGGCGTTTTCACGGGACTGTGCTTTCAAATATTAAGAGTCATGTTTACAGAGCTCAGAATTGGTGTCTAAAGCCTTTGAATCACGAGAATAGTTTTTGTGTTTACAATTTAGGAGGATTGGCTTTGGCGTTTTTTTTGTGTGAATCAGTCAAAATGGTGCCGGTTCCAGTAAATACTTCTAAGCAAACTGTCTAATTGTGGTAAAACTGTTAAAATACACAATGAGAGTTCCCAGAAATGATTAAGAACGTGTAATAAACCCCTCAAGAACACGTAAATAGATTCTTGCTACATTTACTGTCGAATTCAATCACGGAGGTTTCCAGTGGAAAGCTTTGAAATGACGAAAATACTGGTAATGTTTACAAGTCCGGGTACTTCGGGTGGCGTTTTCACGGGACTGTGCTTTCAATTATTACGAGTTCATGTTTACAGAGCTCAGAATTGGTGTCTAAAGCCTTTGAATCATGAGAATAGTTTTTGTGTTTACAATTTAGGAGGATTGGCTTTGGCGGTTTTTTTTGTGTGAATCAGTTAAAATGGTGGCGGTTCCAGTAAATACTTCTAAGCAAACTGTCTAATTGTGGTAAAACTGTTAAAATACACAATGAGAGTTCCCAGAAATGATTAAGAACGTGTAATAAACCCCTCAAGTACACGTAAATAGATTCTTACTACATTTACTGTCGAATTCAACACGGAGGTTTCCAGTGGAAAGCTGTGAAATGACGAAAATACTGGTAATGTTTACAAGTCCGGGTACTTCTGGTGGCGTTTTCACGGGACTGTGCTTTCAATTATTACGAGTTCATGTTTACAGAGCTCAGAATTGGTGTCTAAAGCCTTTGAATCACGAGAATAGTTTTTGTGTTTACAATTTAGGAGGATTGGCTTTGGCGGTTTTTTTTGTGTGAATCAGTTAAAATGGTGGCGGTTCCAGTAAATACTTCTAAGCAAACTGTCTAATTGTGGTAAAACTGTTAAAATACACAATGAGAGTTCCCAGAAATGATTAAGAACGTGTAATAAACATCTCAAGTACACGTAAATAGATTCTTACTACATTTACTGTCGAATTCAACACGGAGGTTTCCAGTGGAAAGCTGTGAAATGACGAAAATACTGGTAATGTTTACAAGTACGGGTACTTCTGGTGGCGTTTTCACGGGACTGTGCTTTCAAATATTAAGAGTTCATGTTTACAGAGCTCAGAATTGGTGTCTAAAGCCTTTGAATGACGAGAATAGTGTTTTTGTTTACAATTTAGGAGGATTGGCTTTGGCGTTTTTTTTGTGTGAATCAGTTAAAATCGTGGCGGTTCCAGTAAATACTTCTAAGCAAACTGTCTAATTGTGGTAAAACTGTTAAAATACACAATGAGAGTTCCCAGAAATGATTAAGAACGTGTAATAAACATCTCAAGTACACATAAATAGATTCTTACTACATTTACTGTCGAATTCAATCACGGAGGTTTCCAGTGGAAAGGTGTGAAATGACGAAAATACTGGTAATGTTTACAAGTCCGGGTACTTCTGGTGGCGTTTTCACGGGACTGTGCTTTCAAATATTAAGAGTTCATGTTTACAGAGCTCAGAATTGGTGTCTAAAGCCTTTGAATCACGAGAATAGTTTTTGTGTTTACAATTTAGGAGGATTGGCTTTGGCGTTTTTTTTGTGTGAATCAGTCAAAATGGTGGCTGTTCCAGTAAATACTTCTAAGCAAACTGTCTAATTGTGGTAAAACTGTTAAAATACACAATGAGAGTTCCCAGAAATGATTAAGAACGTGTAATAAACCCCTCAAGTACACGTAAATAGATTCTTACTACATTTACTGTCGAATTCAATCTCGGAGGTTTCCAGTGGAAAGCTGTGAAATGACGAAAATACTGGTAATGTTTACAAGTACGGGTACTTCTGGTGGCGTTTTCACGGGACTGTGCTTTCAAATATTAAGAGTCATGTTTACAGAGCTCAGAATTGGTGTCTAAAGCCTTTGAATCACGAGAATAGTTTTTGTGTTTACAATTTAGGAGGATTGGCTTTGGCGTTTTTTTTGTGTGAATCAGTCAAAATGGTGCCGGTTCCAGTAAATACTTCTAAGCAAACTGTCTAATTGTGGTAAAACTGTTAAAATACACAATGAGAGTTCCCAGAAATGATTAAGAACGTGTAATAAACCCCTCAAGAACACGTAAATAGATTCTTGCTACATTTACTGTCGAATTCAATCACGGAGGTTTCCAGTGGAAAGCTTTGAAATGACGAAAATACTGGTAATGTTTACAAGTCCGGGTACTTCGGGTGGCGTTTTCACGGGACTGTGCTTTCAATTATTACGAGTTCATGTTTACAGAGCTCAGAATTGGTGTCTAAAGCCTTTGAATCATGAGAATAGTTTTTGTGTTTACAATTTAGGAGGATTGGCTTTGGCGGTTTTTTTTGTGTGAATCAGTTAAAATGGTGGCGGTTCCAGTAAATACTTCTAAGCAAACTGTCTAATTGTGGTAAAACTGTTAAAATACACAATGAGAGTTCCCAGAAATGATTAAGAACGTGTAATAAACATCTCAAGTACACGTAAATAGATTCTTACTACATTTACTGTCGAATTAAACACGGAGGTTTCCAGTGGAAAGCTGTGAAATGACGAAAATACTGGTAATGTTTACAAGTACGGGTACTTCTGGTGGCGTTTTCACGGGACTGTGCTTTCAAATATTAAGAGTTCATGTTTACAGAGCTCAGAATTGGTGTCTAAAGCCTTTGAATCACGAGAATAGTTTTTGTGTTTACAATTTAGGAGGATTGGCTTTGGCGTTTTTTTTGTGTGAATCAGTCAAAATGGTGGCGGTTCCAGTAAATACTTCTAAGCAAACTGTCTAATTGTGGTAAAACTGTTAAAATACACAATGAGAGTTCCCAGAAATGATTAAGAACGTGTAATAAACATCTCAAGTACACGTAAATAGATTCTTACTACATTTACTGTCGAATTCAACACGGAGGTTTCCAGTGGAAAGCTGTGAAATGACGAAAATACTGGTAATGTTTACAAGTACGGGTACTTCTGGTGGCGTTTTCACGGGACTGTGCTTTCAATTATTACGAGTTCATGTTTACAGAGCTCAGAATTGGTGTCTAAAGCCTTTGAATCACGAGAATAGTTTTTGTGTTTACAATTTAGGAGGATTGGCTTTGGCGTTTTTTTTGTGTGAATCAGTCAAAATGGTGGCGGTTCCAGTAAACAGTTCTAAGCAAACTGTCTAATTGTGGTAAAACTGTTAAAATACACAATGAGAGTTCCCAGAAATGATTAAGAACGTGTAATAAACATCTCAAGTACACGTAAATAGATTCTTACTACATTTACTGTCGAATTCAACACGGAGGTTTCCAGTGGAAAGCTGTGAAATGACGAAAATACTGGTAATGTTTACAAGTCCGGGTACTTCGGGTGGCGTTTTCACGGGACTGTGCTTTCAATTATTACGAGTTCATGTTTACAGAGCTCAGAATTGGTGTCTAAAGCCTTTGAATCACGAGAATAGTTTTTGTGTTTACAATTTAGTAGGATTGGCTTTGGCGTTTTTTTTGTGTGAATCAGTTAAAATGGTGGCGGTTCCAGTAAATACTTCTAAGCAAACTGTCTAATTGTGGTAAAACAGTTAAAATACACAATGAGAGTTCCCAGAAATGATTAAGAACGTGTAATAAACCCCTCAAGTACACGTAAATAGATTCTTACTACATTTACTGTCGAATTCAACACGGAGGTTTCCAGTGGAAAGCTGTGAAATGACGAAAATACTGGTAATGTTTACAAGTCCGGGTACTTCTGGTGGCGTTTTCACGGGACTGTGCTTTCAATTATTACGAGTTCATGTTTACAGAGCTCAGAATTGGTGTCTAAAGCCTTTGAATCACGAGAATAGTTTTTGTGTTTACAATTTAGGAGGATTGGCTTTTGCGTTTTTTTTTGTGAATCAGTTAAAATGGTGGCGGTTCCAGTAAATACTTCTAAGCAAACTGTCTAATTGTGGTAAAGCTGTTAAAATACACAATGAGAGTTCCCAGAAATGATTAAGAACGTGTAATAAACATCTCAAGTACACGTAAATAGATTCTTACTGCATTTACTGTCGAATTCAACACGGAGGTTTCCAGTGGAAAGCTGTGAAATGACGAAAATACTGGTAATGTTTACAAGTACGGGTACTTCTGGTGGCGTTTTCACGGGACTGTGCTTTCAAATATTAAGAGTTCATGTTTACAGAGCTCAGAATTGGTGTCTAAAGCCTTTGAATGACGAGAATAGTGTTTTTGTTTACAATTTAGGAGGATTGGCTTTGGCGTTTTTTTTGTGTGAATCAGTTAAAATCGTGGCGGTTCCAGTAAATACTTCTAAGCAAACTGTCTAATTGTGGTAAAACTGTTAAAATACACAATGAGAGTTCCCAGAAATGATTAAGAACGTGTAATAAACATCTCAAGTACACATAAATAGATTCTTACTACATTTACTGTCGAATTCAATCACGGAGGTTTCCAGTGGAAAGGTGTGAAATGACGAAAATACTGGTAATGTTTACAAGTCCGGGTACTTCTGGTGGCGTTTTCACGGGACTGTGCTTTCAAATATTAAGAGTTCATGTTTACAGAGCTCAGAATTGGTGTCTAAAGCCTTTGAATCACGAGAATAGTTTTTGTGTTTACAATTTAGGAGGATTGGCTTTGGCGTTTTTTTTGTGTGAATCAGTCAAAATGGTGGCTGTTCCAGTAAATACTTCTAAGCAAACTGTCTAATTGTGGTAAAACTGTTAAAATACACAATGAGAGTTCCCAGAAATGATTAAGAACGTGTAATAAACCCCTCAAGTACACGTAAATAGATTCTTACTACATTTACTGTCGAATTCAATCTCGGAGGTTTCCAGTGGAAAGCTGTGAAATGACGAAAATACTGGTAATGTTTACAAGTACGGGTACTTCTGGTGGCGTTTTCACGGGACTGTGCTTTCAAATATTAAGAGTCATGTTTACAGAGCTCAGAATTGGTGTCTAAAGCCTTTGAATCACGAGAATAGTTTTTGTGTTTACAATTTAGGAGGATTGGCTTTGGCGTTTTTTTTGTGTGAATCAGTCAAAATGGTGCCGGTTCCAGTAAATACTTCTAAGCAAACTGTCTAATTGTGGTAAAACTGTTAAAATACACAATGAGAGTTCCCAGAAATGATTAAGAACGTGTAATAAACCCCTCAAGAACACGTAAATAGATTCTTGCTACATTTACTGTCGAATTCAATCACGGAGGTTTCCAGTGGAAAGCTTTGAAATGACGAAAATACTGGTAATGTTTACAAGTCCGGGTACTTCGGGTGGCGTTTTCACGGGACTGTGCTTTCAATTATTACGAGTTCATGTTTACAGAGCTCAGAATTGGTGTCTAAAGCCTTTGAATCATGAGAATAGTTTTTGTGTTTACAATTTAGGAGGATTGGCTTTGGCGGTTTTTTTTGTGTGAATCAGTTAAAATGGTGGCGGTTCCAGTAAATACTTCTAAGCAAACTGTCTAATTGTGGTAAAACTGTTAAAATACACAATGAGAGTTCCCAGAAATGATTAAGAACGTGTAATAAACATCTCAAGTACACGTAAATAGATTCTTACTACATTTACTGTCGAATTAAACACGGAGGTTTCCAGTGGAAAGCTGTGAAATGACGAAAATACTGGTAATGTTTACAAGTACGGGTACTTCTGGTGGCGTTTTCACGGGACTGTGCTTTCAAATATTAAGAGTTCATGTTTACAGAGCTCAGAATTGGTGTCTAAAGCCTTTGAATCACGAGAATAGTTTTTGTGTTTACAATTTAGGAGGATTGGCTTTGGCGTTTTTTTTGTGTGAATCAGTCAAAATGGTGGCGGTTCCAGTAAATACTTCTAAGCAAACTGTCTAATTGTGGTAAAACTGTTAAAATACACAATGAGAGTTCCCAGAAATGATTAAGAACGTGTAATAAACATCTCAAGTACACGTAAATAGATTCTTACTACATTTACTGTCGAATTCAACACGGAGGTTTCCAGTGGAAAGCTGTGAAATGACGAAAATACTGGTAATGTTTACAAGTACGGGTACTTCTGGTGGCGTTTTCACGGGACTGTGCTTTCAATTATTACGAGTTCATGTTTACAGAGCTCAGAATTGGTGTCTAAAGCCTTTGAATCACGAGAATAGTTTTTGTGTTTACAATTTAGGAGGATTGGCTTTGGCGTTTTTTTTGTGTGAATCAGTCAAAATGGTGGCGGTTCCAGTAAACAGTTCTAAGCAAACTGTCTAATTGTGGTAAAACTGTTAAAATACACAATGAGAGTTCCCAGAAATGATTAAGAACGTGTAATAAACATCTCAAGTACACGTAAATAGATTCTTACTACATTTACTGTCGAATTCAACACGGAGGTTTCCAGTGGAAAGCTGTGAAATGACGAAAATACTGGTAATGTTTACAAGTCCGGGTACTTCGGGTGGCGTTTTCACGGGACTGTGCTTTCAATTATTACGAGTTCATGTTTACAGAGCTCAGAATTGGTGTCTAAAGCCTTTGAATCACGAGAATAGTTTTTGTGTTTACAATTTAGTAGGATTGGCTTTGGCGTTTTTTTTGTGTGAATCAGTTAAAATGGTGGCGGTTCCAGTAAATACTTCTAAGCAAACTGTCTAATTGTGGTAAAACAGTTAAAATACACAATGAGAGTTCCCAGAAATGATTAAGAACGTGTAATAAACCCCTCAAGTACACGTAAATAGATTCTTACTACATTTACTGTCGAATTCAACACGGAGGTTTCCAGTGGAAAGCTGTGAAATGACGAAAATACTGGTAATGTTTACAAGTCCGGGTACTTCTGGTGGCGTTTTCACGGGACTGTGCTTTCAATTATTACGAGTTCATGTTTACAGAGCTCAGAATTGGTGTCTAAAGCCTTTGAATCACGAGAATAGTTTTTGTGTTTACAATTTAGGAGGATTGGCTTTTGCGTTTTTTTTTGTGAATCAGTTAAAATGGTGGCGGTTCCAGTAAATACTTCTAAGCAAACTGTCTAATTGTGGTAAAGCTGTTAAAATACACAATGAGAGTTCCCAGAAATGATTAAGAACGTGTAATAAACATCTCAAGTACACGTAAATAGATTCTTACTGCATTTACTGTCGAATTCAACACGGAGGTTTCCAGTGGAAAGCTGTGAAATGACGAAAATACTGGTAATGTTTACAAGTCCGGGTACTTCTGGTGGCGTTTTCACGGGACTGTGGTTTCAAATATTAAGAGTTCATGTTTACAGAGCTCAGAATTGGTGTCTAAAGCCTTTGAATCACGAGAATATTTTTTGTGTTTACAATTTAGGAGGATTGGCTTTGGCGTTTTTTTTTGTGTGAATCAGTTAAAATGGTGGCGGTTCCAGTAAACAGTTCTAAGCAAATTGTCTAATTGTGGTAAAACTGTTAAAATACACAATGAGAGTTCCCAGAAATGATTAGGAACGTGTAATAAACATCTCAAGTACACGTAAATAGATTCTTACTACATTTACTGTCGAATTCAACACGGAGGTTTCCAGTGGAAAGCTGTGAAATGACGAAAATACTGGTAATGTTTACAAGTCCGGGTACTTCGGGTGGCGTTTTCACGGGACTGTGCTTTCAATTATTACGAGTTCATGTTTACAGAGCTCAGAATTGGTGTCTAAAGCCTTTGAATCACGAGAATAGTTTTTGTGTTTACAATTTAGGAGGATTGGCTTTGGCGTTTTTTTTGTGTGAATCAGTTAAAATGGTGGCGGTTCCAGTAAACAGTTCTAAGCAAACTGTCTAATTGTGGTAAAACTGTTAAAATACACAATGAGAGTTCCCAGAAATGATTAAGAACGTGTAATAAACATCTCAAGTACACGTAAATAGATTCTTACTACATTTACTGTCGAATTCAACACGGAGGTTTCCAGTGGAAAGCTGTGAAATGACGAAAATACTGGTAATGTTTACAAGTCCGGGTACTTCGGGTGGCGTTTTCACGGGACTGTGCTTTCAATTATTACGAGTTCATGTTTACAGAGCTCAGAATTGGTGTCTAAAGCCGTTGAATCACGAGAATAGTTTTTGTGTTTACAATTTAGGAGGATTGGCTTTGGCGGTTTTTTTTGTGTGAATCAGTTAAAATGGTGGCGGTTCCAGTAAATACTTCTAAGCAAACTGTCTAATTGTGGTAAAACTGTTAAAATACACAATGAGAGTTCCCAGAAATGATTAAGAACGTGTAATAAACATCTCAAGTACACGTAAATAGATTCTTACTACATTTACTGTCGAATTAAACACGGAGGTTTCCAGTGGAAAGCTGTGAAATGACGAAAATATTGGTAATGTTTACAAGTACGGGTACTTCTGGTGGCGTTTTCACGGGACTGTGCTTTCAAATATTAAGAGTTCATGTTTACAGAGCTCAGAATTGGTGTCTAAAGCCTTTGAATGACGAGAATAGTGTTTTTGTTTACAATTTCGGAGGATTGGCTTTGGCGTTTTTTTTGTGTGAATCAGTTAAAATCGTGGCGGTTCCAGTAAATACTTCTAAGCAAACTGTCTAATTGTGGTAAAACTGTTAAAATACACAATGAGAGTTCCCAGAAATGATTAAGAACGTGTAATAAACATCTCAAGTACACATAAATAGATTCTTACTACATTTACTGTCGAATTCAATCACGGAGGTTTCCAGTGGAAAGGTGTGAAATGACGAAAATACTGGTAATGTTTACAAGTCCGGGTACTTCTGGTGGCGTTTTCACGGGACTGTGCTTTCAAATATTAAGAGTTCATGTTTACAGAGCTCAGAATTGGTGTCTAAAGCCTTTGAATCACGAGAATAGTTTTTGTGTTTACAATTTAGGAGGATTGGCTTTGGCGTTTTTTTTGTGTGAATCAGTCAAAATGGTGGCTGTTCCAGTAAATACTTCTAAGCAAACTGTCTAATTGTGGTAACACTGTTAAAATACACAATGAGAGTTCCCAGAAATGATTAAGAACGTGTAATAAACCCCTCAAGTACACGTAAATAGATTCTTACTACATTTACTGTCGAATTCAACACGGAGGTTTCCAGTGGAAAGCTGTGAAATGACGAAAATACTGGTAATGTTTACAAGTACGGGTACTTCTGGTGGCGTTTTCACGGGACTGTGCTTTCAAATATTAAGAGTTCATGTTTACAGAGCTCAGAATTGGTGTCTAAAGCCTTTGAATCACGAGAATATTTTTTGTGTTTACAATTTAGGAGGATTGGCTTTGGCGGTTTTTTTTGTGTGAATCAGTTAAAATGGTGGCGGTTCCAGTAAATACTTCTAAGCAAACTGTCTAATTGTGGTAAAACTGTTAAAATACACAATGAGAGTTCCCAGAAATGATTAAGAACGTGTAATAAACATCTCAAGTACACGTAAATAGATTCTTACTACATTTACTGTCGAATTAAACACGGAGGTTTCCAGTGGAAAGCTGTGAAATGACGAAAATACTGGTAATGTTTACAAGTACGGGTACTTCTGGTGGCGTTTTCACGGGACTGTGCTTTCAAATATTAAGAGTTCATGTTTACAGAGCTCAGAATTGGTGTCTAAAGCCTTTGAATCACGAGAATAGTTTTTGTGTTTACAATTTAGGAGGATTGGCTTTGGCGTTTTTTTTGTGTGAATCAGTCAAAATGGTGGCGGTTCCAGTAAATACTTCTAAGCAAACTGTCTAATTGTGGTAAAACTGTTAAAATACACAATGAGAGTTCCCAGAAATGATTAAGAACGTGTAATAAACATCTCAAGTACACGTAAATAGATTCTTACTACATTTACTGTCGAATTCAACACGGAGGTTTCCAGTGGAAAGCTGTGAAATGACGAAAATACTGGTAATGTTTACAAGTACGGGTACTTCTGGTGGCGTTTTCACGGGACTGTGCTTTCAATTATTACGAGTTCATGTTTACAGAGCTCAGAATTGGTGTCTAAAGCCTTTGAATCACGAGAATAGTTTTTGTGTTTACAATTTAGGAGGATTGGCTTTGGCGTTTTTTTTGTGTGAATCAGTTAAAATGGTGGCGGTTCCAGTAAATACTTCTAAGCAAACTGTCTAATTGTGGTAAAACAGTTAAAATACACAATGAGAGTTCCCAGAAATGATTAAGAACGTGTAATAAACCCCTCAAGTACACGTAAATAGATTCTTACTACATTTACTGTCGAATTCAACACGGAGGTTTCCAGTGGAAAGCTGTGAAATGACGAAAATACTGGTAATGTTTACAAGTCCGGGTACTTCTGGTGGCGTTTTCACGGGACTGTGCTTTCAATTATTACGAGTTCATGTTTACAGAGCTCAGAATTGGTGTCTAAAGCCTTTGAATCACGAGAATAGTTTTTGTGTTTACAATTTAGGAGGATTGGCTTTTGCGTTTTTTTTTTGTGAATCAGTTAAAATGGTGGCGGTTCCAGTAAATACTTCTAAGCAAACTGTCTAATTGTGGTAAAGCTGTTAAAATACACAATGAGAGTTCCCAGAAATGATTAAGAACGTGTAATAAACATCTCAAGTACACGTAAATAGATTCTTACTACATTTACTGTCGAATTCAACACGGAGGTTTCCAGTGGAAAGCTGTGAAATGACGAAAATACTGGTAATGTTTACAAGTCCGGGTACTTCTGGTGGCGTTTTCACGGGACTGTGCTTTCAAATATTAAGAGTTCATGTTTACAGAGCTCAGAATTGGTGTCTAAAGCCTTTGAATCACGAGAATATTTTTTGTGTTTACAATTTAGGAGGATTGGCTTTGGCGTTTTTTTTTGTGTGAATCAGTTAAAATGGTGGCGGTTCCAGTAAACAGTTCTAAGCAAATTGTCTAATTGTGGTAAAACTGTTAAAATACACAATGAGAGTTCCCAGAAATGATTAGGAACGTGTAATAAACATCTCAAGTACACGTAAATAGATTCTTACTACATTTACTGTCGAATTCAACACGGAGGTTTCCAGTGGAAAGCTGTGAAATGACGAAAATACTGGTAATGTTTACAAGTCCGGGCACTTCGGGTGGCGTTTTCACGGGACTGTGCTTTCAATTATTACGAGTTCATGTTTACAGAGCTCAGAATTGGTGTCTAAAGCCTTTGAATCACGAGAATAGTTTTTGTGTTTACAATTTAGGAGGATTGGCTTTGGCGTTTTTTTTGTGTGAATCAGTTAAAATGGTGGCGGTTCCAGTAAACAGTTCTAAGCAAACTGTCTAATTGTGGTAAAACTGTTAAAATACACAATGAGAGTTCCCAGAAATGATTAAGAACGTGTAATAAACATCTCAAGTACACGTAAATAGATTCTTACTACATTTACTGTCGAATTAAACACGGAGGTTTCCAGTGGAAAGCTGTGAAATGACGAAAATACTGGTAATGTTTACAAGTCCGGGTACTTCGGGTGGCGTTTTCACGGGACTGTGCTTTCAATTATTACGAGTTCATGTTTACAGAGCTCAGAATTGGTGTCTAAAGCCGTTGAATCACGAGAATAGTTTTTGTGTTTACAATTTAGGAGGATTGGCTTTGGCGGTTTTTTTTGTGTGAATCAGTTAAAATGGTGGCGGTTCCAGTAAATACTTCTAAGCAAACTGTCTAATTGTGGTAAAACTGTTAAAATACACAATGAGAGTTCCCAGAAATGATTAAGAACGTGTAATAAACATCTCAAGTACACGTAAATAGATTCTTACTACATTTACTGTCGAATTAAACACGGAGGTTTCCAGTGGAAAGCTGTGAAATGACGAAAATACTGGTAATGTTTACAAGTCCGGGTACTTCTGGTGGCGTTTTCACGGGACTGTGCTTTCAAATATTAAGAGTTCATGTTTACAGAGCTCAGAATTGGTGTCTAAAGCCTTTGAATGACGAGAATAGTGTTTTTGTTTACAATTTAGGAGGATTGGCTTTGGCGTTTTTTTTGTGTGAGTCAGTTAAAATCGTGGCGGTTCCAGTAAATACTTCTAAGCAAACTGTCTAATTGTGGTAAAACTGTTAAAATACACAATGAGAGTTCCCAGAAATGATTAAGAACGTGTAATAAACATCTCAAGTACACATAAATAGATTCTTACTACATTTACTGTCGAATTCAATCACGGAGGTTTCCAGTGGAAAGGTGTGAAATGACGAAAATACTGGTAATGTTTACAAGTCCGGGTACTTCTGGTGGCGTTTTCACGGGACTGTGCTTTCAAATATTAAGAGTTCATGTTTACAGAGCTCAGAATTGGTGTCTAAAGCCTTTGAATCACGAGAATAGTTTTTGTGTTTACAATTTAGGAGGATTGGCTTTGGCGTTTTTTTTGTGTGAATCAGTCAAAATGGTGGCTGTTCCAGTAAATACTTCTAAGCAAACTGTCTAATTGTGGTAAAACTGTTAAAATACACAATGAGAGTTCCCAGAAATGATTAAGAACGTGTAATAAACCCCTCAAGTACACGTAAATAGATTCTTACTACATTTACTGTCGAATTCAACACGGAGGTTTCCAGTGGAAAGCTGTGAAATGACGAAAATACTGGTAATGTTTACAAGTACGGGTACTTCTGGTGGCGTTTTCACGGGACTGTGCTTTCAAATATTAAGAGTTCATGTTTACAGAGCTCAGAATTGGTGTCGAAAGCCTTTAAATCACGAGAATAGTTTTTGTGTTTACAATTTAGGAGGATTGGCTTTGGCGTTTTTTTTGTGTGAATCAGTCAAAATGGTGGCGGTTCCAGTAAATACTTCTAAGCAAACTGTCTAATTGTGGTAAAACTGTTAAAATACACAATGAGAGTTCCCAGAAATGATTAAGAACGTGTAATAAACATCTCAAGTACACGTAAATAGATTCTTACTACATTTACTGTCGAATTCAACACGGAGGTTTCCAGTGGAAAGCTGTGAAATGACGAAAATACTGGTAATGTTTACAAGTACGGGTACTTCTGGTGGCGTTTTCACGGGACTGTGCTTTCAATTATTACGAGTTCATGTTTACAGAGCTCAGAATTGGTGTCTAAAGCCTTTGAATCACGAGAATAGTTTTTGTGTTTACAATTTAGGAGGATTGGCTTTGGCGTTTTTTTTGTGTGAATCAGTTAAAATGGTGGCGGTTCCAGTAAACAGTTCTAAGCAAACTGTCTAATTGTGGTAAAACTGTTAAAATACACAATGAGAGTTCCCAGAAATGATTAAGAACGTGTAATAAACATCTCAAGTACACGTAAATAGATTCTTACTACATTTACTGTCGAATTCAACACGGAGGTTTCCAGTGGAAAGCTGTGAAATGACGAAAATACTGGTAATGTTTACAAGTACGGGTACTTCTGGTGGCGTTTTCACGGGACTGTGCTTTCAAATATTAAGAGTTCATGTTTACAGAGCTCAGAATTGGTGTCTAAAGCCTTTGAATCACGAGAATAGTTTTTGTGTTTACAATTTAGGAGGATTGGCTTTGGCGTTTTTTTTTGTGTGAATCAGTCAAAATGGTGGCGGTTCCAGTAAATACTTCTAAGCAAACTGTCTAATTGTGGTAAAACTGTTAAAATACACAATGAGAGTTCCCAGAAATGATTAAGAACGTGTAATAAACATCTCAAGTACACGTAAATAGATTCTTACTACATTTACTGTCGAATTCAACACGGAGGTTTCCAGTGGAAAGCTGTGAAATGACGAAAATACTGGTAATGTTTACAAGTACGGGTACTTCTGGTGGCGTTTTCACGGGACTGTGCTTTCAAATATTAAGAGTTCATGTTTACAGAACTAAGAATTGGTGTCTAAAGCCTTTGAATCACGAGAATAGTTTTTGTGTTTACAATTTAGGAGGATTGGCTTTGGCGTTTTTTTTGTGTGAATCAGTTAAAATGGTGGCGGTTCCAGTAAACAGTTCTAAGCACACTGTCTAATTGTGGTAAAACTGTTAAAATACACAATGAGAGTTCCCAGAAATGATTAAGAACGTGTAATAAACATCTCAAGTACACGTAAATAGGTTCTTACTACATTTACTGTCGAATTAAACACGGAGGTTTCCAGTGGAAAGCTGTGAAATGACGAAAATACTGGTAATGTTTACAAGTACGGGTACTTCTGGTGGCGTTTTCACGGGACTGTGCTTTCAAATATTAAGAGTTCATGTTTACAGAGCTCAGAATTGGTGTCTAAAGCCTTTGAATCACGAGAATAGTGTTTTTGTTTACAATTTAGGAGGATTGGCTTTGGCGTTTTTTTTGTGTGAATCAGTTAAAATGGTGGCGGTTCCAGTAAATACTTCTAAGCAAACTGTCTAATTGTGGTAAAACTGTTAAAATACACAATGAGAGTTCCCAGAAATGATTAAGAACGTGTAATAAACATCTCAAGTACACATAAATAGATTCTTACTACATTTACTGTCGAATTCAATCACGGAGGTTTCCAGTGGAAAGCTGTGAAATGACGAAAATACTGGTAATGTTTACAAGTCCGGGTACTTCTGGTGGCGTTTTCACGGGACTGTGCTTTCAAATATTAAGAGTTCATGTTTACAGAGCTCAGAATTGGTGTCTAAAGCCTTTGAATCACGAGAATAGTTTTTGTGTTTACAATTTAGGAGGATTGGCTTTGGCGTTTTTTTTGTGTGAATCAGTCAAAATGGTGGCGGTTCCAGTAAATACTTCTAAGCAAACTGTCTAATTGTGGTAAAACTGTTAAAATACACAATGATAGTTCCCAGAAATGATTAAGAACGTGTAATAAACCCCTCAAGTACACGTAAATAGATTCTTACTACATTTACTGTCGAATTCAACACGGAGGTTTCCAGTGGAAAGCTGTGAAATGACGAAAATACTGGTAATGTTTACAAGTACGGGTACTTCTGGTGGCGTTTTCACGGGACTGTGCTTTCAAATATTAAGAGTTCATGTTTACAGAGCTCAGAATTGGTGTCGAAAGCCTTTAAATCACGAGAATAGTTTTTGTGTTTACAATTTAGGAGGATTGGCTTTGGCGTTTTTTTTGTGTGAATCAGTCAAAATGGTGGCGGTTCCAGTAAATACTTCTAAGCAAACTGTCTAATTGTGGTAAAACTGTTAAAATACACAATGAGAGTTCCCAGAAATGATTAAGAACGTGTAATAAACATCTCAAGTACACGTAAATAGATTCTTACTACATTTACTGTCGAATTCAACACGGAGGTTTCCAGTGGAAAGCTGTGAAATGACGAAAATACTGGTAATGTTTACAAGTACGGGTACTTCTGGTGGCGTTTTCACGGGACTGTGCTTTCAAATATTAAGAGTTCATGTTTACAGAGCTAAGAATTGGTGTCTAAAGCCTTTGAATCACGAGAATAGTTTTTGTGTTTACAATTTAGGAGGATTGGCTTTGGCGTTTTTTTTGTGTGAATCAGTCAAAATGGTGGCGGTTCCAGTAAATACTTCTAAGCAAACTGTCTAATTGTGGTAAAACTGTTAAAATACACAATGAGAGTTCCCAGAAATGATTAAGAACGTGTAATAAACATCTCAAGTACACGTAAATAGATTCTTACTACATTTACTGTCGAATTCAACACGGAGGTTTCCAGTGGAAAGCTGTGAAATGACGAAAATACTGGTAATGTTTACAAGTACGGGTACTTCTGGTGGCGTTTTCACGGGACTGTGCTTTCAAATATTAAGAGTTCATGTTTACAGAGCTAAGAATTGGTGTCTAAAGCCTTTGAATCACGAGAATAGTTTTTGTGTTTACAATTTAGGAGGATTGGCTTTGGCGTTTTTTTTGTGTGAATCAGTCAAAATGGTGGCGGTTCCAGTAAATACTTCTAAGCAAACTGTCTAATTGTGGTAAAACTGTTAAAATACACAATGAGAGTTCCCAGAAATGATTAAGAACGTGTAATAAACATCTCAAGTACACGTAAATAGATTCTTACTACATTTACTGTCGAATTCAACACGGAGGTTTCCAGTGGAAAGCTGTGAAATGATGAAAATACTGGTAATGTTTACAAGTACGGGTACTTCTGGTGGCGTTTTCACGGGACTGTGCTTTCAAATATTAAGAGTTCATGTTTACAGAGCTCAGAATTGGTGTCTAAAGCCTTTGAATCACGAGAATAGTTTTTGTGTTTACAATTTAGGAGGATTGGCTTTGGCGTTTTTTTTGTGTGAATCAGTTAAAATGGTGGCGGTTCCAGTAAATACTTCTAAGCAAACTGTCTAATTGTGGTAAAGCTGTTAAAATACACAATGAGAGTTCCCCGAAATGATTAAGAACGTGTAATAAACATCTCAAGTACACGTAAATAGATTCTTACTACATTTACTGTCGAATTCAACACGCAGGTTTCCAGTGGAAAGCTGTGAAATGATGAAAATACTGGTAATGTTTACAAGTACGGGTACTTCTGGTGGCGTTTTCACGGGACTGTGCTTTCAAATATTAAGAGTTCATGTTTACAGAGCTCAGAATTGGTGTCTAAAGCCTTTGAATCACGAGAATAGTTTTTGTGTTTACAATTTAGGAGGATTGGCTTTGGCGTTTTTTGTGTGTGAATCAGTTAAAATGGTGGCGGTTCCAGTAAATACTTCTAAGCAAACTGTCTAATTGTGGTAAAGCTGTTAAAATACACAATGAGAGTTCCCAGAAATGATTAAGAACGTGTAATAAACATCTCAAGTACACGTAAATAGATTCTTACTACATTTACTGTCGAATTCAACACGGAGGTTTCCAGTGGAAAGCTGTGAAATGACGAAAATACTGGTAATGTTTACAAGTCCGGGTACTTCGGGTGGCGTTTTCACGGGACTGTGCTTTCAATTATTACGAGTTCATGTTTACAGAGCTCAGAATTGGTGTCTAAAGCCTTTGAATCACGAGAATAGTTTTTGTGTTTACAATTTAGGAGGATTGGCTTTGGCGGTTTTTTTTGTGTGAATCAGTTAAAATGGTGGCGGTTCCAGTAAACAGTTCTAAGCAAACTGTCTAATTGTGGTAAAACTGTTAAAATACACAATGAGAGTTCCCAGAAATGATTAAGAACGTGTAATAAACATCTCAAGTACACGTAAATAGATTCTTACTACATTTACTGTCGAATTCAACACGGAGGTTTCCAGTGGAAAGCTGTGAAATGACGAAAATACTGGTAATGTTTACAAGTACGGGTACTTCTGGTGGCGTTTTCACGGGACTGTGCTTTCAAATATTAAGAGTTCATGTTTACAGAGCTCAGAATTGGTGTCTAAAGCCTTTGAATCACGAGAATAGTTTTTGTGTTTACAATTTAGGAGGATTGGCTTTGGCGTTTTTTTTTGTGTGAATCAGTCAAAATGGTGGCGGTTCCAGTAAATACTTCTAAGCAAACTGTCTAATTGTGGTAAAACTGTTAAAATACACAATGATAGTTCCCAGAAATGATTAAGAACGTGTAATAAACCCCTCAAGTACACGTAAATAGATTCTTACTACATTTACTGTCGAATTCAACACGGAGGTTTCCAGTGGAAAGCTGTGAAATGACGAAAATACTGGTAATGTTTACAAGTACGGGTACTTCTGGTGGCGTTTTCACGGGACTGTGCTTTCAAATATTAAGAGTTCATGTTTACAGAGCTCAGAATTGGTGTCGAAAGCCTTTAAATCACGAGAATAGTTTTTGTGTTTACAATTTAGGAGGATTGGCTTTGGCGTTTTTTTTGTGTGAATCAGTCAAAATGGTGGCGGTTCCAGTAAATACTTCTAAGCAAACTGTCTAATTGTGGTAAAACTGTTAAAATACACAATGAGAGTTCCCAGAAATGATTAAGAACGTGTAATAAACATCTCAAGTACACGTAAATAGATTCTTACTACATTTACTGTCGAATTCAACACGGAGGTTTCCAGTGGAAAGCTGTGAAATGACGAAAATACTGGTAATGTTTACAAGTACGGGTACTTCTGGTGGCGTTTTCACGGGACTGTGCTTTCAAATATTAAGAGTTCATGTTTACAGAGCTAAGAATTGGTGTCTAAAGCCTTTGAATCACGAGAATAGTTTTTGTGTTTACAATTTAGGAGGATTGGCTTTGGCGTTTTTTTTGTGTGAATCAGTCAAAATGGTGGCGGTTCCAGTAAATACTTCTAAGCAAACTGTCTAATTGTGGTAAAACTGTTAAAATACACAATGAGAGTTCCCAGAAATGATTAAGAACGTGTAATAAACATCTCAAGTACACGTAAATAGATTCTTACTACATTTACTGTCGAATTCAACACGGAGGTTTCCAGTGGAAAGCTGTGAAATGACGAAAATACTGGTAATGTTTACAAGTACGGGTACTTCTGGTGGCGTTTTCACGGGACTGTGCTTTCAAATATTAAGAGTTCATGTTTACAGAGCTAAGAATTGGTGTCTAAAGCCTTTGAATCACGAGAATAGTTTTTGTGTTTACAATTTAGGAGGATTGGCTTTGGCGTTTTTTTTGTGTGAATCAGTCAAAATGGTGGCGGTTCCAGTAAATACTTCTAAGCAAACTGTCTAATTGTGGTAAAACTGTTAAAATACACAATGAGAGTTCCCAGAAATGATTAAGAACGTGTAATAAACATCTCAAGTACACGTAAATAGATTCTTACTACATTTACTGTCGAATTCAACACGGAGGTTTCCAGTGGAAAGCTGTGAAATGATGAAAATACTGGTAATGTTTACAAGTACGGGTACTTCTGGTGGCGTTTTCACGGGACTGTGCTTTCAAATATTAAGAGTTCATGTTTACAGAGCTCAGAATTGGTGTCTAAAGCCTTTGAATCACGAGAATAGTTTTTGTGTTTACAATTTAGGAGGATTGGCTTTGGCGTTTTTTTTGTGTGAATCAGTTAAAATGGTGGCGGTTCCAGTAAATACTTCTAAGCAAACTGTCTAATTGTGGTAAAGCTGTTAAAATACACAATGAGAGTTCCCCGAAATGATTAAGAACGTGTAATAAACATCTCAAGTACACGTAAATAGATTCTTACTACATTTACTGTCGAATTCAACACGCAGGTTTCCAGTGGAAAGCTGTGAAATGATGAAAATACTGGTAATGTTTACAAGTACGGGTACTTCTGGTGGCGTTTTCACGGGACTGTGCTTTCAAATATTAAGAGTTCATGTTTACAGAGCTCAGAATTGGTGTCTAAAGCCTTTGAATCACGAGAATAGTTTTTGTGTTTACAATTTAGGAGGATTGGCTTTGGCGTTTTTTGTGTGTGAATCAGTTAAAATGGTGGCGGTTCCAGTAAATACTTCTAAGCAAACTGTCTAATTGTGGTAAAGCTGTTAAAATACACAATGAGAGTTCCCAGAAATGATTAAGAACGTGTAATAAACATCTCAAGTACACGTAAATAGATTCTTACTACATTTACTGTCGAATTCAACACGGAGGTTTCCAGTGGAAAGCTGTGAAATGACGAAAATACTGGTAATGTTTACAAGTCCGGGTACTTCGGGTGGCGTTTTCACGGGACTGTGCTTTCAATTATTACGAGTTCATGTTTACAGAGCTCAGAATTGGTGTCTAAAGCCTTTGAATCACGAGAATAGTTTTTGTGTTTACAATTTAGGAGGATTGGCTTTGGCGGTTTTTTTTGTGTGAATCAGTTAAAATGGTGGCGGTTCCAGTAAACAGTTCTAAGCAAACTGTCTAATTGTGGTAAAACTGTTAAAATACACAATGAGAGTTCCCAGAAATGATTAAGAACGTGTAATAAACATCTCAAGTACACGTAAATAGATTCTTACTACATTTACTGTCGAATTCAACACGGAGGTTTCCAGTGGAAAGCTGTGAAATGACGAAAATACTGGTAATGTTTACAAGTACGGGTACTTCTGGTGGCGTTTTCACGGGACTGTGCTTTCAAATATTAAGAGTTCATGTTTACAGAGCTCAGAATTGGTGTCTAAAGCCTTTGAATCACGAGAATAGTTTTTGTGTTTACAATTTAGGAGGATTGGCTTTGGCGTTTTTTTTGTGTGAATCAGTCAAAATGGTGGCGGTTCCAGTAAATACTTCTAAGCAAACTGTCTAATTGTGGTAAAACTGTTAAAATACACAATGAGAGTTCCCAGAAATGATTAAGAACGTGTAATAAACCCCTCAAGTACACGTAAATAGATTCTTACTACATTTACTGTCGAATTCAACACGGAGGTTTCCAGTGGAAAGCTGTGAAATGACGAAAATACTGGTAATGTTTACAAGTACGGGTACTTCTGGTGGCGTTTTCACGGGACTGTGCTTTCAAATATTAAGAGTTCATGTTTACAGAGCTCAGAATTGGTGTCGAAAGCCTTTAAATCACGAGAATAGTTTTTGTGTTTACAATTTAGGAGGATTGGCTTTGGCGTTTTTTTTGTGTGAATCAGTCAAAATGGTGGCGGTTCCAGTAAATACTTCTAAGCAAACTGTCTAATTGTGGTAAAACTGTTAAAATACACAATGAGAGTTCCCAGAAATGATTAAGAACGTGTAATAAACATCTCAAGTACACGTAAATAGATTCTTACTACATTTACTGTCGAATTCAACACGGAGGTTTCCAGTGGAAAGCTGTGAAATGACGAAAATACTGGTAATGTTTACAAGTACGGGTACTTCTGGTGGCGTTTTCACGGGACTGTGCTTTCAATTATTACGAGTTCATGTTTACAGAGCTCAGAATTGGTGTCTAAAGCCTTTGAATCACGAGAATAGTTTTTGTGTTTACAATTTAGGAGGATTGGCTTTGGCGTTTTTTTTGTGTGAATCAGTTGAAATGGTGGCGGTTCCAGTAAACAGTTCTAAGCAAACTGTCTAATTGTGGTAAAACTGTTAAAATACACAATGAGAGTTCCCAGAAATGATTAAGAACGTGTAATAAACATCTCAAGTACACGTAAATAGATTCTTACTACATTTACTGTCGAATTGAACACGGAGGTTTCCAGTGGAAAGCTGTGAAATGACGAAAATACTGGTAATGTTTACAAGTCCGGGTACTTCGGGTGGCGTTTTCACGGGACTGTGCTTTCAATTATTACGAGTTCATGTTTACAGAGCTCAGAATTGGTGTCTAAAGCCTTTGAATCACGAGAATAGTTTTTGTGTTTACAATTTAGGAGGATTGGCTTTGGCGGTTTTTTTTGTGTGAATCAGTTAAAATGGTGGCGGTTCCAGTAAATACTTCTAAGCAAACTGTCTAATTGTGGTAAAACTGTTAAAATACACAATGAGAGTTCCCAGAAATGATTAAGAACGTGTAATAAACATCTCAAGTACACGTAAATAGATTCTTACTACATTTACTGTCGAATTAAACACGGAGGTTTCCAGTGGAAAGCTGTGAAATGACGAAAATACTGGTAATGTTTACAAGTACGGGTACTTCTGGTGGCGTTTTCACGGGACTGTGCTTTCAAATATTAAGAGTTCATGTTTACAGAGCTCAGAATTGGTGTCTAAAGCCTTTGAATCACGAGAATAGTTTTTGTGTTTACAATTTAGGAGGATTGGCTTTGGCGTTTTTTTTGTGTGAATCAGTCAAAATGGTGGCGGTTCCAGTAAATACTTCTAAGCAAACTGTCTAATTGTGGTAAAACTGTTAAAATACACAATGAGAGTTCCCAGAAATGATTAAGAACGTGTAATAAACCCCTCAAGTACACGTGAATAGATTCTTACTACATTTACTGTCGAATTCAACACGGAGGTTTCCAGTGGAAAGCTGTGAAATGACGAAAATACTGGTAATGTTTACAAGTACGGGTACTTCTGGTGGCGTTTTCACGGGACTGTGCTTTCAAATATTAAGAGTTCATGTTTACAGAGCTCAGAATTGGTGTCGAAAGCCTTTAAATCACGAGAATAGTTTTTGTGTTTACAATTTAGGAGGATTGGCTTTGGCGTTTTTTTTGTGTGAATCAGTCAAAATGGTGGCGGTTCCAGTAAATACTTCTAAGCAAACTGTCTAATTGTGGTAAAACTGTTAAAATACACAATGAGAGTTCCCAGAAATGATTAAGAACGTGTAATAAACATCTCAAGTACACGTAAATAGATTCTTACTACATTTACTGTCGAATTCAACACGGAGGTTTCCAGTGGAAAGCTGTGAAATGACGAAAATACTGGTAATGTTTACAAGTACGGGTACTTCTGGTGGCGTTTTCACGGGACTGTGCTTTCAATTATTACGAGTTCATGTTTACAGAGCTCAGAATTGGTGTCTAAAGCCTTTGAATCACGAGAATAGTTTTTGTGTTTACAATTTAGGAGGATTGGCTTTGGCGTTTTTTTTGTGTGAATCAGTTGAAATGGTGGCGGTTCCAGTAAACAGTTCTAAGCAAACTGTCTAATTGTGGTAAAACTGTTAAAATACACAATGAGAGTTCCCAGAAATGATTAAGAACGTGTAATAAACATCTCAAGTACACGTAAATAGATTCTTACTACATTTACTGTCGAATTCAACACGGAGGTTTCCAGTGGAAAGCTGTGAAATGACGAAAATACTGGTAATGTTTACAAGTACGGGTACGTCTGGTGGCGTTTTCACGGGACTGTGCTTTCAATTATTACGAGTTCATGTTTACAGAGCTCAGAATTGGTGTCTAAAGCCTTTGAATCACGAGAATAGTTTTTGTGTTTACAATTTAGGAGGATTGGCTTTGGCGTTTTTTTTGTGTGAATCAGTCAAAATGGTGGCGGTTCCAGTAAATACTTCTAAGCAAACTGTCTAATTGTGGTAAAACTGTTAAAATACACAATGAGAGTTCCCAGAAATGATTAAGAACGTGTAATAAACATCTCAAGTACACGTAAATAGATTCTTACTACATTTACTGTCGAATTCAACACGGAGGTTTCCAGTGGAAAGCTGTGAAATGACGAAAATACTGGTAATGTTTACAAGTACGGGTACTTCGGGTGGCGTTTTCACGGGACTGTGCTTTCAATTAATACGAGTTCATGTTTACAGAGCTCAGAATTGGTGTCTAAAGCCTTTGAATCACGAGAATAGTTTTTGTGTTTACAATTTAGGAGGATTGGCTTTGGCGTTTTTTTTGTGTGAATCAGTCAAAATGGTGGCGGTTCCAGTAAACAGTTCTAAGCAAACTGTCTAATTGTGGTAAAGCTGTTAAAATACACAATGAGAGTTCCCAGAAATGATTAAGAACGTGTAATAAACATCTCAAGTACACGTAAATAGATTCTTACTACATTTACTGTCGAATTCAATCACGGAGGTTTCCAGTGGAAAGCTTTGAAATGACGAAAATACTGGTAATGTTTACAAGTCCGGGTACTTCGGGTGGCGTTTTCACGGGACTGTGCTTTCAATTATTACGAGTTCATGTTTAGAGAGCTCAGAATTGGTGTCTAAAGCCTTTGAATCACGAGAATAGTTTTTGTGTTTACAATTTAGGAGGATTGGCTTTGGCGGTTTTTTTTGTGTGAATCAGTTAAAATGGTGGCGGTTCCAGTAAATACTTCTAAGCAAACTGTCTAATTGTGGTAAAGCTGTTAAAATACACAATGAGAGTTCCCAGAAATGATTAAGAACGTGTAATAAACCCCTCAAGTACACGTAAATAGATTCTTACTACATTTACTGTCGAATTCAACACGGAGGTTTCCAGTGGAAAGCTGTGAAATGACGAAAATACTGGTAATGTTTACAAGTACGGGTACTTCTGGTGGCGTTTTCACGGGACTGTGCTTTCAAATATTAAGAGTTCATGTTTACAGAGCTCAGAATTGGTGTCGAAAGCCTTTAAATCACGAGAATAGTTTTTGTGTTTACAATTTAGGAGGATTGGCTTTGGCGTTTTTTTTGTGTGAATCAGTCAAAATGGTGGCGGTTCCAGTAAATACTTCTAAGCAAACTGTCTAATTGTGGTAAAACTGTTAAAATACACAATGAGAGTTCCCAGAAATGATTAAGAACGTGTAATAAACATCTCAAGTACACGTAAATAGATTCTTACTACATTTACTGTCGAATTCAACACGGAGGTTTCCAGTGGAAAGCTGTGAAATGACGAAAATACTGGTAATGTTTACAAGTACGGGTACTTCTGGTGGCGTTTTCACGGGACTGTGCTTTCAATTATTACGAGTTCATGTTTACAGAGCTCAGAATTGGTGTCTAAAGCCTTTGAATCACGAGAATAGTTTTTGTGTTTACAATTTAGGAGGATTGGCTTTGGCGTTTTTTTTGTGTGAATCAGTTGAAATGGTGGCGGTTCCAGTAAACAGTTCTAAGCAAACTGTCTAATTGTGGTAAAACTGTTAAAATACACAATGAGAGTTCCCAGAAATGATTAAGAACGTGTAATAAACATCTCAAGTACACGTAAATAGATTCTTACTACATTTACTGTCGAATTGAACACGGAGGTTTCCAGTGGAAAGCTGTGAAATGACGAAAATACTGGTAATGTTTACAAGTCCGGGTACTTCGGGTGGCGTTTTCACGGGACTGTGCTTTCAATTATTACGAGTTCATGTTTACAGAGCTCAGAATTGGTGTCTAAAGCCTTTGAATCACGAGAATAGTTTTTGTGTTTACAATTTAGGAGGATTGGCTTTGGCGGTTTTTTTTGTGTGAATCAGTTAAAATGGTGGCGGTTCCAGTAAATACTTCTAAGCAAACTGTCTAATTGTGGTAAAACTGTTAAAATACACAATGAGAGTTCCCAGAAATGATTAAGAACGTGTAATAAACATCTCAAGTACACGTAAATAGATTCTTACTACATTTACTGTCGAATTAAACACGGAGGTTTCCAGTGGAAAGCTGTGAAATGACGAAAATACTGGTAATGTTTACAAGTACGGGTACTTCTGGTGGCGTTTTCACGGGACTGTGCTTTCAAATATTAAGAGTTCATGTTTACAGAGCTCAGAATTGGTGTCTAAAGCCTTTGAATCACGAGAATAGTTTTTGTGTTTACAATTTAGGAGGATTGGCTTTGGCGTTTTTTTTGTGTGAATCAGTCAAAATGGTGGCGGTTCCAGTAAATACTTCTAAGCAAACTGTCTAATTGTGGTAAAACTGTTAAAATACACAATGAGAGTTCCCAGAAATGATTAAGAACGTGTAATAAACCCCTCAAGTACACGTAAATAGATTCTTACTACATTTACTGTCGAATTCAACACGGAGGTTTCCAGTGGAAAGCTGTGAAATGACGAAAATACTGGTAATGTTTACAAGTACGGGTACTTCTGGTGGCGTTTTCACGGGACTGTGCTTTCAAATATTAAGAGTTCATGTTTACAGAGCTCAGAATTGGTGTCGAAAGCCTTTAAATCACGAGAATAGTTTTTGTGTTTACAATTTAGGAGGATTGGCTTTGGCGTTTTTTTTGTGTGAATCAGTCAAAATGGTGGCGGTTCCAGTAAATACTTCTAAGCAAACTGTCTAATTGTGGTAAAACTGTTAAAATACACAATGAGAGTTCCCAGAAATGATTAAGAACGTGTAATAAACATCTCAAGTACACGTAAATAGATTCTTACTACATTTACTGTCGAATTCAACACGGAGGTTTCCAGTGGAAAGCTGTGAAATGACGAAAATACTGGTAATGTTTACAAGTACGGGTACTTCTGGTGGCGTTTTCACGGGACTGTGCTTTCAATTATTACGAGTTCATGTTTACAGAGCTCAGAATTGGTGTCTAAAGCCTTTGAATCACGAGAATAGTTTTTGTGTTTACAATTTAGGAGGATTGGCTTTGGCGTTTTTTTTGTGTGAATCAGTTGAAATGGTGGCGGTTCCAGTAAACAGTTCTAAGCAAACTGTCTAATTGTGGTAAAACTGTTAAAATACACAATGAGAGTTCCCAGAAATGATTAAGAACGTGTAATAAACATCTCAAGTACACGTAAATAGATTCTTACTACATTTACTGTCGAATTCAACACGGAGGTTTCCAGTGGAAAGCTGTGAAATGACGAAAATACTGGTAATGTTTACAAGTACGGGTACGTCTGGTGGCGTTTTCACGGGACTGTGCTTTCAATTATTACGAGTTCATGTTTACAGAGCTCAGAATTGGTGTCTAAAGCCTTTGAATCACGAGAATAGTTTTTGTGTTTACAATTTAGGAGGATTGGCTTTGGCGTTTTTTTTGTGTGAATCAGTCAAAATGGTGGCGGTTCCAGTAAATACTTCTAAGCAAACTGTCTAATTGTGGTAAAACTGTTAAAATACACAATGAGAGTTCCCAGAAATGATTAAGAACGTGTAATAAACATCTCAAGTACACGTAAATAGATTCTTACTACATTTACTGTCGAATTCAACACGGAGGTTTCCAGTGGAAAGCTGTGAAATGACGAAAATACTGGTAATGTTTACAAGTACGGGTACTTCGGGTGGCGTTTTCACGGGACTGTGCTTTCAATTAATACGAGTTCATGTTTACAGAGCTCAGAATTGGTGTCTAAAGCCTTTGAATCACGAGAATAGTTTTTGTGTTTACAATTTAGGAGGATTGGCTTTGGCGTTTTTTTTGTGTGAATCAGTCAAAATGGTGGCGGTTCCAGTAAACAGTTCTAAGCAAACTGTCTAATTGTGGTAAAGCTGTTAAAATACACAATGAGAGTTCCCAGAAATGATTAAGAACGTGTAATAAACATCTCAAGTACACGTAAATAGATTCTTACTACATTTACTGTCGAATTCAATCACGGAGGTTTCCAGTGGAAAGCTTTGAAATGACGAAAATACTGGTAATGTTTACAAGTCCGGGTACTTCGGGTGGCGTTTTCACGGGACTGTGCTTTCAATTATTACGAGTTCATGTTTAGAGAGCTCAGAATTGGTGTCTAAAGCCTTTGAATCACGAGAATAGTTTTTGTGTTTACAATTTAGGAGGATTGGCTTTGGCGGTTTTTTTTGTGTGAATCAGTTAAAATGGTGGCGGTTCCAGTAAATACTTCTAAGCAAACTGTCTAATTGTGGTAAAGCTGTTAAAATACACAATGAGAGTTCCCAGAAATGATTAAGAACGTGTAATAAACATCTCAAGTACACGTAAATAGATTCTTACTACATTTACTGTCGAATTCAACACGGAGGTTTCCAGTGGAAAGCTGTGAAATGACGAAAATACTGGTAATGTTTACAAGTCCGGGTACTTCTGGTGGCGTTTTCACGGGACTGTGCTTTCAAATATTAAGAGTTCATGTTTACAGAGCTCAGAATTGGTGTCTAAAGCCTTTGAATCACGAGAATATTTTTTGTGTTTACAATTTAGGAGGATTGGCTTTGGCGTTTTTTTTTGTGTGAATCAGTTAAAATGGTGGCGGTTCCAGTAAACAGTTCTAAGCAAACTGTCTAATTGTGGTAAAACTGTTAAAATACACAATGAGAGTTCCCAGAAATGATTAAGAACGTGTAATAAACATCTCAAGTACACGTAAATAGATTCTTACTACATTTACTGTCGAATTCAACACGGAGGTTTCCAGTGGAAAGCTGTGAAATGACGAAAATACTGGTAATGTTTACAAGTCCGGGTACTTCTGGTGGCGTTTTCACGGGACTGTGCTTTCAATTATTACGAGTTCATGTTTACAGAGCTCAGAATTGGTGTCTAAAGCCTTTGAATCACGAGAATAGTTTTTGTGTTTACAATTTAGGAGGATTGGCTTTGGCGGTTTTTTTTGTGTGAATCAGTCAAAATGGTGGCGGTTCCAGTAAATACTTCTAAGCAAACTGTCTAATTGTGGTAAAACTGTTAAAATACACAATGAGAGTTCCCAGAAATGATTAAGAACGTGTAATAAACCCCTCAAGTACACGTATATAGATTCTTACTACATTTACTGTCGAATTCAACACGGAGGTTTCCAGTGGAAAGCTGTGAAATGACGAAAATACTGGTAATGTTTACAAGTACGGGTACTTCTGGTGGTGTTTTCACGGGACCTTGCTTTCAAATATTAAGAGTTCATGTTTACAGAGCTCAGAATTGGTGTCGAAAGCCTTTAAATCACGAGAATAGTTTTTGTGTTTACAATTTAGGAGGATTGGCTTTGGCGTTTTTTTTGTGTGAATCAGTCAAAATGGTGGCGGTTCCAGTAAATACTTCTAAGCAAACTGTCTAATTGTGGTAAAACTGTTAAAATACACAATGAGAGTTCCCAGAAATGATTAAGAACGTGTAATAAACATCTCAAGTACACGTAAATAGATTCTTACTACATTTACTGTCGAATTCAACACGGAGGTTTCCAGTGGAAAGCTGTGAAATGACGAAAATACTGGTAATGTTTACAAGTCCGGGTACTTCGGGTGGCGTTTTCCCGGGACTGTGCTTTCAATTATTACGAGTTCATGTTTACAGAGCTCAGAATTGGTGTCTAAAGCCTTTGAATCACGAGAATAGTTTTTGTGTTTACAATTTAGGAGGATTGGCTTTGGCGTTTTTTTTGTGTGAATCAGTTGAAATGGTGGCGGTTCCAGTAAACAGTTCTAAGCAAACTGTCTAATTGTGGTAAAACTGTTAAAATACACAATGAGAGTTCCCAGAAATGATTAAGAACGTGTAATAAACATCTCAAGTACACGTAAATAGATTCTTACTACATTTACTGTCGAATTAAACACGGAGGTTTCCAGTGGAAAGGTGTGAAATGACGAAAATACTGGTAATGTTTACAAGTCCGGGTACTTCGGGTGGCGTTTTCACGGGACTGTGCTTTCAATTATTACGAGTTCATGTTTACAGAGCTCAGAATTGGTGTCTAAAGCCTTTGAATCACGAGAATAGTTTTTGTGTTTACAATTTAGGAGGATTGGCTTTGGCGTTTTTTTTGTGTGAATCAGTTAAAATGGTGGCGGTTCCAGTAAATACTTCTAAGCAAACTGTCTAATTGTGGTAAAACAGTTAAAATACACAATGAAAGTTCCCAGAAATGATTAATAACGTGTAATAAACCCCTCAAGTACACGTAAATAGATTCTTACTACATTTACTGTCGAATTCAACACGGAGGTTTCCAGTGGAAAGCTGTGAAATGACGAAAATACTGGTAATGTTTACAAGTCCGGGTACTTCTGGTGGCGTTTTCACGGGACTGTGCTTTCAATTATTACGAGTTCATGTTTACAGAGCTCAGAATTGGTGTCTAAAGCCTTTGAATCACGAGAATAGTTTTTGTGTTTACAATTTAGGAGGATTGGCTTTTGCGTTTTTTTTTGTGAATGAGTTAAAATGGTGGCGGTTCCAGTAAATACTTCTAAGCAAACTGTCTAATTGTGGTAAAGCTGTTAAAATACACAATGAGAGTTCCCAGAAATGATTAAGAACGTGTAATAAACATCTCAAGTACACGTAAATAGATTCTTACTACATTTACTGTCGAATTCAATCACGGAGGTTTCCAGTGGAAAGCTGTGAAATGACGAAAATACTGGTAATGTTTACAAGTCCGGGTACTTCTGGTGGCGTTTTCACGGGACTGTGCTTTCAAATATTAAGAGTTCATGTTTACAGAGCTCAGAATTGGTGTCTAAAGCCTTTGAATCACGAGAATATTTTTTGTGTTTACAATTTAGGAGGATTGGCTTTGGCGTTTTTTTGTGTGTGAATCAGTTAAAATGGTGGCGGTTCCAGTAAACAGTTCTAAGCAAACTGTCTAATTGTGGTAAAACTGTTAAAATACACAATGAGAGTTCCCAGAAATGATTAAGAACGTGTAATAAACATCTCAAGTACACGTAAATAGATTCTTACTACATTTACTGTCGAATTAAACACGGAGGTTTCCAGTGGAAAGCTGTGAAATGACGAAAATACTGGTAATGTTTACAAGTCCGGGTACTTCGGGTGGCGTTTTCACGGGACTGTGATTTCAATTATTACGAGTTCATGTTTACAGAGCTCAGAATTGGTGTCTAAAGCCTTTGAATCACGAGAATAGTTTTTGTGTTTACAATTTAGGAGGATTGGCTTTGGCGGTTTTTTTCGTGTGAATCAGTTAAAATGGTGGCGGTTCCAGTAAATACTTCTAAGCAAACTGTCTAATTGTGGTAAAACTGTTAAAATACACAATGAGAGTTCCCAGAAATGATTAAGAACGTGTAATAAACATCTCAAGTACACGTAAATAGATTCTTACTACATTTACTGTCGAATTAAACACGGAGGTTTCCAGTGGAAAGCTGTGAAATGACGAAAATACTGGTAATGTTTACAAGTACGGGTACTTCTGGTGGCGTTTTCACGGGACTGTGCTTTCAAATATTAAGAGTTCATGTTTACAGAGCTCAGAATTGGTGTCTAAAGCCTTTGAATCACGAGAATAGTTTTTGTGTTTACAATTTAGGAGGATTGGCTTTGGCGTTTTTTTTGTGTGAATCAGTCAAAATGGTGGCGGTTCCACTAAATACTTCTAAGCAAACTGTCTAATTGTGGTAAAACTGTTAAAATACACAATGAGAGTTCCCAGAAATGATTAAGAACGTGTAATAAACCCCTCAAGTACACGTAAATAGATTCTTACTACATTTACTGTCGAATTCAACACGGAGGTTTCCAGTGGAAAGCTGTGAAATGACGAAAATACTGGTAATGTTTACAAGTACGGGTACTTCTGGTGGCGTTTTCACGGGACTGTGCTTTCAAATATTAAGAGTTCATGTTTACAGAGCTCAGAATTGGTGTCTAAAGCCTTTAAATCACGAGAATAGTTTTTGTGTTTACAATTTAGGAGGATTGGCTTTGGCGTTTTTTTTGTGTGAATCAGTCAAAATGGTGGCGGTTCCAGTAAACAGTTCTAAGCAAACTGTCTAATTGTGGTAAAACTGTTAAAATACACAATGAGAGTTCCCAGAAATGATTAAGAACGTGTAATAAACATCTCAAGTACACGTAAATAGATTCTTACTACATTTACTGTCGAATTAAACACGGAGGTTTCCAGTGGAAAGCTGTGAAATGACGAAAATACTGGTAATGTTTACAAGTCCGGGTACTTCGGGTGACGTTTTCACGGGACTGTTATTTCAATTATTACGAGTTCATGTTTACAGAGCTCAGAATTGGTGTCTAAAGCCTTTGAATCACGAGAATAGTTTTTGTGTTTACAATTTAGGAGGATTGGCTTTGGCGGTTTTTTTCGTGTGAATCAGTTAAAATGGTGGCGGTTCCAGTAAATACTTCTAAGCAAACTGTCTAATTGTGGTAAAACTGTTAAAATACACAATGAGAGTTCCCAGAAATGATTAAGAACGTGTAATAAACATCTCAAGTACACGTAAATAGATTCTTACTACATTTACTGTCGAATTAAACACGGAGGTTTCCAGTGGAAAGCTGTGAAATGACGAAAATACTGGTAATGTTTACAAGTACGGGTACTTCTGGTGGCGTTTTCACGGGACTGTGCTTTCAAATATTAAGAGTTCATGTTTACAGAGCTCAGAATTGGTGTCTAAAGCCTTTGAATCACGAGAATAGTTTTTGTGTTTACAATTTAGGAGGATTGGCTTTGGCGTTTTTTTTGTGTGAATCAGTCAAAATGGTGGCGGTTCCACTAAATACTTCTAAGCAAACTGTCTAATTGTGGTAAAACTGTTAAAATACACAATGAGAGTTCCCAGAAATGATTAAGAACGTGTAATAAACCCCTCAAGTACACGTAAATAGATTCTTACTACATTTACTGTCGAATTCAACACGGAGGTTTCCAGTGGAAAGCTGTGAAATGACGAAAATACTGGTAATGTTTACAAGTACGGGTACTTCTGGTGGCGTTTTCACGGGACTGTGCTTTCAAATATTAAGAGTTCATGTTTACAGAGCTCAGAATTGGTGTCTAAAGCCTTTAAATCACGAGAATAGTTTTTGTGTTTACAATTTAGGAGGATTGGCTTTGGCGTTTTTTTTGTGTGAATCAGTCAAAATGGTGGCGGTTCCAGTAAATACTTCTAAGCAAACTGTCTAATTGTGGTAAAACTGTTAAAATACACAATGAGAGTTCCCAGAAATGATTAAGAACGTGTAATAAACATCTCAAGTACACGTAAATAGATTCTTACTACATTTACTGTCGAATTCAACACGGAGGTTTCCAGTGGAAAGCTGTGAAATGACGAAAATACTGGTAATGTTTACAAGTACGGGTACTTCTGGTGGCGTTTTCACGGGACTGTGCTTTCAATTATTACGAGTTCATGTTTACAGAGCTCAGAATTGGTGTCTAAAGCCTTTGAATCACGAGAATAGTTTTTGTGTTTACAATTTAGGAGGATTGGCTTTGGCGTTTTTTTTGTGTGAATCAGTTGAAATGGTGGCGGTTCCAGTAAACAGTTCTAAGCAAACTGTCTAATTGTGGTAAAACTGTTAAAATACACAATGAGAGTTCCCAGAAATGATTAAGAACGTGTAATAAACATCTCAAGTACACGTAAATAGATTCTTACTACATTTACTGTCGAATTCAATCACGGAGGTTTCCAGTGGAAAGCTGTGAAATGACGAAAATACTGGTAATGTTTACAAGTCCGGGTACTTCTGGTGGCGTTTTCACGGGACTGTGCTTTCAAATATTAAGAGTTCATGTTTACAGAGCTCAGAATTGGTGTCTAAAGCCTTTGAATCACGAGAATATTTTTTGTGTTTACAATTTAGGAGGATTGGCTTTGGCGTTTTTTTGTGTGTGAATCAGTTAAAATGGTGGCGGTTCCAGTAAACAGTTCTAAGCAAACTGTCTAATTGTGGTAAAACTGTTAAAATACACAATGAGAGTTCCCAGAAATGATTAAGAACGTGTAATAAACATCTCAAGTACACGTAAATAGATTCTTACTACATTTACTGTCGAATTAAACACGGAGGTTTCCAGTGGAAAGCTGTGAAATGACGAAAATACTGGTAATGTTTACAAGTCCGGGTACTTCGGGTGGCGTTTTCACGGGACTGTGATTTCAATTATTACGAGTTCATGTTTACAGAGCTCAGAATTGGTGTCTAAAGCCTTTGAATCACGAGAATAGTTTTTGTGTTTACAATTTAGGAGGATTGGCTTTGGCGGTTTTTTTCGTGTGAATCAGTTAAAATGGTGGCGGTTCCAGTAAATACTTCTAAGCAAACTGTCTAATTGTGGTAAAACTGTTAAAATACACAATGAGAGTTCCCAGAAATGATTAAGAACGTGTAATAAACATCTCAAGTACACGTAAATAGATTCTTACTACATTTACTGTCGAATTAAACACGGAGGTTTCCAGTGGAAAGCTGTGAAATGACGAAAATACTGGTAATGTTTACAAGTACGGGTACTTCTGGTGGCGTTTTCACGGGACTGTGCTTTCAAATATTAAGAGTTCATGTTTACAGAGCTCAGAATTGGTGTCTAAAGCCTTTGAATCACGAGAATAGTTTTTGTGTTTACAATTTAGGAGGATTGGCTTTGGCGTTTTTTTTGTGTGAATCAGTCAAAATGGTGGCGGTTCCAGTAAATACTTCTAAGCAAACTGTCTAATTGTGGTAAAACTGTTAAAATACACAATGAGAGTTCCCAGAAATGATTAAGAACGTGTAATAAACATCTCAAGTACACGTAAATAGATTCTTACTACATTTACTGTCGAATTCAACACGGAGGTTTCCAGTGGAAAGCTGTGAAATGACGAAAATACTGGTAATGTTTACAAGTACGGGTACTTCTGGTGGCGTTTTCACGGGACTGTGCTTTCAAATATTAAGAGTTCATGTTTACAGAGCTCAGAATTGGTGTCTAAAGCCTTTAAATCACGAGAATAGTTTTTGTGTTTACAATTTAGGAGGATTGGCTTTGGCGTTTTTTTTGTGTGAATCAGTCAAAATGGTGGCGGTTCCAGTAAACAGTTCTAAGCAAACTGTCTAATTGTGGTAAAACTGTTAAAATACACAATGAGAGTTCCCAGAAATGATTAAGAACGTGTAATAAACATCTCAAGTACACGTAAATAGATTCTTACTACATTTACTGTCGAATTAAACACGGAGGTTTCCAGTGGAAAGCTGTGAAATGACGAAAATACTGGTAATGTTTACAAGTCCGGGTACTTCGGGTGACGTTTTCACGGGACTGTTATTTCAATTATTACGAGTTCATGTTTACAGAGCTCAGAATTGGTGTCTAAAGCCTTTGAATCACGAGAATAGTTTTTGTGTTTACAATTTAGGAGGATTGGCTTTGGCGGTTTTTTTCGTGTGAATCAGTTAAAATGGTGGCGGTTCCAGTAAATACTTCTAAGCAAACTGTCTAATTGTGGTAAAACTGTTAAAATACACAATGAGAGTTCCCAGAAATGATTAAGAACGTGTAATAAACATCTCAAGTACACGTAAATAGATTCTTACTACATTTACTGTCGAATTAAACACGGAGGTTTCCAGTGGAAAGCTGTGAAATGACGAAAATACTGGTAATGTTTACAAGTACGGGTACTTCTGGTGGCGTTTTCACGGGACTGTGCTTTCAAATATTAAGAGTTCATGTTTACAGAGCTCAGAATTGGTGTCTAAAGCCTTTGAATCACGAGAATAGTTTTTGTGTTTACAATTTAGGAGGATTGGCTTTGGCGTTTTTTTTGTGTGAATCAGTCAAAATGGTGGCGGTTCCACTAAATACTTCTAAGCAAACTGTCTAATTGTGGTAAAACTGTTAAAATACACAATGAGAGTTCCCAGAAATGACTAAGAACGTGTAATAAACCCCTCAAGTACACGTAAATAGATTCTTACTACATTTACTGTCGAATTCAACACGGAGGTTTCCAGTGGAAAGCTGTGAAATGACGAAAATACTGGTAATGTTTACAAGTACGGGTACTTCTGGTGGCGTTTTCACGGGACTGTGCTTTCAAATATTAAGAGTTCATGTTTACAGAGCTCAGAATTGGTGTCTAAAGCCTTTAAATCACGAGAATAGTTTTTGTGTTTACAATTTAGGAGGATTGGCTTTGGCGTTTTTTTTGTGTGAATCAGTCAAAATGGTGGCGGTTCCAGTAAATACTTCTAAGCAAACTGTCTAATTGTGGTAAAACTGTTAAAATACACAATGAGAGTTCCCAGAAATGATTAAGAACGTGTAATAAACATCTCAAGTACACGTAAATAGATTCTTACTACATTTACTGTCGAATTCAACACGGAGGTTTCCAGTGGAAAGCTGTGAAATGACGAAAATACTGGTAATGTTTACAAGTACGGGTACTTCTGGTGGCGTTTTCACGGGACTGTGCTTTCAATTATTACGAGTTCATGTTTACAGAGCTCAGAATTGGTGTCTAAAGCCTTTGAATCACGAGAATAGTTTTTGTGTTTACAATTTAGGAGGATTGGCTTTGGCGTTTTTTTTGTGTGAATCAGTTGAAATGGTGGCGGTTCCAGTAAACAGTTCTAAGCAAACTGTCTAATTGTGGTAAAACTGTTAAAATACACAATGAGAGTTCCCAGAAATGATTAAGAACGTGTAATAAACATCTCAAGTACACGTAAATAGATTCTTACTACATTTACTGTCGAATTAAACACGGAGGTTTCCAGTGGAAAGCTGTGAAATGACGAAAATACTGGTAATGTTTACAAGTACGGGTACTTCTGGTGGCGTTTTCACGGGACTGTGCTTTCAAATATTAAGAGTTCATGTTTACAGAGCTCAGAATTGGTGTCTAAAGCCTTTGAATCACGAGAATAGTTTTTGTGTTTACAATTTAGGAGGATTGGCTTTGGCGTTTTTTTTGTGTGAATCAGTCAAAATGGTGGCGGTTCCACTAAATACTTCTAAGCAAACTGTCTAATTGTGGTAAAACTGTTAAAATACACAATGAGAGTTCCCAGAAATGATTAAGAACGTGTAATAAACCCCTCAAGTACACGTAAATAGATTCTTACTACATTTACTGTCGAATTCAACACGGAGGTTTCCAGTGGAAAGCTGTGAAATGACGAAAATACTGGTAATGTTTACAAGTACGGGTACTTCTGGTGGCGTTTTCACGGGACTGTGCTTTCAAATATTAAGAGTTCATGTTTACAGAGCTCAGAATTGGTGTCTAAAGCCTTTAAATCACGAGAATAGTTTTTGTGTTTACAATTTAGGAGGATTGGCTTTGGCGTTTTTTTTGTGTGAATCAGTCAAAATGGTGGCGGTTCCAGTAAACAGTTCTAAGCAAACTGTCTAATTGTGGTAAAACTGTTAAAATACACAATGAGAGTTCCCAGAAATGATTAAGAACGTGTAATAAACATCTCAAGTACACGTAAATAGATTCTTACTACATTTACTGTCGAATTAAACACGGAGGTTTCCAGTGGAAAGCTGTGAAATGACGAAAATACTGGTAATGTTTACAAGTCCGGGTACTTCGGGTGACGTTTTCACGGGACTGTTATTTCAATTATTACGAGTTCATGTTTACAGAGCTCAGAATTGGTGTCTAAAGCCTTTGAATCACGAGAATAGTTTTTGTGTTTACAATTTAGGAGGATTGGCTTTGGCGGTTTTTTTCGTGTGAATCAGTTAAAATGGTGGCGGTTCCAGTAAATACTTCTAAGCAAACTGTCTAATTGTGGTAAAACTGTTAAAATACACAATGAGAGTTCCCAGAAATGATTAAGAACGTGTAATAAACATCTCAAGTACACGTAAATAGATTCTTACTACATTTACTGTCGAATTAAACACGGAGGTTTCCAGTGGAAAGCTGTGAAATGACGAAAATACTGGTAATGTTTACAAGTACGGGTACTTCTGGTGGCGTTTTCACGGGACTGTGCTTTCAAATATTAAGAGTTCATGTTTACAGAGCTCAGAATTGGTGTCTAAAGCCTTTGAATCACGAGAATAGTTTTTGTGTTTACAATTTAGGAGGATTGGCTTTGGCGTTTTTTTTGTGTGAATCAGTCAAAATGGTGGCGGTTCCACTAAATACTTCTAAGCAAACTGTCTAATTGTGGTAAAACTGTTAAAATACACAATGAGAGTTCCCAGAAATGATTAAGAACGTGTAATAAACCCCTCAAGTACACGTAAATAGATTCTTACTACATTTACTGTCGAATTCAACACGGAGGTTTCCAGTGGAAAGCTGTGAAATGACGAAAATACTGGTAATGTTTACAAGTACGGGTACTTCTGGTGGCGTTTTCACGGGACTGTGCTTTCAAATATTAAGAGTTCATGTTTACAGAGCTCAGAATTGGTGTCTAAAGCCTTTAAATCACGAGAATAGTTTTTGTGTTTACAATTTAGGAGGATTGGCTTTGGCGTTTTTTTTGTGTGAATCAGTCAAAATGGTGGCGGTTCCAGTAAATACTTCTAAGCAAACTGTCTAATTGTGGTAAAACTGTTAAAATACACAATGAGAGTTCCCAGAAATGATTAAGAACGTGTAATAAACATCTCAAGTACACGTAAATAGATTCTTACTACATTTACTGTCGAATTCAACACGGAGGTTTCCAGTGGAAAGCTGTGAAATGACGAAAATACTGGTAATGTTTACAAGTACGGGTACTTCTGGTGGCGTTTTCACGGGACTGTGCTTTCAATTATTACGAGTTCATGTTTACAGAGCTCAGAATTGGTGTCTAAAGCCTTTGAATCACGAGAATAGTTTTTGTGTTTACAATTTAGGAGGATTGGCTTTGGCGTTTTTTTTGTGTGAATCAGTTGAAATGGTGGCGGTTCCAGTAAACAGTTCTAAGCAAACTGTCTAATTGTGGTAAAACTGTTAAAATACACAATGAGAGTTCCCAGAAATGATTAAGAACGTGTAATAAACATCTCAAGTACACGTAAATAGATTCTTACTACATTTACTGTCGAATTCAATCACGGAGGTTTCCAGTGGAAAGCTGTGAAATGACGAAAATACTGGTAATGTTTACAAGTCCGGGTACTTCTGGTGGCGTTTTCACGGGACTGTGCTTTCAAATATTAAGAGTTCATGTTTACAGAGCTCAGAATTGGTGTCTAAAGCCTTTGAATCACGAGAATATTTTTTGTGTTTACAATTTAGGAGGATTGGCTTTGGCGTTTTTTTGTGTGTGAATCAGTTAAAATGGTGGCGGTTCCAGTAAACAGTTCTAAGCAAACTGTCTAATTGTGGTAAAACTGTTAAAATACACAATGAGAGTTCCCAGAAATGATTAAGAACGTGTAATAAACATCTCAAGTACACGTAAATAGATTCTTACTACATTTACTGTCGAATTAAACACGGAGGTTTCCAGTGGAAAGCTGTGAAATGACGAAAATACTGGTAATGTTTACAAGTCCGGGTACTTCGGGTGGCGTTTTCACGGGACTGTGATTTCAATTATTACGAGTTCATGTTTACAGAGCTCAGAATTGGTGTCTAAAGCCTTTGAATCACGAGAATAGTTTTTGTGTTTACAATTTAGGAGGATTGGCTTTGGCGGTTTTTTTCGTGTGAATCAGTTAAAATGGTGGCGGTTCCAGTAAATACTTCTAAGCAAACTGTCTAATTGTGGTAAAACTGTTAAAATACACAATGAGAGTTCCCAGAAATGATTAAGAACGTGTAATAAACATCTCAAGTACACGTAAATAGATTCTTACTACATTTACTGTCGAATTAAACACGGAGGTTTCCAGTGGAAAGCTGTGAAATGACGAAAATACTGGTAATGTTTACAAGTACGGGTACTTCTGGTGGCGTTTTCACGGGACTGTGCTTTCAAATATTAAGAGTTCATGTTTACAGAGCTCAGAATTGGTGTCTAAAGCCTTTGAATCACGAGAATAGTTTTTGTGTTTACAATTTAGGAGGATTGGCTTTGGCGTTTTTTTTGTGTGAATCAGTCAAAATGGTGGCGGTTCCAGTAAATACTTCTAAGCAAACTGTCTAATTGTGGTAAAACTGTTAAAATACACAATGAGAGTTCCCAGAAATGATTAAGAACGTGTAATAAACATCTCAAGTACACGTAAATAGATTCTTACTACATTTACTGTCGAATTCAACACGGAGGTTTCCAGTGGAAAGCTGTGAAATGACGAAAATACTGGTAATGTTTACAAGTACGGGTACTTCTGGTGGCGTTTTCACGGGACTGTGCTTTCAAATATTAAGAGTTCATGTTTACAGAGCTCAGAATTGGTGTCTAAAGCCTTTAAATCACGAGAATAGTTTTTGTGTTTACAATTTAGGAGGATTGGCTTTGGCGTTTTTTTTGTGTGAATCAGTCAAAATGGTGGCGGTTCCAGTAAACAGTTCTAAGCAAACTGTCTAATTGTGGTAAAACTGTTAAAATACACAATGAGAGTTCCCAGAAATGATTAAGAACGTGTAATAAACATCTCAAGTACACGTAAATAGATTCTTACTACATTTACTGTCGAATTAAACACGGAGGTTTCCAGTGGAAAGCTGTGAAATGACGAAAATACTGGTAATGTTTACAAGTCCGGGTACTTCGGGTGACGTTTTCACGGGACTGTTATTTCAATTATTACGAGTTCATGTTTACAGAGCTCAGAATTGGTGTCTAAAGCCTTTGAATCACGAGAATAGTTTTTGTGTTTACAATTTAGGAGGATTGGCTTTGGCGGTTTTTTTCGTGTGAATCAGTTAAAATGGTGGCGGTTCCAGTAAATACTTCTAAGCAAACTGTCTAATTGTGGTAAAACTGTTAAAATACACAATGAGAGTTCCCAGAAATGATTAAGAACGTGTAATAAACATCTCAAGTACACGTAAATAGATTCTTACTACATTTACTGTCGAATTAAACACGGAGGTTTCCAGTGGAAAGCTGTGAAATGACGAAAATACTGGTAATGTTTACAAGTACGGGTACTTCTGGTGGCGTTTTCACGGGACTGTGCTTTCAAATATTAAGAGTTCATGTTTACAGAGCTCAGAATTGGTGTCTAAAGCCTTTGAATCACGAGAATAGTTTTTGTGTTTACAATTTAGGAGGATTGGCTTTGGCGTTTTTTTTGTGTGAATCAGTCAAAATGGTGGCGGTTCCACTAAATACTTCTAAGCAAACTGTCTAATTGTGGTAAAACTGTTAAAATACACAATGAGAGTTCCCAGAAATGATTAAGAACGTGTAATAAACCCCTCAAGTACACGTAAATAGATTCTTACTACATTTACTGTCGAATTCAACACGGAGGTTTCCAGTGGAAAGCTGTGAAATGACGAAAATACTGGTAATGTTTACAAGTACGGGTACTTCTGGTGGCGTTTTCACGGGACTGTGCTTTCAAATATTAAGAGTTCATGTTTACAGAGCTCAGAATTGGTGTCTAAAGCCTTTAAATCACGAGAATAGTTTTTGTGTTTACAATTTAGGAGGATTGGCTTTGGCGTTTTTTTTGTGTGAATCAGTCAAAATGGTGGCGGTTCCAGTAAATACTTCTAAGCAAACTGTCTAATTGTGGTAAAACTGTTAAAATACACAATGAGAGTTCCCAGAAATGATTAAGAACGTGTAATAAACATCTCAAGTACACGTAAATAGATTCTTACTACATTTACTGTCGAATTCAACACGGAGGTTTCCAGTGGAAAGCTGTGAAATGACGAAAATACTGGTAATGTTTACAAGTACGGGTACTTCTGGTGGCGTTTTCACGGGACTGTGCTTTCAATTATTACGAGTTCATGTTTACAGAGCTCAGAATTGGTGTCTAAAGCCTTTGAATCACGAGAATAGTTTTTGTGTTTACAATTTAGGAGGATTGGCTTTGGCGTTTTTTTTGTGTGAATCAGTTGAAATGGTGGCGGTTCCAGTAAACAGTTCTAAGCAAACTGTCTAATTGTGGTAAAACTGTTAAAATACACAATGAGAGTTCCCAGAAATGATTAAGAACGTGTAATAAACATCTCAAGTACACGTAAATAGATTCTTACTACATTTACTGTCGAATTAAACACGGAGGTTTCCAGTGGAAAGCTGTGAAATGACGAAAATACTGGTAATGTTTACAAGTCCGGGTACTTCGGGTGGCGTTTTCACGGGACTGTGCTTTCAAATATTAAGAGTTCATGTTTACAGAGCTCAGAATTGGTGTCTAAAGCCTTTGAATCACGAGAATAGTTTTTGTGTTTACAATTTAGGAGGATTGGCTTTGGCGGTTTTTTTTGTGTGAATCAGTCAAAATGGTGGCGGTTCCAGTAAATACTTCTAAGCAAACTGTCTAATTGTGGTAAAACTGTTAAAATACACAATGAGAGTTCCCAGAAATGATTAAGAACGTGTAATAAACCCCTCAAGTACACGTAAATAGATTCTTACTACATTTACTGTCGAATTCAACACGGAGGTTTCCAGTGGAAAGCTGTGAAATGACGAAAATACTGGTAATGTTTACAAGTACGGGTACTTCTGGTGGCGTTTTCACGGGACTGTGCTTTCAAATATTAAGAGTTCATGTTTACAGAGCTCAGAATTGGTGTCGAAAGCCTTTAAATCATGAGAATAGTTTTTGTGTTTACAATTTAGGAGGATTGGCTTTGGCGTTTTTTTTGTGTGAATCAGTCAAAATGGTGGCGGTTCCAGTAAATACTTCTAAGCAAACTGTCTAATTGTGGTAAAGCTGTTAAAATACACAATGAGAGTTCCCAGAAATGATTAAGAACGTGTAATAAACATCTCAAGTACACGTAAATAGATTCTTACTACATTTACTGTCGAATTCAACACGGAGGTTTCCAGTGGAAAGCTGTGAAATGACGAAAATACTGGTAATGTTTACAAGTACGGGTACTTCTGGTGGCGTTTTCCCGGGACTGTGCTTTCAATTATTACGAGTTCATGTTTACAGAGCTCAGAATTGGTGTCTAAAGCCTTTGAATCACGAGAATAGTTTTTGTGTTTACAATTTAGGAGGATTGGCTTTAGCGTTTTTTTTGTGTGAATCAGTTGAAATGGTGGCGGTTCCAGTAAACAGTTCTAAGCAAACTGTCTAATTGTGGTAAAACTGTTAAAATACACAATGAGAGTTCCCAGAAATGATTAAGAACGTGTAATAAACATCTCAAGTACACGTAAATAGATTCTTACTACATTTACTGTCGAATTGAACACGGAGGTTTCCAGTGGAAAGCTGTGAAATGACGAAAATACTGGTAATGTTTACAAGTCCGGGTACTTCGGGTGGCGTTTTCACGGGACTGTGCTTTCAATTATTACGAGTTCATGTTTACAGAGCTCAGAATTGGTGTCTAAAGCCTTTGAATCACGAGAATAGTTTTTGTGTTTACAATTTAGGAGGATTGGCTTTGGCGTTTTTTTTGTGTGAATCAGTTAAAATGGTGGCGGTTCCAGTAAATACTTCTAAGCAAACTGTCTAATTGTGGTAAAACAGTTAAAATACACAATGAGAGTTCCCAGAAATGATTAAGAACGTGTAATAAACCCCTCAAGTACACGTAAATAGATTCTTACTACATTTACTGTCGAATTCAACACGGAGGTTTCCAGTGGAAAGCTGTGAAATGACGAAAATACTGGTAATGTTTACAAGTACGGGTACTTCTGGTGGCGTTTTCACGGGACTGTGCTTTCAAATATTAAGAGTTCATGTTTACAGAGCTCAGAATTGGTGTCTAAAGCCTTTGAATCACGAGAATAGTTTTTGTGTTTACAATTTAGGAGGATTGGCTTTGGCGTTTTTTTTGTGTGAATCAGTCAAAATGGTGGCGGTTCCAGTAAATACTTCTAAGCAAACTGTCTAATTGTGGTAAAACTGTTAAAATACACAATGAGAGTTCCCAGAAATGATTAAGAACGTGTAATAAACCCCTCAAGTACACGTAAATAGATTCTTACTACATTTACTGTCGAATTCAACACGGAGGTTTCCAGTGGAAAGCTGTGAAATGACGAAAATACTGGTAATGTTTACAAGTACGGGTACTTCTGGTGGCGTTTTCACGGGACTGTGCTTTCAAATATTAAGAGTTCATGTTTACAGAGCTCAGAATTGGTGTCGAAAGCCTTTAAATCACGAGAATAGTTTTTGTGTTTACAATTTAGGAGGATTGGCTTTGGCGTTTTTTTTGTGTGAATCAGTCAAAATGGTGGCGGTTCCAGTAAATACTTCTAAGCAAACTGTCTAATTGTGGTAAAACTGTTAAAATACACAATGAGAGTTCCCAGAAATGATTAAGAACGTGTAATAAACATCTCAAGTACACGTAAATAGATTCTTACTACATTTACTGTCGAATTCAACACGGAGGTTTCCAGTGGAAAGCTGTGAAATGACGAAAATACTGGTAATGTTTACAAGTACGGGTACTTCTGGTGGCGTTTTCACGGGACTGTGCTTTCAATTATTACGAGTTCATGTTTACAGAGCTCAGAATTGGTGTCTAAAGCCTTTGAATCACGAGAATAGTTTTTGTGTTTACAATTTAGGAGGATTGGCTTTGGCGTTTTTTTTGTGTGAATCAGTTGAAATGGTGGCGGTTCCAGTAAACAGTTCTAAGCAAACTGTCTAATTGTGGTAAAACTGTTAAAATACACAATGAGAGTTCCCAGAAATGATTAAGAACGTGTAATAAACATCTCAAGTACACGTAAATAGATTCTTACTACATTTACTGTCGAATTCAACACGGAGGTTTCCAGTGGAAAGCTGTGAAATGACGAAAATACTGGTAATGTTTACAAGTACGGGTACTTCTGGTGGCGTTTTCACGGGACTGTGCTTTCAAATATTAAGAGTTCATGTTTACAGAGCTAAGAATTGGTGTCGAAAGCCTTTAAATCACGAGAATAGTTTTTGTGTTTACAATTTAGGAGGATTGGCTTTGGCGTTTTTTTTGTGTGAATCAGTCAAAATGGTGGCGGTTCCAGTAAACAGTTCTAAGCAAACTGTCTAATTGTGGTAAAACTGTTAAAATACACAATGAGAGTTCCCAGAAATGATTAAGAACGTGTAATAAACATCTCAAGTACACGTAAATAGATTCTTACTACATTTACTGTCGAATTAAACACGGAGGTTTCCAGTGGAAAGCTGTGAAATGACGAAAATACTGGTAATGTTTACAAGTCCGGGTACTTCGGGTGGCGTTTTCACGGGACTGTGATTTCAGTTATTACGAGTTCATGTTTACAGAGCTCAGAATTGGTGTCTAAAGCCTTTGAATCACGAGAATAGTTTTTGTGTTTACAATTTAGGAGGATTGGCTTTGGCGTTTTTTTTGTGTGAATCAGTCAAAATGGTGGCGGTTCCACTAAATACTTCTAAGCAAACTGTCTAATTGTGGTAAAACTGTTAAAATACACAATGAGAGTTCCCAGAAATGATTAAGAACGTGTAATAAACCCCTCAAGTACACGTAAATAGATTCTTACTACATTTACTGTCGAATTCAACACGGAGGTTTCCAGTGGAAAGCTGTGAAATGACGAAAATACTGGTAATGTTTACAAGTACGGGTACTTCTGGTGGCGTTTTCACGGGACTGTGCTTTCAAATATTAAGAGTTCATGTTTACAGAGCTCAGAATTGGTGTCTAAAGCCTTTAAATCACGAGAATAGTTTTTGTGTTTACAATTTAGGAGGATTGGCTTTGGCGTTTTTTTTGTGTGAATCAGTCAAAATGGTGGCGGTTCCAGTAAATACTTCTAAGCAAACTGTCTAATTGTGGTAAAACTGTTAAAATACACAATGAGAGTTCCCAGAAATGATTAAGAACGTGTAATAAACATCTCAAGTACACGTAAATAGATTCTTACTACATTTACTGTCGAATTAAACACGGAGGTTTCCAGTGGAAAGCTGTGAAATGACGAAAATACTGGTAATGTTTACAAGTACGGGTACTTCTGGTGGCGTTTTCACGGGACTGTGCTTTCAATTATTACGAGTTCATGTTTACAGAGCTCAGAATTGGTGTCTAAAGCCTTTGAATCACGAGAATAGTTTTTGTGTTTACAATTTAGGAGGATTGGCTTTGGCGTTTTTTTTGTGTGAATCAGTTGAAATGGTGGCGGTTCCAGTAAACAGTTCTAAGCAAACTGTCTAATTTTGGTAAAACTGTTAAAATACACAATGAGAGTTCCCAGAAATGATTAAGAACGTGTAATAAACATCTCAAGTACACGTAAATAGATTCTTACTACATTTACTGTCGAATTAAACACGGAGGTTTCCAGTGGAAAGCTGTGAAATGACGAAAATACTGGTAATGTTTACAAGTCCGGGTACTTCGGGTGGCGTTTTCACGGGACTGTGCTTTCAAATATTAAGAGTTCATGTTTACAGAGCTCAGAATTGGTGTCTAAAGCCTTTGAATCACGAGAATAGTTTTTGTGTTTACAATTTAGGAGGATTGGCTTTGGCGGTTTTTTTTGTGTGAATCAGTCAAAATGGTGGCGGTTCCAGTAAATACTTCTAAGCAAACTGTCTAATTGTGGTAAAACTGTTAAAATACACAATGAGAGTTCCCAGAAATGATTAAGAACGTGTAATAAACCCCTCAAGTACACGTAAATAGATTCTTACTACATTTACTGTCGAATTCAACACGGAGGTTTCCAGTGGAAAGCTGTGAAATGACGAAAATACTGGTAATGTTTACAAGTACGGGTACTTCTGGTGGCGTTTTCACGGGACTGTGCTTTCAAATATTAAGAGTTCATGTTTACAGAGCTCAGAATTGGTGTCGAAAGCCTTTAAATCATGAGAATAGTTTTTGTGTTTACAATTTAGGAGGATTGGCTTTGGCGTTTTTTTTGTGTGAATCAGTCAAAATGGTGGCGGTTCCAGTAAATACTTCTAAGCAAACTGTCTAATTGTGGTAAAGCTGTTAAAATACACAATGAGAGTTCCCAGAAATGATTAAGAACGTGTAATAAACATCTCAAGTACACGTAAATAGATTCTTACTACATTTACTGTCGAATTCAACACGGAGGTTTCCAGTGGAAAGCTGTGAAATGACGAAAATACTGGTAATGTTTACAAGTACGGGTACTTCTGGTGGCGTTTTCCCGGGACTGTGCTTTCAATTATTACGAGTTCATGTTTACAGAGCTCAGAATTGGTGTCTAAAGCCTTTGAATCACGAGAATAGTTTTTGTGTTTACAATTTAGGAGGATTGGCTTTAGCGTTTTTTTTGTGTGAATCAGTTGAAATGGTGGCGGTTCCAGTAAACAGTTCTAAGCAAACTGTCTAATTGTGGTAAAACTGTTAAAATACACAATGAGAGTTCCCAGAAATGATTAAGAACGTGTAATAAACATCTCAAGTACACGTAAATAGATTCTTACTACATTTACTGTCGAATTCAACACGGAGGTTTCCAGTGGAAAGCTGTGAAATGACGAAAATACTGGTAATGTTTACAAGTCCGGGTACTTCGGGTGGCGTTTTCACGGGACTGTGCTTTCAATTATTACGAGTTCATGTTTACAGAGCTCAGAATTGGTGTCTAAAGCCTTTGAATCACGAGAATAGTTTTTGTGTTTACAATTTAGGAGGATTGGCTTTGGCGTTTTTTTTGTGTGAATCAGTTGAAATGGTGGCGGTTCCAGTAAACAGTTCTAAGCAAACTGTCTAATTGTGGTAAAACTGTTAAAATACACAATGAGAGTTCCCAGAAATGATTAAGAACGTGTAATAAACATCTCAAGTACACGTAAATAGATTCTTACTACATTTACTGTCGAATTCAACACGGAGGTTTCCAGTGGAAAGCTGTGAAATGACGAAAATACTGGTAATGTTTACAAGTACGGGTACTTCTGGTGGCGTTTTCACGGGACTGTGCTTTCAAATATTAAGAGTTCATGTTTACAGAGCTCAGAATTGGTGTCTAAAGCCTTTGAATCACGAGAATAGTTTTTGTGTTTACAATTTAGGAAGATTGGCTTTGGCGTTTTTTTTGTGTGAATCAGTCAAAATGGTGGCGGTTCCAGTAAATACTTCTAAGCAAACTGTCTAATTGTGGTAAAACTGTTAAAATACACAATGAGAGTTCCCAGAAATGATTAAGAACGTGTAATAAACATCTCAAGTACACGTAAATAGATTCTTACTACATTTACTGTCGAATTCAACACGGAGGTTTCCAGTGGAAAGCTGTGAAATGATGAAAATACTGGTAATGTTTACAAGTACGGGTACTTCTGGTGGCGTTTTCACGGGACTGTGCTTTCAAATATTAAGAGTTCATGTTTACAGAGCTCAGAATTGGTGTCTAAAGCCTTTGAATCACGAGAATAGTTTTTGTGTTCACAATTTAGGAGGATTGGCTTTGGCGTTTTTTTTGTGTGAATCAGTTAAAATGGTGGCGGTTCCAGTAAACAGTTCTAAGCAAACTGTCTAATTGTGGTAAAGCTGTTAAAATACACAATGAGAGTTCCCAGAAATGATTAAGAACGTGTAATAAACATCTCAAGTACACGTAAATAGATTCTTACTACATTTACTGTCGAATTAAACACGGAGGTTTCCAGTGGAAAGCTGTGAAATGACGAAAATACTGGTAATGTTTACAAGTCCGGGTACTTCTGGTGGCGTTTTCACGGGACTGTGCTTTCAAATATTAAGAGTTCATGTTTACAGAGCTCAGAATTGGTGTCTAAAGCCTTTGAATCACGAGAATATTTTTTGTGTTTACAATTTAGGAGGATTGGCTTTGGCGTTTTTTTTTTGTGTGAATCAGTTAAAATGGTGGCGGTTCCAGTAAACAGTTCTAAGCAAACTGTCTAATTGTGGTAAAACTGTTAAAATACACAATGAGAGTTCCCAGAAATGATTAAGAACGTGTAATAAACATCTCAAGTACACGTAAATAGATTCTTACTACATTTACTGTCGAATTAAACACGGAGGTTTCCAGTGGAAAGCTGTGAAATGACGAAAATACTGGTAATGTTTACAAGTCCGGGTACTTCGGGTGGCGTTTTCACGGGACTGTGCTTTCAATTATTACGAGTTCATGTTTACAGAGCTCAGAATTGGTGTCTAAAGCCTTTGAATCACGAGAATAGTTTTTGTGTTTACAATTTAGGAGGATTGGCTTTGGCGTTTTTTTTGTGTGAATCAGTTGAAATGGTGGCGGTTCCAGTAAACAGTTCTAAGCAAACTGTCTAATTGTGGTAAAACTGTTAAAATACACAATGAGAGTTCCCAGAAATGATTAAGAACATGTAATAAACATCTCAAGTACACGTAAATAGATTCTTACTACATTTACTGTCGAATTCAACACGGAGGTTTCCAGTGGAAAGCTGTGAAATGACGAAAATACTGGTAATGTTTACAAGTCCGGGTACTTCGGGTGGCGTTTTCACGGGACTGTGCTTTCAATTATTACGAGTTCATGTTTACAGAGCTCAGAATTGGTGTCTAAAGCCTTTGAATCACGAGAATAGTTTTTGTGTTTACAATTTAGGAGGATTGGCTTTGGCGGTTTTTTTTGTGTGAATCAGTTAAAATGGTGGCGGTTCCAGTAAATACTTCTAAGCAAACTGTCTAATTGTGGTAAAACTGTTAAAATACACAATGAGAGTTCCCAGAAATGATTAAGAACGTGTAATAAACATCTCAAGTACACGTAAATAGATTCTTACTACATTTACTGTCGAATTAAACACGGAGGTTTCCAGTGGAAAGCTGTGAAATGACGAAAATACTGGTAATGTTTACAAGTACGGGTACTTCTGGTGGCGTTTTCACGGGACTGTGCTTTCAAATATTAAGAGTTCATGTTTACAGAGCTCAGAATTGGTGTCTAAAGCCTTTGAATCACGAGAATAGTTTTTGTGTTTACAATTTAGGAGGATTGGCTTTGGCGTTTTTTTTGTGTGAATCAGTCAAAATGGTGGCGGTTCCAGTAAATACTTCTAAGCAAACTGTCTAATTGTGGTAAAACTGTTAAAATACACAATGAGAGTTCCCAGAAATGATTAAGAACGTGTAATAAACCCCTCAAGTACACGTAAATAGATTCTTACTACATTTACTGTCGAATTCAACACGGAGGTTTCCAGTGGAAAGCTGTGAAATGACGAAAATACTGGTAATGTTTACAAGTACGGGTACTTCTGGTGGCGTTTTCACGGGACTGTGCTTTCAAATATTAAGAGTTCATGTTTACAGAGCTCAGAATTGGTGTCGAAAGCCTTTAAATCACGAGAATAGTTTTTGTGTTTACAATTTAGGAGGATTGGCTTTGGCGTTTTTTTTGTGTGAATCAGTCAAAATGGTGGCGGTTCCAGTAAATACTTCTAAGCAAACTGTCTAATTGTGGTAAAACTGTTAAAATACACAATGAGAGTTCCCAGAAATGATTAAGAACGTGTAATAAACATCTCAAGTACACGTAAATAGATTCTTACTACATTTACTGTCGAATTCAACACGGAGGTTTCCAGTGGAAAGCTGTGAAATGACGAAAATACTGGTAATGTTTACAAGTACGGGTACTTCTGGTGGCGTTTTCACGGGACTGTGCTTTCAATTATTACGAGTTCATGTTTACAGAGCTCAGAATTGGTGTCTAAAGCCTTTGAATCACGAGAATAGTTTTTGTGTTTACAATTTAGGAGGATTGGCTTTGGCGTTTTTTTTGTGTGAATCAGTTGAAATGGTGGCGGTTCCAGTAAACAGTTCTAAGCAAACTGTCTAATTGTGGTAAAACTGTTAAAATACACAATGAGAGTTCCCAGAAATGATTAAGAACGTGTAATAAACATCTCAAGTACACGTAAATAGATTCTTACTACATTTACTGTCGAATTCAACACGGAGGTTTCCAGTGGAAAGCTGTGAAATGACGAAAATACTGGTAATGTTTACAAGTACGGGTACTTCTGGTGGCGTTTTCACGCGACTGTGCTTTCAAATATTAAGAGTTCATGTTTACAGAGCTCAGAATTGGTGTCGAAAGCCTTTAAATCACGAGAATAGTTTTTGTGTTTACAATTTAGGAGGATTGGCTTTGGCGTTTTTTTTGTGTGAATCAGTCAAAATGGTGGCGGTTCCAGTAAATACTTCTAAGCAAACTGTCTAATTGTGGTAAAACTGTTAAAATACACAATGAGAGTTCCCAGAAATGATTAAGAACGTGTAATAAACATCTCAAGTACACGTAAATAGATTCTTACTACATTTACTGTCGAATTCAACACGGAGGTTTCCAGTGGAAAGCTGTGAAATGACGAAAATACTGGTAATGTTTACAAGTACGGGTACTTCTGGTTTGCGTTTTCACGGGACTGTGCTTTCAATTATTACGAGTTCATGTTTACAGAGCTCAGAATTGGTGTCTAAAGCCTTTGAATCACGAGAATAGTTTTTGTGTTTACAATTTAGGAGGATTGGCTTTGGCGTTTTTTTTGTGTGAATCAGTTGAAATGGTGGCAGTTCCAGTAAACAGTTCTAAGCAAACTGTCTAATTGTGGTAAAACTGTTAAAATACACAATGAGAGTTCCCAGAAATGATTAAGAACGTGTAATAAACATCTCAAGTACACGTAAATAGATTCTTACTACATTTACTGTCGAATTCAACACGGAGGTTTCCAGTGGAAAGCTGTGAAATGACGAAAATACTGGTAATGTTTACAAGTACGGGTACTTCTGGTGGCGTTTTCACGGGACTGTGCTTTCAAATATTAAGAGTTCATGTTTACAGAGCTCAGAATTGGTGTCTAAAGCCTTTAAATCACGAGAATAGTTTTTGTGTTTACAATTTAGGAGGATTGGCTTTGGCGTTTTTTTTGTGTGAATCAGTCAAAATGGTGGCGGTTCCAGTAAATACTTCTAAGCAAACTGTCTAATTGTGGTAAAACTGTTAAAATACACAATGAGAGTTCCCAGAAATGATTAAGAACGTGTAATAAACATCTCAAGTACACGTAAATAGATTCTTACTACATTTACTGTCGAATTCAACACGGAGGTTTCCAGTGGAAAGCTGTGAAATGACGAAAATACTGGTAATGTTTACAAGTACGGGTACTTCTGGTGGCGTTTTCACGGGACTGTGCTTTCAATTATTACGAGTTCATGTTTACAGAGCTCAGAATTGGTGTCTAAAGCCTTTGAATCACGAGAATAGTTTTTGTGTTTACAATTTAGGAGGATTGGCTTTGGCGTTTTTTTTGTGTGAATCAGTTGAAATGGTGGCGGTTCCAGTAAACAGTTCTAAGCAAACTGTCTAATTGTGGTAAAGCTGTTAAAATACACAATGAGAGTTCCCAGAAATGATTAAGAACGTGTAATAAACATCTCAAGTACACGTAAATAGATTCTTACTACATTTACTGTCGAATTAAACACGGAGGTTTCCAGTGGAAAGCTGTGAAATGACGAAAATACTGGTAATGTTTACAAGTCCGGGTACTTCTGGTGGCGTTTTCACGGGACTGTGCTTTCAAATATTAAGAGTTCATGTTTACAGAGCTCAGAATTGGTGTCTAAAGCCTTTGAATCACGAGAATATTTTTTGTGTTTACAATTTAGGAGGATTGGCTTTGGCGTTTTTTTTTGTGTGAATCAGTTAAAATGGTGGCGGTTCCAGTAAACAGTTCTAAGCAAACTGTCTAATTGTGGTAAAACTGTTAAAATACACAATGAGAGTTCCCAGAAATGATTAAGAACGTGTAATAAACATCTCAAGTACACGTAAATAGATTCTTACTACATTTACTGTCGAATTAAACACGGAGGTTTCCAGTGGAAAGCTGTGAAATGACGAAAATACTGGTAATGTTTACAAGTCCGGGTACTTCGGGTGGCGTTTTCACGGGACTGTGCTTTCAATTATTACGAGTTCATGTTTACAGAGCTCAGAATTGGTGTCTAAAGCCTTTGAATCACGAGAATAGTTTTTGTGTTTACAATTTAGGAGGATTGGCTTTGGCGGTTTTTTTTGTGTGAATCAGTCAAAATGGTGGCGGTTCCAGTAAATACTTCTAAGCAAACTGTCTAATTGTGGTAAAACTGTTAAAATACACAATGAGAGTTCCCAGAAATGATTAAGAACGTGTAATAAACCCCTCAAGTACACGTATATAGATTCTTACTACATTTACTGTCGAATTCAACACGGAGGTTTCCAGTGGAAAGCTGTGAAATGACGAAAATACTGGTAATGTTTACAAGTACGGGTACTTCTGGTGGCGTTTTCACGGGACCTTGCTTTCAAATATTAAGAGTTCATGTTTACAGAGCTCAGAATTGGTGTCGAAAGCCTTTAAATCACGAGAATAGTTTTTGTGTTTACAATTTAGGAGGATTGGCTTTGGCGTTTTTTTTGTGTGAATCAGTCAAAATGGTGGCGGTTCCAGTAAATACTTCTAAGCAAACTGTCTAATTGTGGTAAAACTGTTAAAATACACAATGAGAGTTCCCAGAAATGATTAAGAACGTGTAATAAACATCTCAAGTACACGTAAATAGATTCTTACTACATTTACTGTCGAATTCAACACGGAGGTTTCCAGTGGAAAGCTGTGAAATGACGAAAATACTGGTAATGTTTACAAGTCGGGGTACTTCGGGTGGCGTTTTCCCGGGACTGTGCTTTCAATTATTACGAGTTCATGTTTACAGAGCTCAGAATTGGTGTCTAAAGCCTTTGAATCACGAGAATAGTTTTTGTGTTTACAATTTAGGAGGATTGGCTTTGGCGTTTTTTTTGTGTGAATCAGTTGAAATGGTGGCGGTTCCAGTAAACAGTTCTAAGCAAACTGTCTAATTGTGGTAAAACTGTTAAAATACACAATGAGAGTTCCCAGAAATGATTAAGAACGTGTAATAAACATCTCAAGTACACGTAAATAGATTCTTACTACATTTACTGTCGAATTAAACACGGAGGTTTCCAGTGGAAAGGTGTGAAATGACGAAAATACTGGTAATGTTTACAAGTCCGGGTACTTCGGGTGGCGTTTTCACGGGACTGTGCTTTCAATTATTACGAGTTCATGTTTACAGAGCTCAGAATTGGTGTCTAAAGCCTTTGAATCACGAGAATAGTTTTTGTGTTTACAATTTAGGAGGATTGGCTTTGGCGTTTTTTTTGTGTGAATCAGTTAAAATGGTGGCGGTTCCAGTAAATACTTCTAAGCAAACTGTCTAATTGTGGTAAAACAGTTAAAATACACAATGAGAGTTCCCAGAAATGATTAAGAACGTGTAATAAACCCCTCAAGTACACGTAAATAGATTCTTACTACATTTACTGTCGAATTCAACACGGAGGTTTCCAGTGGAAAGCTGTGAAATGACGAAAATACTGGTAATGTTTACAAGTCCGGGTACTTCTGGTGGCGTTTTCACGGGACTGTGCTTTCAATTATTACGAGTTCATGTTTACAGAGCTCAGAATTGGTGTCTAAAGCTTTGAATCACGAGAATAGTTTTTGTGTTTACAATTTAGGAGGTTTGGCTTTTGCGTTTTTTTTTGTGAATGAGTTAAAATGGTGGCGGTTCCAGTAAATACTTCTAAGCAAACTGTCTAATTGTGGTAAAGCTGTTAAAATACACAATGAGAGTTCCCAGAAATGATTAAGAACGTGTAATAAACATCTCAAGTACACGTAAATAGATTCTTACTACATTTACTGTCGAATTCAATCACGGAGGTTTCCAGTGGAAAGCTGTGAAATGACGAAAATACTGGTAATGTTTACAAGTCCGGGTACTTCTGTTGGCGTTTTCACGGGACTGTGCTTTCAAATATTAAGAGTTCATGTTTACAGAGCTCAGAATTGGTGTCTAAAGCCTTTGAATCACGAGAATATTTTTTGTGTTTACAATTTAGGAGGATTGGCTTTGGCGTTTTTTTGTGTGTGAATCAGTTAAAATGGTGGCGGTTCCAGTAAACAGTTCTAAGCAAACTGTCTAATTGTGGTAAAACTGTTAAAATACACAATGAGAGTTCCCAGAAATGATTAAGAACGTGTAATAAACATCTCAAGTACACGTAAATAGATTCTTACTACATTTACTGTCGAATTAAACACGGAGGTTTCCAGTGGAAAGCTGTGAAATGACGAAAATACTGGTAATGTTTACAAGTCCGGGTACTTCGGGTGGCGTTTTCACGGGACTGTGATTTCAATTATTACGAGTTCATGTTTACAGAGCTCAGAATTGGTGTCTAAAGCCTTTGAATCACGAGAATAGTTTTTGTGTTTACAATTTAGGAGGATTGGCTTTGGCGGTTTTTTTCGTGTGAATCAGTTAAAATGGTGGCGGTTCCAGTAAATACTTCTAAGCAAACTGTCTAATTGTGGTAAAACTGTTAAAATACACAATGAGAGTTCCCAGAAATGATTAAGAACGTGTAATAAACATCTCAAGTACACGTAAATAGATTCTTACTACATTTACTGTCGAATTAAACACGGAGGTTTCCAGTGGAAAGCTGTGAAATGACGAAAATACTGGTAATGTTTACAAGTACGGGTACTTCTGGTGGCGTTTTCACGGGACTGTGCTTTCAAATATTAAGAGTTCATGTTTACAGAGCTCAGAATTGGTGTCTAAAGCCTTTGAATCACGAGAATAGTTTTTGTGTTTACAATTTAGGAGGATTGGCTTTGGCGTTTTTTTTGTGTGAATCAGTCAAAATGGTGGCGGTTCCACTAAATACTTCTAAGCAAACTGTCTAATTGTGGTAAAACTGTTAAAATACACAATGAGAGTTCCCAGAAATGATTAAGAACGTGTAATAAACCCCTCAAGTACACGTAAATAGATTCTTACTACATTTACTGTCGAATTCAACACGGAGGTTTCCAGTGGAAAGCTGTGAAATGACGAAAATACTGGTAATGTTTACAAGTACGGGTACTTCTGGTGGCGTTTTCACGGGACTGTGCTTTCAATTATTACGAGTTCATGTTTACAGAGCTCAGAATTGGTGTCTAAAGCCTTTAAATCACGAGAATAGTTTTTGTGTTTACAATTTAGGAGGATTGGCTTTGGCGTTTTTTTTGTGTGAATCAGTCAAAATGGTGGCGGTTCCAGTAAATACTTCTAAGCAAACTGTCTAATTGTGGTAAAACTGTTAAAATACACAATGAGAGTTCCCAGAAATGATTAAGAACGTGTAATAAACATCTCAAGTACACGTAAATAGATTCTTACTACATTTACTGTCGAATTAAACACGGAGGTTTCCAGTGGAAAGCTGTGAAATGACGAAAATACTGGTAATGTTTACAAGTACGGGTACTTCTGGTGGCGTTTTCACGGGACTGTGCTTTCAATTATTACGAGTTCATGTTTACAGAGCTCAGAATTGGTGTCTAAAGCCTTTGAATCACGAGAATAGTTTTTGTGTTTACAATTTAGGAGGATTGGCTTTGGCGTTTTTTTTGTGTGAATCAGTTGAAATGGTGGCGGTTCCAGTAAACAGTTCTAAGCAAACTGTCTAATTGTGGTAAAACTGTTAAAATACACAATGAGAGTTCCCAGAAATGATTAAGAACGTGTAATAAACATCTCAAGTACACGTAAATAGATTCTTACTACATTTACTGTCGAATTAAACACGGAGGTTTCCAGTGGAAAGCTGTGAAATGACGAAAATACTGGTAATGTTTACAAGTCCGGGTACTTCGGGTGGCGTTTTCACGGGACGGTGCTTTCAAATATTAAGAGTTCATGTTTACAGAGCTCAGAATTGGTGTCTAAAGCCTTTGAATCACGAGAATAGTTTTTGTGTTTACAATTTAGGAGGATTGGCTTTGGCGGTTTTTTTTGTGTGAATCAGTCAAAATGGTGGCGGTTCCAGTAAATACTTCTAAGCAAACTGTCTAATTGTGGTAAAACTGTTAAAATACACAATGAGAGTTCCCAGAAATGATTAAGAACGTGTAATAAACCCCTCAAGTACACGTAAATAGATTCTTACTACATTTACTGTCGAATTCAACACGGAGGTTTCCAGTGGAAAGCTGTGAAATGACGAAAATACTGGTAATGTTTACAAGTACGGGTACTTCTGGTGGCGTTTTCACGGGACTGTGCTTTCAAATATTAAGAGTTCATGTTTACAGAGCTCAGAATTGGTGTCGAAAGCCTTTAAATCATGAGAATAGTTTTTGTGTTTACAATTTAGGAGGATTGGCTTTGGCGTTTTTTTTGTGTGAATCAGTCAAAATGGTGGCGGTTCCAGTAAATACTTCTAAGCAAACTGTCTAATTGTGGTAAAGCTGTTAAAATACACAATGAGAGTTCCCAGAAATGATTAAGAACGTGTAATAAACATCTCAAGTACACGTAAATAGATTCTTACTACATTTACTGTCGAATTCAACACGGAGGTTTCCAGTGGAAAGCTGTGAAATGACGAAAATACTGGTAATGTTTACAAGTACGGGTACTTCTGGTGGCGTTTTCCCGGGACTGTGCTTTCAATTATTACGAGTTCATGTTTACAGAGCTCAGAATTGGTGTCTAAAGCCTTTGAATCACGAGAATAGTTTTTGTGTTTACAATTTAGGAGGATTGGCTTTATCGTTTTTTTTGTGTGAATCAGTTGAAATGGTGGCGGTTCCAGTAAACAGTTCTAAGCAAACTGTCTAATTGTGGTAAAACTGTTAAAATACACAATGAGAGTTCCCAGAAATGATTAAGAACGTGTAATAAACATCTCAAGTACACGTAAATAGATTCTTACTACATTTACTGTCGAATTAAACACGGAGGTTTCCAGTGGAAAGCTGTGAAATGACGAAAATACTGGTAATGTTTACAAGTCCGGGTACTTCGGGTGGCGTTTTCACGGGACTGTGCTTTCAATTATTACGAGTTCATGTTTACAGAGCTCAGAATTGGTGTCTAAAGCCTTTGAATCACGAGAATAGTTTTTGTGTTTACAATTTAGGAGGATTGGCTTTGGCGTTTTTTTTGTGTGAATCAGTTAAAATGGTGGCGGTTCCAGTAAATACTTCTAAGCAAACTGTCTAATTGTGGTAAAACTGTTAAAATACACAATGAGAGTTCCCAGAAATGATTAAGAACGTGTAATAAACCCCTCAAGTACACTTAAATAGATTCTTACTACATTTACTGTCGAATTCAACACGGAGGTTTCCAGTGGAAAGCTGTGAAATGACGAAAATACTGGTAATGTTTACAAGTCCGGGTACTTCTGGTGGCGTTTTCACGGGACTGTGCTTTCAATTATTACGAGTTCATGTTTACAGAGCTCAGAATTGGTGTCTAAAGCCTTTGAATCACGAGAATAGTTTTTGTGTTTACAATTTAGGAGGATTGGCTTTTGCGTTTTTTTTTGTGAATGAGTTAAAATGGTGGCGGTTCCAGTAAATACTTCTAAGCAAACTGTCTAATTGTGGTAAAGCTGTTAAAATACACAATGAGAGTTCCCAGAAATGATTAAGAACGTGTAATAAACATCTCAAGTACACGTAAATAGATTCTTACTACATTTACTGTCGAATTCAATCACGGAGGTTTCCAGTGGAAAGCTGTGAAATGACGAAAATACTGGTAATGTTTACAAGTCCGGGTACTTCTGGTGGCGTTTTCACGGGACTGTGCTTTCAAATATTAAGAGTTCATGTTTACAGAGCTCAGAATTGGTGTCTAAAGCCTTTGAATCACGAGAATATTTTTTGTGTTTACAATTTAGGAGGATTGGCTTTGGCGTTTTTTTGTGTGTGAATCAGTTAAAATGGTGGCGGTTCCAGTAAACAGTTCTAAGCAAACTGTCTAATTGTGGTAAAACTGTTAAAATACACAATGAGAGTTCCCAGAAATGATTAAGAACGTGTAATAAACATCTCAAGTACACGTAAATAGATTCTTACTACATTTACTGTCGAATTAAACACGGAGGTTTCCAGTGGAAAGCTGTGAAATGACGAAAATACTGGTAATGTTTACAAGTCCGGGTACTTCGGGTGGCGTTTTCACGGGACTGTGATTTCAATTATTACGAGTTCATGTTTACAGAGCTCAGAATTGGTGTCTAAAGCCTTTGAATCACGAGAATAGTTTTTGTGTTTACAATTTAGGAGGATTGGCTTTGGCGGTTTTTTTCGTGTGAATCAGTTAAAATGGTGGCGGTTCCAGTAAATACTTCTAAGCAAACTGTCTAATTGTGGTAAAACTGTTAAAATACACAATGAGAGTTCCCAGAAATGATTAAGAACGTGTAATAAACATCTCAAGTACACGTAAATAGATTCTTACTACATTTACTGTCGAATTAAACACGGAGGTTTCCAGTGGAAAGCTGTGAAATGACGAAAATACTGGTAATGTTTACAAGTACGGGTACTTCTGGTGGCGTTTTCACGGGACTGTGCTTTCAAATATTAAGAGTTCATGTTTACAGAGCTCAGAATTGGTGTCTAAAGCCTTTGAATCACGAGAATAGTTTTTGTGTTTACAATTTAGGAGGATTGGCTTTGGCGTTTTTTTTGTGTGAATCAGTCAAAATGGTGGCGGTTCCACTAAATACTTCTAAGCAAACTGTCTAATTGTGGTAAAACTGTTAAAATACACAATGAGAGTTCCCAGAAATGATTAAGAACGTGTAATAAACCCCTCAAGTACACGTAAATAGATTCTTACTACATTTACTGTCGAATTCAACACAGAGGTTTCCAGTGGAAAGCTGTGAAATGACGAAAATACTGGTAATGTTTACAAGTACGGGTACTTCTGGTGGCGTTTTCACGGGACTGTGCTTTCAAATATTAAGAGTTCATGTTTACAGAGCTCAGAATTGGTGTCTAAAGCCTTTAAATCACGAGAATAGTTTTTGTGTTTACAATTTAGGAGGATTGGCTTTGGCGTTTTTTTTGTGTGAATCAGTCAAAATGGTGGCGGTTCCAGTAAATACTTCTAAGCAAACTGTCTAATTGTGGTAAAACTGTTAAAATACACAATGAGAGTTCCCAGAAATGATTAAGAACGTGTAATAAACATCTCAAGTACACGTAAATAGATTCTTACTACATTTACTGTCGAATTCAACACGGAGGTTTCCAGTGGAAAGCTGTGAAATGACGAAAATACTGGTAATGTTTACAAGTACGGGTACTTCTGGTGGCGTTTTCACGGGACTGTGCTTTCAATTATTACGAGTTCATGTTTACAGAGCTCAGAATTGGTGTCTAAAGCCTTTGAATCACGAGAATAGTTTTTGTGTTTACAATTTAGGAGGATTGGCTTTGGCGTTTTTTTTGTGTGAATCAGTTGAAATGGTGGCGGTTCCAGTAAACAGTTCTAAGCAAACTGTCTAATTGTGGTAAAACTGTTAAAATACACAATGAGAGTTCCCAGAAATGATTAAGAACGTGTAATAAACATCTCAAGTACACGTAAATAGATTCTTACTACATTTACTGTCGAATTAAACACGGAGGTTTCCAGTGGAAAGCTGTGAAATGACGAAAATACTGGTAATGTTTACAAGTCCGGGTACTTCGGGTGGCGTTTTCACGGGACTGTGCTTTCAATTATTACGAGTTCATGTTTACAGAGCTCAGAATTGGTGTCTAAAGCCTTTGAATCACGAGAATAGTTTTTGTGTTTACAATTTAGGAGGATTGGCTTTGGCGTTTTTTTTGTGTGAATCAGTTGAAATGGTGGCGGTTCCAGTAAATACTTCTAAGCAAACTGTCTAATTGTGGTAAAACAGTTAAAATACACAATGAGAGTTCCCAGAAATGATTAAGAACGTGTAATAAACCCCTCAAGTACACGTAAATAGATTCTTACTACATTTACTGTCGAATTCAACACGGAGGTTTCCAGTGGAAAGCTGTGAAATGACGAAAATACTGGTAATGTTTACAAGTCCGGGTACTTCAGGTGGCGTTTTCACGGGACTGTGCTTTCAATTATTACGAGTTCATGTTTACAGAGCTCAGAATTGGTGTCTAATGCCTTTGAATCACGAGAATAGTTTTTGTGTTTACAATTTAGGAGGATTGGCTTTTGCGTTTTTTTTTGTGAATGAGTTAAAATGGTGGCGGTTCCAGTAAATACTTCTAAGCAAACTGTCTAATTGTGGTAAAACTGTGAAAATACACAATGAGAGTTCCCAGAAATGATTAAGAACGTGTAATAAACATCTCAAGTACACGTAAATAGATTCTTACTACATTTACTGTCGAATTCAACACGGAGGTTTCCAGTGGAAAGCTGTGAAATGAAGAAAATACTGGTAATGTTTACAAGTACGGATACTTCTGGTGGCGTTTTCACGGGACTGTGCTTTCAAATATTAAGAGTTCATGTTTACAGAGCTAAGAATTGGTGTCTAAAGCCTTTGAATCACGAGAATAGTTTTTGTGTTTACAATTTAGGAGGATTGGCTTTGGCGTTTTTTTTGTGTGAATCAGTTAAAATGGTGGCGGTTCCAGTAAATACTTCTAAGCAAACTGTCTAATTGTGGTAAAGCTGTTAAAATACACAATGAGAGTTCCCAGAAATGATTAAGAACGTGTAATAAACATCTCAAGTACACGTAAATAGATTCTTACTACATTTACTGTCGAATTCAATCACGGAGGTTTCCAGTGCAAAGCTTTGAAATGACGAAAATACTGGTAATGTTTACAAGTCCGGGTACTTCGGGTGGCGTTTTCACGGGACTGTGCTTTCAATTATTACGAGTTCATGTTTACAGAGCTCAGAATTGGTGTCTAAAGCCTTTGAATCACGAGAATAGTTTTTGTGTTTACAATTTAGGAGGATTGGCTTTGGCGGTTTTTTTTGTGTGAATCAGTTAAAATGGTGGCGGTTCCAGTAAATACTTCTAAGCAAACTGTCTAATTGTGGTAAAGCTGTTAAAATACAAAATGAGAGTTCCCAGAAATGATTAAGAACGTGTAATAAACATCTCAAGTACACGTAAATAGATTCTTACTACATTTACTGTCGAATTCAATCACGGAGGTTTCCAGTGGAAAGCTGTGAAATGACGAAAATACTGGTAATGTTTACAAGTCCGGGTACTTCTGGTGGCGTTTTCACGGGACTGTGCTTTCAAATATTAAGAGTTCATGTTTACAGAGCTCAGAATTGGTGTCTAAAGCCTTTGAATCACGAGAATATTTTTTGTGTTTACAATTTAGGAGGATTGGCTTTGGCGTTTTTTTTTGTGTGAATCAGTTAAAATGGTGGCGGTTCCAGTAAACAGTTCTAAGCAAACTGTCTAATTGTGGTAAAACTGTTAAAATACACAATGAGAGTTCCCAGAAATGATTAAGAACGTGTAATAAACATCTCAAGTACACGTAAATAGATTCTTACTACATTTACTGTTGAATTAAACACGGAGGTTTCCAGTGGAAAGCTGTGAAATGACGAAAATACTGGTAATGTTTACAAGTCCGGGTACTTCGGGTGTCGTTTTCACGGGACTGTGATTTCAATTATTACGAGTTCATGTTTACAGAGCTCAGAATTGGTGTCTAAAGCCTTTGAATCACGAGAATAGTTTTTGTGTTTACAATTTAGGAGGATTGGCTTTGGCGGTTTTTTTTGTGTGAATCAGTTAAAATGGTGGCGGTTCCAGTAAATACTTCTAAGCAAACTGTCTAATTGTGGTAAAACTGTTAAAATACACAATGAGAGTTCCCAGAAATGATTAAGAACGTGTAATAAACATCTCAAGTACACGTAAATAGATTCTTACTACATTTACTGTCGAATTAAACACGGAGGTTTCCAGTGGAAAGCTGTGAAATGACGAAAATACTGGTAATGTTTACAAGTACGGGTACTTCTGGTGGCGTTTTCACGGGACTGTGCTTTCAAATATTAAGAGTTCATGTTTACAGAGCTCAGAATTGGTGTCTAAAGCCTTTGAATCACGAGAATAGTTTTTGTGTTTACAATTTAGGAGGATTGGCTTTGGCGTTTTTTTTGTGTGAATCAGTCAAAATGGTGGCGGTTCCAGTAAATACTTCTAAGCAAACTGTCTAATTGTGGTAAAACTGTTAAAATACACAATGAGAGTTCCCAGAAATGATTAAGAACGTGTAATAAACCCCTCAAGTACACGTAAATAGATTCTTACTACATTTACTGTCGAATTCAACACGGAGGTTTCCAGTGGAAAGCTGTGAAATGACGAAAATACTGGTAATGTTTACAAGTACGGGTACTTCTGGTGGCGTTTTCACGGGACTGTGCTTTCAAATATTAAGAGTTCATGTTTACAGAGCTCAGAATTGGTGTCGAAAGCCTTTAAATCACGAGAATAGTTTTTGTGTTTACAATTGAGGAGGATTGGCTTTGGCGTTTTTTTTGTGTGAATCAGTCAAAATGGTGGCGGTTCCAGTAAATACTTCTAAGCAAACTGTCTAATTGTGGTAAAACTGTTAAAATACACAATGAGAGTTCCCAGAAATGATTAAGAACGTGTAATAAACATCTCAAGTACACGTAAATAGATTCTTACTACATTTACTGTCGAATTCAACACGGAGGTTTCCAGTGGAAAGCTGTGAAATGACGAAAATACTGGTAATGTTTACAAGTCCGGGTACTTCGGGTGGCGTTTTCACGGGACTGTGCTTTCAATTATTACGAGTTCATGTTTACAGAGCTCAGAATTGGTGTCTAAAGCCTTTGAATCACGAGAATAGTTTTTGTGTTTACATTTTAGGAGGATTGGCTTTTGCGTTTTTTTTGTGTGAATCAGTTAAAATGGTGGCGGTTCCAGTAAACAGTTCTAAGCAAACTGTCTAATTGTGGTAAAACTGTTAAAATACACAATGAGAGTTCCCAGAAATGATTAAGAACGTGTAATAAACATCTCAAGTACACGTAAATAGATTCTTACTACATTTACTGTCGAATTCAACACGGAGGTTTCCAGTGGAAAGCTGTGAAATGAAGAAAATACTGGTAATGTTTACAAGTACGGATACTTCTGGTGGCGTTTTCACGGGACTGTGCTTTCAAATATTAAGAGTTCATGTTTACAGAGCTAAGAATTGGTGTCTAAAGCCTTTGAATCACGAGAATAGTTTTTGTGTTTACAATTGAGGAGGATTGGCTTTGGCGTTTTTTTTGGTGAATCAGTCAAAATGGTGGCGGTTCCAGTAAATACTTCTAAGCAAACTGTCTAATTGTGGTAAAACTGTTAAAATACACAATGAGAGTTCCCAGAAATGATTAAGAACGTGTAATAAACCCCTCAAGAACACGTAAATAGATTCTTGCTACATTTACTGTCGAATTCAATCACGGAGGTTTCCAGTGCAAAGCTTTGAAATGACGAAAATACTGGTAATGTTTACAAGTCCGGGTACTTCGGGTGGCGTTTTCACGGGACTGTGCTTTCAATTATTACGAGTTCATGTTTACAGAGCTCAGAATTGGTGTCTAAAGCCTTTGAATCACGAGAATAGTTTTTGTGTTTACAATTTAGGAGGATTGGCTTTGGCGGTTTTTTTTGTGTGAATCAGTTAAAATGGTGGCGGTTCCAGTAAATACTTCTAAGCAAACTGTCTAATTGTGGTAAAGCTGTTAAAATACACAATGAGAGTTCCCAGAAATGATTAAGAACGTGTAATAAACATCTCAAGTACACGTAAATAGATTCTTACTACATTTACTGTCGAATTCAATCACGGAGGTTTCCAGTGGAAAGCTGTGAAATGACGAAAATACTGGTAATGTTTACAAGTCCGGGTACTTCTGGTGGCGTTTTCACGGGACTGTGCTTTCAAATATTAAGAGTTCATGTTTACAGAGCTCAGAATTGGTGTCTAAAGCCTTTGAATCACGAGAATATTTTTTGTGTTTACAATTTAGGAGGATTGGCTTTGGCGTTTTTTTTGGTGAATCAGTCAAAATGGTGGCGGTTCCAGTAAATACTTCTAAGCAAACTGTCTAATTGTGGTAAAACTGTTAAAATACACAATGAGAGTTCCCAGAAATGATTAAGAACGTGTAATAAACCCCTCAAGAACACGTAAATAGATTCTTGCTACATTTACTGTCGAATTCAATCACGGAGGTTTCCAGTGCAAAGCTTTGAAATGACGAAAATACTGGTAATGTTTACAAGTCCGGGTACTTCGGGTGGCGTTTTCACGGGACTGTGCTTTCAATTATTACGAGTTCATGTTTACAGAGCTCAGAATTGGTGTCTAAAGCCTTTGAATCACGAGAATAGTTTTTGTGTTTACAATTTAGGAGGATTGGCTTTGGCGGTTTTTTTTGTGTGAATCAGTTAAAATGGTGGCGGTTCCAGTAAACAGTTCTAAGCAAATTGTCTAATTGTGGTAAAACTGTTAAAATACACAATGAGAGTTCCCAGAAATGATTAAGAACGTGTAATAAACATCTCAAGTACACGTAAATATATTCTTACTACATTTACTGTCGAATTCAACACGGAGGTTTCCAGTGGAAAGCTGTGAAATGACGAAAATACTGGTAATGTTTACAAGTCCGGGTACTTCGGGTGGCGTTTTCACGGGACTGTGCTTTCAATTATTACGAGTTCATGTTTACAGAGCTCAGAATTGGTGTCTAAAGCCTTTGAATCACGAGAATAGTTTTTGTGTTTACAATTTAGGAGGATTGGCTTTGGCGTTTTTTTTGTGTGAATCAGTTAAAATGGTGGCGGTTCCAGTAAACAGTTCTAAGCAAACTGTCTAATTGTGGTAAAACTGTTAAAATACACAATGAGAGTTCCCAGAAATGATTAAGAACGTGTAATAAACCCCTCAAGTACACGTAAATAGATTCTTACTACATTTACTGTCGAATTCAACACGGAGGTTTCCAGTGGAAAGCTGTGAAATGACGAAAATACTGGTAATGTTTACAAGTCCGGGTACTTCGGGTGGCGTTTTCACGGGACTGTGCTTTCAATTATTACGAGTTCATGTTTACAGAGCTCAGAATTGGTGTCTAAAGCCTTTGAATCACGAGAATAGTTTTTGTGTTTACAATTTAGGAGGATTGGCTTTTGCGTTTTTTTTGTGTGAATCAGTTAAAATGGTGGCGGTTCCAGTAAACAGTTCTAAGCAAACTGTCTAATTGTGGTAAAACTGTTAAAATACACAATGAGAGTTCCCAGAAATGATTAAGAACGTGTAATAAACATCTCAAGTACACGTAAATAGATTCTTACTACATTTACTGTCGAATTCAACACGGAGGTTTCCAGTGGAAAGCTGTGAAATGAAGAAAATACTGGTAATGTTTACAAGTACGGATACTTCTGGTGGCGTTTTCACGGGACTGTGCTTTCAAATATTAAGAGTTCATGTTTACAGAGCTAAGAATTGGTGTCTAAAGCCTTTGAATCACGAGAATAGTTTTTGTGTTTACAATTGAGGAGGATTGGCTTTGGCGTTTTTTTTGGTGAATCAGTCAAAATGGTGGCGGTTCCAGTAAATACTTCTAAGCAAACTGTCTAATTGTGGTAAAACTGTTAAAATACACAATGAGAGTTCCCAGAAATGATTAAGAACGTGTAATAAACCCCTCAAGAACACGTAAATAGATTCTTGCTACATTTACTGTCGAATTCAATCACGGAGGTTTCCAGTGCAAAGCTTTGAAATGACGAAAATACTGGTAATGTTTACAAGTCCGGGTACTTCGGGTGGCGTTTTCACGGGACTGTGCTTTCAATTATTACGAGTTCATGTTTACAGAGCTCAGAATTGGTGTCTAAAGCCTTTGAATCACGAGAATAGTTTTTGTGTTTACAATTTAGGAGGATTGGCTTTGGCGGTTTTTTTTGTGTGAATCAGTTAAAATGGTGGCGGTTCCAGTAAATACTTCTAAGCAAACTGTCTAATTGTGGTAAAGCTGTTAAAATACACAATGAGAGTTCCCAGAAATGATTAAGAACGTGTAATAAACATCTCAAGTACACGTAAATAGATTCTTACTACATTTACTGTCGAATTCAATCACGGAGGTTTCCAGTGGAAAGCTGTGAAATGACGAAAATACTGGTAATGTTTACAAGTCCGGGTACTTCTGGTGGCGTTTTCACGGGACTGTGCTTTCAAATATTAAGAGTTCATGTTTACAGAGCTCAGAATTGGTGTCTAAAGCCTTTGAATCACGAGAATATTTTTTGTGTTTACAATTTAGGAGGATTGGCTTTGGCGTTTTTTTTGGTGAATCAGTCAAAATGGTGGCGGTTCCAGTAAATACTTCTAAGCAAACTGTCTAATTGTGGTAAAACTGTTAAAATACACAATGAGAGTTCCCAGAAATGATTAAGAACGTGTAATAAACCCCTCAAGAACACGTAAATAGATTCTTGCTACATTTACTGTCGAATTCAATCACGGAGGTTTCCAGTGCAAAGCTTTGAAATGACGAAAATACTGGTAATGTTTACAAGTCCGGGTACTTCGGGTGGCGTTTTCACGGGACTGTGCTTTCAATTATTACGAGTTCATGTTTACAGAGCTCAGAATTGGTGTCTAAAGCCTTTGAATCACGAGAATAGTTTTTGTGTTTACAATTTAGGAGGATTGGCTTTTGCGTTTTTTTTTGTGAATGAGTTAAAATGGTGGCGGTTCCAGTAAATACTTCTAAGCAAACTGTCTAATTGTGGTAAAACTGTTAAAATACACAATGAGAGTTCCCAGAAATGATTAAGAACGTGTAATAAACATCTCAAGTACACGTAAATAGATTCTTACTACATTTACTGTCGAATTCAACACGGAGGTTTCCAGTGGAAAGCTGTGAAATGAAGAAAATACTGGTAATGTTTACAAGTACGGATACTTCTGGTGGCGTTTTCACGGGACTGTGCTTTCAAATATTAAGAGTTCATGTTTACAGAGCTAAGAATTGGTGTCTAAAGCCTTTGAATCACGAGAATAGTTTTTGTGTTTACAATTTAGGAGGATTGGCTTTGGCGTTTTTTTTGTGTGAATCAGTTAAAATGGTGGCGGTTCCAGTAAATACTTCTAAGCAAACTGTCTAATTGTGGTAAAGCTGTTAAAATACACAATGAGAGTTCCCAGAAATGATTAAGAACGTGTAATAAACATCTCAAGTACACGTAAATAGATTCTTACTACATTTACTGTCGAATTAAACACGGAGGTTTCCAGTGGAAAGCTGTGAAATGACGAAAATACTGGTAATGTTTACAAGTCCGGGTACTTCGGGTGGCGTTTTCACGGGACTGTGATTTCAATTATTACGAGTTCATGTTTACAGAGCTCAGAATTGGTGTCTAAAGCCTTTGAATCACGAGAATAGTTTTTGTGTTTACAATTTAGGAGGATTGGCTTTGGCGGTTTTTTTCGTGTGAATCAGTTAAAATGGTGGCGGTTCCAGTAAATACTTCTAAGCAAACTGTCTAATTGTGGTAAAACTGTTAAAATACACAATGAGAGTTCCCAGAAATGATTAAGAACGTGTAATAAACATCTCAAGTACACGTAAATAGATTCTTACTACATTTACTGTCGAATTAAACACGGAGGTTTCCAGTGGAAAGCTGTGAAATGACGAAAATACTGGTAATGTTTACAAGTACGGGTACTTCTGGTGGCGTTTTCACGGGACTGTGCTTTCAAATATTAAGAGTTCATGTTTACAGAGCTCAGAATTGGTGTCTAAAGCCTTTGAATCACGAGAATAGTTTTTGTGTTTACAATTTAGGAGGATTGGCTTTGGCGTTTTTTTTGTGTGAATCAGTCAAAATGGTGGCGGTTCCACTAAATACTTCTAAGCAAACTGTCTAATTGTGGTAAAACTGTTAAAATACACAATGAGAGTTCCCAGAAATGATTAAGAACGTGTAATAAACCCCTCAAGTACACGTAAATAGATTCTTACTACATTTACTGTCGAATTCAACACGGAGGTTTCCAGTGGAAAGCTGTGAAATGACGAAAATACTGGTAATGTTTACAAGTACGGGTACTTCTGGTGGCGTTTTCACGGGACTGTGCTTTCAAATATTAAGAGTTCATGTTTACAGAGCTCAGAATTGGTGTCTAAAGCCTTTAAATCACGAGAATAGTTTTTGTGTTTACAATTTAGGAGGATTGGCTTTGGCGTTTTTTTTGTGTGAATCAGTCAAAATGGTGGCGGTTCCAGTAAATACTTCTAAGCAAACTGTCTAATTGTGGTAAAACTGTTAAAATACACAATGAGAGTTCCCAGAAATGATTAAGAACGTGTAATAAACATCTCAAGTACACGTAAATAGATTCTTACTACATTTACTGTCGAATTCAACACGGAGGTTTCCAGTGGAAAGCTGTGAAATGACGAAAATACTGGTAATGTTTACAAGTACGGGTACTTCTGGTGGCGTTTTCACGGGACTGTGCTTTCAATTATTACGAGTTCATGTTTACAGAGCTCAGAATTGGTGTCTAAAGCCTTTGAATCACGAGAATAGTTTTTGTGTTTACAATTTAGGAGGATTGGCTTTGGCGTTTTTTTTGTGTGAATCAGTTGAAATGGTGGCGGTTCCAGTAAACAGTTCTAAGCAAACTGTCTAATTGTGGTAAAACTGTTAAAATACACAATGAGAGTTCCCAGAAATGATTAAGAACGTGTAATAAACATCTCAAGTACACGTAAATAGATTCTTACTACATTTACTGTCGAATTAAACACGGAGGTTTCCAGTGGAAAGCTGTGAAATGACGAAAATACTGGTAATGTTTACAAGTCCGGGTACTTCGGGTGGCGTTTTCACGGGACTGTGCTTTCAATTATTACGAGTTCATGTTTACAGAGCTCAGAATTGGTGTCTAAAGCCTTTGAATCACGAGAATAGTTTTTGTGTTTACAATTTAGGAGGATTGGCTTTGGCGTTTTTTTTGTGTGAATCAGTTGAAATGGTGGCGGTTCCAGTAAATACTTCTAAGCAAACTGTCTAATTGTGGTAAAACTGTTAAAATACACAATGAGAGTTCCCAGAAATGATTAAGAACGTGTAATAAACCCCTCAAGTACACGTAAATAGATTCTTACTACATTTACTGTCGAATTCAACACGGAGGTTTCCAGTGGAAAGCTGTGAAATGACGAAAATACTGGTAATGTTTACAAGTCCGGGTACTTCAGGTGGCGTTTTCACGGGACTGTGCTTTCAATTATTACGAGTTCATGTTTACAGAGCTCAGAATTGGTGTCTAAAGCCTTTGAATCACGAGAATAGTTTTTGTGTTTACAATTTAGGAGGATTGGCTTTGGCGTTTTTTTTGTGTGAATCAGTCAAAATGGTGGCGGTTCCAGTAAATACTTCTAAGCAAACTGTCTAATTGTGGTAAAACTGTTAAAATACACAATGAGAGTTCCCAGAAATGATTAAGAACGTGTAATAAACATCTCAAGTACACGTAAATAGATTCTTACTACATTTACTGTCGAATTCAACACGGAGGTTTCCAGTGGAAAGCTGTGAAATGACGAAAATACTGGTAATGTTTACAAGTACGGGTACTTCTGGTGGCGTTTTCACGGGACTGTGCTTTCAATTATTACGAGTTCATGTTTACAGAGCTCAGAATTGGTGTCTAAAGCCTTTGAATCACGAGAATAGTTTTTGTGTTTACAATTTAGGAGGATTGGCTTTGGCGTTTTTTTTGTGTGAATCAGTTGAAATGGTGGCGGTTCCAGTAAACAGTTCTAAGCAAACTGTCTAATTGTGGTAAAACTGTTAAAATACACAATGAGAGTTCCCAGAAATGATTAAGAACGTGTAATAAACATCTCAAGTACACGTAAATAGATTCTTACTACATTTACTGTCGAATTAAACACGGAGGTTTCCAGTGGAAAGCTGTGAAATGACGAAAATACTGGTAATGTTTACAAGTCCGGGTACTTCGGGTGGCGTTTTCACGGGACTGTGCTTTCAATTATTACGAGTTCATGTTTACAGAGCTCAGAATTGGTGTCTAAAGCCTTTGAATCACGAGAATAGTTTTTGTGTTTACAATTTAGGAGGATTGGCTTTGGCGTTTTTTTTGTGTGAATCAGTTGAAATGGTGGCGGTTCCAGTAAATACTTCTAAGCAAACTGTCTAATTGTGGTAAAACAGTTAAAATACACAATGAGAGTTCCCAGAAATGATTAAGAACGTGTAATAAACCCCTCAAGTACACGTAAATAGATTCTTACTACATTTACTGTCGAATTCAACACGGAGGTTTCCAGTGGAAAGCTGTGAAATGACGAAAATACTGGTAATGTTTACAAGTCCGGGTACTTCAGGTGGCGTTTTCACGGGACTGTGCTTTCAATTATTACGAGTTCATGTTTACAGAGCTCAGAATTGGTGTCTAAAGCCTTTGAATCACGAGAATAGTTTTTGTGTTTACAATTTAGGAGGATTGGCTTTGGCGTTTTTTTTGTGTGAATCAGTCAAAATGGTGGCGGTTCCAGTAAATACTTCTAAGCAAACTGTCTAATTGTGGTAAAACTGTTAAAATACACAATGAGAGTTCCCAGAAATGATTAAGAACGTGTAATAAACATCTCAAGTACACGTAAATAGATTCTTACTACATTTACTGTCGAATTCAACACGGAGGTTTCCAGTGGAAAGCTGTGAAATGACGAAAATACTGGTAATGTTTACAAGTACGGGTACTTCTGGTGGCGTTTTCACGGGACTGTGCTTTCAATTATTACGAGTTCATGTTTACAGAGCTCAGAATTGGTGTCTAAAGCCTTTGAATCACGAGAATAGTTTTTGTGTTTACAATTTAGGAGGATTGGCTTTGGCGTTTTTTTTGTGTGAATCAGTTGAAATGGTGGCGGTTCCAGTAAACAGTTCTAAGCAAACTGTCTAATTGTGGTAAAACTGTTAAAATACACAATGAGAGTTCCCAGAAATGATTAAGAACGTGTAATAAACATCTCAAGTACACGTAAATAGATTCTTACTACATTTACTGTCGAATTAAACACGGAGGTTTCCAGTGGAAAGCTGTGAAATGACGAAAATACTGGTAATGTTTACAAGTCCGGGTACTTCGGGTGGCGTTTTCACGGGACTGTGCTTTCAATTATTACGAGTTCATGTTTACAGAGCTCAGAATTGGTGTCTAAAGCCTTTGAATCACGAGAATAGTTTTTGTGTTTACAATTTAGGAGGATTGGCTTTGGCGTTTTTTTTGTGTGAATCAGTTGAAATGGTGGCGGTTCCAGTAAATACTTCTAAGCAAACTGTCTAATTGTGGTAAAACTGTTAAAATACACAATGAGAGTTCCCAGAAATGATTAAGAACGTGTAATAAACCCCTCAAGTACACGTAAATAGATTCTTACTACATTTACTGTCGAATTCAACACGGAGGTTTCCAGTGGAAAGCTGTGAAATGACGAAAATACTGGTAATGTTTACAAGTCCGGGTACTTCAGGTGGCGTTTTCACGGGACTGTGCTTTCAATTATTACGAGTTCATGTTTACAGAGCTCAGAATTGGTGTCTAAAGCCTTTGAATCACGAGAATAGTTTTTGTGTTTACAATTTAGGAGGATTGGCTTTGGCGTTTTTTTTGTGTGAATCAGTCAAAATGGTGGCGGTTCCAGTAAATACTTCTAAGCAAACTGTCTAATTGTGGTAAAACTGTTAAAATACACAATGAGAGTTCCCAGAAATGATTAAGAACGTGTAATAAACATCTCAAGTACACGTAAATAGATTCTTACTACATTTACTGTCGAATTCAACACGGAGGTTTCCAGTGGAAAGCTGTGAAATGACGAAAATACTGGTAATGTTTACAAGTACGGGTACTTCTGGTGGCGTTTTCACGGGACTGTGCTTTCAATTATTACGAGTTCATGTTTACAGAGCTCAGAATTGGTGTCTAAAGCCTTTGAATCACGAGAATAGTTTTTGTGTTTACAATTTAGGAGGATTGGCTTTGGCGTTTTTTTTGTGTGAATCAGTTGAAATGGTGGCGGTTCCAGTAAACAGTTCTAAGCAAACTGTCTAATTGTGGTAAAACTGTTAAAATACACAATGAGAGTTCCCAGAAATGATTAAGAACGTGTAATAAACATCTCAAGTACACGTAAATAGATTCTTACTACATTTACTGTCGAATTAAACACGGAGGTTTCCAGTGGAAAGCTGTGAAATGACGAAAATACTGGTAATGTTTACAAGTCCGGGTACTTCGGGTGGCGTTTTCACGGGACTGTGCTTTCAATTATTACGAGTTCATGTTTACAGAGCTCAGAATTGGTGTCTAAAGCCTTTGAATCACGAGAATAGTTTTTGTGTTTACAATTTAGGAGGATTGGCTTTGGCGTTTTTTTTGTGTGAATCAGTTGAAATGGTGGCGGTTCCAGTAAATACTTCTAAGCAAACTGTCTAATTGTGGTAAAACAGTTAAAATACACAATGAGAGTTCCCAGAAATGATTAAGAACGTGTAATAAACCCCTCAAGTACACGTAAATAGATTCTTACTACATTTACTGTCGAATTCAACACGGAGGTTTCCAGTGGAAAGCTGTGAAATGACGAAAATACTGGTAATGTTTACAAGTCCGGGTACTTCAGGTGGCGTTTTCACGGGACTGTGCTTTCAATTATTACGAGTTCATGTTTACAGAGCTCAGAATTGGTGTCTAAAGCCTTTGAATCACGAGAATAGTTTTTGTGTTTACAATTTAGGAGGATTGGCTTTTGCGTTTTTTTTTGTGAATGAGTTAAAATGGTGGCGGTTCCAGTAAATACTTCTAAGCAAACTGTCTAATTGTGGTAAAACTGTTAAAATACACAATGAGAGTTCCCAGAAATGATTAAGAACGTGTAATAAACATCTCAAGTACACGTAAATAGATTCTTACTACATTTACTGTCGAATTCAACACGGAGGTTTCCAGTGGAAAGCTGTGAAATGAAGAAAATACTGGTAATGTTTACAAGTACGGATACTTCTGGTGGCGTTTTCACGGGACTGTGCTTTCAAATATTAAGAGTTCATGTTTACAGAGCTAAGAATTGGTGTCTAAAGCCTTTGAATCACGAGAATAGTTTTTGTGTTTACAATTTAGGAGGATTGGCTTTGGCGTTTTTTTTGTGTGAATCAGTTAAAATGGTGGCGGTTCCAGTAAATACTTCTAAGCAAACTGTCTAATTGTGGTAAAACTGTTAAAATACACAATGAGAGTTCCCAGAAATGATTAAGAACGTGTAATAAACATCTCAAGTACACGTAAATAGATTCTTACTACATTTACTGTCGAATTCAACACGGAGGTTTCCAGTGGAAAGCTGTGAAATGAAGAAAATACTGGTAATGTTTACAAGTACGGATACTTCTGGTGGCGTTTTCACGGGACTGTGCTTTCAAATATTAAGAGTTCATGTTTACAGAGCTAAGAATTGGTGTCTAAAGCCTTTGAATCACGAGAATAGTTTTTGTGTTTACAATTTAGGAGGATTGGCTTTGGCGTTTTTTTTGTGTGAATCAGTTAAAATGGTGGCGGTTCCAGTAAATACTTCTAAGCAAACTGTCTAATTGTGGTAAAGCTGTTAAAATACACAATGAGAGTTCCCAGAAATGATTAAGAACGTGTAATAAACATCTCAAGTACACGTAAATAGATTCTTACTACATTTACTGTCGAATTAAACACGGAGGTTTCCAGTGGAAAGCTGTGAAATGACGAAAATACTGGTAATGTTTACAAGTCCGGGTACTTCGGGTGGCGTTTTCACGGGACTGTGATTTCAATTATTACGAGTTCATGTTTACAGAGCTCAGAATTGGTGTCTAAAGCCTTTGAATCACGAGAATAGTTTTTGTGTTTACAATTTAGGAGGATTGGCTTTGGCGGTTTTTTTCGTGTGAATCAGTTAAAATGGTGGCGGTTCCAGTAAATACTTCTAAGCAAACTGTCTAATTGTGGTAAAACTGTTAAAATACACAATGAGAGTTCCCAGAAATGATTAAGAACGTGTAATAAACATCTCAAGTACACGTAAATAGATTCTTACTACATTTACTGTCGAATTAAACACGGAGGTTTCCAGTGGAAAGCTGTGAAATGACGAAAATACTGGTAATGTTTACAAGTACGGGTACTTCTGGTGGCGTTTTCACGGGACTGTGCTTTCAAATATTAAGAGTTCATGTTTACAGAGCTCAGAATTGGTGTCTAAAGCCTTTGAATCACGAGAATAGTTTTTGTGTTTACAATTTAGGAGGATTGGCTTTGGCGTTTTTTTTGTGTGAATCAGTTAAAATGGTGGCGGTTCCAGTAAATACTTCTAAGCAAACTGTCTAATTGTGGTAAAGCTGTTAAAATACACAATGAGAGTTCCCAGAAATGATTAAGAACGTGTAATAAACATCTCAAGTACACGTAAATAGATTCTTACTACATTTACTGTCGAATTAAACACGGAGGTTTCCAGTGGAAAGCTGTGAAATGACGAAAATACTGGTAATGTTTACAAGTCCGGGTACTTCGGGTGGCGTTTTCACGGGACTGTGATTTCAATTATTACGAGTTCATGTTTACAGAGCTCAGAATTGGTGTCTAAAGCCTTTGAATCACGAGAATAGTTTTTGTGTTTACAATTTAGGAGGATTGGCTTTGGCGGTTTTTTTCGTGTGAATCAGTTAAAATGGTGGCGGTTCCAGTAAATACTTCTAAGCAAACTGTCTAATTGTGGTAAAACTGTTAAAATACACAATGAGAGTTCCCAGAAATGATTAAGAACGTGTAATAAACATCTCAAGTACACGTAAATAGATTCTTACTACATTTACTGTCGAATTAAACACGGAGGTTTCCAGTGGAAAGCTGTGAAATGACGAAAATACTGGTAATGTTTACAAGTACGGGTACTTCTGGTGGCGTTTTCACGGGACTGTGCTTTCAAATATTAAGAGTTCATGTTTACAGAGCTCAGAATTGGTGTCTAAAGCCTTTGAATCACGAGAATAGTTTTTGTGTTTACAATTTAGGAGGATTGGCTTTGGCGTTTTTTTTGTGTGAATCAGTCAAAATGGTGGCGGTTCCACTAAATACTTCTAAGCAAACTGTCTAATTGTGGTAAAACTGTTAAAATACACAATGAGAGTTCCCAGAAATGATTAAGAACGTGTAATAAACCCCTCAAGTACACGTAAATAGATTCTTACTACATTTACTGTCGAATTCAACACGGAGGTTTCCAGTGGAAAGCTGTGAAATGACGAAAATACTGGTAATGTTTACAAGTACGGGTACTTCTGGTGGCGTTTTCACGGGACTGTGCTTTCAAATATTAAGAGTTCATGTTTACAGAGCTCAGAATTGGTGTCTAAAGCCTTTAAATCACGAGAATAGTTTTTGTGTTTACAATTTAGGAGGATTGGCTTTGGCGTTTTTTTTGTGTGAATCAGTCAAAATGGTGGCGGTTCCAGTAAATACTTCTAAGCAAACTGTCTAATTGTGGTAAAACTGTTAAAATACACAATGAGAGTTCCCAGAAATGATTAAGAACGTGTAATAAACATCTCAAGTACACGTAAATAGATTCTTACTACATTTACTGTCGAATTCAACACGGAGGTTTCCAGTGGAAAGCTGTGAAATGACGAAAATACTGGTAATGTTTACAAGTACGGGTACTTCTGGTGGCGTTTTCACGGGACTGTGCTTTCAATTATTACGAGTTCATGTTTACAGAGCTCAGAATTGGTGTCTAAAGCCTTTGAATCACGAGAATAGTTTTTGTGTTTACAATTTAGGAGGATTGGCTTTGGCGTTTTTTTTGTGTGAATCAGTTGAAATGGTGGCGGTTCCAGTAAACAGTTCTAAGCAAACTGTCTAATTGTGGTAAAACTGTTAAAATACACAATGAGAGTTCCCAGAAATGATTAAGAACGTGTAATAAACATCTCAAGTACACGTAAATAGATTCTTACTACATTTACTGTCGAATTAAACACGGAGGTTTCCAGTGGAAAGCTGTGAAATGACGAAAATACTGGTAATGTTTACAAGTCCGGGTACTTCGGGTGGCGTTTTCACGGGACTGTGCTTTCAATTATTACGAGTTCATGTTTACAGAGCTCAGAATTGGTGTCTAAAGCCTTTGAATCACGAGAATAGTTTTTGTGTTTACAATTTAGGAGGATTGGCTTTGGCGTTTTTTTTGTGTGAATCAGTTGAAATGGTGGCGGTTCCAGTAAATACTTCTAAGCAAACTGTCTAATTGTGGTACAACTGTTAAAATACACAATGAGAGTTCCCAGAAATGATTAAGAACGTGTAATAAACCCCTCAAGTACACGTAAATAGATTCTTACTACATTTACTGTCGAATTCAACACGGAGGTTTCCAGTGGAAAGCTGTGAAATGACGAAAATACTGGTAATGTTTACAAGTCCGGGTACTTCAGGTGGCGTTTTCACGGGACTGTGCTTTCAATTATTACGAGTTCATGTTTACAGAGCTCAGAATTGGTGTCTAAAGCCTTTGAATCACGAGAATAGTTTTTGTGTTTACAATTTAGGAGGATTGGCTTTGGCGTTTTTTTTGTGTGAATCAGTCAAAATGGTGGCGGTTCCAGTAAATACTTCTAAGCAAACTGTCTAATTGTGGTAAAACTGTTAAAATACACAATGAGAGTTCCCAGAAATGATTAAGAACGTGTAATAAACATCTCAAGTACACGTAAATAGATTCTTACTACATTTACTGTCGAATTCAACACGGAGGTTTCCAGTGGAAAGCTGTGAAATGACGAAAATACTGGTAATGTTTACAAGTACGGGTACTTCTGGTGGCGTTTTCACGGGACTGTGCTTTCAATTATTACGAGTTCATGTTTACAGAGCTCAGAATTGGTGTCTAAAGCCTTTGAATCACGAGAATAGTTTTTGTGTTTACAATTTAGGAGGATTGGCTTTGGCGTTTTTTTTGTGTGAATCAGTTGAAATGGTGGCGGTTCCAGTAAACAGTTCTAAGCAAACTGTCTAATTGTGGTAAAACTGTTAAAATACACAATGAGAGTTCCCAGAAATGATTAAGAACGTGTAATAAACATCTCAAGTACACGTAAATAGATTCTTACTACATTTACTGTCGAATTAAACACGGAGGTTTCCAGTGGAAAGCTGTGAAATGACGAAAATACTGGTAATGTTTACAAGTCCGGGTACTTCGGGTGGCGTTTTCACGGGACTGTGCTTTCAATTATTACGAGTTCATGTTTACAGAGCTCAGAATTGGTGTCTAAAGCCTTTGAATCACGAGAATAGTTTTTGTGTTTACAATTTAGGAGGATTGGCTTTGGCGTTTTTTTTGTGTGAATCAGTTGAAATGGTGGCGGTTCCAGTAAATACTTCTAAGCAAACTGTCTAATTGTGGTAAAACAGTTAAAATACACAATGAGAGTTCCCAGAAATGATTAAGAACGTGTAATAAACCCCTCAAGTACACGTAAATAGATTCTTACTACATTTACTGTCGAATTCAACACGGAGGTTTCCAGTGGAAAGCTGTGAAATGACGAAAATACTGGTAATGTTTACAAGTCCGGGTACTTCAGGTGGCGTTTTCACGGGACTGTGCTTTCAATTATTACGAGTTCATGTTTACAGAGCTCAGAATTGGTGTCTAAAGCCTTTGAATCACGAGAATAGTTTTTGTGTTTACAATTTAGGAGGATTGGCTTTTGCGTTTTTTTTTGTGAATGAGTTAAAATGGTGGCGGTTCCAGTAAATACTTCTAAGCAAACTGTCTAATTGTGGTAAAACTGTTAAAATACACAATGAGAGTTCCCAGAAATGATTAAGAACGTGTAATAAACATCTCAAGTACACGTAAATAGATTCTTACTACATTTACTGTCGAATTCAACACGGAGGTTTCCAGTGGAAAGCTGTGAAATGAAGAAAATACTGGTAATGTTTACAAGTACGGATACTTCTGGTGGCGTTTTCACGGGACTGTGCTTTCAAATATTAAGAGTTCATGTTTACAGAGCTAAGAATTGGTGTCTAAAGCCTTTGAATCACGAGAATAGTTTTTGTGTTTACAATTTAGGAGGATTGGCTTTGGCGTTTTTTTTGTGTGAATCAGTTAAAATGGTGGCGGTTCCAGTAAATACTTCTAAGCAAACTGTCTAATTGTGGTAAAGCTGTTAAAATACACAATGAGAGTTCCCAGAAATGATTAAGAACGTGTAATAAACATCTCAAGTACACGTAAATAGATTCTTACTACATTTACTGTCGAATTCAATCACGGAGGTTTCCAGTGCAAAGCTTTGAAATGACGAAAATACTGGTAATGTTTACAAGTCCGGGTACTTCGGGTGGCGTTTTCACGGGACTGTGCTTTCAATTATTACGAGTTCATGTTTACAGAGCTCAGAATTGGTGTCTAAAGCCTTTGAATCACGAGAATAGTTTTTGTGTTTACAATTTAGGAGGATTGGCTTTGGCGGTTTTTTTTGTGTGAATCAGTTAAAATGGTGGCGGTTCCAGTAAATACTTCTAAGCAAACTGTCTAATTGTGGTAAAGCTGTTAAAATACAAAATGAGAGTTCCCAGAAATGATTAAGAACGTGTAATAAACATCTCAAGTACACGTAAATAGATTCTTACTACATTTACTGTCGAATTCAATCACGGAGGTTTCCAGTGGAAAGCTGTGAAATGACGAAAATACTGGTAATGTTTACAAGTCCGGGTACTTCTGGTGGCGTTTTCACGGGACTGTGCTTTCAAATATTAAGAGTTCATGTTTACAGAGCTCAGAATTGGTGTCTAAAGCCTTTGAATCACGAGAATATTTTTTGTGTTTACAATTTAGGAGGATTGGCTTTGGCGTTTTTTTTTGTGTGAATCAGTTAAAATGGTGGCGGTTCCAGTAAACAGTTCTAAGCAAACTGTCTAATTGTGGTAAAACTGTTAAAATACACAATGAGAGTTCCCAGAAATGATTAAGAACGTGTAATAAACCCCTCAAGTACACGTAAATAGATTCTTACTACATTTACTGTCGAATTCAACACGGAGGTTTCCAGTGGAAAGCTGTGAAATGACGAAAATACTGGTAATGTTTACAAGTACGGGTACTTCTGGTGGCGTTTTCACGGGACTGTGCTTTCAAATATTAAGAGTTCATGTTTACAGAGCTCAGAATTGGTGTCGAAAGCCTTTAAATCACGAGAATAGTTTTTGTGTTTACAATTTAGGAGGATTGGCTTTGGCGTTTTTTTTGTGTGAATCAGTCAAAATGGTGGCGGTTCCAGTAAATACTTCTAAGCAAACTGTCTAATTGTGGTAAAACTGTTAAAATACACAATGAGAGTTCCCAGAAATGATTAAGAACGTGTAATAAACATCTCAAGTACACGTAAATAGATTCTTACTACATTTACTGTCGAATTCAACACGGAGGTTTCCAGTGGAAAGCTGTGAAATGACGAAAATACTGGTAATGTTTACAAGTCCGGGTACTTCGGGTGGCGTTTTCACGGGACTGTGCTTTCAATTATTACGAGTTCATGTTTACAGAGCTCAGAATTGGTGTCTAAAGCCTTTGAATCACGAGAATAGTTTTTGTGTTTACAATTTAGGAGGATTGGCTTTTGCGTTTTTTTTGTGTGAATCAGTTAAAATGGTGGCGGTTCCAGTAAACAGTTCTAAGCAAACTGTCTAATTGTGGTAAAACTGTTAAAATACACAATGAGAGTTCCCAGAAATGATTAAGAACGTGTAATAAACATCTCAAGTACACGTAAATAGATTCTTACTACATTTACTGTCGAATTCAACACGGAGGTTTCCAGTGGAAAGCTGTGAAATGAAGAAAATACTGGTAATGTTTACAAGTACGGATACTTCTGGTGGCGTTTTCACGGGACTGTGCTTTCAAATATTAAGAGTTCATGTTTACAGAGCTAAGAATTGGTGTCTAAAGCCTTTGAATCACGAGAATAGTTTTTGTGTTTACAATTGAGGAGGATTGGCTTTGGCGTTTTTTTTGGTGAATCAGTCAAAATGGTGGCGGTTCCAGTAAATACTTCTAAGCAAACTGTCTAATTGTGGTAAAACTGTTAAAATACACAATGAGAGTTCCCAGAAATGATTAAGAACGTGTAATAAACCCCTCAAGAACACGTAAATAGATTCTTGCTACATTTACTGTCGAATTCAATCACGGAGGTTTCCAGTGCAAAGCTTTGAAATGACGAAAATACTGGTAATGTTTACAAGTCCGGGTACTTCGGGTGGCGTTTTCACGGGACTGTGCTTTCAATTATTACGAGTTCATGTTTACAGAGCTCAGAATTGGTGTCTAAAGCCTTTGAATCACGAGAATAGTTTTTGTGTTTACAATTTAGGAGGATTGGCTTTGGCGGTTTTTTTTGTGTGAATCAGTTAAAATGGTGGCGGTTCCAGTAAATACTTCTAAGCAAACTGTCTAATTGTGGTAAAGCTGTTAAAATACACAATGAGAGTTCCCAGAAATGATTAAGAACGTGTAATAAACATCTCAAGTACACGTAAATAGATTCTTACTACATTTACTGTCGAATTCAATCACGGAGGTTTCCAGTGGAAAGCTGTGAAATGACGAAAATACTGGTAATGTTTACAAGTCCGGGTACTTCTGGTGGCGTTTTCACGGGACTGTGCTTTCAAATATTAAGAGTTCATGTTTACAGAGCTCAGAATTGGTGTCTAAAGCCTTTGAATCACGAGAATATTTTTTGTGTTTACAATTTAGGAGGATTGGCTTTGGCGTTTTTTTTGGTGAATCAGTCAAAATGGTGGCGGTTCCAGTAAATACTTCTAAGCAAACTGTCTAATTGTGGGAAAACTGTTAAAATACACAATGAGAGTTCCCAGAAATGATTAAGAACGTGTAATAAACCCCTCAAGAACACGTAAATAGATTCTTGCTACATTTACTGTCGAATTCAATCACGGAGGTTTCCAGTGCAAAGCTTTGAAATGACGAAAATACTGGTAATGTTTACAAGTCCGGGTACTTCGGGTGGCGTTTTCACGGGACTGTGCTTTCAATTATTACGAGTTCATGTTTACAGAGCTCAGAATTGGTGTCTAAAGCCTTTGAATCACGAGAATAGTTTTTGTGTTTACAATTTAGGAGGATTGGCTTTGGCGGTTTTTTTTGTGTGAATCAGTTAAAATGGTGGCGGTTCCAGTAAACAGTTCTAAGCAAATTGTCTAATTGTGGTAAAACTGTTAAAATACACAATGAGAGTTCCCAGAAATGATTAAGAACGTGTAATAAACATCTCAAGTACACGTAAATAGATTCTTACTACATTTACTGTCGAATTCAACACGGAGGTTTCCAGTGGAAAGCTGTGAAATGACGAAAATACTGGTAATGTTTACAAGTCCGGGTACTTCGGGTGGCGTTTTCACGGGACTGTGCTTTCAATTATTACGAGTTCATGTTTACAGAGCTCAGAATTGGTGTCTAAAGCCTTTGAATCACGAGAATAGTTTTTGTGTTTACAATTTAGGAGGATTGGCTTTGGCGTTTTTTTTGTGTGAATCAGTTAAAATGGTGGCGGTTCCAGTAAACAGTTCTAAGCAAACTGTCTAATTGTGGTAAAACTGTTAAAATACACAATGAGAGTTCCCAGAAATGATTAAGAACGTGTAATAAACATCTCAAGTACACGTAAATAGATTCTTACTACATTTACTGTCGAATTCAATCACGGAGGTTTCCAGTGGAAAGCTGTGAAATGACGAAAATACTGGTAATGTTTACAAGTCCGGGTACTTCTGGTGGCGTTTTCACGGGACTGTGCTTTCAAATATTAAGAGTTCATGTTTACAGAGCTCAGAATTGGTGTCTAAAGCCTTTGAATCACGAGAATAGTTTTTGTGTTTACAATTTAGGAGGATTGGCTTTGGCGTTTTTTTTTGTGTGAATCAGTCAAAATGGTGGCGGTTCCAGTAAACAGTTCTAAGCAAACTGTCTAATTGTGGTAAAACTGTTAAAATACACAATGAGAGTTCCCAGAAATGATTAAGAACGTGTAATAAACATCTCAAGTACACGTAAATAGATTCTTACTACATTTACTGTCGAATTCAATCACGGAGGTTTCCAGTGGAAAGCTGTGAAATGACGAAAATACTGGTAATGTTTACAAGTCCGGGTACTTCTGGTGGCGTTTTCACGGGACTGTGCTTTCAAATATTAAGAGTTCATGTTTACAGAGCTCAGAATTGGTGTCTAAAGCCTTTGAATCACGAGAATATTTTTTGTGTTTACAATTTAGGAGGATTGGCTTTGGCGTTTTTTTTTGTGTGAATCAGTTAAAATGGTGGCGGTTCCAGTAAACAGTTCTAAGCAAACTGTCTAATTGTGGTAAAACTGTTAAAATACACAATGAGAGTTCCCAGAAATGATTAAGAACGTGTAATAAACATCTCAAGTACACGTAAATAGATTCTTACTACATTTACTGTCGAATTAAACACGGAGGTTTCCAGTGGAAAGCTGTGAAATGACGAAAATACTGGTAATGTTTACAAGTCCAGGTACTTCGGGTGTCGTTTTCACGGGACTGTGATTTCAATTATTACGAGTTCATGTTTACAGAGCTCAGAATTGGTGTCTAAAGCCTTTGAATCACGAGAATAGTTTTTGTGTTTACAATTTAGGAGGATTGGCTTTGGCGGTTTTTTTTGTGTGAATCAGTTAAAATGGTGGCGGTTCCAGTAAATACTTCTAAGCAAACTGTCTAATTGTGGTAAAACTGTTAAAATACACAATGAGAGTTCCCAGAAATGATTAAGAACGTGTAATAAACATCTCAAGTACACGTAAATAGATTCTTACTACATTTACTGTCGAATTAAACACGGAGGTTTCCAGTGGAAAGCTGTGAAATGACGAAAATACTGGTAATGTTTACAAGTACGGGTACTTCTGGTGGCGTTTTCACGGGACTGTGCTTTCAAATATTAAGAGTTCATGTTTACAGAGCTCAGAATTGGTGTCTAAAGCCTTTGAATCACGAGAATAGTTTTTGTGTTTACAATTTAGGAGGATTGGCTTTGGCGTTTTTTTTGTGTGAATCAGTCAAAATGGTGGCGGTTCCAGTAAATACTTCTAAGCAAACTGTCTAATTGTGGTAAAACTGTTAAAATACACAATGAGAGTTCCCAGAAATGATTAAGAACGTGTAATAAACCCCTCAAGTACACGTAAATAGATTCTTACTACATTTACTGTCGAATTCAACACGGAGGTTTCCAGTGGAAAGCTGTGAAATGACGAAAATACTGGTAATGTTTACAAGTACGGGTACTTCTGGTGGCGTTTTCACGGGACTGTGCTTTCAAATATTAAGAGTTCATGTTTACAGAGCTCAGAATTGGTGTCGAAAGCCTTTAAATCACGAGAATAGTTTTTGTGTTTACAATTTAGGAGGATTGGCTTTGGCGTTTTTTTTGTGTGAATCAGTCAAAATGGTGGCGGTTCCAGTAAATACTTCTAAGCAAACTGTCTAATTGTGGTAAAACTGTTAAAATACACAATGAGAGTTCCCAGAAATGATTAAGAACGTGTAATAAACATCTCAAGTACACGTAAATAGATTCTTACTACATTTACTGTCGAATTCAACACGGAGGTTTCCAGTGGAAAGCTGTGAAATGACGAAAATACTGGTAATGTTTACAAGTCCGGGTACTTCGGGTGGCGTTTTCACGGGACTGTGCTTTCAATTATTACGAGTTCATGTTTACAGAGCTCAGAATTGGTGTCTAAAGCCTTTGAATCACGAGAATAGTTTTTGTGTTTACAATTTAGGAGGATTGGCTTTGGCGTTTTTTTTGTGTGAATCAGTTGAAATGGTGGCGGTTCCAGTAAACAGTTCTAAGCAAACTGTCTAATTGTGGTAAAACTGTTAAAATACACAATGAGAGTTCCCAGAAATGATTAAGAACGTGTAATAAACATCTCAAGTACACGTAAATAGATTCTTACTACATTTACTGTCGAATTAAACACGGAGGTTTCCAGTGGAAAGCTGTGAAATGACGAAAATACTGGTAATGTTTACAAGTCCGGGTACTTCGGGTGGCGTTTTCACGGGACTGTGCTTTCAATTATTACGAGTTCATGTTTACAGAGCTCAGAATTGGTGTCTAAAGCCTTTGAATCACGAGAATAGTTTTTGTGTTTACAATTTAGGAGGATTGGCTTTGGCGTTTTTTTTGTGTGAATCAGTTAAAATGGTGGCGGTTCCAGTAAATACTTCTAAGCAAACTGTCTAATTGTGGTAAAACAGTTAAAATACACAATGAGAGTTCCCAGAAATGATTAAGAACGTGTAATAAACCCCTCAAGTACACGTAAATAGATTCTTACTACATTTACTGTCGAATTCAACACGGAGGTTTCCAGTGGAAAGCTGTGAAATGACGAAAATACTGGTAATGTTTACAAGTCCGGGTACTTCTGGTGGCGTTTTCCCGGGACTGTGCTTTCAATTATTACGAGTTCATGTTTACAGAGCTCAGAATTGGTGTCTAAAGCCTTTGAATCACGAGAATAGTTTTTGTGTTTACAATTTAGGAGGATTGGCTTTTGCGTTTTTTTTTTGTGAATGAGTTAAAATGGTGGCGGTTCCAGTAAATAACTCTAAGCAAACTGTCTAATTGTGGTAAAACTGTTAAAATACACAATGAGAGTTCCCAGAAATGATTAAGAACGTGTAATAAACATCTCAAGTACACGTAAATAGATTCTTACTACATTTACTGTCGAATTCAACACGGAGGTTTCCAGTGGAAAGCTGTGAAATGAAGAAAATACTGGTAATGTTTACAAGTACGGATACTTCTGGTGGCGTTTTCACGGGACTGTGCTTTCAAATATTAAGAGTTCATGTTTACAGAGCTAAGAATTGGTGTCTAAAGCCTTTGAATCACGAGAATAGTTTTTGTGTTTACAATTGAGGAGGATTGGCTTTGGCGTTTTTTTTGGTGAATCAGTCAAAATGGTGGCGGTTCCAGTAAATACTTCTAAGCAAACTGTCTAATTGTGGTAAAACTGTTAAAATACACAATGAGAGTTCCCAGAAATGATTAAGAACGTGTAATAAACCCCTCAAGAACACGTAAATAGATTCTTGCTACATTTACTGTCGAATTCAATCACGGAGGTTTCCAGTGCAAAGCTTTGAAATGACGAAAATACTGGTAATGTTTACAAGTCCGGGTACTTCGGGTGGCGTTTTCACGGGACTGTGCTTTCAATTATTACGAGTTCATGTTTACAGAGCTCAGAATTGGTGTCTAAAGCCTTTGAATCACGAGAATAGTTTTTGTGTTTACAATTTAGGAGGATTGGCTTTGGCGGTTTTTTTTGTGTGAATCAGTTAAAATGGTGGCGGTTCCAGTAAATACTTCTAAGCAAACTGTCTAATTGTGGTAAAGCTGTTAAAATACACAATGAGAGTTCCCAGAAATGATTAAGAACGTGTAATAAACATCTCAAGTACACGTAAATAGATTCTTACTACATTTACTGTCGAATTCAATCACGGAGGTTTCCAGTGGAAAGCTGTGAAATGACGAAAATACTGGTAATGTTTACAAGTCCGGGTACTTCTGGTGGCGTTTTCACGGGACTGTGCTTTCAAATATTAAGAGTTCATGTTTACAGAGCTCAGAATTGGTGTCTAAAGCCTTTGAATCACGAGAATATTTTTTGTGTTTACAATTTAGGAGGATTGGCTTTGGCGTTTTTTTTGGTGAATCAGTCAAAATGGTGGCGGTTCCAGTAAATACTTCTAAGCAAACTGTCTAATTGTGGTAAAACTGTTAAAATACACAATGAGAGTTCCCAGAAATGATTAAGAACGTGTAATAAACCCCTCAAGAACACGTAAATAGATTCTTGCTACATTTACTGTCGAATTCAATCACGGAGGTTTCCAGTGCAAAGCTTTGAAATGACGAAAATACTGGTAATGTTTACAAGTCCGGGTACTTCGGGTGGCGTTTTCACGGGACTGTGCTTTCAATTATTACGAGTTCATGTTTACAGAGCTCAGAATTGGTGTCTAAAGCCTTTGAATCACGAGAATAGTTTTTGTGTTTACAATTTAGGAGGATTGGCTTTGGCGGTTTTTTTTGTGTGAATCAGTTAAAATGGTGGCGGTTCCAGTAAACAGTTCTAAGCAAATTGTCTAATTGTGGTAAAACTGTTAAAATACACAATGAGAGTTCCCAGAAATGATTAAGAACGTGTAATAAACATCTCAAGTACACGTAAATAGATTCTTACTACATTTACTGTCGAATTCAACACGGAGGTTTCCAGTGGAAAGCTGTGAAATGACGAAAATACTGGTAATGTTTACAAGTCCGGGTACTTCGGGTGGCGTTTTCACGGGACTGTGCTTTCAATTATTACGAGTTCATGTTTACAGAGCTCAGAATTGGTGTCTAAAGCCTTTGAATCACGAGAATAGTTTTTGTGTTTACAATTTAGGAGGATTGGCTTTGGCGTTTTTTTTGTGTGAATCAGTTAAAATGGTGGCGGTTCCAGTAAACAGTTCTAAGCAAACTGTCTAATTGTGGTAAAACTGTTAAAATACACAATGAGAGTTCCCAGAAATGATTAAGAACGTGTAATAAACATCTCAAGTACACGTAAATAGATTCTTACTACATTTACTGTCGAATTCAATCACGGAGGTTTCCAGTGGAAAGCTGTGAAATGACGAAAATACTGGTAATGTTTACAAGTCCGGGTACTTCTGGTGGCGTTTTCACGGGACTGTGCTTTCAAATATTAAGAGTTCATGTTTACAGAGCTCAGAATTGGTGTCTAAAGCCTTTGAATCACGAGAATATTTTTTGTGTTTACAATTGAGGAGGATTGGCTTTGGCGTTTTTTTTTGTGTGAATCAGTTAAAATGGTGGCGGTTCCAGTAAACAGTTCTAAGCAAATTGTCTAATTGTGGTAAAACTGTTAAAATACACAATGAGAGTTCCCAGAAATGATTAAGAACGTGTAATAAACATCTCAAGTACACGTAAATAGATTCTTACTACATTTACTGTCGAATTCAACACGGAGGTTTCCAGTGGAAAGCTGTGAAATGACGAAAATACTGGTAATGTTTACAAGTCCGGGTACTTCGGGTGGCGTTTTCACGGGACTGTGCTTTCAATTATTACGAGTTCATGTTTACAGAGCTCAGAATTGGTGTCTAAAGCCTTTGAATCACGAGAATAGTTTTTGTGTTTACAATTGAGGAGGATTGGCTTTGGCGTTTTTTTTGGTGAATCAGTCAAAATGGTGGCGGTTCCAGTAAATACTTCTAAGCAAACTGTCTAATTGTGGTAAAACTGTTAAAATACACAATGAGAGTTCCCAGAAATGATTAAGAACGTGTAATAAACCCCTCAAGAACACGTAAATAGATTCTTGCTACATTTACTGTCGAATTCAATCACGGAGGTTTCCAGTGCAAAGCTTTGAAATGACGAAAATACTGGTAATGTTTACAAGTCCGGGTACTTCGGGTGGCGTTTTCACGGGACTGTGCTTTCAATTATTACGAGTTCATGTTTACAGAGCTCAGAATTGGTGTCTAAAGCCTCTGAATCACGAGAATAGTTTTTGTGTTTACAATTTAGGAGGATTGGCTTTGGCGGTTTTTTTTGTGTGAATCAGTTAAAATGGTGGCGGTTCCAGTAAATACTTCTAAGCAAACTGTCTAATTGTGGTAAAGCTGTTAAAATACACAATGAGAGTTCCCAGAAATGAATAAGAACGTGTAATAAACATCTCAAGTACACGTAAATAGATTCTTACTACATTTACTGTCGAATTCAATCACGGAGGTTTCCAGTGGAAAGCTGTGAAATGACGAAAATACTGGTAATGTTTACAAGTCCGGGTACTTCTGGTGGCGTTTTCACGGGACTGTGCTTTCAAATATTAAGAGTTCATGTTTACAGAGCTCTGAATTGGTGTCTAAAGCCTTTGAATCACGAGAATATTTTTTGTGTTTACAATTGAGGAGGATTGGCTTTGGCGTTTTTTTTTGTGTGAATCAGTTAAAATGGTGGCGGTTCCAGTAAACAGTTCTAAGCAAATTGTCTAATTGTGGTAAAACTGTTAAAATACACAATGAGAGTTCCCAGAAATGATTAAGAACGTGTAATAAACATCTCAAGTACACGTAAATAGATTCTTACTACATTTACTGTCGAATTCAACACGGAGGTTTCCAGTGGAAAGCTGTGAAATGACGAAAATACTGGTAATGTTTACAAGTCCGGGTACTTCGGGTGGCGTTTTCACGGGACTGTGCTTTCAATTATTACGAGTTCATGTTTACAGAGCTCAGAATTGGTGTCTAAAGCCTTTGAATCACGAGAATAGTTTTTGTGTTTACAATTGAGGAGGATTGGCTTTGGCGTTTTTTTTGGTGAATCAGTCAAAATGGTGGCGGTTCCAGTAAATACTTCTAAGCAAACTGTCTAATTGTGGTAAAACTGTTAAAATACACAATGAGAGTTCCCAGAAATGATTAAGAACGTGTAATAAACCCCTCAAGAACACGTAAATAGATTCTTGCTACATTTACTGTCGAATTCAATCACGGAGGTTTCCAGTGCAAAGCTTTGAAATGACGAAAATACTGGTAATGTTTACAAGTCCGGGTACTTCGGGTGGCGTTTTCACGGGACTGTGCTTTCAATTATTACGAGTTCATGTTTACAGAGCTCAGAATTGGTGTCTAAAGCCTCTGAATCACGAGAATAGTTTTTGTGTTTACAATTTAGGAGGATTGGCTTTGGCGGTTTTTTTTGTGTGAATCAGTTAAAATGGTGGCGGTTCCAGTAAATACTTCTAAGCAAACTGTCTAATTGTGGTAAAGCTGTTAAAATACACAATGAGAGTTCCCAGAAATGAATAAGAACGTGTAATAAACATCTCAAGTACACGTAAATAGATTCTTACTACATTTACTGTCGAATTAAACACGGAGGTTTCCAGTGGAAAGCTGTGAAATGACGAAAATACTGGTAATGTTTACAAGTACGGGTACTTCTGGTGGCGTTTTCACGGGACTGTGCTTTCAAATATTAAGAGTTCATGTTTACAGAGCTCAGAATTGGTGTCTAAAGCCTTTGAATCACGAGAATAGTTTTTGTGTTTACAATTTAGGAGGATTGGCTTTGGCGTTTTTTTTGTGTGAATCAGTCAAAATGGTGGCGGTTCCAGTAAATACTTCTAAGCAAACTGTCTAATTGTGGTAAAACTGTTAAAATACACAATGAGAGTTCCCAGAAATGATTAAGAACGTGTAATAAACCCCTCAAGTACACGTAAATAGATTCTTACTACATTTACTGTCGAATTCAACACGGAGGTTTCCAGTGGAAAGCTGTGAAATGACGAAAATACTGGTAATGTTTACAAGTACGGGTACTTCTGGTGGCGTTTTCACGGGACTGTGCTTTCAAATATTAAGAGTTCATGTTTACAGAGCTCAGAATTGGTGTCGAAAGCCTTTAAATCACGAGAATAGTTTTTGTGTTTACAATTTAGGAGGATTGGCTTTGGCGTTTTTTTTGTGTGAATCAGTCAAAATGGTGGCGGTTCCAGTAAATACTTCTAAGCAAACTGTCTAATTGTGGTAAAACTGTTAAAATACACAATGAGAGTTCCCAGAAATGATTAAGAACGTGTAATAAACATCTCAAGTACACGTAAATAGATTCTTACTACATTTACTGTCGAATTCAACACGGAGGTTTCCAGTGGAAAGCTGTGAAATGACGAAAATACTGGTAATGTTTACAAGTCCGGGTACTTCTGGTGGCGTTTTCACGGGACTGTGCTTTCAAATATTAAGAGTTCATGTTTACAGAGCTCAGAATTGGTGTCTAAAGCCTTTGAATCACGAGAATATTTTTTGTGTTTACAATTGAGGAGGATTGGCTTTGGCGTTTTTTTTTGTGTGAATCAGTTAAAATGGTGGCGGTTCCAGTAAACAGTTCTAAGCAAATTGTCTAATTGTGGTAAAACTGTTAAAATACACAATGAGAGTTCCCAGAAATGATTAAGAACGTGTAATAAACATCTCAAGTACACGTAAATAGATTCTTACTACATTTACTGTCGAATTCAACACGGAGGTTTCCAGTGGAAAGCTGTGAAATGACGAAAATACTGGTAATGTTTACAAGTCCGGGTACTTCGGGTGGCGTTTTCACGGGACTGTGCTTTCGATTATTACGAGTTCATGTTTACAGAGCTCAGAATTGGTGTCTAAAGCCTTTGAATCACGAGAATAGTTTTTGTGTTTACAATTGAGGAGGATTGGCTTTGGCGTTTTTTTTGGTGAATCAGTCAAAATGGTGGCGGTTCCAGTAAATACTTCTAAGCAAACTGTCTAATTGTGGTAAAACTGTTAAAATACACAATGAGAGTTCCCAGAAATGATTAAGAACGTGTAATAAACCCCTCAAGAACACGTAAATAGATTCTTGCTACATTTACTGTCGAATTCAATCACGGAGGTTTCCAGTGCAAAGCTTTGAAATGACGAAAATACTGGTAATGTTTACAAGTCCGGGTACTTCGGGTGGCGTTTTCACGGGACTGTGCTTTCAATTATTACGAGTTCATGTTTACAGAGCTCAGAATTGGTGTCTAAAGCCTCTGAATCACGAGAATAGTTTTTGTGTTTACAATTTAGGAGGATTGGCTTTGGCGGTTTTTTTTGTGTGAATCAGTTAAAATGGTGGCGGTTCCAGTAAATACTTCTAAGCAAACTGTCTAATTGTGGTAAAGCTGTTAAAATACACAATGAGAGTTCCCAGAAATGAATAAGAACGTGTAATAAACATCTCAAGTACACGTAAATAGATTCTTACTACATTTACTGTCGAATTCAATCACGGAGGTTTCCAGTGGAAAGCTGTGAAATGACGAAAATACTGGTAATGTTTACAAGTCCGGGTACTTCTGGTGGCGTTTTCACGGGACTGTGCTTTCAAATATTAAGAGTTCATGTTTACAGAGCTCTGAATTGGTGTCTAAAGCCTTTGAATCACGAGAATATTTTTTGTGTTTACAATTGAGGAGGATTGGCTTTGGCGTTTTTTTTTGTGTGAATCAGTTAAAATGGTGGCGGTTCCAGTAAACAGTTCTAAGCAAATTGTCTAATTGTGGTAAAACTGTTAAAATACACAATGAGAGTTCCCAGAAATGATTAAGAACGTGTAATAAACATCTCAAGTACACGTAAATAGATTCTTACTACATTTACTGTCGAATTCAACACGGAGGTTTCCAGTGGAAAGCTGTGAAATGACGAAAATACTGGTAATGTTTACAAGTCCGGGTACTTCGGGTGGCGTTTTCACGGGACTGTGCTTTCAATTATTACGAGTTCATGTTTACAGAGCTCAGAATTGGTGTCTAAAGCCTTTGAATCACGAGAATAGTTTTTGTGTTTACAATTGAGGAGGATTGGCTTTGGCGTTTTTTTTGGTGAATCAGTCAAAATGGTGGCGGTTCCAGTAAATACTTCTAAGCAAACTGTCTAATTGTGGTAAAACTGTTAAAATACACAATGAGAGTTCCCAGAAATGATTAAGAACGTGTAATAAACCCCTCAAGAACACGTAAATAGATTCTTGCTACATTTACTGTCGAATTCAATCACGGAGGTTTCCAGTGCAAAGCTTTGAAATGACGAAAATACTGGTAATGTTTACAAGTCCGGGTACTTCGGGTGGCGTTTTCACGGGACTGTGCTTTCAATTATTACGAGTTCATGTTTACAGAGCTCAGAATTGGTGTCTAAAGCCTCTGAATCACGAGAATAGTTTTTGTGTTTACAATTTAGGAGGATTGGCTTTGGCGGTTTTTTTTGTGTGAATCAGTTAAAATGGTGGCGGTTCCAGTAAATACTTCTAAGCAAACTGTCTAATTGTGGTAAAGCTGTTAAAATACACAATGAGAGTTCCCAGAAATGAATAAGAACGTGTAATAAACATCTCAAGTACACGTAAATAGATTCTTACTACATTTACTGTCGAATTAAACACGGAGGTTTCCAGTGGAAAGCTGTGAAATGACGAAAATACTGGTAATGTTTACAAGTACGGGTACTTCTGGTGGCGTTTTCACGGGACTGTGCTTTCAAATATTAAGAGTTCATGTTTACAGAGCTCAGAATTGGTGTCTAAAGCCTTTGAATCACGAGAATAGTTTTTGTGTTTACAATTTAGGAGGATTGGCTTTGGCGTTTTTTTTGTGTGAATCAGTCAAAATGGTGGCGGTTCCAGTAAATACTTCTAAGCAAACTGTCTAATTGTGGTAAAACTGTTAAAATACACAATGAGAGTTCCCAGAAATGATTAAGAACGTGTAATAAACCCCTCAAGTACACGTAAATAGATTCTTACTACATTTACTGTCGAATTCAACACGGAGGTTTCCAGTGGAAAGCTGTGAAATGACGAAAATACTGGTAATGTTTACAAGTACGGGTACTTCTGGTGGCGTTTTCACGGGACTGTGCTTTCAAATATTAAGAGTTCATGTTTACAGAGCTCAGAATTGGTGTCGAAAGCCTTTAAATCACGAGAATAGTTTTTGTGTTTACAATTTAGGAGGATTGGCTTTGGCGTTTTTTTTGTGTGAATCAGTCAAAATGGTGGCGGTTCCAGTAAATACTTCTAAGCAAACTGTCTAATTGTGGTAAAACTGTTAAAATACACAATGAGAGTTCCCAGAAATGATTAAGAACGTGTAATAAACATCTCAAGTACACGTAAATAGATTCTTACTACATTTACTGTCGAATTCAACACGGAGGTTTCCAGTGGAAAGCTGTGAAATGACGAAAATACTGGTAATGTTTACAAGTCCGGGTACTTCGGGTGGCGTTTTCACGGGACTGTGCTTTCAATTATTACGAGTTCATGTTTACAGAGCTCAGAATTGGTGTCTAAAGCCTTTGAATCACGAGAATAGTTTTTGTGTTTACAATTTAGGAGGATTGGCTTTGGCGGTTTTTTTTGTGTGAATCAGTTAAAATGGTGGCGGTTCCAGTAAATACTTCTAAGCAAACTGTCTAATTGTGGTAAAGCTGTTAAAATACACAATGAGAGTTCCCAGAAATGATTAAGAACGTGTAATAAACATCTCAAGTACACGTAAATAGATTCTTACTACATTTACTGTCGAATTCAATCACGGAGGTTTCCAGTGGAAAGCTGTGAAATGACGAAAATACTGGTAATGTTTACAAGTCCGGGTACTTCTGGTGGCGTTTTCACGGGACTGTGCTTTCAAATATTAAGAGTTCATGTTTACAGAGCTCAGAATTGGTGTCTAAAGCCTTTGAATCACGAGAATATTTTTTGTGTTTACAATTTAGGAGGATTGGCTTTGGCGTTTTTTTTGGTGAATCAGTCAAAATGGTGGCGGTTCCAGTAAATACTTCTAAGCAAACTGTCTAATTGTGGTAAAACTGTTAAAATACACAATGAGAGTTCCCAGAAATGATTAAGAACGTGTAATAAACCCCTCAAGAACACGTAAATAGATTCTTGCTACATTTACTGTCGAATTCAATCACGGAGGTTTCCAGTGCAAAGCTTTGAAATGACGAAAATACTGGTAATGTTTACAAGTCCGGGTACTTCGGGTGGCGTTTTCACGGGACTGTGCTTTCAATTATTACGAGTTCATGTTTACAGAGCTCAGAATTGGTGTCTAAAGCCTTTGAATCACGAGAATAGTTTTTGTGTTTACAATTTAGGAGGATTGGCTTTGGCGGTTTTTTTTGTGTGAATCAGTTAAAATGGTGGCGGTTCCAGTAAACAGTTCTAAGCAAATTGTCTAATTGTGGTAAAACTGTTAAAATACACAATGAGAGTTCCCAGAAATGATTAAGAACGTGTAATAAACATCTCAAGTACACGTAAATAGATTCTTACTACATTTACTGTCGAATTCAACACGGAGGTTTCCAGTGGAAAGCTGTGAAATGACGAAAATACTGGTAATGTTTACAAGTCCGGGTACTTCGGGTGGCGTTTTCACGGGACTGTGCTTTCAATTATTACGAGTTCATGTTTACAGAGCTCAGAATTGGTGTCTAAAGCCTTTGAATCACGAGAATAGTTTTTGTGTTTACAATTTAGGAGGATTGGCTTTGGCGTTTTTTTTGTGTGAATCAGTTAAAATGGTGGCGGTTCCAGTAAACAGTTCTAAGCAAACTGTCTAATTGTGGTAAAACTGTTAAAATACACAATGAGAGTTCCCAGAAATGATTAAGAACGTGTAATAAACCCCTCAAGTACACGTAAATAGATTCTTACTACATTTACTGTCGAATTCAACACGGAGGTTTCCAGTGGAAAGCTGTGAAATGACGAAAATACTGGTAATGTTTACAAGTCCGGGTACTTCTGGTGGCGTTTTCACGGGACTGTGCTTTCAATTATTACGAGTTCATGTTTACAGAGCTCAGAATTGGTGTCTAAAGCCTTTGAATCACGAGAATAGTTTTTGTGTTTACAATTTAGGAGGATTGGCTTTTGCGTTTTTTTTTGTGAATGAGTTAAAATGGTGGCGGTTCCAGTAAATACTTCTAAGCAAACTGTCTAATTGTGGTAAAGCTGTTAAAATACACAATGAGAGTTCCCAGAAATGATTAAGAACGTGTAATAAACATCTCAAGTACACGTAAATAGATTCTTACTACATTTACTGTCGAATTCAATCACGGAGGTTTCCAGTGGAAAGCTGTGAAATGACGAAAATACTGGTAATGTTTACAAGTCCGGGTACTTCTGGTGGCGTTTTCACGGGACTGTGCTTTCAAATATTAAGAGTTCATGTTTACAGAGCTCAGAATTGGTGTCTAAAGCCTTTGAATCACGAGAATATTTTTTGTGTTTACAATTTAGGAGGATTGGCTTTGGCGTTTTTTTGTGTGTGAATCAGTTAAAATGGTGGCGGTTCCAGTAAACAGTTCTAAGCAAACTGTCTAATTGTGGTAAAACTGTTAAAATACACAATGAGAGTTCCCAGAAATGATTAAGAACGTGTAATAAACATCTCAAGTACACGTAAATAGATTCTTACTACATTTACTGTCGAATTCAACACGGAGGTTTCCAGTGGAAAGCTGTGAAATGACGAAAATACTGGTAATGTTTACAAGTCCGGGTACTTCGGGTGGCGTTTTCACGGGACTGTGCTTTCAATTATTACGAGTTCATGTTTACAGAGCTCAGAATTGGTGTCTAAAGCCTTTGAATCACGAGAATAGTTTTTGTGTTTACAATTGAGGAGGATTGGCTTTGGCGTTTTTTTTGGTGAATCAGTCAAAATGGTGGCGGTTCCAGTAAATACTTCTAAGCAAACTGTCTAATTGTGGTAAAACTGTTAAAATACACAATGAGAGTTCCCAGAAATGATTAAGAACGTGTAATAAACCCCTCAAGAACACGTAAATAGATTCTTGCTACATTTACTGTCGAATTCAATCACGGAGGTTTCCAGTGCAAAGCTTTGAAATGACGAAAATACTGGTAATGTTTACAAGTCCGGGTACTTCGGGTGGCGTTTTCACGGGACTGTGCTTTCAATTATTACGAGTTCATGTTTACAGAGCTCAGAATTGGTGTCTAAAGCCTCTGAATCACGAGAATAGTTTTTGTGTTTACAATTTAGGAGGATTGGCTTTGGCGGTTTTTTTTGTGTGAATCAGTTAAAATGGTGGCGGTTCCAGTAAATACTTCTAAGCAAACTGTCTAATTGTGGTAAAGCTGTTAAAATACACAATGAGAGTTCCCAGAAATGAATAAGAACGTGTAATAAACATCTCAAGTACACGTAAATAGATTCTTACTACATTTACTGTCGAATTAAACACGGAGGTTTCCAGTGGAAAGCTGTGAAATGACGAAAATACTGGTAATGTTTACAAGTACGGGTACTTCTGGTGGCGTTTTCACGGGACTGTGCTTTCAAATATTAAGAGTTCATGTTTACAGAGCTCAGAATTGGTGTCTAAAGCCTTTGAATCACGAGAATAGTTTTTGTGTTTACAATTTAGGAGGATTGGCTTTGGCGTTTTTTTTGTGTGAATCAGTCAAAATGGTGGCGGTTCCAGTAAATACTTCTAAGCAAACTGTCTAATTGTGGTAAAACTGTTAAAATACACAATGAGAGTTCCCAGAAATGATTAAGAACGTGTAATAAACCCCTCAAGTACACGTAAATATATTCTTACTACATTTACTGTCGTATTCAACACGGAGGTTTCCAGTGGAAAGCTGTGAAATGACGAAAATACTGGTAATGTTTACAAGTACGGGTACTTCTGGTGGCGTTTTCACGGGACTGTGCTTTCAAATATTAAGAGTTCATGTTTACAGAGCTCAGAATTGGTGTCGAAAGCCTTTAAATCACGAGAATAGTTTTTGTGTTTACAATTTAGGAGGATTGGCTTTGGCGTTTTTTTTGTGTGAATCAGTCAAAATGGTGGCGGTTCCAGTAAATACTTCTAAGCAAACTGTCTAATTGTGGTAAAACTGTTAAAATACACAATGAGAGTTCCCAGAAATGATTAAGAACGTGTAATAAACATCTCAAGTACACGTAAATAGATTCTTACTACATTTACTGTCGAATTCAACACGGAGGTTTCCAGTGGAAAGCTGTGAAATGACGAAAATACTGGTAATGTTTACAAGTCCGGGTACTTCGGGTGGCGTTTTCACGGGACTGTGCTTTCAATTATTACGAGTTCATGTTTACAGAGCTCAGAATTGGTGTCTAAAGCCTTTGAATCACGAGAATAGTTTTTGTGTTTACAATTTAGGAGGATTGGCTTTGGCGGTTTTTTTTGTGTGAATCAGTTAAAATGGTGGCGGTTCCAGTAAATACTTCTAAGCAAACTGTCTAATTGTGGTAAAGCTGTTAAAATACACAATGAGAGTTCCCAGAAATGATTAAGAACGTGTAATAAACATCTCAAGTACACGTAAATAGATTCTTACTACATTTACTGTCGAATTCAATCACGGAGGTTTCCAGTGGAAAGCTGTGAAATGACGAAAATACTGGTAATGTTTACAAGTCCGGGTACTTCTGGTGGCGTTTTCACGGGACTGTGCTTTCAAATATTAAGAGTTCATGTTTACAGAGCTCAGAATTGGTGTCTAAAGCCTTTGAATCACGAGAATATTTTTTGTGTTTACAATTTAGGAGGATTGGCTTTGGCGTTTTTTTTGGTGAATCAGTCAAAATGGTGGCGGTTCCAGTAAATACTTCTAAGCAAACTGTCTAATTGTGGTAAAACTGTTAAAATACACAATGAGAGTTCCCAGAAATGATTAAGAACGTGTAATAAACCCCTCAAGAACACGTAAATAGATTCTTGCTACATTTACTGTCGAATTCAATCACGGAGGTTTCCAGTGCAAAGCTTTGAAATGACGAAAATACTGGTAATGTTTACAAGTCCGGGTACTTCGGGTGGCGTTTTCACGGGACTGTGCTTTCAATTATTACGAGTTCATGTTTACAGAGCTCAGAATTGGTGTCTAAAGCCTTTGAATCACGAGAATAGTTTTTGTGTTTACAATTTAGGAGGATTGGCTTTGGCGGTTTTTTTTGTGTGAATCAGTTAAAATGGTGGCGGTTCCAGTAAACAGTTCTAAGCAAATTGTCTAATTGTGGTAAAACTGTTAAAATACACAATGAGAGTTCCCAGAAATGATTAAGAACGTGTAATAAACATCTCAAGTACACGTAAATAGATTCTTACTACATTTACTGTCGAATTCAACACGGAGGTTTCCAGTGGAAAGCTGTGAAATGACGAAAATACTGGTAATGTTTACAAGTCCGGGTACTTCGGGTGGCGTTTTCACGGGACTGTGCTTTCAATTATTACGAGTTCATGTTTACAGAGCTCAGAATTGGTGTCTAAAGCCTTTGAATCACGAGAATAGTTTTTGTGTTTACAATTTAGGAGGATTGGCTTTGGCGTTTTTTTTGTGTGAATCAGTTAAAATGGTGGCGGTTCCAGTAAACAGTTCTAAGCAAACTGTCTAATTGTGGTAAAACTGTTAAAATACACAATGAGAGTTCCCAGAAATGATTAAGAACGTGTAATAAACCCCTCAAGTACACGTAAATAGATTCTTACTACATTTACTGTCGAATTCAACACGGAGGTTTCCAGTGGAAAGCTGTGAAATGACGAAAATACTGGTAATGTTTACAAGTCCGGGTACTTCTGGTGGCGTTTTCACGGGACTGTGCTTTCAATTATTACGAGTTCATGTTTACAGAGCTCAGAATTGGTGTCTAAAGCCTTTGAATCACGAGAATAGTTTTTGTGTTTACAATTTAGGAGGATTGGCTTTTGCGTTTTTTTTTGTGAATGAGTTAAAATGGTGGCGGTTCCAGTAAATACTTCTAAGCAAACTGTCTAATTGTGGTAAAGCTGTTAAAATACACAATGAGAGTTCCCAGAAATGATTAAGAACGTGTAATAAACATCTCAAGTACACGTAAATAGATTCTTACTACATTTACTGTCGAATTCAATCACGGAGGTTTCCAGTGGAAAGCTGTGAAATGACGAAAATACTGGTAATGTTTACAAGTCCGGGTACTTCTGGTGGCGTTTTCACGGGACTGTGCTTTCAAATATTAAGAGTTCATGTTTACAGAGCTCAGAATTGGTGTCTAAAGCCTTTGAATCACGAGAATATTTTTTGTGTTTACAATTTAGGAGGATTGGCTTTGGCGTTTTTTTGTGTGTGAATCAGTTAAAATGGTGGCGGTTCCAGTAAACAGTTCTAAGCAAACTGTCTAATTGTGGTAAAACTGTTAAAATACACAATGAGAGTTCCCAGAAATGATTAAGAACGTGTAATAAACATCTCAAGTACACGTAAATAGATTCTTACTACATTTACTGTCGAATTAAACACGGAGGTTTCCAGTGGAAAGCTGTGAAATGACGAAAATACTGGTAATGTTTACAAGTCCGGGTACTTCGGGTGGCGTTTTCACGGGACTGTGATTTCAATTATTACGAGTTCATGTTTACAGAGCTCAGAATTGGTGTCTAAAGCCTTTGAATCACGAGAATAGTTTTTGTGTTTACAATTTAGGAGGATTGGCTTTGGCGGTTTTTTTCGTGTGAATCAGTTAAAATGGTGGCGGTTCCAGTAAATACTTCTAAGCAAACTGTCTAATTGTGGTAAAACTGTTAAAATACACAATGAGAGTTCCCAGAAATGATTAAGAACGTGTAATAAACATCTCAAGTACACGTAAATAGATTCTTACTACATTTACTGTCGAATTAAACACGGAGGTTTCCAGTGGAAAGCTGTGAAATGACGAAAATACTGGTAATGTTTACAAGTACGGGTACTTCTGGTGGCGTTTTCACGGGACTGTGCTTTCAAATATTAAGAGTTCATGTTTACAGAGCTCAGAATTGGTGTCTAAAGCCTTTGAATCACGAGAATAGTTTTTGTGTTTACAATTTAGGAGGATTGGCTTTGGCGTTTTTTTTGTGTGAATCAGTCAAAATGGTGGCGGTTCCACTAAATACTTCTAAGCAAACTGTCTAATTGTGGTAAAACTGTTAAAATACACAATGAGAGTTCCCAGAAATGATTAAGAACGTGTAATAAACCCCTCAAGTACACGTAAATAGATTCTTACTACATTTACTGTCGAATTCAACACGGAGGTTTCCAGTGGAAAGCTGTGAAATGACGAAAATACTGGTAATGTTTACAAGTACGGGTACTTCTGGTGGCGTTTTCACGGGACTGTGCTTTCAAATATTAAGAGTTCATGTTTACAGAGCTCAGAATTGGTGTCTAAAGCCTTTAAATCACGAGAATAGTTTTTGTGTTTACAATTTAGGAGGATTGGCTTTGGCGTTTTTTTTGTGTGAATCAGTCAAAATGGTGGCGGTTCCAGTAAATACTTCTAAGCAAACTGTCTAATTGTGGTAAAACTGTTAAAATACACAATGAGAGTTCCCAGAAATGATTAAGAACGTGTAATAAACATCTCAAGTACACGTAAATAGATTCTTACTACATTTACTGTCGAATTCAACACGGAGGTTTCCAGTGGAAAGCTGTGAAATGACGAAAATACTGGTAATGTTTACAAGTACGGGTACTTCTGGTGGCGTTTTCACGGGACTGTGCTTTCAATTATTACGAGTTCATGTTTACAGAGCTCAGAATTGGTGTCTAAAGCCTTTGAATCACGAGAATAGTTTTTGTGTTTACAATTTAGGAGGATTGGCTTTGGCGTTTTTTTTGTGTGAATCAGTTGAAATGGTGGCGGTTCCAGTAAACAGTTCTAAGCAAACTGTCTAATTGTGGTAAAACTGTTAAAATACACAATGAGAGTTCCCAGAAATGATTAAGAACGTGTAATAAACATCTCAAGTACACGTAAATAGATTCTTACTACATTTACTGTCGAATTAAACACGGAGGTTTCCAGTGGAAAGCTGTGAAATGACGAAAATACTGGTAATGTTTACAAGTCCGGGTACTTCGGGTGGCGTTTTCACGGGACTGTGCTTTCAATTATTACGAGTTCATGTTTACAGAGCTCAGAATTGGTGTCTAAAGCCTTTGAATCACGAGAATAGTTTTTGTGTTTACAATTTAGGAGGATTGGCTTTGGCGTTTTTTTTGTGTGAATCAGTTGAAATGGTGGCGGTTCCAGTAAATACTTCTAAGCAAACTCTCTAATTGTGGTAAAACAGTTAAAATACACAATGAGAGTTCCCAGAAATGATTAAGAACGTGTAATAAACCCCTCAAGTACACGTAAATAGATTCTTACTACATTTACTGTCGAATTCAACACGGAGGTTTCCAGTGGAAAGCTGTGAAATGAAGAAAATACTGGTAATGTTTACAAGTACGGATACTTCTGGTGGCGTTTTCACGGGACTGTGCTTTCAAATATTAAGAGTTCATGTTTACAGAGCTCAGAATTGGTGTCTAAAGCCTTTGAATCACGAGAATATTTTTTGTGTTTACAATTTAGGAGGATTGGCTTTGGCGTTTTTTTTTGTGTGAATCAGTTAAAATGGTGGCGGTTCCAGTAAACAGTTCTAAGCAAACTGTCTAATTGTGGTAAAACTGTTAAAATACACAATGAGAGTTCCCAGAAATGATTAAGAACGTGTAATAAACCCCTCAAGTACACGTAAATAGATTCTTACTACATTTACTGTCGAATTCAACACGGAGGTTTCCAGTGGAAAGCTGTGAAATGACGAAAATACTGGTAATGTTTACAAGTACGGGTACTTCTGGTGGCGTTTTCACGGGACTGTGCTTTCAAATATTAAGAGTTCATGTTTACAGAGCTCAGAATTGGTGTCGAAAGCCTTTAAATCACGAGAATAGTTTTTGTGTTTACAATTTAGGAGGATTGGCTTTGGCGTTTTTTTTGTGTGAATCAGTCAAAATGGTGGCGGTTCCAGTAAATACTTCTAAGCAAACTGTCTAATTGTGGTAAAACTGTTAAAATACACAATGAGAGTTCCCAGAAATGATTAAGAACGTGTAATAAACATCTCAAGTACACGTAAATATATTCTTACTACATTTACTGTCGAATTCAACACGGAGGTTTCCAGTGGAAAGCTGTGAAATGACGAAAATACTGGTAATGTTTACAAGTCCGGGTACTTCGGGTGGCGTTTTCACGGGACTGTGCTTTCAATTATTACGAGTTCATGTTTACAGAGCTCAGAATTGGTGTCTAAAGCCTTTGAATCACGAGAATAGTTTTTGTGTTTACAATTTAGGAGGATTGGCTTTTGCGTTTTTTTTGTGTGAATCAGTTAAAATGGTGGCGGTTCCAGTAAACAGTTCTAAGCAAACTGTCTAATTGTGGTAAAACTGTTAAAATACACAATGAGAGTTCCCAGAAATGATTAAGAACGTGTAATAAACATCTCAAGTACACGTAAATAGATTCTTACTACATTTACTGTCGAATTCAACACGGAGGTTTCCAGTGGAAAGCTGTGAAATGAAGAAAATACTGGTAATGTTTACAAGTACGGATACTTCTGGTGGCGTTTTCACGGGACTGTGCTTTCAAATATTAAGAGTTCATGTTTACAGAGCTAAGAATTGGTGTCTAAAGCCTTTGAATCACGAGAATAGTTTTTGTGTTTACAATTGAGGAGGATTGGCTTTGGCGTTTTTTTTGGTGAATCAGTCAAAATGGTGGCGGTTCCAGTAAATACTTCTAAGCAAACTGTCTAATTGTGGTAAAACTGTTAAAATACACAATGAGAGTTCCCAGAAATGATTAAGAACGTGTAATAAACCCCTCAAGAACACGTAAATAGATTCTTGCTACATTTACTGTCGAATTCAATCACGGAGGTTTCCAGTGCAAAGCTTTGAAATGACGAAAATACTGGTAATGTTTACAAGTCCGGGTACTTCGGGTGGCGTTTTCACGGGACTGTGCTTTCAATTATTACGAGTTCATGTTTACAGAGCTCAGAATTGGTGTCTAAAGCCTTTGAATCACGAGAATAGTTTTTGTGTTTACAATTTAGGAGGATTGGCTTTGGCGGTTTTTTTTGTGTGAATCAGTTAAAATGGTGGCGGTTCCAGTAAATACTTCTAAGCAAACTGTCTAATTGTGGTAAAGCTGTTAAAATACACAATGAGAGTTCCCAGAAATGATTAAGAACGTGTAATAAACATCTCAAGTACACGTAAATAGATTCTTACTACATTTACTGTCGAATTCAATCACGGAGGTTTCCAGTGGAAAGCTGTGAAATGACGAAAATACTGGTAATGTTTACAAGTCCGGGTACTTCTGGTGGCGTTTTCACGGGACTGTGCTTTCAAATATTAAGAGTTCATGTTTACAGAGCTCAGAATTGGTGTCAAAAGGCTTTAAATCACGAGAATAGTTTTTGTGTTTACAATTTAGGAGGATTGGCTTTGGCGTTTTTTTTGTGTGAATCAGTCAAAATGGTGGCGGTTCCAGTAAATACTTCTAAGCAAACTGTCTAATTGTGGTAAAACTGTTAAAATACACAATGAGAGTTCCCAGAAATGATTAAGAACGTGTAATAAACCCCTCAAGTACACGTAAATAGATTCTTACTACATTTACTGTCGAATTCAACACGGAGGTTTCCAGTGGAAAGCTGTGAAATGACGAAAATACTGGTAATGTTTACAAGTCCGGGTACTTCTGGTGGCGTTTTCACGGGACTGTGCTTTCAAATATTAAGAGTTCATGTTTACAGAGCTCAGAATTGGTGTCTAAAGCCTTTGAATCACGAGAATATTTTTTGTGTTTACAATTTAGGAGGATTGGCTTTGGCGTTTTTTTTGGTGAATCAGTCAAAATGGTGGCGGTTCCAGTAAATACTTCTAAGCAAACTGTCTAATTGTGGGAAAACTGTTAAAATACACAATGAGAGTTCCCAGAAATGATTAAGAACGTGTAATAAACCCCTCAAGAACACGTAAATAGATTCTTGCTACATTTACTGTCGAATTCAATCACGGAGGTTTCCAGTGCAAAGCTTTGAAATGACGAAAATACTGGTAATGTTTACAAGTCCGGGTACTTCGGGTGGCGTTTTCACGGGACTGTGCTTTCAATTATTACGAGTTCATGTTTACAGAGCTCAGAATTGGTGTCTAAAGCCTTTGAATCACGAGAATAGTTTTTGTGTTTACAATTTAGGAGGATTGGCTTTGGCGGTTTTTTTTGTGTGAATCAGTTAAAATGGTGGCGGTTCCAGTAAACAGTTCTAAGCAAATTGTCTAATTGTGGTAAAACTGTTAAAATACACAATGAGAGTTCCCAGAAATGATTAAGAACGTGTAATAAACATCTCAAGTACACGTAAATAGATTCTTACTACATTTACTGTCGAATTCAACACGGAGGTTTCCAGTGGAAAGCTGTGAAATGACGAAAATACTGGTAATGTTTACAAGTCCGGGTACTTCGGGTGGCGTTTTCACGGGACTGTGCTTTCAATTATTACGAGTTCATGTTTACAGAGCTCAGAATTGGTGTCTAAAGCCTTTGAATCACGAGAATAGTTTTTGTGTTTACAATTTAGGAGGATTGGCTTTGGCGTTTTTTTTGTGTGAATCAGTTAAAATGGTGGCGGTTCCAGTAAACAGTTCTAAGCAAACTGTCTAATTGTGGTAAAACTGTTAAAATACACAATGAGAGTTCCCAGAAATGATTAAGAACGTGTAATAAACATCTCAAGTACACGTAAATAGATTCTTACTACATTTACTGTCGAATTCAATCACGGAGGTTTCCAGTGGAAAGCTGTGAAATGACGAAAATACTGGTAATGTTTACAAGTCCGGGTACTTCTGGTGGCGTTTTCACGGGACTGTGCTTTCAAATATTAAGAGTTCATGTTTACAGAGCTCAGAATTGGTGTCTAAAGCCTTTGAATCACGAGAATAGTTTTTGTGTTTACAATTTAGGAGGATTGGCTTTGGCGTTTTTTTTGTGTGAATCAGTCAAAATGGTGGCGGTTCCAGTAAACAGTTCTAAGCAAACTGTCTAATTGTGGTAAAACTGTTAAAATACACAATGAGAGTTCCCAGAAATGATTAAGAACGTGTAATAAACATCTCAAGTACACGTAAATAGATTCTTACTACATTTACTGTCGAATTCAATCACGGAGGTTTCCAGTGGAAAGCTGTGAAATGACGAAAATACTGGTAATGTTTACAAGTCCGGGTACTTCTGGTGGCGTTTTCACGGGACTGTGCTTTCAAATATTAAGAGTTCATGTTTACAGAGCTCAGAATTGGTGTCTAAAGCCTTTGAATCACGAGAATATTTTTTGTGTTTACAATTTAGGAGGATTGGCTTTGGCGTTTTTTTGTGTGTGAATCAGTTAAAATGGTGGCGGTTCCAGTAAACAGTTCTAAGCAAACTGTCTAATTGTGGTAAAACTGTTAAAATACACAATGAGAGTTCCCAGAAATGATTAAGAACGTGTAATAAACATCTCAAGTACACGTAAATAGATTCTTACTACATTTACTGTCGAATTAAACACGGAGGTTTCCAGTGGAAAGCTGTGAAATGACGAAAATACTGGTAATGTTTACAAGTCCGGGTACTTCGGGTGTCGTTTTCACGGGACTGTGATTTCAATTATTACGAGTTCATGTTTACAGAGCTCAGAATTGGTGTCTAAAGCCTTTGAATCACGAGAATAGTTTTTGTGTTTACAATTTAGGAGGATTGGCTTTGGCGGTTTTTTTTGTGTGAATCAGTTAAAATGGTGGCGGTTCCAGTAAATACTTCTAAGCAAACTGTCTAATTGTGGTAAAACTGTTAAAATACACAATGAGAGTTCCCAGAAATGATTAAGAACGTGTAATAAACATCTCAAGTACACGTAAATAGATTCTTACTACATTTACTGTCGAATTAAACACGGAGGTTTCCAGTGGAAAGCTGTGAAATGACGAAAATACTGGTAATGTTTACAAGTACGGGTACTTCTGGTGGCGTTTTCACGGGACTGTGCTTTCAAATATTAAGAGTTCATGTTTACAGAGCTCAGAATTGGTGTCTAAAGCCTTTGAATCACGAGAATAGTTTTTGTGTTTACAATTTAGGAGGATTGGCTTTGGCGTTTTTTTTGTGTGAATCAGTCAAAATGGTGGCGGTTCCAGTAAATACTTCTAAGCAAACTGTCTAATTGTGGTAAAACTGTTAAAATACACAATGAGAGTTCCCAGAAATGATTAAGAACGTGTAATAAACCCCTCAAGTACACGTAAATAGATTCTTACTACATTTACTGTCGAATTCAACACGGAGGTTTCCAGTGGAAAGCTGTGAAATGACGAAAATACTGGTAATGTTTACAAGTACGGGTACTTCTGGTGGCGTTTTCACGGGACTGTGCTTTCAAATATTAAGAGTTCATGTTTACAGAGCTCAGAATTGGTGTCGAAAGCCTTTAAATCACGAGAATAGTTTTTGTGTTTACAATTTAGGAGGATTGGCTTTGGCGTTTTTTTTGTGTGAATCAGTCAAAATGGTGGCGGTTCCAGTAAATACTTCTAAGCAAACTGTCTAATTGTGGTAAAACTGTTAAAATACACAATGAGAGTTCCCAGAAATGATTAAGAACGTGTAATAAACATCTCAAGTACACGTAAATAGATTCTTACTACATTTACTGTCGAATTCAACACGGAGGTTTCCAGTGGAAAGCTGTGAAATGACGAAAATACTGGTAATGTTTACAAGTCCGGGTACTTCGGGTGGCGTTTTCACGGGACTGTGCTTTCAATTATTACGAGTTCATGTTTACAGAGCTCAGAATTGGTGTCTAAAGCCTTTGAATCACGAGAATAGTTTTTGTGTTTACAATTTAGGAGGATTGGCTTTGGCGTTTTTTTTGTGTGAATCAGTTGAAATGGTGGCGGTTCCAGTAAACAGTTCTAAGCAAACTGTCTAATTGTGGTAAAACTGTTAAAATACACAATGAGAGTTCCCAGAAATGATTAAGAACGTGTAATAAACATCTCAAGTACACGTAAATAGATTCTTACTACATTTACTGTCGAATTAAACACGGAGGTTTCCAGTGGAAAGCTGTGAAATGACGAAAATACTGGTAATGTTTACAAGTCCGGGTACTTCGGGTGGCGTTTTCACGGGACTGTGCTTTCAATTATTACGAGTTCATGTTTACAGAGCTCAGAATTGGTGTCTAAAGCCTTTGAATCACGAGAATAGTTTTTGTGTTTACAATTTAGGAGGATTGGCTTTGGCGTTTTTTTTGTGTGAATCAGTTAAAATGGTGGCGGTTCCAGTAAATACTTCTAAGCAAACTGTCTAATTGTGGTAAAACAGTTAAAATACACAATGAGAGTTCCCAGAAATGATTAAGAACGTGTAATAAACCCCTCAAGTACACGTAAATAGATTCTTACTACATTTACTGTCGAATTCAACACGGAGGTTTCCAGTGGAAAGCTGTGAAATGACGAAAATACTGGTAATGTTTACAAGTCCGGGTACTTCTGGTGGCGTTTTCCCGGGACTGTGCTTTCAATTATTACGAGTTCATGTTTACAGAGCTCAGAATTGGTGTCTAAAGCCTTTGAATCACGAGAATAGTTTTTGTGTTTACAATTTAGGAGGATTGGCTTTTGCGTTTTTTTTTTGTGAATGAGTTAAAATGGTGGCGGTTCCAGTAAATAACTCTAAGCAAACTGTCTAATTGTGGTAAAACTGTTAAAATACACAATGAGAGTTCCCAGAAATGATTAAGAACGTGTAATAAACATCTCAAGTACACGTAAATAGATTCTTACTACATTTACTGTCGAATTCAACACGGAGGTTTCCAGTGGAAAGCTGTGAAATGAAGAAAATACTGGTAATGTTTACAAGTACGGATACTTCTGGTGGCGTTTTCACGGGACTGTGCTTTCAAATATTAAGAGTTCATGTTTACAGAGCTAAGAATTGGTGTCTAAAGCCTTTGAATCACGAGAATAGTTTTTGTGTTTACAATTGAGGAGGATTGGCTTTGGCGTTTTTTTTGGTGAATCAGTCAAAATGGTGGCGGTTCCAGTAAATACTTCTAAGCAAACTGTCTAATTGTGGTAAAACTGTTAAAATACACAATGAGAGTTCCCAGAAATGATTAAGAACGTGTAATAAACCCCTCAAGAACACGTAAATAGATTCTTGCTACATTTACTGTCGAATTCAATCACGGAGGTTTCCAGTGCAAAGCTTTGAAATGACGAAAATACTGGTAATGTTTACAAGTCCGGGTACTTCGGGTGGCGTTTTCACGGGACTGTGCTTTCAATTATTACGAGTTCATGTTTACAGAGCTCAGAATTGGTGTCTAAAGCCTTTGAATCACGAGAATAGTTTTTGTGTTTACAATTTAGGAGGATTGGCTTTGGCGGTTTTTTTTGTGTGAATCAGTTAAAATGGTGGCGGTTCCAGTAAATACTTCTAAGCAAACTGTCTAATTGTGGTAAAGCTGTTAAAATACACAATGAGAGTTCCCAGAAATGATTAAGAACGTGTAATAAACATCTCAAGTACACGTAAATAGATTCTTACTACATTTACTGTCGAATTCAATCACGGAGGTTTCCAGTGGAAAGCTGTGAAATGACGAAAATACTGGTAATGTTTACAAGTCCGGGTACTTCTGGTGGCGTTTTCACGGGACTGTGCTTTCAAATATTAAGAGTTCATGTTTACAGAGCTCAGAATTGGTGTCTAAAGCCTTTGAATCACGAGAATATTTTTTGTGTTTACAATTTAGGAGGATTGGCTTTGGCGTTTTTTTTGGTGAATCAGTCAAAATGGTGGCGGTTCCAGTAAATACTTCTAAGCAAACTGTCTAATTGTGGTAAAACTGTTAAAATACACAATGAGAGTTCCCAGAAATGATTAAGAACGTGTAATAAACCCCTCAAGAACACGTAAATAGATTCTTGCTACATTTACTGTCGAATTCAATCACGGAGGTTTCCAGTGCAAAGCTTTGAAATGACGAAAATACTGGTAATGTTTACAAGTCCGGGTACTTCGGGTGGCGTTTTCACGGGACTGTGCTTTCAATTATTACGAGTTCATGTTTACAGAGCTCAGAATTGGTGTCTAAAGCCTTTGAATCACGAGAATAGTTTTTGTGTTTACAATTTAGGAGGATTGGCTTTGGCGGTTTTTTTTGTGTGAATCAGTTAAAATGGTGGCGGTTCCAGTAAACAGTTCTAAGCAAATTGTCTAATTGTGGTAAAACTGTTAAAATACACAATGAGAGTTCCCAGAAATGATTAAGAACGTGTAATAAACATCTCAAGTACACGTAAATAGATTCTTACTACATTTACTGTCGAATTCAACACGGAGGTTTCCAGTGGAAAGCTGTGAAATGACGAAAATACTGGTAATGTTTACAAGTCCGGGTACTTCGGGTGGCGTTTTCACGGGACTGTGCTTTCAATTATTACGAGTTCATGTTTACAGAGCTCAGAATTGGTGTCTAAAGCCTTTGAATCACGAGAATAGTTTTTGTGTTTACAATTTAGGAGGATTGGCTTTGGCGTTTTTTTTGTGTGAATCAGTTAAAATGGTGGCGGTTCCAGTAAACAGTTCTAAGCAAACTGTCTAATTGTGGTAAAACTGTTAAAATACACAATGAGAGTTCCCAGAAATGATTAAGAACGTGTAATAAACATCTCAAGTACACGTAAATAGATTCTTACTACATTTACTGTCGAATTCAATCACGGAGGTTTCCAGTGGAAAGCTGTGAAATGACGAAAATACTGGTAATGTTTACAAGTCCGGGTACTTCTGGTGGCGTTTTCACGGGACTGTGCTTTCAAATATTAAGAGTTCATGTTTACAGAGCTCAGAATTGGTGTCTAAAGCCTTTGAATCACGAGAATATTTTTTGTGTTTACAATTGAGGAGGATTGGCTTTGGCGTTTTTTTTTGTGTGAATCAGTTAAAATGGTGGCGGTTCCAGTAAACAGTTCTAAGCAAATTGTCTAATTGTGGTAAAACTGTTAAAATACACAATGAGAGTTCCCAGAAATGATTAAGAACGTGTAATAAACATCTCAAGTACACGTAAATAGATTCTTACTACATTTACTGTCGAATTCAACACGGAGGTTTCCAGTGGAAAGCTGTGAAATGACGAAAATACTGGTAATGTTTACAAGTCCGGGTACTTCGGGTGGCGTTTTCACGGGACTGTGCTTTCAATTATTACGAGTTCATGTTTACAGAGCTCAGAATTGGTGTCTAAAGCCTTTGAATCACGAGAATAGTTTTTGTGTTTACAATTGAGGAGGATTGGCTTTGGCGTTTTTTTTGGTGAATCAGTCAAAATGGTGGCGGTTCCAGTAAATACTTCTAAGCAAACTGTCTAATTGTGGTAAAACTGTTAAAATACACAATGAGAGTTCCCAGAAATGATTAAGAACGTGTAATAAACCCCTCAAGAACACGTAAATAGATTCTTGCTACATTTACTGTCGAATTCAATCACGGAGGTTTCCAGTGCAAAGCTTTGAAATGACGAAAATACTGGTAATGTTTACAAGTCCGGGTACTTCGGGTGGCGTTTTCACGGGACTGTGCTTTCAATTATTACGAGTTCATGTTTACAGAGCTCAGAATTGGTGTCTAAAGCCTCTGAATCACGAGAATAGTTTTTGTGTTTACAATTTAGGAGGATTGGCTTTGGCGGTTTTTTTTGTGTGAATCAGTTAAAATGGTGGCGGTTCCAGTAAATACTTCTAAGCAAACTGTCTAATTGTGGTAAAGCTGTTAAAATACACAATGAGAGTTCCCAGAAATGAATAAGAACGTGTAATAAACATCTCAAGTACACGTAAATAGATTCTTACTACATTTACTGTCGAATTCAATCACGGAGGTTTCCAGTGGAAAGCTGTGAAATGACGAAAATACTGGTAATGTTTACAAGTCCGGGTACTTCTGGTGGCGTTTTCACGGGACTGTGCTTTCAAATATTAAGAGTTCATGTTTACAGAGCTCAGAATTGGTGTCTAAAGCCTTTGAATCACGAGAATATTTTTTGTGTTTACAATTGAGGAGGATTGGCTTTGGCGTTTTTTTTTGTGTGAATCAGTTAAAATGGTGGCGGTTCCAGTAAACAGTTCTAAGCAAATTGTCTAATTGTGGTAAAACTGTTAAAATACACAATGAGAGTTCCCAGAAATGATTAAGAACGTGTAATAAACATCTCAAGTACACGTAAATAGATTCTTACTACATTTACTGTCGAATTCAACACGGAGGTTTCCAGTGGAAAGCTGTGAAATGACGAAAATACTGGTAATGTTTACAAGTCCGGGTACTTCGGGTGGCGTTTTCACGGGACTGTGCTTTCAATTATTACGAGTTCATGTTTACAGAGCTCAGAATTGGTGTCTAAAGCCTTTGAATCACGAGAATAGTTTTTGTGTTTACAATTGAGGAGGATTGGCTTTGGCGTTTTTTTTGGTGAATCAGTCAAAATGGTGGCGGTTCCAGTAAATACTTCTAAGCAAACTGTCTAATTGTGGTAAAACTGTTAAAATACACAATGAGAGTTCCCAGAAATGATTAAGAACGTGTAATAAACCCCTCAAGAACACGTAAATAGATTCTTGCTACATTTACTGTCGAATTCAATCACGGAGGTTTCCAGTGCAAAGCTTTGAAATGACGAAAATACTGGTAATGTTTACAAGTCCGGGTACTTCGGGTGGCGTTTTCACGGGACTGTGCTTTCAATTATTACGAGTTCATGTTTACAGAGCTCAGAATTGGTGTCTAAAGCCTCTGAATCACGAGAATAGTTTTTGTGTTTACAATTTAGGAGGATTGGCTTTGGCGGTTTTTTTTGTGTGAATCAGTTAAAATGGTGGCGGTTCCAGTAAATACTTCTAAGCAAACTGTCTAATTGTGGTAAAGCTGTTAAAATACACAATGAGAGTTCCCAGAAATGAATAAGAACGTGTAATAAACATCTCAAGTACACGTAAATAGATTCTTACTACATTTACTGTCGAATTAAACACGGAGGTTTCCAGTGGAAAGCTGTGAAATGACGAAAATACTGGTAATGTTTACAAGTACGGGTACTTCTGGTGGCGTTTTCACGGGACTGTGCTTTCAAATATTAAGAGTTCATGTTTACAGAGCTCAGAATTGGTGTCTAAAGCCTTTGAATCACGAGAATAGTTTTTGTGTTTACAATTTAGGAGGATTGGCTTTGGCGTTTTTTTTGTGTGAATCAGTCAAAATGGTGGCGGTTCCAGTAAATACTTCTAAGCAAACTGTCTAATTGTGGTAAAACTGTTAAAATACACAATGAGAGTTCCCAGAAATGATTAAGAACGTGTAATAAACCCCTCAAGTACACGTAAATAGATTCTTACTACATTTACTGTCGAATTCAACACGGAGGTTTCCAGTGGAAAGCTGTGAAATGACGAAAATACTGGTAATGTTTACAAGTACGGGTACTTCTGGTGGCGTTTTCACGGGACTGTGCTTTCAAATATTAAGAGTTCATGTTTACAGAGCTCAGAATTGGTGTCGAAAGCCTTTAAATCACGAGAATAGTTTTTGTGTTTACAATTTAGGAGGATTGGCTTTGGCGTTTTTTTTGTGTGAATCAGTCAAAATGGTGGCGGTTCCAGTAAATACTTCTAAGCAAACTGTCTAATTGTGGTAAAACTGTTAAAATACACAATGAGAGTTCCCAGAAATGATTAAGAACGTGTAATAAACATCTCAAGTACACGTAAATAGATTCTTACTACATTTACTGTCGAATTCAACACGGAGGTTTCCAGTGGAAAGCTGTGAAATGACGAAAATACTGGTAATGTTTACAAGTCCGGGTACTTCGGGTGGCGTTTTCACGGGACTGTGCTTTCAATTATTACGAGTTCATGTTTACAGAGCTCAGAATTGGTGTCTAAAGCCTTTGAATCACGAGAATAGTTTTTGTGTTTACAATTTAGGAGGATTGGCTTTGGCGTTTTTTTTGTGTGAATCAGTTGAAATGGTGGCGGTTCCAGTAAACAGTTCTAAGCAAACTGTCTAATTGTGGTAAAACTGTTAAAATACACAATGAGAGTTCCCAGAAATGATTAAGAACGTGTAATAAACATCTCAAGTACACGTAAATAGATTCTTACTACATTTACTGTCGAATTCAACACGGAGGTTTCCAGTGGAAAGCTGTGAAATGACGAAAATACTGGTAATGTTTACAAGTCCGGGTACTTCGGGTGGCGTTTTCACGGGACTGTGCTTTCAATTATTACGAGTTCATGTTTACAGAGCTCAGAATTGGTGTCTAAAGCCTTTGAATCACGAGAATAGTTTTTGTGTTTACAATTTAGGAGGATTGGCTTTGGCGTTTTTTTTGTGTGAATCAGTTAAAATGGTGGCGGTTCCAGTAAATACTTCTAAGCAAACTGTCTAATTGTGGTAAAGCTGTTAAAATACACAATGAGAGTTCCCAGAAATGAATAAGAACGTGTAATAAACATCTCAAGTACACGTAAATAGATTCTTACTACATTTACTGTCGAATTCAATCACGGAGGTTTCCAGTGGAAAGCTGTGAAATGACGAAAATACTGGTAATGTTTACAAGTCCGGGTACTTCTGGTGGCGTTTTCACGGGACTGTGCTTTCAAATATTAAGAGTTCATGTTTACAGAGCTCAGAATTGGTGTCTAAAGCCTTTGAATCACGAGAATATTTTTTGTGTTTACAATTGAGGAGGATTGGCTTTGGCGTTTTTTTTTGTGTGAATCAGTTAAAATGGTGGCGGTTCCAGTAAACAGTTCTAAGCAAATTGTCTAATTGTGGTAAAACTGTTAAAATACACAATGAGAGTTCCCAGAAATGATTAAGAACGTGTAATAAACATCTCAAGTACACGTAAATAGATTCTTACTACATTTACTGTCGAATTCAACACGGAGGTTTCCAGTGGAAAGCTGTGAAATGACGAAAATACTGGTAATGTTTACAAGTCCGGGTACTTCGGGTGGCGTTTTCACGGGACTGTGCTTTCAATTATTACGAGTTCATGTTTACAGAGCTCAGAATTGGTGTCTAAAGCCTTTGAATCACGAGAATAGTTTTTGTGTTTACAATTGAGGAGGATTGGCTTTGGCGTTTTTTTTTGGTGAATCAGTCAAAATGGTGGCGGTTCCAGTAAATACTTCTAAGCAAACTGTCTAATTGTGGTAAAACTGTTAAAATACACAATGAGAGTTCCCAGAAATGATTAAGAACGTGTAATAAACCCCTCAAGAACACGTAAATAGATTCTTGCTACATTTACTGTCGAATTCAATCACGGAGGTTTCCAGTGCAAAGCTTTGAAATGACGAAAATACTGGTAATGTTTACAAGTCCGGGTACTTCGGGTGGCGTTTTCACGGGACTGTGCTTTCAATTATTACGAGTTCATGTTTACAGAGCTCAGAATTGGTGTCTAAAGCCTCTGAATCACGAGAATAGTTTTTGTGTTTACAATTTAGGAGGATTGGCTTTGGCGGTTTTTTTTGTGTGAATCAGTTAAAATGGTGGCGGTTCCAGTAAATACTTCTAAGCAAACTGTCTAATTGTGGTAAAGCTGTTAAAATACACAATGAGAGTTCCCAGAAATGAATAAGAACGTGTAATAAACATCTCAAGTACACGTAAATAGATTCTTACTACATTTACTGTCGAATTAAACACGGAGGTTTCCAGTGGAAAGCTGTGAAATGACGAAAATACTGGTAATGTTTACAAGTACGGGTACTTCTGGTGGCGTTTTCACGGGACTGTGCTTTCAAATATTAAGAGTTCATGTTTACAGAGCTCAGAATTGGTGTCTAAAGCCTTTGAATCACGAGAATAGTTTTTGTGTTTACAATTTAGGAGGATTGGCTTTGGCGTTTTTTTTGTGTGAATCAGTCAAAATGGTGGCGGTTCCAGTAAATACTTCTAAGCAAACTGTCTAATTGTGGTAAAACTGTTAAAATACACAATGAGAGTTCCCAGAAATGATTAAGAACGTGTAATAAACCCCTCAAGTACACGTAAATAGATTCTTACTACATTTACTGTCGAATTCAACACGGAGGTTTCCAGTGGAAAGCTGTGAAATGACGAAAATACTGGTAATGTTTACAAGTACGGGTACTTCTGGTGGCGTTTTCACGGGACTGTGCTTTCAAATATTAAGAGTTCATGTTTACAGAGCTCAGAATTGGTGTCGAAAGCCTTTAAATCACGAGAATAGTTTTTGTGTTTACAATTTAGGAGGATTGGCTTTGGCGTTTTTTTTGTGTGAATCAGTCAAAATGGTGGCGGTTCCAGTAAATACTTCTAAGCAAACTGTCTAATTGTGGTAAAACTGTTAAAATACACAATGAGAGTTCCCAGAAATGATTAAGAACGTGTAATAAACATCTCAAGTACACGTAAATAGATTCTTACTACATTTACTGTCGAATTCAACACGGAGGTTTCCAGTGGAAAGCTGTGAAATGACGAAAATACTGGTAATGTTTACAAGTCCGGGTACTTCGGGTGGCGTTTTCACGGGACTGTGCTTTCAATTATTACGAGTTCATGTTTACAGAGCTCAGAATTGGTGTCTAAAGCCTTTGAATCACGAGAATAGTTTTTGTGTTTACAATTTAGGAGGATTGGCTTTGGCGTTTTTTTTGTGTGAATCAGTTGAAATGGTGGCGGTTCCAGTAAACAGTTCTAAGCAAACTGTCTAATTGTGGTAAAACTGTTAAAATACACAATGAGAGTTCCCAGAAATGATTAAGAACGTGTAATAAACATCTCAAGTACACGTAAATAGATTCTTACTACATTTACTGTCGAATTAAACACGGAGGTTTCCAGTGGAAAGCTGTGAAATGACGAAAATACTGGTAATGTTTACAAGTCCGGGTACTTCGGGTGGCGTTTTCACGGGACTGTGCTTTCAATTATTACGAGTTCATGTTTACAGAGCTCAGAATTGGTGTCTAAAGCCTTTGAATCACGAGAATAGTTTTTGTGTTTACAATTTAGGAGGATTGGCTTTGGCGTTTTTTTTGTGTGAATCAGTTAAAATGGTGGCGGTTCCAGTAAATACTTCTAAGCAAACTGTCTAATTGTGGTAAAACAGTTAAAATACACAATGAGAGTTCCCAGAAATGATTAAGAACGTGTAATAAACCCCTCAAGTACACGTAAATAGATTCTTACTACATTTACTGTCGAATTCAACACGGAGGTTTCCAGTGGAAAGCTGTGAAATGACGAAAATACTGGTAATGTTTACAAGTCCGGGTACTTCTGGTGGCGTTTTCCCGGGACTGTGCTTTCAATTATTACGAGTTCATGTTTACAGAGCTCAGAATTGGTGTCTAAAGCCTTTGAATCACGAGAATAGTTTTTGTGTTTACAATTTAGGAGGATTGGCTTTTGCGTTTTTTTTTTGTGAATGAGTTAAAATGGTGGCGGTTCCAGTAAATAACTCTAAGCAAACTGTCTAATTGTGGTAAAACTGTTAAAATACACAATGAGAGTTCCCAGAAATGATTAAGAACGTGTAATAAACATCTCAAGTACACGTAAATAGATTCTTACTACATTTACTGTCGAATTCAACACGGAGGTTTCCAGTGGAAAGCTGTGAAATGAAGAAAATACTGGTAATGTTTACAAGTACGGATACTTCTGGTGGCGTTTTCACGGGACTGTGCTTTCAAATATTAAGAGTTCATGTTTACAGAGCTAAGAATTGGTGTCTAAAGCCTTTGAATCACGAGAATAGTTTTTGTGTTTACAATTGAGGAGGATTGGCTTTGGCGTTTTTTTTGGTGAATCAGTCAAAATGGTGGCGGTTCCAGTAAATACTTCTAAGCAAACTGTCTAATTGTGGTAAAACTGTTAAAATACACAATGAGAGTTCCCAGAAATGATTAAGAACGTGTAATAAACCCCTCAAGAACACGTAAATAGATTCTTGCTACATTTACTGTCGAATTCAATCACGGAGGTTTCCAGTGCAAAGCTTTGAAATGACGAAAATACTGGTAATGTTTACAAGTCCGGGTACTTCGGGTGGCGTTTTCACGGGACTGTGCTTTCAATTATTACGAGTTCATGTTTACAGAGCTCAGAATTGGTGTCTAAAGCCTTTGAATCACGAGAATAGTTTTTGTGTTTACAATTTAGGAGGATTGGCTTTGGCGGTTTTTTTTGTGTGAATCAGTTAAAATGGTGGCGGTTCCAGTAAATACTTCTAAGCAAACTGTCTAATTGTGGTAAAGCTGTTAAAATACACAATGAGAGTTCCCAGAAATGATTAAGAACGTGTAATAAACCCCTCAAGTACACGTAAATAGATTCTTACTACATTTACTGTCGAATTCAATCACGGAGGTTTCCAGTGGAAAGCTGTGAAATGACGAAAATACTGGTAATGTTTACAAGTCCGGGTACTTCTGGTGGCGTTTTCACGGGACTGTGCTTTCAAATATTAAGAGTTCATGTTTACAGAGCTCAGAATTGGTGTCTAAAGCCTTTGAATCACGAGAATATTTTTTGTGTTTACAATTTAGGAGGATTGGCTTTGGCGTTTTTTTTGGTGAATCAGTCAAAATGGTGGCGGTTCCAGTAAATACTTCTAAGCAAACTGTCTAATTGTGGTAAAACTGTTAAAATACACAATGAGAGTTCCCAGAAATGATTAAGAACGTGTAATAAACCCCTCAAGAACACGTAAATAGATTCTTGCTACATTTACTGTCGAATTCAATCACGGAGGTTTCCAGTGCAAAGCTTTGAAATGACGAAAATACTGGTAATGTTTACAAGTCCGGGTACTTCGGGTGGCGTTTTCACGGGACTGTGCTTTCAATTATTACGAGTTCATGTTTACAGAGCTCAGAATTGGTGTCTAAAGCCTTTGAATCACGAGAATAGTTTTTGTGTTTACAATTTAGGAGGATTGGCTTTGGCGGTTTTTTTTGTGTGAATCAGTTAAAATGGTGGCGGTTCCAGTAAACAGTTCTAAGCAAATTGTCTAATTGTGGTAAAACTGTTAAAATACACAATGAGAGTTCCCAGAAATGATTAAGAACGTGTAATAAACATCTCAAGTACACGTAAATAGATTCTTACTACATTTACTGTCGAATTCAACACGGAGGTTTCCAGTGGAAAGCTGTGAAATGACGAAAATACTGGTAATGTTTACAAGTCCGGGTACTTCGGGTGGCGTTTTCACGGGACTGTGCTTTCAATTATTACGAGTTCATGTTTACAGAGCTCAGAATTGGTGTCTAAAGCCTTTGAATCACGAGAATAGTTTTTGTGTTTACAATTTAGGAGGATTGGCTTTGGCGTTTTTTTTGTGTGAATCAGTTAAAATGGTGGCGGTTCCAGTAAACAGTTCTAAGCAAACTGTCTAATTGTGGTAAAACTGTTAAAATACACAATGAGAGTTCCCAGAAATGATTAAGAACGTGTAATAAACATCTCAAGTACACGTAAATAGATTCTTACTACATTTACTGTCGAATTCAATCACGGAGGTTTCCAGTGGAAAGCTGTGAAATGACGAAAATACTGGTAATGTTTACAAGTCCGGGTACTTCGGGTGGCGTTTTCACGGGACTGTGCTTTCAATTATTACGAGTTCATGTTTACAGAGCTCAGAATTGGTGTCTAAAGCCTTTGAATCACGAGAATAGTTTTTGTGTTTACAATTGAGGAGGATTGGCTTTGGCGTTTTTTTTGGTGAATCAGTCAAAATGGTGGCGGTTCCAGTAAATACTTCTAAGCAAACTGTCTAATTGTGGTAAAACTGTTAAAATACACAATGAGAGTTCCCAGAAATGATTAAGAACGTGTAATAAACCCCTCAAGAACACGTAAATAGATTCTTGCTACATTTACTGTCGAATTCAATCACGGAGGTTTCCAGTGCAAAGCTTTGAAATGACGAAAATACTGGTAATGTTTACAAGTCCGGGTACTTCGGGTGGCGTTTTCACGGGACTGTGCTTTCAATTATTACGAGTTCATGTTTACAGAGCTCAGAATTGGTGTCTAAAGCCTCTGAATCACGAGAATAGTTTTTGTGTTTACAATTTAGGAGGATTGGCTTTGGCGGTTTTTTTTGTGTGAATCAGTTAAAATGGTGGCGGTTCCAGTAAATACTTCTAAGCAAACTGTCTAATTGTGGTAAAGCTGTTAAAATACACAATGAGAGTTCCCAGAAATGAATAAGAACGTGTAATAAACATCTCAAGTACACGTAAATAGATTGTTACTACATTTACTGTCGAATTCAATCACGGAGGTTTCCAGTGGAAAGCTGTGAAATGACGAAAATACTGGTAATGTTTACAAGTCCGGGTACTTCTGGTGGCGTTTTCACGGGACTGTGCTTTCAAATATTAAGAGTTCATGTTTACAGAGCTCAGAATTGGTGTCTAAAGCCTTTGAATCACGAGAATATTTTTTGTGTTTACAATTGAGGAGGATTGGCTTTGGCGTTTTTTTTTGTGTGAATCAGTTAAAATGGTGGCGGTTCCAGTAAACAGTTCTAAGCAAATTGTCTAATTGTGGTAAAACTGTTAAAATACACAATGAGAGTTCCCAGAAATGATTAAGAACGTGTAATAAACATCTCAAGTACACGTAAATAGATTCTTACTACATTTACTGTCGAATTCAACACGGAGGTTTCCAGTGGAAAGCTGTGAAATGACGAAAATACTGGTAATGTTTACAAGTCCGGGTACTTCGGGTGGCGTTTTCACGGGACTGTGCTTTCAATTATTACGAGTTCATGTTTACAGAGCTCAGAATTGGTGTCTAAAGCCTTTGAATCACGAGAATAGTTTTTGTGTTTACAATTGAGGAGGATTGGCTTTGGCGTTTTTTTTGGTGAATCAGTCAAAATGGTGGCGGTTCCAGTAAATACTTCTAAGCAAACTGTCTAATTGTGGTAAAACTGTTAAAATACACAATGAGAGTTCCCAGAAATGATTAAGAACGTGTAATAAACCCCTCAAGAACACGTAAATAGATTCTTGCTACATTTACTGTCGAATTCAATCACGGAGGTTTCCAGTGCAAAGCTTTGAAATGACGAAAATACTGGTAATGTTTACAAGTCCGGGTACTTCTGGTGGCGTTTTCACGGGACTGTGCTTTCAAATATTAAGAGTTCATGTTTACAGAGCTCAGAATTGGTGTCTAAAGCCTTTGAATCACGAGAATATTTTTTGTGTTTACAATTGAGGAGGATTGGCTTTGGCGTTTTTTTTTGTGTGAATCAGTTAAAATGGTGGCGGTTCCAGTAAACAGTTCTAAGCAAATTGTCTAATTGTGGTAAAACTGTTAAAATACACAATGAGAGTTCCCAGAAATGATTAAGAACGTGTAATAAACATCTCAAGTACACGTAAATAGATTCTTACTACATTTACTGTCGAATTCAACACGGAGGTTTCCAGTGGAAAGCTGTGAAATGACGAAAATACTGGTAATGTTTACAAGTCCGGGTACTTCGGGTGGCGTTTTCACGGGACTGTGCTTTCAATTATTACGAGTTCATGTTTACAGAGCTCAGAATTGGTGTCTAAAGCCTTTGAATCACGAGAATAGTTTTTGTGTTTACAATTTAGGAGGATTGGCTTTGGCGTTTTTTTTGTGTGAATCAGTTAAAATGGTGGCGGTTCCAGTAAACAGTTCTAAGCAAACTGTCTAATTGTGGTAAAACTGTTAAAATACACAATGAGAGTTCCCAGAAATGATTAAGAACGTGTAATAAACATCTCAAGTACACGTAAATAGATTCTTACTACATTTACTGTCGAATTAAACACGGAGGTTTCCAGTGGAAAGCTGTGAAATGACGAAAATACTGGTAATGTTTACAAGTCCGGGTACTTCGGGTGGCGTTTTCACAGGACTGTGCTTTCAATTATTACGAGTTCATGTTTACAGAGCTCAGAATTGGTGTCTAAAGCCTTTGAATCATGAGAATAGTTTTTGTGTTTACAATTTAGGAGGATTGGCTTTGGCGGTTTTTTTTGTGTGAATCAGTTAAAATGGTGGCGGTTCCAGTAAATACTTCTAAGCAAACTGTCTAATTGTGGTAAAACTGTTAAAATACACAATGAGAGTTCCCAGAAATGATTAAGAACGTGTAATAAACATCTCAAGTACACGTAAATAGATTCTTACTACATTTACTGTCGAATTAAACACGGAGGTTTCCAGTGGAAAGCTGTGAAATGACGAAAATACTGGTAATGTTTACAAGTACGGGTACTTCTGGTGGCGTTTTCACGGGACTGTGCTTTCAAATATTAAGAGTTCATGTTTACAGAGCTCAGAATTGGTGTCTAAAGCCTTTGAATGACGAGAATAGTGTTTTTGTTTACAATTTAGGAGGATTGGCTTTGGCGTTTTTTTTGTGTGAATCAGTTAAAATCGTGGCGGTTCCAGTAAATACTTCTAAGCAAACTGTCTAATTGTGGTAAAGCTGTTAAAATACACAATGAGAGTTCCCAGAAATGATTAAGAACGTGTAATAAACATCTCAAGTACACATAAATAGATTCTTACTACATTTACTGTCGAATTCAATCACGGAGGTTTCCAGTGGAAAGGTGTGAAATGACGAAAATACTGGTAATGTTTACAAGTCCGGGTACTTCTGGTGGCGTTTTCACGGGACTGTGCTTTCAAATATTAAGAGTTCATGTTTACAGAGCTCAGAATTGGTGTCTAAAGCCTTTGAATCACGAGAATATTTTTTGTGTTTACAATTTAGGAGGATTGGCTTTGGCGTTTTTTTTTGTGTGAATCAGTTAAAATGGTGGCGGTTCCAGTAAACAGTTCTAAGCAAATTGTCTAATTGTGGTAAAACTGTTAAAATACACAATGAGAGTTCCCAGAAATGATTAAGAACGTGTAATAAACATCTCAAGTACACGTAAATAGATTCTTACTACATTTACTGTCGAATTCAACACGGAGGTTTCCAGTGGAAAGCTGTGAAATGACGAAAATACTGGTAATGTTTACAAGTCCGGGTACTTCGGGTGGCATTTTCACGGGACTTTGCTTTCAATTATTACGAGTTCATGTTTACAGAGCTCAGAATTGGTGTCTAAAGCCTTTGAATCACGAGAATAGTTTTTGTGTTTACAATTTAGGAGGATTGGCTTTGGCGTTTTTTTTGTGTGAATCAGTTAAAATGGTGGCGGTTCCAGTAAACAGTTCTAAGCAAATTGTCTAATTGTGGTAAAACTGTTAAAATACACAATGAGAGTTCCCAGAAATGATTAAGAACGTGTAATAAACATCTCAAGTACACGTAAATAGATTCTTACTACATTTACTGTCGAATTAAACACGGAGGTTTCCAGTGGAAAGCTGTGAAATGACGAAAATACTGGTAATGTTTACAAGTACGGGTACTTCTGGTGGCGTTTTCACGGGACTGTGCTTTCAAATATTAAGAGTTCATGTTTACAGAGCTCAGAATTGGTGTCTAAAGCCTTTGAATGACGAGAATAGTGTTTTTGTTTACAATTTAGGAGGATTGGCTTTGGCGTTTTTTTTGTGTGAATCAGTTAAAATCGTGGCGGTTCCAGTAAATACTTCTAAGCAAACTGTCTAATTGTGGTAAAGCTGTTAAAATACACAATGAGAGTTCCCAGAAATGATTAAGAACGTGTAATAAACATCTCAAGTACACATAAATAGATTCTTACTACATTTACTGTCGAATTCAATCACGGAGGTTTCCAGTGGAAAGGTGTGAAATGACGAAAATACTGGTAATGTTTACAAGTCCGGGTACTTCTGGTGGCGTTTTCACGGGACTGTGTTTTCAAATATTAAGAGTTCATGTTTACAGAGCTCAGAATTGGTGTCTAAAGCCTTTGAATCACGAGAATATTTTTTGTGTTTACAATTTAGGAGGATTGGCTTTGGCGTTTTTTTTTGTGTGAATCAGTTAAAATGGTGGCGGTTCCAGTAAACAGTTCTAAGCAAATTGTCTAATTGTGGTAAAACTGTTAAAATACACAATGAGAGTTCCCAGAAATGATTAAGAACGTGTAATAAACATCTCAAGTACACGTAAATAGATTCTTACTACATTTACTGTCGAATTCAACACGGAGGTTTCCAGTGGAAAGCTGTGAAATGACGAAAATACTGGTAATGTTTACAAGTCCGGGTACTTCGGGTGGCATTTTCACGGGACTTTGCTTTCAATTATTACGAGTTCATGTTTACAGAGCTCAGAATTGGTGTCTAAAGCCTTTGAATCACGAGAATAGTTTTTGTGTTTACAATTTAGGAGGATTGGCTTTGGCGTTTTTTTTGTGTGAATCAGTTAAAATGGTGGCGGTTCCAGTAAACAGTTCTAAGCAAACTGTCTAATTGTGGTAAAACTGTTAAAATACACAATGAGAGTTCCCAGAAATGATTAAGAACGTGTAATAAACATCTCAAGTACACGTAAATAGATTCTTACTACATTTACTGTCAAATTCAACACGGAGGTTTCCAGTGGAAAGCTGTGAAATGAAGAAAATACTGGTAATGTTTACAATACGGATACTTCTGGTGTCGTTTTCACGGGACTGTGCTTTCAAATATTAAGAGTTCATGTTTACAGAGCTAAGAATTGGTGTCTAAAGCCTTTGAATCACGAGAATAGTTTTTGTGTTTACAATTGAGGAGGATTGGCTTTGGCGTTTTTTTTGGTGAATCAGTCAAAATGGTGGCGGTTCCAGTAAATACTTCTAAGCAAACTGTCTAATTGTGGTAAAACTGTTAAAATACACAATGAGAGTTCCCAGAAATGATTAAGAACGTGTAATAAACCCCTCAAGAACACGTAAATAGATTCTTGCTACATTTACTGTCGAATTCAATCACGGAGGTTTCCAGTGCAAAGCTTTGAAATGACGAAAATACTGGTAATGTTTACAAGTCCGGGTACTTCGGGTGGCGTTTTCACGGGACTGTGCTTTCAATTATTACGAGTTCATGTTTACAGAGCTCAGAATTGGTGTCTAAAGCCTTTGAATCACGAGAATAGTTTTTGTGTTTACAATTTAGGAGGATTGGCTTTGGCGGTTTTTTTTGTGTGAATCAGTTAAAATGGTGGCGGTTCCAGTAAATACTTATAAGCAAACTGTCTAATTGTGGTAAAGCTGTTAAAATACACAATGAGAGTTCCCAGAAATGATTAAGAACGTGTAATAAACATCTCAAGTACACGTAAATAGATTCTTACTACATTTACTGTCGAATTCAATCACGGAGGTTTCCAGTGGAAAGCTGTGAAATGACGAAAATACTGGTAATGTTTACAAGTCCGGGTACTTCTGGTGGCGTTTTCACAGGACTGTGCTTTCAAATATTAAGAGTTCATGTTTACAGAGCTCAGAATTGGTGTCTAAAGCCTTTGAATCACGAGAATATTTTTTGTGTTTACAATTGAGGAGGATTGGCTTTGGCGTTTTTTTTTGTGTGAATCAGTTAAAATGGTGGCGGTTCCAGTAAACAGTTCTAAGCAAATTGTCTAATTGTGGTAAAACTGTTAAAATACACAATGAGAGTTCCCAGAAATGATTAAGAACGTGTAATAAACATCTCAAGTACACATAAATAGATTCTTACTACATTTACTGTCGAATTCAACACGGAGGTTTCCAGTGGAAAGCTGTGAAATGACGAAAATACTGGTAATGTTTACAAGTCCGGGTACTTCGGGTGGCGTTTTCACGGGACTGTGCTTTCAATTATTACGAGTTCATGTTTACAGAGCTCAGAATTGGTGTCTAAAGCCTTTGAATCACGAGAATAGTTTTTGTGTTTACAATTTAGGAGGATTGGCTTTGGCGTTTTTTTTGTGTGAATCAGTTAAAATGGTGGCGGTTCCAGTAAACAGTTCTAAGCAAACTGTCTAATTGTGGTAAAACTGTTAAAATACACAATGAGAGTTCCCAGAAATGATTAAGAACGTGTAATAAACATCTCAAGTACACGTAAATAGATTCTTACTACATTTACTGTCGAATTAAACACGGAGGTTTCCAGTGGAAAGCTGTGAAATGACGAAAATACTGGTAATGTTTACAAGTCCGGGTACTTCGGGTGGCGTTTTCACGGGACTGTGCTTTCAATTATTATGAGTTCATGTTTACAGAGCTCAGAATTGGTGTCTAAAGCCTTTGAATCATGAGAATAGTTTTTGTGTTTACAATTTAGGAGGATTGGCTTTGGCGGTTTTTTTTGTGTGAATCAGTTAAAATGGTGGCGGTTCCAGTAAATACTTCTAAGCAAACTGTCTAATTGTGGTAAAACTGTTAAAATACACAATGAGAGTTCCCAGAAATGATTAAGAACGGGTAATAAACATCTCAAGTACACGTAAATAGATTCTTACTACATTTACTGTCGAATTAAACACGGAGGTTTCCAGTGGAAAGCTGTGAAATGACGAAAATACTGGTAATGTTTACAAGTACGGGTACTTCTGGTGGCGTTTTCACGGGACTGTGCTTTCAAATATTAAGAGTTCATGTTTACAGAACTCAGAATTGGTGTCTAAAGCCTTTGAATGACGAGAATAGTGTTTTTGTTTACAATTTAGGAGGATTGGCTTTGGCGTTTTTTTTGTGTGAATCAGTTAAAATCGTGGCGGTTCCAGTAAATACTTCTAAGCAAACTGTCTAATTGTGGTAAAACTGTTAAAATACACAATGAGAGTTCCCAGAAATGATTAAGAACGTGTAATAAACATCTCAAGTACACATAAATAGATTCTTACTACATTTACTGTCGAATTCAATCACGGAGGTTTCCAGTGGAAAGGTGTGAAATGACGAAAATACTGGTAATGTTTACAAGTCCGGGTACTTCTGGTGGCGTTTTCACGGGACTGTGCTTTCAAATATTAAGAGTTCATGTTTACAGAGCTCAGAATTGGTGTCTAAAGCCTTTGAATCACGAGAATAGTTTTTGTGTTTACAATTTAGGAGGATTGGCTTTGGCGTTTTTTTTTTGTGTGAATCAGTCAAAATGGTGGCGGTTCCAGTAAATACTTCTAAGCAAACTGTCTAATTGTGGTAAAACTGTTAAAATACACAATGAGAGTTCCCAGAAATGATTAAGAACGTGTAATAAACATCTCAAGTACACGTAAATAGATTCTTACTACATTTACTGTCGAATTCAACACGGAGGTTTCCAGTGGAAAGCTGTGAAATGACGAAAATACTGGTAATGTTTACAAGTACGGGTACTTCTGGTGGCGTTTTCACGGGACTGTGCTTTCAAATATTAAGAGTTCATGTTTACAGAGCTCAGAATTGGTGTCGAAAGCCTTTAAATCACGAGAATAGTTTTTGTGTTTACAATTTAGGAGGATTGGCTTTGGCGTTTTTTTTGTGTGAATCAGTCAAAATGGTGGCGGTTCCAGTAAATACTTCTAAGCAAACTGTCTAATTGTGGTAAAACTGTTAAAATACACAATGAGAGTTCCCAGAAATGATTAAGAACGTGTAATAAACATCTCAAGTACACGTAAATAGATTCTTACTACATTTACTGTCGAATTCAACACGGAGGTTTCCAGTGGAAAGCTGTGAAATGACGAAAATACTGGTAATGTTTACAAGTACGGGTACTTCTGGTGGCGTTTTCACGGGACTGTGCTTTCAATTATTACGAGTTCATGTTTACAGAGCTCAGAATTGGTGTCTAAAGCCTTTGAATGACGAGAATAGTTTTTGTGTTTACAATTTAGGAGGATTGGCTTTGGCGTTTTTTTTGTGTGAATCAGTTAAAATGGTGGCGGTTCCAGTAAACAGTTCTAAGCAAACTGTCTAATTGTGGTAAAACTGTTAAAATACACAATGAGAGTTCCCAGAAATGATTAAGAACGTGTAATAAACATCTCAAGTACACGTAAATAGATTCTTACTACATTTACTGTCGAATTCAACACGGAGGTTTCCAGTGGAAAGCTGTGAAATGACGAAAATACTGGTAATGTTTACAAGTACGGGTACTTCTGGTGGCGTTTTCACGGGACTGTGCTTTCAAATATTAAGAGTTCATGTTTACAGAGCTCAGAATTGGTGTCTAAAGCCTTTGAATGACGAGAATAGTGTTTTTGTTTACAATTTAGGAGGATTGGCTTTGGCGTTTTTTTTGTGTGAATCAGTTAAAATGGTGGCGGTTCCAGTAAATACTTCTAAGCAAACTGTCTAATTGTGGTAAAACTGTTAAAATACACAATGAGAGTTCCCAGAAATGATTAAGAACGTGTAATAAACATCTCAAGTACACATAAATAAATTCTTACTACATTTACTGTCGAATTCAATCACGGAGGTTTCCAGTGGAAAGGTGTGAAATGACGAAAATACTGGTAATGTTTACAAGTCCGGGTACTTCTGGTGGCGTTTTCACGGGACTGTGCTTTCAAATATTAAGAGTTCATGTTTACAGAGCTCAGAATTGGTGTCTAAAGCCTTTGAATCACGAGAATAGTTTTTGTGTTTACAATTTAGGAGGATTGGCTTTGGCGTTTTTTTTGTGTGAATCAGTCAAAATGGTGGCGGTTCCAGTAAATACTTCTAAGCAAACTGTCTAATTGTGGTAAAACTGTTAAAATACACAATGAGAGTTCCCAGAAATGATTAAGAACGTGTAATAAACATCTCAAGTACACGTAAATAGATTCTTACTACATTTACTGTCGAATTCAACACGGAGGTTTCCAGTGGAAAGCTGTGAAATGACGAAAATACTGGTAATGTTTACAAGTACGGGTACTTCTGGTGGCGTTTTCACGGGACTGTGCTTTCAAATATTAAGAGTTCATGTTTACAGAGCTAAGAATTGGTGTCTAAAGCCTTTGAATCACGAGAATAGTTTTTGTGTTTACAATTTAGGAGGATTGGCTTTGGCGTTTTTTTTGTGTGAATCAGTTAAAATGGTGGCGGTTCCAGTAAACAGTTCTAAGCAAACTGTCTAATTGTGGTAAAACTGTTAAAATACACAATGAGAGTTCCCAGAAATGATTAAGAACGTGTAATAAACATCTCAAGTACACGTAAATAGATTCTTACTACATTTACTGTCGAATTAAACACGGAGGTTTCCAGTGGAAAGCTGTGAAATGACGAAAATACTGGTAATGTTTACAAGTACGGGTACTTCTGCTGGCGTTTTCACGGGACTGTGCTTTCAAATATTAAGAGTTCATGTTTACAGAGCTCAGAATTGGTGTCTAAAGCCTATGAATGACGAGAATAGTGTTTTTGTTTACAATTTAGGAGGATTGGCTTTGGCGTTTTTTTTGTGTGAATCAGTTAAAATGGTGGCGGTTCCAGTAAATACTTCTAAGCAAACTGTCTAATTGTGGTAAAACTGTTAAAATACACAATGAGAGTTCCCAGAAATGATTAAGAACGTGTAATAAACATCTCAAGTACACATAAATAGATTCTTACTACATTTACTGTCGAATTCAATCACGGAGGTTTCCAGTGGAAAGGTGTGAAATGACGAAAATACTGGTAATGTTTACAAGTCCGGGTACTTCTGGTGGCGTTTTCACGGGACTGTGCTTTCAAATATTAAGAGTTCATGTTTACAGAGCTCAGAATTGGTGTCTAAAGCCTTTGAATCACGAGAATAGTTTTTGTGTTTACAATTTAGGAGGATTGGCTTTGGCGTTTTTTTTGTGTGAATCAGTCAAAATGGTGGCGGTTCCAGTAAATACTTCTAAGCAAACTGTCTAATTGTGGTAAAACTGTTAAAATACACAATGAGAGTTCCCAGAAATGATTAAGAACGTGTAATAAACCCCTCAAGTACACGTAAATAGATTCTTACTACATTTACTGTCGAATTCAACACGGAGGTTTCCAGTGGAAAGCTGTGAAATGACGAAAATACTGGTAATGTTTACAAGTACGGGTACTTCTGGTGGCGTTTTCACGGGACTGTGCTTTCAAATATTAAGAGTTCATGTTTACAGAGCTCAGAATTGGTGTCGAAAGCCTTTAAATCACGAGAATAGTTTTTGTGTTTACAATTTAGGAGGATTGGCTTTGGCGTTTTTTTTGTGTGAATCAGTCAAAATTGTGGCGGTTCCAGTAAATACTTCTAAGCAAACTGTCTAATTGTGGTAAAACTGTTAAAATACACAATGAGAGTTCCCAGAAATGATTAAGAACGTGTAATAAACATCTCAAGTACACGTAAATAGATTCTTACTACATTTACTGTCGAATTCAACACGGAGGTTTCCAGTGGAAAGCTGTGAAATGTCGAAAATACTGGTAATGTTTACAAGTACGGGTACTTCTGGTGGCGTTTTCACGGGACTGTGCTTTCAAATATTAAGAGTTCATGTTTACAGAGCTAAGAATTGGTGTCTAAAGCCTTTGAATCACGAGAATAGTTTTTGTGTTTACAATTTAGGAGGATTGGCTTTGGCGTTTTTTTTGTGTGAATCAGTCAAAATGGTGGCGGTTCCAGTAAATAATTCTAAGCAAACTGTCTAATTGTGGTAAAACTGTTAAAATACACAATGAGAGTTCCCAGAAATGATTAAGAACGTGTAATAAACATCTCAAGTACACGTAAATAGATTCTTACTACATTTACTGTCGAATTCAACACGGAGGTTTCCAGTGGAAAGCTGTGAAATGACGAAAATACTGGTAATGTTTACAAGTACGGGTACTTCTGGTGGCGTTTTCACGGGACTGTGCTTTCAATTATTACGAGTTCATGTTTACAGAGCTCAGAATTGGTGTCTAAAGCCTTTGAATCACGAGAATAGTTTTTGTGTTTACAATTTAGGAGGATTGGCTTTGGCGTTTTTTTTGTGTGAATCAGTCAAAATGGTGGCGGTTCCAGTAAATACTTCTAAGCAAACTGTCTAATTGTGGTAAAACTGTTAAAATACACAATGAGAGTTCCCAGAAATGATTAAGAACGTGTAATAAACATCTCAAGTACACGTAAATAGATTCTTACTACATTTACTGTCGAATTCAACACGGAGGTTTCCAGTGGAAAGCTGTGAAATGATGAAAATACTGGTAATGTTTACAAGTACGGGTACTTCTGGTGGCGTTTTCACGGGACTGTGCTTTCAAATATTAAGAGTTCATGTTTACAGAGCTCAGAATTGGTGTCTAAAGCCTTTGAATCACGAGAATAGTTTTTGTGTTTACAATTTAGGAGGATTGGCTTTGGCGTTTTTTTTTGTGTGAATCAGTTAAAATGGTGGCGGTTCCAGTAAATACTTCTAAGCAAACTGTCTAATTGTGGTAAAGCTGTTAAAATACACAATGAGAGTTCCCAGAAATGATTAAGAACGTGTAATAAACATCTCAAGTACACGTAAATAGATTCTTACTACATTTACTGTCGAATTCAATCACGGAGGTTTCCAGTGGAAAGCTGTGAAATGACGAAAATACTGGTAATGTTTACAAGTCCGGGTACTTCTGGTGGCGTTTTCACGGGACTGTGCTTTCAAATATTAAGAGTTCATGTTTACAGAGCTCAGAATTGGTGTCTAAAGCCTTTGAATCACGAGAATAGTTTTTGTGTTTACAATTTAGGAGGATTGGCTTTGGCGTTTTTTTTGTGTGAATCAGTCAAAATGGTGGCGGTTCCAGTAAATAATTCTAAGCAAACTGTCTAATTGTGGTAAAACTGTTAAAATACACAATGAGAGTTCCCAGAAATGATTAAGAACGTGTAATAAACATCTCAAGTACACGTAAATAGATTCTTACTACATTTACTGTCGAATTCAACACGGAGGTTTCCAGTGGAAAGCTGTGAAATGACGAAAATACTGGTAATGTTTACAAGTACGGGTACTTCTGGTGGCGTTTTTACGGGACTGTGCTTTCAAATATTAAGAGTTCATGTTTACAGAGCTCAGAATTGGTGTCTAAAGCCTTTGAATCACGAGAATAGTTTTTGTGTTTACAATTTAGGAGGATTGGCTTTGGCGTTTTTTTTGTGTGAATCAGTCAAAATGGTGGCGGTTCCAGTAAATACTTCTAAGCAAACTGTCTAATTGTGGTAAAACTGTTAAAATACACAATGAGAGTTCCCAGAAATGATTAAGAACGTGTAATAAACATCTCAAGTACACGTAAATAGATTCTTACTACATTTACTGTCGAATTCAACACGGAGGTTTCCAGTGGAAAGCTGTGAAATGACGAAAATACTGGTAATGTTTACAAGTACGGGTACTTCTGGTGGCGTTTTCACGGAACTGTGCTTTCAAATATTAAGAGTTCATGTTTACAGAGCTCAGAATTGGTGTCTAAAGCCTTTGAATGACGAGAATAGTGTTTTTGTTTACAATTTAGGAGGATTGGCTTTGGCGTTTTTTTTGTGTGAATCAGTTAAAATGGTGGCGGTTCCAGTAAATACTTCTAAGCAAACTGTCTAATTGTGGTAAAACTGTTAAAATACACAATGAGAGTTCCCAGAAATGATTAAGAACGTGTAATAAACATCTCAAGTACACGTAAATAGATTCTTACTACATTTACTGTCGAATTCAACACGGAGGTTTCCAGTGGAAAGCTGTGAAATGTCGAAAATACTGGTAATGTTTACAAGTACGGGTACTTCTGGTGGCGTTTTCACGGGACTGTGCTTTCAAATATTAAGAGTTCATGTTTACAGAGCTAAGAATTGGTGTCTAAAGCCTTTGAATCACGAGAATAGTTTTTGTGTTTACAATTTAGGAGGATTGGCTTTGGCGTTTTTTTTGTGTGAATCAGTCAAAATGGTGGCGGTTCCAGTAAATACTTCTAAGCAAACTGTCTAATTGTGGTAAAACTGTTAAAATACACAATGAGAGTTCCCAGAAATGATTAAGAACGTGTAATAAACATCTCAAGTACACGTAAATAGATTCTTACTACATTTACTGTCGAATTCAACACGGAGGTTTCCAGTGGAAAGCTGTGAAATGACGAAAATACTGGTAATGTTTACAAGTACGGGTACTTCTGGTGGCGTTTTCACGGGACTGTGCTTTCAAATATTAAGAGTTCATGTTTACACAGCTCAGAATTGGTGTCTAAAGCCTTTGAATCACGAGAATAGTTTTTGTGTTTACAATTTAGGAGGATTGGCTTTGGCGTTTTTTTTGTGTGAATCAGTCAAAATGGTGGCGGTTCCAGTAAATACTTCTAAGCAAACTGTCTAATTGTGGTAAAACTGTTAAAATACACAATGAGAGTTCCCAGAAATGATTAAGAACGTGTAATAAACATCTCAAGTACACGTAAATAGATTCTTACTACATTTACTGTCGAATTCAACACGGAGGTTTCCAGTGGAAAGCTGTGAAATGACGAAAATACTGGTAATGTTTACAAGTACGGGTACTTCTGGTGGCGTTTTCACGGGACTGTGCTTTCAAATATTAAGAGTTCATGTTTACACAGCTCAGAATTGGTGTCTAAAGCCTTTGAATCACGAGAATAGTTTTTGTGTTTACAATTTAGGAGGATTGGCTTTGGCGTTTTTTTTGTGTGAATCAGTCAAAATGGTGGCGGTTCCAGTAAATACTTCTAAGCAAACTGTCTAATTGTGGTAAAACTGTTAAAATACACAATGAGAGTTCCCAGAAATGATTAAGAACGTGTAATAAACATCTCAAGTACACGTAAATAGATTCTTACTACATTTACTGTCGAATTCAACACGGAGGTTTCCAGTGGAAAGCTGTGAAATGATGAAAATACTGGTAATGTTTACAAGTACGGGTACTTCTGGTGGCGTTTTCACGGGACTGTGCTTTCAAATATTAAGAGTTCATGTTTACAGAGCTCAGAATTGGTGTCTAAAGCCTTTGAATCACGAGAATAGTTTTTGTGTTTACAATTTAGGAGGATTGGCTTTGGCGTTTTTTTTTGTGTGAATCAGTTAAAATGGTGGCGGTTCCAGTAAATACTTCTAAGCAAACTGTCTAATTGTGGTAAAGCTGTTAAAATACACAATGAGAGTTCCCAGAAATGATTAAGAACGTGTAATAAACATCTCAAGTACACGTAAATAGATTCTTACTACATTTACTGTCGAATTCAATCACGGAGGTTTCCAGTGGAAAGCTGTGAAATGACGAAAATACTGGTAATGTTTACAAGTCCGGGTACTTCTGGTGGCGTTTTCACGGGACTGTGCTTTCAAATATTAAGAGTTCATGTTTACAGAGCTCAGAATTGGTGTCTAAAGCCTTTGAATCACGAGAATAGTTTTTGTGTTTACAATTTAGGAGGATTGGCTTTGGCGTTTTTTTTGTGTGAATCAGTCAAAATGGTGGCGGTTCCAGTAAATAATTCTAAGCAAACTGTCTAATTGTGGTAAAACTGTTAAAATACACAATGAGAGTTCCCAGAAATGATTAAGAACGTGTAATAAACATCTCAAGTACACGTAAATAGATTCTTACTACATTTACTGTCGAATTCAACACGGAGGTTTCCAGTGGAAAGCTGTGAAATGACGAAAATACTGGTAATGTTTACAAGTACGGGTACTTCTGGTGGCGTTTTTACGGGACTGTGCTTTCAAATATTAAGAGTTCATGTTTACAGAGCTCAGAATTGGTGTCTAAAGCCTTTGAATCACGAGAATAGTTTTTGTGTTTACAATTTAGGAGGATTGGCTTTGGCGTTTTTTTTGTGTGAATCAGTCAAAATGGTGGCGGTTCCAGTAAATACTTCTAAGCAAACTGTCTAATTGTGGTAAAACTGTTAAAATACACAATGAGAGTTCCCAGAAATGATTAAGAACGTGTAATAAACATCTCAAGTACACGTAAATAGATTCTTACTACATTTACTGTCGAATTCAACACGGAGGTTTCCAGTGGAAAGCTGTGAAATGACGAAAATACTGGTAATGTTTACAAGTACGGGTACTTCTGGTGGCGTTTTCACGGAACTGTGCTTTCAAATATTAAGAGTTCATGTTTACAGAGCTCAGAATTGGTGTCTAAAGCCTTTGAATGACGAGAATAGTGTTTTTGTTTACAATTTAGGAGGATTGGCTTTGGCGTTTTTTTTGTGTGAATCAGTTAAAATGGTGGCGGTTCCAGTAAATACTTCTAAGCAAACTGTCTAATTGTGGTAAAACTGTTAAAATACACAATGAGAGTTCCCAGAAATGATTAAGAACGTGTAATAAACATCTCAAGTACACGTAAATAGATTCTTACTACATTTACTGTCGAATTCAATCACGGAGGTTTCCAGTGGAAAGGTGAGAAATGACGAAAATACTGGTAATGTTTACAAGTCCGGGTACTTCTGGTGGCGTTTTCACGGGACTGTGCTTTCAAATATTAAGAGTTCATGTTTACAGAGCTCAGAATTGGTGTCTAAAGCCTTTGAATCACGAGAATAGTTTTTGTGTTTACAATTTAGGAGGATTGGCTTTGGCGTTTTTTTTGTGTGAATCAGTCAAAATGGTGGCGGTTCCAGTAAATAATTCTAAGCAAACTGTCTAATTGTGGTAAAACTGTTAAAATACACAATGAGAGTTCCCAGAAATGATTAAGAACGTGTAATAAACATCTCAAGTACACGTAAATAGATTCTTACTACATTTACTGTCGAATTCAACACGGAGGTTTCCAGTGGAAAGCTGTGAAATGACGAAAATACTGGTAATGTTTACAAGTACGGGTACTTCTGGTGGCGTTTTCACGGGACTGTGCTTTCAAATATTAAGAGTTCATGTTTACACAGCTCAGAATTGGTGTCTAAAGCCTTTGAATCACGAGAATAGTTTTTGTGTTTACAATTTAGGAGGATTGGCTTTGGCGTTTTTTTTGTGTGAATCAGTCAAAATGGTGGCGGTTCCAGTAAATACTTCTAAGCAAACTGTCTAATTGTGGTAAAACTGTTAAAATACACAATGAGAGTTCCCAGAAATGATTAAGAACGTGTAATAAACATCTCAAGTACACGTAAATAGATTCTTACTACATTTACTGTCGAATTCAACACGGAGGTTTCCAGTGGAAAGCTGTGAAATGATGAAAATACTGGTAATGTTTACAAGTACGGGTACTTCTGGTGGCGTTTTCACGGGACTGTGCTTTCAAATATTAAGAGTTCATGTTTACAGAGCTCAGAATTGGTGTCTAAAGCCTTTGAATCACGAGAATAGTTTTTGTGTTTACAATTTAGGAGGATTGGCTTTGGCGTTTTTTTTTGTGTGAATCAGTTAAAATGGTGGCGGTTCCAGTAAATACTTCTAAGCAAACTGTCTAATTGTGGTAAAGCTGTTAAAATACACAATGAGAGTTCCCAGAAATGATTAAGAACGTGTAATAAACATCTCAAGTACACGTAAATAGATTCTTACTACATTTACTGTCGAATTCAATCACGGAGGTTTCCAGTGGAAAGCTGTGAAATGACGAAAATACTGGTAATGTTTACAAGTCCGGGTACTTCTGGTGGCGTTTTCACGGGACTGTGCTTTCAAATATTAAGAGTTCATGTTTACAGAGCTCAGAATTGGTGTCTAAAGCCTTTGAATCACGAGAATAGTTTTTGTGTTTACAATTTAGGAGGATTGGCTTTGGCGTTTTTTTTGTGTGAATCAGTCAAAATGGTGGCGGTTCCAGTAAATAATTCTAAGCAAACTGTCTAATTGTGGTAAAACTGTTAAAATACACAATGAGAGTTCCCAGAAATGATTAAGAACGTGTAATAAACATCTCAAGTACACGTAAATAGATTCTTACTACATTTACTGTCGAATTCAACACGGAGGTTTCCAGTGGAAAGCTGTGAAATGACGAAAATACTGGTAATGTTTACAAGTACGGGTACTTCTGGTGGCGTTTTTACGGGACTGTGCTTTCAAATATTAAGAGTTCATGTTTACAGAGCTCAGAATTGGTGTCTAAAGCCTTTGAATCACGAGAATAGTTTTTGTGTTTACAATTTAGGAGGATTGGCTTTGGCGTTTTTTTTGTGTGAATCAGTCAAAATGGTGGCGGTTCCATTAAATACTTCTAAGCAAACTGTCTAATTGTGGTAAAACTGTTAAAATACACAATGAGAGTTCCCAGAAATGATTAAGAACGTGTAATAAACATCTCAAGTACACGTAAATAGATTCTTACTACATTTACTGTCGAATTCAACACGGAGGTTTCCAGTGGAAAGCTGTGAAATGACGAAAATACTGGTAATGTTTACAAGTACGGGTACTTCTGGTGGCGTTTTCACGGAACTGTGCTTTCAAATATTAAGAGTTCATGTTTACAGAGCTCAGAATTGGTGTCTAAAGCCTTTGAATGACGAGAATAGTGTTTTTGTTTACAATTTAGGAGGATTGGCTTTGGCGTTTTTTTTGTGTGAATCAGTTAAAATGGTGGCGGTTCCAGTAAATACTTCTAAGCAAACTGTCTAATTGTGGTAAAACTGTTAAAATACACAATGAGAGTTCCCAGAAATGATTAAGAACGTGTAATAAACATCTCAAGTACACGTAAATAGATTCTTACTACATTTACTGTCGAATTCATTCACGGAGGTTTCCAGTGGAAAGGTGAGAAATGACGAAAATACTGGTAATGTTTACAAGTCCGGGTACTTCTGGTGGCGTTTTCACGGGACTGTGCTTTCAATTATTACGAGTTCATGTTTACAGAGCTCAGAATTGGTGTCTAAAGCCTTTGAATCACGAGAATAGTTTTTGTGTTTACAATTTAGGAGGATTGGCTTTGGCGTTTTTTTTTGTGTGAATCAGTCAAAATGGTGGCGGTTCCAGTAAATACTTCTAAGCAAACTGTCTAATTGTGGTAAAACTGTTAAAATACACAATGAGAGTTCCCAGAAATGATTAAGAACGTGTAATAAACATCTCAAGTACACATAAATAGATTCTTGCTACATTTACTGTCGAATTCAATCACGGAGGTTTCCAGTGGAAAGCTTTGAAATGACGAAAATACTGGTAATGTTTACAAGTCCGGGTACTTCGGGTGGCGTTTTCACGGGACTGTGCTTTCAATTATTACGAGTTCATGTTTACAAAGCTCAGAATTGGTGTCTAAAGCCTTTGAATCACGAGAATAGTTTTTGTGTTTACAATTTAGGAGGATTGGCTTTGGCGTTTTTTTTGTGTGAATCAGTTAAAATAGTGGCGGTTCCAGTAAATACTTCTAAGCAAACTGTCTAATTGTGGTAAAACTGTTAAAATACACAATGAGAGTTCCCAGAAATGATTAAGAACGTGTAATAAACATCTCAAGTACACGTAAATAGATTCTTACTACATTTACTGTCGAATTCAATCACGGAGGTTTCCAGTGGAAAGCTGTGAAATGACTAAAATACTAGTAATGTTTACAAGTCCGGGTACTTCTGGTGGCGTTTTCACGGGACTGTGCTTTCAATTATTACGAGTTCATGTTTACAGAGCTCAGAATTAGTGTCTAAAGCCTTTGAATCACGAGAATAGTTTTTGTGTTTACAATTTAGGAGGATTGGCTTTGGCGTTTTTTTTGTGTGAATCAGTTAAAATGGTGGCGGTTCCAGTAAATACTTCTAAGCAAACAGTCTAATTGTGCTAAAACTGTTAAAATACACAATGAGAGTTCCCAGAAATGATTAAGAACGTGTAATAAACATCTCAAGTACACGTAAATAGATTCTTACTACATTTACTGTCGAATTCAATCACGGAGGTTTCCAGTGCAAAGCTTTGAAATGACGAAAATACTGGTAATGTTTACAAGTCCGGGTACTTCGGGTGGCGTTTTCACGGGACTGTGCTTTCAATTATTACGAGTTCATGTTTACAGAGCTCAGAATTGGTGTCTAAAGCCTTTGAATCACGAGAATAGTTTTTGTGTTTACAATTTAGGAGGATTGGCTTTGGCGTTTTTTTTTGTGTGAATCAGTTAAAATGGTGGCGGTTCCAGTAAATACTTCTAAGCAAACTGTCTAATTGTGGTAAAGCTGTTAAAATACACAATGAGAGTTCCCAGAAATGATTAAGAACGTGTAATAAACATCTCAAGTACACGTAAATAGATTCTTACTACATTTACTGTCGAATTCAATCACGGAGGTTTCCAGTGGAAAGCTGTGAAATGACGAAAATACTGGTAATGTTTACAAGTCCGGGTACTTCTGGTGGCGTTTTCACGGGACTGTGCTTTCAAATATTAAGAGTTCATGTTTACAGAGCTCAGAATTGGTGTCTAAAGCCTTTGAATCACGAGAATATTTTTTGTGTTTACAATTTAGGAGGATTGGCTTTGGCGTTTTTTTTTGTGTGAATCAGTTAAAATGGTGGCGGTTCCAGTAAACAGTTCTAAGCAAACTGTCTAATTGTGGTAAAACTGTTAAAATACACAATGAGAGTTCCCAGAAATGATTAAGAACGTGTAATAAACATCTCAAGTACACGTAAATAGATTCTTACTACATTTACTGTCGAATTCAACACGGAGGTTTCCAGTGGAAAGCTGTGAAATGACGAAAATACTGGTAATGTTTACAAGTCCGGGTACTTCGGGTGGCGTTTTCACGGGACTGTGATTTCAATTATTACGAGTTCATGTTTACAGAGCTCAGAATTGGTGTCTAAAGCCTTTGAATCACGAGAATAGTTTTTGTGTTTACAATTTAGGAGGATTGGCTTTGGCGGTTTTTTTTGTGTGAATCAGTTAAAATGGTGGCGGTTCCAGTAAATACTTCTAAGCAAACTGTCTAATTGTGGTAAAACTGTTAAAATACACAATGAGAGTTCAAAGAAATGATTAAGAACGTGTAATAAACATCTCAAGTACACGTAAATAGATTCTTACTACATTTACTGTCGAATTCAATCACGGAGGTTTCCAGTGGAAAGGTGAGAAATGACGAAAATACTGGTAATGTTTACAAGTCCGGGTACTTCTGGTGGCGTTTTCACGGGACTGTGCTTTCAAATATTAAGAGTTCATGTTTACAGAGCTCAGAATTGGTGTCTAAAGCCTTTGAATCACGAGAATAGTTTTTGTGTTTACAATTTAGGAGGATTGGCTTTGGCGTTTTTTTTGTGTGAATCAGTCAAAATTGTGGCGGTTCCAGTAAATAATTCTAAGCAAACTGTCTAATTGTGGTAAAACTGTTAAAATACACAATGAGAGTTCCCAGAAATGATTAAGAACGTGTAATAAACATCTCAAGTACACGTAAATAGATTCTTACTACATTTACTGTCGAATTCAACACGGAGGTTTCCAGTGGAAAGCTGTGAAATGACGAAAATACTGGTAATGTTTACAAGTACGGGTACTTCTGGTGGCGTTTTCACGGGACTGTGCTTTCAAATATTAAGAGTTCATGTTTACAGAGCTAAGAATTGGTGTCTAAAGCCTTTGAATCACGAGAATAGTTTTTGTGTTTACAATTTAGGAGGATTGGCTTTGGCGTTTTTTTTGTGTGAATCAGTCAAAATGGTGGCGGTTCCAGTAAATACTTCTAAGCAAACTGTCTAATTGTGGTAAAACTGTTAAAATACACAATGAGAGTTCCCAGAAATGATTAAGAACGTGTAATAAACATCTCAAGTACACGTAAATAGATTCTTACTACATTTACTGTCGAATTCAACACGGAGGTTTCCAGTGGAAAGCTGTGAAATGACGAAAATACTGGTAATGTTTACAAGTACGGGTACTTCTGGTGGCGTTTTCACGGGACTGTGCTTTCAAATATTAAGAGTTCATGTTTACACAGCTCAGAATTGGTGTCTAAAGCCTTTGAATGACGAGAATAGTGTTTTTGTTTACAATTTAGGAGGATTGGCTTTGGCGTTTTTTTTTGTGTGAATCAGTTAAAATGGTGGCGGTTCCAGTAAATACTTCTAAGCAAACTGTCTAATTGTGGTAAAACTGTTAAAATACACAATGAGAGTTCCCAGAAATGATTAAGAACGTGTAATAAACATCTCAAGTACACGTAAATAGATTCTTACTACATTTACTGTCGAATTCAATCACGGAGGTTTCCAGTGGAAAGGTGAGAAATGACGAAAATACTGGTAATGTTTACAAGTCCGGGTACTTCTGGTGGCGTTTTCACGGGACTGTGCTTTCAAATATTAAGAGTTCATGTTTACAGAGCTCAGAATTGGTGTCTAAAGCCTTTGAATCACGAGAATAGTTTTTGTGTTTACAATTTAGGAGGATTGGCTTTGGCGTTTTTTTTTGTGTGAATCAGTCAAAATGGTGGCGGTTCCAGGAAATACTTCTAAGCAAACTGTCTAATTGTGGTAAAACTGTTAAAATACACAATGAGAGTTCCCAGAAATGATTAAGAACGTGTAATAAACCCCTCAAGAACACGTAAATAGATTCTTGCTACATTTACTGTCGAATTCAATCACGGAGGTTTCCAGTGGAAAGCTTTGAAATGACGAAAATACTGGTAATGTTTACAAGTCCGGGTACTTCGGGTGGCGTTTTCACGGGACTGTGCTTTCAATTATTACGAGTTCATGTTTACAAAGCTCAGAATTGGTGTCTAAAGCCTTTGAATCACGAGAATAGTTTTTGTGTTTACAATTTAGGACGATTGGCTTTGGCGTTTTTTTTGTGTGAATCAGTTAAAATAGTGGCGGTTCCAGTAAATACTTCTAAGCAAACTGTCTAATTGTGGTAAAACTGTTAAAATACACAATGAGAGTTCCCAGAAATGATTAAGAACGTGTAATAAACATCTCAAGTACACGTAAATAGATTCTTACTACATTTACTGTCGAATTCAATCACGGAGGTTTCCAGTGGAAAGCTGTGAAATGACTAAAATACTAGTAATGTTTACAAGTCCGGGTACTTCTGGTGGCGTTTTCACGGGACTGTGCTTTCAATTATTACGAGTTCATGTTTACAGAGCTCAGAATTGGTGTCTAAAGCCTTTGAATCACGAGAATAGTTTTTGTGTTTACAATTTAGGAGGATTGGCTTTGGCGTTTTTTTTGTGTGAATCAGTTAAAATGGTGGCGGTTCCAGTAAATACTTCTAAGCAAACAGTCTAATTGTGCTAAAACTGTTAAAATACACAATGAGAGTTCCCAGAAATGATTAAGAACGTGTAATAAACATCTCAAGTACACGTAAATAGATTCTTACTACATTTACTGTCGAATTCAATCACGGAGGTTTCCAGTGCAAAGCTTTGAAATGACGAAAATACTGGTAATGTTTACAAGTCCGGGTACTTCGGGTGGCGTTTTCACGGGACTGTGCTTTCAATTATTACGAGTTCATGTTTACAGAGCTCAGAATTGGTGTCTAAAGCCTTTGAATCACGAGAATAGTTTTTGTGTTTACAATTTAGGAGGATTGGCTTTGGCGGTTTTTTTTGTGTGAATCAGTTAAAATGGTGGCGGTTCCAGTAAATACTTCTAAGCAAACTGTCTAATTGTGGTAAAGCTGTTAAAATACACAATGAGAGTTCCCAGAAATGATTAAGAACGTGTAATAAACATCTCAAGTACACGTAAATAGATTCTTACTACATTTACTGTCGAATTCAATCACGGAGGTTTCCAGTGGAAAGCTGTGAAATGACGAAAATACTGGTAATGTTTACAAGTCCGGGTACTTCTGGTGGCGTTTTCACGGGACTGTGCTTTCAAATATTAAGAGTTCATGTTTACAGAGCTCAGAATTGGTGTCTAAAGCCTTTGAATCACGAGAATATTTTTTGTGTTTACAATTTAGGAGGATTGGCTTTGGCGTTTTTTTTTGTGTGAATCAGTTAAAATGGTGGCGGTTCCAGTAAACAGTTCTAAGCAAACTGTCTAATTGTGGTAAAACTGTTAAAATACACAATGAGAGTTCCCAGAAATGATTAAGAACGTGTAATAAACATCTCAAGTACACGTAAATAGATTCTTACTACATTTACTGTCGAATTCAACACGGAGGTTTCCAGTGGAAAGCTGTGAAATGACGAAAATACTGGTAATGTTTACAAGTCCGGGTACTTCGGGTGGCGTTTTCACGGGACTGTGATTTCAATTATTACGAGTTCATGTTTACAGAGCTCAGAATTGGTGTCTAAAGCCTTTGAATCACGAGAATAGTTTTTGTGTTTACAATTTAGGAGGATTGGCTTTGGCGGTTTTTTTTGTGTGAATCAGTTAAAATGGTGGCGGTTCCAGTAAATACTTCTAAGCAAACTGTCTAATTGTGGTAAAACTGTTAAAATACACAATGAGAGTTCAAAGAAATGATTAAGAACGTGTAATAAACATCTCAAGTACACGTAAATAGATTCTTACTACATTTACTGTCGAATTCAATCACGGAGGTTTCCAGTGGAAAGGTGAGAAATGACGAAAATACTGGTAATGTTTACAAGTCCGGGTACTTCTGGTGGCGTTTTCACGGGACTGTGCTTTCAAATATTAAGAGTTCATGTTTACAGAGCTCAGAATTGGTGTCTAAAGCCTTTGAATCACGAGAATAGTTTTTGTGTTTACAATTTAGGAGGATTGGCTTTGGCGTTTTTTTTGTGTGAATCAGTCAAAATTGTGGCGGTTCCAGTAAATAATTCTAAGCAAACTGTCTAATTGTGGTAAAACTGTTAAAATACACAATGAGAGTTCCCAGAAATGATTAAGAACGTGTAATAAACATCTCAAGTACACGTAAATAGATTCTTACTACATTTACTGTCGAATTCAACACGGAGGTTTCCAGTGGAAAGCTGTGAAATGACGAAAATACTGGTAATGTTTACAAGTACGGGTACTTCTGGTGGCGTTTTCACGGGACTGTGCTTTCAAATATTAAGAGTTCATGTTTACAGAGCTAAGAATTGGTGTCTAAAGCCTTTGAATCACGAGAATAGTTTTTGTGTTTACAATTTAGGAGGATTGGCTTTGGCGTTTTTTTTGTGTGAATCAGTCAAAATGGTGGCGGTTCCAGTAAATACTTCTAAGCAAACTGTCTAATTGTGGTAAAACTGTTAAAATACACAATGAGAGTTCCCAGAAATGATTAAGAACGTGTAATAAACATCTCAAGTACACGTAAATAGATTCTTACTACATTTACTGTCGAATTCAACACGGAGGTTTCCAGTGGAAAGCTGTGAAATGACGAAAATACTGGTAATGTTTACAAGTACGGGTACTTCTGGTGGCGTTTTCACGGGACTGTGCTTTCAAATATTAAGAGTTCATGTTTACACAGCTCAGAATTGGTGTCTAAAGCCTTTGAATGACGAGAATAGTGTTTTTGTTTACAATTTAGGAGGATTGGCTTTGGCGTTTTTTTTTGTGTGAATCAGTTAAAATGGTGGCGGTTCCAGTAAACAGTTCTAAGCAAACTGTCTAATTGTGGTAAAACTGTTAAAATACACAATGAGAGTTCCCAGAAATGATTAAGAACGTGTAATAAACATCTCAAGTACACGTAAATAGATTCTTACTACATTTACTGTCGAATTCAACACGGAGGTTTCCAGTGGAAAGCTGTGAAATGACGAAAATACTGGTAATGTTTACAAGTCCGGGTACTTCGGGTGGCGTTTTCACGGGACTGTGATTTCAATTATTACGAGTTCATGTTTACAGAGCTCAGAATTGGTGTCTAAAGCCTTTGAATCACGAGAATAGTTTTTGTGTTTACAATTTAGGAGGATTGGCTTTGGCGGTTTTTTTTGTGTGAATCAGTTAAAATGGTGGCGGTTCCAGTAAATACTTCTAAGCAAACTGTCTAATTGTGGTAAAACTGTTAAAATACACAATGAGAGTTCAAAGAAATGATTAAGAACGTGTAATAAACATCTCAAGTACACGTAAATAGATTCTTACTACATTTACTGTCGAATTCAATCACGGAGGTTTCCAGTGGAAAGGTGAGAAATGACGAAAATACTGGTAATGTTTACAAGTCCGGGTACTTCTGGTGGCGTTTTCACGGGACTGTGCTTTCAAATATTAAGAGTTCATGTTTACAGAGCTCAGAATTGGTGTCTAAAGCCTTTGAATCACGAGAATAGTTTTTGTGTTTACAATTTAGGAGGATTGGCTTTGGCGTTTTTTTTGTGTGAATCAGTCAAAATTGTGGCGGTTCCAGTAAATAATTCTAAGCAAACTGTCTAATTGTGGTAAAACTGTTAAAATACACAATGAGAGTTCCCAGAAATGATTAAGAACGTGTAATAAACATCTCAAGTACACGTAAATAGATTCTTACTACATTTACTGTCGAATTCAACACGGAGGTTTCCAGTGGAAAGCTGTGAAATGACGAAAATACTGGTAATGTTTACAAGTACGGGTACTTCTGGTGGCGTTTTCACGGGACTGTGCTTTCAAATATTAAGAGTTCATGTTTACAGAGCTAAGAATTGGTGTCTAAAGCCTTTGAATCACGAGAATAGTTTTTGTGTTTACAATTTAGGAGGATTGGCTTTGGCGTTTTTTTTGTGTGAATCAGTCAAAATGGTGGCGGTTCCAGTAAATACTTCTAAGCAAACTGTCTAATTGTGGTAAAACTGTTAAAATACACAATGAGAGTTCCCAGAAATGATTAAGAACGTGTAATAAACATCTCAAGTACACGTAAATAGATTCTTACTACATTTACTGTCGAATTCAACACGGAGGTTTCCAGTGGAAAGCTGTGAAATGACGAAAATACTGGTAATGTTTACAAGTACGGGTACTTCTGGTGGCGTTTTCACGGGACTGTGCTTTCAAATATTAAGAGTTCATGTTTACACAGCTCAGAATTGGTGTCTAAAGCCTTTGAATCACGAGAATAGTGTTTTTGTTTACAATTTAGGAGGATTGGCTTTGGCGTTTTTTTTTGTGTGAATCAGTTAAAATGGTGGCGGTTCCAGTAAATACTTCTAAGCAAACTGTCTAATTGTGGTAAAACTGTTAAAATACACAATGAGAGTTCCCAGAAATGATTAAGAACGTGTAATAAACATCTCAAGTACACGTAAATAGATTCTTACTACATTTACTGTCGAATTCAATCACGGAGGTTTCCAGTGGAAAGGTGAGAAATGACGAAAATACTGGTAATGTTTACAAGTCCGGGTACTTCTGGTGGCGTTTTCACGGGACTGTGCTTTCAAATATTAAGAGTTCATGTTTACAGAGCTCAGAATTGGTGTCTAAAGCCTTTGAATCACGAGAATAGTTTTTGTGTTTACAATTTAGGAGGATTGGCTTTGGCGTTTTTTTTTGTGTGAATCAGTCAAAATGGTGGCGGTTCCAGGAAATACTTCTAAGCAAACTGTCTAATTGTGGTAAAACTGTTAAAATACACAATGAGAGTTCCCAGAAATGATTAAGAACGTGTAATAAACCCCTCAAGAACACGTAAATAGATTCTTGCTACATTTACTGTCGAATTCAATCACGGAGGTTTCCAGTGGAAAGCTTTGAAATGACGAAAATACTGGTAATGTTTACAAGTCCGGGTACTTCGGGTGGCGTTTTCACGGGACTGTGCTTTCAATTATTACGAGTTCATGTTTACAAAGCTCAGAATTGGTGTCTAAAGCCTTTGAATCACGAGAATAGTTTTTGTGTTTACAATTTAGGACGATTGGCTTTGGCGTTTTTTTTGTGTGAATCAGTTAAAATAGTGGCGGTTCCAGTAAATACTTCTAAGCAAACTGTCTAATTGTGGTAAAACTGTTAAAATACACAATGAGAGTTCCCAGAAATGATTAAGAACGTGTAATAAACATCTCAAGTACACGTAAATAGATTCTTACTACATTTACTGTCGAATTCAATCACGGAGGTTTCCAGTGGAAAGCTGTGAAATGACTAAAATACTAGTAATGTTTACAAGTCCGGGTACTTCTGGTGGCGTTTTCACGGGACTGTGCTTTCAATTATTACGAGTTCATGTTTACAGAGCTCAGAATTGGTGTCTAAAGCCTTTGAATCACGAGAATAGTTTTTGTGTTTACAATTTAGGAGGATTGGCTTTGGCGTTTTTTTTGTGTGAATCAGTTAAAATGGTGGCGGTTCCAGTAAATACTTCTAAGCAAACAGTCTAATTGTGCTAAAACTGTTAAAATACACAATGAGAGTTCCCAGAAATGATTAAGAACGTGTAATAAACATCTCAAGTACACGTAAATAGATTCTTACTACATTTACTGTCGAATTCAATCACGGAGGTTTCCAGTGCAAAGCTTTGAAATGACGAAAATACTGGTAATGTTTACAAGTCCGGGTACTTCGGGTGGCGTTTTCACGGGACTGTGCTTTCAATTATTACGAGTTCATGTTTACAGAGCTCAGAATTGGTGTCTAAAGCCTTTGAATCACGAGAATAGTTTTTGTGTTTACAATTTAGGAGGATTGGCTTTGGCGGTTTTTTTTGTGTGAATCAGTTAAAATGGTGGCGGTTCCAGTAAATACTTCTAAGCAAACTGTCTAATTGTGGTAAAGCTGTTAAAATACACAATGAGAGTTCCCAGAAATGATTAAGAACGTGTAATAAACATCTCAAGTACACGTAAATAGATTCTTACTACATTTACTGTCGAATTCAATCACGGAGGTTTCCAGTGGAAAGCTGTGAAATGACGAAAATACTGGTAATGTTTACAAGTCCGGGTACTTCTGGTGGCGTTTTCACGGGACTGTGCTTTCAAATATTAAGAGTTCATGTTTACAGAGCTCAGAATTGGTGTCTAAAGCCTTTGAATCACGAGAATATTTTTTGTGTTTACAATTTAGGAGGATTGGCTTTGGCGTTTTTTTTTGTGTGAATCAGTTAAAATGGTGGCGGTTCCAGTAAACAGTTCTAAGCAAACTGTCTAATTGTGGTAAAACTGTTAAAATACACAATGAGAGTTCCCAGAAATGATTAAGAACGTGTAATAAACATCTCAAGTACACGTAAATAGATTCTTACTACATTTACTGTTGAATTCAACACGGAGGTTTCCAGTGGAAAGCTGTGAAATGACGAAAATACTGGTAATGTTTACAAGTCCGGGTACTTCGGGTGGCGTTTTCACGGGACTGTGATTTCAATTATTACGAGTTCATGTTTACAGAGCTCAGAATTGGTGTCTAAAGCCTTTGAATCACGAGAATAGTTTTTGTGTTTACAATTTAGGAGGATTGGCTTTGGCGTTTTTTTTGTGTGAATCAGTTAAAATGGTGGCGGTTCCAGTAAATACTTCTAAGCAAACTGTCTAATTGTGGTAAAACTGTTAAAATACACAATGAGAGTTCCCAGAAATGATTAAGAACGTGTAATAAACATCTCAAGTACACGTAAATAGATTCTTACTACATTTACTGTCGAATTCAATCACGGAGGTTTCCAGTGGAAAGCTGTGAAATGACTAAAATACTAGTAATGTTTACAAGTCCGGGTACTTCTGGTGGCGTTTTCACGGGACTGTGCTTTCAATTATTACGAGTTCATGTTTACAGAGCTCAGAATTGGTGTCTAAAGCCTTTGAATCACGAGAATAGTTTTTGTGTTTACAATTTAGGAGGATTGGCTTTGGCGTTTTTTTTGTGTGAATCAGTTAAAATGGTGGCGGTTCCAGTAAATACTTCTAAGCAAACAGTCTAATTGTGCTAAAACTGTTAAAATACACAATGAGAGTTCCCAGAAATGATTAAGAACGTGTAATAAACATCTCAAGTACACGTAAATAGATTCTTACTACATTTACTGTCGAATTCAATCACGGAGGTTTCCAGTGCAAAGCTTTGAAATGACGAAAATACTGGTAATGTTTACAAGTCCGGGTACTTCGGGTGGCGTTTTCACGGGACTGTGCTTTCAATTATTACGAGTTCATGTTTACAGAGCTCAGAATTGGTGTCTAAAGCCTTTGAATCACGAGAATAGTTTTTGTGTTTACAATTTAGGAGGATTGGCTTTGGCGGTTTTTTTTGTGTGAATCAGTTAAAATGGTGGCGGTTCCAGTAAATACTTCTAAGCAAACTGTCTAATTGTGGTAAAGCTGTTAAAATACACAATGAGAGTTCCCAGAAATGATTAAGAACGTGTAATAAACATCTCAAGTACACGTAAATAGATTCTTACTACATTTACTGTCGAATTCAATCACGGAGGTTTCCAGTGGAAAGCTGTGAAATGACGAAAATACTGGTAATGTTTACAAGTCCGGGTACTTCTGGTGGCGTTTTCACGGGACTGTGCTTTCAAATATTAAGAGTTCATGTTTACAGAGCTCAGAATTGGTGTCTAAAGCCTTTGAATCACGAGAATATTTTTTGTGTTTACAATTTAGGAGGATTGGCTTTGGCGTTTTTTTTTGTGTGAATCAGTTAAAATGGTGGCGGTTCCAGTAAACAGTTCTAAGCAAACTGTCTAATTGTGGTAAAACTGTTAAAATACACAATGAGAGTTCCCAGAAATGATTAAGAACGTGTAATAAACATCTCAAGTACACGTAAATAGATTCTTACTACATTTACTGTCGAATTCAACACGGAGGTTTCCAGTGGAAAGCTGTGAAATGACGAAAATACTGGTAATGTTTACAAGTCCGGGTACTTCGGGTGGCGTTTTCACGGGACTGTGATTTCAATTATTACGAGTTCATGTTTACAGAGCTCAGAATTGGTGTCTAAAGCCTTTGAATCACGAGAATAGTTTTTGTGTTTACAATTTAGGAGGATTGGCTTTGGCGGTTTTTTTTGTGTGAATCAGTTAAAATGGTGGCGGTTCCAGTAAATACTTCTAAGCAAACTGTCTAATTGTGGTAAAACTGTTAAAATACACAATGAGAGTTCAAAGAAATGATTAAGAACGTGTAATAAACATCTCAAGTACACGTAAATAGATTCTTACTACATTTACTGTCGAATTAAACACGGAGGTTTCCAGTGGAAAGCTGTGAAATGACGAAAATACTGGTAATGTTTACAAGTACGGGTACTTCTGGTGGCGTTTTCACGGGACTCTGCTTTCAAATATTAAGAGTTCATGTTTACAGAGCTCAGAATTGGTGTCTAAAGCCTTTGAATCACGAGAATAGTTTTTGTGTTTACAATTTAGGAGGATTGGCTTTGGCGTTTTTTTTGTGTGAATCAGTCAAAATGGTGGCGGTTCCAGTAAATACTTCTAAGCAAACTGTCTAATTGTGGTAAAACTGTTAAAATACACAATGAGAGTTCCCAGAAATGATTAAGAACGTGTAATAATCCCCTCAAGTACACGTAAATAGATTCTTACTACATTTACTGTCGAATTCAACACGGAGGTTTCCAGTGGAAAGCTGTGAAATGATGAAAATACTGGTAATGTTTACAAGTACGGGTACTTCTGGTGGCGTTTTCACGGGACTGTGCTTTCAAATATTAAGAGTTCATGTTTACAGAGCTCAGAATTGGTGTCGAAAGCCTTTAAATCACGAGAATAGTTTTTGTGTTTACAATTTAGGAGGATTGGCTTTGGCGTTTTTTTTGTGTGAATCAGTCAAAATGGTGGCGGTTCCAGTAAATACTTCTAAGCAAACTGTCTAATTGTGGTAAAACTGTTAAAATACACAATGAGAGTTCCCAGAAATGATTAAGAACGTGTAATAAACATCTCAAGTACACGTAAATAGATTCTTACTACATTTACTGTCGAATTCAACACGGAGGTTTCCAGTGGAAAGCTGTGAAATGACGAAAATACTGGTAATGTTTACAAGTACGGGTACTTCTGGTGGCGTTTTCACGGGACTGTGCTTTCAATTATTACGAGTTCATGTTTACAGAGCTCAGAATTGGTGTCTAAAGCCTTTGAATCACGAGAACAGTTTTTGTGTTTACAATTTAGGAGGATTGGCTTTGGCGTTTTTTTTGTGTGAATCAGTTGAAATGGTGGCGGTTCCAGTAAACAGTTCTAAGCAAACTGTCTAATTGTGGTAAAACTGTTAAAATACACAATGAGAGTTCCCAGAAATGATTAAGAACGTGTAATAAACATCTCAAGTACACGTAAATAGATTCTTACTACATTTACTGTCGAATTAAACACGGAGGTTTCCAGTGGAAAGCTGTGAAATGACGAAAATACTGGTAATGTTTACAAGTCCGGGTACTTCGGGTGGCGTTTTCACGGGACTGTGCTTTCAATTATTACGAGTTCATGTTTACAGAGCTCAGAATTGGTGTCTAAAGCCTTTGAATCACGAGAATAGTTTTTGTGTTTACAATTTAGGAGGATTGGCTTTGGCGTTTTTTTTGTGTGAATCAGTTAAAATGGAGGCGGTTCCAGTAAATACTTCTAAGCAAACTGTCTAATTGTGGTAAAACAGTTAAAATACACAATGAGAGTTCCCAGAAATGATTAAGAACGTGTAATAAACCCCTCAAGTACACGTAAATAGATTCTTACTACATTTACTGTCGAATTCAACACGGAGGTTTCCAGTGGAAAGCTGTGAAATGACGAAAATACTGGTAATGTTTACAAGTCCGGGTACTTCTGGTGGCGTTTTCACGGGACTGTGCTTTCAATTATTACGAGTTCATGTTTACAGAGCTCAGAATTGGTGTCTAAAGCCTTTGAATCACGAGAATAGTTTTTGTGTTTACAATTTAGGACGATTGGCTTTTGCGTTTTTTTTTGTGAATGAGTTAAAATGGTGGCGGTTCCAGTAAACAGTTCTAAGCAAACTGTCTAATTGTGGTAAAGCTGTTAAAATACACAATGAGAGTTCCCAGAAATGATTAAGAACGTGTAATAAACATCTCAAGTACACGTAAATAGATTCTTACTACATTTACTGTCGAATTCAATCACGGAGGTTTCCAGTGCAAAGCTTTGAAATGACGAAAATACTGGTAATGTTTACAAGTCCGGGTACTTCGGGTGGCGTTTTCACGGGACTGTGCTTTCAATTATTACGAGTTCATGTTTACAGAGCTCAGAATTGGTGTCTAAAGCCTTTGAATCACGAGAATAGTTTTTGTGTTTACAATTTAGGAGGATTGGCTTTGGCGGTTTTTTTTGTGTGAATCAGTTAAAATGGTGGCGGTTCCAGTAAATACTTCTAAGCAAACTGTCTAATTGTGGTAAAGCTGTTAAAATACACAATGAGAGTTCCCAGAAATGATTAAGAACGTGTAATAAACATCTCAAGTACACGTAAATAGATTCTTACTACATTTACTGTCGAATTCAATCACGGAGGTTTCCAGTGGAAAGCTGTGAAATGACGAAAATACTGGTAATGTTTACAAGTCCGGGTACTTCTGGTGGCGTTTTCACGGGACTGTGCTTTCAAATATTAAGAGTTCATGTTTACAGAGCTCAGAATTGGTGTCTAAAGCCTTTGAATCACGAGAATATTTTTTGTGTTTACAATTTAGGAGGATTGGCTTTGGCGTTTTTTTTTGTGTGAATCAGTTAAAATGGTGGCGGTTCCAGTAAACAGTTCTAAGCAAACTGTCTAATTGTGGTAAAACTGTTAAAATACACAATGAGAGTTCCCAGAAATGATTAAGAACGTGTAATAAACATCTCAAGTACACGTAAATAGATTCTTACTACATTTACTGTCGAATTAAACACGGAGGTTTCCAGTGGAAAGCTGTGAAATGACGAAAATACTGGTAATGTTTACAAGTCCGGGTACTTCGGGTGGCGTTTTCACGGGACTGTGATTTCAATTCTTACGAGTTCATGTTTACAGAGCTCAGAATTGGTGTCTAAAGCCTTTGAATCACGAGAATAGTTTTTGTGTTTACAATTTAGGAGGATTGGCTTTGGCGGTTTTTTTTGTGTGAATCAGTTAAAATGGTGGCGGTTCCAGTAAATACTTCTAAGCAAACTGTCTAATTGTGGTAAAACTGTTAAAATACACAATGAGAGTTCCCAGAAATGATTAAGAACGTGTAATAAACATCTCAAGTACACGTAAATAGATTCTTACTACATTTACTGTCGAATTAAACACGGAGGTTTCCAGTGGAAAGCTGTGAAATGACGAAAATACTGGTAATGTTTACAAGTACGGGTACTTCTGGTGGCGTTTTCACGGGACTGTGCTTTCAAATATTAAGAGTTCATGTTTACAGAGCTCAGAATTGGTGTCTAAAGCCTTTGAATCACGAGAATAGTTTTTGTGTTTACAATTTAGGAGGATTGGCTTTGGCGTTTTTTTTGTGTGAATCAGTCAAAATGGTGGCGGTTCCAGTAAATACTTCTAAGCAAACTGTCTAATTGTGGTAAAACTGTTAAAATACACAATGAGAGTTCCCAGAAATGATTAAGAACGTGTAATAAACCCCTCAAGTACACGTAAATAGATTGTTACTACATTTACTGTCGAATTCAACACGGAGGTTTCCAGTGGAAAGCTGTGAAATGACGAAAATACTGGTAATGTTTACAAGTACGGGTACTTCTGGTGGCGTTTTCACGGGACTGTGCTTTCAAATATTAAGAGTTCATGTTTACAGAGCTCAGAATTGGTGTCGAAAGCCTTTAAATCACGAGAATAGTTTTTGTGTTTACAATTTAGGAGGATTGGCTTTGGCGTTTTTTTTGTGTGAATCAGTCAAAATGGTGGAGGTTCCAGTAAATACTTCTAAGCAAACTGTCTAATTGTGGTAAAACTGTTAAAATACACAATGAGAGTTCCCAGAAATGATTAAGAACGTGTAATAAACATCTCAAGTACACGTAAATAGATTCTTACTACATTTACTGTCGAATTCAACACGGAGGTTTCCAGTGGAAAGCTGTGAAATGACGAAAATACTGGTAATGTTTACAAGTACGGGTACTTCTGGTGGCGTTTTCACGGGACTGTGCTTTCAATTATTACGAGTTCATGTTTACAGAGCTCAGAATTGGTGTCTAAAGCCTTTGAATCACGAGAATAGTTTTTGTGTTTACAATTTAGGGGGATTGGCTTTGGCGTTTTTTTTGTGTGAATCAGTTGAAATGGTGGCGGTTCCAGTAAACAGTTCTAAGCAAACTGTCTAATTGTGGTAAAACTGTTAAAATACACAATGAGAGTTCCCAGAAATGATTAAGAACGTGTAATAAACATCTCAAGTACACGTAAATAGATTCTTACTACATTTACTGTCGAATTAAACACGGAGGTTTCCAGTGGAAAGCTGTGAAATGACGAAAATACTGGTAATGTTTACAAGTCCGGGTACTTCGGGTGGCGTTTTCACGGGACTGTGCTTTCAATTATTACGAGTTCATGTTTACAGAGCTCAGAATTGGTGTCTAAAGCCTTTGAATCACGAGAATAGTTTTTGTGTTTACAATTTAGGAGGATTGGCTTTGGCGTTTTTTTTGTGTGAATCAGTTAAAATGGTGGCGGTTCCAGTAAATACTTCTAAGCAAACTGTCTAATTGTGGTAAAACAGTTAAAATACACAATGAGAGTTCCCAGAAATGATTAAGAACGTGTAATAAACCCCTCAAGTACACGTAAATAGATTCTTACTACATTTACTGTCGAATTCAACACGGAGGTTTCCAGTGGAAAGGTGAGAAATGACGAAAATACTGGTAATGTTTACAAGTCCGGGTACTTCTGGTGGCGTTTTCACGGGACTGTGCTTTCAAATATTAAGAGTTCATGTTTACAGAGCTCAGAATTGGTGTCTAAAGCCTTTGAATCACGAGAATATTTTTTGTGTTTACAATTTAGGAGGATTGGTTTTTGCGTTTTTTTTTGTGTGAATCAGTTAAAATGGTGGCGGTTCCAGTAAACAGTTCTAAGCAAACTGTCTAATTGTGGTAAAACTGTTAAAATACACAATGAGAGTTCCCAGAAATGATTAAGAACGTGTAATAAACATCTCAAGTACACGTAAATAGATTCTTACTACATTTACTGTCGAATTCAACACGGAGGTTTCCAGTGGAAAGCTGTGAAATGACGAAAATACTGGTAATGTTTACAAGTCCGGGTACTTCGGGTGGCGTTTTCACGGGACTGTGCTTTCAATTATTACGAGTTCATGTTTACAGAGCTCAGAATTGGTGTCTAAAGCCTTTGAATCACGAGAATAGTTTTTGTGTTTACAATTTAGGAGGATTGGCTTTGGCGGTTTTTTTTGTGTGAATCAGTTAAAATGGTGGCGGTTCCAGTAAATACTTCTAAGCAAACTGTCTAATTGTGGTAAAACTGTTAAAATACACAATGAGAGTTCAAAGAAATGATTAAGAACGTGTAATAAACATCTCAAGTACACGTAAATAGATTCTTACTACATTTACTGTCGAATTCAATCACGGAGGTTTCCAGTGGAAAGGTGAGAAATGACGAAAATACTGGTAATGTTTACAAGTCCGGGTACTTCTGGTGGCGTTTTCACGGGACTGTGCTTTCAAATATTAAGAGTTCATGTTTACAGAGCTCAGAATTGGTGTCTAAAGCCTTTGAATCACGAGAATAGTTTTTGTGTTTACAATTTAGGAGGATTGGCTTTGGCGTTTTTTTTGTGTGAATCAGTCAAAATTGTGGCGGTTCCAGTAAATAATTCTAAGCAAACTGTCTAATTGTGGTAAAACTGTTAAAATACACAATGAGAGTTCCCAGAAATGATTAAGAACGTGTAATAAACATCTCAAGTACACGTAAATAGATTCTTACTACATTTACTGTCGAATTCAACACGGAGGTTTCCAGTGGAAAGCTGTGAAATGACGAAAATACTGGTAATGTTTACAAGTACGGGTACTTCTGGTGGCGTTTTCACGGGACTGTGCTTTCAAATATTAAGAGTTCATGTTTACAGAGCTAAGAATTGGTGTCTAAAGCCTTTGAATCACGAGAATAGTTTTTGTGTTTACAATTTAGGAGGATTGGCTTTGGCGTTTTTTTTGTGTGAATCAGTCAAAATGGTGGCGGTTCCAGTAAATACTTCTAAGCAAACTGTCTAATTGTGGTAAAACTGTTAAAATACACAATGAGAGTTCCCAGAAATGATTAAGAACGTGTAATAAACATCTCAAGTACACGTAAATAGATTCTTACTACATTTACTGTCGAATTCAACACGGAGGTTTCCAGTGGAAAGCTGTGAAATGACGAAAATACTGGTAATGTTTACAAGTACGGGTACTTCTGGTGGCGTTTTCACGGGACTGTGCTTTCAAATATTAAGAGTTCATGTTTACAGAGCTCAGAATTGGTGTCTAAAGCCTTTGAATGACGAGAATAGTGTTTTTGTTTACAATTTAGGAGGATTGGCTTTGGCGTTTTTTTTTGTGTGAATCAGTTAAAATGGTGGCGGTTCCAGTAAATACTTCTAAGCAAACTGTCTAATTGTGGTAAAACTGTTAAAATACACAATGAGAGTTCCCAGAAATGATTAAGAACGTGTAATAAACATCTCAAGTACACGTAAATAGATTCTTACTACATTTACTGTCGAATTCAATCACGGAGGTTTCCAGTGGAAAGGTGAGAAATGACGAAAATACTGGTAATGTTTACAAGTCCGGGTACTTCTGGTGGCGTTTTCACGGGACTGTGCATTCAAATATTAAGAGTTCATGTTTACAGAGCTCAGAATTGGTGTCTAAAGCCTTTGAATCACGAGAATAGTTTTTGTGTTTACAATTTAGGGGGATTGGCTTTGGCGTTTTTTTTGTGTGAATCAGTTGAAATGGTGGCGGTTCCAGTAAACAGTTCTAAGCAAACTGTCTAATTGTGGTAAAACTGTTAAAATACACAATGAGAGTTCCCAGAAATGATTAAGAACGTGTAATAAACATCTCAAGTACACGTAAATAGATTCTTACTACATTTACTGTCGAATTAAACACGGAGGTTTCCAGTGGAAAGCTGTGAAATGACGAAAATACTGGTAATGTTTACAAGTCCGGGTACTTCGGGTGGCGTTTTCACGGGACTGTGCTTTCAATTATTACGAGTTCATGTTTACAGAGCTCAGAATTGGTGTCTAAAGCCTTTGAATCACGAGAATAGTTTTTGTGTTTACAATTTAGGAGGATTGGCTTTGGCGTTTTTTTTGTGTGAATCAGTTAAAATGGTGGCGGTTCCAGTAAATACTTCTAAGCAAACTGTCTAATTGTGGTAAAACAGTTAAAATACACAATGAGAGTTCCCAGAAATGATTAAGAACGTGTAATAAACCCCTCAAGTACACGTAAATAGATTCTTACTACATTTACTGTCGAATTCAACACGGAGGTTTCCAGTGGAAAGCTGTGAAATGACGAAAATACTGGTAATGTTTACAAGTCCGGGTACTTCTGGTGGCGTTTTCACGGGACTGTGCTTTCAAATATTAAGAGTTCATGTTTACAGAGCTCAGAATTGGTGTCTAAAGCCTTTGAATCACGAGAATATTTTTTGTGTTTACAATTTAGGAGGATTGGCTTTGGCGTTTTTTTTTGTGTGAATCAGTTAAAATGGTGGCGGTTCCAGTAAACAGTTCTAAGCAAACTGTCTAATTGTGGTAAAACTGTTAAAATACACAATGAGAGTTCCCAGAAATGATTAAGAACGTGTAATAAACATCTCAAGTACACGTAAATAGATTCTTACTACATTTACTGTCGAATTCAACACGGAGGTTTCCAGTGGAAAGCTGTGAAATGACGAAAATACTGGTAATGTTTACAAGTCCGGGTACTTCGGGTGGCGTTTTCACGGGACTGTGCTTTCAATTATTACGAGTTCATGTTTACAGAGCTCAGAATTGGTGTCTAAAGCCTTTGAATCACGAGAATAGTTTTTGTGTTTACAATTTAGGAGGATTGGCTTTGGCGGTTTTTTTTGTGTGAATCAGTTAAAATGGTGGCGGTTCCAGTAAATACTTCTAAGCAAACTGTCTAATTGTGGTAAAACTGTTAAAATACACAATGAGAGTTCCCAGAAATGATTAAGAACGTGTAATAAACATCTCAAGTACACGTAAATAGATTCTTACTACATTTACTGTCGAATTCAATCACGGAGGTTTCCAGTGGAAAGGTGAGAAATGACGAAAATACTGGTAATGTTTACAAGTCCGGGTACTTCTGGTGGCGTTTTCACGGGACTGTGCTTTCAAATATTAAGAGTTCATGTTTACAGAGCTCAGAATTGGTGTCTAAAGCCTTTGAATCACGAGAATAGTTTTTGTGTTTACAATTTAGGAGGATTGGCTTTGGCGTTTTTTTTGTGTGAATCAGTCAAAATTGTGGCGGTTCCAGTAAATAATTCTAAGCAAACTGTCTAATTGTGGTAAAACTGTTAAAATACACAATGAGAGTTCCCAGAAATGATTAAGAACGTGTAATAAACATCTCAAGTACACGTAAATAGATTCTTACTACATTTACTGTCGAATTCAACACGGAGGTTTCCAGTGGAAAGCTGTGAAATGACGAAAATACTGGTAATGTTTACAAGTACGGGTACTTCTGGTGGCGTTTTCACGGGACTGTGCTTTCAAATATTAAGAGTTCATGTTTACAGAGCTAAGAATTGGTGTCTAAAGCCTTTGAATCACGAGAATAGTTTTTGTGTTTACAATTTAGGAGGATTGGCTTTGGCGTTTTTTTTGTGTGAATCAGTCAAAATGGTGGCGGTTCCAGTAAATACTTCTAAGCAAACTGTCTAATTGTGGTAAAACTGTTAAAATACACAATGAGAGTTCCCAGAAATGATTAAGAACGTGTAATAAACATCTCAAGTACACGTAAATAGATTCTTACTACATTTACTGTCGAATTCAACACGGAGGTTTCCAGTGGAAAGCTGTGAAATGACGAAAATACTGGTAATGTTTACAAGTACGGGTACTTCTGGTGGCGTTTTCACGGGACTGTGCTTTCAAATATTAAGAGTTCATGTTTACAGAGCTCAGAATTGGTGTCTAAAGCCTTTGAATGACGAGAATAGTGTTTTTGTTTACAATTTAGGAGGATTGGCTTTGGCGTTTTTTTTTGTGTGAATCAGTTAAAATGGTGGCGGTTCCAGTAAATACTTCTAAGCAAACTGTCTAATTGTGGTAAAACTGTTAAAATACACAATGAGAGTTCCCAGAAATGATTAAGAACGTGTAATAAACATCTCAAGTACACGTAAATAGATTCTTACTACATTTACTGTCGAATTCAATCACGGAGGTTTCCAGTGGAAAGGTGAGAAATGACGAAAATACTGGTAATGTTTACAAGTCCGGGTACTTCTGGTGGCGTTTTCACGGGACTGTGCATTCAAATATTAAGAGTTCATGTTTACAGAGCTCAGAATTGGTGTCTAAAGCCTTTGAATCACGAGAATAGTTTTTGTGTTTACAATTTAGGAGGATTGGCTTTGGCGTTTTTTTTTGTGTGAATCAGTCAAAATGGTGGCGGTTCCAGTAAATACTTCTAAGCAAACTGTCTAATTGTGGTAAAACTGTTAAAATACACAATGAGAGTTCCCAGAAATGATTAAGAACGTGTAATAAACCCCTCAAGAACACGTAAATAGATTCTTGCTACATTTACTGTCGAATTCAATCACGGAGGTTTCCAGTGGAAAGCTTTGAAATGACGAAAATACTGGTAATGTTTACAAGTCCGGGTACTTCGGGTGGCGTTTTCACGGGACTGTGCTTTCAATTATTACGAGTTCATGTTTACAAAGCTCAGAATTGGTGTCTAAAGCCTTTGAATCACGAGAATAGTTTTTGTGTTTACAATTTAGGAGGATTGGCTTTGGCGTTTTTTTTGTGTGAATCAGTTAAAATGGTGGCGGTTCCAGTAAACAGTTCTAAGCAAACTGTCTAATTGTGGTAAAACTGTTAAAATACACAATGAGAGTTCCCAGAAATGATTAAGAACGTGTAATAAACATCTCAAGTACACGTAAATAGATTCTTACTACATTTACTGTCGAATTCAACACGGAGGTTTCCAGTGGAAAGCTGTGAAATGACGAAAATACTGGTAATGTTTACAAGTCCGGGTACTTCGGGTGGCGTTTTCACGGGACTGTGCTTTCAATTATTACGAGTTCATGTTTACAGAGCTCAGAATTGGTGTCTAAAGCCTTTGAATCACGAGAATAGTTTTTGTGTTTACAATTTAGGAGGATTGGCTTTGGCGTTTTTTTTGTGTGAATCAGTTAAAATGGTGGCGGTTCCAGTAAATACTTCTAAGCAAACTGTCTAATTGTGGTAAAACAGTTAAAATACACAATGAGAGTTCCCAGAAATGATTAAGAACGTGTAATAAACCCCTCAAGTACACGTAAATAGATTCTTACTACATTTACTGTCGAATTCAACACGGAGGTTTCCAGTGGAAAGCTGTGAAATGACGAAAATACTGGTAATGTTTACAAGTCCGGGTACTTCTGGTGGCGTTTTCACGGGACTGTGCTTTCAAATATTAAGAGTTCATGTTTACAGAGCTCAGAATTGGTGTCTAAAGCCTTTGAATCACGAGAATATTTTTTGTGTTTACAATTTAGGAGGATTGGCTTTGGCGTTTTTTTTTGTGTGAATCAGTTAAAATGGTGGCGGTTCCAGTAAACAGTTCTAAGCAAACTGTCTAATTATGGTAAAACTGTTAAAATACACAATGAGAGTTCCCAGAAATGATTAAGAACGTGTAATAAACATCTCAAGTACACGTAAATAGATTCTTACTACATTTACTGTCGAATTCAACACGGAGGTTTCCAGTGGAAAGCTGTGAAATGACGAAAATACTGGTAATGTTTACAAGTCCGGGTACTTCGGGTGGCGTTTTCACGGGACTGTGCTTTCAATTATTACGAGTTCATGTTTACAGAGCTCAGAATTGGTGTCTAAAGCCTTTGAATCACGAGAATAGTTTTTGTGTTTACAATTTAGGAGGATTGGCTTTGGCGGTTTTTTTTGTGTGAATCAGTTAAAATGGTGGCGGTTCCAGTAAATACTTCTAAGCAAACTGTCTAATTGTGGTAAAACTGTTAAAATACACAATGAGAGTTCAAAGAAATGATTAAGAACGTGTAATAAACATCTCAAGTACACGTAAATAGATTCTTACTACATTTACTGTCGAATTCAATCACGGAGGTTTCCAGTGGAAAGGTGAGAAATGACGAAAATACTGGTAATGTTTACAAGTCCGGGTACTTCTGGTGGCGTTTTCACGGGACTGTGCTTTCAAATATTAAGAGTTCATGTTTACAGAGCTCAGAATTGGTGTCTAAAGCCTTTGAATCACGAGAATAGTTTTTGTGTTTACAATTTAGGAGGATTGGCTTTGGCGTTTTTTTTGTGTGAATCAGTCAAAATTGTGGCGGTTCCAGTAAATAATTCTAAGCAAACTGTCTAATTGTGGTAAAACTGTTAAAATACACAATGAGAGTTCCCAGAAATGATTAAGAACGTGTAATAAACATCTCAAGTACACGTAAATAGATTCTTACTACATTTACTGTCGAATTCAACACGGAGGTTTCCAGTGGAAAGCTGTGAAATGACGAAAATACTGGTAATGTTTACAAGTACGGGTACTTCTGGTGGCGTTTTCACGGGACTGTGCTTTCAAATATTAAGAGTTCATGTTTACAGAGCTAAGAATTGGTGTCTAAAGCCTTTGAATCACGAGAATAGTTTTTGTGTTTACAATTTAGGAGGATTGGCTTTGGCGTTTTTTTTGTGTGAATCAGTCAAAATGGTGGCGGTTCCAGTAAATACTTCTAAGCAAACTGTCTAATTGTGGTAAAACTGTTAAAATACACAATGAGAGTTCCCAGAAATGATTAAGAACGTGTAATAAACATCTCAAGTACACGTAAATAGATTCTTACTACATTTACTGTCGAATTCAACACGGAGGTTTCCAGTGGAAAGCTGTGAAATGACGAAAATACTGGTAATGTTTACAAGTACGGGTACTTCTGGTGGCGTTTTCACGGGACTGTGCTTTCAAATATTAAGAGTTCATGTTTACAGAGCTCAGAATTGGTGTCTAAAGCCTTTGAATGACGAGAATAGTGTTTTTGTTTACAATTTAGGAGGATTGGCTTTGGCGTTTTTTTTTGTGTGAATCAGTTAAAATGGTGGCGGTTCCAGTAAATACTTCTAAGCAAACTGTCTAATTGTGGTAAAACTGTTAAAATACACAATGAGAGTTCCCAGAAATGATTAAGAACGTGTAATAAACATCTCAAGTACACGTAAATAGATTCTTACTACATTTACTGTCGAATTCAATCACGGAGGTTTCCAGTGGAAAGGTGAGAAATGACGAAAATACTGGTAATGTTTACAAGTCCGGGTACTTCTGGTGGCGTTTTCACGGGACTGTGCATTCAAATATTAAGAGTTCATGTTTACAGAGCTCAGAATTGGTGTCTAAAGCCTTTGAATCACGAGAATAGTTTTTGTGTTTACAATTTAGGAGGATTGGCTTTGGCGTTTTTTTTTGTGTGAATCAGTCAAAATGGTGGCGGTTCCAGTAAATACTTCTAAGCAAACTGTCTAATTGTGGTAAAACTGTTAAAATACACAATGAGAGTTCCCAGAAATGATTAAGAACGTGTAATAAACCCCTCAAGAACACGTAAATAGATTCTTGCTACATTTACTGTCGAATTCAATCACGGAGGTTTCCAGTGGAAAGCTTTGAAATGACGAAAATACTGGTAATGTTTACAAGTCCGGGTACTTCGGGTGGCGTTTTCACGGGACTGTGCTTTCAATTATTACGAGTTCATGTTTACAAAGCTCAGAATTGGTGTCTAAAGCCTTTGAATCACGAGAATAGTTTTTGTGTTTACAATTTAGGAGGATTGGCTTTGGCGTTTTTTTTGTGTGAATCAGTTAAAATGGTGGCGGTTCCAGTAAACAGTTCTAAGCAAACTGTCTAATTGTGGTAAAACTGTTAAAATACACAATGAGAGTTCCCAGAAATGATTAAGAACGTGTAATAAACATCTCAAGTACACGTAAATAGATTCTTACTACATTTACTGTCGAATTCAACACGGAGGTTTCCAGTGGAAAGCTGTGAAATGACGAAAATACTGGTAATGTTTACAAGTCCGGGTACTTCGGGTGGCGTTTTCACGGGACTGTGCTTTCAATTATTACGAGTTCATGTTTACAGAGCTCAGAATTGGTGTCTAAAGCCTTTGAATCACGAGAATAGTTTTTGTGTTTACAATTTAGGAGGATTGGCTTTGGCGGTTTTTTTTGTGTGAATCAGTTAAAATGGTGGCGGTTCCAGTAAATACTTCTAAGCAAACTGTCTAATTGTGGTAAAACTGTTAAAATACACAATGAGAGTTCAAAGAAATGATTAAGAACGTGTAATAAACATCTCAAGTACACGTAAATAGATTCTTACTACATTTACTGTCGAATTCAATCACGGAGGTTTCCAGTGGAAAGGTGAGAAATGACGAAAATACTGGTAATGTTTACAAGTCCGGGTACTTCTGGTGGCGTTTTCACGGGACTGTGCTTTCAAATATTAAGAGTTCATGTTTACAGAGCTCAGAATTGGTGTCTAAAGCCTTTGAATCACGAGAATAGTTTTTGTGTTTACAATTTAGGAGGATTGGCTTTGGCGTTTTTTTTGTGTGAATCAGTCAAAATTGTGGCGGTTCCAGTAAATAATTCTAAGCAAACTGTCTAATTGTGGTAAAACTGTTAAAATACACAATGAGAGTTCCCAGAAATGATTAAGAACGTGTAATAAACATCTCAAGTACACGTAAATAGATTCTTACTACATTTACTGTCGAATTCAACACGGAGGTTTCCAGTGGAAAGCTGTGAAATGACGAAAATACTGGTAATGTTTACAAGTCCGGGTACTTCGGGTGGCGTTTTCACGGGACTGTGCTTTCAATTATTACGAGTTCATGTTTACAGAGCTCAGAATTGGTGTCTAAAGCCTTTGAATCACGAGAATAGTTTTTGTGTTTACAATTTAGGAGGATTGGCTTTGGCGGTTTTTTTTGTGTGAATCAGTTAAAATGGTGGCGGTTCCAGTAAATACTTCTAAGCAAACTGTCTAATTGTGGTAAAACTGTTAAAATACACAATGAGAGTTCAAAGAAATGATTAAGAACGTGTAATAAACATCTCAAGTACACGTAAATAGATTCTTACTACATTTACTGTCGAATTCAATCACGGAGGTTTCCAGTGGAAAGGTGAGAAATGACGAAAATACTGGTAATGTTTACAAGTCCGGGTACTTCTGGTGGCGTTTTCACGGGACTGTGCTTTCAAATATTAAGAGTTCATGTTTACAGAGCTCAGAATTGGTGTCTAAAGCCTTTGAATCACGAGAATAGTTTTTGTGTTTACAATTTAGGAGGATTGGCTTTGGCGTTTTTTTTGTGTGAATCAGTCAAAATTGTGGCGGTTCCAGTAAATAATTCTAAGCAAACTGTCTAATTGTGGTAAAACTGTTAAAATACACAATGAGAGTTCCCAGAAATGATTAAGAACGTGTAATAAACATCTCAAGTACACGTAAATAGATTCTTACTACATTTACTGTCGAATTCAACACGGAGGTTTCCAGTGGAAAGCTGTGAAATGACGAAAATACTGGTAATGTTTACAAGTACGGGTACTTCTGGTGGCGTTTTCACGGGACTGTGCTTTCAAATATTAAGAGTTCATGTTTACAGAGCTAAGAATTGGTGTCTAAAGCCTTTGAATCACGAGAATAGTTTTTGTGTTTACAATTTAGGAGGATTGGCTTTGGCGTTTTTTTTGTGTGAATCAGTCAAAATGGTGGCGGTTCCAGTAAATACTTCTAAGCAAACTGTCTAATTGTGGTAAAACTGTTAAAATACACAATGAGAGTTCCCAGAAATGATTAAGAACGTGTAATAAACATCTCAAGTACACGTAAATAGATTCTTACTACATTTACTGTCGAATTCAACACGGAGGTTTCCAGTGGAAAGCTGTGAAATGACGAAAATACTGGTAATGTTTACAAGTACGGGTACTTCTGGTGGCGTTTTCACGGGACTGTGCTTTCAAATATTAAGAGTTCATGTTTACAGAGCTCAGAATTGGTGTCTAAAGCCTTTGAATGACGAGAATAGTGTTTTTGTTTACAATTTAGGAGGATTGGCTTTGGCGTTTTTTTTTGTGTGAATCAGTTAAAATGGTGGCGGTTCCAGTAAATACTTCTAAGCAAACTGTCTAATTGTGGTAAAACTGTTAAAATACACAATGAGAGTTCCCAGAAATGATTAAGAACGTGTAATAAACATCTCAAGTACACGTAAATAGATTCTTACTACATTTACTGTCGAATTCAATCACGGAGGTTTCCAGTGGAAAGGTGAGAAATGACGAAAATACTGGTAATGTTTACAAGTCCGGGTACTTCTGGTGGCGTTTTCACGGGACTGTGCATTCAAATATTAAGAGTTCATGTTTACAGAGCTCAGAATTGGTGTCTAAAGCCTTTGAATCACGAGAATAGTTTTTGTGTTTACAATTTAGGAGGATTGGCTTTGGCGTTTTTTTTTGTGTGAATCAGTCAAAATGGTGGCGGTTCCAGTAAATACTTCTAAGCAAACTGTCTAATTGTGGTAAAACTGTTAAAATACACAATGAGAGTTCCCAGAAATGATTAAGAACGTGTAATAAACCCCTCAAGAACACGTAAATAGATTCTTGCTACATTTACTGTCGAATTCAATCACGGAGGTTTCCAGTGGAAAGCTTTGAAATGACGAAAATACTGGTAATGTTTACAAGTCCGGGTACTTCGGGTGGCGTTTTCACGGGACTGTGCTTTCAATTATTACGAGTTCATGTTTACAAAGCTCAGAATTGGTGTCTAAAGCCTTTGAATCACGAGAATAGTTTTTGTGTTTACAATTTAGGAGGATTGGCTTTGGCGTTTTTTTTGTGTGAATCAGTTAAAATGGTGGCGGTTCCAGTAAACAGTTCTAAGCAAACTGTCTAATTGTGGTAAAACTGTTAAAATACACAATGAGAGTTCCCAGAAATGATTAAGAACGTGTAATAAACATCTCAAGTACACGTAAATAGATTCTTACTACATTTACTGTCGAATTCAACACGGAGGTTTCCAGTGGAAAGCTGTGAAATGACGAAAATACTGGTAATGTTTACAAGTCCGGGTACTTCGGGTGGCGTTTTCACGGGACTGTGCTTTCAATTATTACGAGTTCATGTTTACAGAGCTCAGAATTGGTGTCTAAAGCCTTTGAATCACGAGAATAGTTTTTGTGTTTACAATTTAGGAGGATTGGCTTTGGCGGTTTTTTTTGTGTGAATCAGTTAAAATGGTGGCGGTTCCAGTAAATACTTCTAAGCAAACTGTCTAATTGTGGTAAAACTGTTAAAATACACAATGAGAGTTCAAAGAAATGATTAAGAACGTGTAATAAACATCTCAAGTACACGTAAATAGATTCTTACTACATTTACTGTCGAATTCAATCACGGAGGTTTCCAGTGGAAAGGTGAGAAATGACGAAAATACTGGTAATGTTTACAAGTCCGGGTACTTCTGGTGGCGTTTTCACGGGACTGTGCTTTCAAATATTAAGAGTTCATGTTTACAGAGCTCAGAATTGGTGTCTAAAGCCTTTGAATCACGAGAATAGTTTTTGTGTTTACAATTTAGGAGGATTGGCTTTGGCGTTTTTTTTGTGTGAATCAGTCAAAATTGTGGCGGTTCCAGTAAATAATTCTAAGCAAACTGTCTAATTGTGGTAAAACTGTTAAAATACACAATGAGAGTTCCCAGAAATGATTAAGAACGTGTAATAAACATCTCAAGTACACGTAAATAGATTCTTACTACATTTACTGTCGAATTCAACACGGAGGTTTCCAGTGGAAAGCTGTGAAATGACGAAAATACTGGTAATGTTTACAAGTACGGGTACTTCTGGTGGCGTTTTCACGGGACTGTGCTTTCAAATATTAAGAGTTCATGTTTACAGAGCTAAGAATTGGTGTCTAAAGCCTTTGAATCACGAGAATAGTTTTTGTGTTTACAATTTAGGAGGATTGGCTTTGGCGTTTTTTTTGTGTGAATCAGTCAAAATGGTGGCGGTTCCAGTAAATACTTCTAAGCAAACTGTCTAATTGTGGTAAAACTGTTAAAATACACAATGAGAGTTCCCAGAAATGATTAAGAACGTGTAATAAACATCTCAAGTACACGTAAATAGATTCTTACTACATTTACTGTCGAATTCAACACGGAGGTTTCCAGTGGAAAGCTGTGAAATGACGAAAATACTGGTAATGTTTACAAGTACGGGTACTTCTGGTGGCGTTTTCACGGGACTGTGCTTTCAAATATTAAGAGTTCATGTTTACAGAGCTCAGAATTGGTGTCTAAAGCCTTTGAATGACGAGAATAGTGTTTTTGTTTACAATTTAGGAGGATTGGCTTTGGCGTTTTTTTTTGTGTGAATCAGTTAAAATGGTGGCGGTTCCAGTAAATACTTCTAAGCAAACTGTCTAATTGTGGTAAAACTGTTAAAATACACAATGAGAGTTCCCAGAAATGATTAAGAACGTGTAATAAACATCTCAAGTACACGTAAATAGATTCTTACTACATTTACTGTCGAATTCAATCACGGAGGTTTCCAGTGGAAAGGTGAGAAATGACGAAAATACTGGTAATGTTTACAAGTCCGGGTACTTCTGGTGGCGTTTTCACGGGACTGTGCATTCAAATATTAAGAGTTCATGTTTACAGAGCTCAGAATTGGTGTCTAAAGCCTTTGAATCACGAGAATAGTTTTTGTGTTTACAATTTAGGAGGATTGACTTTGGCGTTTTTTTTTGTGTGAATCAGTCAAAATGGTGGCGGTTCCAGTAAATACTTCTAAGCAAACTGTCTAATTGTGGTAAAACTGTTAAAATACACAATGAGAGTTCCCAGAAATGATTAAGAACGTGTAATAAACCCCTCAAGAACACGTAAATAGATTCTTGCTACATTTACTGTCGAATTCAATCACGGAGGTTTCCAGTGCAAAGCTTTGAAATGACGAAAATACTGGTAATGTTTACAAGTCCGGGTACTTCGGGTGGCGTTTTCACGGGACTGTGCTTTCAATTATTACGAGTTCATGTTTACAGAGCTCAGAATTGGTGTCTAAAGCCTTTGAATCACGAGAATAGTTTTTGTGTTTACAATTTAGGAGGATTGGCTTTGGCGGTTTTTTTTGTGTGAATCAGTTAAAATGGTGGCGGTTCCAGTAAATACTTCTAAGCAAACTGTCTAATTGTGGTAAAGCTGTTAAAATACACAATGAGAGTTCCCAGAAATGATTAAGAACGTGTAATAAACATCTCAAGTACACGTAAATAGATTCTTACTACATTTACTGTCGAATTCAATCACGGAGGTTTCCAGTGGAAAGCTGTGAAATGACGAAAATACTGGTAATGTTTACAAGTCCGGGTACTTCTGGTGGCGTTTTCACGGGACTGTGCTTTCAAATATTAAGAGTTCATGTTTACAGAGCTCAGAATTGGTGTCTAAAGCCTTTGAATCACGAGAATATTTTTTGTGTTTACAATTTAGGAGGATTGGCTTTGGCGTTTTTTTTTGTGTGAATCAGTTAAAATGGTGGCGGTTCCAGTAAACAGTTCTAAGCAAACTGTCTAATTGTGGTAAAACTGTTAAAATACACAATGAGAGTTCCCAGAAATGATTAAGAACGTGTAATAAACATCTCAAGTACACGTAAATAGATTCTTACTACATTTACTGTCGAATTCAACACGGAGGTTTCCAGTGGAAAGCTGTGAAATGACGAAAATACTGGTAATGTTTACAAGTCCGGGTACTTCGGGTGGCGTTTTCACGGGACTGTGATTTCAATTATTACGAGTTCATGTTTACAGAGCTCAGAATTGGTGTCTAAAGCCTTTGAATCACGAGAATAGTTTTTGTGTTTACAATTTAGGAGGATTGGCTTTGGCGTTTTTTTTGTGTGAATCAGTTAAAATGGTGGCGGTTCCAGTAAATACTTCTAAGCAAACTGTCTAATTGTGGTAAAACTGTTAAAATACACAATGAGAGTTCCCAGAAATGATTAAGAACGTGTAATAAACATCTCAAGTACACGTAAATAGATTCTTACTACATTTACTGTCGAATTCAATCACGGAGGTTTCCAGTGGAAAGGTGAGAAATGACGAAAATACTGGTAATGTTTACAAGTCCGGGTACTTCTGGTGGCGTTTTCACGGGACTGTGCTTTCAAATATTAAGAGTTCATGTTTACAGAGCTCAGAATTGGTGTCTAAAGCCTTTGAATCACGAGAATAGTTTTTGTGTTTACAATTTAGGAGGATTGGCTTTGGCGTTTTTTTTTGTGTGAATCAGTCAAAATGGTGGCGGTTCCAGTAAATACTTCTAAGCAAACTGTCTAATTGTGGTAAAACTGTTAAAATACACAATGAGAGTTCCCAGAAATGATTAAGAACGTGTAATAAACATCTCAAGTACACGTAAATAGATTCTTACTACATTTACTGTCGAATTCAACACGGAGGTTTCCAGTGGAAAGCTGTGAAATGATGAAAATACTGGTAATGTTTACAAGTACGGGTACTTCTGGTGGCGTTTTCACGGGACTGTGCTTTCAAATAATAAGAGTTCATGTTTACAGAGCTAAGAATTGGTGTCTAAAGCCTTTGAATCACGAGAATAGTTTTTGTGTTTACAATTTAGGAGGATTGGCTTTGGCGTTTTTTTTGTGTGAATCAGTCAAAATGGTGGCGGTTCCAGTAAATACTTCTAAGCAAACTGTCTAATTGTGGTAAAACTGTTAAAATACACAATGAGAGTTCCCAGAAATGATTAAGAACGTGTAATAAACCCCTCAAGTACACGTAAATAGATTCTTACTACATTTACTGTCGAATTCAACACGGAGGTTTCCAGTGGAAAGCTGTGAAATGACGAAAATACTGGTAATGTTTACAAGTCCGGGTACTTCTGGTGGCGTTTTCCCGGGACTGTGCTTTCAAATATTAAGAGTTCATGTTTACAGAGCTCAGAATTGGTGTCTAAAGCCTTTGAATCACGAGAATAGTTTTTGTGTTTACAATTTAGGAGGATTGGCTTTTGCGTTTTTTTTTTGTGAATGAGTTAAAATGGTGGCGGTTCCAGTAAATACTTCTAAGCAAACTGTCTAATTGTGGTAAAACTGTTAAAATACACAATGAGAGTTCCCAGAAATGATTAAGAACGTGTAATAAACATCTCAAGTACACGTAAATAGATTCTTACTACATTTACTGTCGAATTCAACACGGAGGTTTCCAGTGGAAAGCTGTGAAATGAAGAAAATACTGGTAATGTTTACAAGTCCGGGTACTTCTGGTGGCGTTTTCACGGGACTGTGATTTCAAATATTAAGAGTTCATGTTTACAGAGCTCAGAATTGGTGTCTAAAGCCTTTAAATCACGAGAATAGTTTTTGTGTTTACAATTTAGGAGGATTGGCTTTGGCGTTTTTTTTGTGTGAATCAGTCAAAATGGTGGCGGTTCCAGTAAATACTTCTAAGCAAACTGTCTAATTGTGGTAAAACTGTTAAAATACACAATGAGAGTTCCCAGAAATGATTAAGAACGTGTAATAAACATCTCAAGTACACGTAAATAGATTCTTACTACATTTACTGTCGAATTAAACACGGAGGTTTCCAGTGGAAAGCTGTGAAATGACGAAAATACTGGTAATGTTTACAAGTACGGGTACTTCTGGTGGCGTTTTCACGGGACTGTGCTTTCAAATATTAAGAGTTCATGTTTACAGAGCTCAGAATTGGTGTCGAAAGCCTTTAAATCACGAGAATAGTTTTTGTGTTTACAATTTAGGAGGATTGGCTTTGGCGTTTTTTTTGTGTGAATCAGTCAAAATGGTGGCGGTTCCAGTAAATACTTCTAAGCAAACTGTCTAATTGTGGTAAAACTGTTAAAATACACAATGAGAGTTCCCAGAAATGATTAAGAACGTGTAATAAACATCTCAAGTACACGTAAATAGATTCTTACTACATTTACTGTCGAATTCAACACGGAGGTTTCCAGTGGAAAGCTGTGAAATGACGAAAATACTGGTAATGTTTACAAGTACGGGTACTTCGGGTGGCGTTTTCACGGGACTGTGCTTTCAAATATTAAGAGTTCATGTTTACAGAGCTCAGAATTGGTGTCTAAAGCCTTTGAATCACGAGAATAGTTTTTGTGTTTACAATTTAGGAGGATTGGCTTTGGCGTTTTTTTTGTGTGAATCAGTCAAAATGGTGGAGGTTCCAGTAAATACTTCTAAGCAAACTGTCTAATTGTGGTAAAACTGTTAAAATACACAATGAGAGTTCCCAGAAATGATTAAGAACGTGTAATAAACATCTCAAGTACACGTAAATAGATTCTTACTACATTTACTGTCGAATTCAACACGGAGGTTTCCAGTGGAAAGCTGTGAAATGACGAAAATACTGGTAATGTTTACAAGTACGGGTACTTCTGGTGGCGTTTTCACGGGACTGTGCTTTCAATTATTACGAGTTCATGTTTACAGAGCTCAGAATTGGTGTCTAAAGCCTTTGAATCACGAGAATAGTTTTTGTGTTTACAATTTAGGGGGATTGGCTTTGGCGTTTTTTTTGTGTGAATCAGTTGAAATGGTGGCGGTTCCAGTAAACAGTTCTAAGCAAACTGTCTAATTGTGGTAAAACTGTTAAAATACACAATGAGAGTTCCCAGAAATGATTAAGAACGTGTAATAAACATCTCAAGTACACGTAAATAGATTCTTACTACATTTACTGTCGAATTAAACACGGAGGTTTCCAGTGGAAAGCTGTGAAATGACGAAAATACTGGTAATGTTTACAAGTCCGGGTACTTCGGGTGGCGTTTTCACGGGACTGTGCTTTCAATTATTACGAGTTCATGTTTACAGAGCTCAGAATTGGTGTCTAAAGCCTTTGAATCACGAGAATAGTTTTTGTGTTTACAATTTAGGAGGATTGGCTTTGGCGTTTTTTTTTGTGTGAATCAGTTAAAATGGTGGCGGTTCCAGTAAATACTTCTAAGCAAACTGTCTAATTGTGGTAAAACAGTTAAAATACACAATGAGAGTTCCCAGAAATGATTAAGAACGTGTAATAAACCCCTCAAGTACACGTAAATAGATTCTTACTACATTTACTGTCGAATTCAACACGGAGGTTTCCAGTGGAAAGCTGTGAAATGACGAAAATACTGGTAATGTTTACAAGTCCGGGTACTTCTGGTGGCGTTTTCCCGGGACTGTGCTTTCAAATATTAAGAGTTCATGTTTACAGAGCTAAGAATTGGTGTCTAAAGCCTTTGAATCACGAGAATAGTTTTTGTGTTTACAATTTAGGAGGATTGGCTTTTGCGTTTTTTTTTTGTGAATGAGTTAAAATGGTGGCGGTTCCAGTAAATACTTCTAAGCAAACTGTCTAATTGTGGTAAAACTGTTAAAATACACAATGAGAGTTCCCAGAAATGATTAAGAACGTGTAATAAACATCTCAAGTACACGTAAATAGATTCTTACTACATTTACTGTCGAATTCAACACGGAGGTTTCCAGTGGAAAGCTGTGAAATGAAGAAAATACTGGTAATGTTTACAAGTCCGGGTACTTCTGGTGGCGTTTTCACGGGACTGTGATTTCAAATATTAAGAGTTCATGTTTACAGAGCTCAGAATTGGTGTCTAAAGCCTTTAAATCACGAGAATAGTTTTTGTGTTTACAATTTAGGAGGATTGGCTTTGGCGTTTTTTTTGTGTGAATCAGTCAAAATGGTGGCGGTTCCAGTAAATACTTCTAAGCAAACTGTCTAATTGTGGTAAAACTGTTAAAATACACAATGAGAGTTCCCAGAAATGATTAAGAACGTGTAATAAACATCTCAAGTACACGTAAATAGATTCTTACTACATTTACTGTCGAATTAAACACGGAGGTTTCCAGTGGAAAGCTTTGAAATGACGAAAATACTGGTAATGTTTACAAGTACGGGTACTTCTGGTGGCGTTTTCACGGGACTGTGCTTTCAAATATTAAGAGTTCATGTTTACAGAGCTCAGAATTGGTGTCTAAAGCCTTTGAATCACGAGAATAGTTTTTGTGTTTACAATTTAGGAGGATTGGCTTTGGCGTTTTTTTTGTGTGAATCAGTCAAAATGGTGGCGGTTCCAGTAAATACTTCTAAGCAAACTGTCTAATTGTGGTAAAACTGTTAAAATACACAATGAGAGTTCCCAGAAATGATTAAGAACGTGTAATAAACCCCTCAAGTACACGTAAATAGATTCTTACTACATTTACTGTCGAATTCAACACGGAGGTTTCCAGTGGAAAGCTGTGAAATGACGAAAATACTGGTAATGTTTACAAGTCCGGGTACTTCTGGTGGCGTTTTCCCGGGACTGTGCTTTCAAATATTAAGAGTTCATGTTTACAGAGCTAAGAATTGGTGTCTAAAGCCTTTGAATCACGAGAATAGTTTTTGTGTTTACAATTTAGGAGGATTGGCTTTTGCGTTTTTTTTTTGTGAATGAGTTAAAATGGTGGCGGTTCCAGTAAATACTTCTAAGCAAACTGTCTAATTGTGGTAAAACTGTTAAAATACACAATGAGAGTTCCCAGAAATGATTAAGAACGTGTAATAAACATCTCAAGTACACGTAAATAGATTCTTACTACATTTACTGTCGAATTCAACACGGAGGTTTCCAGTGGAAAGCTGTGAAATGAAGAAAATACTGGTAATGTTTACAAGTCCGGGTACTTCTGGTGGCGTTTTCACGGGACTGTGATTTCAAATATTAAGAGTTCATGTTTACAGAGCTCAGAATTGGTGTCTAAAGCCTTTAAATCACGAGAATAGTTTTTGTGTTTACAATTTAGGAGGATTGGCTTTGGCGTTTTTTTTGTGTGAATCAGTCAAAATGGTGGCGGTTCCAGTAAATACTTCTAAGCAAACTGTCTAATTGTGGTAAAACTGTTAAAATACACAATGAGAGTTCCCAGAAATGATTAAGAACGTGTAATAAACATCTCAAGTACACGTAAATAGATTCTTACTACATTTACTGTCGAATTAAACACGGAGGTTTCCAGTGGAAAGCTGTGAAATGACGAAAATACTGGTAATGTTTACAAGTACGGGTACTTCTGGTGGCGTTTTCACGGGACTGTGCTTTCAAATATTAAGAGTTCATGTTTACAGAGCTCAGAATTGGTGTCGAAAGCCTTTAAATCACGAGAATAGTTTTTGTGTTTACAATTTAGGAGGATTGGCTTTGGCGTTTTTTTTGTGTGAATCAGTCAAAATGGTGGCGGTTCCAGTAAATACTTCTAAGCAAACTGTCTAATTGTGGTAAAACTGTTAAAATACACAATGAGAGTTCCCAGAAATGATTAAGAACGTGTAATAAACATCTCAAGTACACGTAAATAGATTCTTACTACATTTACTGTCGAATTCAACACGGAGGTTTCCAGTGGAAAGCTGTGAAATGACGAAAATACTGGTAATGTTTACAAGTACGGGTACTTCGGGTGGCGTTTTCACGGGACTGTGCTTTCAAATATTAAGAGTTCATGTTTACAGAGCTCAGAATTGGTGTCTAAAGCCTTTGAATCACGAGAATAGTTTTTGTGTTTACAATTTAGGAGGATTGGCTTTGGCGTTTTTTTTGTGTGAATCAGTCAAAATGGTGGAGGTTCCAGTAAATACTTCTAAGCAAACTGTCTAATTGTGGTAAAACTGTTAAAATACACAATGAGAGTTCCCAGAAATGATTAAGAACGTGTAATAAACATCTCAAGTACACGTAAATAGATTCTTACTACATTTACTGTCGAATTCAACACGGAGGTTTCCAGTGGAAAGCTGTGAAATGACGAAAATACTGGTAATGTTTACAAGTACGGGTACTTCTGGTGGCGTTTTCACGGGACTGTGCTTTCAATTATTACGAGTTCATGTTTACAGAGCTCAGAATTGGTGTCTAAAGCCTTTGAATCACGAGAATAGTTTTTGTGTTTACAATTTAGGGGGATTGGCTTTGGCGTTTTTTTTGTGTGAATCAGTTGAAATGGTGGCGGTTCCAGTAAACAGTTCTAAGCAAACTGTCTAATTGTGGTAAAACTGTTAAAATACACAATGAGAGTTCCCAGAAATGATTAAGAACGTGTAATAAACATCTCAAGTACACGTAAATAGATTCTTACTACATTTACTGTCGAATTAAACACGGAGGTTTCCAGTGGAAAGCTGTGAAATGACGAAAATACTGGTAATGTTTACAAGTCCGGGTACTTCGGGTGGCGTTTTCACGGGACTGTGCTTTCAATTATTACGAGTTCATGTTTACAGAGCTCAGAATTGGTGTCTAAAGCCTTTGAATCACGAGAATAGTTTTTGTGTTTACAATTTAGGAGGATTGGCTTTGGCGTTTTTTTTGTGTGAATCAGTTAAAATGGTGGCGGTTCCAGTAAATACTTCTAAGCAAACTGTCTAATTGTGGTAAAACAGTTAAAATACACAATGAGAGTTCCCAGAAATGATTAAGAACGTGTAATAAACCCCTCAAGTACACGTAAATAGATTCTTACTACATTTACTGTCGAATTCAACACGGAGGTTTCCAGTGGAAAGCTGTGAAATGACGAAAATACTGGTAATGTTTACAAGTCCGGGTACTTCTGGTGGCGTTTTCCCGGGACTGTGCTTTCAAATATTAAGAGTTCATGTTTACAGAGCTAAGAATTGGTGTCTAAAGCCTTTGAATCACGAGAATAGTTTTTGTGTTTACAATTTAGGAGGATTGGCTTTTGCGTTTTTTTTTTGTGAATGAGTTAAAATGGTGGCGGTTCCAGTAAATACTTCTAAGCAAACTGTCTAATTGTGGTAAAACTGTTAAAATACACAATGAGAGTTCCCAGAAATGATTAAGAACGTGTAATAAACATCTCAAGTACACGTAAATAGATTCTTACTACATTTACTGTCGAATTCAACACGGAGGTTTCCAGTGGAAAGCTGTGAAATGAAGAAAATACTGGTAATGTTTACAAGTCCGGGTACTTCTGGTGGCGTTTTCACGGGACTGTGATTTCAAATATTAAGAGTTCATGTTTACAGAGCTCAGAATTGGTGTCTAAAGCCTTTAAATCACGAGAATAGTTTTTGTGTTTACAATTTAGGAGGATTGGCTTTGGCGTTTTTTTTGTGTGAATCAGTCAAAATGGTGGCGGTTCCAGTAAATACTTCTAAGCAAACTGTCTAATTGTGGTAAAACTGTTAAAATACACAATGAGAGTTCCCAGAAATGATTAAGAACGTGTAATAAACATCTCAAGTACACGTAAATAGATTCTTACTACATTTACTGTCGAATTAAACACGGAGGTTTCCAGTGGAAAGCTGTGAAATGACGAAAATACTGGTAATGTTTACAAGTACGGGTACTTCTGGTGGCGTTTTCACGGGACTGTGCTTTCAAATATTAAGAGTTCATGTTTACAGAGCTCAGAATTGGTGTCGAAAGCCTTTAAATCACGAGAATAGTTTTTGTGTTTACAATTTAGGAGGATTGGCTTTGGCGTTTTTTTTGTGTGAATCAGTCAAAATGGTGGCGGTTCCAGTAAATACTTCTAAGCAAACTGTCTAATTGTGGTAAAACTGTTAAAATACACAATGAGAGTTCCCAGAAATGATTAAGAACGTGTAATAAACATCTCAAGTACACGTAAATAGATTCTTACTACATTTACTGTCGAATTCAACACGGAGGTTTCCAGTGGAAAGCTGTGAAATGACGAAAATACTGGTAATGTTTACAAGTACGGGTACTTCGGGTGGCGTTTTCACGGGACTGTGCTTTCAAATATTAAGAGTTCATGTTTACAGAGCTCAGAATTGGTGTCTAAAGCCTTTGAATCACGAGAATAGTTTTTGTGTTTACAATTTAGGAGGATTGGCTTTGGCGTTTTTTTTGTGTGAATCAGTCAAAATGGTGGAGGTTCCAGTAAATACTTCTAAGCAAACTGTCTAATTGTGGTAAAACTGTTAAAATACACAATGAGAGTTCCCAGAAATGATTAAGAACGTGTAATAAACATCTCAAGTACACGTAAATAGATTCTTACTACATTTACTGTCGAATTCAACACGGAGGTTTCCAGTGGAAAGCTGTGAAATGACGAAAATACTGGTAATGTTTACAAGTACGGGTACTTCTGGTGGCGTTTTCACGGGACTGTGCTTTCAATTATTACGAGTTCATGTTTACAGAGCTCAGAATTGGTGTCTAAAGCCTTTGAATCACGAGAATAGTTTTTGTGTTTACAATTTAGGGGGATTGGCTTTGGCGTTTTTTTTGTGTGAATCAGTTGAAATGGTGGCGGTTCCAGTAAACAGTTCTAAGCAAACTGTCTAATTGTGGTAAAACTGTTAAAATACACAATGAGAGTTCCCAGAAATGATTAAGAACGTGTAATAAACATCTCAAGTACACGTAAATAGATTCTTACTACATTTACTGTCGAATTAAACACGGAGGTTTCCAGTGGAAAGCTGTGAAATGACGAAAATACTGGTAATGTTTACAAGTCCGGGTACTTCGGGTGGCGTTTTCACGGGACTGTGCTTTCAATTATTACGAGTTCATGTTTACAGAGCTCAGAATTGGTGTCTAAAGCCTTTGAATCACGAGAATAGTTTTTGTGTTTACAATTTAGGAGGATTGGCTTTGGCGTTTTTTTTGTGTGAATCAGTTAAAATGGTGGCGGTTCCAGTAAATACTTCTAAGCAAACTGTCTAATTGTGGTAAAACAGTTAAAATACACAATGAGAGTTCCCAGAAATGATTAAGAACGTGTAATAAACCCCTCAAGTACACGTAAATAGATTCTTACTACATTTACTGTCGAATTCAACACGGAGGTTTCCAGTGGAAAGCTGTGAAATGACGAAAATACTGGTAATGTTTACAAGTCCGGGTACTTCTGGTGGCGTTTTCACGGGACTGTGCTTTCAATTATTACGAGTTCATGTTTACAGAGCTCAGAATTGGTGTCTAAAGCCTTTGAATCACGAGAATAGTTTTTGTGTTTACAATTTAGGAGGATTGGCTTTTGCGTTTTTTTTTTGTGAATGAGTTAAAATGGTGGCGGTTCCAGTAAATACTTCTAAGCAAACTGTCTAATTGTGGTAAAACTGTTAAAATACACAATGAGAGTTCCCAGAAATGATTAAGAACGTGTAATAAACATCTCAAGTACACGTAAATAGATTCTTACTACATTTACTGTCGAATTCAACACGGAGGTTTCCAGTGGAAAGCTGTGAAATGAAGAAAATACTGGTAATGTTTACAAGTCCGGGTACTTCTGGTGGCGTTTTCACGGGACTGTGATTTCAAATATTAAGAGTTCATGTTTACAGAGCTCAGAATTGGTGTCTAAAGCCTTTAAATCACGAGAATAGTTTTTGTGTTTACAATTTAGGAGGATTGGCTTTGGCGTTTTTTTTGTGTGAATCAGTCAAAATGGTGGCGGTTCCAGTAAATACTTCTAAGCAAACTGTCTAATTGTGGTAAAACTGTTAAAATACACAATGAGAGTTCCCAGAAATGATTAAGAACGTGTAATAAACATCTCAAGTACACGTAAATAGATTCTTACTACATTTACTGTCGAATTAAACACGGAGGTTTCCAGTGGAAAGCTGTGAAATGACGAAAATACTGGTAATGTTTACAAGTACGGGTACTTCTGGTGGCGTTTTCACGGGACTGTGCTTTCAAATATTAAGAGTTCATGTTTACAGAGCTCAGAATTGGTGTCTAAAGCCTTTGAATCATGAGAATAGTTTTTGTGTTTACAATTTAGGAGGATTGGCTTTGGCGTTTTTTTTGTGTGAATCAGTCAAAATGGTGGCGGTTCCAGTAAATACTTCTAAGCAAACTGTCTAATTGTGGTAAAACTGTTAAAATACACAATGAGAGTTCCCAGAAATGATTAAGAACGTGTAATAAACCCCTCAAGTACACGTAAATAGATTCTTACTACATTTACTGTCGAATTCAACACGGAGGTTTCCAGTGGAAAGCTGTGAAATGACGAAAATACTGGTAATGTTTACAAGTACGGGTACTTCTGGTGGCGTTTTCACGGGACTGTGCTTTCAAATATTAAGAGTTCATGTTTACAGAGCTCAGAATTGGTGTCGAAAGCCTTTAAATCACGAGAATAGTTTTTGTGTTTACAATTTAGGAGGATTGGCTTTGGCGTTTTTTTTGTGTGAATCAGTCAAAATGGTGGCGGTTCCAGTAAATACTTCTAAGCAAACTGTCTAATTGTGGTAAAACTGTTAAAATACACAATGAGAGTTCCCAGAAATGATTAAGAACGTGTAATAAACATCTCAAGTACACGTAAATAGATTCTTACTACATTTACTGTCGAATTCAACACGGAGGTTTCCAGTGGAAAGCTGTGAAATGACGAAAATACTGGTAATGTTTACAAGTACGGGTACTTCTGGTGGCGTTTTCACGGGACTGTGCTTTCAATTATTACGAGTTCATGTTTACAGAGCTCAGAATTGGTGTCTAAAGCCTTTGAATCACGAGAATAGTTTTTGTGTTTACAATTTAGGAGGATTGGCTTTGGCGTTTTTTTTGTGTGAATCAGTTGAAATGGTGGCGGTTCCAGTAAACAGTTCTAAGCAAACTGTCTAATTGTGGTAAAACTGTTAAAATACACAATGAGAGTTCCCAGAAATGATTAAGAACATGTAATAAACATCTCAAGTACACGTAAATAGATTCTTACTACATTTACTGTCGAATTAAACACGGAGGTTTCCAGTGGAAAGCTGTGAAATGACGAAAATACTGGTAATGTTTACAAGTCCGGGTACTTCGGGTGGCGTTTTCACGGGACTGTGCTTTCAATTATTACGAGTTCATGTTTACAGAGCTCAGAATTGGTGTCTAAAGCCTTTGAATCACGAGAATAGTTTTTGTGTTTACAATTTAGGAGGATTGGCTTTGGCGTTTTTTTTGTGTGAATCAGTTAAAATGGTGGCGGTTCCAGTAAATACTTCTAAGCAAACTGTCTAATTGTGGTAAAACAGTTAAAATACACAATGAGAGTTCCCAGAAATGATTAAGAACGTGTAACAAAACCCCTCAAGTACACGTAAATAGATTCTTACTACATTTACTGTCGAATTCAACACGGAGGTTTCCAGTGGAAAGCTGTGAAATGACGAAAATACTGGTAATGTTTACAAGTCCGGGTACTTCTGGTGGCGTTTTCCCGGGACTGTGCTTTCAATTATTACGAGTTCATGTTTACAGAGTTCAGAATTGGTGTCTAAAGCCTTTGAATCACGAGAATAGTTTTTGTGTTTACAATTTAGGAGGATTGGCTTTTGCGTTTTTTTTTTGTGAATGAGTTAAAATGGTGGCGGTTCCAGTAAATACTTCTAAGCAAACTGTCTAATTGTGGTAAAACTGTTAAAATACACAATGAGAGTTCCCAGAAATGATTAAGAACGTGTAATAAACATCTCAAGTACACGTAAATAGATTCTTACTACATTTACTGTCGAATTCAACACGGAGGTTTCCAGTGGAAAGCTGTGAAATGAAGAAAATACTGGTAATGTTTACAAGTCCGGGTACTTCTGGTGGCGTTTTCACGGGACTGTGATTTCAAATATTAAGAGTTCATGTTTACAGAGCTAAGAATTGGTGTCTAAAGCCTTTGAATCACGAGAATAGTTTTTGTGTTTACAATTTAGGAGGATTGGCTTTGGCGTTTTTTTTGTGTGAATCAGTCAAAATGGTGGCGGTTCCAGTAAATACTTCTAAGCAAACTGTCTAATTGTGGTAAAACTGTTAAAATACACAATGAGAGTTCCCAGAAATGATTAAGAACGTGTAATAAACCCCTCAAGTACACGTAAATAGATTCTTACTACATTTACTGTCGAATTCAACACGGAGGTTTCCAGTGGAAAGCTGTGAAATGACGAAAATACTGGTAATGTTTACAAGTATGGGTACTTCTGGTGGCGTTTTCACGGGACTGTGCTTTCAAATATTAAGAGTTCATGTTTACAGAGCTCAGAATTGGTGTCGAAAGCCTTTAAATCACGAGAATAGATTTTGTGTTTACAATTTAGGAGGATTGGCTTTGGCGTTTTTTTTGTGTGAATCAGTCAAAATGGTGGCGGTTCCAGTAAATACTTCTAAGCAAACTGTCTAATTGTGGTAAAACTGTTAAAATACACAATGAGAGTTCCCAGAAATGATTAAGAACGTGTAATAAACATCTCAAGTACACGTAAATAGATTCTTACTACATTTACTGTCGAATTCAACACGGAGGTTTCCAGTGGAAAGCTGTGAAATGACGAAAATACTGGTAATGTTTACAAGTCCGGGTACTTCTGGTGGCGTTTTCACGGGACTGTGCTTTCAATTATTACGAGTTCATGTTTACAGAGCTAAGAATTGGTGTCTAAAGCCTTTGAATCACGAGAATAGTTTTTGTGTTTACAATTTAGGAGGATTGGCTTTGGCGTTTTTTTTGTGTGAATCAGTTGAAATGGTGGCGGTTCCAGTAAACAGTTCTAAGCAAACTGTCTAATTGTGGTAAAACTGTTAAAATACACAATGAGAGTTCCCAGAAATGATTAAGAACGTGTAATAAACATCTCAAGTACACGTAAATAGATTCTTACTACATTTACTGTCGAATTAAACACGGAGGTTTCCAGTGGAAAGCTGTGAAATGACGAAAATACTGGTAATGTTTACAAGTCCGGGTACTTCGGGTGGCGTTTTCACGGGACTGTGCTTTCAATTATTACGAGTTCATGTTTACAGAGCTCAGAATTGGTGTCTAAAGCCTTTGAATCACGAGAATAGTTTTTGTGTTTACAATTTAGGAGGATTGGCTTTGGCGTTTTTTTTGTGTGAATCAGTTAAAATGGTGGCGGTTCCAGTAAATACTTCTAAGCAAACTGTCTAATTGTGGTAAAACAGTTAAAATACACAATGAGAGTTCAAAGAAATGATTAAGCACGTGTAATAAACCCCTCAAGTACACGTAAATAGATTCTTACTACATTTACTGTCGAATTCAACACGGAGGTTTCCAGTGGAAAGCTGTGAAATGACGAAAATACTGGTAATGTTTACAAGTCCGGGTACTTCTGGTGGCGTTTTCACGGGACTGTGCTTTCAATTATTACGAGTTCATGTTTACAGAGCTCAGAATTGGTGTCTAAAGCCTTTGAATCACGAGAATAGTTTTTGTGTTTACAATTTAGGAGGATTGGCTTTTGCGTTTTTTTTTTGTGAATGAGTTAAAATGGTGGCGGTTCCAGTAAATACTTCTAAGCAAACTGTCTAATTGTGGTAAAACTGTTAAAATACACAATGAGAGTTCCCAGAAATGATTAAGAACGTGTAATAAACATCTCAAGTACACGTAAATAGATTCTTACTACATTTACTGTCGAATTCAACACGGAGGTTTCCAGTGGAAAGCTGTGAAATGAAGAAAATACTGGTAATGTTTACAAGTCCGGGTACTTCTGGTGGCGTTTTCACGGGACTGTGATTTCAAATATTAAGAGTTCATGTTTACAGAGCTCAGAATTGGTGTCTAAAGCCTTTAAATCACGAGAATAGTTTTTGTGTTTACAATTTAGGAGGATTGGCTTTGGCGTTTTTTTTGTGTGAATCAGTCAAAATGGTGGCGGTTCCAGTAAATACTTCTAAGCAAACTGTCTAATTGTGGTAAAACTGTTAAAATACACAATGAGAGTTCCCAGAAATGATTAAGAACGTGTAATAAACATCTCAAGTACACGTAAATAGATTCTTACTACATTTACTGTCGAATTAAACACGGAGGTTTCCAGTGGAAAGCTGTGAAATGACGAAAATACTGGTAATGTTTACAAGTACGGGTACTTCTGGTGGCGTTTTCACGGGACTGTGCTTTCAAATATTAAGAGTTCATGTTTACAGAGCTCAGAATTGGTGTCTAAAGCCTTTGAATCATGAGAATAGTTTTTGTGTTTACAATTTAGGAGGATTGGCTTTGGCGTTTTTTTTGTGTGAATCAGTCAAAATGGTGGCGGTTCCAGTAAATACTTCTAAGCAAACTGTCTAATTGTGGTAAAACTGTTAAAATACACAATGAGAGTTCCCAGAAATGATTAAGAACGTGTAATAAACCCCTCAAGTACACGTAAATAGATTCTTACTACATTTACTGTCGAATTCAACACGGAGGTTTCCAGTGGAAAGCTGTGAAATGACGAAAATACTGGTAATGTTTACAAGTACGGGTACTTCTGGTGGCGTTTTCACGGGACTGTGCTTTCAAATATTAAGAGTTCATGTTTACAGAGCTCAGAATTGGTGTCGAAAGCCTTTAAATCACGAGAATAGTTTTTGTGTTTACAATTTAGGAGGATTGGCTTTGGCGTTTTTTTTGTGTGAATCAGTCAAAATGGTGGCGGTTCCAGTAAATACTTCTAAGCAAACTGTCTAATTGTGGTAAAACTGTTAAAATACACAATGAGAGTTCCCAGAAATGATTAAGAACGTGTAATAAACATCTCAAGTACACGTAAATAGATTCTTACTACATTTACTGTCGAATTCAACACGGAGGTTTCCAGTGGAAAGCTGTGAAATGACGAAAATACTGGTAATGTTTACAAGTACGGGTACTTCTGGTGGCGTTTTCACGGGACTGTGCTTTCAATTATTACGAGTTCATGTTTACAGAGCTCAGAATTGGTGTCTAAAGCCTTTGAATCACGAGAATAGTTTTTGTGTTTACAATTTAGGAGGATTGGCTTTGGCGTTTTTTTTGTGTGAATCAGTTGAAATGGTGGCGGTTCCAGTAAACAGTTCTAAGCAAACTGTCTAATTGTGGTAAAACTGTTAAAATACACAATGAGAGTTCCCAGAAATGATTAAGAACATGTAATAAACATCTCAAGTACACGTAAATAGATTCTTACTACATTTACTGTCGAATTAAACACGGAGGTTTCCAGTGGAAAGCTGTGAAATGACGAAAATACTGGTAATGTTTACAAGTCCGGGTACTTCGGGTGGCGTTTTCACGGGACTGTGCTTTCAATTATTACGAGTTCATGTTTACAGAGCTCAGAATTGGTGTCTAAAGCCTTTGAATCACGAGAATAGTTTTTGTGTTTACAATTTAGGAGGATTGGCTTTGGCGTTTTTTTTGTGTGAATCAGTTAAAATGGTGGCGGTTCCAGTAAATACTTCTAAGCAAACTGTCTAATTGTGGTAAAACAGTTAAAATACACAATGAGAGTTCCCAGAAATGATTAAGAACGTGTAACAAAACCCCTCAAGTACACGTAAATAGATTCTTACTACATTTACTGTCGAATTCAACACGGAGGTTTCCAGTGGAAAGCTGTGAAATGACGAAAATACTGGTAATGTTTACAAGTCCGGGTACTTCTGGTGGCGTTTTCCCGGGACTGTGCTTTCAATTATTACGAGTTCATGTTTACAGAGTTCAGAATTGGTGTCTAAAGCCTTTGAATCACGAGAATAGTTTTTGTGTTTACAATTTAGGAGGATTGGCTTTTGCGTTTTTTTTTTGTGAATGAGTTAAAATGGTGGCGGTTCCAGTAAATACTTCTAAGCAAACTGTCTAATTGTGGTAAAACTGTTAAAATACACAATGAGAGTTCCCAGAAATGATTAAGAACGTGTAATAAACATCTCAAGTACACGTAAATAGATTCTTACTACATTTACTGTCGAATTCAACACGGAGGTTTCCAGTGGAAAGCTGTGAAATGAAGAAAATACTGGTAATGTTTACAAGTCCGGGTACTTCTGGTGGCGTTTTCACGGGACTGTGATTTCAAATATTAAGAGTTCATGTTTACAGAGCTAAGAATTGGTGTCTAAAGCCTTTGAATCACGAGAATAGTTTTTGTGTTTACAATTTAGGAGGATTGGCTTTGGCGTTTTTTTTGTGTGAATCAGTCAAAATGGTGGCGGTTCCAGTAAATACTTCTAAGCAAACTGTCTAATTGTGGTAAAACTGTTAAAATACACAATGAGAGTTCCCAGAAATGATTAAGAACGTGTAATAAACCCCTCAAGTACACGTAAATAGATTCTTACTACATTTACTGTCGAATTCAACACGGAGGTTTCCAGTGGAAAGCTGTGAAATGACGAAAATACTGGTAATGTTTACAAGTATGGGTACTTCTGGTGGCGTTTTCACGGGACTGTGCTTTCAAATATTAAGAGTTCATGTTTACAGAGCTCAGAATTGGTGTCGAAAGCCTTTAAATCACGAGAATAGATTTTGTGTTTACAATTTAGGAGGATTGGCTTTGGCGTTTTTTTTGTGTGAATCAGTCAAAATGGTGGCGGTTCCAGTAAATACTTCTAAGCAAACTGTCTAATTGTGGTAAAACTGTTAAAATACACAATGAGAGTTCCCAGAAATGATTAAGAACGTGTAATAAACATCTCAAGTACACGTAAATAGATTCTTACTACATTTACTGTCGAATTCAACACGGAGGTTTCCAGTGGAAAGCTGTGAAATGACGAAAATACTGGTAATGTTTACAAGTCCGGGTACTTCTGGTGGCGTTTTCACGGGACTGTGCTTTCAATTATTACGAGTTCATGTTTACAGAGCTAAGAATTGGTGTCTAAAGCCTTTGAATCACGAGAATAGTTTTTGTGTTTACAATTTAGGAGGATTGGCTTTGGCGTTTTTTTTGTGTGAATCAGTTGAAATGGTGGCGGTTCCAGTAAACAGTTCTAAGCAAACTGTCTAATTGTGGTAAAACTGTTAAAATACACAATGAGAGTTCCCAGAAATGATTAAGAACGTGTAATAAACATCTCAAGTACACGTAAATAGATTCTTACTACATTTACTGTCGAATTAAACACGGAGGTTTCCAGTGGAAAGCTGTGAAATGACGAAAATACTGGTAATGTTTACAAGTCCGGGTACTTCGGGTGGCGTTTTCACGGGACTGTGCTTTCAATTATTACGAGTTCATGTTTACAGAGCTCAGAATTGGTGTCTAAAGCCTTTGAATCACGAGAATAGTTTTTGTGTTTACAATTTAGGAGGATTGGCTTTTGCGTTTTTTTTTTGTGAATGAGTTAAAATGGTGGCGGTTCCAGTAAATACTTCTAAGCAAACTGTCTAATTGTGGTAAAACTGTTAAAATACACAATGAGAGTTCCCAGAAATGATTAAGAACGTGTAATAAACATCTCAAGTACACGTAAATAGATTCTTACTACATTTACTGTCGAATTCAACACGGAGGTTTCCAGTGGAAAGCTGTGAAATGAAGAAAATACTGGTAATGTTTACAAGTACGGATACTTCTGGTGGCGTTTTCACGGGACTGTGCTTTCAAATATTAAGAGTTCATGTTTACAGAGCTAAGAATTGGTGTCTAAAGCCTTTGAATCACGAGAATAGTTTTTGTGTTTACAATTGAGGAGGATTGGCTTTGGCGTTTTTTTTGTGTGAATCAGTTAAAATGGTGGCGGTTCCAGTAAATACTTCTAAGCAAACTGTCTAATTGTGGTAAAGCTGTTAAAATACACAATGAGAGTTCCCAGAAATGATTAAGAACGTGTAATAAACATCTCAAGTACACGTAAATAGATTCTTACTACATTTACTGTCGAATTCAATCACGGAGGTTTCCAGTGCAAAGCTTTGAAATGACGAAAATACTGGTAATGTTTACAAGTCCGGGTACTTCGGGTGGCGTTTTCACGGGACTGTGCTTTCAATTATTACGAGTTCATGTTTACAGAGCTCAGAATTGGTGTCTAAAGCCTTTGAATCACGAGAATAGTTTTTGTGTTTACAATTTAGGAGGATTGGCTTTGGCGGTTTTTTTTGTGTGAATCAGTTAAAATGGTGGCGGTTCCAGTAAATACATCTAAGCAAACTGTCTAATTGTGTTAAAGCTGTTAAAATACACAATGAGAGTTCCCAGAAATGATTAAGAACGTGTAATAAACATCTCAAGTACACGTAAATAGATTCTTACTACATTTACTGTCGAATTCAATCACGGAGGTTTCCAGTGGAAAGCTGTGAAATGACGAAAATACTGGTAATGTTTACAAGTCCGGGTACTTCTGGTGGCGTTTTCACGGGACTGTGCTTTCAAATATTAAGAGTTCATGTTTACAGAGCTCAGAATTGGTGTCTAAAGCCTTTGAATCACGAGAATATTTTTTGTGTTTACAATTTAGGAGGATTGGCTTTGGCGTTTTTTTTTGTGTGAATCAGTGAAAATGGTGGCGGTTCCAGTAAACAGTTCTAAGCAAACTGTCTAATTGTGGTAAAACTGTTAAAATACACAATGAGAGTTCCCAGAAATGATTAAGAACGTGTAATAAACATCTCAAGTACACGTAAATAGATTCTTACTACATTTACTGTCGAATTAAACACGGAGGTTTCCAGTGGAAAGCTGTGAAATGACGAAAATACTGGTAATGTTTACAAGTCCGGGTACTTCGGGTGGCGTTTTCACGGGACTGTGATTTCAATTCTTATGAGTTCATGTTTACAGAGCTCAGAATTGGTGTCTAAAGCCTTTGAATCACGAGAATATTTTTTGTGTTTACAATTTAGGAGGATTGGCTTTGGCGGTTTTTTTTGTGTGAATCAGTTAAAATGGTGGCGGTTCCAGTAAATACTTCTAAGCAAACTGTCTAATTGTGGTAAAACTGTTAAAATACACAATGAGAGTTCCCAGAAATGATTAAGAACGTGTAATAAACATCTCAAGTACACGTAAATAGATTCTTACTACATTTACTGTCGAATTCAACACGGAGGTTTCCAGTGGAAAGCTGTGAAATGACGAAAATACTGGTAATGTTTACAAGTACGGGTACTTCTGGTGGCGTTTTCACGGGACTGTGCTTTCAAATATTAAGAGTTCATGTTTACAGAGCTCAGAATTGGTGTCTAAAGCCTTTGAATCACGAGAATAGTTTTTGTGTTTACAATTTAGGAGGATTGGCTTTGGCGTTTTTTTTGTGTGAATCAGTCAAAATGGTGGCGGTTCCAGTAAATACTTCTAAGCAAACTGTCTAATTGTGGTAAAACTGTTAAAATACACAATGAGAGTTCCCAGAAATGATTAAGAACGTGTAATAAACCCCTCAAGTACACGTAAATAGATTCTTACTACATTTACTGTCGAATTCAACACGGAGGTTTCCAGTGGAAAGCTGTGAAATGACGAAAATACTAGTAATGTTTACAAGTACGGGTACTTCTGGTGGCGTTTTCACGGGACTGTGCTTTCAAATATTAAGAGTTCATGTTTACAGAGCTCAGAATTGGTGTCGAAAGCCTTTAAATCACGAGAATAGTTTTTGTGTTTACAATTTAGGAGGATTGGCTTTGGCGTTTTTTTTGTGTGAATCAGTCAAAATGGTGGCGGTTCCAGTAAATACTTCTAAGCAAACTGTCTAATTGTGGTAAAACTGTTAAAATACACAATGAGAGTTCCCAGAAATGATTAAGAACGTGTAATAAACATCTCAAGTACACGTAAATAGATTCTTACTACATTTACTGTCGAATTCAACACGGAGGTTTCCAGTGGAAAGCTGTGAAATGACGAAAATACTGGTAATGTTTACAAGTACGGGTACTTCTGGTGGCGTTTTCACGGGACTGTGCTTTCAATTATTACGAGTTCATGTTTACAGAGCTCAGAATTGGTGTCTAAAGCCTTTGAATCACGAGAATAGTTTTTGTGTTTACAATTTAGGAGGATTGGCTTTGGCGTTTTTTTTGTGTGAATCAGTTGAAATGGTGGCGGTTCCAGTAAACAGTTCTAAGCAAACTGTCTAATTGTGGTAAAACTGTTAAAATACACAATGAGAGTTCCCAGAAATGATTAAGAACGTGTAATAAACATCTCAAGTACACGTAAATAGATTCTTACTACATTTACTGTCGAATTAAACACGGAGGTTTCCAGTGGAAAGCTGTGAAATGACGAAAATACTGGTAATGTTTACAAGTCCGGGTACTTCGGGTGGCGTTTTCACGGGACTGTGCTTTCAATTATTACGAGTTCATGTTTACAGAGCTCAGAATTGGTGTCTAAAGCCTTTGAATCACGAGAATAGTTTTTGTGTTTACAATTTAGGAGGATTGGCTTTGGCGTTTTTTTTGTGTGAATCAGTTAAAATGGTGGCGGTTCCAGTAAATACTTCTAAGCAAACTGTCTAATTGTGGTAAAACAGTTAAAATACACAATGAGAGTTCCCAGAAATGATTAAGAACGTGTAATAAACCCCTCAAGTACACGTAAATAGATTCTTACTACATTTACTGTCGAATTCAACACGGAGGTTTCCAGTGGAAAGCTGTGAAATGACGAAAATACTGGTAATGTTTACAAGTCCGGGTACTTCGGGTGGCGTTTTCACGGGACTGTGCTTTCAATTATTACGAGTTCATGTTTACAGAGCTCAGAATTGGTGTCTAAAGCCTTTGAATCACGAGAATAGTTTTTGTGTTTACAATTTAGGAGGATTGGCTTTGGCGGTTTTTTTTTGTGTGAATCAGTTAAAATGGTGGCGGTTCCAGTAAATACTTCTAAGCAAACTGTCTAATTGTGGTAAAGCTGTTAAAATACACAATGAGAGTTCCCAGAAATGATTAAGAACGTGTAATAAACATCTCAAGTACACGTAAATAGATTCTTACTACATTTACTGTCGAATTCAATCACGGAGGTTTCCAGTGGAAAGCTGTGAAATGACGAAAATACTGGTAATGTTTACAAGTCCGGGTACTTCTGGTGGCGTTTTCACGGGACTGTGCTTTCAAATATTAAGAGTTCATGTTTACAGAGCTCAGAATTGGTGTCTAAAGCCTTTGAATCACGAGAATAGTTTTTGTGTTTACAATTTAGGAGGATTGGCTTTGGCGTTTTTTTTGGTGAATCAGTCAAAATGGTGGCGGTTCCAGTAAATACTTCTAAGCAAACTGTCTAATTGTGGTAAAACTGTTAAAATACACAATGAGAGTTCCCAGAAATGATTAAGAACGTGTAATAAACCCCTCAAGAACACGTAAATAGATTCTTGCTACATTTACTGTCGAATTCAATCACGGAGGTTTCCAGTGCAAAGCTTTGAAATGACGAAAATACTGGTAATGTTTACAAGTCCGGGTACTTCGGGTGGCGTTTTCACGGGACTGTGCTTTCAATTATTACGAGTTCATGTTTACAGAGCTCAGAATTGGTGTCTAAAGCCTTTGAATCACGAGAATAGTTTTTGTGTTTACAATTTAGGAGGATTGGCTTTGGCGGTTTTTTTTGTGTGAATCAGTTAAAATGGTGGCGGTTCCAGTAAATACTTCTAAGCAAACTGTCTAATTGTGGTAAAGCTGTTAAAATACACAATGAGAGTTCCCAGAAATGATTAAGAACGTGTAATAAACATCTCAAGTACACGTAAATAGATTCTTACTACATTTACTGTCGAATTCAATCACGGAGGTTTCCAGTGGAAAGCTGTGAAATGACGAAAATACTGGTAATGTTTACAAGTCCGGGTACTTCTGGTGGCGTTTTCACGGGACTGTGCTTTCAAATATTAAGAGTTCATGTTTACAGAGCTCAGAATTGGTGTCTAAAGCCTTTGAATCACGAGAATAGTTTTTGTGTTTACAATTTAGGAGGATTGGCTTTGGCGTTTTTTTTTGTGTGAATCAGTTAAAATGGTGGCGGTTCCAGTAAACAGTTCTAAGCAAATTGTCTAATTGTGGTAAAACTGTTAAAATACACAATGAGAGTTCCCAGAAATGATTAAGAACGTGTAATAAACATCTCAAGTACACGTAAATAGATTCTTACTACATTTACTGTCGAATTCAACACGGAGGTTTCCAGTGGAAAGCTGTGAAATGACGAAAATACTGGTAATGTTTACAAGTCCGGGTACTTCGGGTGGCGTTTTCACGAGACTGTGCTTTCAATTATTACGAGTTCATGTTTACAGAGCTCAGAATTGGTGTCTAAAGCCTTTGAATCACGAGAATAGTTTTTGTGTTTACAATTTAGGAGGATTGGCTTTGGCGTTTTTTTTGTGTGAATCAGTTAAAATGGTGGCGGTTCCAGTAAACAGTTCTAAGCAAACTGTCTAATTGTGGTAAAACTGTTAAAATACACAATGAGAGTTCCCAGAAATGATTAAGAACGTGTAATAAACATCTCAAGTACACGTAAATAGATTCTTACTACATTTACTGTCGAATTCAACACGGAGGTTTCCAGTGGAAAGCTGTGAAATGAAGAAAATACTGGTAATGTTTACAAGTACGGATACTTCTGGTGGCGTTTTCACGGGACTGTGCTTTCAAATATTAAGAGTTCATGTTTACAGAGCTAAGAATTGGTGTCTAAAGCCTTTGAATCACGAGAATAGTTTTTGTGTTTACAATTGAGGAGGATTGGCTTTGGCGTTTTTTTTGGTGAATCAGTCAAAATGGTGGCGGTTCCAGTAAATACTTCTAAGCAAACTGTCTAATTGTGGTAAAACTGTTAAAATACACAATGAGAGTTCCCAGAAATGATTAAGAACGTATAATAAACCCCTCAAGAAAACGTAAATAGATTCTTGCTACATTTACTGTCGAATTCAATCACGGAGGTTTCCAGTGGAAAGCTGTGAAATGACGAAAATACTGGTAATGTTTACAAGTACGGGTACTTCTGGTGGCGTTTTCACGGGACTGTGCTTTCAAATATTAAGAGTTCATGTTTACAGAGCTCAGAATTGGTGTCTAAAGCCTTTGAATCACGAGAATATTTTTTGTGTTTACAATTTAGGAGGATTGGCTTTGGCGTTTTTTTTGTGTGAATCAGTCAAAATGGTGGCGGTTCCAGTAAATACTTCTAAGCAAACTGTCTAATTGTGGTAAAACTGTTAAAATACACAATGAGAGTTCCCAGAAATGATTAAGAACGTGTAATAAACCCCTCAAGTACACGTAAATAGATTCTTACTACATTTACTGTCGAATTCAACACGGAGGTTTCCAGTGGAAAGCTGTGAAATGACGAAAATACTGGTAATGTTTACAAGTCCGGGTACTTCGGGTGGCGTTTTCACGGGACTGTGCTTTCAAATATTAAGAGTTCATGTTTACAGAGCTCAGAATTGGTGTCGAAAGCCTTTAAATCACGAGAATAGTTTTTGTGTTTACAATTTAGGAGGATTGGCTTTGGCGTTTTTTTTGTGTGAATCAGTCAAAATGGTGGCGGTTCCAGTAAATACTTCTAAGCAAACTGTCTAATTGTGGTAAAACTGTTAAAATACACAATGAGAGTTCCCAGAAATGATTAAGAACGTGTAATAAACATCTCAAGTACACGTAAATAGATTCTTACTACATTTACTGTCGAATTCAACACGGAGGTTTCCAGTGGAAAGCTGTGAAATGACGAAAATACTGGTAATGTTTACAAGTACGGGTACTTCTGGTGGCGTTTTCACGGGACTGTGCTTTCAATTATTACGAGTTCATGTTTACAGAGCTCAGAATTGGTGTCTAAAGCCTTTGAATCACGAGAATAGTTTTTGTGTTTACAATTTAGGAGGATTGGCTTTGGCGTTTTTTTTGTGTGAATCAGTTGAAATGGTGGCGGTTCCAGTAAACAGTTCTAAGCAAACTGTCTAATTGTGGTAAAACTGTTAAAATACACAATGAGAGTTCCCAGAAATGATTAAGAACGTGTAATAAACATCTCAAGTACACGTAAATAGATTCTTACTACATTTACTGTCGAATTAAACACGGAGGTTTCCAGTGGAAAGCTGTGAAATGACGAAAATACTGGTAATGTTTACAAGTCCGGGTACTTCGGGTGGCGTTTTCACGGGACTGTGCTTTCAATTATTACGAGTTCATGTTTACAGAGCTCAGAATTGGTGTCTAAAGCCTTTGAATCACGAGAATAGTTTTTGTGTTTACAATTTAGGAGGATTGGCTTTGGCGTTTTTTTTGTGTGAATCAGTTAAAATGGTGGCGGTTCCAGTAAATACTTCTAAGCAAACTGTCTAATTGTGGTAAAACAGTTAAAATACACAATGAGAGTTCCCAGAAATGATTAAGAACGTGTAATAAACCCCTCAAGTACACGTAAATAGATTCTTACTACATTTACTGTCGAATTCAACACGGAGGTTTCCAGTGGAAAGCTGTGAAATGACGAAAATACTGGTAATGTTTACAAGTCCGGGTACTCTGGTGGCGTTTTCCCGGGACTGTGCTTTCAATTATTACGAGTTCATGTTTACAGAGCTCAGAATTGGTGTCTAAAGCCTTTGAATCACGAGAATAGTTTTTGTGTTTACAATTTAGGAGGATTGGCTTTTGCAGTTTTTTTTTGTGAATGAGTTAAAATGGTGGCGGTTCCAGTAAATACTTCTAAGCAAACTGTCTAATTGTGGTAAAACTGTTAAAATACACAATGAGAGTTCCCAGAAATGATTAAGAACGTGTAATAAACATCTCAAGTACACGTAAATAGATTCTTACTACATTTACTGTCGAATTCAACACGGAGGTTTCCAGTGGAAAGCTGTGAAATGAAGAAAATACTGGTAATGTTTACAAGTACGGATACTTCTGGTGGCGTTTTCACGGGACTGTGCTTTCAAATATTAAGAGTTCATGTTTACAGAGCTAAGAATTTGTGTCTAAAGCCTTTGAATCACGAGAATAGTTTTTGTGTTTACAATTGAGGAGGATTGGCTTTGGCGTTTTTTTTGGTGAATCAGTCAAAATGGTGGCGGTTCCAGTAAATACTTCTAAGCAAACTGTCTAATTGTGGTAAAACTGTTAAAATATACAATGAGAGTTCCCAGAAATGATTAAGAACGTGTAATAAACCCCTCAAGAACACGTAAATAGATTCTTGCTACATTTACTGTCGAATTCAATCACGGAGGTTTCCAGTGCAAAGCTTTGAAATGACGAAAATACTGGTAATGTTTACAAGTCCGGGTACTTCGGGTGGCGTTTTCACGGGACTGTGCTTTCAATTATTACGAGTTCATGTTTACAGAGCTCAGAATTGGTGTCTAAAGCCTTTGAATCACGAGAATAGTTTTTGTGTTTACAATTTAGGAGGATTGGCTTTGGCGGTTTTTTTTGTGTGAATCAGTTAAAATGGTGGCGGTTCCAGTAAATACTTCTAAGCAAACTGTCTAATTGTGGTAAAGCTGTTAAAATACACAATGAGAGTTCCCAGAAATGATTAAGAACGTGTAATAAACATCTCAAGTACACGTAAATAGATTCTTACTACATTTACTGTCGAATTCAATCACGGAGGTTTCCAGTGGAAAGCTGTGAAATGACGAAAATACTGGTAATGTTTACAAGTCCGGGTACTTCTGGTGGCGTTTTCACGGGACTGTGCTTTCAAATATTAAGAGTTCATGTTTACAGAGCTCAGAATTGGTGTCTAAAGCCTTTGAATCACGAGAATAGTTTTTGTGTTTACAATTTAGGAGGATTGGCTTTGGCGTTTTTTTTGGTGAATCAGTCAAAATGGTGGCGGTTCCAGTAAATACTTCTAAGCAAACTGTCTAATTGTGGTAAAACTGTTAAAATACACAATGAGAGTTCCCAGAAATGATTAAGAACGTGTAATAAACCCCTCAAGAACACGTAAATAGATTCTTGCTACATTTACTGTCGAATTCAATCACGGAGGTTTCCAGTGCAAAGCTTTGAAATGACGAAAATACTGGTAATGTTTACAAGTCCGGGTACTTCGGGTGGCGTTTTCACGGGACTGTGCTTTCAATTATTACGAGTTCATGTTTACAGAGCTCAGAATTGGTGTCTAAAGCCTTTGAATCACGAGAATATTTTTTGTGTTTACAATTTAGGAGGATTGGCTTTGGCGGTTTTTTTTGTGTGAATCAGTTAAAATGGTGGCGGTTCCAGTAAATACTTCTAAGCAAACTGTCTAATTGTGGTAAAGCTGTTAAAATACACAATGAGAGTTCCCAGAAATGATAAAGAACGTGTAATAAACATCTCAAGTACACGTAAATAGATTCTTACTACATTTACTGTCGAATTCAATCACGGAGGTTTCCAGTGGAAAGCTGTGAAATGACGAAAATACTGGTAATGTTTACAAGTCCGGGTACTTCTGGTGGCGTTTTCACGGGACTGTGCTTTCAAATATTAAGAGTTCATGTTTACAGAGCTCAGAATTGGTGTCTAAAGCCTTTGAATCACGAGAATATTTTTTGTGTTTACAATTTAGGAGGATTGGCTTTGGCGTTTTTTTTTGTGTGAATCAGTTAAAATGGTGGCGGTTCCAGTAAACAGTTCTAAGCAAATTGTCTAATTGTGGTAAAACGGTTAAAATACACAATGAGAGTTCCCAGAAATGATTAAGAACGTGTAATAAACATCTCAAGTACACGTAAATAGATTCTTACTACATTTACTGTCGAATTCAACACGGAGGTTTCCAGTGGAAAGCTGTGAAATGACGAAAATACTGGTAATGTTTACAAGTCCGGGTACTTCGGGTGGCGTTTTCACGGGACTGTGCTTTCAATTATTACGAGTTCATGTTTACAGAGCTCAGAATTGGTGTCTAAAGCCTTTGAATCACGAGAATAGTTTTTGTGTTTACAATTTAGGAGGATTGGCTTTGGCGTTTTTTTTGTGTGAATCAGTTAAAATGGTGGCGGTTCCAGTAAACAGTTCTAAGCAAACTGTCTAATTGTGGTAAAACTGTTAAAATACACAATGAGAGTTCCCAGAAATGATTAAGAACGTGTAATAAACATCTCAAGTACACGTAAATAGATTCTTACTACATTTACTGTCGAATTCAACACGGAGGTTTCCAGTGGAAAGCTGTGAAATGAAGAAAATACTGGTAATGTTTACAAGTACGGATACTTCTGGTGGCGTTTTCACGGGACTGTGCTTTCAAATATTAAGAGTTCATGTTTACAGAGCTAAGAATTGGTGTCTAAAGCCTTTGAATCACGAGAATAGTTTTTGTGTTTACAATTGAGGAGGATTGGCTTTGGCGGTTTTTTTGGTGAATCAGTCAAAATGGTGGCGGTTCCAGTAAATACTTCTAAGCAAACTGTCTAATTGTGGTAAAGCTGTTAAAATACACAATGAGAGTTCCCAGAAATGATTAAGAACGTGTAATAAACATCTCAAGTACACGTAAATAGATTCTTACTACATTTACTGTCGAATTCAATCACGGAGGTTTCCAGTGGAAAGCTGTGAAATGACGAAAATACTGGTAATGTTTACAAGTCCGGGTACTTCTGGTGGCGTTTTCACGGGACTGTGCTTTCAAATATTAAGAGTTCATGTTTACAGAGCTAAGAATTGGTGTCTAAAGCCTTTGAATCACGAGAATATTTTTTGTGTTTACAATTTAGGAGGATTGGCTTTGGCGTTTTTTTTTGTGTGAATCAGTTAAAATGGTGGCGGTTCCAGTAAACAGTTCTAAGCAAATTGTCTAATTGTGGTAAAACTGTTAAAATACACAATGAGAGTTCCCAGAAATGATTAAGAACGTGTAATAAACATCTCAAGTACACGTAAATAGATTCTTACTACATTTACTGTCGAATTCAACACGGAGGTTTCCAGTGGAAAGCTGTGAAATGACGAAAATACTGGTAATGTTTAAAAGTCCGGGTACTTCGGGTGGCGTTTTCACGGGACTGTGCTTTCAATTATTACGAGTTCATGTTTACAGAGCTCAGAATTGGTGTCTAAAGCCTTTGAATCACGAGAATAGTTTTTGTGTTTACAATTTAGGAGGATTGGCTTTGGCGTTTTTTTTGTGTGAATCAGTTAAAATGGTGGCGGTTCCAGTAAACAGTTCTAAGCAAACTGTCTAATTGTGGTAAAACTGTTAAAATACACAATGAGAGTTCCCAGAAATGATTAAGAACGTGTAATAAACATCTCAAGTACACGTAAATAGATTCTTACTACATTTACTGTCGAATTCAACACGGAGGTTTCCAGTGGAAAGCTGTGAAATGAAGAAAATACTGGTAATGTTTACAAGTACGGATACTTCTGGTGGCGTTTTCACGGGACTGTGCTTTCAAATATTAAGAGTTCATGTTTACAGAGCTAAGAATTGGTGTCTAAAGCCTTTGAATCACGAGAATAGTTTTTGTGTTTACAATTGAGGAGGATTGGCTTTGGCGTTTTTTTTGGTGAATCAGTCAAAATGGTGGCGGTTCCAGTAAATACTTCTAAGCAAACTGTCTAATTGTGGTAAAACTGTTAAAATACACAATGAGAGTTCCCAGAAATGATTAAGAACGTGTAATAAACCCCTCAAGAAAACGTAAATAGATTCTTGCTACATTTACTGTCGAATTCAATCACGGAGGTTTCCAGTGCAAAGCTTTGAAATGAGGAAAATACTGGTAATGTTTACAATTCCGGGTACTTCGGGTGGCGTTTTCACGGGACTGTGCTTTCAATTATTACGAGTTCATGTTTACAGAGCTCAGAATTGGTGTCTAAAGCCTTTGAATCACGAGAATAGTTTTTGTGTTTACAATTTAGGAGGATTGGCTTTGGCGGTTTTTTTTGTGTGAATCAGTTAAAATGGTGGCGGTTCCAGTAAATACTTCTAAGCAAACTGTCTAATTGTGGTAAAGCTGTTAAAATACACAATGAGAGTTCCCAGAAATGATAAAGAACGTGTAATAAACATCTCAAGTACACGTAAATAGATTCTTACTACATTTACTGTCGAATTCAATCACGGAGGTTTCCAGTGGAAAGCTGTGAAATGACGAAAATACTGGTAATGTTTACAAGTCCGGGTACTTCTGGTGGCGTTTTCACGGGACTGTGCTTTCAAATATTAAGAGTTCATGTTTACAGAGCTCAGAATTGGTGTCTAAAGCCTTTGAATCACGAGAATATTTTTTGTGTTTACAATTTAGGAGGATTGGCTTTGGCGTTTTTTTTTGTGTGAATCAGTTAAAATGGTGGCGGTTCCAGTAAACAGTTCTAAGCAAATTGTCTAATTGTGGTAAAACGGTTAAAATACACAATGAGAGTTCCCAGAAATGATTAAGAACGTGTAATAAACATCTCAAGTACACGTAAATAGATTCTTACTACATTTACTGTCGAATTCAACACGGAGGTTTCCAGTGGAAAGCTGTGAAATGACGAAAATACTGGTAATGTTTACAAGTCCGGGTACTTCGGGTGGCGTTTTCACGGGACTGTGCTTTCAATTATTACGAGTTCATGTTTACAGAGCTCAGAATTGGTGTCTAAAGCCTTTGAATCACGAGAATAGTTTTTGTGTTTACAATTTAGGAGGATTGGCTTTGGCGTTTTTTTTGTGTGAATCAGTTAAAATGGTGGCGGTTCCAGTAAACAGTTCTAAGCAAACTGTCTAATTGTGGTAAAACTGTTAAAATACACAATGAGAGTTCCCAGAAATGATTAAGAACGTGTAATAAACATCTCAAGTACACGTAAATAGATTCTTACTACATTTACTGTCGAATTCAACACGGAGGTTTCCAGTGGAAAGCTGTGAAATGAAGAAAATACTGGTAATGTTTACAAGTACGGATACTTCTGGTGGCGTTTTCACGGGACTGTGCTTTCAAATATTAAGAGTTCATGTTTACAGAGCTAAGAATTGGTGTCTAAAGCCTTTGAATCACGAGAATAGTTTTTGTGTTTACAATTGAGGAGGATTGGCTTTGGCGGTTTTTTTGGTGAATCAGTCAAAATGGTGGCGGTTCCAGTAAATACTTCTAAGCAAACTGTCTAATTGTGGTAAAACTGTTAAAATACACAATGAGAGTTCCCAGAAATGATTAAGAACGTGTAATAAACCCCTCAAGAACACGTAAATAGATTCTTGCTACATTTACTGTCGAATTCAATCACGGAGGTTTCCAGTGGTAAGCTTTGAAATGACGAAAATACTGGTAATGTTTACAAGTCCGGGTACTTCGGGTGGCGTTTTCACGGGACTGTGCTTTCAATTATTACGAGTTCATGTTTACAGAGCTCAGAATTGGTGTCTAAAGCCTTTGAATCACGAGAATAGTTTTTGTGTTTACAATTTAGGAGGATTGGCTTTGGCGGTTTTTTTTGTGTGAATCAGTTAAAATGGTGGCGGTTCCAGTAAATACTTCTAAGCAAACTGTCTAATTGTGGTAAAGCTGTTAAAATACACAATGAGAGTTCCCAGAAATGATTAAGAACGTGTAATAAACATCTCAAGTACACGTAAATAGATTCTTACTACATTTACTGTCGAATTCAATCACGGAGGTTTCCAGTGGAAAGCTGTGAAATGACGAAAATACTGGTAATGTTTACAAGTCCGGGTACTTCTGGTGGCGTTTTCACGGGACTGTGCTTTCAAATATTAAGAGTTCATGTTTACAGAGCTCAGAATTGGTGTCTAAAGCCTTTGAATCACGAGAATAGTTTTTGTGTTTACAATTTAGGAGGATTGGCTTTGGCGGTTTTTTTTGTGTGAATCAGTTAAAATGGTGGCGGTTCCAGTAAATACTTCTAAGCAAACTGTCTAATTGTGGTAAAGCTGTTAAAATACACAATGAGAGTTCCCAGAAATGATTAAGAACGTGTAATAAACATCTCAAGTACACGTAAATAGATTCTTACTACATTTACTGTCGAATTCAATCACGGAGGTTTCGAGTGGAAAGCTGTGAAATGACGAAAATACTGGTAATGTTTACAAGTCCGGGTACTTCTGGTGGCGTTTTCACGGGACTGTGCTTTCAAATATTAAGAGTTCATGTTTACAGAGCTAAGAATTGGTGTCTAAAGCCTTTGAATCACGAGAATATTTTTTGTGTTTACAATTTAGGAGGATTGGCTTTGGCGTTTTTTTTTGTGTGAATCAGTTAAAATGGTGGCGGTTCCAGTAAACAGTTCTAAGCAAATTGTCTAATTGTGGTAAAACTGTTAAAATACACAATGAGAGTTCCCAGAAATGATTAAGAACGTGTAATAAACATCTCAAGTACACGTAAATAGATTCTTACTACATTTACTGTCGAATTCAACACGGAGGTTTCCAGTGGAAAGCTGTGAAATGACGAAAATACTGGTAATGTTTAAAAGTCCGGGTACATCGGGTGGCGTTTTCACGGGACTGTGCTTTCAATTATTACGAGTTCATGTTTACAGAGCTCAGAATTGGTGTCTAAAGCCTTTGAATCACGAGAATAGTTTTTGTGTTTACAATTTAGGAGGATTGGCTTTGGCGTTTTTTTTGTGTGAATCAGTTAAAATGGTGGCGGTTCCAGTAAACAGTTCTAAGCAAACTGTCTAATTGTGGTAAAACTGTTAAAATACACAATGAGAGTTCCCAGAAATGATTAAGAACGTGTAATAAACATCTCAAGTACACGTAAATAGATTCTTACTACATTTACTGTCGAATTCAACACGGAGGTTTCCAGTGGAAAGCTGTGAAATGAAGAAAATACTGGTAATGTTTACAAGTACGGATACTTCTGGTGGCGTTTTCACGGGACTGTGCTTTCAAATATTAAGAGTTCATGTTTACAGAGCTAAGAATTGGTGTCTAAAGCCTTTGAATCACGAGAATAGTTTTTGTGTTTACAATTGAGGAGGATTGGCTTTGGCGTTTTTTTTGGTGAATCAGTCAAAATGGTGGCGGTTCCAGTAAATACTTCTAAGCAAACTGTCTAATTGTGGTAAAACTGTTAAAATACACAATGAGAGTTCCCAGAAATGATTAAGAACGTGTAATAAACCCCTCAAGAAAACGTAAATAGATTCTTGCTACATTTACTGTCGAATTCAATCACGGAGGTTTCCAGTGCAAAGCTTTGAAATGAGGAAAATACTGGTAATGTTTACAATTCCGGGTACTTCGGGTGGCGTTTTCACGGGACTGTGCTTTCAATTATTACGAGTTCATGTTTACAGAGCTCAGAATTGGTGTCTAAAGCCTTTGAATCACGAGAATAGTTTTTGTGTTTACAATTTAGGAGGATTGGCTTTGGCGGTTTTTTTTTTGTGAATCAGTTAAAATGGTGGCGGTTCCAGTAAATACTTCTAAGCAAACTGTCTAATTGTGGTAAAGCTGTTAAAATACACAATGAGAGTTCCCAGAAATGATTAAGAACGTGTAATAAACATCTCAAGTACACGTAAATAGATTCTTACTACATTTACTGTCGAATTCAATCACGGAGGTTTCCAGTGGAAAGCTGTGAAATGACGAAAATACTGGTAATGTTTACAAGTCCGGGTACTTCTGGTGGCGTTTTCACGGGACTGTGCTTTCAAATATTAAGAGTTCATGTTTACAGAGCTCAGAATTGGTGTCTAAAGCCTTTGAATCACGAGAATATTTTTTGTGTTTACAATTTAGGAGGATTGGCTTTGGCGTTTTTTTTGTGTGAATCAGTCAAAATGGTGGCGGTTCCAGTAAATACTTCTAAGCAAACTGTCTAATTGTGGTAAAACTGTTAAAATACACAATGAGAGTTCCCAGAAATGATTAAGAACGTGTAATAAACCCCTCAAGTACACGTAAATAGATTCTTACTACATTTACTGTCGAATTCAACACGGAGGTTTCCAGTGGAAAGCTGTGAAATGACGAAAATACTGGTAATGTTTACAAGTACGGGTACTTCTGGTGGCGTTTTCACGGGACTGTGCTTTCAAATATTAAGAGTTCATGTTTACAGAGCTCAGAATTGGTGTCGAAAGCCTTTAAATCACGAGAATAGTTTTTGTGTTTACAATTTAGGAGGATTGGCTTTGGCGTTTTTTTTGTGTGAATCAGTCAAAATGGTGGCGGTTCCAGTAAATACTTCTAAGCAAACTGTCTAATTGTGGTAAAACTGTTAAAATACACAATGAGAGTTCCCAGAAATGATTAAGAACGTGTAATAAACATCTCAAGTACACGTAAATAGATTCTTACTACATTTACTGTCGAATTCAACACGGAGGTTTCCAGTGGAAAGCTGTGAAATGACGAAAATACTGGTAATGTTTACAAGTACGGGTACTTCTCGTGGCGTTTTCACGGGACTGTGCTTTCAATTATTACGAGTTCATGTTTACAGAGCTCAGAATTGGTGTCTAAAGCCTTTGAATCACGAGAATAGTTTTTGTGTTTACAATTTAGGAGGATTGGCTTTGGCGTTTTTTTTGTGTGAATCAGTTGAAATGGTGGCGGTTCCAGTAAACAGTTCTAAGCAAACTGTCTAATTGTGGTAAAACTGTTAAAATACACAATGAGAGTTCCCAGAAATGATTAAGAACGTGTAATAAACATCTCAAGTACACGTAAATAGATTCTTACTACATTTACTGTCGAATTAAACACGGAGGTTTCCAGTGGAAAGCTGTGAAATGACGAAAATACTGGTAATGTTTACAAGTCCGGGTACTTCGGGTGGCGTTTTCACGGGACTGTGCTTTCAATTATTACGAGTTCATGTTTACAGAGCTCAGAATTGGTGTCTAAAGCCTTTGAATCACGAGAATAGTTTTTGTGTTTACAATTTAGGAGGATTGGCTTTGGCGTTTTTTTTGTGTGAATCAGTTAAAATGGTGGCGGTTCCAGTAAATACTTCTAAGCAAACTGTCTAATTGTGGTAAAACAGTTAAAATACACAATGAGAGTTCCCAGAAATGATTAAGAACGTGTAATAAACATCTCAAGTACACGTAAATAGATTCTTACTACATTTACTGTCGAATTCAACACGGAGGTTTCCAGTGGAAAGCTGTGAAATGAAGAAAATACTGGTAATGTTTACAAGTACGGATACTTCTGGTGGCGTTTTCACGGGACTGTGCTTTCAAATATTAAGAGTTCATGTTTACAGAGCTAAGAATTGGTGTCTAAAGCCTTTGAATCACGAGAATAGTTTTTGTGTTTACAATTGAGGAGGATTGGCTTTGGCGTTTTTTTTGGTGAATCAGTCAAAATGGTGGCGGTTCCAGTAAATACTTCTAAGCAAACTGTCTAATTGTGGTAAAACTGTTAAAATACACAATGAGAGTTCCCAGAAATGATTAAGAACGTGTAATAAACCCCTCAAGAAAACGTAAATAGATTCTTGCTACATTTACTGTCGAATTCAATCACGGAGGTTTCCAGTGCAAAGCTTTGAAATGAGGAAAATACTGGTAATGTTTACAATTCCGGGTACTTCGGGTGGCGTTTTCACGGGACTGTGCTTTCAATTATTACGAGTTCATGTTTACAGAGCTCAGAATTGGTGTCTAAAGCCTTTGAATCACGAGAATAGTTTTTGTGTTTACAATTTAGGAGGATTGGCTTTGGCGGTTTTTTTTTTGTGAATCAGTTAAAATGGTGGCGGTTCCAGTAAATACTTCTAAGCAAACTGTCTAATTGTGGTAAAGCTGTTAAAATACACAATGAGAGTTCCCAGAAATGATTAAGAACGTGTAATAAACATCTCAAGTACACGTAAATAGATTCTTACTACATTTACTGTCGAATTCAATCACGGAGGTTTCCAGTGGAAAGCTGTGAAATGACGAAAATACTGGTAATGTTTACAAGTCCGGGTACTTCTGGTGGCGTTTTCACGGGACTGTGCTTTCAAATATTAAGAGTTCATGTTTACAGAGCTCAGAATTGGTGTCTAAAGCCTTTGAATCACGAGAATATTTTTTGTGTTTACAATTTAGGAGGATTGGCTTTGGCGTTTTTTTTGTGTGAATCAGTCAAAATGGTGGCGGTTCCAGTAAATACTTCTAAGCAAACTGTCTAATTGTGGTAAAACTGTTAAAATACACAATGAGAGTTCCCAGAAATGATTAAGAACGTGTAATAAACCCCTCAAGTACACGTAAATAGATTCTTACTACATTTACTGTCGAATTCAACACGGAGGTTTCCAGTGGAAAGCTGTGAAATGACGAAAATACTGGTAATGTTTACAAGTACGGGTACTTCTGGTGGCGTTTTCACGGGACTGTGCTTTCAAATATTAAGAGTTCATGTTTACAGAGCTCAGAATTGGTGTCGAAAGCCTTTAAATCACGAGAATAGTTTTTGTGTTTACAATTTAGGAGGATTGGCTTTGGCGTTTTTTTTGTGTGAATCAGTCAAAATGGTGGCGGTTCCAGTAAATACTTCTAAGCAAACTGTCTAATTGTGGTAAAACTGTTAAAATACACAATGAGAGTTCCCAGAAATGATTAAGAACGTGTAATAAACATCTCAAGTACACGTAAATAGATTCTTACTACATTTACTGTCGAATTCAACACGGAGGTTTCCAGTGGAAAGCTGTGAAATGACGAAAATACTGGTAATGTTTACAAGTACGGGTACTTCTCGTGGCGTTTTCACGGGACTGTGCTTTCAATTATTACGAGTTCATGTTTACAGAGCTCAGAATTGGTGTCTAAAGCCTTTGAATCACGAGAATAGTTTTTGTGTTTACAATTTAGGAGGATTGGCTTTGGCGTTTTTTTTGTGTGAATCAGTTGAAATGGTGGCGGTTCCAGTAAACAGTTCTAAGCAAACTGTCTAATTGTGGTAAAACTGTTAAAATACACAATGAGAGTTCCCAGAAATGATTAAGAACGTGTAATAAACATCTCAAGTACACGTAAATAGATTCTTACTACATTTACTGTCGAATTAAACACGGAGGTTTCCAGTGGAAAGCTGTGAAATGACGAAAATACTGGTAATGTTTACAAGTCCGGGTACTTCGGGTGGCGTTTTCACGGGACTGTGCTTTCAATTATTACGAGTTCATGTTTACAGAGCTCAGAATTGGTGTCTAAAGCCTTTGAATCACGAGAATAGTTTTTGTGTTTACAATTTAGGAGGATTGGCTTTGGCGTTTTTTTTGTGTGAATCAGTTAAAATGGTGGCGGTTCCAGTAAATACTTCTAAGCAAACTGTCTAATTGTGGTAAAACAGTTAAAATACACAATGAGAGTTCCCAGAAATGATTAAGAACGTGTAATAAACATCTCAAGTACACGTAAATAGATTCTTACTACATTTACTGTCGAATTCAACACGGAGGTTTCCAGTGGAAAGCTGTGAAATGACGAAAATACTGGTAATGTTTAAAAGTCCGGGTACTTCGGGTGGCGTTTTCACGGGACTGTGCTTTCAATTATTACGAGTTCATGTTTACAGAGCTCAGAATTGGTGTCTAAAGCCTTTGAATCACGAGAATAGTTTTTGTGTTTACAATTTAGGAGGATTGGCTTTGGCGTTTTTTTTGTGTGAATCAGTTAAAATGGTGGCGGTTCCAGTAAACAGTTCTAAGCAAACTGTCTAATTGTGGTAAAACTGTTAAAATACACAATGAGAGTTCCCAGAAATGATTAAGAACGTGTAATAAACATCTCAAGTACACGTAAATAGATTCTTACTACATTTACTGTCGAATTCAACACGGAGGTTTCCAGTGGAAAGCTGTGAAATGAAGACAATACTGGTAATGTTTACAAGTACGGATACTTCTGGTGGCGTTTTCACGGGACTGTGCTTTCAAATATTAAGAGTTCATGTTTACAGAGCTAAGAATTGGTGTCTAAAGCCTTTGAATCACGAGAATAGTTTTTGTGTTTACAATTGAGGAGGATTGGCTTTGGCGTTTTTTTTGGTGAATCAGTCAAAATGGTGGCGGTTCCAGTAAATACTTCTAAGCAAACTGTCTAATTGTGGTAAAACTGTTAAAATACACAATGAGAGTTCCCAGAAATGATTAAGAACGTGTAATAAACCCCTCAAGAAAACGTAAATAGATTCTTGCTACATTTACTGTCGAATTCAATCACGGAGGTTTCCAGTGCAAAGCTTTGAAATGAGGAAAATACTGGTAATGTTTACAATTCCGGGTACTTCGGGTGGCGTTTTCACGGGACTGTGCTTTCAATTATTACGAGTTCATGTTTACAGAGCTCAGAATTGGTGTCTAAAGCCTTTGAATCACGAGAATAGTTTTTGTGTTTACAATTTAGGAGGATTGGCTTTGGCGGTTTTTTTTTTGTGAATCAGTTAAAATGGTGGTGGTTCCAGTAAATACTTCTAAGCAAACTGTCTAATTGTGGTAAAGCTGTTAAAATACACAATGAGAGTTCCCAGAAATGATTAAGAACGTGTAATAAACATCTCAAGTACACGTAAATAGATTCTTACTACATTTACTGTCGAATTCAATCACGGAGGTTTCCAGTGGAAAGCTGTGAAATGACGAAAATACTGGTAATGTTTACAAGTCCGGGTACTTCTGGTGGCGTTTTCACGGGACTGTGCTTTCAAATATTAAGAGTTCATGTTTACAGAGCTCAGAATTGGTGTCTAAAGCCTTTGAATCACGAGAATATTTTTTGTGTTTACAATTTAGGAGGATTGGCTTTGGCGTTTTTTTTGTGTGAATCAGTCAAAATGGTGGCGGTTCCAGTAAATACTTCTAAGCAAACTGTCTAATTGTGGTAAAACTGTTAAAATACACAATGAGAGTTCCCAGAAATGATTAAGAACGTGTAATAAACCCCTCAAGTACACGTAAATAGATTCTTACTACATTTACTGTCGAATTCAACACGGAGGTTTCCAGTGGAAAGCTGTGAAATGACGAAAATACTGGTAATGTTTACAAGTACGGGTACTTCTGGTGGCGTTTTCACGGGACTGTGCTTTCAAATATTAAGAGTTCATGTTTACAGAGCTCAGAATTGGTGTCGAAAGCCTTTAAATCACGAGAATAGTTTTTGTGTTTACAATTTAGGAGGATTGGCTTTGGCGTTTTTTTTGTGTGAATCAGTCAAAATGGTGGCGGTTCCAGTAAATACTTCTAAGCAAACTGTCTAATTGTGGTAAAACTGTTAAAATACACAATGAGAGTTCCCAGAAATGATTAAGAACGTGTAATAAACATCTCAAGTACACGTAAATAGATTCTTACTACATTTACTGTCGAATTCAACACGGAGGTTTCCAGTGGAAAGCTGTGAAATGACGAAAATACTGGTAATGTTTACAAGTACGGGTACTTCTGGTGGCGTTTTCACGGGACTGTGCTTTCAATTATTACGAGTTCATGTTTACAGAGCTCAGAATTGGTGTCTAAAGCCTTTGAATCACGAGAATAGTTTTTGTGTTTACAATTTAGGAGGATTGGCTTTGGCGTTTTTTTTGTGTGAATCAGTTGAAATGGTGGCGGTTCCAGTAAACAGTTCTAAGCAAACTGTCTAATTGTGGTAAAACTGTTAAAATACACAATGAGAGTTCCCAGAAATGATTAAGAACGTGTAATAAACATCTCAAGTACACGTAAATAGATTCTTACTACATTTACTGTCGAATTAAACACGGAGGTTTCCAGTGGAAAGCTGTGAAATGACGAAAATACTGGTAATGTTTAAAAGTCCGGGTACTTCGGGTGGCGTTTTCACGGGACTGTGCTTTCAATTATTACGAGTTCATGTTTACAGAGCTCAGAATTGGTGTCTAAAGCCTTTGAATCACGAGAATAGTTTTTGTGTTTACAATTTAGGAGGATTGGCTTTGGCGTTTTTTTTGTGTGAATCAGTTAAAATGGTGGCGGTTCCAGTAAATACTTCTAAGCAAACTGTCTAATTGTGGTAAAACAGTTAAAATACACAATGAGAGTTCCCAGAAATGATTAAGAACGTGGAATAAACCCCTCAAGTACACGTAAATAGATTCTTACTACATTTACTGTCGAATTCAACACGGAGGTTTCCAGTGGAAAGCTGTGAAATGACGAAAATACTGGTAATGTTTACAAGTCCGGGTACTTCTCGTGGCGTTTTCCCGGGACTGTGCTTTCAATTATTACGAGTTCATGTTTACAGAGCTCAGAATTGGTGTCTAAAGCCTTTGAATCACGAGAATAGTTTTTGTGTTTACAATTTAGGAGGATTGGCTTTTGCAGTTTTTTTTTGTGAATGAGTTAAAATGGTGGCGGTTCCAGTAAATACTTCTAAGCAAACTGTCTAATTGTGGTAAAACTGTTAAAATACACAATGAGAGTTCCCAGAAATGATTAAGAACGTGTAATAAACATCTCAAGTACACGTAAATAGATTCTTACTACATTTACTGTCGAATTCAACACGGAGGTTTCCAGTGGAAAGCTGTGAAATGAAGAAAATACTGGTAATGTTTACAAGTACGGATACTTCTGGTGGCGTTTTCACGGGACTGTGCTTTCAAATATTAAGAGTTCATGTTTACAGAGCTAAGAATTTGTGTCTAAAGCCTTTGAATCACGAGAATAGTTTTTGTGTTTACAATTGAGGAGGATTGGCTTTGGCGTTTTTTTTGGTGAATCAGTCAAAATGGTGGCGGTTCCAGTAAATACTTCTAAGCAAACTGTCTAATTGTGGTAAAACTGTTAAAATATACAATGAGAGTTCCCAGAAATGATTAAGAACGTGTAATAAACCCCTCAAGAACACGTAAATAGATTCTTGCTACATTTACTGTCGAATTCAATCACGGAGGTTTCCAGTGCAAAGCTTTGAAATGACGAAAATACTGGTAATGTTTACAAGTCCGGGTACTTCGGGTGGCGTTTTCACGGGACTGTGCTTTCAATTATTACGAGTTCATGTTTACAGAGCTCAGAATTGGTGTCTAAAGCCTTTGAATCACGAGAATAGTTTTTGTGTTTACAATTTAGGAGGATTGGCTTTGGCGGTTTTTTTTGTGTGAATCAGTTAAAATGGTGGCGGTTCCAGTAAATACTTCTAAGCAAACTGTCTAATTGTGGTAAAGCTGTTAAAATACACAATGAGAGTTCCCAGAAATGATTAAGAACGTGTAATAAACATCTCAAGTACACGTAAATAGATTCTTACTACATTTACTGTCGAATTCAATCACGGAGGTTTCCAGTGGAAAGCTGTGAAATGACGAAAATACTGGTAATGTTTACAAGTCCGGGTACTTCTGGTGGCGTTTTCACGGGACTGTGCTTTCAATTATTACGAGTTCATGTTTACAGAGCTCAGAATTGGTGTCTAAAGCCTTTGAATCACGAGAATAGTTTTTGTGTTTACAATTTAGGAGGATTGGCTTTGGCGTTTTTTTTGGTGAATCAGTCAAAATGGTGGCGGTTCCAGTAAATACTTCTAAGCAAACTGTCTAATTGTGGTAAAACTGTTAAAATACACAATGAGAGTTCCCAGAAATGATTAAGAACGTGTAATAAACCCCTCAAGAAAACGTAAATAGATTCTTGCTACATTTACTGTCGAATTCAATCACGGAGGTTTCCAGTGCAAAGCTTTGAAATGACGAAAATACTGGTAATGTTTACAAGTCCGGGTACTTCGGGTGGCGTTTTCACGGGACTGTGCTTTCAATTATTACGAGTTCATGTTTACAGAGCTCAGAATTGGTGTCTAAAGCCTTTGAATCACGAGAATAGTTTTTGTGTTTACAATTTAGGAGGATTGGCTTTGGCGGTTTTTTTTTTGTGAATCAGTTAAAATGGTGGCGGTTCCAGTAAATACTTCTAAGCAAACTGTCTAATTGTGGTAAAGCTGTTAAAATACACAATGAGAGTTCCCAGAAATGATTAAGAACGTGTAATAAACATCTCAAGTACACGTAAATAGATTCTTACTACATTTACTGTCGAATTCAATCACGGAGGTTTCCAGTGGAAAGCTGTGAAATGACGAAAATACTGGTAATGTTTACAAGTCCGGGTACTTCTGGTGGCGTTTTCACGGGACTGTGCTTTCAAATATTAAGAGTTCATGTTTACAGAGCTCAGAATTGGTGTCTAAAGCCTTTGAATCACGAGAATATTTTTTGTGTTTACAATTTAGGAGGATTGGCTTTGGCGTTTTTTTTGTGTGAATCAGTCAAAATGGTGGCGGTTCCAGTAAATACTTCTAAGCAAACTGTCTAATTGTGGTAAAACTGTTAAAATACACAATGAGAGTTCCCAGAAATGATTAAGAACGTGTAATAAACCCCTCAAGTACACGTAAATAGATTCTTACTACATTTACTGTCGAATTCAACACGGAGGTTTCCAGTGGAAAGCTGTGAAATGACGAAAATACTGGTAATGTTTACAAGTACGGGTACTTCTGGTGGCGTTTTCACGGGACTGTGCTTTCAAATATTAAGAGTTCATGTTTACAGAGCTCAGAATTGGTGTCGAAAGCCTTTAAATCACGAGAATAGTTTTTGTGTTTACAATTTAGGAGGATTGGCTTTGGCGTTTTTTTTGTGTGAATCAGTCAAAATGGTGGCGGTTCCAGTAAATACTTCTAAGCAAACTGTCTAATTGTGGTAAAACTGTTAAAATACACAATGAGAGTTCCCAGAAATGATTAAGAACGTGTAATAAACATCTCAAGTACACGTAAATAGATTCTTACTACATTTACTGTCGAATTCAACACGGAGGTTTCCAGTGGAAAGCTGTGAAATGACGAAAATACTGGTAATGTTTACAAGTACGGGTACTTCTGGTGGCGTTTTCACGGGACTGTGCTTTCAATTATTACGAGTTCATGTTTACAGAGCTCAGAATTGGTGTCTAAAGCCTTTGAATCACGAGAATAGTTTTTGTGTTTACAATTTAGGAGGATTGGCTTTGGCGTTTTTTTTGTGTGAATCAGTTGAAATGGTGGCGGTTCCAGTAAACAGTTCTAAGCAAACTGTCTAATTGTGGTAAAACTGTTAAAATACACAATGAGAGTTCCCAGAAATGATTAAGAACGTGTAATAAACATCTCAAGTACACGTAAATAGATTCTTACTACATTTACTGTCGAATTAAACACGGAGGTTTCCAGTGGAAAGCTGTGAAATGACGAAAATACTGGTAATGTTTACAAGTCCGGGTACTTCGGGTGGCGTTTTCACGGGACTGTGCTTTCAATTATTACGAGTTCATGTTTACAGAGCTCAGAATTGGTGTCTAAAGCCTTTGAATCACGAGAATAGTTTTTGTGTTTACAATTTAGGAGGATTGGCTTTGGCGTTTTTTTTGTGTGAATCAGTTAAAATGGTGGCGGTTCCAGTAAATACTTCTAAGCAAACTGTCTAATTGTGGTAAAACAGTTAAAATACACAATGAGAGTTCCCAGAAATGATTAAGAACGTGGAATAAACCCCTCAAGTACACGTAAATAGATTCTTACTACATTTACTGTCGAATTCAACACGGAGGTTTCCAGTGGAAAGCTGTGAAATGACGAAAATACTGGTAATGTTTACAAGTCCGGGTACTTCTCGTGGCGTTTTCCCGGGACTGTGCTTTCAATTATTACGAGTTCATGTTTACAGAGCTCAGAATTGGTGTCTAAAGCCTTTGAATCACGAGAATAGTTTTTGTGTTTACAATTTAGGAGGATTGGCTTTTGCAGTTTTTTTTTGTGAATGAGTTAAAATGGTGGCGGTTCCAGTAAATACTTCTAAGCAAACTGTCTAATTGTGGTAAAACTGTTAAAATACACAATGAGAGTTCCCAGAAATGATTAAGAACGTGTAATAAACATCTCAAGTACACGTAAATAGATTCTTACTACATTTACTGTCGAATTCAACACGGAGGTTTCCAGTGGAAAGCTGTGAAATGAAGAAAATACTGGTAATGTTTACAAGTACGGATACTTCTGGTGGCGTTTTCACGGGACTGTGCTTTCAAATATTAAGAGTTCATGTTTACAGAGCTAAGAATTGGTGTCTAAAGCCTTTGAATCACGAGAATAGTTTTTGTGTTTACAATTGAGGAGGATTGGCTTTGGCGGTTTTTTTGGTGAATCAGTCAAAATGGTGGCGGTTCCAGTAAATACTTCTAAGCAAACTGTCTAATTGTGGTAAAACTGTTAAAATACACAATGAGAGTTCCCAGAAATGATTAAGAACGTGTAATAAACCCCTCAAGAACACGTAAATAGATTCTTGCTACATTTACTGTCGAATTCAATCACGGAGGTTTCCAGTGGTAAGCTTTGAAATGACGAAAATACTGGTAATGTTTACAAGTCCGGGTACTTCGGGTGGCGTTTTCACGGGACTGTGCTTTCAATTATTACGAGTTCATGTTTACAGAGCTCAGAATTGGTGTCTAAAGCCTTTGAATCACGAGAATAGTTTTTGTGTTTACAATTTAGGAGGATTGGCTTTGGCGGTTTTTTTTGTGTGAATCAGTTAAAATGGTGGCGGTTCCAGTAAATACTTCTAAGCAAACTGTCTAATTGTGGTAAAGCTGTTAAAATACACAATGAGAGTTCCCAGAAATGATTAAGAACGTGTAATAAACATCTCAAGTACACGTAAATAGATTCTTACTACATTTACTGTCGAATTAAACACGGAGGTTTCCAGTGGAAAGCTGTGAAATGACGAAAATACTGGTAATGTTTACAAGTCCGGGTACTTCGGGTGGCGTTTTCACGGGACTGTGCTTTCAATTATTACGAGTTCATGTTTACAGAGCTCAGAATTGGTGTCTAAAGCCTTTGAATCACGAGAATAGTTTTTGTGTTTACAATTTAGGAGGATTGGCTTTGGCGTTTTTTTTGTGTGAATCAGTTAAAATGGTGGCGGTTCCAGTAAATACTTCTAAGCAAACTGTCTAATTGTGGTAAAACAGTTAAAATACACAATGAGAGTTCCCAGAAATGATTAAGAACGTGTAATAAACATCTCAAGTACACGTAAATAGATTCTTACTACATTTACTGTCGAATTCAACACGGAGGTTTCCAGTGGAAAGCTGTGAAATGACGAAAATACTGGTAATGTTTAAAAGTCCGGGTACTTCGGGTGGCGTTTTCACGGGACTGTGCTTTCAATTATTACGAGTTCATGTTTACAGAGCTCAGAATTGGTGTCTAAAGCCTTTGAATCACGAGAATAGTTTTTGTGTTTACAATTTAGGAGGATTGGCTTTGGCGTTTTTTTTGTGTGAATCAGTTAAAATGGTGGCGGTTCCAGTAAACAGTTCTAAGCAAACTGTCTAATTGTGGTAAAACTGTTAAAATACACAATGAGAGTTCCCAGAAATGATTAAGAACGTGTAATAAACATCTCAAGTACACGTAAATAGATTCTTACTACATTTACTGTCGAATTCAACACGGAGGTTTCCAGTGGAAAGCTGTGAAATGAAGAAAATACTGGTAATGTTTACAAGTACGGATACTTCTGGTGGCGTTTTCACGGGACTGTGCTTTCAAATATTAAGAGTTCATGTTTACAGAGCTAAGAATTGGTGTCTAAAGCCTTTGAATCACGAGAATAGTTTTTGTGTTTACAATTGAGGAGGATTGGCTTTGGCGTTTTTTTTGGTGAATCAGTCAAAATGGTGGCGGTTCCAGTAAATACTTCTAAGCAAACTGTCTAATTGTGGTAAAACTGTTAAAATACACAATGAGAGTTCCCAGAAATGATTAAGAACGTGTAATAAACCCCTCAAGAAAACGTAAATAGATTCTTGCTACATTTACTGTCGAATTCAATCACGGAGGTTTCCAGTGCAAAGCTTTGAAATGAGGAAAATACTGGTAATGTTTACAATTCCGGGTACTTCGGGTGGCGTTTTCACGGGACTGTGCTTTCAATTATTACGAGTTCATGTTTACAGAGCTCAGAATTGGTGTCTAAAGCCTTTGAATCACGAGAATAGTTTTTGTGTTTACAATTTAGGAGGATTGGCTTTGGCGGTTTTTTTTTTGTGAATCAGTTAAAATGGTGGTGGTTCCAGTAAATACTTCTAAGCAAACTGTCTAATTGTGGTAAAGCTGTTAAAATACACAATGAGAGTTCCCAGAAATGATTAAGAACGTGTAATAAACATCTCAAGTACACGTAAATAGATTCTTACTACATTTACTGTCGAATTCAATCACGGAGGTTTCCAGTGGAAAGCTGTGAAATGACGAAAATACTGGTAATGTTTACAAGTCCGGGTACTTCTGGTGGCGTTTTCACGGGACTGTGCTTTCAAATATTAAGAGTTCATGTTTACAGAGCTCAGAATTGGTGTCTAAAGCCTTTGAATCACGAGAATATTTTTTGTGTTTACAATTTAGGAGGATTGGCTTTGGCGTTTTTTTTGTGTGAATCAGTCAAAATGGTGGCGGTTCCAGTAAATACTTCTAAGCAAACTGTCTAATTGTGGTAAAACTGTTAAAATACACAATGAGAGTTCCCAGAAATGATTAAGAACGTGTAATAAACCCCTCAAGTACACGTAAATAGATTCTTACTACATTTACTGTCGAATTCAACACGGAGGTTTCCAGTGGAAAGCTGTGAAATGACGAAAATACTGGTAATGTTTACAAGTACGGGTACTTCTGGTGGCGTTTTCACGGGACTGTGCTTTCAAATATTAAGAGTTCATGTTTACAGAGCTCAGAATTGGTGTCGAAAGCCTTTAAATCACGAGAATAGTTTTTGTGTTTACAATTTAGGAGGATTGGCTTTGGCGTTTTTTTTGTGTGAATCAGTCAAAATGGTGGCGGTTCCAGTAAATACTTCTAAGCAAACTGTCTAATTGTGGTAAAACTGTTAAAATACACAATGAGAGTTCCCAGAAATGATTAAGAACGTGTAATAAACATCTCAAGTACACGTAAATAGATTCTTACTACATTTACTGTCGAATTCAACACGGAGGTTTCCAGTGGAAAGCTGTGAAATGACGAAAATACTGGTAATGTTTACAAGTACGGGTACTTCTGGTGGCGTTTTCACGGGACTGTGCTTTCAATTATTACGAGTTCATGTTTACAGAGCTCAGAATTGGTGTCTAAAGCCTTTGAATCACGAGAATAGTTTTTGTGTTTACAATTTAGGAGGATTGGCTTTGGCGTTTTTTTTGTGTGAATCAGTTGAAATGGTGGCGGTTCCAGTAAACAGTTCTAAGCAAACTGTCTAATTGTGGTAAAACTGTTAAAATACACAATGAGAGTTCCCAGAAATGATTAAGAACGTGTAATAAACATCTCAAGTACACGTAAATAGATTCTTACTACATTTACTGTCGAATTAAACACGGAGGTTTCCAGTGGAAAGCTGTGAAATGACGAAAATACTGGTAATGTTTAAAAGTCCGGGTACTTCGGGTGGCGTTTTCACGGGACTGTGCTTTCAATTATTACGAGTTCATGTTTACAGAGCTCAGAATTGGTGTCTAAAGCCTTTGAATCACGAGAATAGTTTTTGTGTTTACAATTTAGGAGGATTGGCTTTGGCGTTTTTTTTGTGTGAATCAGTTAAAATGGTGGCGGTTCCAGTAAATACTTCTAAGCAAACTGTCTAATTGTGGTAAAACAGTTAAAATACACAATGAGAGTTCCCAGAAATGATTAAGAACGTGGAATAAACCCCTCAAGTACACGTAAATAGATTCTTACTACATTTACTGTCGAATTCAACACGGAGGTTTCCAGTGGAAAGCTGTGAAATGACGAAAATACTGGTAATGTTTACAAGTCCGGGTACTTCTCGTGGCGTTTTCCCGGGACTGTGCTTTCAATTATTACGAGTTCATGTTTACAGAGCTCAGAATTGGTGTCTAAAGCCTTTGAATCACGAGAATAGTTTTTGTGTTTACAATTTAGGAGGATTGGCTTTTGCAGTTTTTTTTTGTGAATGAGTTAAAATGGTGGCGGTTCCAGTAAATACTTCTAAGCAAACTGTCTAATTGTGGTAAAACTGTTAAAATACACAATGAGAGTTCCCAGAAATGATTAAGAACGTGTAATAAACATCTCAAGTACACGTAAATAGATTCTTACTACATTTACTGTCGAATTCAACACGGAGGTTTCCAGTGGAAAGCTGTGAAATGAAGAAAATACTGGTAATGTTTACAAGTACGGATACTTCTGGTGGCGTTTTCACGGGACTGTGCTTTCAAATATTAAGAGTTCATGTTTACAGAGCTAAGAATTTGTGTCTAAAGCCTTTGAATCACGAGAATAGTTTTTGTGTTTACAATTGAGGAGGATTGGCTTTGGCGTTTTTTTTGGTGAATCAGTCAAAATGGTGGCGGTTCCAGTAAATACTTCTAAGCAAACTGTCTAATTGTGGTAAAACTGTTAAAATATACAATGAGAGTTCCCAGAAATGATTAAGAACGTGTAATAAACCCCTCAAGAACACGTAAATAGATTCTTGCTACATTTACTGTCGAATTCAATCACGGAGGTTTCCAGTGCAAAGCTTTGAAATGACGAAAATACTGGTAATGTTTACAAGTCCGGGTACTTCGGGTGGCGTTTTCACGGGACTGTGCTTTCAATTATTACGAGTTCATGTTTACAGAGCTCAGAATTGGTGTCTAAAGCCTTTGAATCACGAGAATAGTTTTTGTGTTTACAATTTAGGAGGATTGGCTTTGGCGGTTTTTTTTGTGTGAATCAGTTAAAATGGTGGCGGTTCCAGTAAATACTTCTAAGCAAACTGTCTAATTGTGGTAAAGCTGTTAAAATACACAATGAGAGTTCCCAGAAATGATTAAGAACGTGTAATAAACATCTCAAGTACACGTAAATAGATTCTTACTACATTTACTGTCGAATTCAATCACGGAGGTTTCCAGTGGAAAGCTGTGAAATGACGAAAATACTGGTAATGTTTACAAGTCCGGGTACTTCTGGTGGCGTTTTCACGGGACTGTGCTTTCAATTATTACGAGTTCATGTTTACAGAGCTCAGAATTGGTGTCTAAAGCCTTTGAATCACGAGAATAGTTTTTGTGTTTACAATTTAGGAGGATTGGCTTTGGCGTTTTTTTTGGTGAATCAGTCAAAATGGTGGCGGTTCCAGTAAATACTTCTAAGCAAACTGTCTAATTGTGGTAAAACTGTTAAAATACACAATGAGAGTTCCCAGAAATGATTAAGAACGTGTAATAAACCCCTCAAGAAAACGTAAATAGATTCTTGCTACATTTACTGTCGAATTCAATCACGGAGGTTTCCAGTGCAAAGCTTTGAAATGACGAAAATACTGGTAATGTTTACAAGTCCGGGTACTTCGGGTGGCGTTTTCACGGGACTGTGCTTTCAATTATTACGAGTTCATGTTTACAGAGCTCAGAATTGGTGTCTAAAGCCTTTGAATCACGAGAATAGTTTTTGTGTTTACAATTTAGGAGGATTGGCTTTGGCGGTTTTTTTTTTGTGAATCAGTTAAAATGGTGGCGGTTCCAGTAAATACTTCTAAGCAAACTGTCTAATTGTGGTAAAGCTGTTAAAATACACAATGAGAGTTCCCAGAAATGATTAAGAACGTGTAATAAACATCTCAAGTACACGTAAATAGATTCTTACTACATTTACTGTCGAATTCAATCACGGAGGTTTCCAGTGGAAAGCTGTGAAATGACGAAAATACTGGTAATGTTTACAAGTCCGGGTACTTCTGGTGGCGTTTTCACGGGACTGTGCTTTCAAATATTAAGAGTTCATGTTTACAGAGCTCAGAATTGGTGTCTAAAGCCTTTGAATCACGAGAATATTTTTTGTGTTTACAATTTAGGAGGATTGGCTTTGGCGTTTTTTTTGTGTGAATCAGTCAAAATGGTGGCGGTTCCAGTAAATACTTCTAAGCAAACTGTCTAATTGTGGTAAAACTGTTAAAATACACAATGAGAGTTCCCAGAAATGATTAAGAACGTGTAATAAACCCCTCAAGTACACGTAAATAGATTCTTACTACATTTACTGTCGAATTCAACACGGAGGTTTCCAGTGGAAAGCTGTGAAATGACGAAAATACTGGTAATGTTTACAAGTACGGGTACTTCTGGTGGCGTTTTCACGGGACTGTGCTTTCAAATATTAAGAGTTCATGTTTACAGAGCTCAGAATTGGTGTCGAAAGCCTTTAAATCACGAGAATAGTTTTTGTGTTTACAATTTAGGAGGATTGGCTTTGGCGTTTTTTTTGTGTGAATCAGTCAAAATGGTGGCGGTTCCAGTAAATACTTCTAAGCAAACTGTCTAATTGTGGTAAAACTGTTAAAATACACAATGAGAGTTCCCAGAAATGATTAAGAACGTGTAATAAACATCTCAAGTACACGTAAATAGATTCTTACTACATTTACTGTCGAATTCAACACGGAGGTTTCCAGTGGAAAGCTGTGAAATGACGAAAATACTGGTAATGTTTACAAGTACGGGTACTTCTGGTGGCGTTTTCACGGGACTGTGCTTTCAATTATTACGAGTTCATGTTTACAGAGCTCAGAATTGGTGTCTAAAGCCTTTGAATCACGAGAATAGTTTTTGTGTTTACAATTTAGGAGGATTGGCTTTGGCGTTTTTTTTGTGTGAATCAGTTGAAATGGTGGCGGTTCCAGTAAACAGTTCTAAGCAAACTGTCTAATTGTGGTAAAACTGTTAAAATACACAATGAGAGTTCCCAGAAATGATTAAGAACGTGTAATAAACATCTCAAGTACACGTAAATAGATTCTTACTACATTTACTGTCGAATTAAACACGGAGGTTTCCAGTGGAAAGCTGTGAAATGACGAAAATACTGGTAATGTTTACAAGTCCGGGTACTTCGGGTGGCGTTTTCACGGGACTGTGCTTTCAATTATTACGAGTTCATGTTTACAGAGCTCAGAATTGGTGTCTAAAGCCTTTGAATCACGAGAATAGTTTTTGTGTTTACAATTTAGGAGGATTGGCTTTGGCGTTTTTTTTGTGTGAATCAGTTAAAATGGTGGCGGTTCCAGTAAATACTTCTAAGCAAACTGTCTAATTGTGGTAAAACAGTTAAAATACACAATGAGAGTTCCCAGAAATGATTAAGAACGTGGAATAAACCCCTCAAGTACACGTAAATAGATTCTTACTACATTTACTGTCGAATTCAACACGGAGGTTTCCAGTGGAAAGCTGTGAAATGACGAAAATACTGGTAATGTTTACAAGTCCGGGTACTTCTCGTGGCGTTTTCCCGGGACTGTGCTTTCAATTATTACGAGTTCATGTTTACAGAGCTCAGAATTGGTGTCTAAAGCCTTTGAATCACGAGAATAGTTTTTGTGTTTACAATTTAGGAGGATTGGCTTTTGCAGTTTTTTTTTGTGAATGAGTTAAAATGGTGGCGGTTCCAGTAAATACTTCTAAGCAAACTGTCTAATTGTGGTAAAACTGTTAAAATACACAATGAGAGTTCCCAGAAATGATTAAGAACGTGTAATAAACATCTCAAGTACACGTAAATAGATTCTTACTACATTTACTGTCGAATTCAACACGGAGGTTTCCAGTGGAAAGCTGTGAAATGAAGAAAATACTGGTAATGTTTACAAGTACGGATACTTCTGGTGGCGTTTTCACGGGACTGTGCTTTCAAATATTAAGAGTTCATGTTTACAGAGCTAAGAATTGGTGTCTAAAGCCTTTGAATCACGAGAATAGTTTTTGTGTTTACAATTGAGGAGGATTGGCTTTGGCGGTTTTTTTGGTGAATCAGTCAAAATGGTGGCGGTTCCAGTAAATACTTCTAAGCAAACTGTCTAATTGTGGTAAAACTGTTAAAATACACAATGAGAGTTCCCAGAAATGATTAAGAACGTGTAATAAACCCCTCAAGAACACGTAAATAGATTCTTGCTACATTTACTGTCGAATTCAATCACGGAGGTTTCCAGTGGTAAGCTTTGAAATGACGAAAATACTGGTAATGTTTACAAGTCCGGGTACTTCGGGTGGCGTTTTCACGGGACTGTGCTTTCAATTATTACGAGTTCATGTTTACAGAGCTCAGAATTGGTGTCTAAAGCCTTTGAATCACGAGAATAGTTTTTGTGTTTACAATTTAGGAGGATTGGCTTTGGCGGTTTTTTTTGTGTGAATCAGTTAAAATGGTGGCGGTTCCAGTAAATACTTCTAAGCAAACTGTCTAATTGTGGTAAAGCTGTTAAAATACACAATGAGAGTTCCCAGAAATGATTAAGAACGTGTAATAAACATCTCAAGTACACGTAAATAGATTCTTACTACATTTACTGTCGAATTCAATCACGGAGGTTTCCAGTGGAAAGCTGTGAAATGACGAAAATACTGGTAATGTTTACAAGTCCGGGTACTTCTGGTGGCGTTTTCACGGGACTGTGCTTTCAAATATTAAGAGTTCATGTTTACAGAGCTCAGAATTGGTGTCTAAAGCCTTTGAATCACGAGAATAGTTTTTGTGTTTACAATTTAGGAGGATTGGCTTTGGCGGTTTTTTTTGTGTGAATCAGTTAAAATGGTGGCGGTTCCAGTAAATACTTCTAAGCAAACTGTCTAATTGTGGTAAAGCTGTTAAAATACACAATGAGAGTTCCCAGAAATGATTAAGAACGTGTAATAAACATCTCAAGTACACGTAAATAGATTCTTACTACATTTACTGTCGAATTCAATCACGGAGGTTTCCAGTGGAAAGCTGTGAAATGACGAAAATACTGGTAATGTTTACAAGTCCGGGTACTTCTGGTGGCGTTTTCACGGGACTGTGCTTTCAAATATTAAGAGTTCATGTTTACAGAGCTAAGAATTGGTGTCTAAAGCCTTTGAATCACGAGAATATTTTTTGTGTTTACAATTTAGGAGGATTGGCTTTGGCGTTTTTTTTTGTGTGAATCAGTTAAAATGGTGGCGGTTCCAGTAAACAGTTCTAAGCAAATTGTCTAATTGTGGTAAAACTGTTAAAATACACAATGAGAGTTCCCAGAAATGATTAAGAACGTGTAATAAACATCTCAAGTACACGTAAATAGATTCTTACTACATTTACTGTCGAATTCAACACGGAGGTTTCCAGTGGAAAGCTGTGAAATGACGAAAATACTGGTAATGTTTAAAAGTCCGGGTACTTCGGGTGGCGTTTTCACGGGACTGTGCTTTCAATTATTACGAGTTCATGTTTACAGAGCTCAGAATTGGTGTCTAAAGCCTTTGAATCACGAGAATAGTTTTTGTGTTTACAATTTAGGAGGATTGGCTTTGGCGTTTTTTTTGTGTGAATCAGTTAAAATGGTGGCGGTTCCAGTAAACAGTTCTAAGCAAACTGTCTAATTGTGGTAAAACTGTTAAAATACACAATGAGAGTTCCCAGAAATGATTAAGAACGTGTAATAAACATCTCAAGTACACGTAAATAGATTCTTACTACATTTACTGTCGAATTCAACACGGAGGTTTCCAGTGGAAAGCTGTGAAATGAAGAAAATACTGGTAATGTTTACAAGTACGGATACTTCTGGTGGCGTTTTCACGGGACTGTGCTTTCAAATATTAAGAGTTCATGTTTACAGAGCTAAGAATTGGTGTCTAAAGCCTTTGAATCACGAGAATAGTTTTTGTGTTTACAATTGAGGAGGATTGGCTTTGGCGTTTTTTTTGGTGAATCAGTCAAAATGGTGGCGGTTCCAGTAAATACTTCTAAGCAAACTGTCTAATTGTGGTAAAACTGTTAAAATACACAATGAGAGTTCCCAGAAATGATTAAGAACGTGTAATAAACCCCTCAAGAAAACGTAAATAGATTCTTGCTACATTTACTGTCGAATTCAATCACGGAGGTTTCCAGTGCAAAGCTTTGAAATGAGGAAAATACTGGTAATGTTTACAATTCCGGGTACTTCGGGTGGCGTTTTCACGGGACTGTGCTTTCAATTATTACGAGTTCATGTTTACAGAGCTCAGAATTGGTGTCTAAAGCCTTTGAATCACGAGAATAGTTTTTGTGTTTACAATTTAGGAGGATTGGCTTTGGCGGTTTTTTTTTTGTGAATCAGTTAAAATGGTGGCGGTTCCAGTAAATACTTCTAAGCAAACTGTCTAATTGTGGTAAAGCTGTTAAAATACACAATGAGAGTTCCCAGAAATGATTAAGAACGTGTAATAAACATCTCAAGTACACGTAAATAGATTCTTACTACATTTACTGTCGAATTCAATCACGGAGGTTTCCAGTGGAAAGCTGTGAAATGACGAAAATACTGGTAATGTTTACAAGTCCGGGTACTTCTGGTGGCGTTTTCACGGGACTGTGCTTTCAAATATTAAGAGTTCATGTTTACAGAGCTCAGAATTGGTGTCTAAAGCCTTTGAATCACGAGAATATTTTTTGTGTTTACAATTTAGGAGGATTGGCTTTGGCGTTTTTTTTGTGTGAATCAGTCAAAATGGTGGCGGTTCCAGTAAATACTTCTAAGCAAACTGTCTAATTGTGGTAAAACTGTTAAAATACACAATGAGAGTTCCCAGAAATGATTAAGAACGTGTAATAAACCCCTCAAGTACACGTAAATAGATTCTTACTACATTTACTGTCGAATTCAACACGGAGGTTTCCAGTGGAAAGCTGTGAAATGACGAAAATACTGGTAATGTTTACAAGTACGGGTACTTCTGGTGGCGTTTTCACGGGACTGTGCTTTCAAATATTAAGAGTTCATGTTTACAGAGCTCAGAATTGGTGTCGAAAGCCTTTAAATCACGAGAATAGTTTTTGTGTTTACAATTTAGGAGGATTGGCTTTGGCGTTTTTTTTGTGTGAATCAGTCAAAATGGTGGCGGTTCCAGTAAATACTTCTAAGCAAACTGTCTAATTGTGGTAAAACTGTTAAAATACACAATGAGAGTTCCCAGAAATGATTAAGAACGTGTAATAAACATCTCAAGTACACGTAAATAGATTCTTACTACATTTACTGTCGAATTCAACACGGAGGTTTCCAGTGGAAAGCTGTGAAATGACGAAAATACTGGTAATGTTTACAAGTACGGGTACTTCTGGTGGCGTTTTCACGGGACTGTGCTTTCAATTATTACGAGTTCATGTTTACAGAGCTCAGAATTGGTGTCTAAAGCCTTTGAATCACGAGAATAGTTTTTGTGTTTACAATTTAGGAGGATTGGCTTTGGCGTTTTTTTTGTGTGAATCAGTTGAAATGGTGGCGGTTCCAGTAAACAGTTCTAAGCAAACTGTCTAATTGTGGTAAAACTGTTAAAATACACAATGAGAGTTCCCAGAAATGATTAAGAACGTGTAATAAACATCTCAAGTACACGTAAATAGATTCTTACTACATTTACTGTCGAATTAAACACGGAGGTTTCCAGTGGAAAGCTGTGAAATGACGAAAATACTGGTAATGTTTACAAGTCCGGGTACTTCGGGTGGCGTTTTCACGGGACTGTGCTTTCAATTATTACGAGTTCATGTTTACAGAGCTCAGAATTGGTGTCTAAAGCCTTTGAATCACGAGAATAGTTTTTGTGTTTACAATTTAGGAGGATTGGCTTTGGCGTTTTTTTTGTGTGAATCAGTTAAAATGGTGGCGGTTCCAGTAAATACTTCTAAGCAAACTGTCTAATTGTGGTAAAACAGTTAAAATACACAATGAGAGTTCCCAGAAATGATTAAGAACGTGTAATAAACATCTCAAGTACACGTAAATAGATTCTTACTACATTTACTGTCGAATTCAACACGGAGGTTTCCAGTGGAAAGCTGTGAAATGACGAAAATACTGGTAATGTTTAAAAGTCCGGGTACTTCGGGTGGCGTTTTCACGGGACTGTGCTTTCAATTATTACGAGTTCATGTTTACAGAGCTCAGAATTGGTGTCTAAAGCCTTTGAATCACGAGAATAGTTTTTGTGTTTACAATTTAGGAGGATTGGCTTTGGCGTTTTTTTTGTGTGAATCAGTTAAAATGGTGGCGGTTCCAGTAAACAGTTCTAAGCAAACTGTCTAATTGTGGTAAAACTGTTAAAATACACAATGAGAGTTCCCAGAAATGATTAAGAACGTGTAATAAACATCTCAAGTACACGTAAATAGATTCTTACTACATTTACTGTCGAATTCAACACGGAGGTTTCCAGTGGAAAGCTGTGAAATGAAGAAAATACTGGTAATGTTTACAAGTACGGATACTTCTGGTGGCGTTTTCACGGGACTGTGCTTTCAAATATTAAGAGTTCATGTTTACAGAGCTAAGAATTGGTGTCTAAAGCCTTTGAATCACGAGAATAGTTTTTGTGTTTACAATTGAGGAGGATTGGCTTTGGCGTTTTTTTTGGTGAATCAGTCAAAATGGTGGCGGTTCCAGTAAATACTTCTAAGCAAACTGTCTAATTGTGGTAAAACTGTTAAAATACACAATGAGAGTTCCCAGAAATGATTAAGAACGTGTAATAAACCCCTCAAGAAAACGTAAATAGATTCTTGCTACATTTACTGTCGAATTCAATCACGGAGGTTTCCAGTGCAAAGCTTTGAAATGAGGAAAATACTGGTAATGTTTACAATTCCGGGTACTTCGGGTGGCGTTTTCACGGGACTGTGCTTTCAATTATTACGAGTTCATGTTTACAGAGCTCAGAATTGGTGTCTAAAGCCTTTGAATCACGAGAATAGTTTTTGTGTTTACAATTTAGGAGGATTGGCTTTGGCGGTTTTTTTTTTGTGAATCAGTTAAAATGGTGGTGGTTCCAGTAAATACTTCTAAGCAAACTGTCTAATTGTGGTAAAGCTGTTAAAATACACAATGAGAGTTCCCAGAAATGATTAAGAACGTGTAATAAACATCTCAAGTACACGTAAATAGATTCTTACTACATTTACTGTCGAATTCAATCACGGAGGTTTCCAGTGGAAAGCTGTGAAATGACGAAAATACTGGTAATGTTTACAAGTCCGGGTACTTCTGGTGGCGTTTTCACGGGACTGTGCTTTCAAATATTAAGAGTTCATGTTTACAGAGCTCAGAATTGGTGTCTAAAGCCTTTGAATCACGAGAATATTTTTTGTGTTTACAATTTAGGAGGATTGGCTTTGGCGTTTTTTTTGTGTGAATCAGTCAAAATGGTGGCGGTTCCAGTAAATACTTCTAAGCAAACTGTCTAATTGTGGTAAAACTGTTAAAATACACAATGAGAGTTCCCAGAAATGATTAAGAACGTGTAATAAACCCCTCAAGTACACGTAAATAGATTCTTACTACATTTACTGTCGAATTCAACACGGAGGTTTCCAGTGGAAAGCTGTGAAATGACGAAAATACTGGTAATGTTTACAAGTACGGGTACTTCTGGTGGCGTTTTCACGGGACTGTGCTTTCAAATATTAAGAGTTCATGTTTACAGAGCTCAGAATTGGTGTCGAAAGCCTTTAAATCACGAGAATAGTTTTTGTGTTTACAATTTAGGAGGATTGGCTTTGGCGTTTTTTTTGTGTGAATCAGTCAAAATGGTGGCGGTTCCAGTAAATACTTCTAAGCAAACTGTCTAATTGTGGTAAAACTGTTAAAATACACAATGAGAGTTCCCAGAAATGATTAAGAACGTGTAATAAACATCTCAAGTACACGTAAATAGATTCTTACTACATTTACTGTCGAATTCAACACGGAGGTTTCCAGTGGAAAGCTGTGAAATGACGAAAATACTGGTAATGTTTACAAGTACGGGTACTTCTGGTGGCGTTTTCACGGGACTGTGCTTTCAATTATTACGAGTTCATGTTTACAGAGCTCAGAATTGGTGTCTAAAGCCTTTGAATCACGAGAATAGTTTTTGTGTTTACAATTTAGGAGGATTGGCTTTGGCGTTTTTTTTGTGTGAATCAGTTGAAATGGTGGCGGTTCCAGTAAACAGTTCTAAGCAAACTGTCTAATTGTGGTAAAACTGTTAAAATACACAATGAGAGTTCCCAGAAATGATTAAGAACGTGTAATAAACATCTCAAGTACACGTAAATAGATTCTTACTACATTTACTGTCGAATTAAACACGGAGGTTTCCAGTGGAAAGCTGTGAAATGACGAAAATACTGGTAATGTTTAAAAGTCCGGGTACTTCGGGTGGCGTTTTCACGGGACTGTGCTTTCAATTATTACGAGTTCATGTTTACAGAGCTCAGAATTGGTGTCTAAAGCCTTTGAATCACGAGAATAGTTTTTGTGTTTACAATTTAGGAGGATTGGCTTTGGCGTTTTTTTTGTGTGAATCAGTTAAAATGGTGGCGGTTCCAGTAAATACTTCTAAGCAAACTGTCTAATTGTGGTAAAACAGTTAAAATACACAATGAGAGTTCCCAGAAATGATTAAGAACGTGGAATAAACCCCTCAAGTACACGTAAATAGATTCTTACTACATTTACTGTCGAATTCAACACGGAGGTTTCCAGTGGAAAGCTGTGAAATGACGAAAATACTGGTAATGTTTACAAGTCCGGGTACTTCTCGTGGCGTTTTCCCGGGACTGTGCTTTCAATTATTACGAGTTCATGTTTACAGAGCTCAGAATTGGTGTCTAAAGCCTTTGAATCACGAGAATAGTTTTTGTGTTTACAATTTAGGAGGATTGGCTTTTGCAGTTTTTTTTTGTGAATGAGTTAAAATGGTGGCGGTTCCAGTAAATACTTCTAAGCAAACTGTCTAATTGTGGTAAAACTGTTAAAATACACAATGAGAGTTCCCAGAAATGATTAAGAACGTGTAATAAACATCTCAAGTACACGTAAATAGATTCTTACTACATTTACTGTCGAATTCAACACGGAGGTTTCCAGTGGAAAGCTGTGAAATGAAGAAAATACTGGTAATGTTTACAAGTACGGATACTTCTGGTGGCGTTTTCACGGGACTGTGCTTTCAAATATTAAGAGTTCATGTTTACAGAGCTAAGAATTTGTGTCTAAAGCCTTTGAATCACGAGAATAGTTTTTGTGTTTACAATTGAGGAGGATTGGCTTTGGCGTTTTTTTTGGTGAATCAGTCAAAATGGTGGCGGTTCCAGTAAATACTTCTAAGCAAACTGTCTAATTGTGGTAAAACTGTTAAAATATACAATGAGAGTTCCCAGAAATGATTAAGAACGTGTAATAAACCCCTCAAGAACACGTAAATAGATTCTTGCTACATTTACTGTCGAATTCAATCACGGAGGTTTCCAGTGCAAAGCTTTGAAATGACGAAAATACTGGTAATGTTTACAAGTCCGGGTACTTCGGGTGGCGTTTTCACGGGACTGTGCTTTCAATTATTACGAGTTCATGTTTACAGAGCTCAGAATTGGTGTCTAAAGCCTTTGAATCACGAGAATAGTTTTTGTGTTTACAATTTAGGAGGATTGGCTTTGGCGGTTTTTTTTGTGTGAATCAGTTAAAATGGTGGCGGTTCCAGTAAATACTTCTAAGCAAACTGTCTAATTGTGGTAAAGCTGTTAAAATACACAATGAGAGTTCCCAGAAATGATTAAGAACGTGTAATAAACATCTCAAGTACACGTAAATAGATTCTTACTACATTTACTGTCGAATTCAATCACGGAGGTTTCCAGTGGAAAGCTGTGAAATGACGAAAATACTGGTAATGTTTACAAGTCCGGGTACTTCTGGTGGCGTTTTCACGGGACTGTGCTTTCAATTATTACGAGTTCATGTTTACAGAGCTCAGAATTGGTGTCTAAAGCCTTTGAATCACGAGAATAGTTTTTGTGTTTACAATTTAGGAGGATTGGCTTTGGCGTTTTTTTTGGTGAATCAGTCAAAATGGTGGCGGTTCCAGTAAATACTTCTAAGCAAACTGTCTAATTGTGGTAAAACTGTTAAAATACACAATGAGAGTTCCCAGAAATGATTAAGAACGTGTAATAAACCCCTCAAGAAAACGTAAATAGATTCTTGCTACATTTACTGTCGAATTCAATCACGGAGGTTTCCAGTGCAAAGCTTTGAAATGACGAAAATACTGGTAATGTTTACAAGTCCGGGTACTTCGGGTGGCGTTTTCACGGGACTGTGCTTTCAATTATTACGAGTTCATGTTTACAGAGCTCAGAATTGGTGTCTAAAGCCTTTGAATCACGAGAATAGTTTTTGTGTTTACAATTTAGGAGGATTGGCTTTGGCGGTTTTTTTTTTGTGAATCAGTTAAAATGGTGGCGGTTCCAGTAAATACTTCTAAGCAAACTGTCTAATTGTGGTAAAGCTGTTAAAATACACAATGAGAGTTCCCAGAAATGATTAAGAACGTGTAATAAACATCTCAAGTACACGTAAATAGATTCTTACTACATTTACTGTCGAATTCAATCACGGAGGTTTCCAGTGGAAAGCTGTGAAATGACGAAAATACTGGTAATGTTTACAAGTCCGGGTACTTCTGGTGGCGTTTTCACGGGACTGTGCTTTCAAATATTAAGAGTTCATGTTTACAGAGCTCAGAATTGGTGTCTAAAGCCTTTGAATCACGAGAATATTTTTTGTGTTTACAATTTAGGAGGATTGGCTTTGGCGTTTTTTTTGTGTGAATCAGTCAAAATGGTGGCGGTTCCAGTAAATACTTCTAAGCAAACTGTCTAATTGTGGTAAAACTGTTAAAATACACAATGAGAGTTCCCAGAAATGATTAAGAACGTGTAATAAACCCCTCAAGTACACGTAAATAGATTCTTACTACATTTACTGTCGAATTCAACACGGAGGTTTCCAGTGGAAAGCTGTGAAATGACGAAAATACTGGTAATGTTTACAAGTACGGGTACTTCTGGTGGCGTTTTCACGGGACTGTGCTTTCAAATATTAAGAGTTCATGTTTACAGAGCTCAGAATTGGTGTCGAAAGCCTTTAAATCACGAGAATAGTTTTTGTGTTTACAATTTAGGAGGATTGGCTTTGGCGTTTTTTTTGTGTGAATCAGTCAAAATGGTGGCGGTTCCAGTAAATACTTCTAAGCAAACTGTCTAATTGTGGTAAAACTGTTAAAATACACAATGAGAGTTCCCAGAAATGATTAAGAACGTGTAATAAACATCTCAAGTACACGTAAATAGATTCTTACTACATTTACTGTCGAATTCAACACGGAGGTTTCCAGTGGAAAGCTGTGAAATGACGAAAATACTGGTAATGTTTACAAGTACGGGTACTTCTGGTGGCGTTTTCACGGGACTGTGCTTTCAATTATTACGAGTTCATGTTTACAGAGCTCAGAATTGGTGTCTAAAGCCTTTGAATCACGAGAATAGTTTTTGTGTTTACAATTTAGGAGGATTGGCTTTGGCGTTTTTTTTGTGTGAATCAGTTGAAATGGTGGCGGTTCCAGTAAACAGTTCTAAGCAAACTGTCTAATTGTGGTAAAACTGTTAAAATACACAATGAGAGTTCCCAGAAATGATTAAGAACGTGTAATAAACATCTCAAGTACACGTAAATAGATTCTTACTACATTTACTGTCGAATTAAACACGGAGGTTTCCAGTGGAAAGCTGTGAAATGACGAAAATACTGGTAATGTTTACAAGTCCGGGTACTTCGGGTGGCGTTTTCACGGGACTGTGCTTTCAATTATTACGAGTTCATGTTTACAGAGCTCAGAATTGGTGTCTAAAGCCTTTGAATCACGAGAATAGTTTTTGTGTTTACAATTTAGGAGGATTGGCTTTGGCGTTTTTTTTGTGTGAATCAGTTAAAATGGTGGCGGTTCCAGTAAATACTTCTAAGCAAACTGTCTAATTGTGGTAAAACAGTTAAAATACACAATGAGAGTTCCCAGAAATGATTAAGAACGTGGAATAAACCCCTCAAGTACACGTAAATAGATTCTTACTACATTTACTGTCGAATTCAACACGGAGGTTTCCAGTGGAAAGCTGTGAAATGACGAAAATACTGGTAATGTTTACAAGTCCGGGTACTTCTCGTGGCGTTTTCCCGGGACTGTGCTTTCAATTATTACGAGTTCATGTTTACAGAGCTCAGAATTGGTGTCTAAAGCCTTTGAATCACGAGAATAGTTTTTGTGTTTACAATTTAGGAGGATTGGCTTTTGCAGTTTTTTTTTGTGAATGAGTTAAAATGGTGGCGGTTCCAGTAAATACTTCTAAGCAAACTGTCTAATTGTGGTAAAACTGTTAAAATACACAATGAGAGTTCCCAGAAATGATTAAGAACGTGTAATAAACATCTCAAGTACACGTAAATAGATTCTTACTACATTTACTGTCGAATTCAACACGGAGGTTTCCAGTGGAAAGCTGTGAAATGAAGAAAATACTGGTAATGTTTACAAGTACGGATACTTCTGGTGGCGTTTTCATGGGACTGTGCTTTCAAATATTAAGAGTTCATGTTTACAGAGCTAAGAATTTGTGTCTAAAGCCTTTGAATCACGAGAATAGTTTTTGTGTTTACAATTGAGGAGGATTGGCTTTGGCGTTTTTTTTGGTGAATCAGTCAAAATGGTGGCGGTTCCAGTAAATACTTCTAAGCAAACTGTCTAATTGTGGTAAAACTGTTAAAATATACAATGAGAGTTCCCAGAAATGATTAAGAACGTGTAATAAACCCCTCAAGAACACGTAAATAGATTCTTGCTACATTTACTGTCGAATTCAATCACGGAGGTTTCCAGTGCAAAGCTTTGAAATGACGAAAATACTGGTAATGTTTACAAGTCCGGGTACTTCGGGTGGCGTTTTCACGGGACTGTGCTTTCAATTATTACGAGTTCATGTTTACAGAGCTCAGAATTGGTGTCTAAAGCCTTTGAATCACGAGAATAGTTTTTGTGTTTACAATTTAGGAGGATTGGCTTTGGCGGTTTTTTTTGTGTGAATCAGTTAAAATGGTGGCGGTTCCAGTAAATACTTCTAAGCAAACTGTCTAATTGTGGTAAAGCTGTTAAAATACACAATGAGAGTTCCCAGAAATGATTAAGAACGTGTAATAAACATCTCAAGTACACGTAAATAGATTCTTACTACATTTACTGTCGAATTCAATCACGGAGGTTTCCAGTGGAAAGCTGTGAAATGACGAAAATACTGGTAATGTTTACAAGTCCGGGTACTTCTGGTGGCGTTTTCACGGGACTGTGCTTTCAATTATTACGAGTTCATGTTTACAGAGCTCAGAATTGGTGTCTAAAGCCTTTGAATCACGAGAATAGTTTTTGTGTTTACAATTTAGGAGGATTGGCTTTGGCGTTTTTTTTGGTGAATCAGTCAAAATGGTGGCGGTTCCAGTAAATACTTCTAAGCAAACTGTCTAATTGTGGTAAAACTGTTAAAATACACAATGAGAGTTCCCAGAAATGATTAAGAACGTGTAATAAACCCCTCAAGAAAACGTAAATAGATTCTTGCTACATTTACTGTCGAATTCAATCACGGAGGTTTCCAGTGCAAAGCTTTGAAATGACGAAAATACTGGTAATGTTTACAAGTCCGGGTACTTCGGGTGGCGTTTTCACGGGACTGTGCTTTCAATTATTACGAGTTCATGTTTACAGAGCTCAGAATTGGTGTCTAAAGCCTTTGAATCACGAGAATAGTTTTTGTGTTTACAATTTAGGAGGATTGGCTTTGGCGGTTTTTTTTGTGTGAATCAGTTAAAATGGTGGCGGTTCCAGTAAATACTTCTAAGCAAACTGTCTAATTGTGGTAAAGCTGTTAAAATACACAATGAGAGTTCCCAGAAATGATTAAGAATGTGTAATAAACATCTCAAGTACACGTAAATAGATTCTTACTACATTTACTGTCGAATTCAATCACGGAGGTTTCCAGTGGAAAGCTGTGAAATGACGAAAATACTGGTAATGTTTACAAGTCCGGGTACTTCTGGTGGCGTTTTCACGGGACTGTGCTTTCAAATATTAAGAGTTCATGTTTACAGAGCTCAGAATTGGTGTCTAAAGCCTTTGAATCACGAGAATATTTTTTGTGTTTACAATTTAGGAGGATTGGCTTTGGCGTTTTTTTTTGTGTGAATCAGTTAAAATGGTGGCGGTTCCAGTAAACAGTTCTAAGCAAATTGTCTAATTGTGGTAAAACTGTTAAAATACACAATGAGAGTTCCCAGAAATGATTAAGAACGTGTAATAAACATCTCAAGTACACGTAAATAGATTCTTACTACATTTACTGTCGAATTCAACACGGAGGTTTCCAGTGGAAAGCTGTGAAATGACGAAAATACTGGTAATGTTTACAAGTCCGGGTACTTCGGGTGGCGTTTTCACGGGACTGTGCTTTCAATTATTACGAGTTCATGTTTACAGAGCTCAGAATTGGTGTCTAAAGCCTTTGAATCACGAGAATAGTTTTTGTGTTTACAATTTAGGAGGATTGGCTTTGGCGTTTTTTTTGTGTGAATCAGTTAAAATGGTGGCGGTTCCAGTAAACAGTTCTAAGCAAACTGTCTAATTGTGGTAAAACTGTTAAAATACACAATGAGAGTTCCCAGAAATGATTAAGAACGTGTAATAAACATCTCAAGTACACGTAAATAGATTCTTACTACATTTACTGTCGAATTCAACACGGAGGTTTCCAGTGGAAAGCTGTGAAATGAAGAAAATACTGGTAATGTTTACAAGTACGGATACTTCTGGTGGCGTTTTCACGGGACTGTGCTTTCAAATATTAAGAGTTCATGTTTACAGAGCTAAGAATTGGTGTCTAAAGCCTTTGAATCACGAGAATAGTTTTTGTGTTTACAATTGAGGAGGATTGGCTTTGGCGTTTTTTTTGGTGAATCAGTCAAAATGGTGGCGGTTCCAGTAAATACTTCTAAGCAAACTGTCTAATTGTGGTAAAACTGTTAAAATACACAATGAGAGTTCCCAGAAATGATTAAGAACGTGTAATAAACCCCTCAAGAAAACGTAAATAGATTCTTGCTACATTTACTGTCGAATTCAATCACGGAGGTTTCCAGTGCAAAGCTTTGAAATGACGAAAATACTGGTAATGTTTACAAGTACGGGTACTTCGGGTGGCGTTTTCACGGGACTGTGCTTTCAATTATTACGAGTTCATGTTTACAGAGCTCAGAATTGGTGTCTAAAGCCTTTGAATCACGAGAATAGTTTTTGTGTTTACAATTTAGGAGGATTGGCTTTGGCGGTTTTTTTTGTGTGAATCAGTTAAAATGGTGGCGGTTCCAGTAAATACTTCTAAGCAAACTGTCTAATTGTGGTAAAGTGTTAAAATACACAATGAGAGTTCCCAGAAATGATTAAGAACGTGTAATAAACATCTCAAGTACACGTAAATAGATTCTTACTACATTTACTGTCGAATTCAATCACGGAGGTTTCCAGTGGAAAGCTGTGAAATGACGAAAATACTGGTAATGTTTACAAGTCCGGGTACTTCTGGTGGCGTTTTCACGGGACTGTGCTTTCAAATATTAAGAGTTCATGTTTACAGAGCTCAGAATTGGTGTCTAAAGCCTTTGAATCACGAGAATATTTTTTGTGTTTACAATTGAGGAGGATTGGCTTTGGCGTTTTTTTGTGTGTGAATCAGTTAAAATGGTGGCGGTTCCAGTAAACAGTTCTAAGCAAATTGTCTAATTGTGGTAAAACTGTTAAAATACACAATGAGAGTTCCCAGAAATGATTAAGAACGTGTAATAAACATCTCAAGTACACGTAAATAGATTCTTACTACATTTACTGTCGAATTCAACACGGAGGTTTCCAGTGGAAAGCTGTGAAATGACGAAAATACTGGTAATGTTTACAAGTCCGGGTACTTCGGGTGGCGTTTTCACGGGACTGTGCTTTCAATTATTACGAGTTCATGTTTACAGAGCTCAGAATTGGTGTCTAAAGCCTTTGAATCACGAGAATAGTTTTTGTGTTTACAATTTAGGAGGATTGGCTTTGGCGTTTTTTTTGTGTGAATCAGTTAAAATGGTGGCGGTTCCAGTAAACAGTTCTAAGCAAACTGTCTAATTGTGGTAAAACTGTTAAAATACACAATGAGAGTTCCCAGAAATGATTAAGAACGTGTAATAAACCCCTCAAGTACACGTAAATAGATTCTTACTACATTTACTGTCGAATTCAACACGGAGGTTTCCAGTGGAAAGCTGTGAAATGACGAAAATACTGGTAATGTTTACAAGTCCGGGTACTTCGGGTGGCGTTTTCACGGGACTGTGCTTTCAATTATTACGAGTTCATGTTTACAGAGCTCAGAATTGGTGTCTAAAGCCTTTGAATCATGAGAATAGTTTTTGTGTTTACAATTTAGGAGGATTGGCTTTGGCGGTTTTTTTTGTGTGAATCAGTTAAAATGGTGGCGGTTCCAGTAAATACTTCTAAGCAAACTGTCTAATTGTGGTAAAACTGTTAAAATACACAATGAGAGTTCCCAGAAATGATTAAGAACGTGTAATAAACATCTCAAGTACACGTAAATAGATTCTTACTACATTTACTGTCGAATTAAACACGGAGGTTTCCAGTGGAAAGCTGTGAAATGACGAAAATACTGGTAATGTTTACAAGTACGGGTACTTCTGGTGGCGTTTTCACGGGACTGTGCTTTCAAATATTAAGAGTTCATGTTTACAGAGCTCAGAATTGGTGTCTAAAGCCTTTGAATGACGAGAATAGTGTTTTTGTTTACAATTTAGGAGGATTGGCTTTGGCGTTTTTTTTGTGTGAATCAGTTAAAATCGTGGCGGTTCCAGTAAATACTTCTAAGCAAACTGTCTAATTGTGGTAAAACTGTTAAAATACACAATGAGAGTTCCCAGAAATGATTAAGAACGTGTAATAAACATCTCAAGTACACATAAATAGATTCTTACTACATTTACTGTCGAATTCAATCACGGAGGTTTCCAGTGGAAAGGTGTGAAATGACGAAAATACTGGTAATGTTTACAAGTCCGGGTACTTCTGGTGGCGTTTTCACGGGACTGTGCTTTCAAATATTAAGAGTTCATGTTTACAGAGCTCAGAATTGGTGTCTAAAGCCTTTGAATCACGAGAATAGTGTTTGTGTTTACAATTTAGGAGGATTGGCTTTGGCGTTTTTTTTGTGTGAATCAGTCAAAATGGTGGCGGTTCCAGTAAATACTTCTAAGCAAACTGTCTAATTGTGGTAAAACTGTTAAAATACACAATGAGAGTTCCCAGAAATGATTAAGAACGTGTAATAAACCCCTCAAGTACACGTAAATAGATTCTTACTACATTTACTCTCGAATTCAACACGGAGGTTTCCAGTGGAAAGCTGTGAAATGACGAAAATACTGGTAATGTTTACAAGTACGGGTACTTCTGGTGGCGTTTTCACGGGACTGTGCTTTCAAATATTAAGAGTTCATGTTTACAGAGCTCAGAATTGGTGTCGAAAGCCTTTAAATCACGAGAATAGTTTTTGTGTTTACAATTTAGGAGGATTGGCTTTGGCGTTTTTTTTTGTGTGAATCAGTCAAAATGGTGGCGGTTCCAGTAAATACTTCTAAGCAAACTGTCTAATTGTGGTAAAACTGTTAAAATACACAATGAGAGTTCCCAGAAATGATTAAGAACGTGTAATAAACATCTCAAGTACACGTAAATAGATTCTTACTACATTTACTGTCGAATTCAACACGGAGGTTTCCAGTGGAAAGCTGTGAAATGACGAAAATACTGGTAATGTTTACAAGTACGGGTACTTCTGGTGGCGTTTTCACGGGACTGTGCTTTCAATTATTACGAGTTCATGTTTACAGAGCTCAGAATTGGTGTCTAAAGCCTTTGAATCATGAGAATAGTTTTTGTGTTTACAATTTAGGAGGATTGGCTTTGGCGGTTTTTTTTGTGTGAATCAGTTAAAATGGTGGCGGTTCCAGTAAATACTTCTAAGCAAACTGTCTAATTGTGGTAAAACTGTTAAAATACACAATGAGAGTTCCCAGAAATGATTAAGAACGTGTAATAAACATCTCAAGTACACGTAAATAGATTCTTACTACATTTACTGTCGAATTAAACACGGAGGTTTCCAGTGGAAAGCTGTGAAATGACGAAAATACTGGTAATGTTTACAAGTACGGGTACTTCTGGTGGCGTTTTCACGGGACTGTGCTTTCAAATATTAAGAGTTCATGTTTACAGAGCTCAGAATTGGTGTCTAAAGCCTTTGAATGACGAGAATAGTGTTTTTGTTTACAATTTAGGAGGATTGGCTTTGGCGTTTTTTTTGTGTGAATCAGTTAAAATCGTGGCGGTTCCAGTAAATACTTCTAAGCAAACTGTCTAATTGTGGTAAAACTGTTAAAATACACAATGAGAGTTCCCAGAAATGATTAAGAACGTGTAATAAACATCTCAAGTACACATAAATAGATTCTTACTACATTTACTGTCGAATTCAATCACGGAGGTTTCCAGTGGAAAGGTGTGAAATGACGAAAATACTGGTAATGTTTACAAGTCCGGGTACTTCTGGTGGCGTTTTCACGGGACTGTGCTTTCAAATATTAAGAGTTCATGTTTACAGAGCTCAGAATTGGTGTCTAAAGCCTTTGAATCACGAGAATAGTGTTTGTGTTTACAATTTAGGAGGATTGGCTTTGGCGTTTTTTTTGTGTGAATCAGTCAAAATGGTGGCGGTTCCAGTAAATACTTCTAAGCAAACTGTCTAATTGTGGTAAAACTGTTAAAATACACAATGAGAGTTCCCAGAAATGATTAAGAACGTGTAATAAACCCCTCAAGTACACATAAATAGATTCTTACTACATTTACTCTCGAATTCAACACGGAGGTTTCCAGTGGAAAGCTGTGAAATGACGAAAATACTGGTAATGTTTACAAGTACGGGTACTTCTGGTGGCGTTTTCACGGGACTGTGCTTTCAAATATTAAGAGTTCATGTTTACAGAGCTCAGAATTGGTGTCTAAAGCCTTTGAATGACGAGAATAGTGTTTTTGTTTACAATTTAGGAGGATTGGCTTTGGCGGTTTTTTTGTGTGAATCAGTTGAAATGGTGGCGGTTCCAGTAAATACTTCTAAGCAAACTGTCTAATTGTGGTAAAACTGTTAAAATACACAATGAGAGTTCCCAGAAATGATTAAGAACGTGTAATAAACATCTCAAGTACACATAAATAAATTCTTACTACATTTACTGTCGAATTCAATCACGGAGGTTTCCAGTGGAAAGGTGTGAAATGACGAAAATACTGGTAATGTTTACAAGTACGGGTACTTCTGGTGGCGTTTTCACGGGACTGTGCTTTCAAATATTAAGAGTTCATGTTTACAGAGCTAAGAATTGGTGTCTAAAGCCTTTGAATCACGAGAATAGTTTTTGTGTTTACAATTTAGGAGGATTGGCTTTGGCGTTTTTTGTGTGTGAATCAGTCAAAATGGTGGCGGTTCCAGTAAATACTTCTAAGCAAACTGTCTAATTGTGGTAAAACTGTTAAAATACACAATGAGAGTTCCCAGAAATGATTAAGAACGTGTAATAAACATCTCAAGTGCACGTAAATAGATTCTTACTACATTTACTGTCGAATTCAACACGGAGGTTTCCAGTGGAAAGCTGTGAAATGACGAAAATACTGGTAATGTTTACAAGTATGGGTACTTCTGGTGGCGTTTTCACGGGACTGTGCTTTCAAATATTAAGAGTTCATGTTTACAGAGCTCAGAATTGGTGTCTAAAGCCTTTAAATCACGAGAATAGTTTTTGTGTTTACAATTTAGGAGGATTGGCTTTGGCGTTTTTTTTGTGTGAATCAGTCAAAATGGTGGCGGTTCCAGTAAATACTTCTAAGCAAACTGTCTAATTGTGGTAAAACTGTTAAAATACACAATGAGAGTTCCCAGAAATGATTAAGAACGTGTAATAAACATCTCAAGTACACGTAAATAGATTCTTACTACATTTACTGTCGAATTCAACACGGAGGTTTCCAGTGGAAAGCTGTGAAATGACGAAAATACTGGTAATGTTTACAAGTACGGGTACTTCTGGTGGCGTTTTCACAGGACTGTGCTTTCAAATATTAAGAGTTCATGTTTACAGAGCTCAGAATTGGTGTCTAAAGCCTTTGAATCACGAGAATAGTTTTTGTGTTTACAATTTAGGAGGATTGGCTTTGGCGTTTTTTTTGTGTGAATCAGTTAAAATGGTGGCGGTTCCAGTAAACAGTTCTAAGCAAACTGTCTAATTGTGGTAAAACTGTTAAAATACACAATGAGAGTTCCCAGAAATGATTAAGAACGTGTAATAAACATCTCAAGTACACGTAAATAGATTCTTACTACATTTACTGTCGAATTCAACACGGAGGTTTCCAGTGGAAAGCTGTGAAATGAAGAAAATACTGGTAATGTTTACAAGTACGGATACTTCTGGTGGCGTTTTCACGGGACTGTGCTTTCAAATATTAAGAGTTCATGTTTACAGAGCTAAGAATTGGTGTCTAAAGCCTTTGAATCACGAGAATAGTTTTTGTGTTTACAATTGAGGAGGATTGGCTTTGGCGTTTTTTTTGGTGAATCAGTCAAAATGGTGGCGGTTCCAGTAAATACTTCTAAGCAAACTGTCTAATTGTGGTAAAACTGTTAAAATACACAATGAGAGTTCCCAGAAATGATTAAGAACGTGTAATAAACCCCTCAAGAACACGTAAATAGATTCTTGCTACATTTACTGTCGAATTCAATCACGGAGGTTTCCAGTGCAAAGCTTTGAAATGACGAAAATACTGGTAATGTTTACAAGTCCGGGTACTTCGGGTGGCGTTTTCACGGGACTGTGCTTTCAATTATTACGAGTTCATGTTTACAGAGCTCAGAATTGGTGTCTAAAGCCTTTGAATCACGAGAATAGTTTTTGTGTTTACAATTTAGGAGGATTGGCTTTGGCGGTTTTTTTTGTGTGAATCAGTTAAAATGGTGGCGGTTCCAGTAAATACTTCTAAGCAAACTGTCTAATTGTGGTAAAGCTGTTAAAATACACAATGAGAGTTCCCAGAAATGATTAAGAACGTGTAATAAACATCTCAAGTACACGTAAATAGATTCTTACTACATTTACTGTCGAATTCAATCACGGAGGTTTCCAGTGGAAAGCTGTGAAATGACGAAAATACTGGTAATGTTTACAAGTCCGGGTACTTCTGGTGGCGTTTTCACGGGACTGTGCTTTCAAATATTAAGAGTTCATGTTTACAGAGCTCAGAATTGGTGTCTAAAGCCTTTGAATCACGAGAATATTTTTTGTGTTTACAATTGAGGAGGATTGGCTTTGGCGTTTTTTTTTGTGTGAATCAGTTAAAATGGTGGCGGTTCCAGTAAACAGTTCTAAGCAAACTGTCTAATTGTGGTAAAACTGTTAAAATACACAATGAGAGTTCCCAGAAATGATTAAGAACGTGTAATAAACATCTCAAGTACACGTAAATAGATTCTTACTACATTTACTGTCGAATTCAACACGGAGGTTTCCAGTGGAAAGCTGTGAAATGACGAAAATACTGGTAATGTTTACAAGTCCGGGTACTTCGGGTGGCGTTTTCACGGGACTGTGCTTTCAATTATTACGAGTTCATGTTTACAGAGCTCAGAATTGGTGTCTAAAGCCTTTGAATCATGAGAATAGTTTTTGTGTTTACAATTTAGGAGGATTGGCTTTGGCGGGTTTTTTTGTGTGAATCAGTTAAAATGGTGGCGGTTCCAGTAAATACTTCTAAGCAAACTGTCTAATTGTGGTAAAACTGTTAAAATACACAATGAGAGTTCCCAGAAATGATTAAGAACGTGTAATAAACATCTCAAGTACACGTAAATAGATTCTTACTACATTTACTGTCGAATTAAACACGGAGGTTTCCAGTGGAAAGCTGTGAAATGACGAAAATACTGGTAATGTTTACAAGTCCGGGTACTTCTGGTGGCGTTTTCACGGGACGGTGCTTTCAAATATTAAGAGTTCATGTTTACAGAGCTCAGAATTGGTGTCTAAAGCCTTTGAATGACGAGAATAGTGTTTTTGTTTACAATTTAGGAGGATTGGCTTTGGCGTTTTTTTTGTGTGAATCAGTTAAAATCGTGGCGGTTCCAGTAAATACTTCTAAGCAAACTGTCTAATTGTGGTAAAACTGTTAAAATACACAATGAGAGTTCCCAGAAATGATTAAGAACGTGTAATAAACATCTCAAGTACACATAAATAGATTCTTACTACATTTACTGTCGAATTCAATCACGGAGGTTTCCAGTGGAAAGGTGTGAAATGACGAAAATACTGGTAATGTTTACAAGTCCGGGTACTTCTGGTGGCGTTTTCACGGGACTGTGCTTTCAAATATTAAGAGTTCATGTTTACAGAGCTCAGAATTGGTGTCTAAAGCCTTTGAATCACGAGAATAGTTTTTGTGTTTACAATTTAGTAGGATTGGCTTTGGCGTTTTTTTTGTGTGAATCAGTCAAAATGGTGGCGGTTCCAGTAAATACTTCTAAGCAAACTGTCTAATTGTGGTAAAACTGTTAAAATACACAATGAGAGTTCCCAGAAATGATTAAGAACGTGTAATAAACATCTCAAGTACACGTAAATAGATTCTTACTACATTTACTATCGAATTCAACACGGAGGTTTCCAGTGGAAAGCTGTGAAATGACGAAAATACTGGTAATGTTTACAAGTACGGGTACTTCTCGTGGCGTTTTCACGGGACTGTGCTTTCAATTATTACGAGTTCATGTTTACAGAGCTCAGAATTGGTGTCTAAAGCCTTTGAATGACGAGAATAGTTTTTGTGTTTACAATTTAGGAGGATTGGCTTTGGCGTTTTTTTTGTGTGAATCAGTTAAAATGGTGGCGGTTCCAGTAATCAGTTCTAAGCAAACTGTCTAATTGTGGTAAAACTGTTAAAATACACAATGAGAGTTCCCAGAAATGATTAAGAACGTGTAATAAACATCTCAAGTACACGTAAATAGATTCTTACTACATTTACTGTCGAATTAAACACCGAGGTTTCCAGTGGAAAGCTGTGAAATGACGAAAATACTGGTAATGTTTACAAGTACGGGTACTTCTGGTGGCGTTTTCACGGGACTGTGCTTTCAAATATTAAGAGTTCATGTTTACAGAGCTCAGAATTGGTGTCTAAAGCCTTTGAATGACGAGAATAGTGTTTTTGTTTACGATTTAGGAGGATTGGCTTTGGCGTTTTTTTTGTGTGAATCAGTTAAAATGGTGGCGGTTCCAGTAAATACTTCTAAGCAAACTGTCTAATTGTGGTAAAACTGTTAAAATACACAATGAGAGTTCCCAGAAATGATTAAGAACGTGTAATAAACATCTCAAGTACACATAAATAAATTCTTACTACATTTACTGTCAAATTCAATCACGGAGGTTTCCAGTGGAAAGGTGTGAAATGACGAAAATACTGGTAATGTTTACAAGTCCGGGTACTTCTGGTGGCGTTTTCACGGGACTGTGCTTTCAAATATTAAGAGTTCATGTTTACAGAGCTCAGAATTGGTGTCTAAAGCCTTTGAATCACGAGAATATTTTTTGTGTTTACAATTGAGGAGGATTGGCTTTGGCGTTTTTTTTTGTGTGAATCAGTTAAAATGGTGGCGGTTCCAGTAAACAGTTCTAAGCAAACTGTCTAATTGTGGTAAAACTGTTAAAATACACAATGAGAGTTCCCAGAAATGATTAAGAACGTGTAATAAACATCTCAAGTACACGTAAATAGATTCTTACTACATTTACTGTCGAATTCAACACGGAGGTTTCCAGTGGAAAGCTGTGAAATGACGAAAATACTGGTAATGTTTACAAGTCCGGGTACTTCGGGTGGCGTTTTCACGGGACTGTGCTTTCAATTATTACGAGTTCATGTTTACAGAGCTCAGAATTGGTGTCTAAAGCCTTTGAATCACGAGAATAGTTTTTGTGTTTACAATTTAGGAGGATTGGCTTTGGCGTTTTTTTTGTGTGAATCAGTTAAAATGGTGGCGGTTCCAGTAAACAGTTCTAAGCAAACTGTCTAATTGTGGTAAAACTGTTAAAATACACAATGAGAGTTCCCAGAAATGATTAAGAACGTGTAATAAACATCTCAAGTACACGTAAATAGATTCTTACTACATTTACTGTCGAATTCAACACGGAGGTTTCCAGTGGAAAGCTGTGAAATGACGAAAATACTGGTAATGTTTACAAGTCCGGGTACTTCGGGTGGCGTTTTCACGGGACTGTGCTTTCAATTATTACGAGTTCATGTTTACAGAGCTCAGAATTGGTGTCTAAAGACTTTGAATCATGAGAATAGTTTTTGTGTTTACAATTTAGGAGGATTGGCTTTGGCGGGTTTTTTTGTGTGAATCAGTTAAAATGGTGGCGGTTCCAGTAAATACTTCTAAGCAAACTGTCTAATTGTGGTAAAACTGTTAAAATACACAATGAGAGTTCCCAGAAATGATTAAGAACGTGTAATAAACATCTCAAGTACACGTAAATAGATTCTTACTACATTTACTGTCGAATTAAACACGGAGGTTTCCAGTGGAAAGCTGTGAAATGACGAAAATACTGGTAATGTTTACAAGTCCGGGTACTTCTGGTGGCGTTTTCACGGGACGGTGCTTTCAAATATTAAGAGTTCCTGTTTACAGAGCTCAGAATTGGTGTCTAAAGCCTTTGAATGACGAGAATAGTGTTTTTGTTTACAATTTAGGAGGATTGGCTTTGGCGTTTTTTTTGTGTGAATCAGTTAAAATCGTGGCGGTTCCAGTAAATACTTCTAAGCAAACTGTCTAATTGTGGTAAAACTGTTAAAATACACAATGAGAGTTCCCAGAAATGATTAAGAACGTGTAATAAACATCTCAAGTACACATAAATAGATTCTTACTACATTTACTGTCGAATTCAATCACGGAGGTTTCCAGTGGAAAGGTGTGAAATGACGAAAATACTGGTAATGTTTACAAGTCCGGGTACTTCTGGTGGCGTTTTCACGGGACTGTGCTTTCAAATATTAAGAGTTCATGTTTACAGAGCTCAGAATTGGTGTCTAAAGCCTTTGAATCACGAGAATAGTTTTTGTGTTTACAATTTAGTAGGATTGGCTTTGGCGTTTTTTTTGTGTGAATCAGTCAAAATGGTGGCGGTTCCAGTAAATACTTCTAAGCAAACTGTCTAATTGTGGTAAAACTGTTAAAATACACAATGAGAGTTCCCAGAAATGATTAAGAACGTGTAATAAACATCTCAAGTACACGTAAATAGATTCTTACTACATTTACTATCGAATTCAACACGGAGGTTTCCAGTGGAAAGCTGTGAAATGACGAAAATACTGGTAATGTTTACAAGTACGGGTACTTCTCGTGGCGTTTTCACGGGACTGTGCTTTCAATTATTACGAGTTCATGTTTACAGAGCTCAGAATTGGTGTCTAAAGCCTTTGAATGACGAGAATAGTTTTTGTGTTTACAATTTAGGAGGATTGGCTTTGGCGTTTTTTTTGTGTGAATCAGTTAAAATGGTGGCGGTTCCAGTAATCAGTTCTAAGCAAACTGTCTAATTGTGGTAAAACTGTTAAAATACACAATGAGAGTTCCCAGAAATGATTAAGAACGTGTAATAAACATCTCAAGTACACGTAAATAGATTCTTACTACATTTACTGTCGAATTAAACACCGAGGTTTCCAGTGGAAAGCTGTGAAATGACGAAAATACTGGTAATGTTTACAAGTACGGGTACTTCTGGTGGCGTTTTCACGGGACTGTGCTTTCAAATATTAAGAGTTCATGTTTACAGAGCTCAGAATTGGTGTCTAAAGCCTTTGAATGACGAGAATAGTGTTTTTGTTTACGATTTAGGAGGATTGGCTTTGGCGTTTTTTTTGTGTGAATCAGTTAAAATGGTGGCGGTTCCAGTAAATACTTCTAAGCAAACTGTCTAATTGTGGTAAAACTGTTAAAATACACAATGAGAGTTCCCAGAAATGATTAAGAACGTGTAATAAACATCTCAAGTACACATAAATAAATTCTTACTACATTTACTGTCAAATTCAATCACGGAGGTTTCCAGTGGAAAGGTGTGAAATGACGAAAATACTGGTAATGTTTACAAGTCCGGGTACTTCTGGTGGCGTTTTCACGGGACTGTGCTTTCAAATATTAAGAGTTCATGTTTACAGAGCTCAGAATTGGTGTCTAAAGCCTTTGAATCACGAGAATATTTTTTGTGTTTACAATTGAGGAGGATTGGCTTTGGCGTTTTTTTTTGTGTGAATCAGTTAAAATGGTGGCGGTTCCAGTAAACAGTTCTAAGCAAACTGTCTAATTGTGGTAAAACTGTTAAAATACACAATGAGAGTTCCCAGAAATGATTAAGAACGTGTAATAAACATCTCAAGTACACGTAAATAGATTCTTACTACATTTACTGTCGAATTCAACACGGAGGTTTCCAGTGGAAAGCTGTGAAATGACGAAAATACTGGTAATGTTTACAAGTCCGGGTACTTCGGGTGGCGTTTTCACGGGACTGTGCTTTCAATTATTACGAGTTCATGTTTACAGAGCTCAGAATTGGTGTCTAAAGCCTTTGAATCACGAGAATAGTTTTTGTGTTTACAATTTAGGAGGATTGGCTTTGGCGTTTTTTTTGTGTGAATCAGTTAAAATGGTGGCGGTTCCAGTAAACAGTTTTAAGCAAACTGTCTAATTGTGGTAAAACTGTTAAAATACACAATGAGAGTTCCCAGAAATGATTAAGAACGTGTAATAAACATCTCAAGTACACGTAAATAGATTCTTACTACATTTACTGTCGAATTCAACACGGAGGTTTCCAGTGGAAAGCTGTGAAATGACGAAAATACTGGTAATGTTTACAAGTCCGGGTACTTCGGGTGGCGTTTTCACGGGACTGTGCTTTCAATTATTACGAGTTCATGTTTACAGAGCTCAGAATTGGTGTCTAAAGCCTTTGAATCATGAGAATAGTTTTTGTGTTTACAATTTAGGAGGATTGGCTTTGGCGGGTTTTTTTGTGTGAATCAGTTAAAATGGTGGCGGTTCCAGTAAATACTTCTAAGCAAACTGTCTAATTGTGGTAAAACTGTTAAAATACACAATGAGAGTTCCCAGAAATGATTAAGAACGTGTAATAAACATCTCAAGTACACGTAAATAGATTCTTACTACATTTACTGTCGAATTAAACACGGAGGTTTCCAGTGGAAAGCTGTGAAATGACGAAAATACTGGTAATGTTTACAAGTCCGGGTACTTCTGGTGGCGTTTTCACGGGACGGTGCTTTCAAATATTAAGAGTTCATGTTTACAGAGCTCAGAATTGGTGTCTAAAGCCTTTGAATGACGAGAATAGTGTTTTTGTTTACAATTTAGGAGGATTGGCTTTGGCGTTTTTTTTGTGTGAATCAGTTAAAATCGTGGCGGTTCCAGTAAATACTTCTAAGCAAACTGTCTAATTGTGGTAAAACTGTTAAAATACACAATGAGAGTTCCCAGAAATGATTAAGAACGTGTAATAAACATCTCAAGTACACATAAATAGATTCTTACTACATTTACTGTCGAATTCAATCACGGAGGTTTCCAGTGGAAAGGTGTGAAATGACGAAAATACTGGTAATGTTTACAAGTCCGGGTACTTCTGGTGGCGTTTTCACGGGACTGTGCTTTCAAATATTAAGAGTTCATGTTTACAGAGCTCAGAATTGGTGTCTAAAGCCTTTGAATCACGAGAATAGTTTTTGTGTTTACAATTTAGTAGGATTGGCTTTGGCGTTTTTTTTGTGTGAATCAGTCAAAATGGTGGCGGTTCCAGTAAATACTTCTAAGCAAACTGTCTAATTGTGGTAAAACTGTTAAAATACACAATGAGAGTTCCCAGAAATGATTAAGAACGTGTAATAAACATCTCAAGTACACGTAAATAGATTCTTACTACATTTACTATCGAATTCAACACGGAGGTTTCCAGTGGAAAGCTGTGAAATGACGAAAATACTGGTAATGTTTACAAGTACGGGTACTTCTCGTGGCGTTTTCACGGGACTGTGCTTTCAATTATTACGAGTTCATGTTTACAGAGCTCAGAATTGGTGTCTAAAGCCTTTGAATGACGAGAATAGTTTTTGTGTTTACAATTTAGGAGGATTGGCTTTGGCGTTTTTTTTGTGTGAATCAGTTAAAATGGTGGCGGTTCCAGTAATCAGTTCTAAGCAAACTGTCTAATTGTGGTAAAACTGTTAAAATACACAATGAGAGTTCCCAGAAATGATTAAGAACGTGTAATAAACATCTCAAGTACACGTAAATAGATTCTTACTACATTTACTGTCGAATTAAACACCGAGGTTTCCAGTGGAAAGCTGTGAAATGACGAAAATACTGGTAATGTTTACAAGTACGGGTACTTCTGGTGGCGTTTTCACGGGACTGTGCTTTCAAATATTAAGAGTTCATGTTTACAGAGCTCAGAATTGGTGTCTAAAGCCTTTGAATGACGAGAATAGTGTTTTTGTTTACGATTTAGGAGGATTGGCTTTGGCGTTTTTTTTGTGTGAATCAGTTAAAATGGTGGCGGTTCCAGTAAATACTTCTAAGCAAACTGTCTAATTGTGGTAAAACTGTTAAAATACACAATGAGAGTTCCCAGAAATGATTAAGAACGTGTAATAAACATCTCAAGTACACATAAATAAATTCTTACTACATTTACTGTCAAATTCAATCACGGAGGTTTCCAGTGGAAAGGTGTGAAATGACGAAAATACTGGTAATGTTTACAAGTCCGGGTACTTCTGGTGGCGTTTTCACGGGACTGTGCTTTCAAATATTAAGAGTTCATGTTTACAGAGCTCAGAATTGGTGTCTAAAGCCTTTGAATCACGAGAATAGTTTTTGTGTTTACAATTTAGGAGGATTGGCTTTGGCGTTTTTTTTGTGTGAATCAGTCAAAATGGTGGCGGTTCCAGTAAATACTTCTAAGCAAACTGTCTAATTGTGGTAAAACTGTTAAAATACACAATGAGAGTTCCCAGAAATGATTAAGAACGTGTAATAAACCCCTCAAGTACACGTAAATAGATTCTTACTACATTTACTGTCGAATTCAACACGGAGGTTTCCAGTGGAAAGCTGTGAAATGACGAAAATACTGGTAATGTTTACAAGTCCGGGTACTTCTGGTGGCGTTTTCACGGGACTGTGCTTTCAAATATTAAGAGTTCATGTTTACAGAGCTCAGAATTGGTGTCAAAAGGCTTTAAATCACGAGAATAGTTTTTGTGTTTACAATTTAGGAGGATTGGCTTTGGCGTTTTTTTTGTGTGAATCAGTCAAAATGGTGGCGGTTCCAGTAAATACTTCTAAGCAAACTGTCTAATTGTGGTAAAACTGTTAAAATACACAATGAGAGTTAACAGAAATGATTAAGAACGTGTAATAAACATCTCAAGTACACGTAAATAGATTCTTACTACATTTAATGTCGAATTCAACACGGAGGTTTCCAGTGGAAAGCTGTGAAATGACGAAAATACTGGTAATGTTTACAAGTCCGGGTACTTCGGGTGGCGTTTTCACGGGACTGTGCTTTCAATTATTACGAGTTCATGTTTACAGAGCTCAGAATTGGTGTCTAAAGCCTTTGAATCACGAGAATAGTTTTTGTGTTTACAATTTAGGAGGATTGGCTTTGGCGTTTTTTTTGTGTGAATCAGTTAAAATGGTGGCGGTTCCAGTAAACAGTTCTAAGCAAACTGTCTAATTGTGGTAAAACTGTTAAAATACACAATGAGAGTTCCCAGAAATGATTAAGAACGTGTAATAAACATCTCAAGTACACGTAAATAGATTCTTACTACATTTACTGTCGAATTCAACACGGAGGTTTCCAGTGGAAAGCTGTGAAATGACGAAAATACTGGTAATGTTTACAAGTCCGGGTACTTCGGGTGGCGTTTTCACGGGACTGTGCTTTCAATTATTACGAGTTCATGTTTACAGAGCTCAGAATTGGTGTCTAAAGCCTTTGAATCATGAGAATAGTTTTTGTGTTTACAATTTAGGAGGATTGGCTTTGGCGGTTTTTTTTGTGTGAATCAGTTAAAATGGTGGCGGTTCCAGTAAATACTTCTAAGCAAACTGTCTAATTGTGGTAAAACTGTTAAAATACACAATGAGAGTTCCCAGAAATGATTAAGAACGTGTAATAAACATCTCAAGTACACGTAAATAGATTCTTACTACATTTACTGTCGAATTAAACACGGAGGTTTCCAGTGGAAAGCTGTGAAATGACGAAAATACTGGTAATGTTTACAAGTCCGATTACTTCTGGTGGCGTTTTCACGGGACGGTGCTTTCAAATATTAAGAGTTCATGTTTACAGAGCTCAGAATTGGTGTCTAAAGCCTTTGAATGACGAGAATAGTGTTTTTGTTTACAATTTAGGAGGATTGGCTTTGGCGTTTTTTTTGTGTGAATCAGTTAAAATCGTGGCGGTTCCAGTAAATACTTCTAAGCAAACTGTCTAATTGTGGTAAAACTGTTAAAATACACAATGAGAGTTCCCAGAAATGATTAAGAACGTGTAATAAACATCTCAAGTACACATAAATAGATTCTTACTACATTTACTGTCGAATTCAATCACGGAGGTTTCCAGTGGAAAGGTGTGAAATGACGAAAATACTGGTAATGTTTACAAGTCCGGGTACTTCTGGTGGCGTTTTCACGGGACTGTGCTTTCAAATATTAAGAGTTCATGTTTACAGAGCTCAGAATTGGTGTCTAAAGCCTTTGAATCACGAGAATAGTTTTTGTGTTTACAATTTAGTAGGATTGGCTTTGGCGTTTTTTTTGTGTGAATCAGTCAAAATGGTGGCGGTTCCAGTAAATACTTCTAAGCAAACTGTCTAATTGTGGTAAAACTGTTAAAATACACAATGAGAGTTCCCAGAAATGATTAAGAACGTGTAATAAACATCTCAAGTACACGTAAATAGATTCTTACTACATTTACTATCGAATTCAACACGGAGGTTTCCAGTGGAAAGCTGTGAAATGACGAAAATACTGGTAATGTTTACAAGTACGGGTACTTCTCGTGGCGTTTTCACGGGACTGTGCTTTCAATTATTACGAGTTCATGTTTACAGAGCTCAGAATTGGTGTCTAAAGCCTTTGAATGACGAGAATAGTTTTTGTGTTTACAATTTAGGAGGATTGGCTTTGGCGTTTTTTTTGTGTGAATCAGTTAAAATGGTGGCGGTTCCAGTAATCAGTTCTAAGCAAACTGTCTAATTGCGGTAAAACTGTTAAAATACACAATGAGAGTTCCCAGAAATGATTAAGAACGTGTAATAAACATCTCAAGTACACGTAAATAGATTCTTACTACATTTACTGTCGAAATAAACACCGAGGTTTCCAGTGGAAAGCTGTGAAATGACGAAAATACTGGTAATGTTTACAAGTACGGGTACTTCTGGTGGCGTTTTCACGGGACTGTGCTTTCAAATATTAAGAGTTCATGTTTACAGAGCTCAGAATTGGTGTCTAAAGCCTTTGAATGACGAGAATAGTGTTTTTGTTTACGATTTAGGAGGATTGGCTTTGGCGTTTTTTTTGTGTGAATCAGTTAAAATGGTGGCGGTTCCAGTAAATACTTCTAAGCAAACTGTCTAATTGTGGTAAAACTGTTAAAATACACAATGAGAGTTCCCAGAAATGATTAAGAACGTGTAATAAACATCTCAAGTACACATAAATAAATTCTTACTACATTTACTGTCAAATTCAATCACGGAGGTTTCCAGTGGAAAGGTGTGAAATGACGAAAATACTGGTAATGTTTACAAGTCCGGGTACTTCTGGTGGCGTTTTCACGGGACTGTGCTTTCAAATATTAAGAGTTCATGTTTACAGAGCTCAGAATTGGTGTCTAAAGCCTTTGAATCACGAGAATAGTTTTTGTGTTTACAATTTAGGAGGATTGGCTTTGGCGTTTTTTTTGTGTGAATCAGTCAAAATGGTGGCGGTTCCAGTAAATACTTCTAAGCAAACTGTCTAATTGTGGTAAAACTGTTAAAATACACAATGAGAGTTCCCAGAAATGATTAAGAACGTGTAATAAACCCCTCAAGTACACGTAAATAGATTCTTACTACATTTACTGTCGAATTCAACACGGAGGTTTCCAGTGGAAAGCTGTGAAATGACGAAAATACTGGTAATGTTTACAAGTACGGGTACTTCTGGTGGCGTTTTCACGGGACTGTGCTTTCAAATATTAAGAGTTCATGTTTACAGAGCTCAGAATTGGTGTCAAAAGCCTTTAAATCACGAGAATAGTTTTTGTGTTTACAATTTAGGAGGATTGGCTTTGGCGTTTTTTGTGTGTGAATCAGTCAAAATGGTGGCGGTTCCAGTAAATACTTCTAAGCAAACTGTCTAATTGTGGTAAAACTGTTAAAATACACAATGAGAGTTAACAGAAATGATTAAGAACGTGTAATAAACAGCTCAAGTACACGTAAATAGATTCTTACTACATTTAATGTCGAATTCAACACGGAGGTTTCCAGTGGAAAGCTGTGAAATGACGAAAATACTGGTAATGTTTACAAGTACGGGTACTTCTGGTGGCGTTTTCACGGGACTGTGCTTTCAAATATTAAGAGTTCATGTTTACAGAGCTAAGAATTGGTGTCTAAAGCCTTTGAATCACGAGAATAGTTTTTGTGTTTACAATTTAGGAGGATTGGCTTTGGCGTTTTTTTTGTGTGAATCAGTTAAAATGGTGGCGGTTCCAGTAAACAGTTCTAAGCAAACTGTCTAATTGTGGTAAAACTGTTAAAATACACAATGAGAGTTCCCAGAAATGATTAAGAACGTGTAATAAACCCCTCAAGTACACGTAAATAGATTCTTACTACATTTACTGTCGAATTCAACACGGAGGTTTCCAGTGGAGAGCTGTGAAATGACGAAAATACTGGTAATGTTTACAAGTACGGGTACTTTTGGTGGCGTTTTCACGGGACTGTGCTTTCAAATATTAAGAGTTCATGTTTACAGAGCTCAGAATTGGTGTCTAAACCCTTTGAATGACGAGAATAGTGTTTTTGTTTACAATTTAGGAGGATTGGCTTTGGCGTTTTTTTTGTGTGAATCAGTTAAAATCGTGGCGGTTCCAGTAAATACTTCTAAGCAAACTGTCTAATTGTGGTAAAACTGTTAAAATACACAATGAGAGTTCCCAGAAATGATTAAGAACGTGTAATAAACATCTCAAGTACACATAAATAGATTCTTACTACATTTACTGTCGAATTCAATCACGGAGGTTTCCAGTGGAAAGGTGTGAAATGACGAAAATACTGGTAATGTTTACAAGTCCGGGTACTTCTGGTGGCGTTTTCACGGGACTGTGCTTTCAAATATTAAGAGTTCATGTTTACAGAGCTCAGAATTGGTGTCTAAAGCCTTTGAATCACGAGAATAGTTTTTGTGTTTACAATTTAGGAGGATTGGCTTTGGCGTTTTTTTTGTGTGAATCAGTCAAAATGGTGGCGGTTCCAGTAAATACTTCTAAGCAAACTGTCTAATTGTGGTAAAACTGTTAAAATACACAATGAGAGTTCCCAGAAATGATTAAGAACGTGTAATAAACCCCTCAAGTACACGTAAATAGATTCTTACTACATTTACTGTCGAATTCAACACGGAGGTTTCCAGTGGAAAGCTGTGAAATGACGAAAATACTGGTAATGTTTACAAGTACGGGTACTTCTGGTGGCGTTTTCACGGGACTGTGCTTTCAAATATTAAGAGTTCATGTTTACAGAGCTCAGAATTGGTGTCAAAAGCCTTTAAATCACGAGAATAGTTTTTGTGTTTACAATTTAGGAGGATTGGCTTTGGCGTTTTTTTTGTGTGAATCAGTCAAAATTGTGGCGGTTCCAGTAAATACTTCTAAGCAAACTGTCTAATTGTGGTAAAACTGTTAAAATACACAATGAGAGTTCCCAGAAATGATTAAGAACGTGTAATAAACATCTCAAGTACACGTAAATAGATTCTTACTACATTTACTGTCGAATTCAATCACGGAGGTTTCCAGTGCAAAGCTTTGAAATGACGAAAATACTGGTAATGTTTACAAGTCCGGGTACTTCGGGTGGCGTTTTCACGGGACTGTGCTTTCAATTATTACGAGTTCATGTTTACAGAGCTCAGAATTGGTGTCTAAAGCCTTTGAATCACGAGAATAGTTTTTGTGTTTACAATTTAGGAGGATTGGCTTTGGCGGTTTTTTTTGTGTGAATCAGTTAAAATGGTGGCGGTTCCAGTAAATACTTCTAAGCAAACTGTCTAATTGTGGTAAAGCTGTTAAAATACACAATGAGAGTTCCCAGAAATGATTAAGAACGTGTAATAAACATCTCAAGTACACGTAAATAGATTCTTACTACATTTACTGTCGAATTCAATCACGGAGGTTTCCAGTGGAAAGCTGTGAAATGACGAAAATACTGGTAATGTTTACAAGTCCGGGTACTTCTGGTGGCGTTTTCACGGGACTGTGCTTTCAAATATTAAGAGTTCATGTTTACAGAGCTCAGAATTGGTGTCTAAAGCCTTTGAATCACGAGAATATTTTTTGTGTTTACAATTGAGGAGGATTGGCTTTGGCGTTTTTTTTTGTGTGAATCAGTTAAAATGGTGGCGGTTCCAGTAAACAGTTCTAAGCAAACTGTCTAATTGTGGTAAAACTGTTAAAATACACAATGAGAGTTCCCAGAAATGATTAAGAACGTGTAATAAACATCTCAAGTACACGTAAATAGATTCTTACTACATTTACTGTCGAATTCAACACGGAGGTTTCCAGTGGAAAGCTGTGAAATGACGAAAATACTGGTAATGTTTACAAGTCCGGGTACTTCGGGTGGCGTTTTCACGGGACTGTGCTTTCAATTATTACGAGTTCATGTTTACAGAGCTCAGAATTGGTGTCTAAAGCCTTTGAATCATGAGAATAGTTTTTGTGTTTACAATTTAGGAGGATTGGCTTTGGCGGTTTTTTTTGTGTGAATCAGTTAAAATGGTGGCGGTTCCAGTAAATACTTCTAAGCAAACTGTCTAATTGTGGTAAAACTGTTAAAATACACAATGAGAGTTCCCAGAAATGATTAAGAACGTGTAATAAACATCTCAAGTACACGTAAATAGATTCTTACTACATTTACTGTCGAATTAAACACGGAGGTTTCCAGTGGAAAGCTGTGAAATGACGAAAATACTGGTAATGTTTACAAGTCCGGGTACTTCTGGTGGCGTTTTCACTGGACTGTGCTTTCAAATATTAAGAGTTCATGTTTACAGAGCTCAGAATTGGTGTCTAAAGCCTTTGAATGACGAGAATAGTGTTTTTGTTTACAATTTAGGAGGATTGGCTTTGGCGTTTTTTTTGTGTGAATCAGTTAAAATCGTGGCGGTTCCAGTAAATACTTCTAAGCAAACTGTCTAATTGTGGTAAAACTGTTAAAATACACAATGAGAGTTCCCAGAAATGATTAAGAACGTGTAATAAACACCTCAAGTACACATAAATAGATTCTTACTACATTTACTGTCGAATTCAATCACGGAGGTTTCCAGTGGAAAGGTGTGAAATGACGAAAATACTGGTAATGTTTACAAGTCCGGGTACTCCTGGTGGCGTTTTCACGGGACTGTGCTTTCAAATATTAAGAGTTCATGTTTACAGAGCTCAGAATTGGTGTCTAAAGCCTTTGAATCACGAGAATAGTTTTTGTGTTTACAATTTAGGAGGATTGGCTTTGGCGTTTTTTTTGTGTGAATCAGTCAAAATGGTGGCGGTTCCAGTAAATACTTCTAAGCAAACTGTCTAATTGTGGTAAAACTGTTAAAATACACAATGAGAGTTCCCAGAAATGATTAAGAACGTGTAATAAACATCTCAAGTACACGTAAATAGATTCTTACTACATTTACTATCGAATTCAACACGGAGGTTTCCAGTGGAAAGCTGTGAAATGACGAAAATACTGGTAATGTTTACAAGTACGGGTACTTCTCGTGGCGTTTTCACGGGGCTGTGCTTTCAATTATTACGAGTTCATGTTTACAGAGCTCAGAATTGGTGTCTAAAGCCTTTGAATCACGAGAATAGTTTTTGTGTTTACAATTTAGGAGGATTGGCTTTGGCGGTTTTTTTTGTGTGAATCAGTTAAAATGGTGGCGGTTCCAGTAAATACTTCTAAGCAAACTGTCTAATTGTGGTAAAGCTGTTAAAATACACAATGAGAGTTCCCAGAAATGATTAAGAACATGTAATAAACATCTCAAGTACACGTAAATAGATTCTTACTACATTTACTGTCGAATTCAATCACGGAGGTTTCCAGTGGAAAGCTGTGAAATGACGAAAATACTGGTAATGTTTACAAGTCCGGGTACTTCTGGTGGCGTTTTCACGGGACTGTGCTTTCAAATATTAAGAGTTCATGTTTACAGAGCTCAGAATTGGTGTCAAAAGGCTTTAAATCACGAGAATAGTTTTTGTGTTTACAATTTAGGAGGATTGGCTTTGGCGTTTTTTTTGTGTGAATCAGTCAAAATGGTGGCGGTTCCAGTAAATACTTCTAAGCAAACTGTCTAATTGTGGTAAAACTGTTAAAATACACAATGAGAGTTAACAGAAATGATTAAGAACGTGTAATAAACATCTCAAGTACACGTAAATAGATTCTTACTACATTTAATGTCGAATTCAACACGGAGGTTTCCAGTGGAAAGCTGTGAAATGACGAAAATACTGGTAATGTTTACAAGTCCGGGTACTTCGGGTGGCGTTTTCACGGGACTGTGCTTTCAATTATTACGAGTTCATGTTTACAGAGCTCAGAATTGGTGTCTAAAGCCTTTGAATCACGAGAATAGTTTTTGTGTTTACAATTTAGGAGGATTGGCTTTGGCGTTTTTTTTGTGTGAATCAGTTAAAATGGTGGCGGTTCCAGTAAACAGTTCTAAGCAAACTGTCTAATTGTGGTAAAACTGTTAAAATACACAATGAGAGTTCCCAGAAATGATTAAGAACGTGTAATAAACATCTCAAGTACACGTAAATAGATTCTTACTACATTTACTGTCGAATTCAACACGGAGGTTTCCAGTGGAAAGCTGTGAAATGACGAAAATACTGGTAATGTTTACAAGTCCGGGTACTTCGGGTGGCGTTTTCACGGGACTGTGCTTTCAATTATTACGAGTTCATGTTTACAGAGCTCAGAATTGGTGTCTAAAGCCTTTGAATCATGAGAATAGTTTTTGTGTTTACAATTTAGGAGGATTGGCTTTGGCGGTTTTTTTTGTGTGAATCAGTTAAAATGGTGGCGGTTCCAGTAAATACTTCTAAGCAAACTGTCTAATTGTGGTAAAACTGTTAAAATACACAATGAGAGTTCCCAGAAATGATTAAGAACGTGTAATAAACATCTCAAGTACACGTAAATAGATTCTTACTACATTTACTGTCGAATTAAACACGGAGGTTTCCAGTGGAAAGCTGTGAAATGACGAAAATACTGGTAATGTTTACAAGTCCGGGTACTTCTGGTGGCGTTTTCACGGGACGGTGCTTTCAAATATTAAGAGTTCATGTTTACAGAGCTCAGAATTGGTGTCTAAAGCCTTTGAATGACGAGAATAGTGTTTTTGTTTACAATTTAGGAGGATTGGCTTTGGCGTTTTTTTTGTGTGAATCAGTTAAAATCGTGGCGGTTCCAGTAAATACTTCTAAGCAAACTGTCTAATTGTGGTAAAACTGTTAAAATACACAATGAGAGTTCCCAGAAATGATTAAGAACGTGTAATAAACATCTCAAGTACACATAAATAGATTCTTACTACATTTACTGTCGAATTCAATCACGGAGGTTTCCAGTGGAAAGGTGTGAAATGACGAAAATACTGGTAATGTTTACAAGTCCGGGTACTTCTGGTGGCGTTTTCACGGGACTGTGCTTTCAAATATTAAGAGTTCATGTTTACAGAGCTCAGAATTGGTGTCTAAAGCCTTTGAATCACGAGAATAGTTTTTGTGTTTACAATTTAGTAGGATTGGCTTTGGCGTTTTTTTTGTGTGAATCAGTCAAAATGGTGGCGGTTCCAGTAAATACTTCTAAGCAAACTGTCTAATTGTGGTAAAACTGTTAAAATACACAATGAGAGTTCCCAGAAATGATTAAGAACGTGTAATAAACATCTCAAGTACACGTAAATAGATTCTTACTACATTTACTATCGAATTCAACACGGAGGTTTCCAGTGGAAAGCTGTGAAATGACGAAAATACTGGTAATGTTTACAAGTACGGGTACTTCTCGTGGCGTTTTCACGGGACTGTGCTTTCAATTATTACGAGTTCATGTTTACAGAGCTCAGAATTGGTGTCTAAAGCCTTTGAATGACGAGAATAGTTCTTGTGTTTACAATTTAGGAGGATTGGCTTTGGCGTTTTTTTTGTGTGAATCAGTTAAAATGGTGGCGGTTCCAGTAATCAGTTCTAAGCAAACTGTCTAATTGTGGTAAAACTGTTAAAATACACAATGAGAGTTCCCAGAAATGATTAAGAACGTGTAATAAACATCTCAAGTACACGTAAATAGATTCTTACTACATTTACTGTCGAAATAAACACCGAGGTTTCCAGTGGAAAGCTGTGAAATGACGAAAATACTGGTAATGTTTACAAGTCCGGGTACTTCTGGTGGCGTTTTCACGGGACTGTGCTTTCAAATATTAAGAGTTCATGTTTACAGAGCTCAGAATTGGTGTCTAAAGCCTTTGAATGACGAGAATAGTGTTTTTGTTTACGATTTAGGAGGATTGGCTTTGGCGTTTTTTTTGTGTGAATCAGTTAAAATGGTGGCGGTTCCAGTAAATACTTCTAAGCAAACTGTCTAATTGTGGTAAAACTGTTAAAATACACAATGAGAGTTCCCAGAAATGATTAAGAACGTGTAATAAACATCTCAAGTACACATAAATAAATTCTTACTACATTTACTGTCAAATTCAATCACGGAGGTTTCCAGTGGAAAGGTGTGAAATGACGAAAATACTGGTAATGTTTACAAGTCCGGGTACTTCTGGTGGCGTTTTCACGGGACTGTGCTTTCAAATATTAAGAGTTCATGTTTACAGAGCTCAGAATTGGTGTCTAAAGCCTTTGAATCACGAGAATAGTTTTTGTGTTTACAATTTAGGAGGATTGGCTTTGGCGTTTTTTTTGTGTGAATCAGTCAAAATGGTGGCGGTTCCAGTAAATACTTCTAAGCAAACTGTCTAATTGTGGTAAAACTGTTAAAATACACAATGAGAGTTCCCAGAAATGATTAAGAACGTGTAATAAACCCCTCAAGTACACGTAAATAGATTCTTACTACATTTACTGTCGAATTCAACACGGAGGTTTCCAGTGGAAAGCTGTGAAATGACGAAAATACTGGTAATGTTTACAAGTACGGGTACTTCTGGTGGCGTTTTCACGGGACTGTGCTTTCAAATATTAAGAGTTCATGTTTACAGAGCTCAGAATTGGTGTCAAAAGCCTTTAAATCACGAGAATAGTTTTTGTGTTTACAATTTAGGAGGATTGGCTTTGGCGTTTTTTTTGTGTGAATCAGTCAAAATGGTGGCGGTTCCAGTAAATACTTCTAAGCAAACTGTCTAATTGTGGTAAAACTGTTAAAATACACAATGAGAGTTAACAGAAATGATTAAGAACGTGTAATAAACAGCTCAAGTACACGTAAATAGATTCTTACTACATTTAATGTCGAATTCAACACGGAGGTTTCCAGTGGAAAGCTGTGAAATGACGAAAATACTGGTAATGTTTACAAGTACGGGTACTTCTGGTGGCGTTTTCACGGGACTGTGCTTTCAAATATTAAGAGTTCATGTTTACAGAGCTAAGAATTGGTGTCTAAAGCCTTTGAATCACGAGAATAGTTTTTGTGTTTACAATTTAGGAGGATTGGCTTTGGCGTTTTTTTTGTGTGAATCAGTTAAAATGGTGGCGGTTCCAGTAAACAGTTCTAAGCAAACTGTCTAATTGTGGTAAAACTGTTAAAATACACAATGAGAGTTCCCAGAAATGATTAAGAACGTGTAATAAACCCCTCAAGTACACGTAAATAGATTCTTACTACATTTACTGTCGAATTCAACACGGAGGTTTCCAGTGGAGAGCTGTGAAATGACGAAAATACTGGTAATGTTTACAAGTACGGGTACTTTTGGTGGCGTTTTCACGGGACTGTGCTTTCAAATATTAAGAGTTCATGTTTACAGAGCTCAGAATTGGTGTCTAAACCCTTTGAATGACGAGAATAGTGTTTTTGTTTACAATTTAGGAGGATTGGCTTTGGCGTTTTTTTTGTGTGAATCAGTTAAAATCGTGGCGGTTCCAGTAAATACTTCTAAGCAAACTGTCTAATTGTGGTAAAACTGTTAAAATACACAATGAGAGTTCCCAGAAATGATTAAGAACGTGTAATAAACATCTCAAGTACACATAAATAGATTCTTACTACATTTACTGTCGAATTCAATCACGGAGGTTTCCAGTGGAAAGGTGTGAAATGACGAAAATACTGGTAATGTTTACAAGTCCGGGTACTTCTGGTGGCGTTTTCACGGGACTGTGCTTTCAAATATTAAGAGTTCATGTTTACAGAGCTCAGAATTGGTGTCTAAAGCCTTTGAATCACGAGAATAGTTTTTGTGTTTACAATTTAGGAGGATTGGCTTTGGCGTTTTTTTTGTGTGAATCAGTCAAAATGGTGGCGGTTCCAGTAAATACTTCTAAGCAAACTGTCTAATTGTGGTAAAACTGTTAAAATACACAATGAGAGTTCCCAGAAATGATTAAGAACGTGTAATAAACCCCTCAAGTACACGTAAATAGATTCTTACTACATTTACTGTCGAATTCAACACGGAGGTTTCCAGTGGAAAGCTGTGAAATGACGAAAATACTGGTAATGTTTACAAGTACGGGTACTTCTGGTGGCGTTTTCACGGGACTGTGCTTTCAAATATTAAGAGTTCATGTTTACAGAGCTCAGAATTGGTGTCAAAAGCCTTTAAATCACGAGAATAGTTTTTGTGTTTACAATTTAGGAGGATTGGCTTTGGCGTTTTTTTTGTGTGAATCAGTCAAAATTGTGGCGGTTCCAGTAAATACTTCTAAGCAAACTGTCTAATTGTGGTAAAACTGTTAAAATACACAATGAGAGTTCCCAGAAATGATTAAGAACGTGTAATAAACATCTCAAGTACACGTAAATAGATTCTTACTACATTTACTGTCGAATTCAATCACGGAGGTTTCCAGTGCAAAGCTTTGAAATGACGAAAATACTGGTAATGTTTACAAGTCCGGGTACTTCGGGTGGCGTTTTCACGGGACTGTGCTTTCAATTATTACGAGTTCATGTTTACAGAGCTCAGAATTGGTGTCTAAAGCCTTTGAATCACGAGAATAGTTTTTGTGTTTACAATTTAGGAGGATTGGCTTTGGCGGTTTTTTTTGTGTGAATCAGTTAAAATGGTGGCGGTTCCAGTAAATACTTCTAAGCAAACTGTCTAATTGTGGTAAAGCTGTTAAAATACACAATGAGAGTTCCCAGAAATGATTAAGAACGTGTAATAAACATCTCAAGTACACGTAAATAGATTCTTACTACATTTACTGTCGAATTCAATCACGGAGGTTTCCAGTGGAAAGCTGTGAAATGACGAAAATACTGGTAATGTTTACAAGTCCGGGTACTTCTGGTGGCGTTTTCACGGGACTGTGCTTTCAAATATTAAGAGTTCATGTTTACAGAGCTCAGAATTGGTGTCTAAAGCCTTTGAATCACGAGAATATTTTTTGTGTTTACAATTGAGGAGGATTGGCTTTGGCGTTTTTTTTTGTGTGAATCAGTTAAAATGGTGGCGGTTCCAGTAAACAGTTCTAAGCAAACTGTCTAATTGTGGTAAAACTGTTAAAATACACAATGAGAGTTCCCAGAAATGATTAAGAACGTGTAATAAACATCTCAAGTACACGTAAATAGATTCTTACTACATTTACTGTCGAATTCAACACGGAGGTTTCCAGTGGAAAGCTGTGAAATGACGAAAATACTGGTAATGTTTACAAGTCCGGGTACTTCGGGTGGCGTTTTCACGGGACTGTGCTTTCAATTATTACGAGTTCATGTTTACAGAGCTCAGAATTGGTGTCTAAAGCCTTTGAATCATGAGAATAGTTTTTGTGTTTACAATTTAGGAGGATTGGCTTTGGCGGTTTTTTTTGTGTGAATCAGTTAAAATGGTGGCGGTTCCAGTAAATACTTCTAAGCAAACTGTCTAATTGTGGTAAAACTGTTAAAATACACAATGAGAGTTCCCAGAAATGATTAAGAACGTGTAATAAACATCTCAAGTACACGTAAATAGATTCTTACTACATTTACTGTCGAATTAAACACGGAGGTTTCCAGTGGAAAGCTGTGAAATGACGAAAATACTGGTAATGTTTACAAGTCCGGGTACTTCTGGTGGCGTTTTCACTGGACTGTGCTTTCAAATATTAAGAGTTCATGTTTACAGAGCTCAGAATTGGTGTCTAAAGCCTTTGAATGACGAGAATAGTGTTTTTGTTTACAATTTAGGAGGATTGGCTTTGGCGTTTTTTTTGTGTGAATCAGTTAAAATCGTGGCGGTTCCAGTAAATACTTCTAAGCAAACTGTCTAATTGTGGTAAAACTGTTAAAATACACAATGAGAGTTCCCAGAAATGATTAAGAACGTGTAATAAACACCTCAAGTACACATAAATAGATTCTTACTACATTTACTGTCGAATTCAATCACGGAGGTTTCCAGTGGAAAGGTGTGAAATGACGAAAATACTGGTAATGTTTACAAGTCCGGGTACTCCTGGTGGCGTTTTCACGGGACTGTGCTTTCAAATATTAAGAGTTCATGTTTACAGAGCTCAGAATTGGTGTCTAAAGCCTTTGAATCACGAGAATAGTTTTTGTGTTTACAATTTAGGAGGATTGGCTTTGGCGTTTTTTTTGTGTGAATCAGTCAAAATGGTGGCGGTTCCAGTAAATACTTCTAAGCAAACTGTCTAATTGTGGTAAAACTGTTAAAATACACAATGAGAGTTCCCAGAAATGATTAAGAACGTGTAATAAACATCTCAAGTACACGTAAATAGATTCTTACTACATTTACTATCGAATTCAACACGGAGGTTTCCAGTGGAAAGCTGTGAAATGACGAAAATACTGGTAATGTTTACAAGTACGGGTACTTCTCGTGGCGTTTTCACGGGGCTGTGCTTTCAATTATTACGAGTTCATGTTTACAGAGCTCAGAATTGGTGTCTAAAGCCTTTGAATCACGAGAATAGTTTTTGTGTTTACAATTTAGGAGGATTGGCTTTGGCGGTTTTTTTTGTGTGAATCAGTTAAAATGGTGGCGGTTCCAGTAAATACTTCTAAGCAAACTGTCTAATTGTGGTAAAGCTGTTAAAATACACAATGAGAGTTCCCAGAAATGATTAAGAACGTGTAATAAACATCTCAAGTACACGTAAATAGATTCTTACTACATTTACTGTCGAATTCAATCACGGAGGTTTCCAGTGGAAAGCTGTGAAATGACGAAAATACTGGTAATGTTTACAAGTCCGGGTACTTCTGGTGGCGTTTTCACGGGACTGTGCTTTCAAATATTAAGAGTTCATGTTTACGGAGCTCAGAATTGGTGTCTAAAGCCTTTGAATCACGAGAATATTTTTTGTGTTTACAATTGAGGAGGATTGGCTTTGGCGTTTTTTTTTGTGTGAATCAGTTAAAATGGTGGCGGTTCCAGTAAACAGTTCTAAGCAAACTGTCTAATTGTGGTAAAACTGTTAAAATACACAATGAGAGTTCCCAGAAATGATTAAGAACGTGTAATAAACATCTCAAGTACACGTAAATAGATTCTTACTACATTTACTGTCGAATTCAACACGGAGGTTTCCAGTGGAAAGCTGTGAAATGACGAAAATACTGGTAATGTTTACAAGTCCGGGTACTTCGGGTGGCGTTTTCACGGGACTGTGCTTTCAATTATTACGAGTTCATGTTTACAGAGCTCAGAATTGGTGTCTAAAGCCTTTGAATCACGAGAATATTTTTTGTGTTTACAATTTAGGAGGATTGGCTTTGGCGTTTTTTTTGTGTGAATCAGTTAAAATGGTGGCGGTTCCAGTAAACAGTTCTAAGCAAACTGTCTAATTGTGGTAAAACTGTTAAAATACACAATGAGAGTTCCCAGAAATGATTAAGAACGTGTAATAAACATCTCAAGTACACGTAAATAGATTCTTACTACATTTACTGTCGAATTCAACACGGAGGTTTCCAGTGGAAAGCTGTGAAATGACGAAAATACTGGTAATGTTTACAAGTCCGGGTACTTCGGGTGGCGTTTTCACGGGACTGTGCTTTCAATTATTACGAGTTCATGTTTACAGAGCTCAGAATTGGTGTCTAAAGCCTTTGAATCATGAGAATAGTTTTTGTGTTTACAATTTAGGAGGATTGGCTTTGGCGGTTTTTTTTGTGTGAATCAGTTAAAATGGTGGCGGTTCCAGTAAATACTTCTAAGCAAACTGTCTAATTGTGGTAAAACTGTTAAAATACACAATGAGAGTTCCCAGAAATGATTAAGAACGTGTAATAAACATCTCAAGTACACGTAAATAGATTCTTACTACATTTACTGTCGAATTAAACACGGAGGTTTCCAGTGGAAAGCTGTGAAATGACGAAAATACTGGTAATGTTTACAAGTCCGGGTACTTCTGGTGGCGTTTTCACGGGACTGTGCTTTCAAATATTAAGAGTTCATGTTTACAGAGCTCAGAATTGGTGTCTAAAGCCTTTGAATGACGAGAATAGTGTTTTTGTTTACAATTTAGGAGGATTGGCTTTGGCGTTTTTTTTGTGTGAATCAGTTAAAATCGTGGCGGTTCCAGTAAATACTTCTAAGCAAACTGTCTAATTGTGGTAAAACTGTTAAAATACACAATGAGAGTTCCCAGAAATGATTAAGAACGTGTAATAAACATCTCAAGTACACATAAATAGATTCTTACTACATTTACTGTCGAATTCAATCACGGAGGTTTCCAGTGGAAAGGTGTGAAATGACGAAAATACTGGTAATGTTTACAAGTCCGGGTACTTCTGGTGGCGTTTTCACGGGACTGTGCTTTCAAATATTAAGAGTTCATGTTTACAGAGCTCAGAATTGGTGTCTAAAGCCTTTGAATCACGAGAATAGTTTTTGTGTTTACAATTTAGGAGGATTGGCTTTGGCGTTTTTTTTGTGTGAATCAGTCAAAATGGTGGCGGTTCCAGTAAATACTTCTAAGCAAACTGTCTAATTGTGGTAAAACTGTTAAAATACACAATGAGAGTTCCCAGAAATGATTAAGAACGTGTAATAAACATCTCAAGTACACGTAAATAGATTCTTACTACATTTACTATCGAATTCAACACGGAGGTTTCCAGTGGAAAGCTGTGAAATGACGAAAATACTGGTAATGTTTACAAGTACGGGTACTTCTCGTGGCGTTTTCACGGGACTGTGCTTTCAATTATTACGAGTTCATGTTTACAGAGCTCAGAATTGGTGTCTAAAGCCTTTGAATGACGAGAATAGTTTTTGTGTTTACAATTTAGGAGGATTGGCTTTGGCGTTTTTTTTGTGTGAATCAGTTAAAATGGTGGCGGTTCCAGTAAACAGTTCTAAGCAAACTGTCTAATTGTGGTAAAACTGTTAAAATACACAATGAGAGTTCCCAGAAATGATTAAGAACGTGTAATAAACATCTCAAGTACACGTAAATAGATTCTTACTACATTTACTGTCGAATTAAACACCGAGGTTTCCAGTGGAAAGCTGTGAAATGACGAAAATACTGGTAATGTTTACAAGTACGGGTACTTCTGGTGGCGTTTTCACGGGACTGTGCTTTCAAATATTAAGAGTTCATGTTTACAGAGCTCAGAATTGGTGTCTAAAGCCTTTGAATGACGAGAATAGTGTTTTTGTTTACGATTTAGGAGGATTGGCTTTGGCGTTTTTTTTGTGTGAATCAGTTAAAATGGTGGCGGTTCCAGTAAATACTTCTAAGCAAACTGTCTAATTGTGGTAAAACTGTTAAAATACACAATGAGAGTTCCCAGAAATGATTAAGAACGTGTAATAAACATCTCAAGTACACATAAATAGATTCTTACTACATTTACTGTCGAATTCAATCACGGAGGTTTCCAGTGGAAAGGTGTGAAATGACGAAAATACTGGTAATGTTTACAAGTCCGGGTACTTCTGGTGGCGTTTTCACGGGACTGTGCTTTCAAATATTAAGAGTTCATGTTTACAGAGCTCAGAATTGGTGTCTAAAGCCTTTGAATCACGAGAATAGTTTTTGTGTTTACAATTTAGGAGGATTGGCTTTGGCGTTTTTTTTGTGTGAATCAGTCAAAATGGTGGCGGTTCCAGTAAATACTTCTAAGCAAACTGTCTAATTGTGGTAAAACTGTTAAAATACACAATGAGAGTTCCCAGAAATGATTAAGAACGTGTAATAAACATCTCAAGTACACGTAAATAGATTCTTACTACATTTACTATCGAATTCAACACGGAGGTTTCCAGTGGAAAGCTGTGAAATGACGAAAATACTGGTAATGTTTACAAGTCCGGGTACTTCTCGTGGCGTTTTCACGGGACTGTGCTTTCAATTATTACGAGTTCATGTTTACAGAGCTCAGAATTGGTGTCTAAAGCCTTTGAATGACGAGAATAGTTTTTGTGTTTACAATTTAGGAGGATTGGCTTTGGCGTTTTTTTTGTGTGAATCAGTTAAAATGGTGGCGGTTCCAGTAAACAGTTCTAAGCAAACTGTCTAATTGTGGTAAAACTGTTAAAATACACAATGAGAGTTCCCAGAAATGATTAAGAACGTGTAATAAACATCTCAAGTACACGTAAATAGATTCTTACTACATTTACTGTCGAATTAAACACCGAGGTTTCCAGTGGAAAGCTGTGAAATGACGAAAATACTGGTAATGTTTACAAGTACGGGTACTTCTGGTGGCGTTTTCACGGGACTGTGCTTTCAAATATTAAGAGTTCATGTTTACAGAGCTCAGAATTGGTGTCTAAAGCCTTTGAATGACGAGAATAGTGTTTTTGTTTACGATTTAGGAGGATTGGCTTTGGCGTTTTTTTTGTGTGAATCAGTTAAAATGGTGGCGGTTCCAGTAAATACTTCTAAGCAAACTGTCTAATTGTGGTAAAACTGTTAAAATACACAATGAGAGTTCCCAGAAATGATTAAGAACGTGTAATAAACATCTCAAGTACACATAAATAAATTCTTACTACATTTACTGTCAAATTCAATCACGGAGGTTTCCAGTGGAAAGGTGTGAAATGACGAAAATACTGGTAATGTTTACAAGTCCGGGTACTTCTGGTGGCGTTTTCACGGGACTGTGCTTTCAAATATTAAGAGTTCATGTTTACAGAGCTCAGAATTGGTGTCTAAAGCCTTTGAATCACGAGAATAGTTTTTGTGTTTACAATTTAGGAGGATTGGCTTTGGCGTTTTTTTTGTGTGAATCAGTCAAAATGGTGGCGGTTCCAGTAAATACTTCTAAGCAAACTGTCTAATTGTGGTAAAACTGTTAAAATACACAATGAGAGTTCCCAGAAATGATTAAGAACGTGTAATAAACATCTCAAGTACACGTAAATAGATTCTTACTACATTTACTGTCGAATTCAACACGGAGGTTTCCAGTGGAAAGCTGTGAAATGACGAAAATACTGGTAATGTTTACAAGTACGGGTACTTCTGGTGGCGTTTTCACGGGACTGTGCTTTCAAATATTAAGAGTTCATGTTTACAGAGCTCAGAATTGGTGTCTAAAGCCTTTGAATGACGAGAATAGTGTTTTTGTTTACGATTTAGGAGGATTGGCTTTGGCGTTTTTTTTGTGTGAATCAGTTAAAATGGTGGCGGTTCCAGTAAATACTTCTAAGCAAACTGTCTAATTGTGGTAAAACTGTTAAAATACACAATGAGAGTTCCCAGAAATGATTAAGAACGTGTAATAAACATCTCAAGTACACATAAATAAATTCTTACTACATTTACTGTCAAATTCAATCACGGAGGTTTCCAGTGGAAAGGTGTGAAATGACGAAAATACTGGTAATGTTTACAAGTCCGGGTACTTCTGGTGGCGTTTTCACGGGACTGTGCTTTCAAATATTAAGAGTTCATGTTTACAGAGCTCAGAATTGGTGTCTAAAGCCTTTGAATCACGAGAATAGTTTTTGTGTTTACAATTTAGGAGGATTGGCTTTGGCGTTTTTTTTGTGTGAATCAGTCAAAATGGTGGCGGTTCCAGTAAATACTTCTAAGCAAACTGTCTAATTGTGGTAAAACTGTTAAAATACACAATGAGAGTTCCCAGAAATGATTAAGAACGTGTAATAAACATCTCAAGTACACGTAAATAGATTCTTACTACATTTACTGTCGAATTCAACACGGAGGTTTCCAGTGGAAAGCTGTGAAATGACGAAAATACTGGTAATGTTTACAAGTACGGGTACTTCTGGTGGCGTTTTCACGGGACTGTGCTTTCAAATATTAAGAGTTCATGTTTACAGAGCTCAGAATTGGTGTCAAAAGCCTTTAAATCATGAGAATAGTTTTTGTGTTTACAATTTAGGAGGATTGGCTTTGGCGTTTTTTTTGTGTGAATCAGTCAAAATGGTGGCGGTTCCAGTAAATACTTCTAAGCAAACTGTCTAATTGTGGTAAAACTGTTAAAATACACAATGAGAGTTAACAGAAATGATTAAGAACGTGTAATAAACATCTCAAGTACACATAAATAGATTCTTACTACATTTACTGTCGAATTCAATCACGGAGGTTTCCAGTGGAAAGGTGTGAAATGACGAAAATACTGGTAATGTTTACAAGTCCGGGTACTTCTGGTGGCGTTTTCACGGGACTGTGCTTTCAAATATTAAGAGTTCATGTTTACAGAGCTCAGAATTGGTGTCTAAAGCCTTTGAATCACGAGAATAGTTTTTGTGTTTACAATTTAGGAGGATTGGCTTTGGCGTTTTTTTTGTGTGAATCAGTCAAAATGGTGGCGGTTCCAGTAAATACTTCTAAGCAAACTGTCTAATTGTGGTAAAACTGTTAAAATACACAATGAGAGTTCCCAGAAATGATTAAGAACGTGTAATAAACCCCTCAAGTACACGTAAATAGATTCTTACTACATTTACTGTCGAATTCAACACGGAGGTTTCCAGTGGAAAGCTGTGAAATGACGAAAATACTGGTAATGTTTACAAGTACGGGTACTTCTGGTGGCGTTTTCACGGGACTGTGCTTTCAAATATTAAGAGTTCATGTTTACAGAGCTCAGAATTGGTGTCAAAAGCCTTTAAATCACGAGAATAGTTTTTGTGTTTACAATTTAGGAGGATTGGCTTTGGCGTTTTTTTTGTGTGAATCAGTCAAAATGGTGGCGGTTCCAGTAAATACTTCTAAGCAAACTGTCTAATTGTGGTAAAACTGTTAAAATACACAATGAGAGTTAACAGAAATGATTAAGAACGTGTAATAAACATCTCAAGTACACGTAAATAGATTCTTACTACATTTAATGTCGAATTCAACACGGAGGTTTCCAGTGGAAAGCTGTGAAATGACGAAAATACTGGTAATGTTTACAAGTACGGGTACTTCTGGTGGCGTTTTCACGGGACTGTGCTTTCAAATATTAAGAGTTCATGTTTACAGAGCTAAGAATTGGTGTCTAAAGCCTTTGAATCACGAGAATAGTTTTTGTGTTTACAATTTAGGAGGATTGGCTTTGGCGTTTTTTTTTGTGTGAATCAGTTAAAATGGTGGCGGTTCCAGTAAACAGTTCTAAGCAAACTGTCTAATTGTGGTAAAACTGTTAAAATACACAATGAGAGTTCCCAGAAATGATTAAGAACGTGTAATAAACATCTCAAGTACACGTAAATAGATTCTTACTACATTTACTGTCGAATTAAACACGGAGGTTTCCAGTGGAAAGCTGTGAAATGACGAAAATACTGGTAATGTTTACAAGTACGGGTACTTCTGGTGGCGTTTTCACGGGACTGTGCTTTCAAATATTAAGAGTTCATGTTTACAGAGCTCAGAATTGGTGTCTAAACCCTTTGAATGACGAGAATAGTGTTTTTGTTTACAATTTAGGAGGATTGGCTTTGGCGTTTTTTTTGTGTGAATCAGTTAAAATGGTGGCGGTTCCAGTAAATACTTCTAAGCAAACTGTCTAATTGTGGTAAAGCTGTTAAAATACACAATGAGAGTTCCCAGAAATGATTAAGAACGTGTAATAAACATCTCAAGTACACATAAATAGATTCTTACTACATTTACTGTCGAATTCAATCACGGAGGTTTCCAGTGGAAAGGTGTGAAATGACGAAAATACTGGTAATGTTTACAAGTCCGGGTACTTCTGGTGGCGTTTTCACGGGACTGTGCTTTCAAATATTAAGAGTTCATGTTTACAGAGCTCAGAATTGGTGTCTAAAGCCTTTGAATCACGAGAATAGTTTTTGTGTTTACAATTTAGGAGGATTGGCTTTGGCGTTTTTTTTGTGTGAATCAGTCAAAATGGTGGCGGTTCCAGTAAATACTTCTAAGCAAACTGTCTAATTGTGGTAAAACTGTTAAAATACACAATGAGAGTTCCCAGAAATGATTAAGAACGTGTAATAAACCCCTCAAGTACACGTAAATAGATTCTTACTACATTTACTGTCGAATTCAACACGGAGGTTTCCAGTGGAAAGCTGTGAAATGACGAAAATACTGGTAATGTTTACAAGTACGGGTACTTCTGGTGGCGTTTTCACGGGACTGTGCTTTCAAATATTAAGAGTTCATGTTTACAGAGCTCAGAATTGGTGTCGAAAGCCTTTAAATCACGAGAATAGTTTTTGTGTTTACAATTTAGGAGGATTGGCTTTGGCGTTTTTTTTGTGTGAATCAGTCAAAATTGTGGCGGTTCCAGTAAATACTTCTAAGCAAACTATCTAATTGTGGTAAAACTGTTAAAATACACAATGAGAGTTCCCAGAAATGATTAAGAACGTGTAATAAACATCTCAAGTACACGTAAATAGATTCTTACTACATTTACTGTCGAATTCAACACGGAGGTTTCCAGTGGAAAGCTGTGAAATGACGAAAATACTGGTAATGTTTACAAGTCCGGGTACTTCTGGTGGCGTTTTCACGGGACTGTGCTTTCAAATATTAAGAGTTCATGTTTACAGAGCTCAGAATTGGTGTCTAAAGCCTTTGAATCACGAGAATATTTTTTGTGTTTACAATTTAGGAGGATTGGCTTTGGCGTTTTTTTTTGTGTGAATCAGTTAAAATGGTGGCGGTTCCAGTAAACAGTTCTAAGCAAATTGTCTAATTGTGGTAAAACTGTTAAAATACACAATGAGAGTTCCCAGAAATGATTAAGAACGTGTAATAAACATCTCAAGTACACGTAAATAGATTCTTACTACATTTACTGTCGAATTCAACACGGAGGTTTCCAGTGGAAAGCTGTGAAATGACGAAAATACTGGTAATGTTTACAAGTCCGGGTACTTCGGGTGGCGTTTTCACGGGACTGTGCTTTCAATTATTACGAGTTCATGTTTACAGAGCTCAGAATTGGTGTCTAAAGCCTTTGAATCACGAGAATAGTTTTTGTGTTTACAATTTAGGAGGATTGGCTTTGGCGTTTTTTTTGTGTGAATCAGTTAAAATGGTGGCGGTTCCAGTAAACAGTTCTAAGCAAACTGTCTAATTGTGGTAAAACTGTTAAAATACACAGTGAGAGTTCCCAGAAATGATTAAGAACGTATAATAAACATCTCAAGTACACGTAAATAGATTCTTACTACATTTACTGTCAAATTCAACACGGAGGTTTCCAGTGGAAAGCTGTGAAATGAAGAAAATACTGGTAATGTTTACAAGTACGGATACTTCTGGTGGCGTTTTCACGGGACTGTGCTTTCAAATATTAAGAGTTCATGTTTACAGAGCTAAGAATTGGTGTCTAAAGCCTTTGAATCACGAGAATAGTTTTTGTGTTTACAATTGAGGAGGATTGGCTTTGGCGTTTTTTTTGGTGAATCAGTCAAAATGGTGGCGGTTCCAGTAAATACTTCTAAGCAAACTGTCTAATTGTGGTAAAACTGTTAAAATACACAATGAGAGTTCCCAGAAATGATTAAGAACGTGTAATAAACCCCTCAAGAACACGTAAATAGATTCTTGCTACATTTACTGTCGAATTCAATCACGGAGGTTTCCAGTGGAAAGCTTTGAAATGACGAAAATACTGGTAATGTTTATAAGTCCGGGTACTTCGGGTGGTGTTTTCACGGGACTGTGCTTTCAATTATTACGAGTTCATGTTTACAGAGCTCAGAATTGGTGTCTAAAGCCTTTGAATCACGAGAATAGTTTTTGTGTTTACAATTTAGGAGGATTGGCTTTGGCGGTTTTTTTTGTGTGAATCAGTTAAAATGGTGGCGGTTCCAGTAAATACTTCTAAGCAAACTGTCTAATTGTGGTAAAGCTGTTAAAATACACAATGAGAGTTCCCAGAAATGATTAAGAACGTGTAATAAACATCTCAAGTACACGTAAATAGATTCTTACTACATTTACTGTCGAATTCAATCACGGAGGTTTCCAGTGGAAAGCTGTGAAATGACGAAAATACTGGTAATGTTTACAAGTCCGGGTACTTCTGGTGGCGTTTTCACGGGACTGTGCTTTCAAATATTAAGAGTTCATGTTTACAGAGCTCAGAATTGGTGTCTAAAGCCTTTGAATCACGAGAATATTTTTTGTGTTTACAATTTAGGAGGATTGGCTTTGGCGTTTTTTTTTGTGTGAATCAGTTAAAATGGTGGCGGTTCCAGTAAACAGTTCTAAGCAAATTGTCTAATTGTGGTAAAACTGTTAAAATACACAATGAGAGTTCCCAGAAATGATTAAGAACGTGTAATAAACATCTCAAGTACACGTAAATAGATTCTTACTACATTTACTGTCAAATTCAACACGGAGGTTTCCAGTGGAAAGCTGTGAAATGACGAAAATACTGGTAATGTTTACAAGTCCGGGTACTTCGGGTGGCGTTTTCACGGGACTGTGCTTTCAATTATTACGAGTTCATGTTTACAGAGCTCAGAATTGGTGTCTAAAGCCTTTGAATCACGAGAATAGTTTTTGTGTTTACAATTTAGGAGGATTGGCTTTGGCGTTTTTTTTGTGTGAATCAGTTAAAATGGTGGCGGTTCCAGTAAACAGTTCTAAGCAAACTGTCTAATTGTGGTAAAACTGTTAAAATACACAATGAGAGTTCCCAGAAATGATTAAGAACGTGTAATAAACATCTCAAGTACACGTAAATAGATTCTTACTACATTTACTGTCGAATTCAACAGGGAGGTTTCCAGTGGAAAGCTGTGAAATGACGAAAATACTGGTAATGTTTACAAGTACGGGTACTTCTGGTGGCGTTTTCACGGGACTGTGCTTTCAAATATTAAGAGTTCATGTTTACAGAGCTCAGAATTGGTGTCGAAAGCCTTTAAATCACGAGAATAGTTTTTGTGTTTACAATTTAGGAGGATTGGCTTTGGCGTTTTTTTTGTGTGAATCAGTCAAAATGGTGGCGGTTCCAGTAAATACTTCTAAGCAAACTGTCTAATTGTGGTAAAACTGTTAAAATACACAATGAGAGTTCCCAGAAATGATTAAGAACGTGTAATAAACATCTCAAGTACACGTAAATAGATTCTTACTACATTTACTGTCGAATTCAACACGGAGGTTTCCAGTGGAAAGCTGTGAAATGACGAAAATACTGGTAATGTTTACAAGTACGGGTACTTCTCTTGGCGTTTTCACGGGACTGTGCTTTCAATTATTACGAGTTCATGTTTACAGAGCTCAGAATTGGTGTCTAAAGCCTCTGAATGACAAGAATAGTTTTTGTGTTTACAATTTAGGAGGATTGGCTTTGGCGTTTTTTTTGTGTGAATCAGTTAAAATGGTGGCGGTTCCAGTAAACAGTTCTAAGCAAACTGTCTAATTGTGGTAAAACTGTTAAAATACACAATGAGAGTTCCCAGAAATGATTAAGAACGTGTAATAAACATCTCAAGTACACATAAATAAATTCTTACTACATTTACTGTCGAATTCAATCACGGAGGTTTCCAGTGGAAAGGTGTGAAATGACGAAAATACTGGTAATGTTTACAAGTCCGGGTACTTCTGCTGGCGTTTTCACGGGACTGTGCTTTCAAATATTAAGAGTTCATGTTTACAGAGCTCAGAATTGGTGTCTAAAGTCTTTGAATCACGAGAATAGTTTTTGTGTTTACAATTTAGGAGGATTGGCTTTGGCGTTTTTTTTGTGTGAATCAGTCAAAATGGTGGCGGTTCCAGTAAATACTTCTAAGCAAACTGTCTAATTGTGGTAAAACTGTTAAAATACACAATGAGAGTTCCCAGAAATGATTAAGAACGTGTAATAAACCCCTCAAGTACACGTAAATAGATTCTTACTACATTTACTGTCGAATTCAACACGGAGGTTTCCAGTGGAAAGCTGTGAAATGACGAAAATACTGGTAATGTTTACAAGTACGGGTACTTCTGGTGGCGTTTTCACGGGACTGTGCTTTCAAATATTAAGAGTTCATGTTTACAGAGCTCAGAATTGGTGTCTAAAGCCTTTGAATGACGAGAATAGTGTTTTTGTTTACAATTTAGGAGGATTGGCTTTGGCGTTTTTTTTGTGTGAATCAGTTAAAATCGTGGCGGTTCCAGTAAATACTTCTAAGCAAACTGTCTAATTGTGGTAAAACTGTTAAAATACACAATGAGAGTTCCCAGAAATGATTAAGAACGTGTAATAAACATCTCAAGTACACATAAATAGATTCTTACTACATTTACTGTCGAATTCAATCACGGAGGTTTCCAGTGGAAAGGTGTGAAATGACGAAAATACTGGTAATGTTTACAAGTCCGGGTACTTCTGGTGGCGTTTTCACGGGACTGTGCTTTCAAATATTAAGAGTTCATGTTTACAGAGCTCAGAATTGGTGTCTAAAGCCTTTGAATCACGAGAATAGTTTTTGTGTTTACAATTTAGGAGGATTGGCTTTGGCGTTTTTTTTGTGTGAATCAGTCAAAATGGTGGCGGTTCCAGTAAATACTTCTAAGCAAACTGTCTAATTGTGGTAAAACTGTTAAAATACACAATGAGAGTTCCCAGAAATGATTAAGAACGTGTAATAAACCCCTCAAGTACACGTAAATAGATTCTTACTACATTTACTGTCGAATTCAACACGGAGGTTTCCAGTGGAAAGCTGTGAAATGACGAAAATACTGGTAATGTTTACAAGTACGGGTACTTCTGGTGGCGTTTTCACGAGACTGTGCTTTCAAATATTAAGAGTTCATGTTTACAGAGCTCAGAATTGGTGTCGAAAGCCTTTAAATCACGAGAATAGTTTTTGTGTTTACAATTTAGGAGGATTGGCTTTGGCGTTTTTTTTGTGTGAATCAGTCAAAATGGTGGCGGTTCCAGTAAATACTTCTAAGCAAACTGTCTAATTGTGGTAAAACTGTTAAAATACACAATGAGAGTTCCCAGAAATGATTAAGAACGTGTAATAAACATCTCAAGTACACGTAAATAGATTCTTACTACATTTACTGTCGAATTCAACACGGAGGTTTCCAGTGGAAAGCTGTGAAATGACGAAAATACTGGTAATGTTTACAAGTACGGGTACTTCTCTTGGCGTTTTCACGGGACTGTGCTTTCAATTATTACGAGTTCATGTTTACAGAGCTCAGAATTGGTGTCTAAAGCCTTTGAATGACGAGAATAGTTTTTGTGTTTACAATTTAGGAGGATTGGCTTTGGCGTTTTTTTTTGTGTGAATCAGTTAAAATGGTGGCGGTTCCAGTAAACAGTTCTAAGCAAACTGTCTAATTGTGGTAAAACTGTTAAAATACACAATGAGAGTTCCCAGAAATGATTAAGAACGTGTAATAAACATCTCAAGTACACGTAAATAGATTCTTACTACATTTACTGTCGAATTAAACACGGAGGTTTCCAGTGGAAAGCTGTGAAATGACGAAAATACTGGTAATGTTTACAAGTACGGGTACTTCTGGTGGCGTTTTCACGGGACTGTGCTTTCAAATATTAAGAGTTCATGTTTACAGAGCTCAGAATTGGTGTCTAAAGCCTTTGAATGACGAGAATAGTGTTTTTGTTTACAATTTAGGAGGATTGGCTTTGGCGTTTTTTTTGTGTGAATCAGTTAAAATGGTGGCGGTTCCAGTAAATACTTCTAAGCAAACTGTCTAATTGTGGTAAAACTGTTAAAATACACAATGAGAGTTCCCAGAAATGATTAAGAACGTGTAATAAACATCTCAAGTACACATAAATAGATTCTTACTACATTTACTGTCGAATTCAATCACGGAGGTTTCCAGTGGAAAGGTGTGAAATGACGAAAATACTGGTAATGTTTACAAGTCCGGGTACTTCTGGTGGCGTTTTCACGGGACTGTGCTTTCAAATATTAAGAGTTCATGTTTACAGAGCTCAGAATTGGTGTCTAAAGTCTTTGAATCACGAGAATAGTTTTTGTGTTTACAATTTAGGAGGATTGGCTTTGGCGTTTTTTTTGTGTGAATCAGTCAAAATGGTGGCGGTTCCAGTAAATACTTCTAAGCAAACTGTCTAATTGTGGTAAAACTGTTAAAATACACAATGAGAGTTCCCAGAAATGATTAAGAACGTGTAATAAACCCCTCAAGTACACGTAAATAGATTCTTACTACATTTACTGTCGAATTCAACACGGAGGTTTCCAGTGGAAAGCTGTGAAATGACGAAAATACTGGTAATGTTTACAAGTACGGGTACTTCTGGTGGCGTTTTCACGGGACTGTGCTTTCAAATATTAAGAGTTCATGTTTACAGAGCTCAGAATTGGTGTCTAAAGCCTTTGAATGACGAGAATAGTGTTTTTGTTTACAATTTAGGAGGATTGGCTTTGGCGTTTTTTTTGTGTGAATCAGTTAAAATCGTGGCGGTTCCAGTAAATACTTCTAAGCAAACTGTCTAATTGTGGTAAAACTGTTAAAATACACAATGAGAGTTCCCAGAAATGATTAAGAACGTGTAATAAACATCTCAAGTACACATAAATAGATTCTTACTACATTTACTGTCGAATTCAATCACGGAGGTTTCCAGTGGAAAGGTGTGAAATGACGAAAATACTGGTAATGTTTACAAGTCCGGGTACTTCTGGTGGCGTTTTCACGGGACTGTGCTTTCAAATATTAAGAGTTCATGTTTACAGAGCTCAGAATTGGTGTCTAAAGCCTTTGAATCACGAGAATAGTTTTTGTGTTTACAATTTAGGAGGATTGGCTTTGGCGTTTTTTTTGTGTGAATCAGTCAAAATGGTGGCGGTTCCAGTAAATACTTCTAAGCAAACTGTCTAATTGTGGTAAAACTGTTAAAATACACAATGAGAGTTCCCAGAAATGATTAAGAACGTGTAATAAACCCCTCAAGTACACGTAAATAGATTCTTACTACATTTACTGTCGAATTAAACACGGAGGTTTCCAGTGGAAAGCTGTGAAATGACGAAAATACTGGTAATGTTTACAAGTACGGGTACTTCTGGTGGCGTTTTCACGGGACTGTGCTTTCAAATATTAAGAGTTCATGTTTACAGAGCTCAGAATTGGTGTCGAAAGCCTTTAAATCACGAGAATAGTTTTTGTGTTTACAATTTAGGAGGATTGGCTTTGGCGTTTTTTTTGTGTGAATCAGTCAAAATGGTGGCGGTTCCAGTAAATACTTCTAAGCAAACTGTCTAATTGTGGTAAAACTGTTAAAATACACAATGAGAGTTCCCAGAAATGATTAAGAACGTGTAATAAACATCTCAAGTACACGTAAATAGATTCTTACTACATTTACTGTCGAATTCAACACGGAGGTTTCCAGTGGAAAGCTGTGAAATGACGAAAATACTGGTAATGTTTACAAGTACGGGTACTTCTCTTGGCGTTTTCACGGGACTGTGCTTTCAATTATTACGAGTTCATGTTTACAGAGCTCAGAATTGGTGTCTAAAGCCTTTGAATGACGAGAATAGTTTTTGTGTTTACAATTTAGGAGGATTGGCTTTGGCGTTTTTTTTGTGTGAATCAGTTAAAATGGTGGCGGTTCCAGTAAACAGTTCTAAGCAAACTGTCTAATTGTGGTAAAACTGTTAAAATACACAATGAGAGTTCCCAGAAATGATTAAGAACGTGTAATAAACATCTCAAGTACACGTAAATAGATTCTTACTACATTTACTGTCGAATTCAACATGGAGGTTTCCAGTGGAAAGCTGTGAAATGACGAAAATACTGGTAATGTTTACAAGTCCGGGTACTTCTGGTGGCGTTTTCACGGGACTGTGCTTTCAAATATTAAGAGTTCATGTTTACAGAGCTCAGAATTGGTGTCTAAAGCCTTTGAATGACGAGAATAGTGTTTTTGTTTACAATTTAGGAGGATTGGCTTTGGCGTTTTTTTTGTGTGAATCAGTTAAAATGGTGGCGGTTCCAGTAAATACTTCTAAGCAAACTGTCTAATTGTGGTAAAACTGTTAAAATACACAATGAGAGTTCCCAGAAATGATTAAGAACGTGTAATAAACATCTCAAGTACACATAAATAAATTCTTACTACATTTACTGTCGAATTCAATCACGGAGGTTTCCAGTGGAAAGGTGTGAAATGACGAAAATACTGGTAATGTTTACAAGTCCGGGTACTTCTGGTGGCGTTTTCACGGGACTGTGCTTTCAAATATTAAGAGTTCATGTTTACAGAGCTCAGAATTGGTGTCTAAAGTCTTTGAATCACGAGAATAGTTTTTGTGTTTACAATTTAGGAGGATTGGCTTTGGCGTTTTTTTTGTGTGAATCAGTCAAAATGGTGGCGGTTCCAGTAAATACTTCTAAGCAAACTGTCTAATTGTGGTAAAACTGTTAAAATACACAATGAGAGTTCCCAGAAATGATTAAGAACGTGTAATAAACCCCTCAAGTACACGTAAATAGATTCTTACTACATTTACTGTCGAATTCAACACGGAGGTTTCCAGTGGAAAGCTGTGAAATGACGAAAATACTGGTAATGTTTACAAGTACGGGTACTTCTGGTGGCGTTTTCACGGGACTGTGCTTTCAAATATTAAGAGTTCATGTTTACAGAGCTCAGAATTGGTGTCTAAAGCCTTTGAATGACGAGAATAGTGTTTTTGTTTACAATTTAGGAGGATTGGCTTTGGCGTTTTTTTTGTGTGAATCAGTTAAAATCGTGGCGGTTCCAGTAAATACTTCTAAGCAAACTGTCTAATTGTGGTAAAACTGTTAAAATACACAATGAGAGTTCCCAGAAATGATTAAGAACGTGTAATAAACATCTCAAGTACACATAAATAGATTCTTACTACATTTACTGTCGAATTCAATCACGGAGGTTTCCAGTGGAAAGGTGTGAAATGACGAAAATACTGGTAATGTTTACAAGTCCGGGTACTTCTGGTGGCGTTTTCACGGGACTGTGCTTTCAAATATTAAGAGTTCATGTTTACAGAGCTCAGAATTGGTGTCTAAAGCCTTTGAATCACGAGAATAGTTTTTGTGTTTACAATTTAGGAGGATTGGCTTTGGCGTTTTTTTTGTGTGAATCAGTCAAAATGGTGGCGGTTCCAGTAAATACTTCTAAGCAAACTGTCTAATTGTGGTAAAACTGTTAAAATACACAATGAGAGTTCCCAGAAATGATTAAGAACGTGTAATAAACCCCTCAAGTACACGTAAATAGATTCTTACTACATTTACTGTCGAATTCAACACGGAGGTTTCCAGTGGAAAGCTGTGAAATGACGAAAATACTGGTAATGTTTACAAGTACGGGTACTTCTGGTGGCGTTTTCACGGGACTGTGCTTTCAAATATTAAGAGTTCATGTTTACAGAGCTCAGAATTGGTGTCTAAAGCCTTTGAATGACGAGAATAGTGTTTTTGTTTACAATTTAGGAGGATTGGCTTTGGCGTTTTTTTTGTGTGAATCAGTTAAAATGGTGGCGGTTCCAGTAAATACTTCTAAGCAAACTGTCTAATTGTGGTAAAACTGTTAAAATACACAATGAGAGTTCCCAGAAATGATTAAGAACGTGTAATAAACATCTCAAGTACACATAAATAAATTCTTACTACATTTACTGTCGAATTCAATCACGGAGGTTTCCAGTGGAAAGGTGTGAAATGACGAAAATACTGGTAATGTTTACAAGTCCGGGTACTTCTGGTGGCGTTTTCACGGGACTGTGCTTTCAAATATTAAGAGTTCATGTTTACAGAGCTCAGAATTGGTGTCTAAAGTCTTTGAATCACGAGAATAGTTTTTGTGTTTACAATTTAGGAGGATTGGCTTTGGCGTTTTTTTTGTGTGAATCAGTCAAAATGGTGGCGGTTCCAGTAAATACTTCTAAGCAAACTGTCTAATTGTGGTAAAACTGTTAAAATACACAATGAGAGTTCCCAGAAATGATTAAGAACGTGTAATAAACCCCTCAAGTACACGTAAATAGATTCTTACTACATTTACTGTCGAATTCAACACGGAGGTTTCCAGTGGAAAGCTGTGAAATGACGAAAATACTGGTAATGTTTACAAGTACGGGTACTTCTGGTGGCGTTTTCACGGGACTGTGCTTTCAAATATTAAGAGTTCATGTTTACAGAGCTCAGAATTGGTGTCTAAAGCCTTTGAATGACGAGAATAGTGTTTTTGTTTACAATTTAGGAGGATTGGCTTTGGCGTTTTTTTTGTGTGAATCAGTTAAAATCGTGGCGGTTCCAGTAAATACTTCTAAGCAAACTGTCTAATTGTGGTAAAACTGTTAAAATACACAATGAGAGTTCCCAGAAATGATTAAGAACGTGTAATAAACATCTCAAGTACACATAAATAGATTCTTACTACATTTACTGTCGAATTCAATCACGGAGGTTTCCAGTGGAAAGGTGTGAAATGACGAAAATACTGGTAATGTTTACAAGTCCGGGTACTTCTGGTGGCGTTTTCACGGGACTGTGCTTTCAAATATTAAGAGTTCATGTTTACAGAGCTCAGAATTGGTGTCTAAAGCCTTTGAATCACGAGAATAGTTTTTGTGTTTACAATTTAGGAGGATTGGCTTTGGCGTTTTTTTTGTGTGAATCAGTCAAAATGGTGGCGGTTCCAGTAAATACTTCTAAGCAAACTGACTAATTGTGGTAAAACTGTTAAAATACACAATGAGAGTTCCCAGAAATGATTAAGAACGTGTAATAAACCCCTCAAGTACACGTAAATAGATTCTTACTACATTTACTGTCGAATTCAACACGGAGGTTTCCAGTGGAAAGCTGTGAAATGACGAAAATACTGGTAATGTTTACAAGTACGGGTACTTCTGGTGGCGTTTTCACGGGACTGTGCTTTCAAATATTAAGAGTTCATGTTTACAGAGCTCAGAATTGGTGTCGAAAGCCTTTAAATCACGAGAATAGTTTTTGTGTTTACAATTTAGGAGGATTGGCTTTGGCGTTTTTTTTGTGTGAATCAGTCAAAATGGTGGCGGTTCCAGTAAATACTTCTAAGCAAACTGTCTAATTGTGGTAAAACTGTTAAAATACACAATGAGAGTTCCCAGAAATGATTAAGAACGTGTAATAAACATCTCAAGTACACGTAAATAGATTCTTACTACATTTACTGTCGAATTCAACACGGAGGTTTCCAGTGGAAAGCTGTGAAATGACGAAAATACTGGTAATGTTTACAAGTACGGGTACTTCTCTTGGCGTTTTCACGGGACTGTGCTTTCAATTATTACGAGTTCATGTTTACAGAGCTCAGAATTGGTGTCTAAAGCCTTTGAATGACGAGAATAGTTTTTGTGTTTACAATTTAGGAGGATTGGCTTTGGCGTTTTTTTTGTGTGAATCAGTTAAAATGGTGGCGGTTCCAGTAAACAGTTCTAAGCAAACTGTCTAATTGTGGTAAAACTGTTAAAATACACAATGAGAGTTCCCAGAAATGATTAAGAACGTGTAATAAACATCTCAAGTACACGTAAATAGATTCTTACTACATTTACTGTCGAAATAAACACCGAGGTTTCCAGTGGAAAGCTGTGAAATGACGAAAATACTGGTAATGTTTACAAGTCCGGGTACTTCTGGTGGCGTTTTCACGGGACTGTGCTTTCAAATATTAAGAGTTCATGTTTACAGAGCTCAGAATTGGTGTCTAAAGCCTTTGAATGACGAGAATAGTGTTTTTGTTTACAATTTAGGAGGATTGGCTTTGGCGTTTTTTTTGTGTGAATCAGTTAAAATGGTGGCGGTTCCAGTAAATACTTCTAAGCAAACTGTCTAATTGTGGTAAAACTGTTAAAATACACAATGAGAGTTCCCAGAAATGATTAAGAACGTGTAATAAACCCCTCAAGTACACATAAATAAATTCTTACTACATTTACTGTCGAATTCAATCACGGAGGTTTCCAGTGGAAAGGTGTGAAATGACGAAAATACTGGTAATGTTTACAAGTCCGGGTACTTCTGGTGGCGTTTTCACGGGACTGTGCTTTCAAATATTAAGAGTTCATGTTTACAGAGCTCAGAATTGGTGTCTAAAGTCTTTGAATCACGAGAATAGTTTTTGTGTTTACAATTTAGGAGGATTGGCTTTGGCGTTTTTTTTGTGTGAATCAGTCAAAATGGTGGCGGTTCCAGTAAATACTTCTAAGCAAACTGTCTAATTGTGGTAAAACTGTTAAAATACACAATGAGAGTTCCCAGAAATGATTAAGAACGTGTAATAAACCCCTCAAGTACACGTAAATAGATTCTTACTACATTTACTGTCGAATTCAACACGGAGGTTTCCAGTGGAAAGCTGTGAAATGACGAAAATACTGGTAATGTTTACAAGTACGGGTACTTCTGGTGGCGTTTTCACGGGACTGTGCTTTCAAATATTAAGAGTTCATGTTTACAGAGCTCAGAATTGGTGTCGAAAGCCTTTAAATCACGAGAATAGTTTTTGTGTTTACAATTTAGGAGGATTGGCTTTGGCGTTTTTTTTGTGTGAATCAGTCAAAATGGTGGCGGTTCCAGTAAATACTTCTAAGCAAACTGTCTAATTGTGGTAAAACTGTTAAAATCCACAATGAGAGTTCCCAGAAATGATTAAGAACGTGTAATAAACATCTCAAGTACACGTAAATAGATTCTTACTACATTTACTGTCGAATTCAACACGGAGGTTTCCAGTGGAAAGCTGTGAAATGACGAAAATACTGGTAATGTTTACAAGTATGGGTACTTCTGGTGGCGTTTTCACGGGACTGTGCTTTCAAATATTAAGAGTTCATGTTTACAGAGCTAAGAATTGGTGTCTAAAGCCTTTGAATCACGAGAATAGTTTTTGTGTTTACAATTTAGGAGGATTGGCTTTGGCGTTTTTTTTGTGTGAATCAGTTAAAATGGTGGCGGTTCCAGTAAACAGTTCTAAGCAAACTGTCTAATTGTGGTAAAACTGTTAAAATACACAATGAGAGTTCCCAGAAATGATTAAGAACGTGTAATAAACATCTCAAGTACACGTAAATAGATTCTTACTACATTTACTGTCGAATTAAACACGGAGGTTTCCAGTGGAAAGCTGTGAAATGACGAAAATACTGGTAATGTTTACAAGTACGGGTACTTCTGGTGGCGTTTTCACGGGACTGTGCTTTCAAATATTAAGAGTTCATGTTTACAGAGCTCAGAATTGGTGTCTAAAGCCTTTGAATGACGAGAATAGTGTTTTTGTTTACAATTTAGGAGGATTGGCTTTGGCGTTTTTTTTGTGTGAATCAGTTAAAATGGTGGCGGTTCCAGTAAATACTTCTAAGCAAACTGTCTAATTGTGGTAAAACTGTTAAAATACACAATGAGAGTTCCCAGAAATGATTAAGAACGTGTAATAAACATCTCAAGTACACATAAATAGATTCTTACTACATTTACTGTCGAATTCAATCACGGAGGTTTCCAGTGGAAAGGTGTGAAATGACGAAAATACTGGTAATGTTTACAAGTCCGGGTACTTCTGGTGGCGTTTTCAAGGGACTGTGCTTTCAAATATTAAGAGTTCATGTTTACAGAGCTCAGAATTGGTGTCTAAAGCCTTTGAATCACGAGAATAGTTTTTGTGTTTACAATTTAGGAGGATTGGCTTTGGCGTTTTTTTTGTGTGAATCAGTCAAAATGGTGGCGGTTCCAGTAAATACTTCTAAGCAAACTGTCTAATTGTGGTAAAACTGTTAAAATACACAATGAGAGTTCCCAGAAATGATTAAGGACGTGTAATAAACCCCTCAAGTACACGTAAATAGATTCTTACTACATTTACTGTCGAATTCAACACGGAGGTTTCCAGTGGAAAGCTGTGAAATGACGAAAATACTGGTAATGTTTACAAGTACGGGTACTTCTGGTGGCGTTTTCACGGGACTGTGCTTTCAAATATTAAGAGTTCATGTTTACAGAGCTCAGAATTGGTGTCGAAAGCCTTTAAATCACGAGAATAGTTTTTGTGTTTACAATTTAGGAGGATTGGCTTTGGCGTTTTTTTTTGTGTGAATCAGTCAAAATGGTGGCGGTTCCAGTAAATACTTCTAAGCAAACTGTCTAATTGTGGTAAAACTGTTAAAATACACAATGAGAGTTCCCAGAAATGATTAAGAACGTGTAATAAACATCTCAAGTACACGTAAATAGATTCTTACTACATTTACTGTCGAATTCAACACGGAGGTTTCCAGTGGAAAGCTGTGAAATGACGGAAATACTGGTAATGTTTACAAGTACGGGTACTTCTGGTGGCGTTTTCACGGGACTGTGCTTTCAAATATTAAGAGTTCATGTTTACAGAGCTAAGAATTGGTGTCTAAAGCCTTTGAATCACGAGAATAGTTTTTGTGTTTACAATTTAGGAGGATTGGCTTTGGCGTTTTTTTTGTGTGAATCAGTCAAAATGGTGGCGGTTCCAGTAAATACTTCTAAGCAAACTGTCTAATTGTGGTAAAACTGTTAAAATACACAATGAGAGTTCCCAGAAATGATTAAGAACGTGTAATTAACATCTCAAGTACACGTAAATAGATTCTTACTACATTTACTGTCGAATTCAACACGGAGGTTTCCAGTGGAAAGCTGTGAAATGATGAAAATACTGGTAATGTTTACAAGTACGGGTACTTCTGGTGGCGTTTTCACGGGACTGTGCTTTCAAATATTAAGAGTTCATGTTTACAGAGCTCAGAATTGGTGTCTAAAGCCTTTGAATCACGAGAAAATTTTTTGTGTTTACAATTTAGGAGGATTGGCTTTGGCGTTTTTTTTTGTGTGAATCAGTTAAAATGGTGGCGGTTCCAGGAAATACTTCTAAGCAAACTGTCTAATTGTGGTAAAGCTGTTAAAATACACAATGAGAGTTCCCAGAAATGATTAAGAACGTGTAATAAACATCTCAAGTACACGTAAATAGATTCTTACTACATTTACTGTCGAATTCAATCACGGAGGTTTCCAGTGGAAAGCTGTGAAATGACGAAAATACTGGTAATGTTTACAAGTCCGGGTACTTCTGGTGGCGTTTTCACGGGACTGTGCTTTCAAATATTAAGAGTTCATGTTTACAGAGCTCAGAATTGGTGTCTAAAGCCTTTAAATCACGAGAATAGTTTTTGTGTTTACAATTTAGGAGGATTGGCTTTGGCGTTTTTTTTGTGTGAATCAGTCAAAATGGTGGCGGTTCCAGTAAATAATTCTAAGCAAACTGTCTAATTGTGGTAAAACTGTTAAAATACACAATGAGAGTTCCCAGAAATGATTAAGAACGTGTAATAAACATCTCAAGTACACGTAAATAGATTCTTACTACATTTACTGTTGAATTCAACACGGAGGTTTCCAGTGGAAAGCTGTGAAATGACGAAAATACTGGTAATGTTTACAAGTACGGGTACTTCTGGTGGCGTTTTCACGGGACTGTGCTTTCAAATATTAAGAGTTCATGTTTACAGAGCTAAGAATTGGTGTCTAAAGCCTTTGAATCACGAGAATAGTTTTTGTGTTTACAATTTAGGAGGATTGGCTTTGGCGTTTTTTTTGTGTGAATCAGTCAAAATGGTGGCGGTTCCAGTAAATACTTCTAAGCAAACTGTCTAATTGTGGTAAAACTGTTAAAATACACAATGAGAGTTCCCAGAAATGATTAAGAACGTGTAATAAACATCTCAAGTACACGTAAATAGATTCTTACTACATTTACTGTCGAATTCAACACGGAGGTTTCCAGTGGAAAGCTGTGAAATGACGAAAATACTGGTAATGTTTACAAGTACGGGTACTTCTGGTGGCGTTTTCACGGGACTGTGCTTTCAAATATTAAGAGTTCATGTTTACAGAGCTAAGAATTGGTGTCTAAAGCCTTTGAATCACGAGAATAGTTTTTGTGTTTACAATTTTGGAGGATTGGCTTTGGCGTTTTTTTTGTGTGAATCAGTCAAAATGGTGGCGGTTCCAGTAAATACTTCTAAGCAAACTGTCTAATTGTGGTAAAACTGTTAAAATACACAATGAGAGTTCCCAGAAATGATTAAGAACGTGTAATAAACATCTCAAGTACACGTAAATAGATTCTTACTACATTTACTGTCGAATTCAACACGGAGGTTTCCAGTGGAAAGCTGTGAAATGATGAAAATACTGGTAATGTTTACAAGTACGGGTACTTCTGGTAGCGTTTTCACGGGACTGTGCTTTCAAATATTAAGAGTTCATGTGTACAGAGCTAAGAATTGGTGTCTAAAGCCTTTGAATGACGAGAATAGTTTTTGTGTTTACAATTTAGGAGGATTGGCTTTGGCGTTTTTTTTGTGTGAATCAGTTAAAATGGTGGCGGTTCCAGTAAATACTTCTAAGCAAACTGTCTAATTGTGGTAAAACTGTTAAAATACACAATGAGAGTTCCCAGAAATGATTAAGAACGTGTAATAAACATCTCAAGTACACATAAATAGATTCTTACTACATTTACTGTCGAATTCAATCACGGAGGTTTCCAGTGGAAAGGTGTGAAATGACGAAAATACTGGTAATGTTTACAAGTCCGGGTACTTCTGGTGGCGTTTTCAAGGGACTGTGCTTTCAAATATTAAGAGTTCATGTTTACAGAGCTCAGAATTGGTGTCTAAAGCCTTTGAATCACGAGAATAGTTTTTGTGTTTACAATTTTGGAGGATTGGCTTTGGCGTTTTTTTTGTGTGAATCAGTCAAAATGGTGGCGGTTCCAGTAAATACTTCTAAGCAAACTGTCTAATTGTGGTAAAACTGTTAAAATACACAATGAGAGTTCCCAGAAATGATTAAGAACGTGTAATAAACATCTCAAGTACACGTAAATAGATTCTTACTACATTTACTGTCGAATTCAACACGGAGGTTTCCAGTGGAAAGCTGTGAAATGATGAAAATACTGGTAATGTTTACAAGTACGGGTACTTCTGGTAGCGTTTTCACGGGACTGTGCTTTCAAATATTAAGAGTTCATGTGTACAGAGCTAAGAATTGGTGTCTAAAGCCTTTGAATGACGAGAATAGTTTTTGTGTTTACAATTTAGGAGGATTGGCTTTGGCGTTTTTTTTGTGTGAATCAGTTAAAATGGTGGCGGTTCCAGTAAATACTTCTAAGCAAACTGTCTAATTGTGGTAAAACTGTTAAAATACACAATGAGAGTTCCCAGAAATGATTAAGAACGTGTAATAAACCCCTCAAGTACACGTAAATAGATTCTTACTACATTTACTGTCGAATTCAACACGGAGGTTTCCAGTGGAAAGCTGTGAAATGACGAAAATACTGGTAATGTTTACAAGTACGGGTACTTCTGGTGGCGTTTTCACGGGACTGTGCTTTCAAATATTAAGAGTTCATGTTTACAGAGCTCAGAATTGGTGTCGAAAGCCTTTAAATCACGAGAATAGTTTTTGTGTTTACAATTTAGGAGGATTGGCTTTGGCGTTTTTTTTGTGTGAATCAGTCAAAATGGTGGCGGTTCCAGTAAATACTTCTAAGCAAACTGTCTAATTGTGGTAAAACTGTTAAAATACACAATGAGAGTTCCCAGAAATGATTAAGAACGTGTAATAAACATCTCAAGTACACGTAAATAGATTCTTACTACATTTACTGTCGAATTCAACACGGAGGTTTCCAGTGGAAAGCTGTGAAATGACGAAAATACTGGTAATGTTTACAAGTACGGGTACTTCTCTTGGCGTTTTCACGGGACTGTGCTTTCAATTATTACGAGTTCATGTTTACAGAGCTCAGAATTGGTGTCTAAAGCCTTTGAATGACGAGAATAGTTTTTGTGTTTACAATTTAGGAGGATTGGCTTTGGCGTTTTTTTTGTGTGAATCAGTTAAAATGGTGGCGGTTCCAGTAAACAGTTCTAAGCAAACTGTCTAATTGTGGTAAAACTGTTAAAATACACAATGAGAGTTCCCAGAAATGATTAAGAACGTGTAATAAACATCTCAAGTACACGTAAATAGATTCTTACTACATTTACTGTCGAAATAAACACCGAGGTTTCCAGTGGAAAGCTGTGAAATGACGAAAATACTGGTAATGTTTACAAGTCCGGGTACTTCTGGTGGCGTTTTCACGGGACTGTGCTTTCAAATATTAAGAGTTCATGTTTACAGAGCTCAGAATTGGTGTCTAAAGCCTTTGAATGACGAGAATAGTGTTTTTGTTTACAATTTAGGAGGATTGGCTTTGGCGTTTTTTTTGTGTGAATCAGTTAAAATGGTGGCGGTTCCAGTAAATACTTCTAAGCAAACTGTCTAATTGTGGTAAAACTGTTAAAATACACAATGAGAGTTCCCAGAAATGATTAAGAACGTGTAATAAACCCCTCAAGTACACATAAATAAATTCTTACTACATTTACTGTCGAATTCAATCACGGAGGTTTCCAGTGGAAAGGTGTGAAATGACGAAAATACTGGTAATGTTTACAAGTCCGGGTACTTCTGGTGGCGTTTTCACGGGACTGTGCTTTCAAATATTAAGAGTTCATGTTTACAGAGCTCAGAATTGGTGTCTAAAGTCTTTGAATCACGAGAATAGTTTTTGTGTTTACAATTTAGGAGGATTGGCTTTGGCGTTTTTTTTGTGTGAATCAGTCAAAATGGTGGCGGTTCCAGTAAATACTTCTAAGCAAACTGTCTAATTGTGGTAAAACTGTTAAAATACACAATGAGAGTTCCCAGAAATGATTAAGAACGTGTAATAAACCCCTCAAGTACACGTAAATAGATTCTTACTACATTTACTGTCGAATTCAACACGGAGGTTTCCAGTGGAAAGCTGTGAAATGACGAAAATACTGGTAATGTTTACAAGTACGGGTACTTCTGGTGGCGTTTTCACGGGACTGTGCTTTCAAATATTAAGAGTTCATGTTTACAGAGCTCAGAATTGGTGTCGAAAGCCTTTAAATCACGAGAATAGTTTTTGTGTTTACAATTTAGGAGGATTGGCTTTGGCGTTTTTTTTGTGTGAATCAGTCAAAATGGTGGCGGTTCCAGTAAATACTTCTAAGCAAACTGTCTAATTGTGGTAAAACTGTTAAAATCCACAATGAGAGTTCCCAGAAATGATTAAGAACGTGTAATAAACATCTCAAGTACACGTAAATAGATTCTTACTACATTTACTGTCGAATTCAACACGGAGGTTTCCAGTGGAAAGCTGTGAAATGACGAAAATACTGGTAATGTTTACAAGTATGGGTACTTCTGGTGGCGTTTTCACGGGACTGTGCTTTCAAATATTAAGAGTTCATGTTTACAGAGCTAAGAATTGGTGTCTAAAGCCTTTGAATCACGAGAATAGTTTTTGTGTTTACAATTTAGGAGGATTGGCTTTGGCGTTTTTTTTGTGTGAATCAGTTAAAATGGTGGCGGTTCCAGTAAACAGTTCTAAGCAAACTGTCTAATTGTGGTAAAACTGTTAAAATACACAATGAGAGTTCCCAGAAATGATTAAGAACGTGTAATAAACATCTCAAGTACACGTAAATAGATTCTTACTACATTTACTGTCGAATTAAACACGGAGGTTTCCAGTGGAAAGCTGTGAAATGACGAAAATACTGGTAATGTTTACAAGTACGGGTACTTCTGGTGGCGTTTTCACGGGACTGTGCTTTCAAATATTAAGAGTTCATGTTTACAGAGCTCAGAATTGGTGTCTAAAGCCTTTGAATGACGAGAATAGTGTTTTTGTTTACAATTTAGGAGGATTGGCTTTGGCGTTTTTTTTGTGTGAATCAGTTAAAATGGTGGCGGTTCCAGTAAATACTTCTAAGCAAACTGTCTAATTGTGGTAAAACTGTTAAAATACACAATGAGAGTTCCCAGAAATGATTAAGAACGTGTAATAAACATCTCAAGTACACATAAATAGATTCTTACTACATTTACTGTCGAATTCAATCACGGAGGTTTCCAGTGGAAAGGTGTGAAATGACGAAAATACTGGTAATGTTTACAAGTCCGGGTACTTCTGGTGGCGTTTTCAAGGGACTGTGCTTTCAAATATTAAGAGTTCATGTTTACAGAGCTCAGAATTGGTGTCTAAAGCCTTTGAATCACGAGAATAGTTTTTGTGTTTACAATTTAGGAGGATTGGCTTTGGCGTTTTTTTTGTGTGAATCAGTCAAAATGGTGGCGGTTCCAGTAAATACTTCTAAGCAAACTGTCTAATTGTGGTAAAACTGTTAAAATACACAATGAGAGTTCCCAGAAATGATTAAGGACGTGTAATAAACCCCTCAAGTACACGTAAATAGATTCTTACTACATTTACTGTCGAATTCAACACGGAGGTTTCCAGTGGAAAGCTGTGAAATGACGAAAATACTGGTAATGTTTACAAGTACGGGTACTTCTGGTGGCGTTTTCACGGGACTGTGCTTTCAAATATTAAGAGTTCATGTTTACAGAGCTCAGAATTGGTGTCGAAAGCCTTTAAATCACGAGAATAGTTTTTGTGTTTACAATTTAGGAGGATTGGCTTTGGCGTTTTTTTTTGTGTGAATCAGTCAAAATGGTGGCGGTTCCAGTAAATACTTCTAAGCAAACTGTCTAATTGTGGTAAAACTGTTAAAATACACAATGAGAGTTCCCAGAAATGATTAAGAACGTGTAATAAACATCTCAAGTACACGTAAATAGATTCTTACTACATTTACTGTCGAATTCAACACGGAGGTTTCCAGTGGAAAGCTGTGAAATGACGGAAATACTGGTAATGTTTACAAGTACGGGTACTTCTGGTGGCGTTTTCACGGGACTGTGCTTTCAAATATTAAGAGTTCATGTTTACAGAGCTAAGAATTGGTGTCTAAAGCCTTTGAATCACGAGAATAGTTTTTGTGTTTACAATTTAGGAGGATTGGCTTTGGCGTTTTTTTTGTGTGAATCAGTCAAAATGGTGGCGGTTCCAGTAAATACTTCTAAGCAAACTGTCTAATTGTGGTAAAACTGTTAAAATACACAATGAGAGTTCCCAGAAATGATTAAGAACGTGTAATTAACATCTCAAGTACACGTAAATAGATTCTTACTACATTTACTGTCGAATTCAACACGGAGGTTTCCAGTGGAAAGCTGTGAAATGATGAAAATACTGGTAATGTTTACAAGTACGGGTACTTCTGGTGGCGTTTTCACGGGACTGTGCTTTCAAATATTAAGAGTTCATGTTTACAGAGCTCAGAATTGGTGTCTAAAGCCTTTGAATCACGAGAAAATTTTTTGTGTTTACAATTTAGGAGGATTGGCTTTGGCGTTTTTTTTTGTGTGAATCAGTTAAAATGGTGGCGGTTCCAGGAAATACTTCTAAGCAAACTGTCTAATTGTGGTAAAGCTGTTAAAATACACAATGAGAGTTCCCAGAAATGATTAAGAACGTGTAATAAACATCTCAAGTACACGTAAATAGATTCTTACTACATTTACTGTCGAATTCAATCACGGAGGTTTCCAGTGGAAAGCTGTGAAATGACGAAAATACTGGTAATGTTTACAAGTCCGGGTACTTCTGGTGGCGTTTTCACGGGACTGTGCTTTCAAATATTAAGAGTTCATGTTTACAGAGCTCAGAATTGGTGTCTAAAGCCTTTGAATGACGAGAATAGTGTTTTTGTTTACAATTTAGGAGGATTGGCTTTGGCGTTTTTTTTGTGTGAATCAGTTAAAATGGTGGCGGTTCCAGTAAATACTTCTAAGCAAACTGTCTAATTGTGGTAAAACTGTTAAAATACACAATGAGAGTTCCCAGAAATGATTAAGAACGTGTAATAAACCCCTCAAGTACACATAAATAAATTCTTACTACATTTACTGTCGAATTCAATCACGGAGGTTTCCAGTGGAAAGGTGTGAAATGACGAAAATACTGGTAATGTTTACAAGTCCGGGTACTTCTGGTGGCGTTTTCACGGGACTGTGCTTTCAAATATTAAGAGTTCATGTTTACAGAGCTCAGAATTGGTGTCTAAAGTCTTTGAATCACGAGAATAGTTTTTGTGTTTACAATTTAGGAGGATTGGCTTTGGCGTTTTTTTTGTGTGAATCAGTCAAAATGGTGGCGGTTCCAGTAAATACTTCTAAGCAAACTGTCTAATTGTGGTAAAACTGTTAAAATACACAATGAGAGTTCCCAGAAATGATTAAGAACGTGTAATAAACCCCTCAAGTACACGTAAATAGATTCTTACTACATTTACTGTCGAATTCAACACGGAGGTTTCCAGTGGAAAGCTGTGAAATGACGAAAATACTGGTAATGTTTACAAGTACGGGTACTTCTGGTGGCGTTTTCACGGGACTGTGCTTTCAAATATTAAGAGTTCATGTTTACAGAGCTCAGAATTGGTGTCGAAAGCCTTTAAATCACGAGAATAGTTTTTGTGTTTACAATTTAGGAGGATTGGCTTTGGCGTTTTTTTTGTGTGAATCAGTCAAAATGGTGGCGGTTCCAGTAAATACTTCTAAGCAAACTGTCTAATTGTGGTAAAACTGTTAAAATCCACAATGAGAGTTCCCAGAAATGATTAAGAACGTGTAATAAACATCTCAAGTACACGTAAATAGATTCTTACTACATTTACTGTCGAATTCAACACGGAGGTTTCCAGTGGAAAGCTGTGAAATGACGAAAATACTGGTAATGTTTACAAGTATGGGTACTTCTGGTGGCGTTTTCACGGGACTGTGCTTTCAAATATTAAGAGTTCATGTTTACAGAGCTAAGAATTGGTGTCTAAAGCCTTTGAATCACGAGAATAGTTTTTGTGTTTACAATTTAGGAGGATTGGCTTTGGCGTTTTTTTTGTGTGAATCAGTTAAAATGGTGGCGGTTCCAGTAAACAGTTCTAAGCAAACTGTCTAATTGTGGTAAAACTGTTAAAATACACAATGAGAGTTCCCAGAAATGATTAAGAACGTGTAATAAACATCTCAAGTACACGTAAATAGATTCTTACTACATTTACTGTCGAATTAAACACGGAGGTTTCCAGTGGAAAGCTGTGAAATGACGAAAATACTGGTAATGTTTACAAGTACGGGTACTTCTGGTGGCGTTTTCACGGGACTGTGCTTTCAAATATTAAGAGTTCATGTTTACAGAGCTCAGAATTGGTGTCTAAAGCCTTTGAATGACGAGAATAGTGTTTTTGTTTACAATTTAGGAGGATTGGCTTTGGCGTTTTTTTTGTGTGAATCAGTTAAAATGGTGGCGGTTCCAGTAAATACTTCTAAGCAAACTGTCTAATTGTGGTAAAACTGTTAAAATACACAATGAGAGTTCCCAGAAATGATTAAGAACGTGTAATAAACATCTCAAGTACACATAAATAGATTCTTACTACATTTACTGTCGAATTCAATCACGGAGGTTTCCAGTGGAAAGGTGTGAAATGACGAAAATACTGGTAATGTTTACAAGTCCGGGTACTTCTGGTGGCGTTTTCAAGGGACTGTGCTTTCAAATATTAAGAGTTCATGTTTACAGAGCTCAGAATTGGTGTCTAAAGCCTTTGAATCACGAGAATAGTTTTTGTGTTTACAATTTAGGAGGATTGGCTTTGGCGTTTTTTTTGTGTGAATCAGTCAAAATGGTGGCGGTTCCAGTAAATACTTCTAAGCAAACTGTCTAATTGTGGTAAAACTGTTAAAATACACAATGAGAGTTCCCAGAAATGATTAAGGACGTGTAATAAACCCCTCAAGTACACGTAAATAGATTCTTACTACATTTACTGTCGAATTCAACACGGAGGTTTCCAGTGGAAAGCTGTGAAATGACGAAAATACTGGTAATGTTTACAAGTACGGGTACTTCTGGTGGCGTTTTCACGGGACTGTGCTTTCAAATATTAAGAGTTCATGTTTACAGAGCTCAGAATTGGTGTCGAAAGCCTTTAAATCACGAGAATAGTTTTTGTGTTTACAATTTAGGAGGATTGGCTTTGGCGTTTTTTTTTGTGTGAATCAGTCAAAATGGTGGCGGTTCCAGTAAATACTTCTAAGCAAACTGTCTAATTGTGGTAAAACTGTTAAAATACACAATGAGAGTTCCCAGAAATGATTAAGAACGTGTAATAAACATCTCAAGTACACGTAAATAGATTCTTACTACATTTACTGTCGAATTCAACACGGAGGTTTCCAGTGGAAAGCTGTGAAATGACGGAAATACTGGTAATGTTTACAAGTACGGGTACTTCTGGTGGCGTTTTCACGGGACTGTGCTTTCAAATATTAAGAGTTCATGTTTACAGAGCTAAGAATTGGTGTCTAAAGCCTTTGAATCACGAGAATAGTTTTTGTGTTTACAATTTAGGAGGATTGGCTTTGGCGTTTTTTTTGTGTGAATCAGTCAAAATGGTGGCGGTTCCAGTAAATACTTCTAAGCAAACTGTCTAATTGTGGTAAAACTGTTAAAATACACAATGAGAGTTCCCAGAAATGATTAAGAACGTGTAATTAACATCTCAAGTACACGTAAATAGATTCTTACTACATTTACTGTCGAATTCAACACGGAGGTTTCCAGTGGAAAGCTGTGAAATGATGAAAATACTGGTAATGTTTACAAGTACGGGTACTTCTGGTGGCGTTTTCACGGGACTGTGCTTTCAAATATTAAGAGTTCATGTTTACAGAGCTCAGAATTGGTGTCTAAAGCCTTTGAATCACGAGAAAATTTTTTGTGTTTACAATTTAGGAGGATTGGCTTTGGCGTTTTTTTTTGTGTGAATCAGTTAAAATGGTGGCGGTTCCAGGAAATACTTCTAAGCAAACTGTCTAATTGTGGTAAAGCTGTTAAAATACACAATGAGAGTTCCCAGAAATGATTAAGAACGTGTAATAAACATCTCAAGTACACGTAAATAGATTCTTACTACATTTACTGTCGAATTCAATCACGGAGGTTTCCAGTGGAAAGCTGTGAAATGACGAAAATACTGGTAATGTTTACAAGTCCGGGTACTTCTGGTGGCGTTTTCACGGGACTGTGCTTTCAAATATTAAGAGTTCATGTTTACAGAGCTCAGAATTGGTGTCTAAAGCCTTTAAATCACGAGAATAGTTTTTGTGTTTACAATTTAGGAGGATTGGCTTTGGCGTTTTTTTTGTGTGAATCAGTCAAAATGGTGGCGGTTCCAGTAAATAATTCTAAGCAAACTGTCTAATTGTGGTAAAACTGTTAAAATACACAATGAGAGTTCCCAGAAATGATTAAGAACGTGTAATAAACATCTCAAGTACACGTAAATAGATTCTTACTACATTTACTGTTGAATTCAACACGGAGGTTTCCAGTGGAAAGCTGTGAAATGACGAAAATACTGGTAATGTTTACAAGTACGGGTACTTCTGGTGGCGTTTTCACGGGACTGTGCTTTCAAATATTAAGAGTTCATGTTTACAGAGCTAAGAATTGGTGTCTAAAGCCTTTGAATCACGAGAATAGTTTTTGTGTTTACAATTTAGGAGGATTGGCTTTGGCGTTTTTTTTGTGTGAATCAGTCAAAATGGTGGCGGTTCCAGTAAATACTTCTAAGCAAACTGTCTAATTGTGGTAAAACTGTTAAAATACACAATGAGAGTTCCCAGAAATGATTAAGAACGTGTAATAAACATCTCAAGTACACGTAAATAGATTCTTACTACATTTACTGTCGAATTCAACACGGAGGTTTCCAGTGGAAAGCTGTGAAATGACGAAAATACTGGTAATGTTTACAAGTACGGGTACTTCTGGTGGCGTTTTCACGGGACTGTGCTTTCAAATATTAAGAGTTCATGTTTACAGAGCTAAGAATTGGTGTCTAAAGCCTTTGAATCACGAGAATAGTTTTTGTGTTTACAATTTTGGAGGATTGGCTTTGGCGTTTTTTTTGTGTGAATCAGTCAAAATGGTGGCGGTTCCAGTAAATACTTCTAAGCAAACTGTCTAATTGTGGTAAAACTGTTAAAATACACAATGAGAGTTCCCAGAAATGATTAAGAACGTGTAATAAACATCTCAAGTACACGTAAATAGATTCTTACTACATTTACTGTCGAATTCAACACGGAGGTTTCCAGTGGAAAGCTGTGAAATGATGAAAATACTGGTAATGTTTACAAGTACGGGTACTTCTGGTGGCGTTTTCACGGGACTGTGCTTTCAAATATTAAGAGTTCATGTGTACAGAGCTAAGAATTGGTGTCTAAAGCCTTTGAATGACGAGAATAGTTTTTGTGTTTACAATTTAGGAGGATTGGCTTTGGCGTTTTTTTTGTGTGAATCAGTTAAAATGGTGGCGGTTCCAGTAAATACTTCTAAGCAAACTGTCTAATTGTGGTAAAACTGTTAAAATACACAATGAGAGTTCCCAGAAATGATTAAGAACGTGTAATAAACCCCTCAAGTACACGTAAATAGATTCTTACTACATTTACTGTCGAATTCAATCACGGAGGTTTCCAGTGGAAAGCTGTGAAATGACGAAAATACTGGTAATGTTTACAAGTCCGGGTACTTCGGGTGGCGTTTTCACGGGACTGTGCTTTCAATTATTACGAGTTCATGTTTACAGAGCTCAGAATTGGTGTCTAAAGCCTTTGAATGACGAGAATAGTGTTTTTGTTTACAATTTAGGAGGATTGGCTTTGGCGTTTTTTTTGTGTGAATCAGTTAAAATGGTGGCGGTTCCAGTAAATACTTCTAAGCAAACTGTCTAATTGTGGTAAAACTGTTAAAATACACAATGAGAGTTCCCAGAAATGATTAAGAACGTGTAATAAACATCTCAAGTACACGTAAATAGATTCTTACTACATTTACTGTCGAATTCAACACGGAGGTTTCCAGTGGAAAGCTGTGAAATGACGAAAATACTGGTAATGTTTACAACTACGGGTACTTCTGGTGGCGTTTTCACGGGACTGTGCTTTCAAATATTAAGAGTTCATGTTTACAGAGCTAAGAATTGGTGTCTAAAGCCTTTGAATCACGAGAATAGTTTTTGTGTTTACAATTGAGGAGGATTGGCTTTGGCGTTTTTTTTGGTGAATCAGTCAAAATGGTGGCGGTTCCAGTAAATACTTCTAAGCAAACTGTCTAATTGTGGTAAAACTGTTAAAATACACAATGAGAGTTCCCAGAAATGATTAAGAACGTGTAATAAACCCTCAAGAACACGTAAATAGATTCTTGCTACATTTACTGTCGAATTCAATCACGGAGGTTTCCAGTGGAAAGCTTTGAAATGACGAAAATACTGGTAATGTTTACAAGTCCAGGTACTTCGGGTGGCGTTTTCACGGGACTGTGCTTTCAATTATTACGAGTTCATGTTTACAGAGCTCAGAATTGGTGTCTAAAGCCTTTGAATCACGAGAATAGTTTTTGTGTTTACAATTTAGGAGGATTGGCTTTGGCGGTTTTTTTTGTGTGAATCAGTTAAAATGGTGGCGGTTCCAGTAAATACTTCTAAGCAAACTGTCTAATTGTGGTAAAACTGTTAAAATACACAATGAGAGTTCCCAGAAATGATTAAGAACGTGTAATAAACATCTCAAGTACACGTAAATAGATTCTTACTACATTTACTGTCGAATTCAATCACGGAGGTTTCCAGTGGAAAGCTGTGAAATGACGAAAATACTGGTAATGTTTACAAGTCCGGGTACTTCTGGTGGCGTTTTCACGGGACTGTGCTTTCAAATATTAAGAGTTCATGTTTACAGAGCTCAGAATTGGTGTCTAAAGCCTTTGAATCACGAGAATAGTTTTTGTGTTTACAATTGAGGAGGATTGGCTTTGGCGTTTTTTTTGGTGAATCAGTCAAAATGGTGGCGGTTCCAGTAAATACTTCTAAGCAAACTGTCTAATTGTGGTAAAACTGTTAAAATACACAATGAGAGTTCCCAGAAATGATTAAGAACGTGTAATAAACCCCTCAAGAACTCGTAAATAGATTCTTGCTACATTTACTGTCGAATTCAATCACGGAGGTTTCCAGTGGAAAGCTTTGAAATGACGAAAATACTGGTAATGTTTACAAGTCTGGGTACTTCGGGTGGCGTTTTCACGGGGCTGTGCTTTCAATTATTACGAGTTCATGTTTACAGAGCTCAGAATTGGTGTCTAAAGCCTTTGAATCACGAGAATAGTTTTTGTGTTTACAATTTAGGAGGATTGGCTTTGGCGGTTTTTTTTGTGCGAATCAGTTAAAATGGTGGCGGTTCCAGTAAATACTTCTAAGCAAACTGTCTAATTGTGGTAAAACTGTTAAAATACACAATGAGAGTTCCCAGAAATGATTAAGAACGTGTAATAAACATCTCAAGTACACGTAAATAGATTCTTACTACATTTACTGTCGAATTCAACACGGAGGTTTCCAGTGGAAAGCTGTGAAATGACGAAAATACTGGTAATGTTTACAAGTCCGGGTACTTCTGGTGGCGTTTTCACGGGACTGTGCTTTCAATTATTACGAGTTCATGTTTACAGAGCTCAGAATTGGTGTCTAAAGCCTTTGAATGATGAGAATAGTGTTTTTGTTTACAATTTAGGAGGCTAGGCTTTGGCGTTTTTTTTGTGTGAATCAGTTAAAATGGTGGCGGTTCCAGTAAATACTTCTAAGCAAACTGTCTAATTGTGGTAAAACTGTTAAAATACACAATGAGAGTTCCCAGAAATGATTAAGAACGTGTAATAAACATCTCAAGTACACATAAATAGATTCTTACTACATTTACTATCGAATTCAATCACGGAGGTTTCCAGTGGAAAGGTGTGAAATGACGAAAATACTGGTAATGTTTACAAGTCCGGGTACTTCTGGTGGCGTTTTCACGGGACTGTGCTTTCAAATATTAAGAGTTCATGTTTACAGAGCTCAGAATTGGTGTCTAAAGCCTTTAAATCACGAGAATAGTTTTTGTGTTTACAATTTAGGAGGATTGGCTTTGGCGTTTTTTTTGTGTGAATCAGTCAAAATGGTGGCGGTTCCAGTAAATACTTCTAAGCAAACTGTCTAATTGTGGTAAAACTGTTAAAATACACAATGAGAGTTCCCAGAAATGATTAAGAACGTGTAATAAACCCCTCAAGTACACGTAAATAGATTCTTACTACATTTACTGTCGAATTCAACACGGAGGTTTCCAGTGGAAAGCTGTGAAATGACGAAAATACTGGTAATGTTTACAAGTCCGGGTACTTCTGGTGGCGTTTTCACAGGACTGTGCTTTCAATTATTACGAGTTCATGTTTACAGAGCTCAGAATTGGTGTCTAAAGCCTTTGAATCACGAGAATAGTTTTTGTGTTTACAATTTAGGAGGATTGGCTTTGGCGGTTTTTTTTGTGTGAATCAGTTAAAATGGTGGCGGTTCCAGTAAATACTTCTAAGCAAACTGTCTAATTGTGGTAAAACTGTTAAAATACACAATGAGAGTTCCCAGAAATGATTAAGAACGTGTAATAAACCCCTCAAGTACACGTAAATAGATTCTTACTACATTTACTGTCGAATTCAATCACGGAGGTTTCCAGTGGAAAGCTGTGAAATGACGAAAATACTGGTAATGTTTACAAGTCCGGGTACTTCTGGTGGCGTTTTCACGGGACTGTGCTTTCAAATATTAAGAGTTCATGTTTACAGAGCTCAGAATTGGTGTCTAAAGCCTTTGAATCACGAGAATAGTTTTTGTGTTTACAATTTAGGAGGATTGGCTTTGGCGGTTTTTTTTGTGCGAATCAGTTAAAATGGTGGCGGTTCCAGTAAATACTTCTAAGCAAACTGTCTAATTGTGGTAAAACTGTTAAAATACACAATGAGAGTTCCCAGAAATGATTAAGAACGTGTAATAAACATCTCAAGTACACGTAAATAGATTCTTACTACATTTACTGTCGAATTCAACACGGAGGTTTCCAGTGGAAAGCTGTGAAATGACGAAAATACTGGTAATGTTTACAAGTCCGGGTACTTCTGGTGGCGTTTTCACGGGACTGTGCTTTCAATTATTACGAGTTCATGTTTACAGAGCTCAGAATTGGTGTCTAAAGCCTTTGAATCACGAGAATAGTTTTTGTGTTTACAATTTAGGAGGATTGGCTTTGGCGGGTTTTTTTGTGTGAATCAGTTAAAATGGTGGCGGTTCCAGTAAATACTTCTCAGCAAACTGTCTAATTGTGGTAAAACTGTTAAAATACACAATGAGAGTTCCCAGAAATGATTAAGAACGTGTAATAAACATCTCAAGTACACGTAAATAGATTCTTACTACATTTACTGTCGAATTAAACACGGAGGTTTCCAGTGGAAAGCTGTGAAATGACGAAAATACTGGTAATGTTTACAAGTACGGGTACTTCTGGTGGCGTTTTCACGGGACTGTGCTTTCAAATATTAAGAGTTCATGTTTACAGAGCTCAGAATTGGTGTCTAAAGCCTTTGAATGATGAGAATAGTGTTTTTGTTTACAATTTAGGAGGCTTGGCTTTGGCGTTTTTTTTGTGTGAATCAGTTAAAATGGTGGCGGTTCCAGTAAATACTTCTAAGCAAACTGTCTAATTGTGGTAAAACTGTTAAAATACACAATGAGAGTTCCCAGAAATGATTAAGAACGTGTAATAAACATCTCAAGTACACATAAATAGATTCTTACTACATTTACTGTCGAATTCAATCACGGAGGTTTCCAGTGGAAAGGTGTGAAATGACGAAAATACTGGTAATGTTTACAAGTCCGGGTACTTCTGGTGGCGTTTTCACGGGACTGTGCTTTCAAATATTAAGAGTTCATGTTTACAGAGCTCAGAATTGGTGTCTAAAGCCTTTAAATCACGAGAATAGTTTTTGTGTTTACAATTTAGGAGGATTGGCTTTGGCGTTTTTTTTGTGTGAATCAGTCAAAATGGTGGCGGTTCCAGTAAATACTTCTAAGCAAACTGTCTAATTGTGGTAAAACTGTTAAAATACACAATGAGAGTTCCCAGAAATGATTAAGAACGTGTAATAAACCCCTCAAGTACACGTAAATAGATTCTTACTACATTTACTGTCGAATTCAACACGGAGGTTTCCAGTGGAAAGCTGTGAAATGACGAAAATACTGGTAATGTTTACAAGTCCGGGTACTTCTGGTGGCGTTTTCACGGGACTGTGCTTTCAATTATTACGAGTTCATGTTTACAGAGCTCAGAATTGGTGTCTAAAGCCTTTGAATAACGAGAATAGTTTTTGTGTTTACAATTTAGGAGGATTGGCTTTGGCGTTTTTTTTGTGTGAATCAGTTAAAATGGTGGCGGTTCCAGTAAATACTTCTAAGCAAACTGTCTAATTGTGGTAAAACTGTTAAAATACACAATGAGAGTTCCCAGAAATGATTAAGAACGTGTAATAAACATCTCAAGTACACGTAAATAGATTCTTACTACATTTACTGTCGAATTCAATCACGGAGGTTTCCAGTGGAAAGCTGTGAAATGACGAAAATACTGGTAATGTTTACAAGTCCGGGTACTTCTGGTGGCGTTTTCACGGGACTGTGCTTTCAAATATTACGAGTTCATGTTTACAGAGCTCAGAATTGGTGTCTAAAGCCTTTGAATCACGAGAATATTTTTTGTGTTTACAATTTAGGAGGATTGGCTTTGGCGTTTTTTTTTGTGTGAATCAGTTAAAATGGTGGCGGTTCCAGTAAACAGTTCTAAGCAAACTGTCTAATTGTGGTAAAACTGTTAAAATACACAATGAGAGTTCCCAGAAATGATTAAGAACGTGTAATAAACATCTCAAGTACACGTAAATAGATTCTTACTACATTTACTGTCGAATTCAACACGGAGGTTTCCAGTGGAAAGCTGTGAAATGACGAAAATACTGGTAATGTTTACAAGTCCGGGTACTTCTGGTGGCGTTTTCACGGGACTGTGCTTTCAATTATTACGAGTTCATGTTTACAGAGCTCAGAATTGGTGTCTAAATCCTTTGAATCACGAGAATAGTTTTTGTGTTTACAATTAAGGAGGATTGGCTTTGGCGTTTTTTTTGTGTGAATCAGTTAAAATGGTGGCGGTTCCAGTAAATACTTCTCAGCAAACTGTCTAATTGTGGTAAAACTGTTAAAATACACAATGAGAGTTCCCAGAAATGATTAAGAACGTGTAATAAACATCTCAAGTACACGTAAATAGATTCTTACTACATTTACTGTCGAATTAAACACGGAGGTTTCCAGTGGAAAGCTGTGAAATGCCGAAAATACTGGTAATGTTTACAAGTACGGGTACTTCTGGTGGCGTTTTCACGGAACTGTGCTTTCAAATATTAAGAGTTCATGTTTACAGAGCTAAGAATTGGTGTCTAAAGCCTTTGAATCACGAGAATAGTTTTTGTGTTTACAATTTAGGAGGATTGGCTTTGGCGTTTTTTTTGTGTGAATCAGTCAAAATGGTGGCGGTTCCAGTAAATACTTCTAAGCAACCTGTCTAATTGTGGTAAAACTGTTAAAATACACAATGAGAGTTCCCAGAAATGATTAAGAACGTGTAATAAACATCTCAAGTACACGTAAATAGATTCTTACTACATTTACTGTCGAATTCAATCACGGAGGTTTCCAGTGGAAAGCTGTGAAATGACGAAAATACTGGTAATGTTTACAAGTCCGGGTACTTCTGGTGGTGTTTTCACGGGACTGTGCTTTCAAATATTACGAGTTCATGTTTACAGAGCTCAGAATTGGTGTCTAAAGCCTTTGAATCACGAGAATAGTTTTTGTGTTTACAATTTAGGAGGATTGGCTTTGGCGTTTTTTTGTGTGTGAATCAGTTAAAATGGTGGCGGTTCCAGTAAACAGTTCTAAGCAAATTGTCTAATTGTGGTAAAACTGTTAAAATACACAATGAGAGTTCCCAGAAATGATTAAGAACGTGTAATAAACATCTCAAGTACACGTAAATAGATTCTTACTACATTTACTGTCGAATTCAACACGGAGGTTTCCAGTGGAAAGCTGTGAAATGACGAAAATACTGGTAATGTTTACAAGTCCGGGTACTTCGGGTGGCGTTTTCCCGGGACTGTGCTTTCAATTATTACGAGTTCATGTTTACAGAGCTCAGAATTGGTGTCTAAAGCCTTTGAATCACGAGAATAGTTTTTGTGTTTACAATTTAGGAGGATTGGCTTTGGCGTTTTTTTTGTGTGAATCAGTTAAAATGGTGGCGGTTCCAGTAAACAGTTCTAAGCAAACTGTCTAATTGTGGTAAAACTGTTAAAATACACAATGCGAGTTCCCAGAAATGATTAAGAACGTGTAATAAACATCTCAAGTACACGTAAATAGATTCTTACTACATTTACTGTCGAATTCAACACGGAGGTTTCCAGTGGAAAGCTGTGAAATGAAGAAAATACTGGTAATGTTTACAAGTACGGATACTTCTGGTGGCGTTTTCACGGGACTGTGCTTTCAAATATTAAGAGTTCATGTTTACAGAGCTAAGAATTGGTGTCTAAAGCCTTTGAATCATGAGAATAGTTTTTGTGTTTACAATTGAGGAGGCTTGGCTTTGGCGTTTTTTTTGGTGAATCAGTCAAAATGGTGGCGGTTCCAGTAAATACTTCTAAGCAAACTGTCTAATTGTGGTAAAACTGTTAAAATACACAATGAGAGTTCCCAGAAATGATTAAGAACGTGTAATAAGCCCCTCAAGAACACGTAAATAGATTCTTGCTACATTTACTGTCGAATTCAATCACGGAGGTTTCCAGTGCAAAGCTTTGAAATGACGAAAATACTGGTAATGTTTACAAGTCCGGGTATTTCGGGTGGCGTTTTCACGGGACTGTGCTTTCAATTATTACGAGTTCATGTTTACAGAGCTCAGAATTGGTGTCTAAAGCCTTTGAATCACGAGAATAGTTTTTGTGTTTACAATTTAGGAGGATTGGCTTTGGCGGTTTTTTTTGTGTGAATCAGTTAAAATGGTGGCGGTTCCAGTAAATACTTCTAAGCAAACTGTCTAATTGTGGTAAAGCTGTTAAAATACACAATGAGAGTTCCCAGAAATGATTAAGAACGTGTAATAAACATCTCAAGTACACGTAAATAGATTCTTACTACATTTACTGTCGAATTCAACACGGAGGTTTCCAGTGGAAAGCTGTGAAATGACGAAAATACTGGTAATGTTTACAAGTCCGGGTACTTCGGGTGGCGTTTTCACGGGACTGTGCTTTCAATTATTACGAGTTCATGTTTACAGAGCTCAGAATTGGTGTCTAAAGCCTTTGAATCACGAGAATAGTTTTTGTGTTTACAATTTAGGAGGATTGGCTTTGGCGTTTTTTTTGTGTGAATCAGTTAAAATGGTGGCGGTTCCAGTAAACAGTTCTAAGCAAACTGTCTAATTGTGGTAAAACTGTTAAAATACACAATGAGAGTTCCCAGAAATGATTAAGAACGTGTAATAAACATCTCAAGTACACGTAAATAGATTCTTACTACATTTACTGTCGAATTAAACACGGAGGTTTCCAGTGGAAAGCTGTGAAATGACGAAAATACTGGTAATGTTTACAAGTCCGGGTACTTCGGGTGGCGTTTTCACGGGACTGTGCTTTCAATTATTACGAGTTCATGTTTACAGAGCTCAGAATTGGTGTCTAAAGCCTTTGAATCATGAGAATAGTTTTTGTGTTTACAATTTAGGAGGATTGGCTTTGGCGGTTTTTTTTGTGTGAATCAGTTAAAATGGTGGCGGTTCCAGTAAATACTTCTAAGCAAACTGTCTAATTGTGGTAAAACTGTTAAAATACACAATGAGAGTTCCCAGAAATGATTAAGAACGTGTAATAAACATCTCAAGTACACGTAAATAGATTCTTACTACATTTACTGTCGAATTGAACACGGAGGTTTCCAGTGGAAAGCTGTGAATTGACGAAAATACTGGTAATGTTTACAAGTACGGGTACTTCTGGTGGCGTTTTCACGGGACTGTGCTTTCAAATATTAAGAGTTCATGTTTACAGAGCTCAGAATTGGTGTCTAAAGCCTTTGAATCACGAGAATAGTTTTTGTGTTTACAATTTAGGAGGATTCGCTTTGGCGTTTTTTTTGTGTGAATCAGTCAAAATGGTGGCGGTTCCAGTAAATACTTCTAAGCAAACTGTCTAATTGTGGTAAAACTGTTAAAATACACAATGAGAGTTCCCAGAAATGATTAAGAACGTGTAATAAACCCCTCAAGTACACGTAAATAGATTCTTACTACATTTACTGTCGAATTCAACACGGAGGTTTCCAGTGGAAAGCTGTGAAATGACGAAAATACTGGTAATGTTTACAAGTACGGGTACTTCTGGTGGCGTTTTCACGGGACTGTGCTTTCAAATATTAAGAGTTCATGTTTACAGAGCTCAGAATTGGTGTCGAAAGCCTTTAAATCACGAGAATAGTTTTTGTGTTTACAATTTAGGAGGATTGGCTTTGGCGTTTTTTTTGTGTGAATCAGTCAAAATGGTGGCGGTTCCAGTAAATACTTCTAAGCAAACTGTCTAATTGTGGTAAAACTGTTAAAATACACAATGAGAGTTCCCAGAAATGATTAAGAACGTGTAATAAACATCTCAAGTACACGTAAATAGATTCTTACTACATTTACTGTCGAATTCAACACGGAGGTTTCCAGTGGAAAGCTGTGAAATGACGAAAATACTGGTAATGTTTACAAGTCCGGGTACTTCTGGTGGCGTTTTCACGGGACTGTGCTTTCAATTATTACGAGTTCATGTTTACAGAGCTCAGAATTGGTGTCTAAAGCCTTTGAATGACGAGAATAGTTTTTGTGTTTACAATTTAGGAGGATTGGCTTTGGCGTTTTTTTTGTGTGAATCAGTTAAAATGGTGGCGGTTCCAGTAAACAGTTCTAAGCAAACTGTCTAATTGTGGTAAAACTGTTAAAATACACAATGAGAGTTCCCAGAAATGATTAAGAACGTGTAATAAACATCTCAAGTACACGTAAATAGATTCTTACTACATTTACTGTCGAATTAAACACCGAGGTTTCCATTGGAAAGCTGTGAAATGACGAAAATACTGGTAATGTTTACAAGTACGGGTACTTCTGGTGGCGTTTTCACGGGACTGTGCTTTCAAATATTAAGAGTTCATGTTTACAGAGCTCAGAATTGGTGTCTAAAGCCTTTGAATGACGAGATTAGTGTTTTTGTTTACAATTTAGGAGGATTGGCTTTGGCGTTTTTTTTGTGTGAATCAGTTAAAATGGTGGCGGTTCCAGTAAATACTTCTAAGCAAAGTGTCTAATTGTGGTAAAACTGTTAAAATACACAATGAGAGTTCCCAGAAATGATTAAGAACGTGTAATAAACATCTCAAGTACACATAAATAAATTCTTACTACATTTACTGTCGAATTCAATCACGGAGGTTTCCAGTGGAAAGGTGTGAAATGACGAAAATACTGGTAATGTTTACAAGTCCGGGTACTTCTGTTGGCGTTTTCACGGGACTGTGCTTTCAAATATTAAGAGTTCATGTTTACAGAGCTCAGAATTGGTGTCTAAAGCCTTTGAATCACGAGAATAGTTTTTGTGTTTACAATTTAGGAGGATTGGCTTTGGCGTTTTTTTTGTGTGAATCAGTCAAAATGGTGGCGGTTCCAGTAAATACTTCTAAGCAAACTGTCTAATTGTGGTAAAACTGTTAAAATACACAATGAGAGTTCCCAGAAATGATTAAGAACGTGTAATAAACCCCTCAAGTACACGTAAATAGATTCTTACTACATTTACTGTCGAATTCAACACGGAGGTTTCCAGTGGAAAGCTGTGAAATGACGAAAATACTGGTAATGTTTACAAGTACGGGTACTTCTGGTGGCGTTTTCACGGGACTGTGCTTTCAAATATTAAGAGTTCATGTTTACAGAGCTCAGAATTGGTGTCGAAAGCCTTTAAATCACGAGAATAGTTTTTGTGTTTACAATTTAGGAGGATTGGCTTTGGCGTTTTTTTTGTGTGAATCAGTCAAAATGGTGGCGGTTCCAGTAAATACTTCTAAGCAAACTGTCTAATTGTGGTAAAACTGTTAAAATACACAATGAGAGTTCCCAGAAATGATTAAGAACGTGTAATAAACATCTCAAGTACACGTAAATAGATTCTTACTACATTTACTGTCGAATTAAACACGGAGGTTTCCAGTGGAAAGCTGTGAAATGACGAAAATACTGGTAATGTTTACAAGTACGGGTACTTCTGGTGGCGTTTTCACGGGACTGTGCTTTCAAATATTAAGAGTTCATGTTTACAGAGCTAAGAATTGGTGTCTAAAGCCTTTGAATCACGAGAATAGTTTTTGTGTTTACAATTTAGGAGGATTGGCTTTGGCGTTTTTTTTGTGTGAATCAGTTAAAATGGTGGCGGTTCCAGTAAATACTTCTAAGCAAACTGTCTAATTGTGGTAAAACTGTTAAAATACACAATGAGAGTTCCCAGAAATGATTAAGAACGTGTAATAAACATCTCAAGTACACATAAATAGATTCTTACTACATTTACTGTCGAATTCAATCACGGAGGTTTCCAGTGGAAAGGTGTGAAATGACGAAAATACTGGTAATGTTTACAAGTCCGGGTACTTCTGGTGGCGTTTTCACGGGACTGTGCTTTCAAATATTAAGAGTTCATGTTTACAGAGCTCAGAATTGGTGTCTAAAGCCTTTGAATCACGAGAATAGTTTTTGTGTTTATAATTTAGGAGGATTGGCTTTGGCGTTTTTTTTGTGTGAATCAGTCAAAATGGTGGCGGTTCCAGTAAATACTTCTAAGCAAACTGTCTAATTGTGGTAAAACTGTTAAAATACACAATGAGAGTTCCCAGAAATGATTAAGAACGTGTAATAAACCCCTCAAGTACACGTAAATAGATTCTTACTACATTTACTGTCGAATTCAACACGGAGGTTTCCAGTGGAAAGCTGTGAAATGTCGAAAATACTGGTAATGTTTACAAGTACGGGTACTTCTGGTGGCGTTTTCACGGGACTGTGCTTTCAAATATTAAGAGTTCATGTTTACAGAGCTAAGAATTGGTGTCTAAAGCCTTTGAATCACGAGAATAGTTTTTGTGTTTACAATTTAGGAGGATTGGCTTTGGCGTTTTTTTTGTGTGAATCAGTCAAAATGGTGGCGGTTCCAGTAAATACTTCTAAGCAAACTGTCTAATTGTGGTAAAACTGTTAAAATACACAATGAGAGTTCCCAGAAATGATTAAGAACGTGTAATAAACATCTCAAGTACACGTAAATAGATTCTTACTACATTTACTGTCGAATTCAACACGGAGGTTTCCAGTGGAAAGCTGTGAAATGACGAAAATACTGGTAATGTTTACAAGTACGGGTACTTCTGGTGGCGTTTTCACGGGACTGTGCTTTCAAATATTAAGAGTTCATGTTTACAGAGCTAAGAATTGGTGTCTAAAGCCTTTGAATCACGAGAATAGTTTTTGTGTTTACAATTTAGGAGGATTGGCTTTGGCGTTTTTTTTGTGTGAATCAGTCAAAATGGTGGCGGTTCCAGTAAATACTTCTAAGCAAACTGTCTAATTGTGGTAAAGCTGTTAAAATACACAATGAGAGTTCCCAGAAATGATTAAGAACGTGTAATAAACATCTCAAGTACACGTAAATAGATTCTTACTACATTTACTGTCGAATTCAACACGGAGGTTTCCAGTGGAAAGCTGTGAAATGACGAAAATACTGGTAATGTTTACAAGTCCGGGTACTTCTGGTGGCGTTTTCACGGGACTGTGCTTTCAAATATTAAGAGTTCATGTTTACAGAGCTCAGAATTGGTGTCTAAAGCCTTTGAATCACGAGAATAGTTTTTGTGTTTACAATTTAGGAGGATTGGCTTTGGCGTTTTTTTTGTGTGAATCAGTCAAAATGGTGGCGGTTCCAGTAAATAATTCTAAGCAAACTGTCTAATTGTGGTAAAACTGTTAAAATACACAATGAGAGTTCCCAGAAATGATTAAGAACGTGTAATAAACATCTCAAGTACACGTAAATAGATTCTTACTACATTTACTGTCGAATTCAACACGGAGGTTTCCAGTGGAAAGCTGTGAAATGACGAAAATACTGGTAATGTTTACAAGTACGGGTACTTCTGGTGGCGTTTTCACGGGACTGTGCTTTCAAATATTAAGAGTTCATGTTTACAGAGCTAAGAATTGGTGTCTAAAGCCTTTGAATCACGAGAATAGTTTTTGTGTTTACAATTTAGGAGGATTGGCTTTGGCGTTTTTTTTGTGTGAATCAGTCAAAATGGTGGCGGTTCCAGTAAATACTTCTAAGCAAACTGTCTAATTGTGGTAAAACTGTTAAAATACACAATGAGAGTTCCCAGAAATGATTAAGAACGTGTAATAAACATCTCAAGTACACGTAAATAGATTCTTACTACATTTACTGTCGAATTCAACACGGAGGTTTCCAGTGGAAAGCTGTGAAATGACGAAAATACTGGTAATGTTTACAAGTACGGGTACTTCTGGTGGCGTTTTCACGGGACTGTGCTTTCAAATATTAAGAGTTCATGTTTACAGAGCTCAGAATTGGTGTCTAAAGCCTTTGAATGACGAGAATAGTGTTTTTGTTTACAAGTTAGGAGGATTGGCTTTGGCGTTTTTTTTGTGTGAATCAGTTAAAATGGTGGCGGTCCAGTAAATACTTCTAAGCAAACTGTCTAATTGTGGTAAAACTGTTAAAATACACAATGAGAGTTCCCAGAAATGATTAAGAACGTGTAATAAACATCTCAAGTACACGTAAATAGATTCTTACTACATTTACTGTCGAATTCAATCACGGAGGTTTCCAGTGGAAAGGTGAGAAATGACGAAAATACTGGTAATGTTTACAAGTCCGGGTACTTCTGGTGGCGTTTTCACGGGACTGTGCTTTCAAATATTAAGAGTTCATGTTTACAGAGCTCAGAATTGGTGTCTAAAGCCTTTGATTCACGAGAATAGTTTTTGTGTTTACAATTTAGGAGGATTGGCTTTGGCGTTTTTTTTGTGTGAATCAGTCAAAATGGTGGCGGTTCCAGTAAATACTTCTAAGCAAACTGTCTAATTGTGGTAAAACTGTTAAAATACACAATGAGAGTTCCCAGAAATGATTAAGAACGTGTAATAAACCCCTCAAGAACACGTAAATAGATTCTTGCTACATTTACTGTCGAATTCAATCACGGAGGTTTCCAGTGGAAAGCTTTGAAATGACGAAAATACTGGTAATGTTTACAAGTCAGGGTACTTCGGGTGGCGTTTTCACGGGACTGTGCTTTCAATTATTACGAGTTCATGTTTACAGAGCTCAGAATTGGTGTCTAAAGCCTTTGAATCACGAGAATAGTTTTTGTGTTTACAATTTAGGAGGATTGGCTTTGGCGTTTTTTTTGTGTGAATCAGTTAAAATAGTGGCGGTTCCAGTAAATACTAATAAGCAAACTGTCTAATTGTGGTAAAACTGTTAAAATACACAATGAGAGTTCCCAGAAATGATTAAGAACGTGTAATAGACATCTCAAGTACACGTAAATGGATTCTTGCTACATTTACTGTCGAATTCAATCACGGAGGTTTCCAGTGGAAAGCTGTGAAATGACGAAAATACTGGTAATGTTTACAAGTACGGGTAATTCTGGTGGCGTTTTCACGGGACTGTGCTTTCAAATATTAAGAGTTCATGTTTACAGAGCTAAGAATTGGTGTCTAAAGCCTTTGAATCACGAGAATAGTTTTTGTGTTTACAATTTTGGAGGATTGGCTTTGGCGTTTTTTTTGTGTGAATCAGTCAAAATGGTGGCGGTTCCAGTAAATACTTCTAAGCAAACTGTCTAATTGTGGTAAAACTGTTAAAATACACAATGAGAGTTCCCAGAAATGATTAAGACCGTGTAATAAACATCTCAAGTACACGTAAATAGATTCTTACTACATTTACTGTCGAATTCAACACGGAGGTTTCCAGTGGAAAGCTGTGAAATGATGAAAATACTGGTAATGTTTACAAGTACGGGTACTTCTGGTGGCGTTTTCACGGGACTGTGCTTTCAAATATTAAGAGTTCATGTTTACAGAGCTAAGAATTGGTGTCTAAAGCCTTTGAATCACGAGAATAGTTTTTGTGTTTACAATTTAGGAGGATTGGCTTTGGCGTTTTTTTTGTGTGAATCAGTTAAAATGGTGGCGGTTCCAGTAAATACTTCTAAGCAAACTGTCTAATTGTGGTAAAACTGTTAAAATACACAATGAGAGTTCCCAGAAATGATTAAGAACGTGTAATAAACCCCTCAAGTACACGTAAATAGATTCTTACTACATTTACTGTCGAATTCAATCACGGAGGTTTCCAGTGGAAAGCTGTGAAATGACGAAAATACTGGTAATGTTTACAAGTCCGGGTACTTCGGGTGGCGTTTTCACGGGACTGTGCTTTCAATTATTACGAGTTCATGTTTACAGAGCTCAGAATTGGTGTCTAAAGCCTTTGAATCACGAGAATAGTTTTTGTGTTTACAATTTAGGAGGATTGGCTTTTGCGTTTTTTTTGTGTGAATCAGTTAAAATGGTGGCGGTTCCAGTAAATACTTCTAAGCAAACTGTCTAATTGTGGTAAAACTGTTAAAATACACAATGAGAGTTCCCAGAAATGATTAAGAACGTGTAATAAACATCTCAAGTACACGTAAATAGATTCTTACTACATTTACTGTCGAATTCAACACGGAGGTTTCCAGTGGAAAGCTGTGAAATGACGAAAATACTGGTAATGTTTACAAGTACGGGTACTTCTGGTGGCGTTTTCACGGGACTGTGCTTTCAAATATTAAGAGTTCATGTTTACAGAGCTCAGAATTGGTGTCTAAAGCCTTTGAATGATGAGAATAGTGTTTTTGTTTACAATTTAGGAGGCTTGGCTTTGGCGTTTTTTTTGTGTGAATCAGTTAAAATGGTGGCGGTTCCAGTAAATACTTCTAAGCAAACTGTCTAATTGTGGTAAAACTGTTAAAATACACAATGAGAGTTCCCAGAAATGATTAAGAACGTGTAATAAACATCTCAAGTACACGTAAATAGATTCTTACTACATTTACTGTCGAATTAAACACCGAGGTTTCCATTGGAAAGCTGTGAAATGACGAAAATACTGGTAATGTTTACAAGTACGGGTACTTCTGGTGGCGTTTTCACGGGACTGTGCTTTCAAATATTAAGAGTTCATGTTTACAGAGCTCAGAATTGGTGTCTAAAGCCTTTGAATGACGAGATTAGTGTTTTTGTTTACAATTTAGGAGGATTGGCTTTGGCGTTTTTTTTGTGTGAATCAGTTAAAATGGTGGCGGTTCCAGTAAATACTTCTAAGCAAAGTGTCTAATTGTGGTAAAACTGTTAAAATACACAATGAGAGTTCCCAGAAATGATTAAGAACGTGTAATAAACATCTCAAGTACACATAAATAAATTCTTACTACATTTACTGTCGAATTCAATCACGGAGGTTTCCAGTGGAAAGGTGTGAAATGACGAAAATACTGGTAATGTTTACAAGTCCGGGTACTTCTGTTGGCGTTTTCACGGGACTGTGCTTTCAAATATTAAGAGTTCATGTTTACAGAGCTCAGAATTGGTGTCTAAAGCCTTTGAATCACGAGAATAGTTTTTGTGTTTACAATTTAGGAGGATTGGCTTTGGCGTTTTTTTTGTGTGAATCAGTCAAAATGGTGGCGGTTCCAGTAAATACTTCTAAGCAAACTGTCTAATTGTGGTAAAACTGTTAAAATACACAATGAGAGTTCCCAGAAATGATTAAGAACGTGTAATAAACCCCTCAAGTACACGTAAATAGATTCTTACTACATTTACTGTCGAATTCAACACGGAGGTTTCCAGTGGAAAGCTGTGAAATGACGAAAATACTGGTAATGTTTACAAGTACGGGTACTTCTGGTGGCGTTTTCACGGGACTGTGCTTTCAAATATTAAGAGTTCATGTTTACAGAGCTCAGAATTGGTGTCGAAAGCCTTTAAATCACGAGAATAGTTTTTGTGTTTACAATTTAGGAGGATTGGCTTTGGCGTTTTTTTTGTGTGAATCAGTCAAAATGGTGGCGGTTCCAGTAAATACTTCTAAGCAAACTGTCTAATTGTGGTAAAACTGTTAAAATACACAATGAGAGTTCCCAGAAATGATTAAGAACGTGTAATAAACATCTCAAGTACACGTAAATAGATTCTTACTACATTTACTGTCGAATTAAACACGGAGGTTTCCAGTGGAAAGCTGTGAAATGACGAAAATACTGGTAATGTTTACAAGTACGGGTACTTCTGGTGGCGTTTTCACGGGACTGTGCTTTCAAATATTAAGAGTTCATGTTTACAGAGCTAAGAATTGGTGTCTAAAGCCTTTGAATCACGAGAATAGTTTTTGTGTTTACAATTTAGGAGGATTGGCTTTGGCGTTTTTTTTGTGTGAATCAGTTAAAATGGTGGCGGTTCCAGTAAATACTTCTAAGCAAACTGTCTAATTGTGGTAAAACTGTTAAAATACACAATGAGAGTTCCCAGAAATGATTAAGAACGTGTAATAAACATCTCAAGTACACATAAATAGATTCTTACTACATTTACTGTCGAATTCAATCACGGAGGTTTCCAGTGGAAAGGTGTGAAATGACGAAAATACTGGTAATGTTTACAAGTCCGGGTACTTCTGGTGGCGTTTTCACGGGACTGTGCTTTCAAATATTAAGAGTTCATGTTTACAGAGCTCAGAATTGGTGTCTAAAGCCTTTGAATCACGAGAATAGTTTTTGTGTTTATAATTTAGGAGGATTGGCTTTGGCGTTTTTTTTGTGTGAATCAGTCAAAATGGTGGCGGTTCCAGTAAATACTTCTAAGCAAACTGTCTAATTGTGGTAAAACTGTTAAAATACACAATGAGAGTTCCCAGAAATGATTAAGAACGTGTAATAAACCCCTCAAGTACACGTAAATAGATTCTTACTACATTTACTGTCGAATTCAACACGGAGGTTTCCAGTGGAAAGCTGTGAAATGTCGAAAATACTGGTAATGTTTACAAGTACGGGTACTTCTGGTGGCGTTTTCACGGGACTGTGCTTTCAAATATTAAGAGTTCATGTTTACAGAGCTAAGAATTGGTGTCTAAAGCCTTTGAATCACGAGAATAGTTTTTGTGTTTACAATTTAGGAGGATTGGCTTTGGCGTTTTTTTTGTGTGAATCAGTCAAAATGGTGGCGGTTCCAGTAAATACTTCTAAGCAAACTGTCTAATTGTGGTAAAACTGTTAAAATACACAATGAGAGTTCCCAGAAATGATTAAGAACGTGTAATAAACATCTCAAGTACACGTAAATAGATTCTTACTACATTTACTGTCGAATTCAACACGGAGGTTTCCAGTGGAAAGCTGTGAAATGACGAAAATACTGGTAATGTTTACAAGTACGGGTACTTCTGGTGGCGTTTTCACGGGACTGTGCTTTCAAATATTAAGAGTTCATGTTTACAGAGCTAAGAATTGGTGTCTAAAGCCTTTGAATCACGAGAATAGTTTTTGTGTTTACAATTTAGGAGGATTGGCTTTGGCGTTTTTTTTGTGTGAATCAGTCAAAATGGTGGCGGTTCCAGTAAATACTTCTAAGCAAACTGTCTAATTGTGGTAAAGCTGTTAAAATACACAATGAGAGTTCCCAGAAATGATTAAGAACGTGTAATAAACATCTCAAGTACACGTAAATAGATTCTTACTACATTTACTGTCGAATTCAACACGGAGGTTTCCAGTGGAAAGCTGTGAAATGACGAAAATACTGGTAATGTTTACAAGTCCGGGTACTTCTGGTGGCGTTTTCACGGGACTGTGCTTTCAAATATTAAGAGTTCATGTTTACAGAGCTCAGAATTGGTGTCTAAAGCCTTTGAATCACGAGAATAGTTTTTGTGTTTACAATTTAGGAGGATTGGCTTTGGCGTTTTTTTTGTGTGAATCAGTCAAAATGGTGGCGGTTCCAGTAAATAATTCTAAGCAAACTGTCTAATTGTGGTAAAACTGTTAAAATACACAATGAGAGTTCCCAGAAATGATTAAGAACGTGTAATAAACATCTCAAGTACACGTAAATAGATTCTTACTACATTTACTGTCGAATTCAACACGGAGGTTTCCAGTGGAAAGCTGTGAAATGACGAAAATACTGGTAATGTTTACAAGTACGGGTACTTCTGGTGGCGTTTTCACGGGACTGTGCTTTCAAATATTAAGAGTTCATGTTTACAGAGCTAAGAATTGGTGTCTAAAGCCTTTGAATCACGAGAATAGTTTTTGTGTTTACAATTTAGGAGGATTGGCTTTGGCGTTTTTTTTGTGTGAATCAGTCAAAATGGTGGCGGTTCCAGTAAATACTTCTAAGCAAACTGTCTAATTGTGGTAAAACTGTTAAAATACACAATGAGAGTTCCCAGAAATGATTAAGAACGTGTAATAAACATCTCAAGTACACGTAAATAGATTCTTACTACATTTACTGTCGAATTCAACACGGAGGTTTCCAGTGGAAAGCTGTGAAATGACGAAAATACTGGTAATGTTTACAAGTACGGGTACTTCTGGTGGCGTTTTCACGGGACTGTGCTTTCAAATATTAAGAGTTCATGTTTACAGAGCTCAGAATTGGTGTCTAAAGCCTTTGAATGACGAGAATAGTGTTTTTGTTTACAAGTTAGGAGGATTGGCTTTGGCGTTTTTTTTGTGTGAATCAGTTAAAATGGTGGCGGTCCAGTAAATACTTCTAAGCAAACTGTCTAATTGTGGTAAAACTGTTAAAATACACAATGAGAGTTCCCAGAAATGATTAAGAACGTGTAATAAACATCTCAAGTACACGTAAATAGATTCTTACTACATTTACTGTCGAATTCAATCACGGAGGTTTCCAGTGGAAAGGTGAGAAATGACGAAAATACTGGTAATGTTTACAAGTCCGGGTACTTCTGGTGGCGTTTTCACGGGACTGTGCTTTCAAATATTAAGAGTTCATGTTTACAGAGCTCAGAATTGGTGTCTAAAGCCTTTGATTCACGAGAATAGTTTTTGTGTTTACAATTTAGGAGGATTGGCTTTGGCGTTTTTTTTGTGTGAATCAGTCAAAATGGTGGCGGTTCCAGTAAATACTTCTAAGCAAACTGTCTAATTGTGGTAAAACTGTTAAAATACACAATGAGAGTTCCCAGAAATGATTAAGAACGTGTAATAAACCCCTCAAGAACACGTAAATAGATTCTTGCTACATTTACTGTCGAATTCAATCACGGAGGTTTCCAGTGGAAAGCTTTGAAATGACGAAAATACTGGTAATGTTTACAAGTCAGGGTACTTCGGGTGGCGTTTTCACGGGACTGTGCTTTCAATTATTACGAGTTCATGTTTACAGAGCTCAGAATTGGTGTCTAAAGCCTTTGAATCACGAGAATAGTTTTTGTGTTTACAATTTAGGAGGATTGGCTTTGGCGTTTTTTTTGTGTGAATCAGTTAAAATAGTGGCGGTTCCAGTAAATACTAATAAGCAAACTGTCTAATTGTGGTAAAACTGTTAAAATACACAATGAGAGTTCCCAGAAATGATTAAGAACGTGTAATAGACATCTCAAGTACACGTAAATGGATTCTTGCTACATTTACTGTCGAATTCAATCACGGAGGTTTCCAGTGGAAAGCTGTGAAATGACGAAAATACTGGTAATGTTTACAAGTACGGGTAATTCTGGTGGCGTTTTCACGGGACTGTGCTTTCAAATATTAAGAGTTCATGTTTACAGAGCTAAGAATTGGTGTCTAAAGCCTTTGAATCACGAGAATAGTTTTTGTGTTTACAATTTAGGAGGATTGGCTTTGGCGTTTTTTTTGTGTGAATCAGTCAAAATGGTGGCGGTTCCAGTAAATACTTCTAAGCAAACTGTCTAATTGTGGTAAAACTGTTAAAATACACAATGAGAGTTCCCAGAAATGATTAAGACCGTGTAATAAACATCTCAAGTACACGTAAATAGATTCTTACTACATTTACTGTCGAATTCAACACGGAGGTTTCCAGTGGAAAGCTGTGAAATGATGAAAATACTGGTAATGTTTACAAGTACGGGTACTTCTGGTGGCGTTTTCACGGGACTGTGCTTTCAAATATTAAGAGTTCATGTTTACAGAGCTAAGAATTGGTGTCTAAAGCCTTTGAATCACGAGAATAGTTTTTGTGTTTACAATTTAGGAGGATTGGCTTTGGCGTTTTTTTTGTGTGAATCAGTTAAAATGGTGGCGGTTCCAGTAAATACTTCTAAGCAAACTGTCTAATTGTGGTAAAACTGTTAAAATACACAATGAGAGTTCCCAGAAATGATTAAGAACGTGTAATAAACCCCTCAAGTACACGTAAATAGATTCTTACTACATTTACTGTCGAATTCAATCACGGAGGTTTCCAGTGGAAAGCTGTGAAATGACGAAAATACTGGTAATGTTTACAAGTCCGGGTACTTCGGGTGGCGTTTTCACGGGACTGTGCTTTCAATTATTACGAGTTCATGTTTACAGAGCTCAGAATTGGTGTCTAAAGCCTTTGAATCACGAGAATAGTTTTTGTGTTTACAATTTAGGAGGATTGGCTTTTGCGTTTTTTTTGTGTGAATCAGTTAAAATGGTGGCGGTTCCAGTAAATACTTCTAAGCAAACTGTCTAATTGTGGTAAAACTGTTAAAATACACAATGAGAGTTCCCAGAAATGATTAAGAACGTGTAATAAACATCTCAAGTACACGTAAATAGATTCTTACTACATTTACTGTCGAATTCAACACGGAGGTTTCCAGTGGAAAGCTGTGAAATGACGAAAATACTGGTAATGTTTACAAGTACGGGTACTTCTGGTGGCGTTTTCACGGGACTGTGCTTTCAAATATTAAGAGTTCATGTTTACAGAGCTCAGAATTGGTGTCTAAAGCCTTTGAATGATGAGAATAGTGTTTTTGTTTACAATTTAGGAGGCTTGGCTTTGGCGTTTTTTTTGTGTGAATCAGTTAAAATGGTGGCGGTTCCAGTAAATACTTCTAAGCAAACTGTCTAATTGTGGTAAAACTGTTAAAATACACAATGAGAGTTCCCAGAAATGATTAAGAACGTGTAATAAACATCTCAAGTACACGTAAATAGATTCTTACTACATTTACTGTCGAATTCAACACGGAGGTTTCCAGTGGAAAGGTGTGAAATGACGAAAATACTGGTAATGTTTACAAGTCCGGGTACTTCTGGTGGCGTTTTCATGGGACTGTGCTTTCAATTATTACGAGTTCATGTTTACAGAGCTCAGAATTGGTGTCTAAAGCCTTTGATTCACGAGAATAGTTTTTGTGTTTACAATTTAGGAGGAATGGCTTTGGCGTTTTTTTTGTGTGAATCAGTCAAAATGGTGGCGGTTCCAGTAAATACTTCTAAGCAAACTGTCTAATTGTGGTAAAACTGTTAAAATACACAATGAGAGTTCCCAGAAATGATTAAGAACGTGTAATAAACATCTCAAGTACACGTAAATAGATTCTTACTACATTTACTGTCGAATTCAACACGGAGGTTTCCAGTGGAAAGCTGTGAAATGACGAAAATACTGGTAATGTTTACAAGTCCGGGTACTTCTGGTGGCGTTTTCACGGGACTGTGCTTTCAATTATTACGAGTTCATGTTTACAGAGCTCAGAATTGGTGTCTAAAGCCTTTGAATCACGAGAATAGTTTTTGTGTTTACAATTTAGGAGGATTGGCTTTGGCGTTTTTTTTGTGTGAATCAGTTAAAATGGTGGCGGTTCCAGTAAATACTTCTAAGCAAACTGTCTAATTGTGGTAAAACTGTTAAAATACACAATGAGAGTTCCCAGAAATGATTAAGAACGTGTAATAAACATCTCAAGTACACGTAAATAGATTCTTACTACATTTACTGTCGAATTCAACACGGAGGTTTCCAGTGGAAAGCTGTGAAATGACGAAAATACTGGTAATGTTTACAAGTCCGGGTACTTCTGGTGGCGTTTTCACGGGACTGTGCTTTCAAATATTAAGAGTTCATGTTTACAGAGCTCAGAATTGGTGTCTAAAGCCTTTGAATCATGAGAATATTTTTTGTGTTTACAATTTAGGAGGATTGGCTTTGGCGTTTTTTTTTGTGTGAATCAGTTAAAATGGTGGCGGTTCCAGTAAACAGTTCTAAGCAAACTGTCTAATTGTGGTAAAACTGTTAAAATACACAATGAGAGTTCCCAGAAATGATTAAGAACGTGTAATAAACATCTCAAGTACACGTAAATAGATTCTTACTACATTTACTGTCGAATTCAACACGGAGGTTTCCAGTGGAAAGCTGTGAAATGACGAAAATACTGGTAATGTTTACAAGTCCGGGTACTTCTGGTGGCGTTTTCACGGGACTGTGCTTTCAATTATTACGAGTTCATGTTTACAGAGCTCAGAATTGGTGTCTAAAGCCTTTGAATCACGAGAATAGTTTTTGTGTTTACAATTTAGGAGGATTGGCTTTGGCGTTTTTTTTGTGTGAATCAGTTAAAATGGTGGCGGTTCCAGTAAACAGTTCTAAGCAAACTGTCTAATTGTGGTAAAACTGTTAAAATACACAATGAGAGTTCCCAGAAATGATTAAGAACGTGTAATAAACATCTCAAGTACACGTAAATAGATTCTTACTACATTTACTGTCGAATTCAACACGGAGGTTTCCAGTGGAAAGCTGTGAAATGACGAAAATACTGGTAATGTTTACAAGTCCGGGTACTTCGGGTGGCGTTTTCACGGGACTGTGCTTTCAATTATTACGAGTTCATGTTTACAGAGCTCAGAATTGGTGTCTAAAGCCTTTGAATCACGAGAATAGTTTTTGTGTTTACAATTTAGGAGGATTGGCTTTGGCGGGTTTTTTTGTGTGAATCAGTTAAAATGGTGGCGGTTCCAGTAAATACTTCTCAGCAAACTGTCTAATTGTGGTAAAACTGTTAAAATACACAATGAGAGTGCCCAGAAATGATTAAGAACGTGTAATAAACATCTCAAGTACACGTAAATAGATTCTTACTACATTTACTGTCGAATTAAACACGGAGGTTTCTAGTGGAAAGCTGTGAAATGACGAAAATACTGGTAATGTTTACAAGTACGGGTACTTCTGGTGGCGTTTTCACGGAACTGTGCTTTCAAATATTAAGAGTTCATGTTTACAGAGCTCAGAATTGGTGTCTAAAGCCTTTGAATGATGAGAATAGTGTTTTTGTTTACAATTTAGGAGGCTTGGCTTTGGCGTTTTTTTTGTGTGAATCAGTTAAAATGGTGGCGGTTCCAGTAAATACTTCTAAGCAAACTGTCTAATTGTGGTAAAACTGTTAAAATACACAATGAGAGTTCCCAGAAATGATTAAGAACGTGTAATAAACATCTCAAGTACACATAAATAGATTCTTACTACATTTACTGTCGAATTCAATCACGGAGGTTTCCAGTGGAAAGGTGTGAAATGACGAAAATACTGGTAATGTTTACAAGTCCGGGTACTTCTGGTGGCGTTTTCACGGGACTGTGCATTCAAATATTAAGAGTTCATGTTTACAGAGCTCAGAATTGGTGTCTAAAGCCCTTGAATCACGAGAATAGTTTTTGTGTTTACAATTTAGGAGGATTGGCTTTGGCGTTTTTTTTGTGTGAATCAGTCAAAATGGTGGCGGTTCCAGTAAATACTTCTAAGCAAACTGTCTAATTGTGGTAAAACTGTTAAAATACACAATGAGAGTTCCCAGAAATGATTAAGAACGTGTAATAAACCCCTCAAGTACACGTAAATAGATTCTTACTACATTTACTGTCGAATTCAACACGGAGGTTTCCAGTGGAAAGCTGTGAAATGACGAAAATACTGGTAATGTTTACAAGTCCGGGTACTTCTGGTGGCGTTTTCACGGGACTGTGCTTTCAATTATTACGAGTTCATGTTTACAGAGCTCAGAATTGGTGTCTAAAGCCTTTGAATAACGAGAATAGTTTTTGTGTTTACAATTTAGGAGGATTGGCTTTGGCGTTTTTTTTGTGTGAATCAGTTAAAATGGTGGCGGTTCCAGTAAATACTTCTAAGCAAACTGTCTAATTGTGGTAAAACTGTTAAAATACACAATGAGAGTTCCCAGAAATGATTAAGAACGTGTAATAAACATCTCAAGTACACGTAAATAGATTCTTACTACATTTACTGTCGAATTCAATCACGGAGGTTTCCAGTGGAAAGCTGTGAAATGACGAAAATACTGGTAATGTTTACAAGTCCGGGTACTTCTGGTGGCGTTTTCACGGGACTGTGCTTTCAAATATTACGAGTTCATGTTTACAGAGCTCAGAATTGGTGTCTAAAGCCTTTGAATCACGAGAATATTTTTTGTGTTTACAATTTAGGAGGATTGGCTTTGGCGTTTTTTTTGTGTGTGAATCAGTTAAAATGGTGGCGGTTCCAGTAAACAGTTCTAAGCAAACTGTCTAATTGTGGTAAAACTGTTAAAATACACAATGAGAGTTCCCAGAAATGATTAAGAACGTGTAATAAACATCTCAAGTACACGTAAATAGATTCTTACTACATTTACTGTCGAATTCAACACGGAGGTTTCCAGTGGAAAGCTGTGAAATGACGAAAATACTGGTAATGTTTACAAGTCCGGGTACTTCGGGTGGCGTTTTCACGGGACTGTGCTTTCAATTATTACGAGTTCATGTTTACAGAGCTCAGAATTGGTGTCTAAAGCCTTTGAATCACGAGAATAGTTTTTGTGTTTACAATTTAGGAGGATTGGCTTTGGCGTTTTTTTTGTGTGAATCAGTTAAAATGGTGGCGGTTCCAGTAAATACTTCTCAGCAAACTGTCTAATTGTGGTAAAACTGTTAAAATACACAATGAGAGTTCCCAGAAATGATTAAGAACGTGTAATAAACATCTCAAGTACACATAAATAGATTCTTACTACATTTACTGTCGAATTCAATCACGGAGGTTTCCAGTGGAAAGGTGTGAAATGACGAAAATACTGGTAATGTTTACAAGTCCGGGTACTTCTGGTGGCGTTTTCACGGGACTGTGCATTCAAATATTAAGAGTTCATGTTTACAGAGCTCAGAATTGGTGTCTAAAGCCCTTGAATCACGAGAATAGTTTTTGTGTTTACAATTTAGGAGGATTGGCTTTGGCGTTTTTTTTGTGTGAATCAGTCAAAATGGTGGCGGTTCCAGTAAATACTTCTAAGCAAACTGTCTAATTGTGGTAAAACTGTTAAAATACACAATGAGAGTTCCCAGAAATGATTAAGAACGTGTAATAAACCCCTCAAGTACACGTAAATAGATTCTTACTACATTTACTGTCGAATTCAACACGGAGGTTTCCAGTGGAAAGCTGTGAAATGACGAAAATACTGGTAATGTTTACAAGTCCGGGTACTTCTGGTGGCGTTTTCACGGGACTGTGCTTTCAATTATTACGAGTTCATGTTTACAGAGCTCAGAATTGGTGTCTAAAGCCTTTGAATAACGAGAATAGTTTTTGTGTTTACAATTTAGGAGGATTGGCTTTGGCGTTTTTTTTGTGTGAATCAGTTAAAATGGTGGCGGTTCCAGTAAATACTTCTAAGCAAACTGTCTAATTGTGGTAAAACTGTTAAAATACACAATGAGAGTTCCCAGAAATGATTAAGAACGTGTAGTAAACATCTCAAGTACACGTAAATAGATTCTTACTACATTTACTGTCGAATTCAATCACGGAGGTTTCCAGTGGAAAGCTGTGAAATGACGAAAATACTGGTAATGTTTACAAGTCCAGGTACTTCGGGTGGCGTTTTCACGGGACTGTGCTTTCAATTATTACGAGTTCATGTTTACAGAGCTCAGAATTGGTGTCTAAAGCCTTTGAATCACGAGAATAGTTTTTGTGTTTACAATTTAGGAGGATTGGCTTTGGCGGTTTTTTTTGTGTGAATCAGTTAAAATGGTGGCGGTTCCAGTAAATACTTCTAAGCAAACTGTCTAATTGTGGTAAAACTGTTAAAATACACAATGAGAGTTCCCAGAAATGATTAAGAACGTGTAATAAACATCTCAAGTACACGTAAATAGATTCTTACTACATTTACTGTCGAATTCAATCACGGAGGTTTCCAGTGGAAAGCTGTGAAATGACGAAAATACTGGTAATGTTTACAAGTCCGGGTACTTCTGGTGGCGTTTTCACGGGACTGTGCTTTCAAATATTAAGAGTTCATGTTTACAGAGCTCAGAATTGGTGTCTAAAGCCTTTGAATCACGAGAATAGTTTTTGTGTTTACAATTGAGGAGGATTGGCTTTGGCGTTTTTTTTGTGTGAATCAGTCAAAATGGTGGCGGTTCCAGTAAATACTTCTAAGCAAACTGTCTAATTGTGGTAAAACTGTTAAAATACACAATGAGAGTTCCCAGAAATGATTAAGAACGTGTAATAAACCCCTCAAGAACTCGTAAATAGATTCTTGCTACATTTACTGTCGAATTCAATCACGGAGGTTTCCAGTGGAAAGCTGTGAAATGACGAAAATACTGGTAATGTTTACAAGTCCGGGTACTTCTGGTGGCGTTTTCACGGGACTGTGCTTTCAATTATTACGAGTTCATGTTTACAGAGCTCAGAATTGGTGTCTAAAGCCTTTGAATAACGAGAATAGTTTTTGTGTTTACAATTTAGGAGGATTGGCTTTGGCGTTTTTTTTGTGTGAATCAGTTAAAATGGTGGCGGTTCCAGTAAATACTTCTAAGCAAACTGTCTAATTGTGGTAAAACTGTTAAAATACACAATGAGAGTTCCCAGAAATGATTAAGAACGTGTAATAAACATCTCAAGTACACGTAAATAGATTCTTACTACATTTACTGTCGAATTCAATCACGGAGGTTTCCAGTGGAAAGCTGTGAAATGACGAAAATACTGGTAATGTTTACAAGTCCGGGTACTTCTGGTGGCGTTTTCACGGGACTGTGCTTTCAAATATTACGAGTTCATGTTTACAGAGCTCAGAATTGGTGTCTAAAGCCTTTGAATCACGAGAATATTTTTTGTGTTTACAATTTAGGAGGATTGGCTTTGGCGTTTTTTTTTGTGTGAATCAGTTAAAATGGTGGCGGTTCCAGTAAACAGTTCTAAGCAAACTGTCTAATTGTGGTAAAACTGTTAAAATACACAATGAGAGTTCCCAGAAATGATTAAGAACGTGTAATAAACATCTCAAGTACACGTAAATAGATTCTTACTACATTTACTGTCGAATTCAACACGGAGGTTTCCAGTGGAAAGCTGTGAAATGACGAAAATACTGGTAATGTTTACAAGTCCGGGTACTTCTGGTGGCGTTTTCACGGGACTGTGCTTTCAAATATTAAGAGTTCATGTTTACAGAGCTCAGAATTGGTGTCTAAAGCCTTTGAATCACGAGAATAGTTTTTGTGTTTACAATTTAAGAGGATTGGCTTTGGCGTTTTTTTTTGTGTGAATCAGTCAAAATGGTGGCGGTTCCAGTAAATACTTCTAAGCAAACTGTCTAATTGTGGTAAAACTGTTAAAATACACAATGAGAGTTCCCAGAAATGATTAAGAACGTGTAATAAACCCCTCAAGAACACGTAAATAGATTCTTGCTACATTTACTGTCGAATTCAATCACGGAGGTTTCCAGTGGAAAGCTTTGAAATGACGAAAATACTGGTAATGTTTACAAGTCCGGGTACTTCGGGTGGCGTTTTCACGGGACTGTGCTTTCAATTATTACGAGTTCATGTTTACAGAGCTCAGAATTGGTGTCTAAAGCCTTTGAATCACGATAATAGTTTTTGTGTTTACAATTTAGGAGGATTGTCTTTGGCGTTTTTTTTGTGTGAATCAGTTAAAATGGTGGCGGTTCCAGTAAATACTTCTCAGCAAACTGTCTAATTGTGGTAAAACTGTTAAAATACACAATGAGAGTTCCCAGAAATGATTAAGAACATGTAATAAACATCTCAAGTACACGTAAATAGATTCTTACTACATTTACTGTCGAATTAAACACGGAGGTTTCCAGTGGAAAGCTGTGAAATGACGAAAATACTGGTAATGTTTACAAGTACGGGTACTTCTGGTGGCGTTTTCACGGAACTGTGCTTTCAAATATTAAGAGTTCATGTTTACAGAGCTCAGAATTGGTGTCTAAAGCCTTTGAATCACGAGAATAGTTTTTGTGTTTACAATTTAGGAGGATTGGCTTTGGCGTTTTTTTTTTGTGTGAATCAGTCAAAATGGTGGCGGTTCCAGTAAATACTTCTAAGCAAACTGTCTAATTGTGGTAAAACTGTTAAAATACACAATGAGAGTTCCCAGAAATGATTAAGAACGTGTAATAAACATCTCAAGTACACGTAAATAGATTCTTGCTACATTTACTGTCGAATTCAACACGGAGGTTTCCAGTGGAAAGCTGTGAAATGACGAAAATACTGGTAATGTTTACAAGTCCGGGTACTTCTGGTGGCGTTTTCACGGGACTGTGCTTTCAAATATTAAGAGTTCATGTTTACAGAGCTCAGAATTGGTGTCTAAAGCCTTTGAATCACGAGAATAGTTTTTGTGTTTACAATTGAGGAGGATTGGCTTTGGCGTTTTTTTTGGTGAATCAGTCAAAATGGTGGCGGTTCCAGTAAATACTTCTAAGCAAACTGTCTAATTGTGGTAAAACTGTTAAAATACACAATGAGAGTTCCCAGAAATGATTAAGAACGTGTAATAAACATCTCAAGTACACGTAAATAGATTCTTACTACATTTACTGTCGAATTAAACACGGAGGTTTCCAGTGGAAAGCTGTGAAATGACGAAAATACTGGTAATGTTTACAAGTCCGGGTACTTCGGGTGGCGTTTTCACGGGACTGTGCTTTCAATTATTACGAGTTCATGTTTACAGAGCTCAGAATTGGTGTCTAAAGCCCTTGAATCACGAGAATAGTTTTTGTGTTTACAATTTAGGAGGATTGGCTTTGGCATTTTTTTTGTGTGAATCAGTCAAAATGGTGGCGGTTCCAGTAAATACTTCTAAGCAAACTGTCTAATTGTGGTAAAACTGTTAAAATACACAATGAGAGTTCCCAGAAATGATTAAGTACGTGTAATAAACCCCTCAAGTACACGTAAATAGATTCTTACTACATTTACTGTCGAATTCAACACGGAGGTTTCCAGTGGAAAGCTGTGAAATGACGAAAATACTGGTAATGTTTACAAGTCCGGGTACTTCTGGTGGCGTTTTCACGGGACTGTGCTTTCAATTATTACGAGTTCATGTTTACAGAGCTCAGAATTGGTGTCTAAAGCCTTTGAATCACGAGAATAGTTTTTGTGTTTACAATTTAGGAGGATTGGCTTTGGCGTTTTTTTTGTGTGAATCAGTTAAAATGGTGGCGGTTCCAGTAAATACTTCTAAGCAAACTGTCTAATTGTGGTAAAACTGTTAAAATACACAATGAGAGTTCCCAGAAATGATTAAGAACGTGTAATAAACATCTCAAGTACACATAAATAGATTCTTACTACATTTACTGTCGAATTCAATCACGGAGGTTTCCAGTGGAAAGCTGTGAAATGACGAAAATACTGGTAATGTTTACAAGTCCGGGTACTTCTGGTGGCGTTTTCACGGGACTGTGCTTTCAAATATTACGAGTTCATGTTTACAGAGCTCAGAATTGGTGTCTAAAGCCTTTGAATCACGAGAATATTTTTTGTGTTTACAATTTAGGAGGATTGGCTTTGGCGTTTTTTTTGTGTGTGAATCAGTTAAAATGGTGGCGGTTCCAGTAAACAGTTCTAAGCAAACTGTCTAATTGTGGTAAAACTGTTAAAATACACAATGAGAGTTCCCAGAAATGATTAAGAACGTGTAATAAACATCTCAAGTACACGTAAATAGATTCTTACTACATTTACTGTCGAATTCAACACGGAGGTTTCCAGTGGAAAGCTGTGAAATGACGAAAATACTGGTAATGTTTACAAGTCCGGGTACTTCGGGTGGCGTTTTCAAGGGACTGTGCTTTCAATTATTACGAGTTCATGTTTACAGAGCTCAGAATTGGTGTCTAAAGCCTTTGAATCACGAGAATAGTTTTTGTGTTTACAATTTAGGAGGATTGGCTTTGGCGGGTTTTTTTGTGTGAATCAGTTAAAATGGTGGCGGTTCCAGTAAATACTTCTCAGCAAACTGTCTAATTGTGGTAAAACTGTTAAAATACACAATGAGAGTTCCCAGAAATGATTAAGAACGTGTAATAAACATCTCAAGTACACGTAAATAGATTCTTACTACATTTACTGTCGAATTCAACACGGAGGTTTCCAGTGGAAAGCTGTGAAATGACGAAAATACTGGTAATGTTTACAAGTACGGGTACTTCTGGTGGCGTTTTCACGGAACTGTGCTTTCAAATATTAAGAGTTCATGTTTACAGAGCTCAGAATTGGTGTCTAAAGCCTTTGAATGACGAGAATAGTGTTTTTGTTTACAATTTAGGAGGCTTGGCTTTGGCGTTTTTTTTGTGTGAATCAGTTAAAATGGTGGCGGTTCCAGTAAATACTTCTAAGCAAACTGTCTAATTGTGGTAAAACTGTTAAAATACACAATGAGAGTTCCCAGAAATGATTAAGAACGTGTAATAAACATCTCAAGTACACATAAATAGATTCTTACTACATTTACTGTCGAATTCAATCACGGAGGTTTCCAGTGGAAAGGTGTGAAATGACGAAAATACTGGTAATGTTTACAAGTCCGGGTACTTCTGGTGGCGTTTTCACGGGACTGTGCTTTCAAATATTAAGAGTTCATGTTTACAGAGCTCAGAATTGGTGTCTAAAGCCCTTGAATCACGAGAATAGTTTTTGTGTTTACAATTTAGGAGGATTGGCTTTGGCGTTTTTTTTGTGTGAATCAGTCAAAATGGTGGCGGTTCCAGTAAATACTTCTAAGCAAACTGTCTAATTGTGGTAAAACTGTTAAAATACACAATGAGAGTTCCCAGAAATGATTAAGAACGTGTAATAAACCCCTCAAGTACACGTAAATAGATTCTTACTACATTTACTGTCGAATTCAACACGGAGGTTTCCAGTGGAAAGCTGTGAAATGACGAAAATACTGGTAATGTTTACAAGTCCGGGTACTTCTGGTGGCGTTTTCACGGGACTGTGCTTTCAATTATTACGAGTTCATGTTTACAGAGCTCAGAATTGGTGTCTAAAGCCTTTGAATCACGAGAATAGTTTTTGTGTTTACAATTTAGGAGGATTGGCTTTGGCGTTTTTTTTGTGTGAATCAGTCAAAATGGTGGCGGTTCCAGTAAATACTTCTAAGCAAACTGTCTAATTGTGGTAAAACTGTTAAAATACACAATGAGAGTTCCCAGAAATGATTAAGAACGTGTAATAAACATCTCAAGTACACGTAAATAGATTCTTACTACATTTACTGTCAAATTAAACACGGAGGTTTCCAGTGGAAAGCTGTGAAATGACGAAAATACTGGTAATGTTTACAAGTCCGGGTACTTCGGGTGGCGTTTTCACGGGACTGTGCTTTCAATTATTACGAGTTCATGTTTACAGAGCTCAGAATTGGTGTCTAAAGCCCTTGAATCACGAGAATAGTTTTTGTGTTTACAATTTAGGAGGATTGGCTTTGGCGTTTTTTTTGTGTGAATCAGTCAAAATGGTGGCGGTTCCAGTAAATACTTCTAAGCAAACTAATTGTGGTAAAACTGTTAAAATACACAATGAGAGTTCCCAGAAATGATTAAGAACGTGTAATAAACCCCTCAAGTACACGTAAATAGATTCTTACTACATTTACTGTCGAATTCAACACGGAGGTTTCCAGTGGAAAGCTGTGAAATGACGAAAATACTGGTAATGTTTACAAGTCCGGGTACTTCTGGTGGCGTTTTCACGGGACTGTGCTTTCAATTATTACGAGTTCATGTTTACAGAGCTCAGAATTGGTGTCTAAAGCCTTTGAATCACGAGAATAGTTTTTGTGTTTACAATTTAGGAGGATTGGCTTTGGCGTTTTTTTTGTGTGAATCAGTTAAAATGGTGGCGGTTCCAGTAAATACTTCTAAGCAAACTGTCTAATTGTGGTAAAACTGTTAAAATACACAATGAGAGTTCCCAGAAATGATTAAGAACGTGTAATAAACATCTCAAGTACACATAAATAGATTCTTACTACATTTACTGTCGAATTCAATCACGGAGGTTTCCAGTGGAAAAGTGTGAAATGACGAAAATACTGGTAATGTTTACAAGTCCGGGTACCTCTGGTGGCGTTTTCACGGGACTGTGCTTTCAAATATTAAGAGTTCATGTTTACAGAGCTCAGAATTGGTGTCTAAAGCCCTTGAATCACGAGAATAGTTTTTGTGTTTACAATTTAGGAGGATTGGCTTTGGCGTTTTTTTTTGTGTGAATCAGTCAAAATGGTGGCGGTTCCAGTAAATACTTCTAAGCAAACTGTCTAATTGTGGTAAAACTGTTAAAATACACAATGAGAGTTCCCAGAAATGATTAAGAACGTGTCATAAACCCCTCAAGTACACGTAAATAGATTCTTACTACATTTACTGTCGAATTCAACACGGAGGTTTCCAGTGGAAAGCTGTGAAATGACGAAAATACTGGTAATGTTTACAAGTCCGGGTACTTCTGGTGGCGTTTTCACGGGACTGTGCTTTCAATTATTACGAGTTCATGTTTACAGAGCTCAGAATTGGTGTCTAAAGCCTTTGAATCACGAGAATAGTTTTTGTGTTTACAATTTAGGAGGATTGGCTTTGGCGTTTTTTTTGTGTGAATCAGTCAAAATGGTGGCGGTTCCAGTAAATACTTCTAAGCAAACTGTCTAATTGTGGTAAAACTGTTAAAATACACAATGAGAGTTCCCAGAAATGATTAAGAACGTGTAATAAACATCTCAAGTACACGTAAATAGATTCTTACTACATTTACTGTCGAATTAAACACGGAGGTTTCCAGTGGAAAGCTGTGAAATGACGAAAATACTGGTAATGTTTACAAGTCCGGGTACTTCGGGTGGCGTTTTCACGGGACTGTGCTTTCAATTATTACGAGTTCATGTTTACAGAGCTCAGAATTGGTGTCTAAAGCCCTTGAATCACGAGAATAGTTTTTGTGTTTACAATTTAGGAGGATTGGCTTTGGCGTTTTTTTTGTGTGAATCAGTCAAAATGGTGGCGGTTCCAGTAAATACTTCTAAGCAAACTGTCTAATTGTGGTAAAACTGTTAAAATACACAATGAGAGTTCCCAGAAATGATTAAGAACGTGTAATAAACATCTCAAGTACACGTAAATAGATTCTTGCTACATTTACTGTCGAATTCAATCACGGAGGTTTCCAGTGGAAAGCTGTGAAATGACGAAAATACTGGTAATGTTTACAAGTCCGGGTACTTCTGGTGGCGTTTTCACGGGACTGTGCTTTCAAATATTAACAGTTCATGTTTACAGAGCTCAGAATTGGTGTCTAAAGCCTTTGAATCACGAGAATAGTTTTTGTGTTTACAATTGAGGAGGATTGGCTTTGGCGTTTTTTTTTGTGTGAATCAGTCAAAATGGTGGCGGTTCCAGTAAATACTTCTAAGCAAACTGTCTAATTGTGGTAAAACTGTTAAAATACACAATGAGAGTTCCCAGAAATGATTAAGAACGTGTCATAAACCCCTCAAGTACACGTAAATAGATTCTTACTACATTTACTGTCGAATTCAACACGGAGGTTTCCAGTGGAAAGCTGTGAAATGACGAAAATACTGGTAATGTTTACAAGTCCGGGTACTTCTGGTGGCGTTTTCACGGGACTGTGCTTTCAATTATTACGAGTTCATGTTTACAGAGCTCAGAATTGGTGTCTAAAGCCTTTGAATCACGAGAATAGTTTTTGTGTTTACAATTTAGGAGGATTGGCTTTGGCGTTTTTTTTGTGTGAATCAGTCAAAATGGTGGCGGTTCCAGTAAATACTTCTAAGCAAACTGTCTAATTGTGGTAAAACTGTTAAAATACACAATGAGAGTTCCCAGAAATGATTAAGAACGTGTAATAAACCCCTCAAGTACACGTAAATAGATTCTTACTACATTTACTGTCGAATTAAACACGGAGGTTTCCAGTGGAAAGCTGTGAAATGACGAAAATACTGGTAATGTTTACAAGTCCGGGTACTTCGGGTGGCGTTTTCACGGGACTGTGCTTTCAATTATTACGAGTTCATGTTTACAGAGCTCAGAATTGGTGTCTAAAGCCCTTGAATCACGAGAATAGTTTTTGTGTTTACAATTTAGGAGGATTGGCTTTGGCGTTTTTTTTGTGTGAATCAGTCAAAATGGTGGCGGTTCCAGTAAATACTTCTAAGCAAACTGTCTAATTGTGGTAAAACTGTTAAAATACACAATGAGAGTTCCCAGAAATGATTAAGAACGTGTAATAAACATCTCAAGTACACGTAAATAGATTCTTGCTACATTTACTGTCGAATTCAATCACGGAGGTTTCCAGTGGAAAGCTGTGAAATGACGAAAATACTGGTAATGTTTACAAGTCCGGGTACTTCTGGTGGCGTTTTCACGGGACTGTGCTTTCAAATATTAACAGTTCATGTTTACAGAGCTCAGAATTGGTGTCTAAAGCCTTTGAATCACGAGAATAGTTTTTGTGTTTACAATTGAGGAGGATTGGCTTTGGCGTTTTTTTTGGTGAATCAGTCAAAATGGTGGCGGTTCCAGTAAATACTTCTAAGCAAACTGTCTAATTGTGGTAAAACTGTTAAAATACACAATGAGAGTTCCCAGAAATGATTAAGAACGTGTAATAAACATCTCAAGTACACGTAAATAGATTCTTACTACATTTACTGTCGAATTAAACACGGAGGTTTCCAGTGGAAAGCTGTGAAATGACGAAAATACTGGTAATGTTTACAAGTCCGGGTACTTCGGGTGGCGTTTTCACGGGACTGTGCTTTCAATTATTACGAGTTCATGTTTACAGAGCTCAGAATTGGTGTCTAAAGCCCTTGAATCACGAGAATAGTTTTTGTGTTTACAATTTAGGAGGATTGGCTTTGGCGTTTTTTTTGTGTGAATCAGTCAAAATGGTGGCGGTTCCAGTAAATACTTCTAAGCAAACTGTCTAATTGTGGTAAAACTGTTAAAATACACAATGAGAGTTCCCAGAAATGATTAAGAACGTGTAATAAACCCCTCAAGTACACGTAAATAGATTCTTACTACATTTACTGTCGAATTCAACACGGAGGTTTCCAGTGGAAAGCTGTGAAATGACGAAAATACTGGTAATGTTTACAAGTCCGGGTACTTCTGGTGGCGTTTTCACGGGACTGTGCTTTCAATTATTACGAGTTCATGTTTACAGAGCTCAGAATTGGTGTCTAAAGCCTTTGAATCACGAGAATAGTTTTTGTGTTTACAATTTAGGAGGATTGGCTTTGGCGTTTTTTTTGTGTGAATCAGTTAAAATGGTGGCGGTTCCAGTAAATACTTCTAAGCAAACTGTCTAATTGTGGTAAAACTGTTAAAATACACAATGAGAGTTCCCAGAAATGATTAAGAACGTGTAATAAACATCTCAAGTACACATAAATAGATTCTTACTACATTTACTGTCGAATTCAATCACGGAGGTTTCCAGTGGAAAGCTGTGAAATGACGAAAATACTGGTAATGTTTACAAGTCCGGGTACTTCTGGTGGCGTTTTCACGGGACTGTGCTTTCAAATATTACGAGTTCATGTTTACAGAGCTCAGAATTGGTGTCTAAAGCCTTTGAATCACGAGAATATTTTTTGTGTTTACAATTTAGGAGGATTGGCTTTGGCGTTTTTTTTGTGTGTGAATCAGTTAAAATGGTGGCGGTTCCAGTAAACAGTTCTAAGCAAACTGTCTAATTGTGGTAAAACTGTTAAAATACACAATGAGAGTTCCCAGAAATGATTAAGAACGTGTAATAAACATCTCAAGTACACGTAAATAGATTCTTACTACATTTACTGTCGAATTCAACACGGAGGTTTCCAGTGGAAAGCTGTGAAATGACGAAAATACTGGTAATGTTTACAAGTCCGGGTACTTCGGGTGGCGTTTTCACGGGACTGTGCTTTCAATTATTACGAGTTCATGTTTACAGAGCTCAGAATTGGTGTCTAAAGCCTTTGAATCACGAGAATAGTTTTTGTGTTTACAATTTAGGAGGATTGGCTTTGGCGGGTTTTTTTGTGTGAATCAGTTAAAATGGTGGCGGTTCCAGTAAATACTTCTCAGCAAACTGTCTAATTGTGGTAAAACTGTTAAAATACACAATGAGAGTTCCCAGAAATGATTAAGAACGTGTAATAAACATCTCAAGTACACGTAAATAGATTCTTACTACATTTACTGTCGAATTAAACACGGAGGTTTCCAGTGGAAAGCTGTGAAATGACGAAAATACTGGTAATGTTTACAAGTACGGGTACTTCTGGTGGCGTTTTCACGGAACTGTGCTTTCAAATATTAAGAGTTCATGTTTACAGAGCTCAGAATTGGTGTCTAAAGCCTTTGAATGACGAGAATAGTGTTTTTGTTTACAATTTAGGAGGCTTGGCTTTGGCGTTTTTTTTGTGTGAATCAGTTAAAATGGTGGCGGTTCCAGTAAATACTTCTAAGCAAACTGTCTAATTGTGGTAAAACTGTTAAAATACACAATGAGAGTTCCCAGAAATGATTAAGAACGTGTAATAAACATCTCAAGTACACATAAATAGATTCTTACTACATTTACTGTCGAATTCAATCACGGAGGTTTCCAGTGGAAAGGTGTGAAATGACGAAAATACTGGTAATGTTTACAAGTCCGGGTACTTCTGGTGGCGTTTTCACGGGACTGTGCTTTCAAATATTAAGAGTTCATGTTTACAGAGCTCAGAATTGGTGTCTAAAGCCCTTGAATCACGAGAATAGTTTTTGTGTTTACAATTTAGGAGGATTGGCTTTGGCGTTTTTTTTGTGTGAATCAGTCAAAATGGTGGCGGTTCCAGTAAATACTTCTAAGCAAACTGTCTAATTGTGGTAAAACTGTTAAAATACACAATGAGAGTTCCCAGAAATGATTAAGAACGTGTAATAAACCCCTCAAGTACACGTAAATAGATTCTTACTACATTTACTGTCGAATTCAACACGGAGGTTTCCAGTGGAAAGCTGTGAAATGACGAAAATACTGGTAATGTTTACAAGTCCGGGTACTTCTGGTGGCGTTTTCACGGGACTGTGCTTTCAATTATTACGAGTTCATGTTTACAGAGCTCAGAATTGGTGTCTAAAGCCCTTGAATCACGAGAATAGTTTTTGTGTTTACAATTTAGGAGGATTGGCTTTGGCGTTTTTTTTGTGTGAATCAGTCAAAATGGTGGCGGTTCCAGTAAATACTTCTAAGCAAACTGTCTAATTGTGGTAAAACTGTTAAAATACACAATGAGAGTTCCCAGAAATGATTAAGAACGTGTAATAAACCCCTCAAGTACACGTAAATAGATTCTTACTACATTTACTGTCGAATTCAACACGGAGGTTTCCAGTGGAAAGCTGTGAAATGACGAAAATACTGGTAATGTTTACAAGTCCGGGTACTTCTGGTGGCGTTTTCACGGGACTGTGCTTTCAATTATTACGAGTTCATGTTTACAGAGCTCAGAATTGGTGTCTAAAGCCTTTGAATCACGAGAATAGTTTTTGTGTTTACAATTTAGGAGGATTGGCTTTGGCGTTTTTTTTGTGTGAATCAGTTAAAATGGTGGCGGTTCCAGTAAATACTTCTAAGCAAACTGTCTAATTGTGGTAAAACTGTTAAAATACACAATGAGAGTTCCCAGAAATGATTAAGAACGTGTAATAAACATCTCAAGTACACATAAATAGATTCTTACTACATTTACTGTCGAATTCAATCACGGAGGTTTCCAGTGGAAAGCTGTGAAATGACGAAAATACTGGTAATGTTTACAAGTCCGGGTACTTCTGGTGGCGTTTTCACGGGACTGTGCTTTCAAATATTACGAGTTCATGTTTACAGAGCTCAGAATTGGTGTCTAAAGCCTTTGAATCACGAGAATATTTTTTGTGTTTACAATTTAGGAGGATTGGCTTTGGCGTTTTTTTTGTGTGTGAATCAGTTAAAATGGTGGCGGTTCCAGTAAACAGTTCTAAGCAAACTGTCTAATTGTGGTAAAACTGTTAAAATACACAATGAGAGTTCCCAGAAATGATTAAGAACGTGTAATAAACATCTCAAGTACACGTAAATAGATTCTTACTACATTTACTGTCGAATTCAACACGGAGGTTTCCAGTGGAAAGCTGTGAAATGACGAAAATACTGGTAATGTTTACAAGTCCGGGTACTTCGGGTGGCGTTTTCACGGGACTGTGCTTTCAATTATTACGAGTTCATGTTTACAGAGCTCAGAATTGGTGTCTAAAGCCTTTGAATCACGAGAATAGTTTTTGTGTTTACAATTTAGGAGGATTGGCTTTGGCGGGTTTTTTTGTGTGAATCAGTTAAAATGGTGGCGGTTCCAGTAAATACTTCTCAGCAAACTGTCTAATTGTGGTAAAACTGTTAAAATACACAATGAGAGTTCCCAGAAATGATTAAGAACGTGTAATAAACATCTCAAGTACACGTAAATAGATTCTTACTACATTTACTGTCGAATTAAACACGGAGGTTTCCAGTGGAAAGCTGTGAAATGACGAAAATACTGGTAATGTTTACAAGTACGGGTACTTCTGGTGGCGTTTTCACGGAACTGTGCTTTCAAATATTAAGAGTTCATGTTTACAGAGCTCAGAATTGGTGTCTAAAGCCTTTGAATGACGAGAATAGTGTTTTTGTTTACAATTTAGGAGGCTTGGCTTTGGCGTTTTTTTTGTGTGAATCAGTTAAAATGGTGGCGGTTCCAGTAAATACTTCTAAGCAAACTGTCTAATTGTGGTAAAACTGTTAAAATACACAATGAGAGTTCCCAGAAATGATTAAGAACGTGTAATAAACATCTCAAGTACACATAAATAGATTCTTACTACATTTACTGTCGAATTCAATCACGGAGGTTTCCAGTGGAAAGGTGTGAAATGACGAAAATACTGGTAATGTTTACAAGTCCGGGTACTTCTGGTGGCGTTTTCACGGGACTGTGCTTTCAAATATTAAGAGTTCATGTTTACAGAGCTCAGAATTGGTGTCTAAAGCCCTTGAATCACGAGAATAGTTTTTGTGTTTACAATTTAGGAGGATTGGCTTTGGCGTTTTTTTTGTGTGAATCAGTCAAAATGGTGGCGGTTCCAGTAAATACTTCTAAGCAAACTGTCTAATTGTGGTAAAACTGTTAAAATACACAATGAGAGTTCCCAGAAATGATTAAGAACGTGTAATAAACCCCTCAAGTACACGTAAATAGATTCTTACTACATTTACTGTCGAATTCAACACGGAGGTTTCCAGTGGAAAGCTGTGAAATGACGAAAATACTGGTAATGTTTACAAGTCCGGGTACTTCTGGTGGCGTTTTCACGGGACTGTGCTTTCAATTATTACGAGTTCATGTTTACAGAGCTCAGAATTGGTGTCTAAAGCCTTTGAATCACGAGAATAGTTTTTGTGTTTACAATTTAGGAGGATTGGCTTTGGCGTTTTTTTTGTGTGAATCAGTCAAAATGGTGGCGGTTCCAGTAAATACTTCTAAGCAAAATGTCTAATTGTGGTAAAACTGTTAAAATACACAGTGAGAGTTCCCAGAAATGATTAAGAACGTGTAATAAACATCTCAAGTACACGTAAATAGATTCTTACTACATTTACTGTCGAATTAAACACGGAGGTTTCCAGTGGAAAGCTGTGAAATGACGAAAATACTGGTAATGTTTACAAGTCCGGGTACTTCGGGTGGCGTTTTCACGGGACTGTGCTTTCAATTATTACGAGTTCATGTTTACAGAGCTCAGAATTGGTGTCTAAAGCCCTTGAATCACGAGAATAGTTTTTGTGTTTACAATTTAGGAGGATTGGCTTTGGCGTTTTTTTTGTGTGAATCAGTCAAAATGGTGGCGGTTCCAGTAAATACTTCTAAGCAAACTGTCTAATTGTGGTAAAACTGTTAAAATACACAATGAGAGTTCCCAGAAATGATTGAGAACGTGTAATAAACCCCTCAAGTACACGTAAATAGATTCTTACTACATTTACTGTCGAATTCAACACGGAGGTTTCCAGTGGAAAGCTGTGAAATGACGAAAATACTGGTAATGTTTACAAGTCCGGGTACTTCTGGTGGCGTTTTCACGGGACTGTGCTTTCAATTATTACGAGTTCATGTTTACAGAGCTCAGAATTGGTGTCTAAAGCCTTTGAATCACGAGAATAGTTTTTGTGTTTACAATTTAGGAGGATTGGCTTTGGCGTTTTTTTTGTGTGAATCAGTTAAAATGGTGGCGGTTCCAGTAAATACTTCTAAGCAAACTGTCTAATTGTGGTAAAACTGTTAAAATACACAATGAGAGTTCCCAGAAATGATTAAGAACGTGTAATAAACATCTCAAGTACACATAAATAGATTCTTACTACATTTACTGTCGAATTCAATCACGGAGGTTTCCAGTGGAAAGGTGTGAAATGACGAAAATACTGGTAATGTTTACAAGTCCGGGTACTTCTGGTGGCGTTTTCACGGGACTGTGCTTTCAAATATTAAGAGTTCATGTTTACAGAGCTCAGAATTGGTGTCTAAAGCCCTTGAATCACGAGAATAGTTTTTGTGTTTACAATTTAGGAGGATTGGCTTTGGCGTTTTTTTTTGTGTGAATCAGTCAAAATGGTGGCGGTTCCAGTAAATACTTCTAAGCAAACTGTCTAATTGTGGTAAAACTGTTAAAATACACAATGAGAGTTCCCAGAAATGATTAAGAACGTGTCATAAACCCCTCAAGTACACGTAAATAGATTCTTACTACATTTACTGTCGAATTCAACACGGAGGTTTCCAGTGGAAAGCTGTGAAATGACGAAAATACTGGTAATGTTTACAAGTCCGGGTACTTCTGGTGGCGTTTTCACGGGACTGTGCTTTCAATTATTACGAGTTCATGTTTACAGAGCTCAGAATTGGTGTCTAAAGCCTTTGAATCACGAGAATAGTTTTTGTGTTTACAATTTAGGAGGATTGGCTTTGGCGTTTTTTTTGTGTGAATCAGTCAAAATGGTGGCGGTTCCAGTAAATACTTCTAAGCAAACTGTCTAATTGTGGTAAAACTGTTAAAATACACAATGAGAGTTCCCAGAAATGATTAAGAACGTGTAATAAACATCTCAAGTACACGTAAATAGATTCTTACTACATTTACTGTCGAATTAAACACGGAGGTTTCCAGTGGAAAGCTGTGAAATGACGAAAATACTGGTAATGTTTACAAGTCCGGGTACTTCGGGTGGCGTTTTCACGGGACTGTGCTTTCAATTATTACGAGTTCATGTTTACAGAGCTCAGAATTGGTGTCTAAAGCCCTTGAATCACGAGAATAGTTTTTGTGTTTACAATTTAGGAGGATTGGCTTTGGCGTTTTTTTTGTGTGAATCAGTCAAAATGGTGGCGGTTCCAGTAAATACTTCTAAGCAAACTGTCTAATTGTGGTAAAACTGTTAAAATACACAATGAGAGTTCCCAGAAATGATTAAGAACGTGTAATAAACATCTCAAGTACACGTAAATAGATTCTTACTACATTTACTGTCGAATTCAATCACGGAGGTTTCCAGTGGAAAGCTGTGAAATGACGAAAATACTGGTAATGTTTACAAGTCCGGGTACTTCTGGTGGCGTTTTCACGGGACTGTGCTTTCAAATATTAAGAGTTCATGTTTACAGAGCTCAGAATTGGTGTCTAAAGCCTTTGAATCACGAGAATAGTTTTTGTGTTTACAATTGAGGAGGATTGGCTTTGGCGTTTTTTTTGGTGAATCAGTCAAAATGGTGGCGGTTCCAGTAAATACTTCTAAGCAAACTGTCTAATTGTGGTAAAACTGTTAAAATACACAACGAGAGTTCCCAGAAATGATTAAGAACGTGTAATAAACATCTCAAGTACACGTAAATAGATTCTTACTACATTTACTGTCGAATTAAACACGGAGGTTTCCAGTGGAAAGCTGTGAAATGACGAAAATACTGGTAATGTTTACAAGTCCGGGTACTTCGGGTGGCGTTTTCACGGGACTGTGCTTTCAATTATTACGAGTTCATGTTTACAGAGCTCAGAATTGGTGTCTAAAGCCCTTGAATCACGAGAATAGTTTTTGTGTTTACAATTTAGGAGGATTGGCTTTGGCGTTTTTTTTGTGTGAATCAGTCAAAATGGTGGCGGTTCCAGTAAATACTTCTAAGCAAACTGTCTAATTGTGGTAAAACTGTTAAAATACACAATGAGAGTTCCCAGAAATGATTAAGAACGTGTAATAAACCCCTCAAGTACACGTAAATAGATTCTTACTACATTTACTGTCGAATTCAATCACGGAGGTTTCCAGTGGAAAGCTGTGAAATGACGAAAATACTGGTAATGTTTACCAGTCCGGGTACTTCTGGTGGCGTTTTCACGGGACTGTGCTTTCAATTATTACGAGTTCATGTTTACAGAGCTCAGAATTGGTGTCTAAAGCCTTTGAATCACGAGAATAGTTTTTGTGTTTACAATTTAGGAGGATTGGCTTTGGCGTTTTTTTTGTGTGAATCAGTCAAAATGGTGGCGGTTCCAGTAAATACTTCTAAGCAAACTGTCTAATTGTGGTAAAACTGTTAAAATACACAATGAGAGTTCCCAGAAATGATTAAGAACGTGTAATAAACATCTCAAGTACACGTAAATAGATTCTTACTACATTTACTGTCGAATTAAACACGGAGGTTTCCAGTGGAAAGCTGTGAAATGACGAAAATACTGGTAATGTTTACAAGTCCGGGTACTTCGGGTGGCGTTTTCACGGGACTGTGCTTTCAATTATTACGAGTTCATGTTTACAGAGCTCAGAATTGGTGTCTAAAGCCCTTGAATCACGAGAATAGTTTTTGTGTTTACAATTTAGGAGGATTGGCTTTGGCGTTTTTTTTGTGTGAATCAGTCAAAATGGTGGCGGTTCCAGTAAATACTTCTAAGCAAACTGTCTAATTGTGGTAAAACTGTTAAAATACACAATGAGAGTTCCCAGAAATGATTAAGAACGTGTAATAAACATCTCAAGTACACGTAAATAGATTCTTACTACATTTACTGTCGAATTCAATCACGGAGGTTTCCAGTGGAAAGCTGTGAAATGACGAAAATACTGGTAATGTTTACAAGTCCGGGTACTTCTGGTGGCGTTTTCACGGGACTGTGCTTTCAAATATTAAGAGTTCATGTTTACAGAGCTCAGAATTGGTGTCTAAAGCCTTTGAATCACGAGAATAGTTTTTGTGTTTACAATTGAGGAGGATTGGCTTTGGCGTTTTTTTTGGTGAATCAGTCAAAATGGTGGCGGTTCCAGTAAATACTTCTAAGCAAACTGTCTAATTGTGGTAAAACTGTTAAAATACACAATGAGAGTTCCCAGAAATGATTAAGAACGTGTAATAAACATCTCAAGTACACGTAAATAGATTCTTACTACATTTACTGTCGAATTAAACACGGAGGTTTCCAGTGGAAAGCTGTGAAATGACGAAAATACTGGTAATGTTTACAAGTCCGGGTACTTCGGGTGGCGTTTTCACGGGACTGTGCTTTCAATTATTACGAGTTCATGTTTACAGAGCTCAGAATTGGTGTCTAAAGCCCTTGAATCACGAGAATAGTTTTTGTGTTTACAATTTAGGAGGATTGGCTTTGGCGTTTTTTTTGTGTGAATCAGTCAAAATGGTGGCGGTTCCAGTAAATACTTCTAAGCAAACTGTCTAATTGTGGTAAAACTGTTAAAATACACAATGAGAGTTCCCAGAAATGATTAAGAACGTGTAATAAACCTCTCAAGTACACGTAAATAGATTCTTACTACATTTACTGTCGAATTCAACACGGAGGTTTCCAGTGGAAAGCTGTGAAATGACGAAAATACTGGTAATGTTTACAAGTCCGGGTACTTCTGGTGGCGTTTTCACGGGACTGTGCTTTCAATTATTACGAGTTCATGTTTACAGAGCTCAGAATTGGTGTCTAAAGCCTTTGAATCACGAGAATAGTTTTTGTGTTTACAATTTAGGAGGATTGGCTTTGGCGTTTTTTTTGTGTGAATCAGTCAAAATGGTGGCGGTTCCAGTAAATACTTCTAAGCAAACTGTCTAATTGTGGTAAAACTGTTAAAATACACAATGAGAGTTCCCAGAAATGATTAAGAACGTGTAATAAACATCTCAAGTACACGTAAATAGATTCTTACTACATTTACTGTCGAATTAAACACGGAGGTTTCCAGTGGAAAGCTGTGAAATGACGAAAATACTGGTAATGTTTACAAGTCCGGGTACTTCGGGTGGCGTTTTCACGGGACTGTGCTTTCAATTATTACGAGTTCATGTTTACAGAGCTCAGAATTGGTGTCTAAAGCCCTTGAATCACGAGAATAGTTTTTGTGTTTACAATTTAGGAGGATTGGCTTTGGCGTTTTTTTTGTGTGAATCAGTCAAAATGGTGGCGGTTCCAGTAAATACTTCTAAGCAAACTGTCTAATTGTGGTAAAACTGTTAAAATACACAATGAGAGTTCCCAGAAATGATTAAGAACGTGTAATAAACATCTCAAGTACACGTAAATAGATTCTTACTACATTTACTGTCGAATTCAATCACGGAGGTTTCCAGTGGAAAGCTGTGAAATGACGAAAATACTGGTAATGTTTACAAGTCCGGGTACTTCTGGTGGCGTTTTCACGGGACTGTGCTTTCAAATATTAAGAGTTCATGTTTACAGAGCTCAGAATTGGTGTCTAAAGCCTTTGAATCACGAGAATAGTTTTTGTGTTTACAATTGAGGAGGATTGGCTTTGGCGTTTTTTTTGGTGAATCAGTCAAAATGGTGGCGGTTCCAGTAAATACTTCTAAGCAAACTGTCTAATTGTGGTAAAACTGTTAAAATACACAACGAGAGTTCCCAGAAATGATTAAGAACGTGTAATAAACATCTCAAGTACACGTAAATAGATTCTTACTACATTTACTGTCGAATTAAACACGGAGGTTTCCAGTGGAAAGCTGTGAAATGACGAAAATACTGGTAATGTTTACAAGTCCGGGTACTTCGGGTGGCGTTTTCACGGGACTGTGCTTTCAATTATTACGAGTTCATGTTTACAGAGCTCAGAATTGGTGTCTAAAGCCCTTGAATCACGAGAATAGTTTTTGTGTTTACAATTTAGGAGGATTGGCTTTGGCGTTTTTTTTGTGTGAATCAGTCAAAATGGTGGCGGTTCCAGTAAATACTTCTAAGCAAACTGTCTAATTGTGGTAAAACTGTTAAAATACACAATGAGAGTTCCCAGAAATGATTAAGAACGTGTAATAAACCCCTCAAGTACACGTAAATAGATTCTTACTACATTTACTGTCGAATTCAATCACGGAGGTTTCCAGTGGAAAGCTGTGAAATGACGAAAATACTGGTAATGTTTACCAGTCCGGGTACTTCTGGTGGCGTTTTCACGGGACTGTGCTTTCAATTATTACGAGTTCATGTTTACAGAGCTCAGAATTGGTGTCTAAAGCCTTTGAATCACGAGAATAGTTTTTGTGTTTACAATTTAGGAGGATTGGCTTTGGCGTTTTTTTTGTGTGAATCAGTCAAAATGGTGGCGGTTCCAGTAAATACTTCTAAGCAAACTGTCTAATTGTGGTAAAACTGTTAAAATACACAATGAGAGTTCCCAGAAATGATTAAGAACGTGTAATAAACATCTCAAGTACACGTAAATAGATTCTTACTACATTTACTGTCGAATTAAACACGGAGGTTTCCAGTGGAAAGCTGTGAAATGACGAAAATACTGGTAATGTTTACAAGTCCGGGTACTTCGGGTGGCGTTTTCACGGGACTGTGCTTTCAATTATTACGAGTTCATGTTTACAGAGCTCAGAATTGGTGTCTAAAGCCCTTGAATCACGAGAATAGTTTTTGTGTTTACAATTTAGGAGGATTGGCTTTGGCGTTTTTTTTGTGTGAATCAGTCAAAATGGTGGCGGTTCCAGTAAATACTTCTAAGCAAACTGTCTAATTGTGGTAAAACTGTTAAAATACACAATGAGAGTTCCCAGAAATGATTAAGAACGTGTAATAAACATCTCAAGTACACGTAAATAGATTCTTACTACATTTACTGTCGAATTCAATCACGGAGGTTTCCAGTGGAAAGCTGTGAAATGACGAAAATACTGGTAATGTTTACAAGTCCGGGTACTTCTGGTGGCGTTTTCACGGGACTGTGCTTTCAAATATTAAGAGTTCATGTTTACAGAGCTCAGAATTGGTGTCTAAAGCCTTTGAATCACGAGAATAGTTTTTGTGTTTACAATTGAGGAGGATTGGCTTTGGCGTTTTTTTTGGTGAATCAGTCAAAATGGTGGTGGTTCCAGTAAATACTTCTAAGCAAACTGTCTAATTGTGGTAAAACTGTTAAAATACACAATGAGAGTTCCCAGAAATGATTAAGAACGTGTAATAAACATCTCAAGTACACGTAAATAGATTCTTACTACATTTACTGTCGAATTAAACACGGAGGTTTCCAGTGGAAAGCTGTGAAATGACGAAAATACTGGTAATGTTTACAAGTCCGGGTACTTCGGGTGGCGTTTTCACGGGACTGTGCTTTCAATTATTACGAGTTCATGTTTACAGAGCTCAGAATTGGTGTCTAAAGCCCTTGAATCACGAGAATAGTTTTTGTGTTTACAATTTAGGAGGATTGGCTTTGGCGTTTTTTTTGTGTGAATCAGTCAAAATGGTGGCGGTTCCAGTAAATACTTCTAAGCAAACTGTCTAATTGTGGTAAAACTGTTAAAATACACAATGAGAGTTCCCAGAAATGATTAAGAACGTGTAATAAACCTCTCAAGTACACGTAAATAGATTCTTACTACATTTACTGTCGAATTCAACACGGAGGTTTCCAGTGGAAAGCTGTGAAATGACGAAAATACTGGTAATGTTTACAAGTCCGGGTACTTCTGGTGGCGTTTTCACGGGACTGTGCTTTCAATTATTACGAGTTCATGTTTACAGAGCTCAGAATTGGTGTCTAAAGCCTTTGAATCACGAGAATAGTTTTTGTGTTTACAATTTAGGAGGATTGGCTTTGGCGTTTTTTTTGTGTGAATCAGTTAAAATGGTGGCGGTTCCAGTAAATACTTCTAAGCAAACTGTCTAATTGTGGTAAAACTGTTAAAATACACAATGAGAGTTCCCAGAAATGATTAAGAACGTGTAATAAACATCTCAAGTACACATAAATAGATTCTTACTACATTTACTGTCGAATTCAATCACGGAGGTTTCCAGTGGAAAGCTGTGAAATGACGAAAATACTGGTAATGTTTACAAGTCCGGGTACTTCTGGTGGCGTTTTCACGGGACTGTGCTTTCAAATATTACGAGTTCATGTTTACAGAGCTCAGAATTGGTGTCTAAAGCCTTTGAATCACGAGAATATTTTTGTGTTTACAATTTAGGAGGATTGGCTTTGGCGTTTTTTTTGTGTGTGAATCAGTTAAAATGGTGGCGGTTCCAGTAAACAGTTCTAAGCAAACTGTCTAACTGTGGTAAAACTGTTAAAATACACAATGAGAGTTCCCAGAAATGATTAAGAACGTGTAATAAACATCTCAAGTACACGTAAATAGATTCTTACTACATTTACTGTCGAATTCAACACGGAGGTTTCCAGTGGAAAGCTGTGAAATGACGAAAATACTGGTAATGTTTACAAGTCCGGGTACTTCGGGTGGCGTTTTCACGGGACTGTGCTTTCAATTATTACGAGTTCATGTTTACAGAGCTCAGAATTGGTGTCTAAAGCCCTTGAATCACGAGAATAGTTTTTGTGTTTACAATTTAGGAGGATTGGCTTTGGCGTTTTTTTTGTGTGAATCAGTCAAAATGGTGGCGGTTCCAGTAAATACTTCTAAGCAAACTGTCTAATTGTGGTAAAACTGTTAAAATACACAATGAGAGTTCCCAGAAATGATTAAGAACGTGTAATAAACCCCTCAAGTACACGTAAATAGATTCTTACTACATTTACTGTCGAATTCAACACGGAGGTTTCCAGTGGAAAGCTGTGAAATGACGAAAATACTGGTAATGTTTACAAGTACGGGTACTTCTGGTGGCGTTTTCACGGGACTGTGCTTTCAATTATTACGAGTTCATGTTTACAGAGCTCAGAATTGGTGTCTAAAGCCTTTGAATCACGAGAATAGTTTTTGTGTTTACAATTTAGGAGGATTGGCTTTGGCGTTTTTTTTGTGTGAATCAGTCAAAATGGTGGCGGTTCCAGTAAATACTTCTAAGCAAACTGTCTAATTGTGGTAAAACTGTTAAAATACACAATGAGAGTTCCCAGAAATGATTAAGAACGTGTAATAAACATCTCAAGTACACGTAAATAGATTCTTACTACATTTACTGTCGAATTAAACACGGAGGTTTCCAGTGGAAAGCTGTGAAATGACGAAAATACTGGTAATGTTTACAAGTCCGGGTACTTCGGGTGGCGTTTTCACGGGACTGTGCTTTCAATTATTACGAGTTCATGTTTACAGAGCTCAGAATTGGTGTCTAAAGCCCTTGAATCACGAGAATAGTTTTTGTGTTTACAATTTAGGAGGATTGGCTTTGGCGTTTTTTTTGTGTGAATCAGTCAAAATGGTGGCGGTTCCAGTAAATACTTCTAAGCAAACTGTCTAATTGTGGTAAAACTGTTAAAATACACAATGAGAGTTCCCAGAAATGATTAAGAACGTGTAATAAACATCTCAAGTACACGTAAATAGATTCTTACTACATTTACTGTCGAATTCAATCACGGAGGTTTCCAGTGGAAAGCTGTGAAATGACGAAAATACTGGTAATGTTTACAAGTCCGGGTACTTCTGGTGGCGTTTTCACGGGACTGTGCTTTCAAATATTAAGAGTTCATGTTTACAGAGCTCAGAATTGGTGTCTAAAGCCTTTGAATCACGAGAATAGTTTTTGTGTTTACAATTGAGGAGGATTGGCTTTGGCGTTTTTTTTGGTGAATCAGTCAAAATGGTGGCGGTTCCAGTAAATACTTCTAAGCAAACTGTCTAATTGTGGTAAAACTGTTAAAATACACAATGAGAGTTCCCAGAAATGATTAAGAACGTGTAATAAACATCTCAAGTACACGTAAATAGATTCTTACTACATTTACTGTCGAATTAAACACGGAGGTTTCCAGTGGAAAGCTGTGAAATGACGAAAATACTGGTAATGTTTACAAGTCCGGGTACTTCGGGTGGCGTTTTCACGGGACTGTGCTTTCAATTATTACGAGTTCATGTTTACAGAGCTCAGAATTGGTGTCTAAAGCCCTTGAATCACGAGAATAGTTTTTGTGTTTACAATTTAGGAGGATTGGCTTTGGCGTTTTTTTTGTGTGAATCAGTCAAAATGGTGGCGGTTCCAGTAAATACTTCTAAGCAAACTGTCTAATTGTGGTAAAACTGTTAAAATACACAATGAGAGTTCCCAGAAATGATTAAGAACGTGTAATAAACCCCTCAAGTACACGTAAATAGATTCTTACTACATTTACTGTCGAATTCAACACGGAGGTTTCCAGTGGAAAGCTGTGAAATGACGAAAATACTGGTAATGTTTACAAGTCCGGGTACTTCTGGTGGCGTTTTCACGGGACTGTGCTTTCAATTATTACGAGTTCATGTTTACAGAGCTCAGAATTGGTGTCTAAAGCCTTTGAATCACGAGAATAGTTTTTGTGTTTACAATTTAGGAGGATTGGCTTTGGCGTTTTTTTTGTGTGAATCAGTTAAAATGGTGGCGGTTCCAGTAAATACTTCTAAGCAAACTGTCTAATTGTGGTAAAACTGTTAAAATACACAATGAGAGTTCCCAGAAATGATTAAGAACGTGTAATAAGCATCTCAAGTACACATAAATAGATTCTTACTACATTTACTGTCGAATTCAATCACGGAGGTTTCCAGTGGAAAGCTGTGAAATGACGAAAATACTGGTAATGTTTACAAGTCCGGGTACTTCTGGTGGTGTTTTCACGGGACTGTGCTTTCAAATATTACGAGTTCATGTTTACAGAGCTCAGAATTGGTGTCTAAAGCCTTTGAATCACGAGAATATTTTTTGTGTTTACAATTTAGGAGGATTGGCTTTGGCGTTTTTTTTGTGTGTGAATCAGTTAAAATGGTGGCGGTTCCAGTAAACAGTTCTAAGCAAACTGTCTAATTGTGGTAAAACTGTTAAAATACACAATGAGAGTTCCCAGAAATGATTAAGAACGTGTAATAAACATCTCAAGTACACGTAAATAGATTCTTACTACATTTACTGTCGAATTCAACACGGAGGTTTCCAGTGGAAAGCTGAGAAATGACGAAAATACTGGTAATGTTTACAAGTCCGGGTACTTCTGGTGGCGTTTTCACGGGACTGTGCTTTCAATTATTACGAGTTCATGTTTACAGAGCTCAGAATTGGTGTCTAAAGCCTTTGAATCACGAGAATAGTTTTTGTGTTTACAATTTAGGAGGATTGGCTTTGGCGGGTTTTTTTGTGTGAATCAGTTAAAATGGTGGCGGTTCCAGTAAATACTTCTCAGCAAACTGTCTAATTGTGGTAAAACTGTTAAAATACACAATGAGAGTTCCCAGAAATGATTAAGAACGTGTAATAAACATCTCAAGTACACGTAAATAGATTCTTACTACATTTACTGTCGAATTAAACACGGAGGTTTCCAGTGGAAAGCTGTGAAATGACGAAAATACTGGTAATGTTTACAAGTACGGGTACTTCTGGTGGCGTTTTCACGGAACTGTGCTTTCAAATATTAAGAGTTCATGTTTACAGAGCTCAGAATTGGTGTCTAAAGCCTTTGAATGACGAGAATAGTGTTTTTGTTTACAATTTAGGAGGCTTGGCTTTGGCGTTTTTTTGTGTGAATCAGTTAAAATGGTGGCGGTTCCAGTAAATACTTCTAAGCAAACTGTCTAATTGTGGTAAAACTGTTAAAATACACAATGAGAGTTCCCAGAAATGATTAAGAACGTGTAATAAACATCTCAAGTACACATAAATAGATTCTTACTACATTTACTGTCGAATTCAATCACGGAGGTTTCCAGTGGAAAGGTGTGAAATGACGAAAATACTGGTAATGTTTACAAGTCCGGGTACTTCTGGTGGCGTTTTCACGGGACTGTGCTTTCAAATATTAACAGTTCATGTTTACAGAGCTCAGAATTGGTGTCTAAAGCCCTTGAATCACGAGAATAGTTTTTGTGTTTACAATTTAGGAGGATTGGCTTTGGCGTTTTTTTTGTGTGAATCAGTCAAAATGGTGGCGGTTCCAGTAAATACTTCTCAGCAAACTGTCTAATTGTGGTAAAACTGTTAAAATACACAATGAGAGTTCCCAGAAATGATTAAGAACGTGTAATAAACCCCTCAAGTACACGTAAATAGATTCTTACTACATTTACTGTCGAATTCAACACGGAGGTTTCCAGTGGAAAGCTGTGAAATGACGAAAATACTGGTAATGTTTACAAGTCCGGGTACTTCTGGTGGCGTTTTCACGGGACTGTGCTTTCAATTATTACGAGTTCATGTTTACAGAGCTCAGAATTGGTGTCTAAAGCCTTTGAATCACGAGAATAGTTTTTGTGTTTACAATTTAGGAGGATTGGCTTTGGCGTTTTTTTTGTGTGAATCAGTCAAAATGGTGGCGGTTCCAGTAAATACTTCTAAGCAAACTGTCTAATTGTGGTAAAACTGTTAAAATACACAATGAGAGTTCCCAGAAATGATTAAGAACGTGTAATAAACATCTCAAGTACACGTAAATAGATTCTTACTACATTTACTGTCGAATTCAACACGGAGGTTTCCAGTGGAAAGCTGTGAAATGACGAAAATACTGGTAATGTTTACAAGTCCGGGTACTTCGGGTGGCGTTTTCACGGGACTGTGCTTTCAATTATTACGAGTTCATGTTTACAGAGCTCAGAATTGGTGTCTAAAGCCCTTGAATCACGAGAATAGTTTTTGTGTTTACAATTTAGGAGGATTGGCTTTGGCGTTTTTTTTGTGTGAATCAGTCAAAATGGTGGCGGTTCCAGTAAATACTTCTAAGCAAACTGTCTAATTGTGGTAAAACTGTTAAAATACACAATGAGAGTTCCCAGAAATGATTAAGAACGTGTAATAAACCCCTCAAGTACACGTAAATAGATTCTTACTACATTTACTGTCGAATTCAACACGGAGGTTTCCAGTGGAAAGCTGTGAAATGACGAAAATACTGGTAATGTTTACAAGTCCGGGTACTTCTGGTGGCGTTTTCACGGGACTGTGCTTTCAATTATTACGAGTTCATGTTTACAGAGCTCAGAATTGGTGTCTAAAGCCTTTGAATCACGAGAATAGTTTTTGTGTTTACAATTTAGGAGGATTGGCTTTGGCGTTTTTTTTGTGTGAATCAGTTAAAATGGTGGCGGTTCCAGTAAATACTTCTAAGCAAACTGTCTAATTGTGGTAAAACTGTTAAAATACACAATGAGAGTTCCCAGAAATGATTAAGAACGTGTAATAAACATCTCAAGTACACATAAATAGATTCTTACTACATTTACTGTCGAATTCAATCACGGAGGTTTCAGGTGGAAAGGTGTGAAATGACGAAAATACTGGTAATGTTTACAAGTCCGGGTACTTCTGGTGGCGTTTTCACGGGACTGTGCTTTCAAATATTAAGAGTTCATGTTTACAGAGCTCAGAATTGGTGTCTAAAGCCCTTGAATCTCGAGAATAGTTTTTGTGTTTACAATTTAGGAGGATTGGCTTTGGCGTTTTTTTTTGTGTGAATCAGTCAAAATGGTGGCGGTTCCAGTAAATACTTCTAAGCAAACTGTCTAATTGTGGTAAAACTGTTAAAATACACAATGAGAGTTCCCAGAAATGATTAAGAACGTGTCATAAACCCCTCAAGTACACGTAAATAGATTCTTACTACATTTACTGTCGAATTCAACACGGAGGTTTCCAGTGGAAAGCTGTGAAATGACGAAAATACTGGTAATGTTTACAAGTCCGGGTACTTCTGGTGGCGTTTTCACGGGACTGTGCTTTCAATTATTACGAGTTCATGTTTACAGAGCTCAGAATTGGTGTCTAAAGCCTTTGAATCACGAGAATAGTTTTTGTGTTTACAATTTAGGAGGATTGGCTTTGGCGTTTTTTTTGTGTGAATCAGTCAAAATGGTGGCGGTTCCAGTAAATACTTCTAAGCAAACTGTCTAATTGTGGTAAAACTGTTAAAATACACAATGAGAGTTCCCAGAAATGATTAAGAACGTGTAATAAACCCCTCAAGTACACGTAAATAGATTCTTACTACATTTACTGTCGAATTCAACACGGAGGTTTCCAGTGGAAAGCTGTGAAATGACGAAAATACTGGTAATGTTTACAAGTCCGGGTACTTCTGGTGGCGTTTTCACGGGACTGTGCTTTCAATTATTACGAGTTCATGTTTACAGAGCTCAGAATTGGTGTCTAAAGCCTTTGAATCACGAGAATAGTTTTTGTGTTTACAATTTAGGAGGATTGGCTTTGGCGTTTTTTTTGTGTGAATCAGTTAAAATGGTGGCGGTTCCAGTAAACAGTTCTAAGCAAACTGTCTAATTGTGGTAAAACTGTTAAAATACACAATGAGAGTTCCCAGAAATGATTAAGAACGTGTAATAAACATCTCAAGTACACGTAAATAGATTCTTACTACATTTACTGTCGAATTCAACACGGAGGTTTCCAGTGGAAAGCTGTGAAATGACGAAAATACTGGTAATGTTTACAAGTCCGGGTACTTCTGGTGGCGTTTTCACGGGACTGTGCTTTCAATTATTACGAGTTCATGTTTACAGAGCTCAGAATTGGTGTCTAAAGCCTTTGAATCACGAGAATAGTTTTTGTGTTTACAATTTAGGAGGATTGGCTTTGGCGTTTTTTTTGTGTGAATCAGTTAAAATGGTGGCGGTTCCAGTAAATACTTCTCAGCAAACTGTCTAATTGTGGTAAAACTGTTAAAATACACAATGAGAGTTCCCAGAAATGATTAAGAACGTGTAATAAACATCTCAAGTACACGTAAATAGATTCTTACTACATTTACTGTCGAATTAAACACGGAGGTTTCCAGTGGAAAGCTGTGAAATGACGAAAATACTGGTAATGTTTACAAGTACGGGTACTTCTGGTGGCGTTTTCACGGGACTGTGCTTTCAATTATTACGAGTTCATGTTTACAGAGCTCAGAATTGGTGTCTAAAGCCTTTGAATCACGAGAATAGTTTTTGTGTTTACAATTTAGGAGGATTGGCTTTGGCGTTTTTTTTGTGTGAATCAGTTAAAATGGTGGCGGTTCCAGTAAATACTTCTCAGCAAACTGTCTAATTGTGGTAAAACTGTTAAAATACACAATGAGAGTTCCCAGAAATGATTAAGAACGTGTAATAAACATCTCAAGTACACGTAAATAGATTCTTACTACATTTACTGTCGAATTAAACACGGAGGTTTCCAGTGGAAAGCTGTGAAATGACGAAAATACTGGTAATGTTTACAAGTCCGGGTACTTCTGGTGGCGTTTTCACGGGACTGTGCTTTCAATTATTACGAGTTCATGTTTACAGAGCTCAGAATTGGTGTCTAAAGCCTTTGAATCACGAGAATAGTTTTTGTGTTTACAATTTAGGAGGATTGGCTTTGGCGTTTTTTTTGTGTGAATCAGTTAAAATGGTGGCGGTTCCAGTAAATACTTCTAAGCAAACTGTCTAATTGTGGTAAAACTGTTAAAATACACAATGAGAGTTCCCAGAAATGATTAAGAACGTGTAATAAACATCTCAAGTACACATAAATAGATTCTTACTACATTTACTGTCGAATTCAATCACGGAGGTTTCAGGTGGAAAGGTGTGAAATGACGAAAATACTGGTAATGTTTACAAGTCCGGGTACTTCTGGTGGCGTTTTCACGGGACTGTGCTTTCAAATATTAAGAGTTCATGTTTACAGAGCTCAGAATTGGTGTCTAAAGCCCTTGAATCTCGAGAATAGTTTTTGTGTTTACAATTTAGGAGGATTGGCTTTGGCGTTTTTTTTTGTGTGAATCAGTCAAAATGGTGGCGGTTCCAGTAAATACTTCTAAGCAAACTGTCTAATTGTGGTAAAACTGTTAAAATACACAATGAGAGTTCCCAGAAATGATTAAGAACGTGTCATAAACCCCTCAAGTACACGTAAATAGATTCTTACTACATTTACTGTCGAATTCAACACGGAGGTTTCCAGTGGAAAGCTGTGAAATGACGAAAATACTGGTAATGTTTACAAGTCCGGGTACTTCTGGTGGCGTTTTCACGGGACTGTGCTTTCAATTATTACGAGTTCATGTTTACAGAGCTCAGAATTGGTGTCTAAAGCCTTTGAATCACGAGAATATTTTTTGTGTTTACAATTTAGGAGGATTGGCTTTGGCGTTTTTTTTGTGTGAATCAGTCAAAATGGTGGCGGTTCCAGTAAATACTTCTAAGCAAACTGTCTAATTGTGGTAAAACTGTTAAAATACACAATGAGAGTTCCCAGAAATGATTAAGAACGTGTAATAAACCCCTCAAGTACACGTAAATAGATTCTTACTACATTTACTGTCGAATTCAACACGGAGGTTTCCAGTGGAAAGCTGTGAAATGACGAAAATACTGGTAATGTTTACAAGTCCAGGTACTTCTGGTGGCGTTTTCACGGGACTGTGCTTTCAATTATTACGAGTTCATGTTTACAGAGCTCAGAATTGGTGTCTAAAGCCTTTGAATCACGAGAATAGTTTTTGTGTTTACAATTTAGGAGGATTGGCTTTGGCGTTTTTTTTGTGTGAATCAGTTAAAATGGTGGCGGTTCCAGTAAACAGTTCTAAGCAAACTGTCTAATTGTGGTAAAACTGTTAAAATACACAATGAGAGTTCCCAGAAATGATTAAGAACGTGTAATAAACATCTCAAGTACACGTAAATAGATTCTTACTACATTTACTGTCGAATTCAACACGGAGGTTTCCAGTGGAAAGCTGTGAAATGACGAAAATACTGGTAATGTTTACAAGTCCGGGTACTTCTGGTGGCGTTTTCACGGGACTGTGCTTTCAATTATTACGAGTTCATGTTTACAGAGCTCAGAATTGGTGTCTAAAGCCTTTGAATCACGAGAATAGTTTTTGTGTTTACAATTTAGGAGGATTGGCTTTGGCGTTTTTTTTGTGTGAATCAGTTAAAATGGTGGCGGTTCCAGTAAATACTTCTCAGCAAACTGTCTAATTGTGGTAAAACTGTTAAAATACACAATGAGAGTTCCCAGAAATGATTAAGAACGTGTAATAAACATCTCAAGTACACGTAAATAGATTCTTACTACATTTACTGTCGAATTAAACACGGAGGTTTCCAGTGGAAAGCTGTGAAATGACGAAAATACTGGTAATGTTTACAAGTACGGGTACTTCTGGTGGCGTTTTCACGGAACTGTGCTTTCAAATATTAAGAGTTCATGTTTACAGAGCTCAGAATTGGTGTCTAAAGCCTTTGAATGATGAGAATAGTGTTTTTGTTTACAATTTAGGAGGCTTGGCTTTGGCGTTTTTTTTGTGTGAATCAGTTAAAATGGTGGCGGTTCCAGTAAATACTTCTAAGCAAACTGTCTAATTGTGGTAAAACTGTTAAAATACACAATGAGAGTTCCCAGAAATGATTAAGAACGTGTAATAAACATCTCAAGTACACATAAATAGATTCTTACTACATTTACTGTCGAATTCAATCACGGAGGTTGCCAGTGGAAAGCTGTGAAATGACGAAAATACTGGTAATGTTTAAAAGTCCGGGTACTTCTGGTGGCGTTTTCACGGGACTGTGCTTTCAAATATTAAGAGTTCATGTTTACAGAGCTCAGAATTGGTGTCTAAAGCCCTTGAATCACGAGAATAGTTTTTGTGTTTACAATTTAGGAGGATTGGCTTTTGCGTTTTTTTTGTGTGAATCAGTTAAAATGGTGGCGGTTCCAGTAAATACTTGTAAGCAAACTGTCTAATTGTGGTAAAACTGTTAAAATACACAATGAGAGTTCCCAGAAATGATTAAGAACGTGTAATAAACATCTCAAGTACACGTAAATAGATTCTTACTACATTTACTGTCGAATTCAACACGGAGGTTTCCAGTGGAAAGCTGTGAAATGACGAAAATACTGGTAATGTTTACAAGTACGGGTACTTCTGGTGGCGTTTTCACGGGACTGTGCTTTAAAATATTAAGAGTTCATGTTTACAGAGCTAAGAATTGGTGTCTAAAGCCTTTGAATCACGAGAATAGTTTTTGTGTTTACAATTGAGGAGGATTGGCTTTGGCGTTTTTTTTTGTGTGAATCAGTTAAAATGGTGGCGGTTCCAGTAAACAGTTCTAAGCAAACTGTCTAATTGTGGTAAAACTGTTAAAATACACAATGAGAGTTCCCAGAAATGATTAAGAACGTGTAATAAACATCTCAAGTACACGTAAATAGATTCTTACTACATTTACTGTCGAATTCACCACGGAGGTTTCCAGTGGAAAGCTGTGAAATGACGAAAATACTGGTAATGTTTACAAGTCCGGGTACTTCTGGTGGCGTTTTCACGGGACTGTGCTTTCAATTATTACGAGTTCATGTTTACAGAGCTCAGAATTGGTGTCTAAAGCCTTTGAATCACGAGAATAGTTTTTGTGTTTACAATTTAGGAGGATTGGCTTTGGCGTTTTTTTTGTGTGAATCAGTTAAAATGGTGGCGGTTCCAGTAAACAGTTCTAAGCAAACTGTCTAATTGTGTTAAAACTGTTAAAATACACAATGAGAGTTCCCAGAAATGATTAAGAACGTGTAATAAACCCCTCAAGTACACGTAAATAGATTCTTACTACATTTACTGTCGAATTAAACACGGAGGTTTCCAGTGGAAAGCTGTGAAATGACGAAAATACTGGTAATGTTTACAAGTCCGGGTACTTCTGGTGGCGTTTTCACGGGACTGTGCTTTCAATTATTACGAGTTCATGTTTACAGAGCTCAGAATTGGTGTCTAAAGCCTTTGAATCACGAGAATAGTTTTTGTGTTTACAATTTAGGAGGATTGGCTTTGGCGGTTTTTTTTGTGTGAATCAGTTAAAATGGTGGCGGTTCCAGTAAATACTTCTAAGCAAACTGTCTAATTGTGGTAAAACTGTTAAAATACACAATGAGAGTTCCCAGAAATGATTAAGAACGTGTAATAAACATCTCAAGTACACGTAAATAGATTCTTACTACTTTTACTGTCGAATTAAACACGGAGGTTTCCAGTGGAAAGCTGTGAAATGACGAAAATACTGGTAATGTTTACAAGTACGGGTATTTCTGGTGGCGTTTTCACGGGACTGTGCTTTCAAATATTAAGAGTTCATGTTTACAGAGCTCAGAATTGGTGTCTAAAGCCTTTGAATGACGAGAATAGTGTTTTTGTTTACAATTTAGGAGGATTGGCTTTGGCGTTTTTTTTGTGTGAATCAGTTAAAATGGTGGCGGTTCCAGTAAATACTTCTAAGCAAACTGTCTAATTGTGGTAAAACTGTTAAAATACACAATGAGAGTTCCCAGAAATGATTAAGAACGTGTAATAAACATCTCAAGTACACATAAATAGATTCTTACTACATTTACTGTCGAATTCAATCACGGAGGTTTCCAGTGGAAAGGTGTGAAATGACGAAAATACTGGTAATGTTTACAAGTCCGGGTACTTCTGGTGGCGTTTTCACGGGACTGTGCTTTCAAATATTAAGAGTTCATGTTTACAGAGCTCAGAATTGGTGTCTAAAGCCTTTGAATCACGAGAATAGTTTTTGTGTTTACAATTTAGGAGGATTGGCTTTGGCGTTTTTTTTGTGTGAATCAGTCAAAATGGTGGCGGTTCAAGTAAATACTTCTAAGCAAACTGTCTAATTGTGGTAAAACTGTTAAAATACACAATGAGAGTTCCCAGAAATGATTAAGAACGTGTAATAAACCCCTCAAGTACACGTAAATAGATTCTTACTACATTTACTGTCGAATTCAACACGGAGGTTTCCAGTGGAAAGCTGTGAAATGACGAAAATACTGGTAATGTTTACAAGTACAGGTACTTCTGGTGGCGTTTTCACGGGACTGTGCTTTCAAATATTAAGAGTTCATGTTTACAGAGCTCAGAATTGGTGTCTAAAGCCTTTGAATCACGAGAATAGTTTTTGTGTTTACAATTTAGGAGGATTGGCTTTGGCGTTTTTTTTGTGTGAATCAGTCAAAATGGTGGCGGTTCCAGTAAATACTTCTAAGCAAACTGTCTAATTGTGGTAAAACTGTTAAAATACACAATGAGAGTTCCCAGAAATGATTAAGAACGTGTAATAAACATCTCAAGTACACGTAAATAGATTCTTACTACATTTACTGTCGAATTCAACACGGAGGTTTCCAGTGGAAAGCTGTGAAATGACGAAAATACTGGTAATGTTTACAAGTACGGGTACTTCTGGTGGCGTTTTCACGGGACTGTGCTTTCAAATATTAAGAGTTCATGTTTACAGAGCTCAGAATTGGTGTCTAAAGCCCTTGAATCACGAGAATAGTTTTTGTGTTTACAATTTAGGAGGATTGGCTTTGGCGTTTTTTTTGTGTGAATCAGTCAAAATGGTGGCGGTTCCAGTAAATACTTCTAAGCAAACTGTCTAATTGTGGTAAAACTGTTAAAATACACAATGAGAGTTCCCAGAAATGATTAAGAACGTGTAATAAACCCCTCAAGTACACGTAAATAGATTCTTACTACATTTACTGTCGAATTCAACACGGAGGTTTCCAGTGGAAAGCTGTGAAATGACGAAAATACTGGTAATGTTTACAAGTCCGGGTACTTCTGGTGGCGTTTTCACGGGACTGTGCTTTCAATTATTACGAGTTCATGTTTACAGAGCTCAGAATTGGTGTCTAAAGCCTTTGAATCACGAGAATAGTTTTTGTGTTTACAATTTAGGAGGATTGGCTTTGGCGTTTTTTTTGTGTGAATCAGTCAAAATGGTGGCGGTTCCAGTAAATACTTCTAAGCAAACTGTCTAATTGTGTTAAAACTGTTAAAATACACAATGAGAGTTCCCAGAAATGATTAAGAACGTGTAATAAACATCTCAAGTACACGTAAATAGATTCTTACTACATTTACTGTCGAATTAAACACGGAGGTTTCCAGTGGAAAGCTGTGAAATGACGAAAATACTGGTAATGTTTACAAGTCCGGGTACTTCGGGTGGCGTTTTCACGGGACTGTGCTTTCAATTATTACGAGTTCATGTTTACAGAGCTCAGAATTGGTGTCTAAAGCCCTTGAATCACGAGAATAGTTTTTGTGTTTACAATTTAGGAGGATTGGCTTTGGCGTTTTTTTTGTGTGAATCAGTCAAAATGGTGGCGGTTCCAGTAAATACTTCTAAGCAAACTGTCTAATTGTGGTAAAACTGTTAAAATACACAATGAGAGTTCCCAGAAATGATTAAGAACGTGTAATAAACCCCTCAAGTACACGTAAATAGATTCTTACTACATTTACTGTCGAATTCAACACGGAGGTTTCCAGTGGAAAGCTGTGAAATGACGAAAATACTGGTAATGTTTACAAGTCCGGGTACTTCTGGTGGCGTTTTCACGGGACTGTGCTTTCAAATATTAAGAGTTCATGTTTACAGAGCTCAGAATTGGTGTCTAAAGCCTTTGAATCACGAGAATAGTTTTTGTGTTTACAATTTAGGAGGATTGGCTTTGGCGTTTTTTTTGTGTGAATCAGTTAAAATGGTGGCGGTTCCAGTAAATACTTCTAAGCAAACTGTCTAATTGTGGTAAAACTGTTAAAATACACAATGAGAGTTCCCAGAAATGATTAAGAACGTGTAATAAACATCTCAAGTACACGTAAATAGATTCTTGCTACATTTACTGTCGAATTCAATCACGGAGGTTTCCAGTGGAAAGCTGTGAAATGACGAAAATACTGGTAATGTTTACAAGTCCGGGTACTTCGGGTGGCGTTTTCACGGGACTGTGCTTTCAATTATTACGAGTTCATGTTTACAGAGCTCAGAATTGGTGTCTAAAGCCTTTGAATCACGAGAATAGTTTTTGTGTTTACAATTTAGGAGGATTGGCTTTGGCGTTTTTTTTGTGTGAATCAGTTAAAATGGTGGCGGTTCCAGTAAATACTTCTAAGCAAACTGTCTAATTGTGGTAAAACTGTTAAAATACACAATGAGAGTTCCCAGAAATGATTAAGAACGTGTAATAAACATCTCAAGTACACGTAAATAGATTCTTACTACATTTACTGTCGAATTCAATCACGGAGGTTTCCAGTGGAAAGCTGTGAAATGACGAAAATACTGGTAATGTTTAAAGTCCGGGTACTTCGGGTGGCGTTTTCACGGGACTGTGCTTTCAATTATTACGAGTTCATGTTTACAGAGCTCAGAATTGGTGTCTAAAGCCTTTGAATCACGAGAATAGTTTTTGTGTTTACAATTTAGGAGGATTGGCTTTGGCGTTTTTTTTGTGTGAATCAGTCAAAATGGTGGCGGTTCCAGTAAATACTTCTAAGCAAACTGTCTAATTGTGGTAAAACTGTTAAAATACACAATGAGAGTTCCCAGAAATGATTAAGAACGTGTAATAAACCCCTCAAGTACACGTAAATAGATTCTTACTACATTTACTGTCGAATTCAATCACGGAGGTTTCCAGTGGAAAGCTGTGAAATGACGAAAATACTGGTAATGTTTAAAGTCCGGGTACTTCGGGTGGCGTTTTCACGGGACTGTGCTTTCAATTATTACGAGTTCATGTTTACAGAGCTCAGAATTGGTGTCTAAAGCCTTTGAATCACGAGAATAGTTTTTGTGTTTACAATTTAGGAGGATTGGCTTTGGCGTTTTTTTTTGTGTGAATCAGTTAAAATGGTGGCGGTTCCAGTAAATACTTCTAAGCAAACTGCCTAATTGTGGTAAAACTGTTAAAATACACAATGAGAGTTCCCAGAAATGATTAAGAACGTGTAATAAACATCTCAAGTACACGTAAATAGATTCTTACTACATTTACTGTCAAATTCAATCACGGAGGTTTCCAGTGGAAAGCTGTGAAATGACGAAAATACTGGTAATGTTTACAAGTACGGGTACTTCTGGTGGCGTTTTCACGGGACTGTGCTTTCAAATATTAAGAGTTCATGTTTACAGAGCTCAGAATTGGTGTCTAAAGCCTTGGAATGACGAGAAATTTTTTATGTTTACAATTTAGGAGGATTGGCTTTGGCGTTTTTTTTGTGTGAATCAGTTAAAATGGCGGCGGTTCCAGTAAATACTTCTAAGCAAACTGTCTAATTGTGGTAAAACTGTTAAAATACACAATGAGAGTTCCCAGAAATGATTAAGAACGTGTAATAAACATCTCAAGTACACGTAAATAGATTCTTGCTACATTTACTGTCGAATTCAATCACGGAGGTTTCCAGTGGAAAGCTGTGAAATGACGAAAATACTGGTAATGTTTACAAGTCCGGGTACTTCTGGTGGCGTTTTCACGGGACTGTGCTTTCAAATATTAAGAGTTCATGTTTACAGAGCTCAGAATTGGTGTCTAAAGCCTTTGAATCACGAGAATAGTTTTTGTGTTTACAATTTAGGAGGATTGGCTTTGGCGTTTTTTTTGTGTGAATCAGTCAAAATGGTGGCGGTTCAAGTAAATACTTCTAAGCAAACTGTCTAATTGTGGTAAAACTGTTAAAATACACAATGAGAGTTCCCAGAAATGATTAAGAACGTGTAATAAACCCCTCAAGTACACGTAAATAGATTCTTACTACATTTACTGTCGAATTCAACACGGAGGTTTCCAGTGGAAAGCTGTGAAATGACGAAAATACTGGTAATGTTTACAAGTACAGGTACTTCTGGTGGCGTTTTCACGGGACTGTGCTTTCAAATATTAAGAGTTCATGTTTACAGAGCTCAGAATTGGTGTCTAAAGCCTTTGAATCACGAGAATAGTTTTTGTGTTTACAATTTAGGAGGATTGGCTTTGGCGTTTTTTTTGTGTGAATCAGTCAAAATGGTGGCGGTTCCAGTAAATACTTCTAAGCAAACTGTCTAATTGTGGTAAAACTGTTAAAATACACAATGAGAGTTCCCAGAAATGATTAAGAACGTGTAATAAACATCTCAAGTACACGTAAATAGATTCTTACTACATTTACTGTCGAATTCAACACGGAGGTTTCCAGTGGAAAGCTGTGAAATGACGAAAATACTGGTAATGTTTACAAGTACGGGTACTTCTGGTGGCGTTTTCACGGGACTGTGCTTTCAAATATTAAGAGTTCATGTTTACAGAGCTCAGAATTGGTGTCTAAAGCCCTTGAATCACGAGAATAGTTTTTGTGTTTACAATTTAGGAGGATTGGCTTTGGCGTTTTTTTTGTGTGAATCAGTCAAAATGGTGGCGGTTCCAGTAAATACTTCTAAGCAAACTGTCTAATTGTGGTAAAACTGTTAAAATACACAATGAGAGTTCCCAGAAATGATTAAGAACGTGTAATAAACCCCTCAAGTACACGTAAATAGATTCTTACTACATTTACTGTCGAATTCAACACGGAGGTTTCCAGTGGAAAGCTGTGAAATGACGAAAATACTGGTAATGTTTACAAGTCCGGGTACTTCTGGTGGCGTTTTCACGGGACTGTGCTTTCAATTATTACGAGTTCATGTTTACAGAGCTCAGAATTGGTGTCTAAAGCCTTTGAATCACGAGAATAGTTTTTGTGTTTACAATTTAGGAGGATTGGCTTTGGCGTTTTTTTTGTGTGAATCAGTCAAAATGGTGGCGGTTCCAGTAAATACTTCTAAGCAAACTGTCTAATTGTGTTAAAACTGTTAAAATACACAATGAGAGTTCCCAGAAATGATTAAGAACGTGTAATAAACATCTCAAGTACACGTAAATAGATTCTTACTACATTTACTGTCGAATTAAACACGGAGGTTTCCAGTGGAAAGCTGTGAAATGACGAAAATACTGGTAATGTTTACAAGTCCGGGTACTTCGGGTGGCGTTTTCACGGGACTGTGCTTTCAATTATTACGAGTTCATGTTTACAGAGCTCAGAATTGGTGTCTAAAGCCCTTGAATCACGAGAATAGTTTTTGTGTTTACAATTTAGGAGGATTGGCTTTGGCGTTTTTTTTGTGTGAATCAGTCAAAATGGTGGCGGTTCCAGTAAATACTTCTAAGCAAACTGTCTAATTGTGGTAAAACTGTTAAAATACACAATGAGAGTTCCCAGAAATGATTAAGAACGTGTAATAAACCCCTCAAGTACACGTAAATAGATTCTTACTACATTTACTGTCGAATTCAACACGGAGGTTTCCAGTGGAAAGCTGTGAAATGACGAAAATACTGGTAATGTTTACAAGTCCGGGTACTTCTGGTGGCGTTTTCACGGGACTGTGCTTTCAAATATTAAGAGTTCATGTTTACAGAGCTCAGAATTGGTGTCTAAAGCCTTTGAATCACGAGAATAGTTTTTGTGTTTACAATTTAGGAGGATTGGCTTTGGCGTTTTTTTTGTGTGAATCAGTTAAAATGGTGGCGGTTCCAGTAAATACTTCTAAGCAAACTGTCTAATTGTGGTAAAACTGTTAAAATACACAATGAGAGTTCCCAGAAATGATTAAGAACGTGTAATAAACATCTCAAGTACACGTAAATAGATTCTTGCTACATTTACTGTCGAATTCAATCACGGAGGTTTCCAGTGGAAAGCTGTGAAATGACGAAAATACTGGTAATGTTTACAAGTCCGGGTACTTCGGGTGGCGTTTTCACGGGACTGTGCTTTCAATTATTACGAGTTCATGTTTACAGAGCTCAGAATTGGTGTCTAAAGCCTTTGAATCACGAGAATAGTTTTTGTGTTTACAATTTAGGAGGATTGGCTTTGGCGTTTTTTTTGTGTGAATCAGTTAAAATGGTGGCGGTTCCAGTAAATACTTCTAAGCAAACTGTCTAATTGTGGTAAAACTGTTAAAATACACAATGAGAGTTCCCAGAAATGATTAAGAACGTGTAATAAACATCTCAAGTACACGTAAATAGATTCTTACTACATTTACTGTCGAATTCAATCACGGAGGTTTCCAGTGGAAAGCTGTGAAATGACGAAAATACTGGTAATGTTTAAAGTCCGGGTACTTCGGGTGGCGTTTTCACGGGACTGTGCTTTCAATTATTACGAGTTCATGTTTACAGAGCTCAGAATTGGTGTCTAAAGCCTTTGAATCACGAGAATAGTTTTTGTGTTTACAATTTAGGAGGATTGGCTTTGGCGTTTTTTTTGTGTGAATCAGTCAAAATGGTGGCGGTTCCAGTAAATACTTCTAAGCAAACTGTCTAATTGTGGTAAAACTGTTAAAATACACAATGAGAGTTCCCAGAAATGATTAAGAACGTGTAATAAACCCCTCAAGTACACGTAAATAGATTCTTACTACATTTACTGTCGAATTCAATCACGGAGGTTTCCAGTGGAAAGCTGTGAAATGACGAAAATACTGGTAATGTTTAAAGTCCGGGTACTTCGGGTGGCGTTTTCACGGGACTGTGCTTTCAATTATTACGAGTTCATGTTTACAGAGCTCAGAATTGGTGTCTAAAGCCTTTGAATCACGAGAATAGTTTTTGTGTTTACAATTTAGGAGGATTGGCTTTGGCGTTTTTTTTTGTGTGAATCAGTTAAAATGGTGGCGGTTCCAGTAAATACTTCTAAGCAAACTGCCTAATTGTGGTAAAACTGTTAAAATACACAATGAGAGTTCCCAGAAATGATTAAGAACGTGTAATAAACATCTCAAGTACACGTAAATAGATTCTTACTACATTTACTGTCAAATTCAATCACGGAGGTTTCCAGTGGAAAGCTGTGAAATGACGAAAATACTGGTAATGTTTACAAGTACGGGTACTTCTGGTGGCGTTTTCACGGGACTGTGCTTTCAAATATTAAGAGTTCATGTTTACAGAGCTCAGAATTGGTGTCTAAAGCCTTGGAATGACGAGAAATTTTTTATGTTTACAATTTAGGAGGATTGGCTTTGGCGTTTTTTTTGTGTGAATCAGTTAAAATGGCGGCGGTTCCAGTAAATACTTCTAAGCAAACTGTCTAATTGTGGTAAAACTGTTAAAATACACAATGAGAGTTCCCAGAAATGATTAAGAACGTGTAATAAACATCTCAAGTACACGTAAATAGATTCTTGCTACATTTACTGTCGAATTCAATCACGGAGGTTTCCAGTGGAAAGCTGTGAAATGACGAAAATACTGGTAATGTTTACAAGTCCGGGTACTTCTGGGGGCGTTTTCACGGGACTGTGCTTTCAAATATTAAGAGTTCATGTTTACAGAGCTCAGAATTGGTGTCTAAAGCCTTGGAATGACGAGAAATTTTTTATGTTTACAATTTAGGAGGATTGGCTTTGGCGTTTTTTTTGTGTGAATCAGTTAAAATGGCGGCGGTTCCAGTAAATACTTCTAAGCAAACTGTCTAATTGTGGTAAAACTGTTAAAATACACAATGAGAGTTCCCAGAAATGATTAAGAACGTGTAATAAACATCTCAAGTACACGTAAATAGATTCTTGCTACATTTACTGTCGAATTCAATCACGGAGGTTTCCAGTGGAAAGCTGTGAAATGACGAAAATACTGGTAATGTTTACAAGTCCGGGTACTTCTGGGGGCGTTTTCACGGGACTGTGCTTTCAAATATTAAGAGTTCATGTTTACAGAGCTCAGAATTGGTGTCTAAAGCCTTGGAATGACGAGAATATTTTTTATGTTTACAATTTAGGAGGATTGGCTTTGGCGTTTTTTTTGTGTGAATCAGTTAAAATGGCGGCGGTTCCAGTAAATACTTCTAAGCAAACTAATTGTGGTAAAACTGTTAAAATACACAATGAGAGTTCCCAGAAATGATTAAGAACGTGTAATAAACATCTCAAGTACACGTAAATAGATTCTTACTACATTTACTGTCGAATTCAACACGGAGGTTTCCAGTGGAAAGCTGTGAAATGACGAAAATACTGGTAATGTTTACAAGTACGGGTACTTCTGGTGGCGTTTTCACGGGACTGTGCTTTCAAATATTAAGAGTACATGTTTACAGAGCTAAGAATTGGTGTCTAAAGCCTTTGAATCACGAGAATAGTTTTTGTGTTTACAATTTAGGAGGATTGGCTTTGGCGTTTTTTTTGTGTGAATCAGTCAAAATGGTGGTGGTTCCAGTAAATACTTCTAAGCAAACTGTCTAATTGTGGTAAAACTGTTAAAATACACAATGAGAGTTCCCAGAAATGATTAAGAACGTGTAATAAACATCTCAAGTACACGTAAATAGATTCTTACTACATTTACTGTCGAATTCAACACGGAGGTTTCCAGTGGAAAGCTGTGAAATGACGAAAATACTGGTAATGTTTACAAGTACGGGTACTACTGGTGGCGTTTTCACGGGACTGTGCTTTCAAATATTAAGAGTTCATGTTTACAGAGCTCAGAATTGGTGTCTAAAGCCTTTGAATCACGAGAATAGTTTTTGTGTTTACAATTTAGGAGGATTGGCTTTGGCGTTTTTTTTGTGTGAATCAGTTAAAATGGCGGCGGTTCCAGTAAATACTTCTAAGCAAACTGTCTAATTGTGGTAAAACTGTTAAAATACACAATGAGAGTTCGCAGAAATGATTAAGAACGTGTAATAAACATCTCAAGTACACGTAAATAGATTCTTAGTACATTTACTGTCAAATTCAATCACGGAGGTTTCCAGTGGAAAGCTGTGAAATGACGAAAATACTGGTAATGTTTACAAGTACGGGTACTTCTGGTGGCGTTTTCACGGGACTGTGCTTTCAAATATTAAGAGTTCATGTTTACAGAGCTCAGAATTGGTGTCTAAAGCCTTTGAATCACGAGAATAGTTTTTGTGTTTACAATTTAGGAGGATTGGCTTTGGCGTTTTTTTTGTGTGAATCAGTCAAAATGGTGGCGGTTCCAGTAAATACTTCTAAGCAAACTGTCTAATTGTGGTAAAACTGTTAAAATACACAATGAGAGTTCCCAGAAATGATTAAGAACGTGTAATAAACCCCTCAAGAACACGTAAATAGATTCTTGCTACATTTACTGTCGAATTCAATCACGGAGGTTTCCAGTGGAAAGCTGTGAAATGACGAAAATACTGGTAATGTTTACAAGTCCGGGTACTTCTGGTGGCGTTTTAACGGGACTGTGCTTTCAAATATTAAGAGTTCATGTTTACAGAGCTCAGAATTGGTGTCTAAAGCCTTTGAATCACGAGAATATTTTTTGTGTTTACAATTTAGGAGGATTGGCTTTGGCGTTTTTTTTTGTGTGAATCAGTTAAAATGGTGGCGGTTCCAGTAAACAGTTCTAAGCAAACTGTCTAATTGTGGTAAAACTGTTAAAATACACAATGAGAGTTCCCAGAAATGATTAAGAACGTGTAATAAACATCTCAAGTACACGTAAATAGATTCTTACTACATTTACTGTCGAATTCAACACGGAGGTTTCCAGTGGAAAGCTGTGAAATGACGAAAATACTGGTAATGTTTACAGTACGGGTACTTCTGGTGGCGTTTTCACGGGACTGTGCTTTCAAATATTAAAAGTTCATGTTTACAGAGCTAAGAATTGGTGTCTAAAGCCTTTGAATCACGAGAATAGTTTTTGTGTTTACACTTTAGGAGGATTGGCTTTGGCGTTTTTTTGTGTGTGAATCAGTCAATATGGTGGCGGTTCCAGTAAATACTTCTAAGCAAACTGTCTAATTGTGGTAAAACTGTTAAAATACACAATGAGAGTTCCCGGAAATGATTATGAACGTGTAATAAACCCCTCAAGAACACGTAAATAGATTCTTGCTACATTTACTGTCAAATTCAATCACGGAGGTTTCCAGTGGAAAGCTGTGAAATGACGAAAATACTGGTAATGTTTACAAGTACGGGTACTTCTGGTGGCGTTTTCACGGGACTGTGCTTTCAAATATTAAGAGTTCATGTTTACAGAGCTCAGAATTGGTGTCTAAAGCCTTGGAATGACGAGAAATTTTTTATGTTTACAATTTAGGAGGATTGGCTTTGGCGTTTTTTTTGTGTGAATCAGTTAAAATGGCGGCGGTTCCAGTAAATACTTCTAAGCAAACTGTCTAATTGTGGTAAAACTGTTAAAATACACAATGAGAGTTCCCAGAAATGATTAAGAACGTGTAATAAACATCTCAAGTACACGTAAATAGATTCTTGCTACATTTACTGTCGAATTCAATCACGGAGGTTTCCAGTGGAAAGCTGTGAAATGACGAAAATACTGGTAATGTTTACAAGTCTGGGTACTTCTGGGGGCGTTTTCACGGGACTGTGCTTTCAAATATTAAGAGTTCATGTTTACAGAGCTCAGAATTGGTGTCTAAAGCCTTGGAATGACGAGAATAGTTTTTATGTTTACAATTTAGGAGGATTGGCTTTGGCGTTTTTTTTGTGTGAATCAGTTAAAATGGCGGCGGTTCCAGTAAATACTTCTAAGCAAACTAATTGTGGTAAAACTGTTAAAATACACAATGAGAGTTCCCAGAAATGATTAAGAACGTGTAATAAACATCTCAAGTACACGTAAATAGATTCTTACTACATTTACTGTCGAATTCAACACGGAGGTTTCCAGTGGAAAGCTGTGAAATGACGAAAATACTGGTAATGTTTACAAGTACGGGTACTTCTGGTGGCGTTTTCACGGGACTGTGCTTTCAAATATTAAGAGTTCATGTTTACAGAGCTCAGAATTGGTGTCTAAAGCCTTTGAATCACGAGAATAGTTTTTGTGTTTACAATTTAGGAGGATTGGCTTTGGCGTTTTTTTTGTGTGAATCAGTCAAAATGGTGGTGGTTCCAGTAAATACTTCTAAGCAAACTGTCTAATTGTGGTAAAACTGTTAAAATACACAATGAGAGTTCCCAGAAATGATTAAGAACGTGTAATAAACATCTCAAGTACACGTAAATAGATTCTTACTACATTTACTGTCGAATTCAACACGGAGGTTTCCAGTGGAAAGCTGTGAAATGACGAAAATACTGGTAATGTTTACAAGTACGGGTACTTCTGGTGGCGTTTTCACGGGACTGTGCTTTCAAATATTAAGAGTTCATGTTTACAGAGCTCAGAATTGGTGTCTAAAGCCTTTGAATCACGAGAATAGTTTTTGTGTTTACAATTTAGGAGGATTGGCTTTGGCGTTTTTTTTGTGTGAATCAGTCAAAATGGTGGCGGTTCCAGTAAATACTTCTAAGCAAACTGTCTAATTGTGGTAAAACTGTTAAAATACACAATGAGAGTTCCCAGAAATGATTAAGAACGTGTAATAAACCCCTCAAGAACACGTAAATAGATTCTTGCTACATTTACTGTCGAATTCAATCACGGAGGTTTCCAGTGGAAAGCTTTGAAATGACGAAAATACTGGTAATGTTTACAAGTCCGGGTACTTCGGGTGGCGTTTTCACGGGACTGTGCTTTCAATTATTACGAGTTCATGTTTACAGTGCTCAGAATTGGTGTCTAAAGCCTTTGAATCACGAGAATAGTTTTTGTGTTTACAATTTAGGAGGATTGGCTTTGGCGTTTTTTTTGTGTGAATCAGTTAAAATGGCGGCGGTTCCAGTAAATACTTCTAAGCAAACTGTCTAATTGTGGTAAAACTGTTAAAATACACAATGAGAGTTCGCAGAAATGATTAAGAACGTGTAATAAACATCTCAAGTACACGTAAATAGATTCTTACTACATTTACTGTCAAATTCAATCACGAAGGTTTCCAGTGGAAAGCTGTGAAATGACGAAAATACTGGTAATGTTTACAAGTACGGGTACTTCTGGTGGCGTTTTCACGGGACTGTGCTTTCAAATATTAAGAGTTCATGTTTACAGAGCTCAGAATTGGTGTCTAAAGCCTTGGAATGACGAGAAATTTTTTATGTTTACAATTTAGGAGGATTGGCTTTGGTGTTTTTTTTGTGTGAATCAGTTAAAATGGCGGCGGTTCCAGTAAATACTTCTAAGCAAACTGTCTAATTGTGGTAAAACTGTTAAAATACACAATGAGAGTTCCCAGAAATGATTAAGAACGTGTAATAAACATCTCAAGTACACGTAAATAGATTCTTGCTACATTTACTGTCGAATTCAATCACGGAGGTTTCCAGTGGAAAGCTGGGAAATGACGAAAATACTGGTAATGTTTACAAGTCCGGGTACTTCTGGGGGCGTTTTCACGGGACTGTGCTTACAAATATTAAGAGTTCATGTTTACAGAGCTCAGAATTGGTGTCTAAAGCCTTGGAATGACGAGAATAGTTTTTATGTTTACAATTTAGGAGGATTGGCTTTGGCGTTTTTTTTGTGTGAATCAGTTAAAATGGCGGCGGTTCCAGTAAATACTTCTAAGCAAACTGTCTAATTGTGGTAAAACTGTTAAAATACACAATGAGAGTTCCCAGAAATGATTAAGAACGTGTAATAAACATCTCAAGTACACGTAAATAGATTCTTACTACATTTACTGTCGAATTCAACACGGAGGTTTCCAGTGGAAAGCTGTGAAATGACGAAAATACTGGTAATGTTTACAAGTACGGGTACTTCTGGTGGCGTTTTCACGGGACTGTGCTTTCAAATATTAAGAGTTCATGTTTACAGAGCTCAGAATTGGTGTCTAAAGCCTTTGAATCACGAGAATAGTTTTTGTGTTTACAATTTAGGAGGATTGGCTTTGGCGTTTTTTTTTGTGTGAATCAGTTAAAATGGTGGCGGTTCCAGTAAACAGTTCTAAGCAAACTGTCTAATTGTGGTAAAACTGTTAAAATACACAATGAGAGTTCCCTGAAATGATTAAGAACGTGTAATAAACATCTCAAGTACACGTAAATAGATTCTTACTACATTTACTGTCGAATTCAACACGGAGGTTTCCAGTGGAAAGCTGTGAAATGACGAAAATACTGGTAATGTTTACAGTACGGGTACTTCTGGTGGCGTTTTCACGGGACTGTGCTTTCAAATATTAAGAGTTCATGTTTACAGAGCTCAGAATTGGTGTCTAAAGCCTTTGAATCACGAGAATAGTTTTTGTGTTTATAATTTAGGAGGATTGGCTTTGGCGTTTTTTTTGTGTGAATCAGTTAAAATGGTGGCGGTTCCAGTAAATACTTCTAAGCAAACTGTCTAATTGTGGTAAAACTGTTAAAATACACAATGAGAGTTCCCAGAAATGATTAAGAACGTGTAATAAACATCTCAAGTACACGTAAATAGATTCTTACTACATTTACTGTCGAATTCAATCACGGAGGTTTCCAGTGGAAAGGTGTGAAATGACGAAAATACTGGTAATGTTTACAAGTCCGGGTACTTCTGGTGGCGTTTTCACGGGACTGTGCTTTCAAATATTAAGAGTTCATGTTTACAGAGCTCAGAATTGGTGTCTAAAGCCTTTGAATCACGAGAATAGTTTTTGTGTTTACAATTTAGGAGGATTGGCTTTGGCGTTTTTTTTGTGTGAATCAGTTAAAATGGCAGCGGTTCCAGTAAATACTTCTAAGCAAACTGTCTAATTGTGGTAAAACTGTTAAAATACACAATGAGAGTTCCCAGAAATGATTAAGAACGTGTAATAAACATCTCAAGTACACGTAAATAGATTCTTGCTACATTTACTGTCGAATTCAATCACGGAGGTTTCCAGTGGAAAGCTGTGAAATGACGAAAATACTGGTAATGTTTACAAGTCCGGGTACTTCTGGTGGCGTTTTTACGGGACTGTGCTTTCAAATATTAAGAGTTCATGTTTACAGAGCTCAGAATTGGTGTCTAAAGCCTTTGAATCACGAGAATATTTTTTGTGTTTACAATTTAGGAGGATTGGCTTTGGCGTTTTTTTGTGTGTGAATCAGTTAAAATGGTGGCGATTCCAGTAAACAGTTCTAAGCAAACTGTCTAATTGTGGTAAAACTGTTAAAATACACAATGAGAGTTCCCAGAAATGATTAAGAACGTGTAATAAACATCTCAAGTACATGTAAATAGATTCTTACTACATTTACTGTCGAATTCAACACGGAGGTTTCCCGTGGAAAGCTGTGAAATGACGAAAATACTGGTAATGTTTACAAGTCCGGGTACTTCTGGTGGCGTTTTCACGGGACTGTGCTTTCAAATATTAAGAGTTCATGTTTACAGAGCTAAGAATTGGTGTCTAAAGCCTTTGAATCACGAGAATAGTTTTTGTGTTTACAATTTAGGAGGATTGGCTTTGGCGTTTTTTTTGTGTGAATCAGTTAAAATGGTGGCGGTTCCAGTAAATACTTCTAAGCAAACTGTCTAATTGTGGTGAAACTGTTAAAATACACAATGAGAGTTCCCAGAAATGATTAAGAACGTGTAATAAACATCTCAAGTACACGTAAATAGATTCTTACTACATTTACTGTCGAATTCAACACGGAGGTTTCCAGTGGAAAGCTGTGAAATGACGAAAATACTGGTAATGTTTACAAGTCCGGGTACTTCTGGTGGCGTTTTCACGGGACTGTGCTTTCAAATATTAAGAGTTCATGTTTACAGAGCTCAGAATTGGTGTCTAAAGCCTTTGAATGACGAGAATAGTGTTTTTGTTTACAATTTAGGAGGATTGGCTTTGGCGTTTTTTTTTGTGAGAATCAGTTAAAATGGTGGCGGTTCCAGTAAATACTTCTAAGCAAACTGTCTAATTGTGGTAAAACTGTTAAAATACACAATGAGAGTTCCCAGAAATGATTAAGAACGTGTAATAAACATCTCAAGTACACGTAAATAGATTCTTACTACATTTACTGTCGAATTCAATCACGGAGGTTTCCAGTGGAAAGGTGTGAAATGACGAAAATACTGGTAATGTTTACAAGTCCGGGTACTTCTGGTGGCGTTTTCACGGGACTGTGCTTTCAATTATTACGAGTTCATGTTTACAGAGCTCAGAATTGGTGTCTAAAGCCTTTGAATCACGAGAATAGTTTTTGTGTTTACAATTTAGGAGGATTGGCTTTGGCGTTTTTTTTGTGTGAATCAGTTAAAATGGTGGCGGTTCCAGTAAATACTTCTAAGCAAACTGTCTAATTGTGGTAAAACTGTTAAAATACACAATGAGAGTTCCCAGAAATGATTAAGAACGTGTAATAAACATCTCAAGTACACGTAAATAGATTCTTACTACATTTACTGTCAAATTCAATCACGGAGGTTTCCAGTGGAAAGCTGTGAAATGACGAAAATACTGGTAATGTTTACAAGTACGGGTACTTCTGGTGGCGTTTTCACTGGACTGTGCTTTCAAATATTAAGAGTTCATGTTTACAGAGCTCAGAATTGGTGTCTAAAGCCTTGGAATGACGAGAATAGTTTTTATGTTTACAATTTAGGAGGATTGGCTTTGGCGTTTTTTTTGTGTGAATCAGTTAAAATGGCGGCGGTTCCAGTAAATACTTCTAAGCAAACTGTCTAATTGTGGTAAAACTGTTAAAATACACAATGAGAGTTCCCAGAAATGATTAAGAACGTGTAATAAACATCTCAAGTACACGTAAATAGATTCTTGCTACATTTACTGTCGAATTCAATCACGGAGGTTTCCAGTGGAAAGCTGTGAAATGTCGAAAATACTGGTAATGTTTACAAGTCCGGGTACTTCTGGTGGCGTTTTCACGGGACTGTGCTTTCAAATATTAAGAGTTCATGTTTACAGAGCTCAGAATTGGTGTCTAAAGCCTTTGAATCACGAGAATAGTTTTTGTGTTTACAATTTAGGAGGATTGGCTTTGGCGTTTTTTTTTGTGTGAATCAGTTAAAATGGTGGCGGTTCCAGTAAACAGTTCTAAGCAAACTGTCTAATTGTGGTAAAACTGTTAAAATACACAATGATAGTTCCCAGAAATGATTAAGAACGTGTAATAAACATCTCAAGTACACGTAAATAGATTCTTACTACATTTACTGTCGAATTCAACACGGAGGTTTCCAGTGGAAAGCTGTGAAATGACGAAAATACTGGTAATATTTATAAGTACGGGTACTTCTGGTGGCGTTTTCACCGGACTGTGCTTTCAAATATTAAGAGTTCATGTTTACAGAGCTAAGAATTGGTGTCTAAAGCCTTTGAATCACGAGAATAGTTTTTGTGTTTACAATTTAGGAGGATTGGCTTTGGCGTTTTTTTTGTGTGAATCAGTCAAAATGGTGGTGGTTCCAGTAAATACTTCTAAGCAAACTGTCTAATTGTGGTAAAACTGTTAAAATACACAATGAGAGTTCCCAGAAATGATTAAGAACGTGTAATAAACATCTCAAGAACACGTAAATAGATTCTTGCTACATTTACTGTCGAATTCAATCACGGAGGTTTCCAGTGGAAACCTTTGAAATGACGAAAATACTGGTAATGTTTACAAGTCCGGGTACTTCGGGTGGCGTTTTCACGGGACTGTGCTTTCAATTATTACGAGTTCATGTTTAGAGAGCTCAGAATTGGTGTCTAAAGCCTTTGAATCACGAGAATAGTTTTTGTGTTTATAATTTAGGAGGATTGGCTTTGGCGTTTTTTTTGTGTGAATCAGTTAAAATGGTGGCGGTTCCAGTAAATACTTCTAAGCAAACTGTCTAATTGTGGTAAAACTGTTAAAATACACAATGAGAGTTCCCAGAAATGATTAAGAACGTGTAATAAACATCTCAAGTACACGTAAATAGATTCTTACTACATTTACTGTCGAATTCAACACGGAGGTTTCCAGTGGAAAGCTGTGAAATGACGAAAATACTGGTAATGTTTACAAGTCCGGGTACTTCTGGTGGCGTTTTCACGGGACTGTGCTTTCAAATATTAAGAGTTCATGTTTACAGAGCTCAGAATTGGTGTCTAAAGCCTTTGAATGACGAGAATAGTGTTTTTGTTTACAATTTAGGAGGATTGGCTTTGGCGTTTTTTTTTGTGAGAATCAGTTAAAATGGTGGCGGTTCCAGTAAATACTTCTAAGCAAACTGTCTAATTGTGGTAAAACTGTTAAAATACACAATGAGAGTTCCCAGAAATGATTAAGAACGTGTAATAAACATCTCAAGTACACGTAAATAGATTCTTACTACATTTACTGTCGAATTCAATCACGGAGGTTTCCAGTGGAAAGCTGTGAAATGACGAAAATACTGGTAATGTTTACAAGTCCGGGTACTTCTGGTGGCGTTTTCACGGGACTGTGCTTTCAATTATTACGAGTTCATGTTTACAGAGCTCAGAATTGGTGTCTAAAGCCTTTGAATCACGAGAATAGTTTTTGTGTTTACAATTTAGGAGGATTGGCTTTGGCGTTTTTTTTGTGTGAATCAGTTAAAATGGTGGCGGTTCCAGTAAATACTTCTAAGCAAACTGTCTAATTGTGGTAAAACTGTTAAAATACACAATGAGAGTTCCCAGAAATGATTAAGAACGTGTAATAAACATCTCAAGTACACGTAAATAGATTCTTACTACATTTACTGTCAAATTCAATCACGGAGGTTTCCAGTGGAAAGCTGTGAAATGACGAAAATACTGGTAATGTTTACAAGTACGGGTACTTCTGGTGGCGTTTTCACTGGACTGTGCTTTCAAATATTAAGAGTTCATGTTTACAGAGCTCAGAATTGGTGTCTAAAGCCTTGGAATGACGAGAATAGTTTTTATGTTTACAATTTAGGAGGATTGGCTTTGGCGTTTTTTTTGTGTGAATCAGTTAAAATGGCGGCGGTTCCAGTAAATACTTCTAAGGAAACTGTCTAATTGTGGTAAAACTGTTAAAATACACAATGAGAGTTCCCAGAAATGATTAAGAACGTGTAATAAACATCTCAAGTACACGTAAATAGATTCTTGCTACATTTACTGTCGAATTCAATCACGGAGGTTTCCAGTGGAAAGCTGTGAAATGTCGAAAATACTGGTAATGTTTACAAGTCCGGGTACTTCTGGTGGCGTTTTCACGGGACTGTGCTTTCAAATATTAAGAGTTCATGTTTACAGAGCTCAGAATTGGTGTCTAAAGCCTTTGAATCACGAGAATAGTTTTTGTGTTTACAATTTAGGAGGATTGGCTTTGGCGTTTTTTTTTGTGTGAATCAGTTAAAATGGTGGCGGTTCCAGTAAACAGTTCTAAGCAAACTGTCTAATTGTGGTAAAACTGTTAAAATACACAATGATAGTTCCCAGAAATGATTAAGAACGTGTAATAAACATCTCAAGTACACGTAAATAGATTCTTACTACATTTACTGTCGAATTCAACACGGAGGTTTCCAGTGGAAAGCTGTGAAATGACGAAAATACTGGTAATGTTTATAAGTACGGGTACTTCTGGTGGCGTTTTCACCGGACTGTGCTTTCAAATATTAAGAGTTCATGTTTACAGAGCTAAGAATTGGTGTCTAAAGCCTTTGAATCACGAGAATAGTTTTTGTGTTTACAATTTAGGAGGATTGGCTTTGGCGTTTTTTTTGTGTGAATCAGTCAAAATGGTGGTGGTTCCAGTAAATACTTCTAAGCAAACTGTCTAATTGTGGTAAAACTGTTAAAATACACAATGAGAGTTCCCAGAAATGATTAAGAACGTGTAATAAACCCCTCAAGAACACGTAAATAGATTCTTGCTACATTTACTGTCGAATTCAATCACGGAGGTTTCCAGTGGAAAGCTGTGAAATGACGAAAATACTGGTAATGTTTACAAGTCCGGGTACTTCTGGTGGCGTTTTAACGGGACTGTGCTTTCAAATATTAAGAGTTCATGTTTACAGAGCTCAGAATTGGTGTCTAAAGCCTTTGAATCATGAGAATAGTTTTTGTGTTTACAATTTAGGAGGATTGGCTTTGGCGTTTTTTTGTGTGTGAATCAGTCAATATGGTGGCGGTTCCAGTAAATACTTCTAAGCAAACTGTCTAATTGTGGTAAAACTGTTAAAATACACAATGAGAGTTCCCGGAAATGATTATGAACGTGTAATAAACCCCTCAAGAACACGTAAATAGATTCTTGCTACATTTACTGTCAAATTCAATCACGGAGGTTTCCAGTGGAAAGCTGTGAAATGACGAAAATACTGGTAATGTTTACAAGTACGGGTACTTCTGGTGGCGTTTTCACGGGACTGTGCTTTCAAATATTAAGAGTTCATGTTTACAGAGCTCAGAATTGGTGTCTAAAGCCTTGGAATGACGAGAAATTTTTTATGTTTACAATTTAGGAGGATTGGCTTTGGCGTTTTTTTTGTGTGAATCAGTTAAAATGGCGGCGGTTCCAGTAAATACTTCTAAGCAAACTGTCTAATTGTGGTAAAACTGTTAAAATACACAATGAGAGTTCCCAGAAATGATTAAGAACGTGTAATAAACATCTCAAGTACACGTAAATAGATTCTTGCTACATTTACTGTCGAATTCAATCACGGAGGTTTCCAGTGGAAAGCTGTGAAATGACGAAAATACTGGTAATGTTTACAAGTCCGGGTACTTCTGGGGGCGTTTTCACGGGACTGTGCTTTCAAATATTAAGAGTTCATGTTTACAGAGCTCAGAATTGGTGTCTAAAGCCTTGGAATGACGAGAATAGTTTTTATGTTTACAATTTAGGAGGATTGGCTTTGGCGTTTTTTTTGTGTGAATCAGTTAAAACGGCGGCGGTTCCAGTAAATACTTCTAAGCAAACTAATTGTGGTAAAACTGTTAAAATACACAATGAGAGTTCCCAGAAATGATTAAGAACGTGTAATAAACATCTCAAGTACACGTAAATAGATTCTTACTACATTTACTGTCGAATTCAACACGGAGGTTTCCAGTGGAAAGCTGTGAAATGACGAAAATACTGGTAATGTTTACAAGTACGGGTACTTCTGGTGGCGTTTTCACGGGACTGTGCTTTCAAATATTAAGAGTTCATGTTTACAGAGCTAAGAATTGGTGTCTAAAGCCTTTGAATCACGAGAATAGTTTTTGTGTTTACAATTTAGGAGGATTGGCTTTGGCGTTTTTTTTGTGTGAATCAGTCAAAATGGTGGTGGTTCCAGTAAATACTTCTAAGCAAACTGTCTAATTGTGGTAAAACTGTTAAAATACACAATGAGAGTTCCCAGAAATGATTAAGAACGTGTAATAAACATCTCAAGTACACGTAAATAGATTCTTACTACATTTACTGTCGAATTCAACACGGAGGTTTCCAGTGGAAAGCTGTGAAATGACGAAAATACTGGTAATGTTTACAAGTACGGGTACTTCTGGTGGCGTTTTCACGGGACTGTGCTTTCAAATATTAAGAGTTCATGTTTACAGAGCTCAGAATTGGTGTCTAAAGCCTTTGAATCACGAGAATAGTTTTTGTGTTTACAATTTAGGAGGATTGGCTTTGGCGTTTTTTTTGTGTGAATCAGTTAAAATGGCGGCGGTTCCAGTAAATACTTCTAAGCAAACTGTCTAATTGTGGTAAAACTGTTAAAATACACAATGAGAGTTCGCAGAAATGATTAAGAACGTGTAATAAACATCTCAAGTACACGTAAATAGATTCTTACTACATTTACTGTCAAATTCAATCACGAAGGTTTCCAGTGGAAAGCTGTGAAATGACGAAAATACTGGTAATGTTTACAAGTACGGGTACTTCTGGTGGCGTTTTCACGGGACTGTGCTTTCAAATATTAAGAGTTCATGTTTACAGAGCTCAGAATTGGTGTCTAAAGCCTTGGAATGACGAGAAATTTTTTATGTTTACAATTTAGGAGGATTGGCTTTGGTGTTTTTTTTGTGTGAATCAGTTAAAATGGCGGCGGTTCCAGTAAATACTTCTAAGCAAACTGTCTAATTGTGGTAAAACTGTTAAAATACACAATGAGAGTTCCCAGAAATGATTAAGAACGTGTAATAAACATCTCAAGTACACGTAAATAGATTCTTGCTACATTTACTGTCGAATTCAATCACGGAGGTTTCCAGTGGAAAGCTGGGAAATGACGAAAATACTGGTAATGTTTACAAGTCCGGGTACTTCTGGGGGCGTTTTCACGGGACTGTGCTTACAAATATTAAGAGTTCATGTTTACAGAGCTCAGAATTGGTGTCTAAAGCCTTGGAATGACGAGAATAGTTTTTATGTTTACAATTTAGGAGGATTGGCTTTGGCGTTTTTTTTGTGTGAATCAGTTAAAATGGCGGCGGTTCCAGTAAATACTTCTAAGCAAACTGTCTAATTGTGGTAAAACTGTTAAAATACACAATGAGAGTTCCCAGAAATGATTAAGAACGTGTAATAAACATCTCAAGTACACGTAAATAGATTCTTACTACATTTACTGTCGAATTCAACACGGAGGTTTCCAGTGGAAAGCTGTGAAATGACGAAAATACTGGTAATGTTTACAAGTACGGGTACTTCTGGTGGCGTTTTCACGGGACTGTGCTTTCAAATATTAAGAGTTCATGTTTACAGAGCTCAGAATTGGTGTCTAAAGCCTTTGAATCACGAGAATAGTTTTTGTGTTTACAATTTAGGAGGATTGGCTTTGGCGTTTTTTTTTGTGTGAATCAGTTAAAATGGTGGCGGTTCCAGTAAACAGTTCTAAGCAAACTGTCTAATTGTGGTAAAACTGTTAAAATACACAATGAGAGTTCCCTGAAATGATTAAGAACGTGTAATAAACATCTCAAGTACACGTAAATAGATTCTTACTACATTTACTGTCGAATTCAACACGGAGGTTTCCAGTGGAAAGCTGTGAAATGACGAAAATACTGGTAATGTTTACAGTACGGGTACTTCTGGTGGCGTTTTCACGGGACTGTGCTTTCAAATATTAAGAGTTCATGTTTACAGAGCTCAGAATTGGTGTCTAAAGCCTTTGAATCACGAGAATAGTTTTTGTGTTTATAATTTAGGAGGATTGGCTTTGGCGTTTTTTTTGTGTGAATCAGTTAAAATGGTGGCGGTTCCAGTAAATACTTCTAAGCAAACTGTCTAATTGTGGTAAAACTGTTAAAATACACAATGAGAGTTCCCAGAAATGATTAAGAACGTGTAATAAACATCTCAAGTACACGTAAATAGATTCTTACTACATTTACTGTCGAATTCAATCACGGAGGTTTCCAGTGGAAAGGTGTGAAATGACGAAAATACTGGTAATGTTTACAAGTCCGGGTACTTCTGGTGGCGTTTTCACGGGACTGTGCTTTCAAATATTAAGAGTTCATGTTTACAGAGCTCAGAATTGGTGTCTAAAGCCTTTGAATCACGAGAATAGTTTTTGTGTTTACAATTTAGGAGGATTGGCTTTGGCGTTTTTTTTGTGTGAATCAGTTAAAATGGCAGCGGTTCCAGTAAATACTTCTAAGCAAACTGTCTAATTGTGGTAAAACTGTTAAAATACACAATGAGAGTTCCCAGAAATGATTAAGAACGTGTAATAAACATCTCAAGTACACGTAAATAGATTCTTGCTACATTTACTGTCGAATTCAATCACGGAGGTTTCCAGTGGAAAGCTGTGAAATGACGAAAATACTGGTAATGTTTACAAGTCCGGGTACTTCTGGTGGCGTTTTTACGGGACTGTGCTTTCAAATATTAAGAGTTCATGTTTACAGAGCTCAGAATTGGTGTCTAAAGCCTTTGAATCACGAGAATATTTTTTGTGTTTACAATTTAGGAGGATTGGCTTTGGCGTTTTTTTGTGTGTGAATCAGTTAAAATGGTGGCGATTCCAGTAAACAGTTCTAAGCAAACTGTCTAATTGTGGTAAAACTGTTAAAATACACAATGAGAGTTCCCAGAAATGATTAAGAACGTGTAATAAACATCTCAAGTACATGTAAATAGATTCTTACTACATTTACTGTCGAATTCAACACGGAGGTTTCCCGTGGAAAGCTGTGAAATGACGAAAATACTGGTAATGTTTACAAGTCCGGGTACTTCTGGTGGCGTTTTCACGGGACTGTGCTTTCAAATATTAAGAGTTCATGTTTACAGAGCTAAGAATTGGTGTCTAAAGCCTTTGAATCACGAGAATAGTTTTTGTGTTTACAATTTAGGAGGATTGGCTTTGGCGTTTTTTTTGTGTGAATCAGTTAAAATGGTGGCGGTTCCAGTAAATACTTCTAAGCAAACTGTCTAATTGTGGTGAAACTGTTAAAATACACAATGAGAGTTCCCAGAAATGATTAAGAACGTGTAATAAACATCTCAAGTACACGTAAATAGATTCTTACTACATTTACTGTCGAATTCAACACGGAGGTTTCCAGTGGAAAGCTGTGAAATGACGAAAATACTGGTAATGTTTACAAGTCCGGGTACTTCTGGTGGCGTTTTCACGGGACTGTGCTTTCAAATATTAAGAGTTCATGTTTACAGAGCTCAGAATTGGTGTCTAAAGCCTTTGAATGACGAGAATAGTGTTTTTGTTTACAATTTAGGAGGATTGGCTTTGGCGTTTTTTTTTGTGAGAATCAGTTAAAATGGTGGCGGTTCCAGTAAATACTTCTAAGCAAACTGTCTAATTGTGGTAAAACTGTTAAAATACACAATGAGAGTTCCCAGAAATGATTAAGAACGTGTAATAAACATCTCAAGTACACGTAAATAGATTCTTACTACATTTACTGTCGAATTCAATCACGGAGGTTTCCAGTGGAAAGGTGTGAAATGACGAAAATACTGGTAATGTTTACAAGTCCGGGTACTTCTGGTGGCGTTTTCACGGGACTGTGCTTTCAATTATTACGAGTTCATGTTTACAGAGCTCAGAATTGGTGTCTAAAGCCTTTGAATCACGAGAATAGTTTTTGTGTTTACAATTTAGGAGGATTGGCTTTGGCGTTTTTTTTGTGTGAATCAGTTAAAATGGTGGCGGTTCCAGTAAATACTTCTAAGCAAACTGTCTAATTGTGGTAAAACTGTTAAAATACACAATGAGAGTTCCCAGAAATGATTAAGAACGTGTAATAAACATCTCAAGTACACGTAAATAGATTCTTACTACATTTACTGTCGAATTCAACACGGAGGTTTCCAGTGGAAAGCTGTGAAATGACGAAAATACTGGTAATGTTTACAAGTCCGGGTACTTCTGGTGGCGTTTTCACGGGACTGTGCTTTCAAATATTAAGAGTTCATGTTTACAGAGCTCAGAATTGGTGTCTAAAGCCTTTGAATGACGAGAATAGTGTTTTTGTTTACAATTTAGGAGGATTGGCTTTGGCGTTTTTTTTTGTGAGAATCAGTTAAAATGGTGGCGGTTCCAGTAAATACTTCTAAGCAAACTGTCTAATTGTGGTAAAACTGTTAAAATACACAATGAGAGTTCCCAGAAATGATTAAGAACGTGTAATAAACATCTCAAGTACACGTAAATAGATTCTTACTACATTTACTGTCGAATTCAATCACGGAGGTTTCCAGTGGAAAGGTGTGAAATGACGAAAATACTGGTAATGTTTACAAGTCCGGGTACTTCTGGTGGCGTTTTCACGGGACTGTGCTTTCAATTATTACGAGTTCATGTTTACAGAGCTCAGAATTGGTGTCTAAAGCCTTTGAATCACGAGAATAGTTTTTGTGTTTACAATTTAGGAGGATTGGCTTTGGCGTTTTTTTTGTGTGAATCAGTTAAAATGGTGGCGGTTCCAGTAAATACTTCTAAGCAAACTGTCTAATTGTGGTAAAACTGTTAAAATACACAATGAGAGTTCCCAGAAATGATTAAGAACGTGTAATAAACATCTCAAGTACACGTAAATAGATTCTTACTACATTTACTGTCAAATTCAATCACGGAGGTTTCCAGTGGAAAGCTGTGAAATGACGAAAATACTGGTAATGTTTACAAGTACGGGTACTTCTGGTGGCGTTTTCACTGGACTGTGCTTTCAAATATTAAGAGTTCATGTTTACAGAGCTCAGAATTGGTGTCTAAAGCCTTGGAATGACGAGAATAGTTTTTATGTTTACAATTTAGGAGGATTGGCTTTGGCGTTTTTTTTGTGTGAATCAGTTAAAATGGCGGCGGTTCCAGTAAATACTTCTAAGCAAACTGTCTAATTGTGGTAAAACTGTTAAAATACACAATGAGAGTTCCCAGAAATGATTAAGAACGTGTAATAAACATCTCAAGTACACGTAAATAGATTCTTGCTACATTTACTGTCGAATTCAATCACGGAGGTTTCCAGTGGAAAGCTGTGAAATGTCGAAAATACTGGTAATGTTTACAAGTCCGGGTACTTCTGGTGGCGTTTTCACGGGACTGTGCTTTCAAATATTAAGAGTTCATGTTTACAGAGCTCAGAATTGGTGTCTAAAGCCTTTGAATCACGAGAATAGTTTTTGTGTTTACAATTTAGGAGGATTGGCTTTGGCGTTTTTTTTTGTGTGAATCAGTTAAAATGGTGGCGGTTCCAGTAAACAGTTCTAAGCAAACTGTCTAATTGTGGTAAAACTGTTAAAATACACAATGATAGTTCCCAGAAATGATTAAGAACGTGTAATAAACATCTCAAGTACACGTAAATAGATTCTTACTACATTTACTGTCGAATTCAACACGGAGGTTTCCAGTGGAAAGCTGTGAAATGACGAAAATACTGGTAATGTTTATAAGTACGGGTACTTCTGGTGGCGTTTTCACCGGACTGTGCTTTCAAATATTAAGAGTTCATGTTTACAGAGCTCAGAATTGGTGTCTAAAGCCTTTGAATCACGAGAATATTTTTTGTGTTTACAATTTAGGAGGATTGGCTTTGGCGTTTTTTTTTGTGTGAATCAGTTAAAATGGTGGCGGTTCCAGTAAATACTTCTAAGCAAACTGTCTAATTGTGGTAAAACTGTTAAAATACACAATGAGAGTTCCCAGAAATGATTAAGAACGTGTAATAAACATCTCAAGTACACGTAAATAGATTCTTACTACATTTACTGTCGAATTCAACACGGAGGTTTCCAGTGGAAAGCTGTGAAATGACGAAAATACTGGTAATGTTTACAGTACGGGTACTTCTGGTGGCGTTATCACGGGACTGTGCTTTCAAATATTAAAAGTTCATGTTTACAGAGCTAAGAATTGGTGTCTAAAGCCTTTGAATCATGAGAATAGTTTTTGTGTTTACAATTTAGGAGGATTGGCTTTGGCGTTTTTTTGTGTGTGAATCAGTCAATATGGTGGCGGTTCCAGTAAATACTTCTAAGCAAACTGTCTAATTGTGGTAAAACTGTTAAAATACACAATGAGAGTTCCCGGAAATGATTATGAACGTGTAATAAACCCCTCAAGAACACGTAAATAGATTCTTGCTACATTTACTGTCAAATTCAATCACGGAGGTTTCCAGTGGAAAGCTGTGAAATGACGAAAATACTGGTAATGTTTACAAGTACGGGTACTTCTGGTGGCGTTTTCACGGGACTGTGCTTTCAAATATTAAGAGTTCATGTTTACAGAGCTCAGAATTGGTGTCTAAAGCCTTGGAATGACGAGAAATTTTTTATGTTTACAATTTAGGAGGATTGGCTTTGGCGTTTTTTTTGTGTGGATCAGTTAAAATGGCGGCGGTTCCAGTAAATACTTCTAAGCAAACTGTCTAATTGTGGTAAAACTGTTAAAATACACAATGAGAGTTCCCAGAAATGATTAAGAACGTGTAATAAACATCTCAAGTACACGTAAATAGATTCTTGCTACATTTACTGTCGAATTCAATCACGGAGGTTTCCAGTGGAAAGCTGTGAAATGACGAAAATACTGGTAATGTTTACAAGTCCGGGTACTTCTGGGGGCGTTTTCACGGGACTGTGCTTTCAAATATTAAGAGTTCATGTTTACAGAGCTCAGAATTGGTGTCTAAAGCCTTGGAATGACGAGAATAGTTTTTATGTTTACAATTTAGGAGGATTGGCTTTGGCGTTTTTTTTGTGTGAATCAGTTAAAACGGCGGCGGTTCCAGTAAATACTTCTAAGCAAACTAATTGTGGTAAAACTGTTAAAATACACAATGAGAGTTCCCAGAAATGATTAAGAACGTGTAATAAACATCTCAAGTACACGTAAATAGATTCTTACTACATTTACTGTCGAATTCAACACGGAGGTTTCCAGTGGAAAGCTGTGAAATGACGAAAATACTGGTAATGTTTACAAGTACGGGTACTTCTGGTGGCGTTTTCACGGGACTGTGCTTTCAAATATTAAGAGTTCATGTTTACAGAGCTAAGAATTGGTGTCTAAAGCCTTTGAATCACGAGAATAGTTTTTGTGTTTACAATTTAGGAGGATTGGCTTTGGCGTTTTTTTTGTGTGAATCAGTCAAAATGGTGGTGGTTCCAGTAAATACTTCTAAGCAAACTGTCTAATTGTGGTAAAACTGTTAAAATACACAATGAGAGTTCCCAGAAATGATTAAGAACGTGTAATAAACATCTCAAGTACACGTAAATAGATTCTTACTACATTTACTGTCGAATTCAACACGGAGGTTTCCAGTGGAAAGCTGTGAAATGACGAAAATACTGGTAATGTTTACAAGTACGGGTACTTCTGGTGGCGTTTTCACGGGACTGTGCTTTCAAATATTAAGAGTTCATGTTTACAGAGCTCAGAATTGGTGTCTAAAGCCTTTGAATCACGAGAATAGTTTTTGTGTTTACAATTTAGGAGGATTGGCTTTGGCGTTTTTTTTGTGTGAATCAGTCAAAATGGTGGCGGTTCCAGTAAATACTTCTAAGCAAACTGTCTAATTGTGGTAAAACTGTTAAAATACACAATGAGAGTTCCCAGAAATGATTAAGAACGTGTAATAAACCCCTCAAGAACACGTAAATAGATTCTTGCTACATTTACTGTCGAATTCAATCACGGAGGTTTCCAGTGGAAAGCTTTGAAATGACGAAAATACTGGTAATGTTTACAAGTCCGGGTACTTCGGGTGGCGTTTTCACGGGACTGTGCTTTCAATTATTACGAGTTCATGTTTACAGTGCTCAGAATTGGTGTCTAAAGCCTTTGAATCACGAGAATAGTTTTTGTGTTTACAATTTAGGAGGATTGGCTTTGGCGTTTTTTTTGTGTGAATCAGTTAAAATGGCGGCGGTTCCAGTAAATACTTCTAAGCAAACTGTCTAATTGTGGTAAAACTGTTAAAATACACAATGAGAGTTCGCAGAAATGATTAAGAACGTGTAATAAACATCTCAAGTACACGTAAATAGATTCTTACTACATTTACTGTCAAATTCAATCACGAAGGTTTCCAGTGGAAAGCTGTGAAATGACGAAAATACTGGTAATGTTTACAAGTACGGGTACTTCTGGTGGCGTTTTCACGGGACTGTGCTTTCAAATATTAAGAGTTCATGTTTACAGAGCTCAGAATTGGTGTCTAAAGCCTTGGAATGACGAGAAATTTTTTATGTTTACAATTTAGGAGGATTGGCTTTGGTGTTTTTTTTGTGTGAATCAGTTAAAATGGCGGCGGTTCCAGTAAATACTTCTAAGCAAACTGTCTAATTGTGGTAAAACTGTTAAAATACACAATGAGAGTTCCCAGAAATGATTAAGAACGTGTAATAAACATCTCAAGTACACGTAAATAGATTCTTGCTACATTTACTGTCGAATTCAATCACGGAGGTTTCCAGTGGAAAGCTGGGAAATGACGAAAATACTGGTAATGTTTACAAGTCCGGGTACTTCTGGGGGCGTTTTCACGGGACTGTGCTTACAAATATTAAGAGTTCATGTTTACAGAGCTCAGAATTGGTGTCTAAAGCCTTGGAATGACGAGAATAGTTTTTATGTTTACAATTTAGGAGGATTGGCTTTGGCGTTTTTTTTGTGTGAATCAGTTAAAATGGCGGCGGTTCCAGTAAATACTTCTAAGCAAACTGTCTAATTGTGGTAAAACTGTTAAAATACACAATGAGAGTTCCCAGAAATGATTAAGAACGTGTAATAAACATCTCAAGTACACGTAAATAGATTCTTACTACATTTACTGTCGAATTCAACACGGAGGTTTCCAGTGGAAAGCTGTGAAATGACGAAAATACTGGTAATGTTTACAAGTACGGGTACTTCTGGTGGCGTTTTCACGGGACTGTGCTTTCAAATATTAAGAGTTCATGTTTACAGAGCTCAGAATTGGTGTCTAAAGCCTTTGAATCACGAGAATAGTTTTTGTGTTTACAATTTAGGAGGATTGGCTTTGGCGTTTTTTTGTGTGTGAATCAGTTAAAATGGTGGCGGTTCCAGTAAACAGTTCTAAGCAAACTGTCTAATTGTGGTAAAACTGTTAAAATACACAATGAGAGTTCCCTGAAATGATTAAGAACGTGTAATAAACATCTCAAGTACACGTAAATAGATTCTTACTACATTTACTGTCGAATTCAACACGGAGGTTTCCAGTGGAAAGCTGTGAAATGACGAAAATACTGGTAATGTTTACAGTACGGGTACTTCTGGTGGCGTTTTCACGGGACTGTGCTTTCAAATATTAAGAGTTCATGTTTACAGAGCTCAGAATTGGTGTCTAAAGCCTTTGAATCACGAGAATAGTTTTTGTGTTTATAATTTAGGAGGATTGGCTTTGGCGTTTTTTTTGTGTGAATCAGTTAAAATGGTGGCGGTTCCAGTAAATACTTCTAAGCAAACTGTCTAATTGTGGTAAAACTGTTAAAATACACAATGAGAGTTCCCAGAAATGATTAAGAACGTGTAATAAACATCTCAAGTACACGTAAATAGATTCTTACTACATTTACTGTCGAATTCAATCACGGAGGTTTCCAGTGGAAAGGTGTGAAATGACGAAAATACTGGTAATGTTTACAAGTCCGGGTACTTCTGGTGGCGTTTTCACGGGACTGTGCTTTCAAATATTAAGAGTTCATGTTTACAGAGCTCAGAATTGGTGTCTAAAGCCTTTGAATCACGAGAATAGTTTTTGTGTTTACAATTTAGGAGGATTGGCTTTGGCGTTTTTTTTGTGTGAATCAGTTAAAATGGCAGCGGTTCCAGTAAATACTTCTAAGCAAACTGTCTAATTGTGGTAAAACTGTTAAAATACACAATGAGAGTTCCCAGAAATGATTAAGAACGTGTAATAAACATCTCAAGTACACGTAAATAGATTCTTGCTACATTTACTGTCGAATTCAATCACGGAGGTTTCCAGTGGAAAGCTGTGAAATGACGAAAATACTAGTAATGTTTACAAGTCCGGGTACTTCTGGTGGCGTTTTTACGGGACTGTGCTTTCAAATATTAAGAGTTCATGTTTACAGAGCTCAGAATTGGTGTCTAAAGCCTTTGAATCACGAGAATATTTTTTGTGTTTACAATTTAGGAGGATTGGCTTTGGCGTTTTTTTGTGTGTGAATCAGTTAAAATGGTGGCGATTCCAGTAAACAGTTCTAAGCAAACTGTCTAATTGTGGTAAAACTGTTAAAATACACAATGAGAGTTCCCAGAAATGATTAAGAACGTGTAATAAACATCTCAAGTACATGTAAATAGATTCTTACTACATTTACTGTCGAATTCAACACGGAGGTTTCCCGTGGAAAGCTGTGAAATGACGAAAATACTGGTAATGTTTACAAGTCCGGGTACTTCTGGTGGCGTTTTCACGGGACTGTGCTTTCAAATATTAAGAGTTCATGTTTACAGAGCTCAGAATTGGTGTCTAAAGCCTTTGAATCACGAGAATAGTTTTTGTGTTTACAATTTAGGAGGATTGGCTTTGGCGTTTTTTTTGTGTGAATCAGTTAAAATGGTGGCGGTTCCAGTAAATACTTCTAAGCAAACTGTCTAATTGTGGTGAAACTGTTAAAATACACAATGAGAGTTCCCAGAAATGATTAAGAACGTGTAATAAACATCTCAAGTACACGTAAATAGATTCTTACTACATTTACTGTCGAATTCAACACGGAGGTTTCAAGTGGAAAGCTGTGAAATGACGAAAATACTGGTAATGTTTACAAGTCCGGGTACTTCTGGTGGCGTTTTCACGGGACTGTGCTTTCAAATATTAAGAGTTCATGTTTACAGAGCTCAGAATTGGTGTCTAAAGCCTTTGAATGACGAGAATAGTGTTTTTGTTTACAATTTAGGAGGATTGGCTTTGGCGTTTTTTTTTGTGAGAATCAGTTAAAATGGTGGCGGTTCCAGTAAATACTTCTAAGCAAACTGTCTAATTGTGGTAAAACTGTTAAAATACACAATGAGAGTTCCCAGAAATGATTAAGAACGTGTAATAAACATCTCAAGTACACGTAAATAGATTCTTACTACATTTACTGTCGAATTCAATCACGGAGGTTTCCAGTGGAAAGGTGTGAAATGACGAAAATACTGGTAATGTTTACAAGTCCGGGTACTTCTGGTGGCGTTTTCACGGGACTGTGCTTTCAATTATTACGAGTTCATGTTTACAGAGCTCAGAATTGGTGTCTAAAGCCTTTGAATCACGAGAATAGTTTTTGTGTTTACAATTTAGGAGGATTGGCTTTGGCGTTTTTTTTGTGTGAATCAGTTAAAATGGTGGCGGTTCCAGTAAATACTTCTAAGCAAACTGTCTAATTGTGGTAAAACTGTTAAAATACACAATGAGAGTTCCCAGAAATGATTAAGAACGTGTAATAAACATCTCAAGTACACGTAAATAGATTCTTACTACATTTACTGTCGAATTCAACACGGAGGTTTCCAGTGGAAAGCTGTGAAATGACGAAAATACTGGTAATGTTTACAAGTCCGGGTACTTCTGGTGGCGTTTTCACGGGACTGTGCTTTCAAATATTAAGAGTTCATGTTTACAGAGCTCAGAATTGGTGTCTAAAGCCTTTGAATGACGAGAATAGTGTTTTTGTTTACAATTTAGGAGGATTGGCTTTGGCGTTTTTTTTTGTGAGAATCAGTTAAAATGGTGGCGGTTCCAGTAAATACTTCTAAGCAAACTGTCTAATTGTGGTAAAACTGTTAAAATACACAATGAGAGTTCCCAGAAATGATTAAGAACGTGTAATAAACATCTCAAGTACACGTAAATAGATTCTTACTACATTTACTGTCGAATTCAATCACGGAGGTTTCCAGTGGAAAGGTGTGAAATGACGAAAATACTGGTAATGTTTACAAGTCCGGGTACTTCTGGTGGCGTTTTCACGGGACTGTGCTTTCAATTATTACGAGTTCATGTTTACAGAGCTCAGAATTGGTGTCTAAAGCCTTTGAATCACGAGAATAGTTTTTGTGTTTACAATTTAGGAGGATTGGCTTTGGCGTTTTTTTTGTGTGAATCAGTTAAAATGGTGGCGGTTCCAGTAAATACTTCTAAGCAAACTGTCTAATTGTGGTAAAACTGTTAAAATACACAATGAGAGTTCCCAGAAATGATTAAGAACGTGTAATAAACATCTCAAGTACACGTAAATAGATTCTTACTACATTTACTGTCAAATTCAATCACGGAGGTTTCCAGTGGAAAGCTGTGAAATGACGAAAATACTGGTAATGTTTACAAGTACGGGTACTTCTGGTGGCGTTTTCACTGGACTGTGCTTTCAAATATTAAGAGTTCATGTTTACAGAGCTCAGAATTGGTGTCTAAAGCCTTGGAATGACGAGAATAGTTTTTATGTTTACAATTTAGGAGGATTGGCTTTGGCGTTTTTTTTGTGTGAATCAGTTAAAATGGCGGCGGTTCCAGTAAATACTTCTAAGCAAACTGTCTAATTGTGGTAAAACTGTTAAAATACACAATGAGAGTTCCCAGAAATGATTAAGAACGTGTAATAAACATCTCAAGTACACGTAAATAGATTCTTGCTACATTTACTGTCGAATTCAATCACGGAGGTTTCCAGTGGAAAGCTGTGAAATGTCGAAAATACTGGTAATGTTTACAAGTCCGGGTACTTCTGGTGGCGTTTTCACGGGACTGTGCTTTCAAATATTAAGAGTTCATGTTTACAGAGCTCAGAATTGGTGTCTAAAGCCTTTGAATCACGAGAATAGTTTTTGTGTTTACAATTTAGGAGGATTGGCTTTGGCGTTTTTTTTTGTGTGAATCAGTTAAAATGGTGGCGGTTCCAGTAAACAGTTCTAAGCAAACTGTCTAATTGTGGTAAAACTGTTAAAATACACAATGATAGTTCCCAGAAATGATTAAGAACGTGTAATAAACATCTCAAGTACACGTAAATAGATTCTTACTACATTTACTGTCGAATTCAACACGGAGGTTTCCAGTGGAAAGCTGTGAAATGACGAAAATACTGGTAATGTTTATAAGTACGGGTACTTCTGGTGGCGTTTTCACCGGACTGTGCTTTCAAATATTAAGAGTTCATGTTTACAGAGCTAAGAATTGGTGTCTAAAGCCTTTGAATCACGAGAATAGTTTTTGTGTTTACAATTTAGGAGGATTGGCTTTGGCGTTTTTTTTGTGTGAATCAGTCAAAATGGTGGTGGTTCCAGTAAATACTTCTAAGCAAACTGTCTAATTGTGGTAAAACTGTTAAAATACACAATGAGAGTTCCCAGAAATGATTAAGAACGTGTAATAAACATCTCAAGAACACGTAAATAGATTCTTGCTACATTTACTGTCGAATTCAATCACGGAGGTTTCCAGTGGAAACCTTTGAAATGACGAAAATACTGGTAATGTTTACAAGTCCGGGTACTTCGGGTGGCGTTTTCACGGGACTGTGCTTTCAATTATTACGAGTTCATGTTTACAGAGCTCAGAATTGGTGTCTAAAGCCTTTGAATCACGAGAATAGTTTTTGTGTTTATAATTTAGGAGGATTGGCTTTGGCGTTTTTTTTGTGTGAATCAGTTAAAATGGTGGCGGTTCCAGTAAATACTTCTAAGCAAACTGTCTAATTGTGGTAAAACTGTTAAAATACACAATGAGAGTTCCCAGAAATGATTAAGAACGTGTAATAAACATCTCAAGTACACGTAAATAGATTCTTACTACATTTACTGTCGAATTCAACACGGAGGTTTCCAGTGGAAAGCTGTGAAATGACGAAAATACTGGTAATGTTTACAAGTCCGGGTACTTCTGGTGGCGTTTTCACGGGACTGTGCTTTCAAATATTAAGAGTTCATGTTTACAGAGCTCAGAATTGGTGTCTAAAGCCTTTGAATGACGAGAATAGTGTTTTTGTTTACAATTTAGGAGGATTGGCTTTGGCGTTTTTTTTTGTGAGAATCAGTTAAAATGGTGGCGGTTCCAGTAAATACTTCTAAGCAAACTGTCTAATTGTGGTAAAACTGTTAAAATACACAATGAGAGTTCCCAGAAATGATTAAGAACGTGTAATAAACATCTCAAGTACACGTAAATAGATTCTTACTACATTTACTGTCGAATTCAATCACGGAGGTTTCCAGTGGAAAGCTGTGAAATGACGAAAATACTGGTAATGTTTACAAGTCCGGGTACTTCTGGTGGCGTTTTCACGGGACTGTGCTTTCAATTATTACGAGTTCATGTTTACAGAGCTCAGAATTGGTGTCTAAAGCCTTTGAATCACGAGAATAGTTTTTGTGTTTACAATTTAGGAGGATTGGCTTTGGCGTTTTTTTTGTGTGAATCAGTTAAAATGGTGGCGGTTCCAGTAAATACTTCTAAGCAAACTGTCTAATTGTGGTAAAACTGTTAAAATACACAATGAGAGTTCCCAGAAATGATTAAGAACGTGTAATAAACATCTCAAGTACACGTAAATAGATTCTTACTACATTTACTGTCAAATTCAATCACGGAGGTTTCCAGTGGAAAGCTGTGAAATGACGAAAATACTGGTAATGTTTACAAGTACGGGTACTTCTGGTGGCGTTTTCACTGGACTGTGCTTTCAAATATTAAGAGTTCATGTTTACAGAGCTCAGAATTGGTGTCTAAAGCCTTGGAATGACGAGAATAGTTTTTATGTTTACAATTTAGGAGGATTGGCTTTGGCGTTTTTTTTGTGTGAATCAGTTAAAATGGCGGCGGTTCCAGTAAATACTTCTAAGCAAACTGTCTAATTGTGGTAAAACTGTTAAAATACACAATGAGAGTTCCCAGAAATGATTAAGAACGTGTAATAAACATCTCAAGTACACGTAAATAGATTCTTGCTACATTTACTGTCGAATTCAATCACGGAGGTTTCCAGTGGAAAGCTGTGAAATGTCGAAAATACTGGTAATGTTTACAAGTCCGGGTACTTCTGGTGGCGTTTTCACGGGACTGTGCTTTCAAATATTAAGAGTTCATGTTTACAGAGCTCAGAATTGGTGTCTAAAGCCTTTGAATCACGAGAATAGTTTTTGTGTTTACAATTTAGGAGGATTGGCTTTGGCGTTTTTTTTTGTGTGAATCAGTTAAAATGGTGGCGGTTCCAGTAAACAGTTCTAAGCAAACTGTCTAATTGTGGTAAAACTGTTAAAATACACAATGATAGTTCCCAGAAATGATTAAGAACGTGTAATAAACATCTCAAGTACACGTAAATAGATTCTTACTACATTTACTGTCGAATTCAACACGGAGGTTTCCAGTGGAAAGCTGTGAAATGACGAAAATACTGGTAATGTTTATAAGTACGGGTACTTCTGGTGGCGTTTTCACCGGACTGTGCTTTCAAATATTAAGAGTTCATGTTTACAGAGCTAAGAATTGGTGTCTAAAGCCTTTGAATCACGAGAATAGTTTTTGTGTTTACAATTTAGGAGGATTGGCTTTGGCGTTTTTTTTGTGTGAATCAGTCAAAATGGTGGTGGTTCCAGTAAATACTTCTAAGCAAACTGTCTAATTGTGGTAAAACTGTTAAAATACACAATGAGAGTTCCCAGAAATGATTAAGAACGTGTAATAAACCCCTCAAGAACACGTAAATAGATTCTTGCTACATTTACTGTCGAATTCAATCACGGAGGTTTCCAGTGGAAAGCTGTGAAATGACGAAAATACTGGTAATGTTTACAAGTCCGGGTACTTCTGGTGGCGTTTTAACGGGACTGTGCTTTCAAATATTAAGAGTTCATGTTTACAGAGCTCAGAATTGGTGTCTAAAGCCTTTGAATCACGAGAATATTTTTTGTGTTTACAATTTAGGAGGATTGGCTTTGGCGTTTTTTTTTGTGTGAATCAGTTAAAATGGTGGCGGTTCCAGTAAACAGTTCTAAGCAAACTGTCTAATTGTGGTAAAACTGTTAAAATACACAATGAGAGTTCCCAGAAATGATTAAGAACGTGTAATAAACATCTCAAGTACACGTAAATAGATTCTTACTACATTTACTGTCGAATTCAACACGGAGGTTTCCAGTGGAAAGCTGTGAAATGACGAAAATACTGGTAATGTTTACAGTACGGGTACTTCTGGTGGCGTTTTCACGGGACTGTGCTTTCAAATATTAAAAGTTCATGTTTACAGAGCTAAGAATTGGTGTCTAAAGCCTTTGAATCACGAGAATAGTTTTTGTGTTTACAATTTAGGAGGATTGGCTTTGGCGTTTTTTTGTGTGTGAATCAGTCAATATGGTGGCGGTTCCAGTAAATACTTCTAAGCAAACTGTCTAATTGTGGTAAAACTGTTAAAATACACAATGAGAGTTCCCGGAAATGATTATGAACGTGTAATAAACCCCTCAAGAACACGTAAATAGATTCTTGCTACATTTACTGTCAAATTCAATCACGGAGGTTTCCAGTGGAAAGCTGTGAAATGACGAAAATACTGGTAATGTTTACAAGTACGGGTACTTCTGGTGGCGTTTTCACGGGACTGTGCTTTCAAATATTAAGAGTTCATGTTTACAGAGCTCAGAATTGGTGTCTAAAGCCTTGGAATGACGAGAAATTTTTTATGTTTACAATTTAGGAGGATTGGCTTTGGCGTTTTTTTTGTGTGAATCAGTTAAAATGGCGGCGGTTCCAGTAAATACTTCTAAGCAAACTGTCTAATTGTGGTAAAACTGTTAAAATACACAATGAGAGTTCCCAGAAATGATTAAGAACGTGTAATAAACATCTCAAGTACACGTAAATAGATTCTTGCTACATTTACTGTCGAATTCAATCACGGAGGTTTCCAGTGGAAAGCTGTGAAATGACGAAAATACTGGTAATGTTTACAAGTCCGGGTACTTCTGGGGGCGTTTTCACGGGACTGTGCTTTCAAATATTAAGAGTTCATGTTTACAGAGCTCAGAATTGGTGTCTAAAGCCTTGGAATGACGAGAATAGTTTTTATGTTTACAATTTAGGAGGATTGGCTTTGGCGTTTTTTTTGTGTGAATCAGTTAAAATGGCGGCGGTTCCAGTAAATACTTCTAAGCAAACTAATTGTGGTAAAACTGTTAAAATACACAATGAGAGTTCCCAGAAATGATTAAGAACGTGTAATAAACATCTCAAGTACACGTAAATAGATTCTTACTACATTTACTGTCGAATTAAACACGGAGGTTTCCAGTGGAAAGCTGTGAAATGACGAAAATACTGGTAATGTTTACAAGTACGGGTACTTCTGGTGGCGTTTTCACGGGACTGTGCTTTCAAATATTAAGAGTTCATGTTTACAGAGCTAAGAATTGGTGTCTAAAGCCTTTGAATCACGAGAATAGTTTTTGTGTTTACAATTTAGGAGGATTGGCTTTGGCGTTTTTTTTGTGTGAATCAGTCAAAATGGTGGTGGTTCCAGTAAATACTTCTAAGCAAACTGTCTAATTGTGGTAAAACTGTTAAAATACACAATGAGAGTTCCCAGAAATGATTAAGAACGTGTAATAAACATCTCAAGTACACGTAAATAGATTCTTACTACATTTACTGTCGAATTCAACACGGAGGTTTCCAGTGGAAAGCTGTGAAATGACGAAAATACTGGTAATGTTTACAAGTACGGGTACTTCTGGTGGCGTTTTCACGGGACTGTGCTTTCAAATATTAAGAGTTCATGTTTACAGAGCTCAGAATTGGTGTCTAAAGCCTTTGAATCACGAGAATAGTTTTTGTGTTTACAATTTAGGAGGATTGGCTTTGGCGTTTTTTTTGTGTGAATCAGTCAAAATGGTGGCGGTTCCAGTAAATACTTCTAAGCAAACTGTCTAATTGTGGTAAAACTGTTAAAATACACAATGAGAGTTCCCAGAAATGATTAAGAACGTGTAATAAACCCCTCAAGAACACGTAAATAGATTCTTGCTACATTTACTGTCGAATTCAATCACGGAGGTTTCCAGTGGAAAGCTTTGAAATGACGAAAATACTGGTAATGTTTACAAGTCCGGGTACTTCGGGTGGCGTTTTCACGGGACTGTGCTTTCAATTATTACGAGTTCATGTTTACAGTGCTCAGAATTGGTGTCTAAAGCCTTTGAATCACGAGAATAGTTTTTGTGTTTACAATTTAGGAGGATTGGCTTTGGCGTTTTTTTTGTGTGAATCAGTTAAAATGGCGGCGGTTCCAGTAAATACTTCTAAGCAAACTGTCTAATTGTGGTAAAACTGTTAAAATACACAATGAGAGTTCGCAGAAATGATTAAGAACGTGTAATAAACATCTCAAGTACACGTAAATAGATTCTTACTACATTTACTGTCAAATTCAATCACGAAGGTTTCCAGTGGAAAGCTGTGAAATGACGAAAATACTGGTAATGTTTACAAGTACGGGTACTTCTGGTGGCGTTTTCACGGGACTGTGCTTTCAAATATTAAGAGTTCATGTTTACAGAGCTCAGAATTGGTGTCTAAAGCCTTGGAATGACGAGAAATTTTTTATGTTTACAATTTAGGAGGATTGGCTTTGGTGTTTTTTTTGTGTGAATCAGTTAAAATGGCGGCGGTTCCAGTAAATACTTCTAAGCAAACTGTCTAATTGTGGTAAAACTGTTAAAATACACAATGAGAGTTCCCAGAAATGATTAAGAACGTGTAATAAACATCTCAAGTACACGTAAATAGATTCTTGCTACATTTACTGTCGAATTCAATCACGGAGGTTTCCAGTGGAAAGCTGGGAAATGACGAAAATACTGGTAATGTTTACAAGTCCGGGTACTTCTGGGGGCGTTTTCACGGGACTGTGCTTACAAATATTAAGAGTTCATGTTTACAGAGCTCAGAATTGGTGTCTAAAGCCTTGGAATGACGAGAATAGTTTTTATGTTTACAATTTAGGAGGATTGGCTTTGGCGTTTTTTTTGTGTGAATCAGTTAAAATGGCGGCGGTTCCAGTAAATACTTCTAAGCAAACTGTCTAATTGTGGTAAAACTGTTAAAATACACAATGAGAGTTCCCAGAAATGATTAAGAACGTGTAATAAACATCTCAAGTACACGTAAATAGATTCTTACTACATTTACTGTCGAATTCAACACGGAGGTTTCCAGTGGAAAGCTGTGAAATGACGAAAATACTGGTAATGTTTACAAGTACGGGTACTTCTGGTGGCGTTTTCACGGGACTGTGCTTTCAATATTAAGAGTTCATGTTTACAGAGCTCAGAATTGGTGTCTAAAGCCTTTGAATCACGAGAATAGTTTTTGTGTTTACAATTTAGGAGGATTGGCTTTGGCGTTTTTTTTTGTGTGAATCAGTTAAAATGGTGGCGGTTCCAGTAAACAGTTCTAAGCAAACTGTCTAATTGTGGTAAAACTGTTAAAATACACAATGAGAGTTCCCTGAAATGATTAAGAACGTGTAATAAACATCTCAAGTACACGTAAATAGATTCTTACTACATTTACTGTCGAATTCAACACGGAGGTTTCCAGTGGAAAGCTGTGAAATGACGAAAATACTGGTAATGTTTACAGTACGGGTACTTCTGGTGGCGTTTTCACGGGACTGTGCTTTCAAATATTAAGAGTTCATGTTTACAGAGCTCAGAATTGGTGTCTAAAGCCTTTGAATCACGAGAATAGTTTTTGTGTTTATAATTTAGGAGGATTGGCTTTGGCGTTTTTTTTGTGTGAATCAGTTAAAATGGTGGCGGTTCCAGTAAATACTTCTAAGCAAACTGTCTAATTGTGGTAAAACTGTTAAAATACACAATGAGAGTTCCCAGAAATGATTAAGAACGTGTAATAAACATCTCAAGTACACGTAAATAGATTCTTACTACATTTACTGTCGAATTCAATCACGGAGGTTTCCAGTGGAAAGGTGTGAAATGACGAAAATACTGGTAATGTTTACAAGTCCGGGTACTTCTGGTGGCGTTTTCACGGGACTGTGCTTTCAAATATTAAGAGTTCATGTTTACAGAGCTCAGAATTGGTGTCTAAAGCCTTTGAATCACGAGAATAGTTTTTGTGTTTACAATTTAGGAGGATTGGCTTTGGCGTTTTTTTTGTGTGAATCAGTTAAAATGGCAGCGGTTCCAGTAAATACTTCTAAGCAAACTGTCTAATTGTGGTAAAACTGTTAAAATACACAATGAGAGTTCCCAGAAATGATTAAGAACGTGTAATAAACATCTCAAGTACACGTAAATAGATTCTTGCTACATTTACTGTCGAATTCAATCACGGAGGTTTCCAGTGGAAAGCTGTGAAATGACGAAAATACTGGTAATGTTTACAAGTCCGGGTACTTCTGGTGGCGTTTTCACGGGACTGTGCTTTCAAATATTAAGAGTTCATGTTTACAGAGCTCAGAATTGGTGTCTAAAGCCTTTGAATCACGAGAATATTTTTTGTGTTTACAATTTAGGAGGATTGGCTTTGGCGTTTTTTTGTGTGTGAATCAGTTAAAATGGTGGCGATTCCAGTAAACAGTTCTAAGCAAACTGTCTAATTGTGGTAAAACTGTTAAAATACACAATGAGAGTTCCCAGAAATGATTAAGAACGTGTAATAAACATCTCAAGTACATGTAAATAGATTCTTACTACATTTACTGTCGAATTCAACACGGAGGTTTCCCGTGGAAAGCTGTGAAATGACGAAAATACTGGTAATGTTTACAAGTCCGGGTACTTCTGGTGGCGTTTTCACGGGACTGTGCTTTCAAATATTAAGAGTTCATGTTTACAGAGCTCAGAATTGGTGTCTAAAGCCTTTGAATGACGAGAATAGTGTTTTTGTTTACAATTTAGGAGGATTGGCTTTGGCGTTTTTTTTTGTGAGAATCAGTTAAAATGGTGGCGGTTCCAGTAAATACTTCTAAGCAAACTGTCTAATTGTGGTAAAACTGTTAAAATACACAATGAGAGTTCCCAGAAATGATTAAGAACGTGTAATAAACATCTCAAGTACACGTAAATAGATTCTTACTACATTTACTGTCGAATTCAATCACGGAGGTTTCCAGTGGAAAGGTGTGAAATGACGAAAATACTGGTAATGTTTACAAGTCCGGGTACTTCTGGTGGCGTTTTCACGGGACTGTGCTTTCAATTATTACGAGTTCATGTTTACAGAGCTCAGAATTGGTGTCTAAAGCCTTTGAATCACGAGAATAGTTTTTGTGTTTACAATTTAGGAGGATTGGCTTTGGCGTTTTTTTTGTGTGAATCAGTTAAAATGGTGGCGGTTCCAGTAAATACTTCTAAGCAAACTGTCTAATTGTGGTAAAACTGTTAAAATACACAATGAGAGTTCCCAGAAATGATTAAGAACGTGTAATAAACATCTCAAGTACACGTAAATAGATTCTTACTACATTTACTGTCAAATTCAATCACGGAGGTTTCCAGTGGAAAGCTGTGAAATGACGAAAATACTGGTAATGTTTACAAGTACGGGTACTTCTGGTGGCGTTTTCACTGGACTGTGCTTTCAAATATTAAGAGTTCATGTTTACAGAGCTCAGAATTGGTGTCTAAAGCCTTGGAATGACGAGAATAGTTTTTATGTTTACAATTTAGGAGGATTGGCTTTGGCGTTTTTTTTGTGTGAATCAGTTAAAATGGCGGCGGTTCCAGTAAATACTTCTAAGCAAACTGTCTAATTGTGGTAAAACTGTTAAAATACACAATGAGAGTTCCCAGAAATGATTAAGAACGTGTAATAAACATCTCAAGTACACGTAAATAGATTCTTGCTACATTTACTGTCGAATTCAATCACGGAGGTTTCCAGTGGAAAGCTGTGAAATGTCGAAAATACTGGTAATGTTTACAAGTCCGGGTACTTCTGGTGGCGTTTTCACGGGACTGTGCTTTCAAATATTAAGAGTTCATGTTTACAGAGCTCAGAATTGGTGTCTAAAGCCTTTGAATCACGAGAATAGTTTTTGTGTTTACAATTTAGGAGGATTGGCTTTGGCGTTTTTTTTTGTGTGAATCAGTTAAAATGGTGGCGGTTCCAGTAAACAGTTCTAAGCAAACTGTCTAATTGTGGTAAAACTGTTAAAATACACAATGATAGTTCCCAGAAATGATTAAGAACGTGTAATAAACATCTCAAGTACACGTAAATAGATTCTTACTACATTTACTGTCGAATTCAACACGGAGGTTTCCAGTGGAAAGCTGTGAAATGACGAAAATACTGGTAATGTTTATAAGTACGGGTACTTCTGGTGGCGTTTTCACCGGACTGTGCTTTCAAATATTAAGAGTTCATGTTTACAGAGCTAAGAATTGGTGTCTAAAGCCTTTGAATCACGAGAATAGTTTTTGTGTTTACAATTTAGGAGGATTGGCTTTGGCGTTTTTTTTGTGTGAATCAGTCAAAATGGTGGTGGTTCCAGTAAATACTTCTAAGCAAACTGTCTAATTGTGGTAAAACTGTTAAAATACACAATGAGAGTTCCCAGAAATGATTAAGAACGTGTAATAAACATCTCAAGAACACGTAAATAGATTCTTGCTACATTTACTGTCGAATTCAATCACGGAGGTTTCCAGTGGAAACCTTTGAAATGACGAAAATACTGGTAATGTTTACAAGTCCGGGTACTTCGGGTGGCGTTTTCACGGGACTGTGCTTTCAATTATTACGAGTTCATGTTTACAGAGCTCAGAATTGGTGTCTAAAGCCTTTGAATCACGAGAATAGTTTTTGTGTTTATAATTTAGGAGGATTGGCTTTGGCGTTTTTTTTGTGTGAATCAGTTAAAATGGTGGCGGTTCCAGTAAATACTTCTAAGCAAACTGTCTAATTGTGGTAAAACTGTTAAAATACACAATGAGAGTTCCCAGAAATGATTAAGAACGTGTAATAAACATCTCAAGTACACGTAAATAGATTCTTACTACATTTACTGTCGAATTCAACACGGAGGTTTCCAGTGGAAAGCTGTGAAATGACGAAAATACTGGTAATGTTTACAAGTCCGGGTACTTCTGGTGGCGTTTTCACGGGACTGTGCTTTCAAATATTAAGAGTTCATGTTTACAGAGCTCAGAATTGGTGTCTAAAGCCTTTGAATGACGAGAATAGTGTTTTTGTTTACAATTTAGGAGGATTGGCTTTGGCGTTTTTTTTTGTGAGAATCAGTTAAAATGGTGGCGGTTCCAGTAAATACTTCTAAGCAAACTGTCTAATTGTGGTAAAACTGTTAAAATACACAATGAGAGTTCCCAGAAATGATTAAGAACGTGTAATAAACATCTCAAGTACACGTAAATAGATTCTTACTACATTTACTGTCGAATTCAATCACGGAGGTTTCCAGTGGAAAGGTGTGAAATGACGAAAATACTGGTAATGTTTACAAGTCCGGGTACTTCTGGTGGCGTTTTCACGGGACTGTGCTTTCAATTATTACGAGTTCATGTTTACAGAGCTCAGAATTGGTGTCTAAAGCCTTTGAATCACGAGAATAGTTTTTGTGTTTACAATTTAGGAGGATTGGCTTTGGCGTTTTTTTTGTGTGAATCAGTTAAAATGGTGGCGGTTCCAGTAAATACTTCTAAGCAAACTGTCTAATTGTGGTAAAACTGTTAAAATACACAATGAGAGTTCCCAGAAATGATTAAGAACGTGTAATAAACATCTCAAGTACACGTAAATAGATTCTTACTACATTTACTGTCAAATTCAATCACGGAGGTTTCCAGTGGAAAGCTGTGAAATGACGAAAATACTGGTAATGTTTACAAGTACGGGTACTTCTGGTGGCGTTTTCACTGGACTGTGCTTTCAAATATTAAGAGTTCATGTTTACAGAGCTCAGAATTGGTGTCTAAAGCCTTGGAATGACGAGAATAGTTTTTATGTTTACAATTTAGGAGGATTGGCTTTGGCGTTTTTTTTGTGTGAATCAGTTAAAATGGCGGCGGTTCCAGTAAATACTTCTAAGCAAACTGTCTAATTGTGGTAAAACTGTTAAAATACACAATGAGAGTTCCCAGAAATGATTAAGAACGTGTAATAAACATCTCAAGTACACGTAAATAGATTCTTGCTACATTTACTGTCGAATTCAATCACGGAGGTTTCCAGTGGAAAGCTGTGAAATGTCGAAAATACTGGTAATGTTTACAAGTCCGGGTACTTCTGGTGGCGTTTTCACGGGACTGTGCTTTCAAATATTAAGAGTTCATGTTTACAGAGCTCAGAATTGGTGTCTAAAGCCTTTGAATCACGAGAATAGTTTTTGTGTTTACAATTTAGGAGGATTGGCTTTGGCGTTTTTTTTTGTGTGAATCAGTTAAAATGGTGGCGGTTCCAGTAAACAGTTCTAAGCAAACTGTCTAATTGTGGTAAAACTGTTAAAATACACAATGATAGTTCCCAGAAATGATTAAGAACGTGTAATAAACATCTCAAGTACACGTAAATAGATTCTTACTACATTTACTGTCGAATTCAACACGGAGGTTTCCAGTGGAAAGCTGTGAAATGACGAAAATACTGGTAATGTTTATAAGTACGGGTACTTCTGGTGGCGTTTTCACCGGACTGTGCTTTCAAATATTAAGAGTTCATGTTTACAGAGCTAAGAATTGGTGTCTAAAGCCTTTGAATCACGAGAATAGTTTTTGTGTTTACAATTTAGGAGGATTGGCTTTGGCGTTTTTTTTGTGTGAATCAGTCAAAATGGTGGTGGTTCCAGTAAATACTTCTAAGCAAACTGTCTAATTGTGGTAAAACTGTTAAAATACACAATGAGAGTTCCCAGAAATGATTAAGAACGTGTAATAAACATCTCAAGAACACGTAAATAGATTCTTGCTACATTTACTGTCGAATTCAATCACGGAGGTTTCCAGTGGAAACCTTTGAAATGACGAAAATACTGGTAATGTTTACAAGTCCGGGTACTTCGGGTGGCGTTTTCACGGGACTGTGCTTTCAATTATTACGAGTTCATGTTTACAGAGCTCAGAATTGGTGTCTAAAGCCTTTGAATCACGAGAATAGTTTTTGTGTTTATAATTTAGGAGGATTGGCTTTGGCGTTTTTTTTGTGTGAATCAGTTAAAATGGTGGCGGTTCCAGTAAATACTTCTAAGCAAACTGTCTAATTGTGGTAAAACTGTTAAAATACACAATGAGAGTTCCCAGAAATGATTAAGAACGTGTAATAAACATCTCAAGTACACGTAAATAGATTCTTACTACATTTACTGTCGAATTCAACACGGAGGTTTCCAGTGGAAAGCTGTGAAATGACGAAAATACTGGTAATGTTTACAAGTCCGGGTACTTCTGGTGGCGTTTTCACGGGACTGTGCTTTCAAATATTAAGAGTTCATGTTTACAGAGCTCAGAATTGGTGTCTAAAGCCTTTGAATGACGAGAATAGTGTTTTTGTTTACAATTTAGGAGGATTGGCTTTGGCGTTTTTTTTTGTGAGAATCAGTTAAAATGGTGGCGGTTCCAGTAAATACTTCTAAGCAAACTGTCTAATTGTGGTAAAACTGTTAAAATACACAATGAGAGTTCCCAGAAATGATTAAGAACGTGTAATAAACATCTCAAGTACACGTAAATAGATTCTTACTACATTTACTGTCGAATTCAATCACGGAGGTTTCCAGTGGAAAGGTGTGAAATGACGAAAATACTGGTAATGTTTACAAGTCCGGGTACTTCTGGTGGCGTTTTCACGGGACTGTGCTTTCAATTATTACGAGTTCATGTTTACAGAGCTCAGAATTGGTGTCTAAAGCCTTTGAATCACGAGAATAGTTTTTGTGTTTACAATTTAGGAGGATTGGCTTTGGCGTTTTTTTTGTGTGAATCAGTTAAAATGGTGGCGGTTCCAGTAAATACTTCTAAGCAAACTGTCTAATTGTGGTAAAACTGTTAAAATACACAATGAGAGTTCCCAGAAATGATTAAGAACGTGTAATAAACATCTCAAGTACACGTAAATAGATTCTTACTACATTTACTGTCAAATTCAATCACGGAGGTTTCCAGTGGAAAGCTGTGAAATGACGAAAATACTGGTAATGTTTACAAGTACGGGTACTTCTGGTGGCGTTTTCACTGGACTGTGCTTTCAAATATTAAGAGTTCATGTTTACAGAGCTCAGAATTGGTGTCTAAAGCCTTGGAATGACGAGAATAGTTTTTATGTTTACAATTTAGGAGGATTGGCTTTGGCGTTTTTTTTGTGTGAATCAGTTAAAATGGCGGCGGTTCCAGTAAATACTTCTAAGCAAACTGTCTAATTGTGGTAAAACTGTTAAAATACACAATGAGAGTTCCCAGAAATGATTAAGAACGTGTAATAAACATCTCAAGTACACGTAAATAGATTCTTGCTACATTTACTGTCGAATTCAATCACGGAGGTTTCCAGTGGAAAGCTGTGAAATGTCGAAAATACTGGTAATGTTTACAAGTCCGGGTACTTCTGGTGGCGTTTTCACGGGACTGTGCTTTCAAATATTAAGAGTTCATGTTTACAGAGCTCAGAATTGGTGTCTAAAGCCTTTGAATCACGAGAATAGTTTTTGTGTTTACAATTTAGGAGGATTGGCTTTGGCGTTTTTTTTTGTGTGAATCAGTTAAAATGGTGGCGGTTCCAGTAAACAGTTCTAAGCAAACTGTCTAATTGTGGTAAAACTGTTAAAATACACAATGATAGTTCCCAGAAATGATTAAGAACGTGTAATAAACATCTCAAGTACACGTAAATAGATTCTTACTACATTTACTGTCGAATTCAACACGGAGGTTTCCAGTGGAAAGCTGTGAAATGACGAAAATACTGGTAATGTTTATAAGTACGGGTACTTCTGGTGGCGTTTTCACCGGACTGTGCTTTCAAATATTAAGAGTTCATGTTTACAGAGCTAAGAATTGGTGTCTAAAGCCTTTGAATCACGAGAATAGTTTTTGTGTTTACAATTTAGGAGGATTGGCTTTGGCGTTTTTTTTGTGTGAATCAGTCAAAATGGTGGTGGTTCCAGTAAATACTTCTAAGCAAACTGTCTAATTGTGGTAAAACTGTTAAAATACACAATGAGAGTTCCCAGAAATGATTAAGAACGTGTAATAAACATCTCAAGAACACGTAAATAGATTCTTGCTACATTTACTGTCGAATTCAATCACGGAGGTTTCCAGTGGAAACCTTTGAAATGACGAAAATACTGGTAATGTTTACAAGTCCGGGTACTTCGGGTGGCGTTTTCACGGGACTGTGCTTTCAATTATTACGAGTTCATGTTTACAGAGCTCAGAATTGGTGTCTAAAGCCTTTGAATCACGAGAATAGTTTTTGTGTTTATAATTTAGGAGGATTGGCTTTGGCGTTTTTTTTGTGTGAATCAGTTAAAATGGTGGCGGTTCCAGTAAATACTTCTAAGCAAACTGTCTAATTGTGGTAAAACTGTTAAAATACACAATGAGAGTTCCCAGAAATGATTAAGAACGTGTAATAAACATCTCAAGTACACGTAAATAGATTCTTACTACATTTACTGTCAAATTCAATCACGGAGGTTTCCAGTGGAAAGCTGTGAAATGACGAAAATACTGGTAATGTTTACAAGTACGGGTACTTCTGGTGGCGTTTTCACTGGACTGTGCTTTCAAATATTAAGAGTTCATGTTTACAGAGCTCAGAATTGGTGTCTAAAGCCTTGGAATGACGAGAATAGTTTTTATGTTTACAATTTAGGAGGATTGGCTTTGGCATTTTTTTTGTGTGAATCAGTTAAAATGGCGGCGGTTCCAGTAAATACTTCTAAGCAAACTGTCTAATTGTGGTAAAACTGTTAAAATACACAATGAGAGTTCCCAGAAATGATTAAGAACGTGTAATAAACATCTCAAGTACACGTAATTAGATTCTTGCTACATTTACTGTCGAATTCAATCACGGAGGTTTCCAGTGGAAAGCTGTGAAATGACGAAAATACTGGTAATGTTTACAAGTCCGGGTACTTCTGGTGGCGTTTTCACGGGACTGTGCTTTCAAATATTAAGAGTTCATGTTTACAGAGCTCAGAATTGGTGTCTAAAGCCTTTGAATCACGAGAATAGTTTTTGTGTTTACAATTTAGGAGGATTGGCTTTGGCGTTTTTTTTTGTGTGAATCAGTTAAAATGGTGGCGGTTCCAGTAAACAGTTCTAAGCAAACTGTCTAATTGTGGTAAAACTGTTAAAATACACAATGATAGTTCCCAGAAATGATTAAGAACGTGTAATAAACATCTCAAGTACACGTAAATAGATTCTTACTACATTTACTGTCGAATTCAATCACGGAGGTTTCCAGTGGAAAGGTGTGAAATGACGAAAATACTGGTAATGTTTACAAGTCCGGGTACTTCTGGTGGCGTTTTCACGGGACTGTGCTTTCAAATATTAAGAGTTCATGTTTACAGAGCTCAGAATTGGTGTCTAAAGCCTTTGAATCACGAGAATAGTTTTTGTGTTTACAATTTAGGAGGATTGGCTTTGGCGTTTTTTTTGTGTGAATCAGTTAAAATGGCGGCGGTTCCAGTAAATACCTCTAAGCAAACTGTCTAATTGTGGTAAAACTGTTAAAATACACAATGAGAGTTCCCAGAAATGATTAAGAACGTGTAATAAACATCTCAAGTACACGTAAATAGATTCTTGCTACATTTACTGTCGAATTCAATCACGGAGGTTTCCAATGGAAAGCTGTGAAATGACGAAAATACTGGTAATGTTTACAAGTCCGGGTACTTCTGGTGGCGTTTTCACGGGACTGTGCTTTCAAATATTAAGAGTTCATGTTTACAGAGCTCAGAATTGGTGTCTAAAGCCTTTGAATCACGAGAATATTTTTTGTGTTTACAATTTAGGAGGATTGGCTTTGGCGTTTTTTTGTGTGTGAATCAGTTAAAATGGTGGCGGTTCCAGTAAACAGTTCTAAGCAAACTGTCTAATTGTGGTAAAACTGTTAAAATACACAATGAGAGTTCCCAGAAATGATTAAGAACGTGTAATAAACATCTCACGTACATGTAAATAGATTCTTACTACATTTACTGTCGAATTCAACACGGAGGTTTCCCGTGGAAAGCTGTGAAATGACGAAAATACTGGTAATGTTTACAAGTACGGGTACTTCTGGTGGCGTTTTCACGGGACTGTGCTTTCAAATATTAAGTGTTCATGTTTACAGAGCTAAGAATTGGTGTCTAAAGCCTTTGAATCACGAGAATAGTTTTTGTGTTTACAATTTAGGAGGATTGGCTTTGGCGTTTTTTTTGTGTGAATCAGTTAAAATGGTGGCGGTTCCAGTAAATACTTCTAAGCAAACTGTCTAATTGTGGTAAAACTGTTAAAATACACAATGAGAGTTCCCAGAAATGATTAAGAACGTGTAATAAACATCTCAAGTACACGTAAATAGATTCTTACTACATTTACTGTCAAATTCAATCACGGAGGTTTCCAGTGGAAAGCTGTGAAATGACGAAAATACTGGTAATGTTTACAAGTACCGGTACTTCTGGTGGCGTTTTCACTGGACTGTGCTTTCAAATATTAAGAGTTCATGTTTACAGAGCTCAGAATTGGTGTGTAAAGCCTTGGAATGACGAGAATAGTTTTTATGTTTACAATTTAGGAGGATTGGCTTTGGCGTTTTTTTTGTGTGAATCAGTTAAAATGGCGGCGGTTCCAGTAAATACTTCTAAGCAAACTGTCTAATTGTGGTAAAACTGTTAAAATACACAATGAGAGTTCCCAGAAATGATTAAGAACGTGTAATAAACATCTCAAGTACACGTAAATAGATTCTTGCTACATTTACTGTCGAATTCAATCACGGAGGTTTCCAGTGGAAAGGTGTGAAATGACGAAAATACTGGTAATGTTTACAAGTCCGGGTACTTCTGGTGGCGTTTTCACGGGACTGTGCTTTCAAATATTAAGAGTTCATGTTTACAGAGCTCAGAATTGGTGTCTAAAGCCTTTGAATCACGAGAATAGTTTTTGTGTTTACAATTTAGGAGGATTGGCTTTGGCGTTTTTTTTGTGTGAATCAGTTAAAATGGTGGCGGTTCCAGTAAATACTTCTAAGCAAACTGTCTAATTGTGGTAAAACTGTTAAAATACACAATGATAGTTCCCAGAAATGATTAAGAACGTGTAATAAACATCTCAAGTACACGTAAATAGATTCTTACTACATTTACTGTCGAATTCAACACGGAGGTTTCCAGTGGAAAGCTGTGAAATGACGAAAATACTGGTAATGTTTACAAGTACGGGTACTTCTGGTGGCGTTTTCACCGGACTGTGCTTTCAAATATTAAGAGTTCATGTTTACAGAGCTAAGAATTGGTGTCTAAAGCCTTTGAATCACGAGAATAGTTTTTGTGTTTACAATTTAGGAGGATTGGCTTTGGCGTTTTTTTTGTGTGAATCAGTCAAAATGGTGGTGGTTCCAGTAAATACTTCTAAGCAAACTGTCTAATTGTGGTAAAACTGTTAAAATACACAATGAGAGTTCCCAGAAATGATTAAGAACGTGTAATAAACATCTCAAGAACACGTAAATAGATTCTTGCTACATTTACTGTCGAATTCAATCACGGAGGTTTCCAGTGGAAACCTTTGAAATGACGAAAATACTGGTAATGTTTACAAGTCCGGGTACTTCGGGTGGCGTTTTCACGGGACTGTGCTTTCAAATATTAAGAGTTCATGTTTACAGAGCTCAGAATTGGTGTCTAAAGCCTTTGAATCACGAGAATAGTTTTTGTGTTTATAATTTAGGAGGATTGGCTTTGGCGTTTTTTTTGTGTGAATCAGTTAAAATGGTGGCGGTTCCAGTAAATACTTCTAAGCAAACTGTCTAATTGTGGTAAAACTGTTAAAATACACAATGAGAGTTCCCAGAAATGATTAAGAACGTGTAATAAACATCTCAAGTACACGTAAATAGATTCTTACTACATTTACTGTCAAATTCAATCACGGAGGTTTCCAGTGGAAAGCTGTGAAATGACGAAAATACTGGTAATGTTTACAAGTACGGGTACTTCTGGTGGCGTTTTCACTGGACTGTGCTTTCAAATATTAAGAGTTCATGTTTACAGAGCTCAGAATTGGTGTCTAAAGCCTTGGAATGACGAGAATAGTTTTTATGTTTACAATTTAGGAGGATTGGCTTTGGCGTTTTTTTTGTGTGAATCAGTTAAAATGGCGGCGGTTCCAGTAAATACTTCTAAGCAAACTGTCTAATTGTGGTAAAACTGTTAAAATACACAATGAGAGTTCCCAGAAATGATTAAGAACGTGTAATAAACATCTCAAGTACACGTAAATAGATTCTTGCTACATTTACTGTCGAATTCAATCACGGAGGTTTCCAGTGGAAAGCTGTGAAATGACGAAAATACTGGTAATGTTTACAAGTCCGGGTACTTCTGGTGGCGTTTTCACGGGACTGTGCTTTCAAATATTAAGAGTTCATGTTTACAGAGCTCAGAATTGGTGTCTAAAGCCTTTGAATCACGAGAATAGTTTTTGTGTTTACAATTTAGGAGGATTGGCTTTGGCGTTTTTTTTTGTGTGAATCAGTTAAAATGGTGGCGGTTCCAGTAAACAGTTCTAAGCAAACTGTCTAATTGTGGTAAAACTGTTAAAATACACAATGATAGTTCCCAGAAATGATTAAGAACGTGTAATAAACATCTCAAGTACACGTAAATAGATTCTTACTACATTTACTGTCGAATTCAACACGGAGGTTTCCAGTGGAAAGCTGTGAAATGACGAAAATACTGGTAATGTTTACAAGTACGGGTACTTCTGGTGGCGTTTTCACCGGACTGTGCTTTCAAATATTAAGAGTTCATGTTTACAGAGCTAAGAATTGGTGTCTAAAGCCTTTGAATCACGAGAATAGTTTTTGTGTTTACAATTTAGGAGGATTGGCTTTGGCGTTTTTTTTGTGTGAATCAGTCAAAATGGTGGTGGTTCCAGTAAATACTTCTAAGCAAACTGTCTAATTGTGGTAAAACTGTTAAAATACACAATGAGAGTTCCCAGAAATGATTAAGAACGTGTAATAAACATCTCAAGAACACGTAAATAGATTCTTGCTACATTTACTGTCGAATTCAATCACGGAGGTTTCCAGTGGAAACCTTTGAAATGACGAAAATACTGGTAATGTTTACAAGTCCGGGTACTTCGGGTGGCGTTTTCACGGGACTGTGCTTTCAATTATTACGAGTTCATGTTTACAGAGCTCAGAATTGGTGTCTAAAGCCTTTGAATCACGAGAATAGTTTTTGTGTTTACAATTTAGGAGGATTGGCTTTGGCGTTTTTTTTGTGTGAATCAGTTAAAATGGCGGCGGTTCCAGTAAATACTTCTAAGCAAACTGTCTAATTGTGGTAAAACTGTTAAAATACACAATGAGAGTTCCCAGAAATGATTAAGAACGTGTAATAAACATCTCAAGTACACGTAAATAGATTCTTACTACATTTACTGTCGAATTCAACACGGAGGTTTCCAGTGGAAAGCTGTGAAATGACGAAAATACTGGTAATGTTTACAAGTACGGGTACTTCTGGTGGCGTTTTCACGGGACTGTGCTTTCAATTATTACGAGTTCATGTTTACAGAGCTCAGAATTGGTGTCTAAAGCCTTTGAATCACGAGAATAGTTTTTGTGTTTACAATTTAGGAGGATTGGCTTTGGCGTTTTTTTTGTGTGAATCAGTTAAAATGGTGGCGGTTCCAGTAAATACTTCTAAGCAAACTGTCTAATTGTGGTAAAACTGTTAAAATACACAATGAGAGTTCCCAGAAATGATTAAGAACGTGTAATAAACATCTCAAGTACACGTAAATAGATTCTTACTACATTTACTGTCAAATTCAATCACGGAGGTTTCCAGTGGAAAGCTGTGAAATGACGAAAATACTGGTAATGTTTACAAGTACGGGTACTTCTGGTGGCGTTTTCACTGGACTGTGCTTTCAAATATTAAGAGTTCATGTTTACAGAGCTCAGAATTGGTGTCTAAAGCCTTGGAATGACGAGAATAGTTTTTATGTTTACAATTTAGGAGGATTGGATTTGGCGTTTTTTTTGTGTGAATCAGTTAAAATGGCGGCGGTTCCAGTAAATACTTCTAAGCAAACTGTCTAATTGTGGTAAAACTGTTAAAATACACAATGAGAGTTCCCAGAAATGATTAAGAACGTGTAATAAACATCTCAAGTACACGTAAATAGATTCTTGCTACATTTACTGTCGAATTCAATCACGGAGGTTTCCAGTGGAAAGCTGTGAAATGACGAAAATACTGGTAATGTTTACAAGTCCGGGTACTTCTGGTGGCGTTTTCACGGGACTGTGCTTTCAAATATTAAGAGTTCATGTTTACAGAGCTCAGAATTGGTGTCTAAAGCCTTTGAATCACGAGAATAGTTTTTGTGTTTACAATTTAGGAGGATTGGCTTTGGCGTTTTTTTTTGTGTGAATCAGTTAAAATGGTGGCGGTTCCAGTAAACAGTTCTAAGCAAACTGTCTAATTGTGGTAAAACTGTTAAAATACACAATGATAGTTCCCAGAAATGATTAAGAACGTGTAATAAACATCTCAAGTACACGTAAATAGATTCTTACTACATTTACTGTCGAATTCAATCACGGAGGTTTCCAGTGGAAAGGTGTGAAATGACGAAAATACTGGTAATGTTTACAAGTCCGGGTACTTTGGTGGCGTTTTCACGGGACTGTGCTTTCAAATATTAAGAGTTCATGTTTACAGAGCTCAGAATTGGTGTCTAAAGCCTTTGAATCACGAGAATAGTTTTTGTGTTTACAATTTAGGAGGATTGGCTTTGGCGTTTTTTTTGTGTGAATCAGTTAAAATGGCGGCGGTTCCAGTAAATACTTCTAAGCAAACTGTCTAATTGTGGTAAAACTGTTAAAATACACAATGAGAGTTCCCAGAAATGATTAAGAACGTGTAATAAACATCTCAAGTACACGTAAATAGATTCTTGCTACATTTACTGTCGAATTCAATCACGGAGGTTTCCAGTGGAAAGCTGTGAAATGACGAAAATACTGGTAATGTTTACAAGTCCGGGTACTTCTGGTGGCGTTTTCACGGGACTGTGCTTTCAAATATTAAGAGTTCATGTTTACAGAGCTCAGAATTGGTGTCTAAAGCCTTTGAATCACGAGAATAGTTTTTGTGTTTACAATTTAGGAGGATTGGCTTTGGCGTTTTTTTTTGTGTGAATCAGTTAAAATGGTGGCGGTTCCAGTAAACAGTTCTAAGCAAACTGTCTAATTGTGGTAAAACTGTTAAAATACACAATGATAGTTCCCAGAAATGATTAAGAACGTGTAATAAACATCTCAAGTACACGTAAATAGATTCTTACTACATTTACTGTCGAATTCAACACGGAGGTTTCCAGTGGAAAGCTGTGAAATGACGAAAATACTCGTAATGTTTACAAGTACGGGTACTTCTGGTGGCGTTTTCACCGGACTGTGCTTTCAAATATTAAGAGTTCATGTTTACAGAGCTAAGAATTGGTGTCTAAAGCCTTTGAATCACGAGAATAGTTTTTGTGTTTACAATTTAGGAGGATTGGCTTTGGCGTTTTTTTTGTGTGAATCAGTCAAAATGGTGGTGGTTCCAGTAAATACTTCTAAGCAAACTGTCTAATTGTGGTAAAACTGTTAAAATACACAATGAGAGTTCCCAGAAATGATTAAGAACGTGTAATAAACATCTCAAGAACACGTAAATAGATTCTTGCTACATTTACTGTCGAATTCAATCACGGAGGTTTCCAGTGGAAACCTTTGAAATGACGAAAATACTGGTAATGTTTACAAGTCCGGGTACTTCGGGTGGCGTTTTCACGGGACTGTGCTTTCAATTATTACGAGTTCATGTTTACAGAGCTCAGAATTGGTGTCTAAAGCCTTTGAATCACGAGAATAGTTTTTGTGTTTACAATTTAGGAGGATTGGCTTTGGCGTTTTTTTTGTGTGAATCAGTTAAAATGGCGGCGGTTCCAGTAAATACTTCTAAGCAAACTGTCTAATTGTGGTAAAACTGTTAAAATACACAATGAGAGTTCCCAGAAATGATTAAGAACGTGTAATAAACATCTCAAGTACACGTAAATAGATTCTTACTACATTTACTGTCGAATTCAACACGGAGGTTTCCAGTGGAAAGCTGTGAAATGACGAAAATACTGGTAATGTTTACAAGTACGGGTACTTCTGGTGGCGTTTTCACGGGACTGTGCTTTCAATTATTACGAGTTCATGTTTACAGAGCTCAGAATTGGTGTCTAAAGCCTTTGAATCATGAGAATAGTTTTTGTGTTTACAATTTAGGAGGATTGGCTTTGGCGTTTTTTTTGTGTGAATCAGTTAAAATGGTGGCGGTTCCAGTAAATACTTCTAAGCAAACTGTCTAATTGTGGTAAAACTGTTAAAATACACAATGAGAGTTCCCAGAAATGATTAAGAACGTGTAATAAACATCTCAAGTACACGTAAATAGATTCTTACTACATTTACTGTCAAATTCAATCACGGAGGTTTCCAGTGGAAAGCTGTGAAATGACGAAAATACTGGTAATGTTTACAAGTACGGGTACTTCTGGTGGCGTTTTCACGGGACTGTGCTTTCAAATATTAAGAGTTCATGTTTACAGAGCTCAGAATTGGTGTCTAAAGCCTTTGAATCACGAGAATAGTTTTTGTGTTTACAATTTAGGAGGATTGGCTTTGGCGTTTTTTTTGTGTGAATCAGTTAAAATGGCGGCGGTTCCAGTAAATACTTCTAAGCAAACTGTCTAATTGTGGTAAAACTGTTAAAATACACAATGAGAGTTCCCAGAAATGATTAAGAACGTGTAATAAACATCTAAAGTACACGTAAATAGATTCTTGCTACATTTACTGTCGAATTCAATCACGGAGGTTTCCAGTGGAAAGCTGTGAAATGACGAAAATACTGGTAATGTTTACAAGTCCGGGTACTTCTGGTGGCGTTTTCACGGGACTGTGCTTTCAAATATTAAGAGTTCATGTTTACAGAGCTCAGAATTGGTGTCTAAAGCCTTTGAATCACGAGAATAGTTTTTGTGTTTACAATTTAGGAGGATTGGCTTTGGCGTTTTTTTTTGTGTGAATCAGTTAAAATGGTGGCGGTTCCAGTAAACAGTTCTAAGCAAACTGTCTAATTGTGGTAAAACTGTTAAAATACACAATGATAGTTCCCAGAAATGATTAAGAACGTGTAATAAACATCTCAAGTACACGTAAATAGATTCTTACTACATTTACTGTCGAATTCAACACGGAGGTTTCCAGTGGAAAGCTGTGAAATGACGAAAATACTGGTAATGTTTACAAGTACGGGTACTTCTGGTGGCGTTTTCACCGGACTGTGCTTTCAAATATTAAGAGTTCATGTTTACAGAGCTAAGAATTGGTGTCTAAAGCCTTTGAATAACGAGAATAGTTTTTGTGTTTACAATTTAGGAGGATTGGCTTTGGCGTTTTTTTTGTGTGAATCAGTCAAAATGGTGGTGGTTCCAGTAAATACTTCTAAGCAAACTGTCTAATTGTGGTAAAACTGTTAAAATACACAATGAGAGTTCCCAGAAATGATTAAGAACGTGTAATAAACATCTCAAGAACACGTAAATAGATTCTTGCTACATTTACTGTCGAATTCAATCACGGAGGTTTCCAGTGGAAACCTTTGAAATGATGAAAATACTGGTAATGTTTACAAGTCCGGGTACTTCTGGTGGCGTTTTCACGGGACTGTGCTTTCAAATATTAAGAGTTCATGTTTACAGAGCTCAGAATTGGTGTCTAAAGCCTTTGAATCACGAGAATAGTTTTTGTGTTTACAATTTAGGAGGATTGGCTTTGGCGTTTTTTTTTGTGTGAATCAGTTAAAATGGTGGCGGTTCCAGTAAACAGTTCTAAGCAAACTGTCTAATTGTGGTAAAACTGTTAAAATACACAATGATAGTTCCCAGAAATGATTAAGAACGTGTAATAAACATCTCAAGTACACGTAAATAGATTCTTACTACATTTACTGTCGAATTCAACACGGAGGTTTCCAGTGGAAAGCTGTGAAATGACGAAAATACTGGTAATGTTTACAAGTACGGGTACTTCTGGTGGCGTTTTCACGGGACTGTGCTTTCAAATATTAAGAGTTCATGTTTACAGAGCTCAGAATTGGTGTCTAAAGCCTTTGAATCACGAGAATAGTTTTTGTGTTTACAATTTAGGAGGATTGGCTTTGGCGTTTTTTTTGTGTGAATCAGTTAAAATGGCGGCGGTTCCAGTAAATACTTCTAAGCAAACTGTCTAATTGTGGTAAAACTGTTAAAATACACAATGAGAGTTCCCAGAAATGATTAAGAACGTGTAATAAACATCTCAAGTACACGTAAATAGATTCTTGCTACATTTACTGTCGAATTCAATCACGGAGGTTTCCAGTGGAAACCTTTGAAATGACGAAAATACTGGTAATGTTTACAAGTCCGGGTACTTCGGGTGGCGTTTTCACGGGACTGTGCTTTCAATTATTACGAGTTCATGTTTACAGAGCTCAGAATTGGTGTCTAAAGCCTTTGAATCACGAGAATAGTTTTTGTGTTTATAATTTAGGAGGATTGGCTTTGGCGTTTTTTTTGTGTGAATCAGTTAAAATGGTGGCGGTTCCAGTAAATACTTCTAAGCAAACTGTCTAATTGTGGTAAAACTGTTAAAATACACAATGAGAGTTCCCAGAAATGATTAAGAACGTGTAATAAACATCTCAAGTACACGTAAATAGATTCTTACTACATTTACTGTCAAATTCAATCACGGAGGTTTCCAGTGGAAAGCTGTGAAATGACGAAAATACTGGTAATGTTTACAAGTACGGGTACTTCTGGTGGCGTTTTCACGGGACTGTGCTTTCAAATATTAAGAGTTCATGTTTACAGAGCTCAGAATTGGTGTCTAAAGCCTTGGAATGACGAGAATAGTTTTTATGTTTACAATTTAGTAGGATTGGCTTTGGCGTTTTTTTTGTGTGAATCAGTTAAAATGGCGGCGGTTCCAGTAAATACTTCTAAGCAAACTGTCTAATTGTGGTAAAACTGTTAAAATACACAATGAGAGTTCCCAGAAATGATTAAGAACGTGTAATAAACATCTCAAGTACACGTAAATAGATTCTTGCTACATTTACTGTCGAATTCAATCACGGAGGTTTCCAGTGGAAAGCTGTGAAATGACGAAAATACTGGTAATGTTTACAAGTCCGGGTACTTCTGGTGGCGTTTTCACGGGACTGTGCTTTCAAATATTAAGAGTTCATGTTTACAGAGCTCAGAATTGGTGTCTAAAGCCTTTGAATCACGAGAATAGTTTTTGTGTTTACAATTTAGGAGGATTGGCTTTGGCGTTTTTTTGTGTGTGAATCAGTTAAAATGGTGGCGGTTCCAGTAAACAGTTCTAAGCAAACTGTCTAATTGTGGTAAAACTGTTAAAATACACAATGATAGTTCCCAGAAATGATTAAGAACGTGTAATAAACATCTCAAGTACACGTAAATAGATTCTTACTACATTTACTGTCGAATTCAACACGGAGGTTTCCAGTGGAAAGCTGTGAAATGACGAAAATACTGGTAATGTTTACAAGTACGGGTACTTCTGGTGGCGTTTTCACCGGACTGTGCTTTCAAATATTAAGAGTTCATGTTTACAGAGCTAAGAATTGGTGTCTAAAGCCTTTGAATCACGAGAATAGTTTTTGTGTTTACAATTTAGGAGGATTGGCTTTGGCGTTTTTTTTGTGTGAATCAGTCAAAATGGTGGTGGTTCCAGTAAATACTTCTAAGCAAACTGTCTAATTGTGGTAAAACTGTTAAAATACACAATGAGAGTTCCCAGAAATGATTAAGAACGTGTAATAAACATCTCAAGAACACGTAAATAGATTCTTGCTACATTTACTGTCGAATTCAATCACGGAGGTTTCCAGTGGAAACCTTTGAAATGACGAAAATACTGGTAATGTTTACAAGTCCGGGTACTTCGGGTGGCGTTTTCACGGGACTGTGCTTTCAATTATTACGAGTTCATGTTTACAGAGCTCAGAATTGGTGTCTAAAGCCTTTGAATCACGAGAATAGTTTTTGTGTTTATAATTTAGGAGGATTGGCTTTGGCGTTTTTTTTGTGTGAATCAGTTAAAATGGTGGCGGTTCCAGTAAATACTTCTAAGCAAACTGTCTAATTGTGGTAAAACTGTTAAAATACACAATGAGAGTTCCCAGAAATGATTAAGAACGTGTAATAAACATCTCAAGTACACGTAAATAGATTCTTACTACATTTACTGTCGAATTCAATCACGGAGGTTTCCAGTGGAAAGGTGTGAAATGACGAAAATACTGGTAATGTTTACAAGTCCGGGTACTTCTGGTGGCGTTTTCACGGGACTGTGCTTTCAAATATTAAGAGTTCATGTTTACAGAGCTCAGAATTGGTGTCTAAAGCCTTTGAATCACGAGAATATTTTTTGTGTTTACAATTTAGGAGGATTGGCTTTGGCGTTTTTTTTTTGTGTGAATCAGTTAAAATGGTGGCGGTTCCAGTAAACAGTTCTAAGCAAACTGTCTAATTGTGGTAAAACTGTTAAAATACACAATGAGAGTTCCCAGAAATGATTAAGAACGTGTAATAAACATCTCAAGTACACGTAAATAGATTCTTACTACATTTACTGTCGAATTCAACACGGAGGTTTCCAGTGGAAAGCTGTGAAATGACGAAAATACTGGTAATGTTTACAAGTCCGGGTACTTCGGGTGGCGTTTTCACGGGACTGTGCTTTCAATTATTACGAGTTCATGTTTACAGAGCTCAGAATTGGTGTCTAAAGCCTTTGAATCACGAGAATAGTTTTTGTGTTTACAATTTAGGAGGATTGGCTTTGGCGTTTTTTTTGTGTGAATCAGTTAAAATGGTGGCGATTCCAGTAAATACTTCTAAGCAAACTGTCTAATTGTGGTAAAACTGTTAAAATACACAATGAGAGTTCCCAGAAATGATTAAGAACGTGTCATAAACATCTCAAGTACACGTAAATAGATTCTTACTACATTTACTGTCGAATTCAACACGGAGGTTTCCAGTGGAAAGCTGTGAAATGACGAAAATACTGGTAATGTTTACAAGTCCGGGTACTTCTGGTGGCGTTTTCACGGGACTGTGCTTTCAATTATTACGAGTTCATGTTTACAGAGCTCAGAATTGGTGTCTAAAGCCTTTGAATCACGAGAATAGTTTTTGTGTTTACAATTTAGGAGGATTGGCTTTGGCGTTTTTTTTGTGTGAATCAGTCAAAATGGTGGTGGTTCCAGTAAATACTTCTAAGCAAACTGTCTAATTGTGGTAAAACTGTTAAAATACACAATGAGAGTTCCCAGAAATGATTAAGAACGTGTAATAAACATCTCAAGAACACGTAAATAGATTCTTGCTACATTTACTGTCGAATTCAATCACGGAGGTTTCCAGTGGAAACCTTGGAAATGACGAAAATACTGGTAATGTTTACAAGTCCGGGTACTTCGGGTGGCGTTTTCACGGGACTGTGCTTTCAATTATTACGAGTTCATGTTTACAGAGCTCAGAATTGGTGTCTAAAGCCTTTGAATCACGAGAATAGTTTTTGTGTTTATAATTTAGGAGGATTGGCTTTGGCGTTTTTTTTTGTGTGAATCAGTTAAAATGGTGGCGGTTCCAGTAAATACTTCTAAGCAAACTGTCTAATTGTGGTAAAACTGTTAAAATACACAATGAGAGTTCCCAGAAATGATTAAGAACGTGTAATAAACATCTCAAGTACACGTAAATAGATTCTTACTACATTTACTGTCGAATTCAATCACGGAGGTTTCCAGTGGAAAGCTGTGAAATGACGAAAATACTGGTAATGTTTACAAGTCCGGGTACTTCTGGTGGCGTTTTCACGGGACTGTGCTTTCAAATATTAAGAGTTCATGTTTACAGAGCTCAGAATTGGTGTCTAAAGCCTTTGAATCACGAGAATATTTTTTGTGTTTACAATTTAGGAGGATTGGCTTTGGCGTTTTTTTTTTGTGTGAATCAGTTAAAATGGTGGCGGTTCCAGTAAACAGTTCTAAGCAAACTGTCTAATTGTGGTAAAACTGTTAAAATACACAATGAGAGTTCCCAGAAATGATTAAGAACGTGTAATAAACATCTCAAGTACACGTAAATAGATTCTTACTACATTTACTGTCGAATTCAACACGGAGGTTTCCAGTGGAAAGCTGTGAAATGACGAAAATACTGGTAATGTTTACAAGTCCGGGTACTTCGGGTGGCGTTTTCACGGGACTGTGCTTTCAATTATTACAAGTTCATGTTTACAGAGCTCAGAATTGGTGTCTAAAGCCTTTGAATCACGAGAATAGTTTTTGTGTTTACAATTTAGGAGGATTGGCTTTGGCGTTTTTTTTGTGTGAATCAGTTAAAATGGTGGCGATTCCAGTAAATACTTCTAAGCAAACTGTCTAATTGTGGTAAAACTGTTAAAATACACAATGAGAGTTCCCAGAAATGATTAAGAACGTGTAATAAACATCTCAAGTACACGTAAATAGATTCTTACTACATTTACTGTCGAATTCAACACGGAGGTTTCCAGTGGAAAGCTGTGAAATGACGAAAATACTGGTAATGTTTACAAGTACGGGTACTTCTGGTGGCGTTTTCACGGGACTGTGCTTTCAATTATTACGAGTTCATGTTTACAGAGCTCAGAATTGGTGTCTAAAGCCTTTGAATCACGAGAATAGTTTTTGTGTTTACAATTTAGGAGGATTGGCTTTGGCGTTTTTTTTTTGTGAATCAGTTAAAATGGCGGCGGTTCCAGTAAATACTTCTAAGCAAACTGTCTAATTGTGGTAAAACTGTTAAAATACACAATGAGAGTTCCCAGAAATGATTAAGAACGTGTAATAAACATCTCAAGTACACGTAAATAGATTCTTACTACATTTACTGTCAAATTCAATCACGGAGGTTTCTAGTGGAAAGCTGTGAAATGACGAAAATACTGGTAATGTTTACAAGTCCGGGTACTTCTGGTGGCGTTTTCACGGGACTGTGCTTTCAAATATTAAGAGTTCATGTTTACAGAGCTCAGAATTGGTGTCTAAAGCCTTGGAATGACGAGAATAGTTTTTATGTTTACAATTTAGGAGGATTGGCTTTGGCGTTTTTTTTGTGTGAATCAGTTAAAATGGCGGCGGTTCCAGTAAATACTTCTAAGCAAACTGTCTAATTGTGGTAAAACTGTTAAAATACACAATGAGAGTTCCCAGAAATGATTAAGAACGTGTAATAAACATCTCAAGTACACGTAAATAGATTCTTGCTACATTTACTGTCGAATTCAATCACGGAGGTTTCCAGTGGAAAGCTGTGAAATGACGAAAATACTGGTAATGTTTACAAGTCCGGGTACTTCTGGTGGCGTTTTCACGGGACTGTGCTTTCAAATATTAAGAGTTCATGTTTACAGAGCTCAGAATTGGTGTCTAAAGCCTTTGAATCACGAGAATAGTTTTTGTGTTTACAATTTAGGAGGATTGGCTTTGGCGTTTTTTTTTGTGTGAATCAGTTAAAATGGTGGCGGTTCCAGTAAACAGTTCTAAGCAAACTGTCTAATTGTGGTAAAACTGTTAAAATACACAATGAGAGTTCCCAGAAATGATTAAGAACGTGTAATAAACATCTCAAGTACACGTAAATAGATTCTTACTACATTTACTGTCGAATTCAACACGGAGGTTTCCAGTGGAAAGCTCTGAAATGACGAAAATACTGGTAATGTTTACAAGTACGGGTACTTCTGGTGGCGTTTTCACCGGACTGTGCTTTCAAATATTAAGAGTTCATGTTTACAGAGCTAAGAATTGGTGTCTAAAGCCTTTGAATCACGAGAATAGTTTTTGTGTTTACAATTTAGGAGGATTGGCTTTGGCGTTTTTTTTGTGTGAATCAGTCAAAATGGTGGTGGTTCCAGTAAATACTTCTAAGCAAACTGTCTAATTGTGGTAAAACTGTTAAAATACACAATGAGAGTTCCCAGAAATGATTAAGAACGTGTAATAAACATCTCAAGAACACGTAAATAGATTCTTGCTACATTTACTGTCGAATTCAATCACGGAAGTTTCCAGTGGAAACCTTTGAAATGACGAAAATACTGGTAATGTTTACAAGTCCGGGTACTTCGGGTGGCGTTTTCACGGGACTGTGCTTTCAATTATTACGAGTTCATGTTTACAGAGCTCAGAATTGGTGTCTAAAGCCTTTGAATCACGAGAATAGTTTTTGTGTTTATAATTTAGGAGGATTGGCTTTGGCGTTTTTTTTGTGTGAATCAGTTAAAATGGTGGCGGTTCCAGTAAATACTTCTAAGCAAACTGTCTAATTGTGGTAAAACTGTTAAAATACACAATGAGAGTTCCCAGAAATGATTAAGAACGTGTAATAAACATCTCAAGTACACGTAAATAGATTCTTACTACATTTACTGTCGAATTCAATCACGGAGGTTTCCAGTGGAAAGCTGTGAAATGACGAAAATACTGGTAATGTTTACAAGTCCGGGTACTTCTGGTGGCGTTTTCACGGGACTGTGCTTTCAAATATTAAGAGTTCATGTTTACAGAGCTCAGAATTGGTGTCTAAAGCCTTTGAATCACGAGAATATTTTTTGTGTTTACAATTTAGGAGGATTGGCTTTGGCGTTTTTTTTTGTGTGAATCAGTTAAAATGGTGGCGGTTCCAGTAAACAGTTCTAAGCAAACTGTCTAATTGTGGTAAAACTGTTAAAATACACAATGAGAGTTCCCAGAAATGATTAAGAACGTGTAATAAACATCTCAAGTACACGTAAATAGATTCTTACTACATTTACTGTCGAATTCAACACGGAGGTTTCCAGTGGAAAGCTGTGAAATGACGAAAATACTGGTAATGTTTACAGTACGGGTACTTCTGGTGGCGTTTTCACGGGACTGTGCTTTCAAATATTAAGAGTTCATGTTTACAGAGCTCAGAATTGGTGTCTAAAGCCTTTGAATCACGAGAATATTTTTTGTGTTTACAATTTAGGAGGATTGGCTTTGGCGTTTTTTTTTGTGTGAATCAGTCAATATGGTGGCGGTTCCAGTAAATACTTCTAAGCAAACTGTCTAATTGTGGTAAAACTGTTAAAATACACAATGAGAGTTCCCAGAAATGATTAAGAACGTGTAATAAACATCTCAAGAACACGTAAATAGATTCTTGCTACATTTACTGTCGAATTCAATCACGGAGGTTTCCAGTGGAAACCTTTGAAATGATGAAAATACTGGTAATGTTTACAAGTCCGGGTACTTCTGGTGGCGTTTTCACGGGACTGTGCTTTCAAATATTAAGAGTTCATGTTTACAGAGCTCAGAATTGGTGTCTAAAGCCTTTGAATCACGAGAATAGTTTTTGTGTTTACAATTTAGGAGGATTGGCTTTGGCGTTTTTTTTGTGTGAATCAGTTAAAATGGCGGCGGTTCCAGTAAATACTTCTAAGCAAACTGTCTAATTGTGGTAAAACTGTTAAAATACACAATGATAGTTCCCAGAAATGATTAAGAACGTGTAATAAACATCTCAAGTACACGTAAATAGATTCTTACTACATTTACTGTCGAATTCAACACGGAGGTTTCCAGTGGAAAGCTGTGAAATGACGAAAATACTGGTAATGTTTACAAGTACGGGTACTTCTGGTGGCGTTTTCACGGGACTGTGCTTTCAAATATTAAGAGTTCATGTTTACAGAGCTCAGAATTGGTGTCTAAAGCCTTTGAATCACTAGAATAGTTTTTGTGTTTACAATTTAGGAGGATTGGCTTTGGCGTTTTTTTTGTGTGAATCAGTTAAAATGGCGGCGGTTCCAGTAAATACTTCTAAGCAAACTGTCTAATTGTGGTAAAACTGTTAAAATACACAATGAGAGTTCCCAGAAATGATTAAGAACGTGTAATAAACATCTCAAGTACACGTAAATAGATTCTTGCTACATTTACTGTCGAATTCAATCACGGAGGTTTCCAGTGGAAACCTTTGAAATGACGAAAATACTGGTAATGTTTACAAGTCCGGGTACTTCGGGTGGCGTTTTCACGGGACTGTGCTTTCAATTATTACGAGTTCATGTTTACAGAGCTCAGAATTGGTGTCTAAAGCCTTTGAATCACGAGAATAGTTTTTGTGTTTACAATTTAGGAGGATTGGCTTTGGCGTTTTTTTTTGTGTGAATCAGTCAATATGGTGGCGGTTCCAGTAAATACTTCTAAGCAAACTGTCTAATTGTGGTAAAACTGTTAAAATACACAATGAGAGTTCCCAGAAATGATTAAGAACGTGTAATAAACATCTCAAGAACACGTAAATAGATTCTTGCTACATTTACTGTCGAATTCAATCACGGAGGTTTCCAGTGGAAACCTTTGAAATGATGAAAATACTGGTAATGTTTACAAGTCCGGGTACTTCTGGTGGCGTTTTCACGGGACTGTGCTTTCAAATATTAAGAGTTCATGTTTACAGAGCTCAGAATTGGTGTCTAAAGCCTTTGAATCACGAGAATAGTTTTTGTGTTTACAATTTAGGAGGATTGGCTTTGGCGTTTTTTTTGTGTGAATCAGTTAAAATGGCGGCGGTTCCAGTAAATACTTCTAAGCAAACTGTCTAATTGTGGTAAAACTGTTAAAATACACAATGAGAGTTCCCAGAAATGATTAAGAACGTGTAATAAACATCTCAAGTACACGTAAATAGATTCTTGCTACATTTACTGTCGAATTCAATCACGGAGGTTTCAGTGGAAAGCTGTGAAATGACGAAAATACTGGTAATGTTTACAAGTCCGGGTACTTCTGGTGGCGTTTTCACGGGACTGTGCTTTCAAATATTAAGAGTTCATGTTTACAGAGCTCAGAATTGGTGTCTAAAGCCTTTGAATCACGAGAATAGTTTTTGTGTTTACAATTTAGGAGGATTGGCTTTGGCGTTTTTTTTTGTGTGAATCAGTTAAAATGGTGGCGGTTCCAGTAAACAGTTCTAAGCAAACTGTCTAATTGTGGTAAAACTGTTAAAATACACAATGATAGTTCCCAGAAATGATTAAGAACGTGTAATAAACATCTCAAGTACACGTAAATAGATTCTTACTACATTTACTGTCGAATTCAACACGGAGGTTTCCAGTGGAAAGCTGTGAAATGACGAAAATACTGGTAATGTTTACAAGTACGGGTACTTCTGGTGGCGTTTTCACGGGACTGTGCTTTCAAATATTAAGAGTTCATGTTTACAGAGCTCAGAATTGGTGTCTAAAGCCTTTGAATCACTAGAATAGTTTTTGTGTTTACAATTTAGGAGGATTGGCTTTGGCGTTTTTTTTGTGTGAATCAGTTAAAATGGCGGCGGTTCCAGTAAATACTTCTAAGCAAACTGTCTAATTGTGGTAAAACTGTTAAAATACACAATGAGAGTTCCCAGAAATGATTAAGAACGTGTAATAAACATCTCAAGTACACGTAAATAGATTCTTGCTACATTTACTGTCGAATTCAATCACGGAGGTTTCCAGTGGAAACCTTTGAAATGACGAAAATACTGGTAATGTTTACAAGTCCGGGTACTTCGGGTGGCGTTTTCACGGGACTGTGCTTTCAATTATTACGAGTTCATGTTTACAGAGCTCAGAATTGGTGTCTAAAGCCTTTGAATCACGAGAATAGTTTTTGTGTTTATAATTTAGGAGGATTGGCTTTGGCGTTTTTTTTGTGTGAATCAGTTAAAATGGTGGCGGTTCCAGTAAATACTTCTAAGCAAACTGTCTAATTGTGGTAAAACTGTTAAAATACACAATGAGAGTTCCCAGAAATGATTAAGAACGTGTAATAAACATCTCAAGTACACGTAAATAGATTCTTACTACATTTACTGTCAAATTCAATCACGGAGGTTTCCAGTGGAAAGCTGTGAAATGACGAAAATACTGGTAATGTTTACAAGTACGGGTACTTCTGGTGGCGTTTTCACTGCACTGTGCTTTCAAATATTAAGAGTTCATGTTTACAGAGCTCAGAATTGGTGTCTAAAGCCTTGGAATGACGAGAATAGTTTTTATGTTTACAATTTAGTAGGATTGGCTTTGGCGTTTTTTTTGTGTGAATCAGTTAAAATGGCGGCGGTTCCAGTAAATACTTCTAAGCAAACTGTCTAATTGTGGTAAAACTGTTAAAATACACAATGAGAGTTCCCAGAAATGATTAAGAACGTGTAATAAACATCTCAAGTACACGTAAATAGATTCTTGCTACATTTACTGTCGAATTCAATCACGGAGGTTTCCAGTGGAAAGCTGTGAAATGACGAAAATACTGGTAATGTTTACAAGTCCGGGTACTTCTGGTGGCGTTTTCACGGGACTGTGCTTTCAAATATTAAGAGTTCATGTTTACAGAGCTCAGAATTGGTGTCTAAAGCCTTTGAATCACGAGAATAGTTTTTGTGTTTACAATTTAGGAGGATTGGCTTTGGCGTTTTTTTGTGTGTGAATCAGTTAAAATGGTGGCGGTTCCAGTAAACAGTTCTAAGCAAACTGTCTAATTGTGGTAAAACTGTTAAAATACACAATGATAGTTCCCAGAAATGATTAAGAACGTGTAATAAACATCTCAAGTACACGTAAATAGATTCTTACTACATTTACTGTCGAATTCAACACGGAGGTTTCCAGTGGAAAGCTGTGAAATGACGAAAATACTGGTAATGTTTACAAGTACGGGTACTTCTGGTGGCGTTTTCACCGGACTGTGCTTTCAAATATTAAGAGTTCATGTTTACAGAGCTAAGAATTGGTGTCTAAAGCCTTTGAATCACGAGAATAGTTTTTGTGTTTACAATTTAGGAGGATTGGCTTTGGCGTTTTTTTTGTGTGAATCAGTCAAAATGGTGGTGGTTCCAGTAAATACTTCTAAGCAAACTGTCTAATTGTGGTAAAACTGTTAAAATACACAATGAGAGTTCCCAGAAATGATTAAGAACGTGTAATAAACATCTCAAGAACACGTAAATAGATTCTTGCTACATTTACTGTCGAATTCAATCACGGAGGTTTCCAGTGGAAACCTTTGAAATGACGAAAATACTGGTAATGTTTACAAGTCCGGGTACTTCGGGTGGCGTTTTCACGGGACTGTGCTTTCAATTATTACGAGTTCATGTTTACAGAGCTCAGAATTGGTGTCTAAAGCCTTTGAATCACGAGAATAGTTTTTGTGTTTATAATTTAGGAGGATTGGCTTTGGCGTTTTTTTTGTGTGAATCAGTTAAAATGGTGGCGGTTCCAGTAAATACTTCTAAGCAAACTGTCTAATTGTGGTAAAACTGTTAAAATACACAATGAGAGTTCCCAGAAATGATTAAGAACGTGTAATAAACATCTCAAGTACACGTAAATAGATTCTTACTACATTTACTGTCGAATTCAATCACGGAGGTTTCCAGTGGAAAGGTGTGAAATGACGAAAATACTGGTAATGTTTACAAGTCCGGGTACTTCTGGTGGCGTTTTCACGGGACTGTGCTTTCAAATATTAAGAGTTCATGTTTACAGAGCTCAGAATTGGTGTCTAAAGCCTTTGAATCACGAGAATATTTTTTGTGTTTACAATTTAGGAGGATTGGCTTTGGCGTTTTTTTTTTGTGTGAATCAGTTAAAATGGTGGCGGTTCCAGTAAACAGTTCTAAGCAAACTGTCTAATTGTGGTAAAACTGTTAAAATACACAATGAGAGTTCCCAGAAATGATTAAGAACGTGTAATAAACATCTCAAGTACACGTAAATAGATTCTTACTACATTTACTGTCGAATTCAACACGGAGGTTTCCAGTGGAAAGCTGTGAAATGACGAAAATACTGGTAATGTTTACAAGTCCGGGTACTTCGGGTGGCGTTTTCACGGGACTGTGCTTTCAATTATTACGAGTTCATGTTTACAGAGCTCAGAATTGGTGTCTAAAGCCTTTGAATCACGAGAATAGTTTTTGTGTTTACAATTTAGGAGGATTGGCTTTGGCGTTTTTTTTGTGTGAATCAGTTAAAATGGTGGCGATTCCAGTAAATACTTCTAAGCAAACTGTCTAATTGTGGTAAAACTGTTAAAATACACAATGAGAGTTCCCAGAAATGATTAAGAACGTGTCATAAACATCTCAAGTACACGTAAATAGATTCTTACTACATTTACTGTCGAATTCAACACGGAGGTTTCCAGTGGAAAGCTGTGAAATGACGAAAATACTGGTAATGTTTACAAGTCCGGGTACTTCTGGTGGCGTTTTCACGGGACTGTGCTTTCAATTATTACGAGTTCATGTTTACAGAGCTCAGAATTGGTGTCTAAAGCCTTTGAATCACGAGAATAGTTTTTGTGTTTACAATTTAGGAGGATTGGCTTTGGCGTTTTTTTTGTGTGAATCAGTCAAAATGGTGGTGGTTCCAGTAAATACTTCTAAGCAAACTGTCTAATTGTGGTAAAACTGTTAAAATACACAATGAGAGTTCCCAGAAATGATTAAGAACGTGTAATAAACATCTCAAGAACACGTAAATAGATTCTTGCTACATTTACTGTCGAATTCAATCACGGAGGTTTCCAGTGGAAACCTTGGAAATGACGAAAATACTGGTAATGTTTACAAGTCCGGGTACTTCGGGTGGCGTTTTCACGGGACTGTGCTTTCAATTATTACGAGTTCATGTTTACAGAGCTCAGAATTGGTGTCTAAAGCCTTTGAATCACGAGAATAGTTTTTGTGTTTATAATTTAGGAGGATTGGCTTTGGCGTTTTTTTTTGTGTGAATCAGTTAAAATGGTGGCGGTTCCAGTAAATACTTCTAAGCAAACTGTCTAATTGTGGTAAAACTGTTAAAATACACAATGAGAGTTCCCAGAAATGATTAAGAACGTGTAATAAACATCTCAAGTACACGTAAATAGATTCTTACTACATTTACTGTCGAATTCAATCACGGAGGTTTCCAGTGGAAAGCTGTGAAATGACGAAAATACTGGTAATGTTTACAAGTCCGGGTACTTCTGGTGGCGTTTTCACGGGACTGTGCTTTCAAATATTAAGAGTTCATGTTTACAGAGCTCAGAATTGGTGTCTAAAGCCTTTGAATCATGAGAATATTTTTTGTGTTTACAATTTAGGAGGATTGGCTTTGGCGTTTTTTTTTTGTGTGAATCAGTTAAAATGGTGGCGGTTCCAGTAAACAGTTCTAAGCAAACTGTCTAATTGTGGTAAAACTGTTAAAATACACAATGAGAGTTCCCAGAAATGATTAAGAACGTGTAATAAACATCTCAAGTACACGTAAATAGATTCTTACTACATTTACTGTCGAATTCAACACGGAGGTTTCCAGTGGAAAGCTGTGAAATGACGAAAATACTGGTAATGTTTACAAGTCCGGGTACTTCGGGTGGCGTTTTCACGGGACTGTGCTTTCAATTATTACAAGTTCATGTTTACAGAGCTCAGAATTGGTGTCTAAAGCCTTTGAATCACGAGAATAGTTTTTGTGTTTACAATTTAGGAGGATTGGCTTTGGCGTTTTTTTTGTGTGAATCAGTTAAAATGGTGGCGATTCCAGTAAATACTTCTAAGCAAACTGTCTAATTGTGGTAAAACTGTTAAAATACACAATGAGAGTTCCCAGAAATGATTAAGAACGTGTAATAAACATCTCAAGTACACGTAAATAGATTCTTACTACATTTACTGTCGAATTCAACACGGAGGTTTCCAGTGGAAAGCTGTGAAATGACGAAAATACTGGTAATGTTTACAAGTACGGGTACTTCTGGTGGCGTTTTCACGGGACTGTGCTTTCAATTATTACGAGTTCATGTTTACAGAGCTCAGAATTGGTGTCTAAAGCCTTTGAATCACGAGAATAGTTTTTGTGTTTACAATTTAGGAGGATTGGCTTTGGCGTTTTTTTTTTGTGAATCAGTTAAAATGGCGGCGGTTCCAGTAAATACTTCTAAGCAAACTGTCTAATTGTGGTAAAACTGTTAAAATACACAATGAGAGTTCCCAGAAATGATTAAGAACGTGTAATAAACATCTCAAGTACACGTAAATAGATTCTTACTACATTTACTGTCAAATTCAATCACGGAGGTTTCCAGTGGAAAGCTGTGAAATGACGAAAATACTGGTAATGTTTACAAGTCCGGGTACTTCTGGTGGCGTTTTCACGGGACTGTGCTTTCAAATATTAAGAGTTCATGTTTACAGAGCTCAGAATTGGTGTCTAAAGCCTTGGAATGACGAGAATAGTTTTTATGTTTACAATTTAGGAGGATTGGCTTTGGCGTTTTTTTTGTGTGAATCAGTTAAAATGGCGGCGGTTCCAGTAAATACTTCTAAGCAAACTGTCTAATTGTGGTAAAACTGTTAAAATACACAATGAGAGTTCCCAGAAATGATTAAGAACGTGTAATAAACATCTCAAGTACACGTAAATAGATTCTTGCTACATTTACTGTCGAATTCAATCACGGAGGTTTCCAGTGGAAAGCTGTGAAATGACGAAAATACTGGTAATGTTTACAAGTCCGGGTACTTCTGGTGGCGTTTTCACGGGACTGTGCTTTCAAATATTAAGAGTTCATGTTTACAGAGCTCAGAATTGGTGTCTAAAGCCTTTGAATCACGAGAATAGTTTTTGTGTTTACAATTTAGGAGGATTGGCTTTGGCGTTTTTTTTTGTGTGAATCAGTTAAAATGGTGGCGGTTCCAGTAAACAGTTCTAAGCAAACTGTCTAATTGTGGTAAAACTGTTAAAATACACAATGAGAGTTCCCAGAAATGATTAAGAACGTGTAATAAACATCTCAAGTACACGTAAATAGATTCTTACTACATTTACTGTCGAATTCAACACGGAGGTTTCCAGTGGAAAGCTCTGAAATGACGAAAATACTGGTAATGTTTACAAGTACGGGTACTTCTGGTGGCGTTTTCACCGGACTGTGCTTTCAAATATTAAGAGTTCATGTTTACAGAGCTAAGAATTGGTGTCTAAAGCCTTTGAATCACGAGAATAGTTTTTGTGTTTACAATTTAGGAGGATTGGCTTTGGCGTTTTTTTTGTGTGAATCAGTCAAAATGGTGGTGGTTCCAGTAAATACTTCTAAGCAAACTGTCTAATTGTGGTAAAACTGTTAAAATACACAATGAGAGTTCCCAGAAATGATTAAGAACGTGTAATAAACATCTCAAGAACACGTAAATAGATTCTTGCTACATTTACTGTCGAATTCAATCACGGAAGTTTCCAGTGGAAACCTTTGAAATGACGAAAATACTGGTAATGTTTACAAGTCCGGGTACTTCGGGTGGCGTTTTCACGGGACTGTGCTTTCAATTATTACGAGTTCATGTTTACAGAGCTCAGAATTGGTGTCTAAAGCCTTTGAATCACGAGAATAGTTTTTGTGTTTATAATTTAGGAGGATTGGCTTTGGCGTTTTTTTTGTGTGAATCAGTTAAAATGGTGGCGGTTCCAGTAAATACTTCTAAGCAAACTGTCTAATTGTGGTAAAACTGTTAAAATACACAATGAGAGTTCCCAGAAATGATTAAGAACGTGTAATAAACATCTCAAGTACACGTAAATAGATTCTTACTACATTTACTGTCGAATTCAATCACGGAGGTTTCCAGTGGAAAGCTGTGAAATGACGAAAATACTGGTAATGTTTACAAGTCCGGGTACTTCTGGTGGCGTTTTCACGGGACTGTGCTTTCAAATATTAAGAGTTCATGTTTACAGAGCTCAGAATTGGTGTCTAAAGCCTTTGAATCACGAGAATATTTTTTGTGTTTACAATTTAGGAGGATTGGCTTTGGCGTTTTTTTTTGTGTGAATCAGTTAAAATGGTGGCGGTTCCAGTAAACAGTTCTAAGCAAACTGTCTAATTGTGGTAAAACTGTTAAAATACACAATGAGAGTTCCCAGAAATGATTAAGAACGTGTAATAAACATCTCAAGTACACGTAAATAGATTCTTACTACATTTACTGTCGAATTCAACACGGAGGTTTCCAGTGGAAAGCTGTGAAATGACGAAAATACTGGTAATGTTTACAGTACGGGTACTTCTGGTGGCGTTTTCACGGGACTGTGCTTTCAAATATTAAGAGTTCATGTTTACAGAGCTCAGAATTGGTGTCTAAAGCCTTTGAATCACGAGAATATTTTTTGTGTTTACAATTTAGGAGGATTGGCTTTGGCGTTTTTTTTTGTGTGAATCAGTCAATATGGTGGCGGTTCCAGTAAATACTTCTAAGCAAACTGTCTAATTGTGGTAAAACTGTTAAAATACACAATGAGAGTTCCCAGAAATGATTATGAACGTGTAATAAACCCCTCAAGAACACGTAAATAGATTCTTGCTACATTTACTGTCAAATTCAATCACGGAGGTTTCCAGTGGAAAGCTGTGAAATGACGAAAATACTGGTAATGTTTACAAGTACGGGTACTTCTGGTGGCGTTTTCACGGGACTGTGCTTTCAAATATTAAGAGTTCATGTTTACAGAGCTCAGAATTGGTGTCTAAAGCCTTGGAATGACGAGAAATTTTTTATGTTTACAATTTAGGAGGATTGGCTTTGGCGTTTTTTTTGTGTGAATCAGTTAAAATGGCGGCGGTTCCAGTAAATACTTCTAAGCAAACTGTCTAATTGTGGTAAAACTGTTAAAATACACAATGAGAGTTCCCAGAAATGATTAAGAACGTGTAATAAACATCTCAAGTACACGTAAATAGATTCTTGCTACATTTACTGTCGAATTCAATCACGGAGGTTTCCAGTGGAAAGCTGTGAAATGACGAAAATACTGGTAATGTTTACAAGTCCGGGTACTTCTGGGGGCGTTTTCACGGGACTGTGCTTTCAAATATTAAGAGTTCATGTTTACAGAGCTCAGAATTGGTGTCTAAAGCCTTGGAATGACGAGAATAGTTTTTATGTTTACAATTTAGGAGGATTGGCTTTGGCGTTTTTTTTGTGTGAATCAGTTAAAATGGCGGCGGTTCCAGTAAATACTTCTAAGCAAACTAATTGTGGTAAAACTGTTAAAATACACAATGAGAGTTCCCAGAAATGATTAAGAACGTGTAATAAACATCTCAAGTACACGTAAATAGATTCTTACTACATTTACTGTCGAATTCAACACGGAGGTTTCCAGTGGAAAGCTGTGAAATGACGAAAATACTGGTAATGTTTACAAGTACGGGTACTTCTGGTGGCGTTTTCACGGGACTGTGCTTTCAAATATTAAGAGTTCATGTTTACAGAGCTAAGAATTGGTGTCTAAAGCCTTGGAATCACGAGAATAGTTTTTGTGTTTACAATTTAGGAGGATTGGCTTTGGCGTTTTTTTTGTGTGAATCAGTCAAAATGGTGGTGGTTCCAGTAAATACTTCTAAGCAAACTGTCTAATTGTGGTAAAACTGTTAAAATACACAATGAGAGTTCCCAGAAATGATTAAGAACGTGTAATAAACATCTCAAGTACACGTAAATAGATTCTTACTACATTTACTGTCGAATTCAACACGGAGGTTTCCAGTGGAAAGCTGTGAAATGACGAAAATACTGGTAATGTTTACAAGTACGGGTACTTCTGGTGGCGTTTTCACGGGACTGTGCTTTCAAATATTAAGAGTTCATGTTTACAGAGCTCAGAATTGGTGTCTAAAGCCTTTGAATCACGAGAATAGTTTTTGTGTTTACAATTTAGGAGGATTGGCTTTGGCGTTTTTTTTTTGTGAATCAGTTAAAATGGCGGCGGTTCCAGTAAATACTTCTAAGCAAACTGTCTAATTGTGGTAAAACTGTTAAAATACACAATGAGAGTTCCCAGAAATGATTAAGAACGTGTAATAAACATCTCAAGTACACGTAAATAGATTCTTACTACATTTACTGTCAAATTCAATCACGGAGGTTTCCAGTGGAAAGCTGTGAAATGACGAAAATACTGGTAATGTTTACAAGTCCGGGTACTTCTGGTGGCGTTTTCACTGGACTGTGCTTTCAAATATTAAGAGTTCATGTTTACAGAGCTCAGAATTGGTGTCTAAAGCCTTGGAATGACGAGAATAGTTTTTATGTTTACAATTTAGGAGGATTGGCTTTGGCGTTTTTTTTGTGTGAATCAGTTAAAATGGCGGCGGTTCCAGTAAATACTTCTAAGCAAACTGTCTAATTGTGGTAAAACTGTTAAAATACACAATGAGAGTTCCCAGAAATGATTAAGAACGTGTAATAAACATCTCAAGTACACGTAAATAGATTCTTGCTACATTTACTGTCGAATTCAATCACGGAGGTTTCCAGTGGAAAGCTGTGAAATGACGAAAATACTGGTAATGTTTACAAGTCCGGGTACTTCTGGTGGCGTTTTCACGGGACTGTGCTTTCAAATATTAAGAGTTCATGTTTACAGAGCTCAGAATTGGTGTCTAAAGCCTTTGAATCACGAGAATAGTTTTTGTGTTTACAATTTAGGAGGATTGGCTTTGGCGTTTTTTTTTGTGTGAATCAGTTAAAATGGTGGCGGTTCCAGTAAACAGTTCTAAGCAAACTGTCTAATTGTGGTAAAACTGTTAAAATACACAATGATAGTTCCCAGAAATGATTAAGAACGTGTAATAAACATCTCAAGTACACGTAAATAGATTCTTACTACATTTACTGTCGAATTCAACACGGAGGTTTCCAGTGGAAAGCTCTGAAATGACGAAAATACTGGTAATGTTTACAAGTACGGGTACTTCTGGTGGCGTTTTCACCGGACTGTGCTTTCAAATATTAAGAGTTCATGTTTACAGAGCTAAGAATTGGTGTCTAAAGCCTTTGAATCACGAGAATAGTTTTTGTGTTTACAATTTAGGAGGATTGGCTTTGGCGTTTTTTTTGTGTGAATCAGTCAAAATGGTGGTGGTTCCAGTAAATACTTCTAAGCAAACTGTCTAATTGTGGTAAAACTGTTAAAATACACAATGAGAGTTCCCAGAAATGATTAAGAACGTGTAATAAACATCTCAAGAACACGTAAATAGATTCTTGCTACATTTACTGTCGAATTCAATCACGGAAGTTTCCAGTGGAAACCTTTGAAATGACGAAAATACTGGTAATGTTTACAAGTCCGGGTACTTCGGGTGGCGTTTTCACGGGACTGTGCTTTCAATTATTACGAGTTCATGTTTACAGAGCTCAGAATTGGTGTCTAAAGCCTTTGAATCACGAGAATAGTTTTTGTGTTTATAATTTAGGAGGATTGGCTTTGGCGTTTTTTTTGTGTGAATCAGTTAAAATGGTGGCGGTTCCAGTAAATACTTCTAAGCAAACTGTCTAATTGTGGTAAAACTGTTAAAATACACAATGAGAGTTCCCAGAAATGATTAAGAACGTGTAATAAACATCTCAAGTACACGTAAATAGATTCTTACTACATTTACTGTCGAATTCAATCACGGAGGTTTCCAGTGGAAAGCTGTGAAATGACGAAAATACTGGTAATGTTTACAAGTCCGGGTACTTCTGGTGGCGTTTTCACGGGACTGTGCTTTCAAATATTAAGAGTTCATGTTTACAGAGCTCAGAATTGGTGTCTAAAGCCTTTGAATCACGAGAATATTTTTTGTGTTTACAATTTAGGAGGATTGGCTTTGGCGTTTTTTTTTGTGTGAATCAGTTAAAATGGTGGCGGTTCCAGTAAACAGTTCTAAGCAAACTGTCTAATTGTGGTAAAACTGTTAAAATACACAATGAGAGTTCCCAGAAATGATTAAGAACGTGTAATAAACATCTCAAGTACACGTAAATAGATTCTTACTACATTTACTGTCGAATTCAACACGGAGGTTTCCAGTGGAAAGCTGTGAAATGACGAAAATACTGGTAATGTTTACAGTACGGGTACTTCTGGTGGCGTTTTCACGGGACTGTGCTTTCAAATATTAAGAGTTCATGTTTACAGAGCTAAGAATTGGTGTCTAAAGCCTTTGAATCACGAGAATAGTTTTTGTGTTTACAATTTAGGAGGATTGGCTTTGGCGTTTTTTTTTGTGTGAATCAGTCAATATGGTGGCGGTTCCAGTAAATACTTCTAAGCAAACTGTCTAATTGTGGTAAAACTGTTAAAATACACAATGAGAGTTCCCAGAAATGATTATGAACGTGTAATAAACCCCTCAAGAACACGTAAATAGATTCTTGCTACATTTACTGTCAAATTCAATCACGGAGGTTTCCAGTGGAAAGCTGTGAAATGACGAAAATACTGGTAATGTTTACAAGTACGGGTACTTCTGGTGGCGTTTTCACGGGACTGTGCTTTCAAATATTAAGAGTTCATGTTTACAGAGCTCAGAATTGGTGTCTAAAGCCTTGGAATGACGAGAAATTTTTTATGTTTACAATTTAGGAGGATTGGCTTTGGCGTTTTTTTTGTGTGAATCAGTTAAAATGGCGGCGGTTCCAGTAAATACTTCTAAGCAAACTGTCTAATTGTGGTAAAACTGTTAAAATACACAATGAGAGTTCCCAGAAATGATTAAGAACGTGTAATAAACATCTCAAGTACACGTAAATAGATTCTTGCTACATTTACTGTCGAATTCAATCACGGAGGTTTCCAGTGGAAAGCTGTGAAATGACGAAAATACTGGTAATGTTTACAAGTCCGGGTACTTCTGGGGGCGTTTTCACGGGACTGTGCTTTCAAATATTAAGAGTTCATGTTTACAGAGCTCAGAATTGGTGTCTAAAGCCTTGGAATGACGAGAATAGTTTTTATGTTTACAATTTAGGAGGATTGGCTTTGGCGTTTTTTTTGTGTGAATCAGTTAAAATGGCGGCGGTTCCAGTAAATACTTCTAAGCAAACTAATTGTGGTAAAACTGTTAAAATACACAATGAGAGTTCCCAGAAATGATTAAGAACGTGTAATAAACATCTCAAGTACACGTAAATAGATTCTTACTACATTTACTGTCGAATTCAACACGGAGGTTTCCAGTGGAAAGCTGTGAAATGACGAAAATACTGGTAATGTTTACAAGTACGGGTACTTCTGGTGGCGTTTTCACGGGACTGTGCTTTCAAATATTAAGAGTTCATGTTTACAGAGCTAAGAATTGGTGTCTAAAGCCTTGGAATCACGAGAATAGTTTTTGTGTTTACAATTTAGGAGGATTGGCTTTGGCGTTTTTTTTGTGTGAATCAGTCAAAATGGTGGTGGTTCCAGTAAATACTTCTAAGCAAACTGTCTAATTGTGGTAAAACTGTTAAAATACACAATGAGAGTTCCCAGAAATGATTAAGAACGTGTAATAAACATCTCAAGTACACGTAAATAGATTCTTACTACATTTACTGTCGAATTCAACACGGAGGTTTCCAGTGGAAAGCTGTGAAATGACGAAAATACTGGTAATGTTTACAAGTCCGGGTACTTCTGGTGGCGTTTTCACGGGACTGTGCTTTCAAATATTAAGAGTTCATGTTTACAGAGCTCAGAATTGGTGTCTAAAGCCTTTGAATCACGAGAATAGTTTTTGTGTTTACAATTTAGGAGGATTGGCTTTGGCGTTTTTTTTGTGTGAATCAGTCAAAATGGTGGCGGTTCCAGTAAATACTTCTAAGCAAACTGTCTAATTGTGGTAAAACTGTTAAAATACACAATGAGAGTTCCCAGAAATGATTAAGAACGTGTAATAAACCCCTCAAGAACACGTAAATAGATTCTTGCTACATTTACTGTCGAATTCAATCACGGAGGTTTCCAGTGGAAAGCTTTGAAATGACGAAAATACTGGTAATGTTTACAAGTCCGGGTACTTCGGGTGGCGTTTTCACGGGACTGTGCTTTCAAATATTAAGAGTTCATGTTTACAGAGCTCAGAATTGGTGTCTAAAGCCTTTGAATCACGAGAATAGTTTTTGTGTTTACAATTTAGGAGGATTGGCTTTGGCGTTTTTTTTTGTGTGAATCAGTCAAAATGGTGGTGGTTCCAGTAAATACTTCTAAGCAAACTGTCTAATTGTGGTAAAACTGTTAAAATACACAATGAGAGTTCCCAGAAATGATTAAGAACGTGTAATAAACATCTCAAGAACACGTAAATAGATTCTTGCTACATTTACTGTCGAATTCAATCACGGAAGTTTCCAGTGGAAACCTTTGAAATGACGAAAATACTGGTAATGTTTACAAGTCCCGGTACTTCGGGTGGCGTTTTCACGGGACTGTGCTTTCAATTATTACGAGTTCATGTTTACAGAGCTCAGAATTGGTGTCTAAAGCCTTTGAATCACGAGAATAGTTTTTGTGTTTATAATTTAGGAGGATTGGCTTTGGCGTTTTTTTTGTGTGAATCAGTTAAAATGGTGGCGGTTCCAGTAAATACTTCTAAGCAAACTGTCTAATTGTGGTAAAACTGTTAAAATACACAATGAGAGTTCCCAGAAATGATTAAGAACGTGTAATAAACATCTCAAGTACACGTAAATAGATTCTTACTACATTTACTGTCGAATTCAATCACGGAGGTTTCCAGTGGAAAGCTGTGAAATGACGAAAATACTGGTAATGTTTACAAGTCCGGGTACTTCTGGTGGCGTTTTCACGGGACTGTGCTTTCAAATATTAAGAGTTCATGTTTACAGAGCTCAGAATTGGTGTCTAAAGCCTTTGAATCACGAGAATATTTTTTGTGTTTACAATTTAGGAGGATTGGCTTTGGCGTTTTTTTTTGTGTGAATCAGTTAAAATGGTGGCGGTTCCAGTAAACAGTTCTAAACAAACTGTCTAATTGTGGTAAAACTGTTAAAATACACAATGAGAGTTCCCAGAAATGATTAAGAACGTGTAATAAACATCTCAAGTACACGTAAATAGATTCTTACTACATTTACTGTCGAATTCAACACGGAGGTTTCCAGTGGAAAGCTGTGAAATGACGAAAATACTGGTAATGTTTACAGTACGGGTACTTCTGGTGGCGTTTTCACGGGACTGTGCTTTCAAATATTAAGAGTTCATGTTTACAGAGCTCAGAATTGGTGTCTAAAGCCTTGGAATGACGAGAATAGTTTTTATGTTTACAATTTAGGAGGATTGGCTTTGGCGTTTTTTTTGTGTGAATCAGTTAAAATGGCGGCGGTTCCAGTAAATACTTCTAAGCAAACTAATTGTGGTAAAACTGTTAAAATACACAATGAGAGTTCCCAGAAATGATTAAGAACGTGTAATAAACATCTCAAGTACACGTAAATAGATTCTTACTACATTTACTGTCGAATTCAACACGGAGGTTTCCAGTGGAAAGCTGTGAAATGACGAAAATACTGGTAATGTTTACAAGTACGGGTACTTCTGGTGGCGTTTTCACGGGACTGTGCTTTCAAATATTAAGAGTTCATGTTTACAGAGCTAAGAATTGGTGTCTAAAGCCTTGGAATCACGAGAATAGTTTTTGTGTTTACAATTTAGGAGGATTGGCTTTGGCGTTTTTTTTGTGTGAATCAGTCAAAATGGTGGTGGTTCCAGTAAATACTTCTAAGCAAACTGTCTAATTGTGGTAAAACTGTTAAAATACACAATGAGAGTTCCCAGAAATGATTAAGAACGTGTAATAAACATCTCAAGTACACGTAAATAGATTCTTACTACATTTACTGTCGAATTCAACACGGAGGTTTCCAGTGGAAAGCTGTGAAATGACGAAAATACTGGTAATGTTTACAAGTACGGGTACTTCTGGTGGCGTTTTCACGGGACTGTGCTTTCAAATATTAAGAGTTCATGTTTACAGAGCTCAGAATTGGTGTCTAAAGCCTTTGAATCACGAGAATAGTTTTTGTGTTTACAATTTAGGAGGATTGGCTTTGGCGTTTTTTTTGTGTGAATCAGTCAAAATGGTGGCGGTTCCAGTAAATACTTCTAAGCAAACTGTCTAATTGTGGTAAAACTGTTAAAATACACAATGAGAGTTCCCAGAAATGATTAAGAACGTGTAATAAACATCTCAAGAACACGTAAATAGATTCTTGCTACATTTACTGTCGAATTCAATCACGGAGGTTTCCAGTGGAAAGCTTTGAAATGACGAAAATACTGGTAATGTTTACAAGTCCGGGTACTTCGGGTGGCGTTTTCACGGGACTGTGCTTTCAATTATTACGAGTTCATGTTTACAGAGCTCAGAATTGGTGTCTAAAGCCTTTGAATCACGAGAATAGTTTTTGTGTTTACAATTTAGGAGGATTGGCTTTGGCGTTTTTTTTGTGTGAATCAGTTAAAATGGCGGCGGTTCCAGTAAATACTTCTAAGCAAACTGTCTAATTGTGGTAAAACTGTTAAAATACACAATGAGAGTTCGCAGAAATGATTAAGAACGTGTAATAAACATCTCAAGTACACGTAAATAGATTCTTACTACATTTACTGTCAAATTCAATCACGGAGGTTTCCAGTGGAAAGCTGTGAAATGACGAAAATACTGGTAATGTTTACAAGTACGGGTACTTCTGGTGGCGTTTTCACGGGACTGTGCTTTCAAATATTAAGAGTTCATGTTTACAGAGCTCAGAATTGGTGTCTAAAGCCTTGGAATGACGAGAAATTTTTTATGTTTACAATTTAGGAGGATTGGCTTTGGCGTTTTTTTTGTGTGAATCAGTTAAAATGGCGGCGGTTCCAGTAAATACTTCTAAGCAAACTGTCTAATTGTGGTAAAACTGTTAAAATACACAATGAGAGTTCCCAGAAATGATTAAGAACGTGTAATAAACATCTCAAGTACACGTAAATAGATTCTTGCTACATTTACTGTCGAATTCAATCACGGAGGTTTCCAGTGGAAAGCTGGGAAATGACGAAAATACTGGTAATGTTTACAAGTCCGGGTACTTCTGGGGGCGTTTTCACGGGACTGTGCTTACAAATATTAAGAGTTCATGTTTACAGAGCTCAGAATTGGTGTCTAAAGCCTTGGAATGACGAGAATAGTTTTTATGTTTACAATTTAGGAGGATTGGCTTTGGCGTTTTTTTTGTGTGAATCAGTTAAAATGGCGGCGGTTCCAGTAAATACTTCTAAGCAAACTGTCTAATTGTGGTAAAACTGTTAAAATACACAATGAGAGTTCCCAGAAATGATTAAGAACGTGTAATAAACATCTCAAGTACACGTAAATAGATTCTTACTACATTTACTGTCGAATTCAACACGGAGGTTTCCAGTGGAAAGCTGTGAAATGACGAAAATACTGGTAATGTTTACAAGTACGGGTACTTCTGGTGGCGTTTTCACGGGACTGTGCTTTCAAATATTAAGAGTTCATGTTTACAGAGCTCAGAATTGGTGTCTAAAGCCTTTGAATCACGAGAATAGTTTTTGTGTTTACAATTTAGGAGGATTGGCTTTGGCGTTTTTTTTTGTGTGAATCAGTTAAAATGGTGGCGGTTCCAGTAAACAGTTCTAAGCAAACTGTCTAATTGTGGTAAAACTGTTAAAATACACAATGAGAGTTCCCAGAAATGACTAAGAACGTGTAATAAACATCTCAAGTACACGTAAATAGATTCTTACTACATTTACTGTCGAATTCAACACGGAGGTTTCCAGTGGAAAGCTGTGAAATGACGAAAATACTGGTAATGTTTACAGTACGGGTACTTCTGGTGGCGTTTTCACGGGACTGTGCTTTCAAATATTAAGAGTTCATGTTTACAGAGCTCAGAATTGGTGTCTAAAGCCTTTGAATCACGAGAATAGTTTTTGTGTTTACAATTTAGGAGGATTGGCTTTGGCGTTTTTTTTTGTGTGAATCAGTCAATATGGTGGCGGTTCCAGTAAATACTTCTAAGCAAACTGTCTAATTGTGGTAAAACTGTTAAAATACACAATGAGAGTTCCCAGAAATGATTATGAACGTGTAATAAACCCCTCAAGAACACGTAAATAGATTCTTGCTACATTTACTGTCGAATTCAATCACGGAGGTTTCCAGTGGAAAGCTTTGAAATGACGAAAATACTGGTAATGTTTACAAGTCCGGGTACTTCGGGTGGCGTTTTCACGGGACTGTGCTTTCAATTATTACGAGTTCATGTTTACAGAGCTCAGAATTGGTGTCTAAAGCCTTTGAATCACGAGAAATTTTTTGTGTTTACAATTTAGGAGTATTGGCTTTGGCGTTTTTTTTGTTGAATCAGTTAAAATGGTGGCGGTTCTAGTAAATACTTCTAAGCAAACTGTCTAATTGTGGTAAAACTGTTAAAATACACAATGAGAGTTCCCAGAAATGATTAAGAACGTGTAATAAACATCTCAAGTACACGTAAATAGATTCTTACTACATTTACTGTCGAATTCAACACGGAGGTTTCCAGTGGAAAGCTGTGAAATGACGAAAATACTGGTAATGTTTACAGTACGGGTACTTCTGGTCGCGTTTTCACGGGACTGTGCTTTCAAATATTAAGAGTTCATGTTTACAGAGCTAAGAATTGGTGTCTAAAGCCTTTGAATCACGAGAATAGTTTTTGTGTTTACAATTTAGGAGGATTGGCTTTGGCGTTTTTTTTTGTGTGAAACAGTCAATATGGTGGCGGTTCCAGTAAATACTTCTAAGCAAACTGTCTAATTGTGGTAAAACTGTTAAAATACACAATGAGAGTTCCCAGAAATGATTATGAACGTGTAATAAACCCCTCAAGAACACGTAAATAGATTCTTGCTACATTTACTGTCGAATTCAATCACGGAGGTTTCCAGTGGAAAGCTTTGAAATGACGAAAATACTGGTAATGTTTACAAGTCCGGGTACTTCGGGTGGTGTTTTCACGGGACTGTGCTTTCAATTATTACGAGTTCATGTTTACAGAGCTCAGAATTGGTGTCTAAAGCCTTTGAATCACGAGAATAGTTTTTGTGTTTACAATTTAGGAGGATTGGCTTTGGCGTTTTTTTTGTGTGAATCAGTCAAAATGGTGGCGGTTCCAGTAAATACTTCTAAGCAAACTGTCTAATTGTGGTAAAACTGTTAAAATACACAATGAGAGTTCCCAGAAATGATTAAGAACGTGTAATAAACATCTCAAGTACACGTAAATAGATTCTTACTACATTTACTGTCGAATTCAACACGGAGGTTTCCAGTGGAAAGCTGTGAAATGACGAAAATACTGGTAATGTTTACAAGTACGGGTACTTCTGGTGGCGTTTTCACGGGACTGTGCTTTCAAATATTAAGAGTTCATGTTTACAGAGCTAAGAATTGGTGTCTAAAGCCTTTGAATCACGAGAATAGTTTTTGTGTTTACAATTTAGGAGGATTGGCTTTGGCGTTTTTTTTGTGTGAATCAGTCAAAATGGTGGCGGTTCCAGTAAATACTTCTAAGCAAACTGTCTAATTGTGGTAAAACTGTTAAAATACACAATGAGAGTTCCCAGAAATGATTAAGAACGTGTAATAAACATCTCAAGTACACATAAATAGATTCTTACTACATTTACTGTCGAATTCAACACGGAGGTTTCCAGTGGAAAGCTGTGAAATGATGAAAATACTGGTAATGTTTACAAGTACGGGTACTTCTGGTGGCGTTTTCACGGGACTGTGCTTTCAAATATTAAGAGTTCATGTTTACAGAGCTAAGAATTGGTGTCTAAAGCCTTTGAATCACGAGAATAGTTTTTGTGTTTACAATTTAGGAGGATTGGCTTTGGCGTTTTTTTTGTGTGAATCAGTTAAAATGGTGGCGGTTCCAGTAAATACTTCTAAGCAAACTGTCTAATTGTGGTAAAACTGTTAAAATACACAATGAGAGTTCCCAGAAATGATTAAGAACGTGTAATAAACCCCTCAAGTACACGTAAATAGATTCTTACTACATTTACTGTCGAATTCAATCACGGAGGTTTCCAGTGGAAAGCTGTGAAATGACGAAAATACTGGTAATGTTTACAAGTCCGGGTACTTCGGGTGGCGTTTTCACGGGACTGTGCTTTCAATTATTACGAGTTCATGTTTACAGAGCTCAGAATTGGTGTCTAAAGCCTTTGAATCAGGAGAATAGTTTGTGTGTTTACAATTTAGGAGGATTGGCTTTGGCGTTTTTTTTTGTGTGAATCAGTTAAAATGGTGGCGGTTCCAGTAAATACTTCTAAGCAAACTGTCTAATTGTGGTAAAACTGTTAAAATACACAATGAGAGTTCCCAGAAATGATTAAGAACGTGTAATAAACATCTCAAGTACACGTAAATAGATTCTTACTACATTTACTGTCAAATTCAATCACGGAGGTTTCCAGTGGAAAGCTGTGAAATGACGAAAATACTGGTAATGTTTTCAAGTACGGGTACTTCTGGTGGCGTTTTCACTGGACTGTGCTTTCAAATATTAAGAGTTCATGTTTACAGAGCTCAGAATTGGTGTCTAAAGCCTTGGAATGACGAGAATAGTTTTTATGTTTACAATTTAGGAGGATTGGCTTTGGCGTTTTTTTTGTGTGAATCAGTTAAAATGGCGGCGGTTCCAGTAAATACTTCTAAGCAAACTGTCTAATTGTGGTAAAACTGTTAAAATACACAATGAGAGTTCCCAGAAATGATTAAGAACGTGTAATAAACATCTCAAGTACACGTAAATAGATTCTTACTACATTTACTGTCGAATTCAACACGGAGGTTTCCAGTGGAAAGCTGTGAAATGACGAAAATACTGGTAATGTTTACAAGTACGGGTACTTCTGGTGGCGTTTTCACGGGACTGTGCTTTCAAATATTAAGAGTTCATGTTTACAGAGCTCAGAATTGGTGTCTAAAGCCTTTGAATCACGAGAATAGTTTTTGTGTTTACAATTTAGGAGGATTGGCTTTGGCGTTTTTTTTTGTGTGAATCAGTTAAAATGGTGGCGGTTCCAGTAAACAGTTCTAAGCAAACTGTCTAATTGTGGTAAAACTGTTAAAATACACAATGAGAGTTCCCAGAAATGATTAAGAACGTGTAATAAACATCTCAAGTACACGTAAATAGATTCTTACTACATTTACTGTCGAATTCAACACGGAGGTTTCCAGTGGAAAGCTGTGAAATGACGAAAATACTGGTAATGTTTACAGTACGGGTACTTCTGGTGGCGTTTTCACGGGACTGTGCTTTCAAATATTAAGAGTTCATGTTTACAGAGCTCAGAATTGGTGTCTAAAGCCTTTGAATCACGAGAATAGTTTTTGTGTTTACAATTTAGGAGGATTGGCTTTGGCGTTTTTTTTTGTGTGAATCAGTCAATATGGTGGCGGTTCCAGTAAATACTTCTAAGCAAACTGTCTAATTGTGGTAAAACTGTTAAAATACACAATGAGAGTTCCCAGAAATGATTATGAACGTGTAATAAACCCCTCAAGAACACGTAAATAGATTCTTGCTACATTTACTGTCGAATTCAATCACGGAGGTTTCCAGTGGAAAGCTTTGAAATGACGAAAATACTGGTAATGTTTACAAGTCCGGGTACTTCGGGTGGCGTTTTCACGGGACTGTGCTTTCAATTATTACGAGTTCATGTTTACAGAGCTCAGAATTGGTGTCTAAAGCCTTTGAATCACGAGAAATTTTTTGTGTTTACAATTTAGGAGTATTGGCTTTGGCGTTTTTTTTGTTGAATCAGTTAAAATGGTGGCGGTTCTAGTAAATACTTCTAAGCAAACTGTCTAATTGTGGTAAAACTGTTAAAATACACAATGAGAGTTCCCAGAAATGATTAAGAACGTGTAATAAACATCTCAAGTACACGTAAATAGATTCTTACTACATTTACTGTCGAATTCAACACGGAGGTTTCCAGTGGAAAGCTGTGAAATGACGAAAATACTGGTAATGTTTACAGTACGGGTACTTCTGGTCGCGTTTTCACGGGACTGTGCTTTCAAATATTAAGAGTTCATGTTTACAGAGCTAAGAATTGGTGTCTAAAGCCTTTGAATCACGAGAATAGTTTTTGTGTTTACAATTTAGGAGGATTGGCTTTGGCGTTTTTTTTTGTGTGAAACAGTCAATATGGTGGCGGTTCCAGTAAATACTTCTAAGCAAACTGTCTAATTGTGGTAAAACTGTTAAAATACACAATGAGAGTTCCCAGAAATGATTATGAACGTGTAATAAACCCCTCAAGAACACGTAAATAGATTCTTGCTACATTTACTGTCGAATTCAATCACGGAGGTTTCCAGTGGAAAGCTTTGAAATGACGAAAATACTGGTAATGTTTACAAGTCCGGGTACTTCGGGTGGTGTTTTCACGGGACTGTGCTTTCAATTATTACGAGTTCATGTTTACAGAGCTCAGAATTGGTGTCTAAAGCCTTTGAATCACGAGAATAGTTTTTGTGTTTACAATTTAGGAGGATTGGCTTTGGCGTTTTTTTTGTGTGAATCAGTCAAAATGGTGGCGGTTCCAGTAAATACTTCTAAGCAAACTGTCTAATTGTGGTAAAACTGTTAAAATACACAATGAGAGTTCCCAGAAATGATTAAGAACGTGTAATAAACATCTCAAGTACACGTAAATAGATTCTTACTACATTTACTGTCGAATTCAACACGGAGGTTTCCAGTGGAAAGCTGTGAAATGACGAAAATACTGGTAATGTTTACAAGTACGGGTACTTCTGGTGGCGTTTTCACGGGACTGTGCTTTCAAATATTAAGAGTTCATGTTTACAGAGCTAAGAATTGGTGTCTAAAGCCTTTGAATCACGAGAATAGTTTTTGTGTTTACAATTTAGGAGGATTGGCTTTGGCGTTTTTTTTGTGTGAATCAGTCAAAATGGTGGCGGTTCCAGTAAATACTTCTAAGCAAACTGTCTAATTGTGGTAAAACTGTTAAAATACACAATGAGAGTTCCCAGAAATGATTAAGAACGTGTAATAAACATCTCAAGTACACATAAATAGATTCTTACTACATTTACTGTCGAATTCAACACGGAGGTTTCCAGTGGAAAGCTGTGAAATGATGAAAATACTGGTAATGTTTACAAGTACGGGTACTTCTGGTGGCGTTTTCACGGGACTGTGCTTTCAAATATTAAGAGTTCATGTTTACAGAGCTAAGAATTGGTGTCTAAAGCCTTTGAATCACGAGAATAGTTTTTGTGTTTACAATTTAGGAGGATTGGCTTTGGCGTTTTTTTTGTGTGAATCAGTTAAAATGGTGGCGGTTCCAGTAAATACTTCTAAGCAAACTGTCTAATTGTGGTAAAACTGTTAAAATACACAATGAGAGTTCCCAGAAATGATTAAGAACGTGTAATAAACCCCTCAAGTACACGTAAATAGATTCTTACTACATTTACTGTCGAATTCAATCACGGAGGTTTCCAGTGGAAAGCTGTGAAATGACGAAAATACTGGTAATGTTTACAAGTCCGGGTACTTCGGGTGGCGTTTTCACGGGACTGTGCTTTCAATTATTACGAGTTCATGTTTACAGAGCTCAGAATTGGTGTCTAAAGCCTTTGAATCAGGAGAATAGTTTGTGTGTTTACAATTTAGGAGGATTGGCTTTGGCGTTTTTTTTTGTGTGAATCAGTTAAAATGGTGGCGGTTCCAGTAAATACTTCTAAGCAAACTGTCTAATTGTGGTAAAACTGTTAAAATACACAATGAGAGTTCCCAGAAATGATTAAGAACGTGTAATAAACATCTCAAGTACACGTAAATAGATTCTTACTACATTTACTGTCAAATTCAATCACGGAGGTTTCCAGTGGAAAGCTGTGAAATGACGAAAATACTGGTAATGTTTTCAAGTACGGGTACTTCTGGTGGCGTTTTCACTGGACTGTGCTTTCAAATATTAAGAGTTCATGTTTACAGAGCTCAGAATTGGTGTCTAAAGCCTTGGAATGACGAGAATAGTTTTTATGTTTACAATTTAGGAGGATTGGCTTTGGCGTTTTTTTTGTGTGAATCAGTTAAAATGGCGGCGGTTCCAGTAAATACTTCTAAGCAAACTGTCTAATTGTGGTAAAACTGTTAAAATACACAATGAGAGTTCCCAGAAATGATTAAGAACGTGTAATAAACATCTCAAGTACACGTAAATAGATTCTTGCTACATTTACTGTCGAATTCAATCACGGAGGTTTCCAGTGGAAAGCTGTGAAATGACGAAAATACTGGTAATGTTTACAAGTCCGGGTACTTCTGGTGGCGTTTTCACGGGACTGTGCTTTCAAATATTAAGAGTTCATGTTTACAGAGCTCAGAATTGGTGTCTAAAGCCTTTGAATCACGAGAATAGTTTTTGTGTTTACAATTTAGGAGGATTGGCTTTGGCGTTTTTTTTGTGTGAATCAGTCAAAATGGTGGTGGTTCCAGTAAATACTTCTAAGCAAACTGTCTAATTGTGGTAAAACTGTTAAAATACACAATGAGAGTTCCCAGAAATGATTAAGAACGTGTAATAAACATCTCAAGAACACGTAAATAGATTCTTGCTACATTTACTGTCGAATTCAATCACGGAGGTTTCCAGTGGAAACCTTTGAAATGACGAAAATACTGGTAATGTTTACAAGTCCGGGTACTTCGGGTGGCGTTTTCACGGGACTGTGCTTTCAATTATTACGAGTTCATGTTTACAGAGCTCAGAATTGGTGTCTAAAGCCTTTGAATCACGAGAATAGTTTTTGTGTTTATAATTTAGGAGGATTGGCTTTGGCGTTTTTTTTGTGTGAATCAGTTAAAATGGTGGCGGTTCCAGTAAATACTTCTAAGCAAACTGTCTAATTGTGGTAAAACTGTTAAAATACACAATGAGAGTTCCCAGAAATGATTAAGAACGTGTAATAAACATCTCAAGTACACGTAAATAGATTCTTACTACATTTACTGTCGAATTCAATCACGGAGGTTTCCAGTGGAAAGGTGTGAAATGACGAAAATACTGGTAATGTTTACAAGTCCGGGTACTTCTGGTGGCGTTTTCACGGGACTGTGCTTTCAAATATTAAGAGTTCATGTTTACAGAGCTCAGAATTGGTGTCTAAAGCCTTTGAATCACGAGAATAGTTTTTGTGTTTACAATTTAGGAGGATTGGCTTTGTCGTTTTTTTTGTGTGAATCAGTTAAAATGGTGGCGGTTCCAGTAAATACTTCTAAGCAAACTGTCTAATTGTGGTAAAACTGTTAAAATACACAATGAGAGTTCCCAGAAATGATTAAGAACGTGTAATAAACATCTCAAGTACACGTAAATAGATTCTTACTACATTTACTGTCGAATTCAACACGGAGGTTTCCAGTGGAAAGCTGTGAAATGACGAAAATACTGGTAATGTTTACAAGTCCGGGTACTTCTGGTGGCGTTTTCACGGGACTGTGCTTTCAAATATTAAGAGTTCATGTTTACAGAGCTCAGAATTGGTGTCTAAAGCCTTGGAATGACGAGAATAGTTTTTATGTTTACAATTTAGGAGGATTGGCTTTGGCGTTTTTTTTGTGTGAATCAGTTAAAATGGCGGCGGTTCCAGTAAATACTTCTAAGCAAACTGTCTAATTGTGGTAAAACTGTTAAAATACACAATGAGAGTTCCCAGAAATGATTAAGAACGTGTAATAAACATCTCAAGTACACGTAAATAGATTCTTGCTACATTTACTGTCGAATTCAATCACGGAGGTTTCCAGTGGAAAGCTGTGAAATGACGAAAATACTGGTAATGTTTACAAGTCCGGGTACTTCTGGTGGCGTTTTCACGGGACTGTGCTTTCAAATATTAAGAGTTCATGTTTACAGAGCTCAGAATTGGTGTCTAAAGCCTTTGAATCACGAGAATAGTTTTTGTGTTTACAATTTAGGAGGATTGGCTTTGGCGTTTTTTTTGTGTGAATCAGTCAAAATGGTGGTGGTTCCAGTAAATACTTCTAAGCGAACTGTCTAATTGTGGTAAAACTGTTAAAATACACAATGAGAGTTCCCAGAAATGATTAAGAACGTGTAATAAACATCTCAAGAACACGTAAATAGATTCTTGCTACATTTACTGTCGAATTCAATCACGGAGGTTTCCAGTGGAAACCTTTGAAATGAGGAAAATACTGGTAATGTTTACAAGTCCGGGTACTTCGGGTGGCGTTTTCACGGGACTGTGCTTTCAATTATTACGAGTTCATGTTTACAGAGCTCAGAATTGGTGTCTAAAGCCTTTGAATCACGAGAATAGTTTTTGTGTTTACAATTTAGGAGGATTGGCTTTGGCGTTTTTTTTGTGTGAATCAGTTAAAATGGTGGCGGTTCCAGTAAATACTTCTAAGCAAACTGTCTAATTGTGGTAAAACTGTTAAAATACACAATGAGAGTTCCCAGAAATGATTAAGAACGTGTAATAAACATCTCAAGTACACGTAAATAGATTCTTGCTACATTTACTGTCGAATTCAACACGGAGGTTTCCAGTGGAAAGCTGTGAAATGACGAAAATACTGGTAATGTTTACAGTACGGGTACTTCTGGTGGCGTTTTCACGGGACTGTGCTTTCAAATATTAAGAGTTCATGTTTACAGAGCTCAGAATTGGTGTCTAAAGCCTTTGAATCACGAGAATAGTTTTTGTGTTTACAATTTAGGAGGATTGGCTTTGGCGTTTTTTTTTGTGTGAATCAGTCAATATGGTGGCGGTTCCAGTAAATACTTCTAAGCAAACTGTCTAATTGTGGTAAAACTGTTAAAATACACAATGAGAGTTCCCAGAAATGATTATGAACGTGTAATAAACCCCTCAAGAACACGTAAATAGATTCTTGCTACATTTACTGTCGAATTCAATCACGGAGGTTTCCAGTGGAAAGCTTTGAAATGACGAAAATACTGGTAATGTTTACAAGTCCGGGTACTTCGGGTGGCGTTTTCACGGGACTGTGCTTTCAATTATTACGAGTTCATGTTTACAGAGCTCAGAATTGGTGTCTAAAGCCTTTGAATCACGAGAAATTTTTTGTGTTTACAATTTAGGAGTATTGGCTTTGGCGTTTTTTTTGTTGAATCAGTTAAAATGGTGGCGGTTCTAGTAAATACTTCTAAGCAAACTGTCTAATTGTGGTAAAACTGTTAAAATACACAATGAGAGTTCCCAGAAATGATTAAGAACGTGTAATAAACATCTCAAGTACACGTAAATAGATTCTTACTACATTTACTGTCGAATTCAACACGGAGGTTTCCAGTGGAAAGCTGTGAAATGACGAAAATACTGGTAATGTTTACAGTACGGGTACTTCTGGTCGCGTTTTCACGGGACTGTGCTTTCAAATATTAAGAGTTCATGTTTACAGAGCTAAGAATTGGTGTCTAAAGCCTTTGAATCACGAGAATAGTTTTTGTGTTTACAATTTAGGAGGATTGGCTTTGGCGTTTTTTTTGTGTGAAACAGTCAATATGGTGGCGGTTCCAGTAAATACTTCTAAGCAAACTGTCTAATTGTGGTAAAACTGTTAAAATACACAATGAGAGTTCCCAGAAATGATTATGAACGTGTAATAAACCCCTCAAGAACACGTAAATAGATTCTTGCTACATTTACTGTCGAATTCAATCACGGAGGTTTCCAGTGGAAAGCTTTGAAATGACGAAAATACTGGTAATGTTTACAAGTCCGGGTACTTCGGGTGGTGTTTTCACGGGACTGTGCTTTCAATTATTACGAGTTCATGTTTACAGAGCTCAGAATTGGTGTCTAAAGCCTTTGAATCACGAGAATAGTTTTTGTGTTTACAATTTAGGAGGATTGGCTTTGGCGTTTTTTTTGTGTGAATCAGTCAAAATGGTGGCGGTTCCAGTAAATACTTCTAAGCAAACTGTCTAATTGTGGTAAAACTGTTAAAATACACAATGAGAGTTCCCAGAAATGATTAAGAACGTGTAATAAACATCTCAAGTACACATAAATAGATTCTTACTACATTTACTGTCGAATTCAACACGGAGGTTTCCAGTGGAAAGCTGTGAAATGATGAAAATACTGGTAATGTTTACAAGTACGGGTACTTCTGGTGGCGTTTTCACGGGACTGTGCTTTCAAATATTAAGAGTTCATGTTTACAGAGCTAAGAATTGGTGTCTAAAGCCTTTGAATCACGAGAATAGTTTTTGTGTTTACAATTTAGGAGGATTGGCTTTGGCGTTTTTTTTGTGTGAATCAGTTAAAATGGTGGCGGTTCCAGTAAATACTTCTAAGCAAACTGTCTAATTGTGGTAAAACTGTTAAAATACACAATGAGAGTTCCCAGAAATGATTAAGAACGTGTAATAAACCCCTCAAGTACACGTAAATAGATTCTTACTACATTTACTGTCGAATTCAATCACGGAGGTTTCCAGTGGAAAGCTGTGAAATGACGAAAATACTGGTAATGTTTACAAGTCCGGGTACTTCGGGTGGCGTTTTCACGGGACTGTGCTTTCAATTATTACGAGTTCATGTTTACAGAGCTCAGAATTGGTGTCTAAAGCCTTTGAATCAGGAGAATAGTTTGTGTGTTTACAATTTAGGAGGATTGGCTTTGGCGTTTTTTTTTGTGTGAATCAGTTAAAATGGTGGCGGTTCCAGTAAATACTTCTAAGCAAACTGTCTAATTGTGGTAAAACTGTTAAAATACACAATGAGAGTTCCCAGAAATGATTAAGAACGTGTAATAAACATCTCAAGTACACGTAAATAGATTCTTACTACATTTACTGTCAAATTCAATCACGGAGGTTTCCAGTGGAAAGCTGTGAAATGACGAAAATACTGGTAATGTTTTCAAGTACGGGTACTTCTGGTGGCGTTTTCACTGGACTGTGCTTTCAAATATTAAGAGTTCATGTTTACAGAGCTCAGAATTGGTGTCTAAAGCCTTGGAATGACGAGAATAGTTTTTATGTTTACAATTTAGGAGGATTGGCTTTGGCGTTTTTTTTGTGTGAATCAGTTAAAATGGCGGCGGTTCCAGTAAATACTTCTAAGCAAACTGTCTAATTGTGGTAAAACTGTTAAAATACACAATGAGAGTTCCCAGAAATGATTAAGAACGTGTAATAAACATCTCAAGTACACGTAAATAGATTCTTGCTACATTTACTGTCGAATTCAATCACGGAGGTTTCCAGTGGAAAGCTGTGAAATGACGAAAATACTGGTAATGTTTACAAGTCCGGGTACTTCTGGTGGCGTTTTCACGGGACTGTGCTTTCAAATATTAAGAGTTCATGTTTACAGAGCTCAGAATTGGTGTCTAAAGCCTTTGAATCACGAGAATAGTTTTTGTGTTTACAATTTAGGAGGATTGGCTTTGGCGTTTTTTTTGTGTGAATCAGTCAAAATGGTGGTGGTTCCAGTAAATACTTCTAAGCAAACTGTCTAATTGTGGTAAAACTGTTAAAATACACAATGAGAGTTCCCAGAAATGATTAAGAACGTGTAATAAACATCTCAAGAACACGTAAATAGATTCTTGCTACATTTACTGTCGAATTCAATCACGGAGGTTTCCAGTGGAAACCTTTGAAATGACGAAAATACTGGTAATGTTTACAAGTCCGGGTACTTCGGGTGGCGTTTTCACGGGACTGTGCTTTCAATTATTACGAGTTCATGTTTACAGAGCTCAGAATTGGTGTCTAAAGCCTTTGAATCACGAGAATAGTTTTTGTGTTTATAATTTAGGAGGATTGGCTTTGGCGTTTTTTTTGTGTGAATCAGTTAAAATGGTGGCGGTTCCAGTAAATACTTCTAAGCAAACTGTCTAATTGTGGTAAAACTGTTAAAATACACAATGAGAGTTCCCAGAAATGATTAAGAACGTGTAATAAACATCTCAAGTACACGTAAATAGATTCTTACTACATTTACTGTCGAATTCAATCACGGAGGTTTCCAGTGGAAAGGTGTGAAATGACGAAAATACTGGTAATGTTTACAAGTCCGGGTACTTCTGGTGGCGTTTTCACGGGACTGTGCTTTCAAATATTAAGAGTTCATGTTTACAGAGCTCAGAATTGGTGTCTAAAGCCTTTGAATCACGAGAATAGTTTTTGTGTTTACAATTTAGGAGGATTGGCTTTGGCGTTTTTTTTGTGTGAATCAGTTAAAATGGTGGCGGTTCCAGTAAATACTTCTAAGCAAACTGTCTAATTGTGGTAAAACTGTTAAAATACACAATGAGAGTTCCCAGAAATGATTAAGAACGTGTAATAAACATCTCAAGTACACGTAAATAGATTCTTACTACATTTACTGTCGAATTCAACACGGAGGTTTCCAGTGGAAAGCTGTGAAATGACGAAAATACTGGTAATGTTTACAAGTCCGGGTACTTCTGGTGGCGTTTTCACGGGACTGTGCTTTCAAATATTAAGAGTTCATGTTTACAGAGCTCAGAATTGGTGTCTAAAGCCTTGGAATGACGAGAATAGTTTTTATGTTTACAATTTAGGAGGATTGGCTTTGGCGTTTTTTTTGTGTGAATCAGTTAAAATGGCGGCGGTTCCAGTAAATACTTCTAAGCAAACTGTCTAATTGTGGTAAAACTGTTAAAATACACAATGAGAGTTCCCAGAAATGATTAAGAACGTGTAATAAACATCTCAAGTACACGTAAATAGATTCTTGCTACATTTACTGTCGAATTCAATCACGGAGGTTTCCAGTGGAAAGCTGTGAAATGACGAAAATACTGGTAATGTTTACAAGTCCGGGTACTTCTGGTGGCGTTTTCACGGGACTGTGCTTTCAAATATTAAGAGTTCATGTTTACAGAGCTCAGAATTGGTGTCTAAAGCCTTTGAATCACGAGAATAGTTTTTGTGTTTACAATTTAGGAGGATTGGCTTTGGCGTTTTTTTTGTGTGAATCAGTCAAAATGGTGGTGGTTCCAGTAAATACTTCTAAGCGAACTGTCTAATTGTGGTAAAACTGTTAAAATACACAATGAGAGTTCCCAGAAATGATTAAGAACGTGTAATAAACATCTCAAGAACACGTAAATAGATTCTTGCTACATTTACTGTCGAATTCAATCACGGAGGTTTCCAGTGGAAACCTTTGAAATGAGGAAAATACTGGTAATGTTTACAAGTCCGGGTACTTCGGGTGGCGTTTTCACGGGACTGTGCTTTCAATTATTACGAGTTCATGTTTACAGAGCTCAGAATTGGTGTCTAAAGCCTTTGAATCACGAGAATAGTTTTTGTGTTTATAATTTAGGAGGATTGGCTTTGGCGTTTTTTTTGTGTGAATCAGTTAAAATGGTGGCGGTTCCAGTAAATACTTCTAAGCAAACTGTCTAATTGTGGTAAAACTGTTAAAATACACAATGAGAGTTCCCAGAAATGATTAAGAACGTGTAATAAACATCTCAAGTACACGTAAATAGATTCTTGCTACATTTACTGTCGAATTCAATCACGGAGGTTTCCAGTGGAAAGCTGTGAAATGACGAAAATACTGGTAATGTTTACAAGTCCGGGTACTTCTGGTGGCGTTTTCACGGGACTGTGCTTTCAAATATTAAGAGTTCATGTTTACAGAGCTCAGAATTGGTGTCTAAAGCCTTTGAATCACGAGAATATTTTTTGTGTTTACAATTTAGGAGGATTGGCTTTGGCGTTTTTTTGTGTGTGAATCAGTTAAAATGGTGGCGGTTCCAGTAAACAGTTCTAAGCAAACTGTCTAATTGTGGTAAAACTGTTAAAATACACAATGAGAGTTCCCAGAAATGATTAAGAACGTGTAATAAACATCTCAAGTACATGTAAATAGATTCTTACTACATTTACTGTCGAATTCAACACGGAGGTTTCCCGTGGAAAGCTGTGAAATGACGAAAATACTGGTAATGTTTACAAGTACGGGTACTTCTAGTGGCGTTTTCACGGGACTGTGCTTTCAAATATTAAGAGTTCATGTTTACAGAGCTAAGAATTGGTGTCTAAAGCCTTTGAATCACGAGAATAGTTTTTGTGTTTACAATTTAGGAGGATTGGCTTTGGCGTTTTTTTTGTGTGAATCAGTTAAAATGGTGGCGGTTCCAGTAAATACTTCTAAGCAAACTGTCTAATTGTGGTAAAACTGTTAAAATACACAATGAGAGTTCCCAGAAATGATTAAGAACGTGTAATAAACATCTCAAGTACACGTAAATAGATTCTTACTACATTTACTGTCGAATTCAACACGGAGGTTTCCAGTGGAAAGCTGTGAAATGACGAAAATACTGGTAATGTTTACAAGTCCGGGTACTTCTGGTGGCGTTTTCACGGGACTGTGCTTTCAAATATTAAGAGTTCATGTTTACAGAGCTCAGAATTGGTGTCTAAAGCCTTGGAATGACGAGAATAGTTTTTATGTTTACAATTTAGGAGGATTGGCTTTGGCGTTTTTTTTGTGTGAATCAGTTAAAATGGCGGCGGTTCCAGTAAATACTTCTAAGCAAACTGTCTAATTGTGGTAAAACTGTTAAAATACACAATGAGAGTTCCCAGAAATGATTAAGAACGTGTAATAAACATCTCAAGTACACGTAAATAGATTCTTGCTACATTTACTGTCGAATTCAATCACGGAGGTTTCCAGTGGAAAGCTGTGAAATGACGAAAATACTGGTAATGTTTACAAGTCCGGGTACTTCTGGTGGCGTTTTCACGGGACTGTGCTTTCAAATATTAAGAGTTCATGTTTACAGAGCTCAGAATTGGTGTCTAAAGCCTTTGAATCACGAGAATAGTTTTTGTGTTTACAATTTAGGAGGATTGGCTTTGGCGTTTTTTTTGTGTGAATCAGTCAAAATGGTGGTGGTTCCAGTAAATACTTCTAAGCAAACTGTCTAATTGTGGTAAAACTGTTAAAATACACAATGAGAGTTCCCAGAAATGATTAAGAACGTGTAATAAACATCTCAAGAACACGTAAATAGATTCTTGCTACATTTACTGTCGAATTCAATCACGGAGGTTTCCAGTGGAAACCTTTGAAATGAGGAAAATACTGGTAATGTTTACAAGTCCGGGTACTTCGGGTGGCGTTTTCACGGGACTGTGCTTTCAATTATTACGAGTTCATGTTTACAGAGCTCAGAATTGGTGTCTAAAGCCTTTGAATCACGAGAATATTTTTTGTGTTTATAATTTAGGAGGATTGGCTTTGGCGTTTTTTTTGTGTGAATCAGTTAAAATGGTGGCGGTTCCAGTAAATACTTCTAAGCAAACTGTCTAATTGTGGTAAAACTGTTAAAATACACAATGAGAGTTCCCAGAAATGATTAAGAACGTGTAATAAACATCTCAAGTACACGTAAATAGATTCTTGCTACATTTACTGTCGAATTCAATCACGGAGGTTTCCAGTGGAAAGCTGTGAAATGACGAAAATACTGGTAATGTTTACAAGTCCGGGTACTTCTGGTGGCGTTTTCACGGGACTGTGCTTTCAAATATTAAGAGTTCATGTTTACAGAGCTCAGAATTGGTGTCTAAAGCCTTTGAATCACGAGAATAGTTTTTGTGTTTACAATTTAGGAGGATTGGCTTTGGCGTTTTTTTTGTGTGAATCAGTCAAAATGGTGGTGGTTCCAGTAAATACTTCTAAGCAAACTGTCTAATTGTGGTAAAACTGTTAAAATACACAATGAGAGTTCCCAGAAATGATTAAGAACGTGTAATAAACATCTCAAGAACACGTAAATAGATTCTTGCTACATTTAGTGTCGAATTCAATCACGGAGGTTTCCCGTGGAAAGCTGTGAAATGACGAAAATACTGGTAATGTTTACAAGTCCGGGTACTTCGGGTGGCGTTTTCACGGGACTGTGCTTTCAATTATTACGAGTTCATGTTTACAGAGCTCAGAATTGGTGTCTAAAGCCTTTGAATCACGAGAATAGTTTTTGTGTTTATAATTTAGGAGGATTGGCTTTGGCGTTTTTTTTGTGTGAATCAGTTAAAATGGTGGCGGTTCCAGTAAATACTTCTAAGCAAACTGTCTAATTGTGGTAAAACTGTTAAAATACACAATGAGAGTTCCCAGAAATGATTAAGAACGTGTAATAAACATCTCAAGTACACGTAAATAGATTCTTACTACATTTACTGTCGAATTCAATCACGGAGATTTCCAGTGGAAAGGTGTGAAATGACGAAAATACTGGTAATGTTTACAAGTCCGGGTACTTCTGGTGGCGTTTTCACGGGACTGTGCTTTCAAATATTAAGAGTTCATGTTTACAGAGCTCAGAATTGGTGTCTAAAGCCTTTGAATCACGAGAATAGTTTTTGTGTTTACAATTTAGGAGGATTGGCTTTGGCGTTTTTTTTGTGTGAATCAGTTAAAATGGCAGCGGTTCCAGTAAATACTTCTAAGCAAACTGTCTAATTGTGGTAAAACTGTTAAAATACACAATGAGAGTTCCCAGAAATGATTAAGAACGTGTAATAAACATCTCAAGTACACGTAAATAGATTCTTGCTACATTTACTGTCGAATTCAATCACGGAGGTTTCCAGTGGAAAGCTGTGAAATGACGAAAATACTGGTAAAGTTTACAAGTCCGGGTACTTCTGGTGGCGTTTTCACGGGACTGTGCTTTCAAATATTAAGAGTTCATGTTTACAGAGCTCAGAATTGGTGTCTAAAGCCTTTGAATCACGAGAATATTTTTTGTGTTTACAATTTAGGAGGATTGGCTTTGGCGTTTTTTTGTGTGTGAATCAGTTAAAATGGTGGCGGTTCCAGTAAACAGTTCTAAGCAAACTGTCTAATTGTGGTAAAACTGTTAAAATACACAATGAGAGTTCCCAGAAATGATTAAGAACGTGTAGTAAACATCTCAAGTACATGTAAATAGATTCTTACTACATTTACTGTCGAATTCAACACGGAGGTTTCCCGTGGAAAGCTGTGAAATGACGAAAATACTGGTAATGTTTACAAGTCCGGGTACTTCTGGTGGCGTTTTCACGGGACTGTGCTTTCAAATATTAAGAGTTCATGTTTACAGAGCTAAGAATTGGTGTCTAAAGCCTTTGAATCACGAGAATAGTTTTTGTGTTTACAATTTAGGAGGATTGGCTTTGGCGTTTTTTTTGTGTGAATCAGTTAAAATGGTGGCGGTTCCAGTAAATACTTCTAAGCAAACTGTCTAATTGTGGTAAAACTGTTAAAATACACAATGAGAGTTCCCAGAAATGATTAAGAACGTGTAATAAACATCTCAAGTACACGTAAATAGATTCTTACTACATTTACTGTCGAATTCAACACGGAGGTTTCCAGTGGAAAGCTGTGAAATGACGAAAATACTGGTAATGTTTACAAGTCCGGGTACTTCTGGTGGCGTTTTCACGGGACTGTGCTTTCAAATATTAAGAGTTCATGTTTACAGAGCTCAGAATTGGTGTCTAAAGCCTTGGAATGACGAGAATAGTTTTTACGTTTACAATTTAGGAGGATTGGCTTTGGCGTTTTTTTTGTGTGAATCAGTTAAAATAGCGGCGGTTCCAGTAAATACTTCTAAGCAAACTGTCTAATTGTGGTAAAACTGTTAAAATACACAATGAGAGTTCCCAGAAATGATTAAGAACGTGTAATAAACATCTCAAGTACACGTAAATAGATTCTTGCTACATTTACTGTCGAATTCAATCACGGAGGTTTCCAGTGGAAAGCTGTGAAATGACGAAAATACTGGTAATGTTTACAAGTCCGGGTACTTCTGGTGGCGTTTTCACGGGACTGTGCTTTCAAATATTAAGAGTTCATGTTTACAGAGCTCAGAATTGGTGTCTAAAGCCTTTGAATCACGAGAATAGTTTTTGTGTTTACAATTTAGGAGGATTGGCTTTGGCGTTTTTTGTGTGTGAATCAGTCAAAATGGTGGTGGTTCCAGTAAATACTTCTAAGCAAACTGTCTAATTGTGGTAAAACTGTTAAAATACACAATGAGAGTTCCCAGAAATGATTAAGAACGTGTAATAAACATCTCAAGAACACGTAAATAGATTCTTGCTACATTTACTGTCGAATTCAATCACGGAGGTTTCCAGTGGAAACCTTTGAAATGAGGAAAATACTGGTAATGTTTACAAGTCCGGGTACTTCGGGTGGCGTTTTCACGGGACTGTGCTTTCAATTATTATGAGTTCATGTTTACAGAGCTCAGAATTGGTGTCTAAAGCCTTTGAATCACGAGAATAGTTTTTGTGTTTATAATTTAGGAGGATTGGCTTTGGCGTTTTTTTTGTGTGAATCAGTTAAAATGGTGGCGGTTCCAGTAAATACTTCTAAGCAAACTGTCTAATTGTGGTAAAACTGTTAAAATACACAATGAGAGTTCCCAGAAATGATTAAGAACGTGTAATAAACATCTCAAGTACACGTAAATAGATTCTTACTACATTTACTGTCGAATTCAATCACGGAGGTTTCCAGTGGAAAGGTGTGAAATGACGAAAATACTGGTAATGTTTACAAGTCCGGGTACTTCTGGTGGCGTTTTCACGGGACTGTGCTTTCAAATATTAAGAGTTCATGTTTACAGAGCTCAGAATTGGTGTCTAAAGCCTTTGAATCACGAGAATAGTTTTTGTGTTTACAATTTAGGAGGATTGGCTTTGGCGTTTTTTTTGTGTGAATCAGTTAAAATGGCAGCGGTTCCAGTAAATACTTCTAAGCAAACTGTCTAATTGTGGTAAAACAGTTAAAATACACAATGAGAGTTCCCAGAAATGATTAAGAACGTGTAATAAACATCTCAAGTACACGTAAATAGATTCTTGCTACATTTACTGTCGAATTCAATCACGGAGGTTTCCAGTGGAAAGCTGTGAAATGACGAAAATACTGGTAATGTTTACAAGTCCGGGTACTTCTGGTGGCGTTTTCACGGGACTGTGCTTTCAAATATTAAGAGTTCATGTTTACAGAGCTCAGAATTGGTGTCTAAAGCCTTTGAATCACGAGAATATTTTTTGTGTTTACAATTTAGGAGGATTGGCTTTGGCGTTTTTTTGTGTGTGAATCAGTTAAAATGGTGGCGGTTCCAGTAAACAGTTCTAAGCAAACTGTCTAATTGTGGTAAAACTGTTAAAATACACAATGAGAGTTCCCAGAAATGATTAAGAAGGTGTAATAAACATCTCAAGTACATGTAAATAGATTCTTACTACATTTACTGTCGAATTCAACACGGAGGTTTCCCGTGGAAAGCTGTGAAATGACGAAAATACTGGTAATGTTTACAAGTACGGGTACTTCTGGTGGCGTTTTCACCGGACTGTGCTTTCAAATATTAAGAGTTCATGTTTACAAAGCTAAGAATTGGTGTCTAAAGCCTTTGAATCACGAGAATAGTTTTTGTGTTTACAATTTAGGAGGATTGGCTTTGGCGTTTTTTTTGTGTGAATCAGTTAAAATGGTGGCGGTTCCAGTAAATACTTCTAAGCAAACTGTCTAATTGTGGTAAAACTGTTAAAATACACAATGAGAGTTCCCAGAAATGATTAAGAACGTGTAATAAACATCTCAAGTACACGTAAATAGATTCTTACTACATTTACTGTCGAATTCAACACGGAGGTTTCCAGTGGAAAGCTGTGAAATGACGAAAATACTGGTAATGTTTACAAGTCCGGGTACTTCTGGTGGCGTTTTCACGGGACTGTGCTTTCAAATATTAAGAGTTCATGTTTACAGAGCTCAGAATTGGTGTCTAAAGCCTTTGAATGACGAGAATAGTGTTTTTGTTTACAATTTAGGAGGATTGGCTTTGGCGTTTTTTTTTGTGTGAATCAGTTAAAATGGTGGCGGTTCCAGTAAATACTTCTAAGCAAACTGTCTAATTGTGGTAAAACTGTTAAAATACACAATGAGAGTTCCCAGAAATGATTAAGAACGTGTAATAAACATCTCAAGTACACGTAAATAGATTCTTACTACATTTACTGTCGAATTCAATCACGGAGGTTTCCAGTGGAAAGGTGTGAAATGACGAAAATACTGGTAATGTTTACAAGTCCGGGTACTTCTGGTGGCGTTTTCACGGGACTGTGCTTTCAATTATTACGAGTTCATGTTTACAGAGCTCAGAATTGGTGTCTAAAGCCTTTGAATCACGAGAATAGTTTTTGTGTTTACAATTTAGGAGGATTGGCTTTGGCGATTTTTTTGTGTGAATCAGTTAAAATGGCGGCGGTTCCAGTAAATACTTCTAAGCAAACTGTCTAATTGTGGTAAAACTGTTAAAATACACAATGAGAGTTCCCAGAAATGATTAAGAACGTGTAATAAACATCTCAAGTACACGTAAATAGATTCTTGCTACATTTACTGTCGAATTCAATCACGGAGGTTTCCAGTGGAAAGCTGTGAAATGTCGAAAATACTGGTAATGTTTACAAGTTCGGGTACTTCTGGTGGCGTTTTCACGGGACTGTGCTTTCAAATATTAAGAGTTCATGTTTACAGAGCTCAGAATTGGTGTCTAAAGCCTTTGAATCACGAGAATAGTTTTTGTGTTTACAATTTAGGAGGATTGGCTTTGGCGTTTTTTTTGTGTGAATCAGTTAAAATGGTGGCGGTTCCAGTAAATACTTCTAAGCAAACTGTCTAATTGTGGTAAAACTGTTAAAATACACAATGAGAGTTCCCAGAAATGATTAAGAACGTGTAATAAACATCTCAAGTACACGTAAATAGATTCTTACTACATTTACTGTCGAATTCAACACGGAGGTTTCCAGTGGAAAGCTGTGAAATGACGAAAATACTGGTAATGTTTACAAGTCCGGGTACTTCTGGGGGCGTTTTCACGGGACTGTGCTTTCAAATATTAAGAGTTCATGTTTACAGAGCTCAGAATTGGTGTCTAAAGCCTTTGAATGACGAGAATAGTGTTTTTGTTTACAATTTAGGAGGATTGGCTTTGGCGTTTTTTTTTGTGTGAATCAGTTAAAATGGTGGCGGTTCCAGTAAATACTTCTAAGCAAACTGTCTAATTGTGGTAAAACTGTTAAAATACACAATGAGAGTTCCCAGAAATGATTAAGAACGTGTAATAAACATCTCAAGTACACGTAAATAGATTCTTACTACATTTACTGTCGAATTCAATCACGGAGGTTTCCAGTGGAAAGGTGTGAAATGACGAAAATACTGGTAATGTTTACAAGTCCGGGTACTTCTGGTGGCGTTTTCACGGGACTGTGCTTTCAATTATTACGAGTTCATGTTTACAGAGCTCAGAATTGGTGTCTAAAGCCTTTGAATCACGAGAATAGTTTTTGTGTTTACAATTTAGGAGGATTGGCTTTGGCGATTTTTTTGTGTGAATCAGTTAAAATGGCGGCGGTTCCAGTAAATACTTCTAAGCAAACTGTCTAATTGTGGTAAAACTGTTAAAATACACAATGAGAGTTCCCAGAAATGATTAAGAACGTGTAATAAACATCTCAAGTACACGTAAATAGATTCTTGCTACATTTACTGTCGAATTCAATCACGGAGGTTTCCAGTGGAAAGCTGTGAAATGTCGAAAATACTGGTAATGTTTACAAGTTCGGGTACTTCTGGTGGCGTTTTCACGGGACTGTGCTTTCAAATATTAAGAGTTCATGTTTACAGAGCTCAGAATTGGTGTCTAAAGCCTTTGAATCACGAGAATAGTTTTTGTGTTTACAATTTAGGAGGATTGGCTTTGGCGTTTTTTTGTGTGTGAATCAGTTAAAATGGTGGCGGTTCCAGTAAACAGTTCTAAGCAAACTGTCTAATTGTGGTAAAACTGTTAAAATACACAATGATAGTTCCCAGAAATGATTAAGAACGTGTAATAAACATCTCAAGTACACGTAAATAGATTCTTACTACATTTACTGTCGAATTCAACACGGAGGTTTCCAGTGGAAAGCTGTGAAATGACGAAAATACTGGTAATGTTTACAAGTACGGGTACTTCTGGTGGCGTTTTCACCGGACTGTGCTTTCAAATATTAAGAGTTCATGTTTACAGAGCTAAGAATTGGTGTCTAAAGCCTTTGAATCACGAGAATAGTTTTTGTGTTTACAATTTAGGAGGATTGGCTTTGGCGTTTTTTTTGTGTGAATCAGTCAAAATGGTGGTGGTTCCAGTAAATACTTCTAAGCAAACTGTCTAATTGTGGTAAAACTGTTAAAATACACAATGAGAGTTCCCAGAAATGATTAAGAACGTATAATAAACATCTCAAGAACACGTAAATAGATTCTTGCTACATTTACTGTCGAATTCAATCACGGAGGTTTCCAGTGGAAACCTTTGAAATGACGAAAATACTGGTAATGTTTACAAGTCCGGGTACTTCGGGTGGCGTTTTCACGGGACTGTGCTTTCAATTATTACGAGTTCATGTTTACAGAGCTCAGAATTGGTGTCTAAAGCCTTTGAATCACGAGAATAGTTTTTGTGTTTATAATTTAGGAGGATTGGCTTTGGCGTTTTTTTTGTGTGAATCATTTAAAATGGTGGCGGTTCCAGTAAATACTTCTAAGCAAACTGTCTAATTGTGGTAAAACTGTTAAAATACACAATGAGAGTTCCCAGAAATGATTAAGAACGTGTAATAAACATCTCAAGTACACGTAAATAGATTCTTACTACATTTACTGTCGAATTCAATCACGGAGGTTTCCAGTGGAAAGCTGTGAAATGACGAAAATACTGGTAATGTTTACAAGTCCGGGTACTTCTGGTGGCGTTTTCACGGGACTGTGCTTTCAAATATTAAGAGTTCATGTTTACAGAGCTCAGAATTGGTGTCTAAAGCCTTTGAATCACGAGAATATTTTTTGTGTTTACAATTTAGGAGGATTGGCTTTGGCGTTTTTTTTTTGTGTGAATCAGTTAAAATGGTGGCGGTTCCAGTAAACAGTTCTAAGCAAACTGTCTAATTGTGGTAAAACTGTTAAAATACACAATGAGAGTTCCCAGAAATGATTAAGAACGTGTAATAAACATCTCAAGTACACGTAAATAGATTCTTACTACATTTACTGTCGAATTCAACACGGAGGTTTCCAGTGGAAAGCTGTGAAATGACGAAAATACTGGTAATGTTTACAAGTCCGGGTACTTCTGGTGGCGTTTTCACGGGACTGTGCTTTCAATTATTACGAGTTCATGTTTACAGAGCTCAGAATTGGTGTCTAAAGCCTTTGAATCACGAGAATAGTTTTTGTGTTTACAATTTAGGAGGATTGGCTTTGGCGTTTTTTTTGTGTGAATCAGTTAAAATGGTGGCGGTTCCAGTAAATACTTCTAAGCAAACTGTCTAATTGTGGTAAAACTGTTAAAATACACAATGAGAGTTCCCAGAAATGATTAAGAACGTGTAATAAACATCTCAAGTACACGTAAATAGATTCTTACTACATTTACTTTCGAATTCAACACGGAGGTTTCCAGTGGAAAGCTGTGAAATGACGAAAATACTGGTAATGTTTACAAGTCCGGGTACTTCTGGTGGCGTTTTCACGGGACTGTGCTTTCAATTATTACGAGTTCATGTTTACAGAGCTCAGAATTGGTGTCTAAAGCCTTTGAATCACGAGAATAGTTTTTGTGTTTACAATTTAGGAGGATTGGCTTTGGCGTTTTTTTTGTGTGAATCAGTTAAAATGGTGGCGGTTCCAGTAAATACTTCTAAGCAAACTGTCTAATTGTGGTAAAACTGTTAAAATACACAATGAGAGTTCCCAGAAATGATTAAGAACGTGTAATAAACATCTCAAGTACACGTAAATAGATTCTTACTACATTTACTGTCAAATTCAATCACGGAGGTTTCCAGTGGAAAGCTGTGAAATGACGAAAATACTGGTAATGTTTACAAGTACGGGTACTTGTGGTGGCGTTTTCACTGGACTGTGCTTTCAAATATTAAGAGTTCATGTTTACAGAGCTCAGAATTGGTGTCTAAAGCCTTGGAATGACGAGAATAGTTTTTATGTTTACAATTTAGGAGGATTGGCTTTGGCGTTTTTTTTGTGTGAATCAGTTAAAATGGCGGCGGTTCCAGTAAATACTTCTAAGCAAACTGTCTAATTGTGGTAAAACTGTTAAAATACACAATGAGAGTTCCCAGAAATGATTAAGAACGTGTAATAAACATCTCAAGTACACGTAAATAGATTCTTGCTACATTTACTGTCGAATTCAATCACGGAGGTTTCCAGTGGAAAGCTGTGAAATGTCGAAAATACTGGTAATGTTTACAAGTTCGGGTACTTCTGGTGGCGTTTTCACGGGACTGTGCTTTCAAATATTAAGAGTTCATGTTTACAGAGCTCAGAATTGGTGTCTAAAGCCTTTGAATCACGAGAATAGTTTTTGTGTTTACAATTTAGGAGGATTGGCTTTGGCGTTTTTTTGTGTGTGAATCAGTTAAAATGGTGGCGGTTCCAGTAAACAGTTCTAAGCAAACTGTCTAATTGTGGTAAAACTGTTAAAATACACAATGATAGTTCCCAGAAATGATTAAGAACGTGTAATAAACATCTCAAGTACACGTAAATAGATTCTTACTACATTTACTGTCGAATTCAACACGGAGGTTTCCAGTGGAAAGCTGTGAAATGACGAAAATACTGGTAATGTTTACAAGTACGGGTACTTCTGGTGGCGTTTTCACCGGACTGTGCTTTCAAATATTAAGAGTTCATGTTTACAGAGCTAAGAATTGGTGTCTAAAGCCTTTGAATCACGAGAATAGTTTTTGTGTTTACAATTTAGGAGGATTGGCTTTGGCGTTTTTTTTGTGTGAATCAGTCAAAATGGTGGTGGTTCCAGTAAATACTTCTAAGCAAACTGTCTAATTGTGGTAAAACTGTTAAAATACACAATGAGAGTTCCCAGAAATGATTAAGAACGTATAATAAACATCTCAAGAACACGTAAATAGATTCTTGCTACATTTACTGTCGAATTCAATCACGGAGGTTTCCAGTGGAAACCTTTGAAATGACGAAAATACTGGTAATGTTTACAAGTCCGGGTACTTCGGGTGGCGTTTTCACGGGACTGTGCTTTCAATTATTACGAGTTCATGTTTACAGAGCTCAGAATTGGTGTCTAAAGCCTTTGAATCACGAGAATAGTTTTTGTGTTTATAATTTAGGAGGATTGGCTTTGGCGTTTTTTTTGTGTGAATCATTTAAAATGGTGGCGGTTCCAGTAAATACTTCTAAGCAAACTGTCTAATTGTGGTAAAACTGTTAAAATACACAATGAGAGTTCCCAGAAATGATTAAGAACGTGTAATAAACATCTCAAGTACACGTAAATAGATTCTTACTACATTTACTGTCGAATTCAATCACAGAGGTTTCCAGTGGAAAGCTGTGAAATGACGAAAATACTGGTAATGTTTACAAGTCCGTGTACTTCTGGTGGCGTTTTCACGGGACTGTGCTTTCAAATATTAAGAGTTCATGTTTACAGAGCTCAGAATTGGTGTCTAAAGCCTTTGAATCACGAGAATATTTTTTGTGTTTACAATTTAGGAGGATTGGCTTTGGCGTTTTTTTTTTGTGTGAATCAGTTAAAATGGTGGCGGTTCCAGTAAACAGTTCTAAGCAAACTGTCTAATTGTGGTAAAACTGTTAAAATACACAATGAGAGTTCCCAGAAATGATTAAGAACGTGTAATAAACATCTCAAGTACACGTAAATAGATTCTTACTACATTTACTGTCGAATTCAACACGGAGGTTTCCAGTGGAAAGCTGTGAAATGACGAAAATACTGGTAATGTTTACAAGTCCGGGTACTTCTGGTGGCGTTTTCACGGGACTGTGCTTTCAATTATTACGAGTTCATGTTTACAGAGCTCAGAATTGGTGTCTAAAGCCTTTGAATCACGAGAATAGTTTTTGTGTTTACAATTTAGGAGGATTGGCTTTGGCGTTTTTTTTGTGTGAATCAGTTAAAATGGTGGCGGTTCCAGTAAATACTTCTAAGCAAACTGTCTAATTGTGGTAAAACTGTTAAAATACACAATGAGAGTTCCCAGAAATGATTAAGAACGTGTAATAAACATCTCAAGTACACGTAAATAGATTCTTACTACATTTACTTTCGAATTCAACACGGAGGTTTCCAGTGGAAAGCTGTGAAATGACGAAAATACTGGTAATGTTTACAAGTACGGGTACTTCTGGTGGCGTTTTCACGGGACTGTGCTTTCAATTATTACGAGTTCATGTTTACAGAGCTCAGAATTGGTGTCTAAAGCCTTTGAATCACGAGAATAGTTTTTGTGTTTACAATTTAGGAGGATTGGCTTTGGCGTTTTTTTTGTGTGAATCAGTTAAAATGGTGGCGGTTCCAGTAAATACTTCTAAGCAAACTGTCTAATTGTGGTAAAACTGTTAAAATACACAATGAGAGTTCCCAGAAATGATTAAGAACGTGTAATAAACATCTCAAGTACACGTAAATAGATTCTTACTACATTTACTGTCGAATTCAATCACGGAGGTTTCCAGTGGAAAGGTGTGAAATGACGAAAATACTGGTAATGTTTACAAGTCCGGGTACTTCTGGTGGCGTTTTCACGGGACTGTGCTTTCAAATATTAAGAGTTCATGTTTACAGAGATCAGAATTGGTGTCTAAAGCCTTTGAATCACGAGAATAGTTTTTGTGTTTACAATTTAGGAGGATTGGCTTTGGCGTTTTTTTTGTGTGAATCAGTTAAAATGGCGGCGGTTCCAGTAAATACCTCTAAGCAAACTGTCTAATTGTGGTAAAACTGTTAAAATACACAATGAGAGTTCCCAGAAATGATTAAGAACGTGTAATAAACATCTCAAGTACACGTAAATAGATTCTTACTACATTTACTGTCGAATTCAATCACGGAGGTTTCCAGTGGAAAGCTGTGAAATGACGAAAATACTGGTAATGTTTACAAGTCCGGGTACTTCTGGTGGCGTTTTCACGGGACTGTGCTTTCAAATATTAAGAGTTCATGTTTACAGAGCTCAGAATTGGTGTCTAAAGCCTTTGAATCACGAGAATATTTTTTGTGTTTACAATTTAGGAGGATTGGCTTTGGCGTTTTTTTTTTGTGTGAATCAGTTAAAATGGTGGCGGTTCCAGTAAACAGTTCTAAGCAAACTGTCTAATTGTGGTAAAACTGTTAAAATACACAATGAGAGTTCCCAGAAATGATTAAGAACGTGTAATAAACATCTCAAGTACACGTAAATAGATTCTTACTACATTTACTGTCGAATTCAACACGGAGGTTTCCAGTGGAAAGCTGTGAAATGACGAAAATACTGGTAATGTTTACAAGTCCGGGTACTTCTGGTGGCGTTTTCACGGGACTGTGCTTTCAATTATTACGAGTTCATGTTTACAGAGCTCAGAATTGGTGTCTAAAGCCTTTGAATCACGAGAATAGTTTTTGTGTTTACAATTTAGGAGGATTGGCTTTGGCGTTTTTTTTGTGTGAATCAGTTAAAATGGTGGCGGTTCCAGTAAATACTTCTAAGCAAACTGTCTAATTGTGGTAAAACTGTTAAAATACACAATGAGAGTTCCCAGAAATGATTAAGAACGTGTAATAAACATCTCAAGTACACGTAAATAGATTCTTACTACATTTACTTTCGAATTCAACACGGAGGTTTCCAGTGGAAAGCTGTGAAATGACGAAAATACTGGTAATGTTTACAAGTACGGGTACTTCTGGTGGCGTTTTCACGGGACTGTGCTTTCAATTATTACGAGTTCATGTTTACAGAGCTCAGAATTGGTGTCTAAAGCCTTTGAATCACGAGAATAGTTTTTGTGTTTACAATTTAGGAGGATTGGCTTTGGCGTTTTTTTTGTGTGAATCAGTTAAAATGGTGGCGGTTCCAGTAAATACTTCTAAGCAAACTGTCTAATTGTGGTAAAACTGTTAAAATACACAATGAGAGTTCCCAGAAATGATTAAGAACGTGTAATAAACATCTCAAGTACACGTAAATAGATTCTTACTACATTTACTGTCAAATTCAATCACGGAGGTTTCCAGTGGAAAGCTGTGAAATGACGAAAATACTGGTAATGTTTACAAGTACGGGTACTTGTGGTGGCGTTTTCACTGGACTGTGCTTTCAAATATTAAGAGTTCATGTTTACAGAGCTCAGAATTGGTGTCTAAAGCCTTGGAATGACGAGAATAGTTTTTATGTTTACAATTTAGGAGGATTGGCTTTGGCGTTTTTTTTGTGTGAATCAGTTAAAATGGCGGCGGTTCCAGTAAATACTTCTAAGCAAACTGTCTAATTGTGGTAAAACTGTTAAAATACACAATGAGAGTTCCCAGAAATGATTAAGAACGTGTAATAAACATCTCAAGTACACGTAAATAGATTCTTGCTACATTTACTGTCGAATTCAATCACGGAGGTTTCCAGTGGAAAGCTGTGAAATGTCGAAAATACTGGTAATGTTTACAAGTTCGGGTACTTCTGGTGGCGTTTTCACGGGACTGTGCTTTCAAATATTAAGAGTTCATGTTTACAGAGCTCAGAATTGGTGTCTAAAGCCTTTGAATCACGAGAATAGTTTTTGTGTTTACAATTTAGGAGGATTGGCTTTGGCGTTTTTTTGTGTGTGAATCAGTTAAAATGGTGGCGGTTCCAGTAAACAGTTCTAAGCAAACTGTCTAATTGTGGTAAAACTGTTAAAATACACAATGATAGTTCCCAGAAATGATTAAGAACGTGTAATAAACATCTCAAGTACACGTAAATAGATTCTTACTACATTTACTGTCGAATTCAACACGGAGGTTTCCAGTGGAAAGCTGTGAAATGACGAAAATACTGGTAATGTTTACAAGTACGGGTACTTCTGGTGGCGTTTTCACCGGACTGTGCTTTCAAATATTAAGAGTTCATGTTTACAGAGCTAAGAATTGGTGTCTAAAGCCTTTGAATCACGAGAATAGTTTTTGTGTTTACAATTTAGGAGGATTGGCTTTGGCGTTTTTTTTGTGTGAATCAGTCAAAATGGTGGTGGTTCCAGTAAATACTTCTAAGCAAACTGTCTAATTGTGGTAAAACTGTTAAAATACACAATGAGAGTTCCCAGAAATGATTAAGAACGTATAATAAACATCTCAAGAACACGTAAATAGATTCTTGCTACATTTACTGTCGAATTCAATCACGGAGGTTTCCAGTGGAAACCTTTGAAATGACGAAAATACTGGTAATGTTTACAAGTCCGGGTACTTCTGGTGGCGTTTTCACGGGACTGTGCTTTCAATTATTACGAGTTCATGTTTACAGAGCTCAGAATTGGTGTCTAAAGCCTTTGAATCACGAGAATAGTTTTTGTGTTTACAATTTAGGAGGATTGGCTTTGGCGTTTTTTTTGTGTGAATCAGTTAAAATGGTGGCGGTTCCAGTAAATACTTCTAAGCAAACTGTCTAATTGTGGTAAAACTGTTAAAATACACAATGAGAGTTCCCAGAAATGATTAAGAACGTGTAATAAACATCTCAAGTACACGTAAATAGATTCTTACTACATTTACTTTCGAATTCAACACGGAGGTTTCCAGTGGAAAGCTGTGAAATGACGAAAATACTGGTAATGTTTACAAGTACGGGTACTTCTGGTGGCGTTTTCACGGGACTGTGCTTTCAATTATTACGAGTTCATGTTTACAGAGCTCAGAATTGGTGTCTAAAGCCTTTGAATCACGAGAATAGTTTTTGTGTTTACAATTTAGGAGGATTGGCTTTGGCGTTTTTTTTGTGTGAATCAGTTAAAATGGTGGCGGTTCCAGTAAATACTTCTAAGCAAACTGTCTAATTGTGGTAAAACTGTTAAAATACACAATGAGAGTTCCCAGAAATGATTAAGAACGTGTAATAAACATCTCAAGTACACGTAAATAGATTCTTACTACATTTACTGTCAAATTCAATCACGGAGGTTTCCAGTGGAAAGCTGTGAAATGACGAAAATACTGGTAATGTTTACAAGTACGGGTACTTGTGGTGGCGTTTTCACTGGACTGTGCTTTCAAATATTAAGAGTTCATGTTTACAGAGCTCAGAATTGGTGTCTAAAGCCTTGGAATGACGAGAATAGTTTTTATGTTTACAATTTAGGAGGATTGGCTTTGGCGTTTTTTTTGTGTGAATCAGTTAAAATGGCGGCGGTTCCAGTAAATACTTCTAAGCAAACTGTCTAATTGTGGTAAAACTGTTAAAATACACAATGAGAGTTCCCAGAAATGATTAAGAACGTGTAATAAACATCTCAAGTACACGTAAATAGATTCTTGCTACATTTACTGTCGAATTCAATCACGGAGGTTTCCAGTGGAAAGCTGTGAAATGTCGAAAATACTGGTAATGTTTACAAGTTCGGGTACTTCTGGTGGCGTTTTCACGGGACTGTGCTTTCAAATATTAAGAGTTCATGTTTACAGAGCTCAGAATTGGTGTCTAAAGCCTTTGAATCACGAGAATAGTTTTTGTGTTTACAATTTAGGAGGATTGGCTTTGGCGTTTTTTTGTGTGTGAATCAGTTAAAATGGTGGCGGTTCCAGTAAACAGTTCTAAGCAAACTGTCTAATTGTGGTAAAACTGTTAAAATACACAATGATAGTTCCCAGAAATGATTAAGAACGTGTAATAAACATCTCAAGTACACGTAAATAGATTCTTACTACATTTACTGTCGAATTCAACACGGAGGTTTCCAGTGGAAAGCTGTGAAATGACGAAAATACTGGTAATGTTTACAAGTACGGGTACTTCTGGTGGCGTTTTCACCGGACTGTGCTTTCAAATATTAAGAGTTCATGTTTACAGAGCTAAGAATTGGTGTCTAAAGCCTTTGAATCACGAGAATAGTTTTTGTGTTTACAATTTAGGAGGATTGGCTTTGGCGTTTTTTTTGTGTGAATCAGTCAAAATGGTGGTGGTTCCAGTAAATACTTCTAAGCAAACTGTCTAATTGTGGTAAAACTGTTAAAATACACAATGAGAGTTCCCAGAAATGATTAAGAACGTATAATAAACATCTCAAGAACACGTAAATAGATTCTTGCTACATTTACTGTCGAATTCAATCACGGAGGTTTCCAGTGGAAACCTTTGAAATGACGAAAATACTGGTAATGTTTACAAGTCCGTGTACTTCGGGTGGCGTTTTCACGGGACTGTGCTTTCAATTATTACGAGTTCATGTTTACAGAGCTCAGAATTGGTGTCTAAAGCCTTTGAATCACGAGAATAGTTTTTGTGTTTATAATTTAGGAGGATTGGCTTTGGCGTTTTTTTTGTGTGAATCATTTAAAATGGTGGCGGTTCCAGTAAATACTTCTAAGCAAACTGTCTAATTGTGGTAAAACTGTTAAAATACACAATGAGAGTTCCCAGAAATGATTAAGAACGTGTAATAAACATCTCAAGTACACGTAAATAGATTCTTACTACATTTACTGTCGAATTCAATCACAGAGGTTTCCAGTGGAAAGCTGTGAAATGACGTAAATACTGGTAATGTTTACAAGTCCGTGTACTTCTGGTGGCGTTTTCACGGGACTGTGCTTTCAAATATTAAGAGTTCATGTTTACAGAGCTCAGAATTGGTGTCTAAAGCCTTTGAATCACGAGAATATTTTTTGTGTTTACAATTTAGGAGGATTGGCTTTGGCGTTTTTTTTTTGTGTGAATCAGTTAAAATGGTGGCGGTTCCAGTAAACAGTTCTAAGCAAACTGTCTAATTGTGGTAAAACTGTTAAAATACACAATGAGAGTTCCCAGAAATGATTAAGAACGTGTAATAAACATCTCAAGTACACGTAAATAGATTCTTACTACATTTACTGTCGAATTCAACACGGAGGTTTCCAGTGGAAAGCTGTGAAATGACGAAAATACTGGTAATGTTTACAAGTACGGGTACTTCTGGTGGCGTTTTCACGGGACTGTGCTTTCAATTATTACGAGTTCATGTTTACAGAGCTCAGAATTGGTGTCTAAAGCCTTTGAATCACGAGAATAGTTTTTGTGTTTACAATTTAGGAGGATTGGCTTTGGCGTTTTTTTTGTGTGAATCAGTTAAAATGGTGGCGGTTCCAGTAAATACTTCTAAGCAAACTGTCTAATTGTGGTAAAACTGTTAAAATACACAATGAGAGTTCCCAGAAATGATTAAGAACGTGTAATAAACATCTCAAGTACACGTAAATAGATTCTTACTACATTTACTTTCGAATTCAACACGGAGGTTTCCAGTGGAAAGCTGTGAAATGACGAAAATACTGGTAATGTTTACAAGTACGGGTACTTCTGGTGGCGTTTTCACGGGACTGTGCTTTCAATTATTACGAGTTCATGTTTACAGAGCTCAGAATTGGTGTCTAAAGCCTTTGAATCACGAGAATAGTTTTTGTGTTTACAATTTAGGAGGATTGGCTTTGGCGTTTTTTTTGTGTGAATCAGTTAAAATGGTGGCGGTTCCAGTAAATACTTCTAAGCAAACTGTCTAATTGTGGTAAAACTGTTAAAATACACAATGAGAGTTCCCAGAAATGATTAAGAACGTGTAATAAACATCTCAAGTACACGTAAATAGATTCTTACTACATTTACTGTCAAATTCAATCACGGAGGTTTCCAGTGGAAAGCTGTGAAATGACGAAAATACTGGTAATGTTTACAAGTACGGGTACTTCTGGTGGCGTTTTCACTGGACTGTGCTTTCAAATATTAAGAGTTCATGTTTACAGAGCTCAGAATTGGTGTCTAAAGCCTTGGAATGACGAGAATAGTTTTTATGTTTACAATTTAGGAGGATTGGCTTTGGCGTTTTTTTTGTGTGAATCAGTTAAAATGGCGGCGGTTCCAGTAAATACTTCTAAGCAAACTGTCTAATTGTGGTAAAACTGTTAAAATACACAATGAGAGTTCCCAGAAATGATTAAGAACGTGTAATAAACATCTCAAGTACACGTAAATAGATTCTTGCTACATTTACTGTCGAATTCAATCACGGAGGTTTCCAGTGGAAAGCTGTGAAATGACGAAAATACTGGTAATGTTTACAAGTCCGGGTACTTCTGGTGGCGTTTTCACGGGACTGTGCTTTCAATTATTACGAGTTCATGTTTACAGAGCTCAGAATTGGTGTCTAAAGCCTTTGAATCACGAGAATAGTTTTTGTGTTTACAATTTAGGAGGATTGGCTTTGGCGTTTTTTTTTGTGTGAATCAGTTAAAATGGTGGTGGTTCCAGTAAACAGTTCTAAGCAAACTGTCTAATTGTGGTAAAACTGTTAAAATACACAATGATAGTTCCCAGAAATGATTAAGAACGTGTAATAAACATCTCAAGTACACGTAAATAGATTCTTACTACATTTACTGTCGAATTCAATCACGGAGGTTTCCAGTGGAAAGGTGTGAAATTACGAAAATACTGGTAATGTTTACAAGTCCGGGTACTTCTGGTGGCGTTTTCACGGGACTGTGCTTTCAAATATTAAGAGTTCATGTTTACAGAGCTCAGAATTGGTGTCTAAAGCCTTTGAATCACGAGAATAGTTTTTGTGTTTACAATTTAGGAGGATTGGCTTTAGTTTTTTTTGTGTGAATCAGTTAAAATGGCGGCGGTTCCAGTAAATACCTCTAAGCAAACTGTCTAATTGTGGTAAAACTGTTAAAATACACAATGAGAGTTCCCAGAAATGATTAAGAACGTGTAATAAACATCTCAAGTACACGTAAATAGATTCTTGCTACATTTACTGTCGAATTCAATCACGGAGGTTTCCAGTGGAAAGCTGTGAAATGACGAAAATACTGGTAATGTTTACAAGTCCGGGTACTTCTGGTGGCGTTTTCACGGGACTGTGCTTTCAAATATTAAGAGTTCATGTTTACAGAGCTCAGAATTGGTGTCTAAAGCCTTTGAATCACGAGAATATTTTTTGTGTTTACAATTTAGGAGGATTGGCTTTGGCGTTTTTTTGTGTGTGAATCAGTTAAAATGGTGGCGGTTCCAGTAAACAGTTCTAAGCAAACTGTCTAATTGTGGTAAAACTGTTAAAATACACAATGAGAGTTCCCAGAAATGATTAAGAACGTGTAATAAACATCTCAAGTACATGTAAATAGATTCTTACTACATTTACTGTCGAATTCAACACGGAGGTTTCCCGTGGAAAGCTGTGAAATGACGAAAATACTGGTAATGTTTACAAGTACGGGTACTTCTGGTGGCGTTTTCACGGGACTGTGCTTTCAAATATTAAGAGTTCATGTTTACAGAGCTAAGAATTGGTGTCTAAAGCCTTTGAATCACGAGAATAGTTTTTGTGTTTACAATTTAGGAGGATTGGCTTTGGCGTTTTTTTTGTGTGAATCAGTTAAAATGGTGGCGGTTCCAGTAAATACTTCTAAGCAAACTGTCTAATTGTGGTAAAACTGTTAAAATACACAATGAGAGTTCCCAGAAATGATTAAGAACGTGTAATAAACATCTCAAGTACACGTAAATAGATTCTTACTACATTTACTGTCGAATTCAACATGGAGGTTTCCAGTGGAAAGCTGTGAAATGACGAAAATACTGGTAATGTTTACAAGTACGGGTACTCCTGGTGGCGTTTTCACGGGACTGTGCTTTCAAATATTAAGAGTTCATGTTTACAGAGCTCAGAATTGGTGTCTAAAGCCTTTGAATGACGAGAATAGTGTTTTTGTTTCCAATTTAGGAGGATTGGCTTTGGCGTTTTTTTTTGTGTGAATCAGTTAAAATGGTGGCGGTTCCAGTAAATACTTCTAAGCAAACTGTCTAATTGTGGTAAAACTGTTAAAATACACAATGAGAGTTCCCAGAAATGATTAAGAACGTGTAATAAACATCTCAAGTACACGTAAATAGATTCTTACTACATTTACTGTCGAATTCAACACGGAGGTTTCCAGTGGAAAGCTGTGAAATGACGAAAATACTGGTAATGTTTACAAGTCCGGGTACTTCTGGTGGCGTTTTCACGGGACTGTGCTTTCAATTATTACGAGTTCATGTTTACAGAGCTCAGAATTGGTGTCTAAAGCCTTTGAATCACGAGAATAGTTTTTGTGTTTACAATTTAGGAGGATTGGCTTTGGCGTTTTTTTTGTGTGAATCAGTTAAAATGGTGGCGGTTCCAGTAAATACTTCTAAGCAAACTGTCTAATTGTGGTAAAACTGTTAAAATACACAATGAGAGTTCCCAGAAATGATTAAGAACGTGTAATAAACATCTCAAGTACACGTAAATAGATTCTTACTACATTTACTGTCAAATTCAATCACGGAGGTTTCCAGTGGAAAGCTGTGAAATGACGAAAATACTGGTAATGTTTACAAGTACCGGTACTTCTGGTGGCGTTTTCACTGGACTGTGCTTTCAAATATTAAGAGTTCATGTTTACAGAGCTCAGAATTGGTGTCTAAAGCCTTGGAATGACGAGAATAGTTTTTATGTTTACAATTTAGGAGGATTGGCTTTGGCGTTTTTTTTGTGTGAATCAGTTAAAATGGCGGCGGTTCCAGTAAATACTTCTAAGCAAACTGTCTAATTGTGGTAAAACTGTTAAAATACACAATGAGAGTTCCCAGAAATGATTAAGAACGTGTAATAAACATCTCAAGTACACGTAAATAGATTCTTGCTACATTTACTGTCGAATTCAATCACGGAGGTTTCCAGTGGAAAGCTGTGAAATGACGAAAATACTGGTAATGTTTACAAGTCCGGGTACTTCTGGTGGCGTTTTCACGGGACTGTGCTTTCAAATATTAAGAGTTCATGTTTACAGAGCTCAGAATTGGTGTCTAAAGCCTTTGAATCACGAGAATAGTTTTTGTGTTTACAATTTAGGAGGATTGGCTTTGGCGTTTTTTTTTGTGTGAATCAGTTAAAATGGTGGCGGTTCCAGTAAACAGTTTAAGCAAACTGTCTAATTGTGGTAAAACTGTTAAAATACACAATGATAGTTCCCAGAAATGATTAAGAACGTGTAATAAACATCTCAAGTACACGTAAATAGATTCTTACTACATTTACTGTCGAATTCAATCACGGAGGTTTCCAGTGGAAACCTTTGAAATGACGAAAATACTGGTAATGTTTACAAGTCCGGGTATTTCGGGTGGCGTTTTCACGGGACTGTGCTTTCAATTATTACGAGTTCATGTTTACAGAGCTCAGAATTGGTGTCTAAAGCCTTTGAATCACGAGAATAGTTTTTGTGTTTATAATTTACGAGGATTGGCTTTGGCGTTTTTTTTTGTGTGAATCAGTTAAAATGGTGGCGGTTCCAGTAAATACTTCTAAGCAAACTGTCTAATTGTGGTAAAACTGTTAAAATACACAATGAGAGTTCCCAGAAATGATTAAGAACGTGTAATAAACATCTCAAGTACACGTAAATAGATTCTTACTACATTTACTGTCAAATTCAATCACGGAGGTTTCCAGTGGAAAGCTGTGAAATGACGAAAATACTGGTAATGTTTACAAGTACGGGTACTTCTGGTGGCGTTTTCACTGGACTGTGCTTTCAAATATTAAGAGTTCATGTTTACAGAGCTCAGAATTGGTGTCTAAAGCCTTGGAATGACGAGAATAGTTTTTATGTTTACAATTTAGGAGGATTGGCTTTGGCGTTTTTTTTGTGTGAATCAGTTAAAATGGTGGCGGTTCCAGTAAATACTTCTAAGCAAACTGTCTAATTGTGGTAAAACTGTTAAAATACACAATGAGAGTTCCCAGAAATGATTAAGAACGTGTAATAAACATCTCAAGTACACGTAAATAGATTCTTGCTACATTTACTGTCGAATTCAATCACGGAGGTTTCCAGTGGAAAGCTGTGAAATGACGAAAATACTGGTAATGTTTACAAGTCCGGGTACTTCTGGTGGCGTTTTCACGGGACTGTGCTTTCAAATATTAAGAGTTCATGTTTACAGAGCTCAGAATTGGTGTCTAAAGCCTTTGAATCACGAGAATAGTTTTTGTGTTTACAATTTAGGAGGATTGGCTTTGGCGTTTTTTTTTGTGTGAATCAGTTAAAATGGTGGCGGTTCCAGTAAACAGTTCTAAGCAAACTGTCTAATTGTGGTAAAACTGTTAAAATACACAATGATAGTTCCCAGAAATGATGAAGAACGTGTAATAAACATCTCAAGTACACGTAAATAGATTCATACTACATTTACTGTCGAATTCAACACGGAGGTTTCCAGTGGAAAGCTGTGAAATGACGAAAATACTGGTAATGTTTACAAGTACGGGTACTTCTGGTGGCGTTTTCACCGGACTGTGCTTTCAAATATTAAGAGTTCATGTTTACAGAGCTAAGAATTGGTGTCTAAAGCCTTTGAATCACGAGAATAGTTTTTGTGTTTACAATTTAGGAGGATTGGCTTTGGCGTTTTTTTTGTGTGAATCAGTCAAAATGGTGGTGGTTCCAGTAAATACTTCTAAGCAAACTGTCTAATTGTGGTAAAACTGTTAAAATACACAATGAGAGTTCCCAGAAATGATTAAGAACGTGTAATAAACATCTCAAGAACACGTAAATAGATTCTTGCTACATTTACTGTCGAATTCAATCACGGAGGTTTCCAGTGGAAACCTTTGAAATGACGAAAATACTGGTAATGTTTACAAGTCCGGGTACTTCGGGTGGCGTTTTCACGGGACTGTGCTTTCAATTATTACGAGTTCATGTTTACAGAGCTCAGAATTGGTGTCTAAAGCCTTTGAATCACGAGAATAGTTTTTGTGTTTACAATTTAGGAGGATTGGCTTTGGCGTTTTTTTTGTGTGAATCAGTTAAAATGGCGGCGGTTCCAGTAAATACTTCTAAGCAAACTGTCTAATTGTGGTAAAACTGTTAAAATACACAATGAGAGTTCCCAGAAATGATTAAGAACGTGTAATAAACATCTCAAGTACACGTAAATAGATTCTTACTACATTTACTGTCGAATTCAACACGGAGGTTTCCAGTGGAAAGCTGTGAAATGACGAAAATACTGGTAATGTTTACAAGTACGGGTACTTCTGGTGGCGTTTTCACGGGACTGTGCTTTCAATTATTACGAGTTCATGTTTACAGAGCTCAGAATTGGTGTCTAAAGCCTTTGAATCACGAGAATAGTTTTTGTGTTTACAATTTAGGAGGATTGGCTTTGGCGTTTTTTTTGTGTGAATCAGTTAAAATGGTGGCGGTTCCAGTAAATACTTCTAAGCAAACTGTCTAATTGTGGTAAAACTGTTAAAATACACAATGAGAGTTCCCAGAAATGATTAAGAACGTGTAATAAACATCTCAAGTACACGTAAATAGATTCTTGCTACATTTACTGTCGAATTCAATCACGGAGGTTTCCAGTGGAAAGCTGTGAAATGACGAAAATACTGGTAATGTTTACAAGTCCGGGTACTTCTGGTGGCGTTTTCACGGGACTGTGCTTTCAAATATTAAGAGTTCATGTTTACAGAGCTCAGAATTGGTGTCTAAAGCCTTTGAATCACGAGAATAGTTTTTGTGTTTACAATTTAGGAGGATTGGCTTTGGCGTTTTTTTTTGTGTGAATCAGTTAAAATGGTGGCGGTTCCAGTAAACAGTTCTAAGCAAACTGTCTAATTGTGGTAAAACTGTTAAAATACACAATGAGAGTTCCCAGAAATGATTAAGAACGTCAATAAACATCTCAAGTACACGTAAATAGATTCTTACTACATTTACTGTCGAATTCAATCACGGAGGTTTCCAGTGGAAAGGTGTGAAATGACGAAAATACTGGTAATGTTTACAAGTCCGGGTACTTCTGGTGGCGTTTTCACGGGACTGTGCTTTCAAATATTAAGAGTTCATGTTTACAGAGCTCAGAATTGGTGTCTAAAGCCTTTGAATCACGAGAATAATTTTTGTGTTTACAATTTAGGAGGATTGGCTTTGGCGTTTTTTTTGTGTGAATCAGTTAAAATGGCGGCGGTTCCAGTAAATACTTCTAAGCAAACTGTCTAATTGTGGTAAAACTGTTAAAATACACAATGAGAGTTCCCAGAAATGATTAAGAACGTGTAATAAACATCTCAAGTACACGTAAATAGATTCTTGCTACATTTACTGTCGAATTCAATCACGGAGGTTTCCAGTGGAAAGCTGTGAAATGACGAAAATACTGGTAATGTTTACAAGTCCGGGTACTTCTGGTGGCGTTTTCACGGGACTGTGCTTTCAAATATTAAGAGTTCATGTTTACAGAGCTCAGAATTGGTGTCTAAAGCCTTTGAATCACGAGAATAGTTTTTGTGTTTACAATTTAGGAGGATTGGCTTTGGCGTTTTTTTTTGTGTGAATCAGTTAAAATGGTGGCGGTTCCAGTAAACAGTTCTAAGCAAACTGTCTAATTGTGGTAAAACTGTTAAAATACACAATGAGAGTTCCCAGAAATGATTAAGAACGTGTAATAAACATCTCAAGTACACGTAAATAGATTCTTACTACATTTACTGTCGAATTCAACAAGGAGGTTTCCAGTGGAAAGCTGTGAAATGACGAAAATACTGGTAATGTTTACAAGTACGGGTACTTCTGGTGGCGTTTTCACCGGACTGTGCTTTCAAATATTAAGAGTTCATGTTTACAGAGCTAAGAATTGGTGTCTAAAGCCTTTGAATCACGAGAATAGTTTTTGTGTTTACAATTTAGGAGGATTGGCTTTGGCGTTTTTTTTGTGTGAATCAGTCAAAATGGTGGTGGTTCCAGTAAATACTTCTAAGCAAACTGTCTAATTGTGGTAAAACTGTTAAAATACACAATGAGAGTTCCCAGAAATGATTAAGAACGTGTAATAAACATCTCAAGAACACGTAAATAGATTCTTGCTACATTTACTGTCGAATTCAATCACGGAGGTTTCCAGTGGAAACCTTTGAAATGACGAAAATACTGGTAATGTTTACAAGTCCGGGTACTTCGGGTGGCGTTTTCACGGGACTGTGCTTTCAATTATTACGAGTTCATGTTTACAGAGCTCAGAATTGGTGTCTAAAGCCTTTGAATCACGAGAATAGTTTTTGTGTTTACAATTTAGGAGGATTGGCTTTGGCGTTTTTTTTGTGTGAATCAGTTAAAATGGCGGCGGTTCCAGTAAATACTTCTAAGCAAACTGTCTAATTGTGGTAAAACTGTTAAAATACACAATGAGAGTTCCCAGAAATGATTAAGAACGTGTAATAAACATCTCAAGTACACGTAAATAGATTCTTACTACATTTACTGTCGAATTCAACACGGAGGTTTCCAGTGGAAAGCTGTGAAATGACGAAAATACTGGTAATGTTTACAAGTACGGGTACTTCTGGTGGCGTTTTCACGGGACTGTGCTTTCAATTATTACGAGTTCATGTTTACAGAGCTAAGAATTGGTGTCTAAAGCCTTTGAATCACGAGAATAGTTTTTGTGTTTACAATTTAGGAGGATTGGCTTTGGCGTTTTTTTTGTGTGAATCAGTTAAAATGGTGGCGGTTCCAGTAAATACTTCTAAGCAAACTGTCTAATTGTGGTAAAACTGTTAAAATACACAATGAGAGTTCCCAGAAATGATTAAGAACGTGTAATAAACATCTCAAGTACACGTAAATAGATTCTTACTACATTTACTGTCAAATTCAATCACGGAGGTTTCCAGTGGAAAGCTGTGAAATGACGAAAATACTGGTAATGTTTACAAGTACGGGTACTTCTGGTGGCGTTTTCACTGGACTGTGCTTTCAAATATTAAGAGTTCATGTTTACAGAGCTCAGAATTGGTGTCTAAAGCCTTGGAATGACGAGAATAGTTTTTATGTTTACAATTTAGGAGGATTGGCTTTGGCGTTTTTTTTGTGTGAATCAGTTAAAATGGCGGCGGTTCCAGTAAATACTTCTAAGCAAACTGTCTAATTGTGGTAAAACTGTTAAAATACACAATGAGAGTTCCCAGAAATGATTAAGAACGTGTAATAAACATCTCAAGTACACGTAAATAGATTCTTGCTACATTTACTGTCGAATTCAATCACGGAGGTTTCCAGTGGAAAGCTGTGAAATGACGAAAATACTGGTAATGTTTACAAGTCCGGGTACTTCTGGTGGCGTTTTCACGGGACTGTGCTTTCAAATATTAAGAGTTCATGTTTACAGAGCTCAGAATTGGTGTCTAAAGCCTTTGAATCACGAGAATAGTTTTTGTGTTTACAATTTAGGAGGATTGGCTTTGGCGTTTTTTTTTGTGTGAATCAGCTAAAATGGTGGCGGTTCCAGTAAACAGTTCTAAGCAAACTGTCTAATTGTGGTAAAACTGTTAAAATACACAATGATAGTTCCCAGAAATGATTAAGAACGTGTAATAAACATCTCAAGTACACGTAAATAGATTCTTACTACATTTACTGTCGAATTCAATCACGGAGGTTTCCAGTGGAAAGGTGTGAAATGACGAAAATACTGGTAATGTTTACAAGTCCGGGTACTTCTGGTGGCGTTTTCACGGGACTGTGCTTTCAAATATTAAGAGTTCATGTTTACAGAGCTCAGAATTGGTGTCTAAAGCCTTTGAATCACGAGAATAGTTTTTGTGTTTACAATTTAGGAGGATTGGCTTTGGCGTTTTTTTTGTGTGAATCAGTTAAAATGGTGGCGGTTCCAGTAAATACTTCTAAGCAAACTGTCTAATTGTGATAAAACTGTTAAAATACACAATGAGAGTTCCCAGAAATGATTAAGAACGTGTAATAAACATCTCAAGTACACGTAAATAGATTCTTGCTACATTTACTGTCGAATTCAATCACGGAGGTTTCCAGTGGAAAGCTGTGAAATGACGAAAATACTGGTAATGTTTACAAGTCCGGGTACTTCTGGTGGCGTTTTCACGGGACTGTGCTTTCAAATATTAAGAGTTCATGTTTACAGAGCTCAGAATTGGTGTCTAAAGCCTTTGAATCACGAGAATATTTTTTGTGTTTACAATTTAGGAGGATTGGCTTTGGCGTTTTTTTGTGTGTGAATCAGTTAAAATGGTGGCGGTTCCAGTAAACAGTTCTAAGCAAACTGTCTAATTGTGGTAAAACTGTTAAAATACACAATGAGAGTTCCCAGAAATGATTAAGAACGTGTAATAAACATCTCAAGTACATGTAAATAGATTCTTACTACATTTACTGTCGAATTCAACACGGAGGTTTCCCGTGGAAAGCTGTGAAATGACGAAAATACTGGTAATGTTTACAAGTACGGGTACTTCTGGTGGCGTTTTCACGGGACTGTGCTTTCAAATATTAAGAGTTCATGTTTACAGAGCTAAGAATTGGTGTCTAAAGCCTTTGAATCACGAGAATAGTTTTTGTGTTTACAATTTAGGAGGATTGGCTTTGGCGTTTTTTTTGTGTGAATCAGTTAAAATGGTGGCGGTTCCAGTAAATACTTCTAAGCAAACTGTCTAATTGTGGTAAAACTGTTAAAATACACAATGAGAGTTCCCAGAAATGATTAAGAACGTGTAATAAACATCTCAAGTACACGTAAATAGATTCTTGCTACATTTACTGTCGAATTCAACACGGAGGTTTCCAGTGGAAAGCTGTGAAATGACGAAAATACTGGTAATGTTTACAAGTACGGGTACTTCTGGTGGCGTTTTCACGGGACTGTGCTTTCAAATATTAAGAGTTCATGTTTACAGAGCTCAGAATTGGTGTCTAAAGCCTTTGAATGACGAGAATAGTGTTTTTGTTTACAATTTAGGAGGATTGGCTTTGGCGTTTTTTTTTGTGTGAATCAGTTAAAATAGTGGCGGTTCCAGTAAATACTTCTAAGCAAACTGTCTAATTGTGGTAAAACTGTTAAAATACACAATGAGAGTTCCCAGAAATGATTAAGAACGTGTAATAAACATCTCAAGTACACGTAAATAGATTCTTGCTACATTTACTGTCGAATTCAATCACGGAGGTTTCCAGTGGAAAGGTGTGAAATGACGAAAATACTGGTAATGTTTACAAGTCCGGGTACTTCTGGTGGCGTTTTCACGGGACTGTGCTTTCAATTATTACGAGTTCATGTTTACAGAGATCAGAATTGGTGTCTAAAGCCTTTGAATCACGAGAATAGTTTTTGTGTTTACAATTTAGGAGGATTGGCTTTGGCGTTTTTTTTGTGTGAATCAGTTAAAATGGTGGCGGTTCCAGTAAATACTTCTAAGCAAACTGTCTAATTGTGGTAAAACTGTTAAAATACACAATGAGAGTTCCCAGAAATGATTAAGAACGTGTAATAAACATCTCAAGTACACGTAAATAGATTCTTACTACATTTACTGTCAAATTCAATCACGGAGGTTTCCAGTGGAAAGCTGTGAAATGACGAAAATACTGGTAATGTTTACAAGTACGGGTACTTCTGGTGGCGTTTTCACTGGACTGTGCTTTCAAATATTAAGAGTTCATGTTTACAGAGCTCAGAATTGGTGTCTAAAGCCTTGGAATGACGAGAATAGTTTTTATGTTTACAATTTAGGAGGATTGGCTTTGGCGTTTTTTTTGTGTGAATCAGTTAAAATGGCGGCGGTTCCAGTAAATACTTCTAAGCAAACTGTCTAATTGTGGTAAAACTGTTAAAATACACAATGAGAGTTCCCAGAAATGATTAAGAACGTGTAATAAACATCTCAAGTACACGTAAATAGATTCTTGCTACATTTACTGTCGAAATCAATCACGGAGGTTTCCAGTGGAAAGCTGTGAAATGACGAAAATACTGGTAATGTTTACAAGTCCGGGTACTTCTGGTGGCGTTTTCACGGGACTGTGCTTTCAAATATTAAGAGTTCATGTTTACAGAGCTCAGAATTGGTGTCTAAAGCCTTTGAATCACGAGAATAGTTTTTGTGTTTACAATTTAGGAGGATTGGCTTTGGCGTTTTTTTTTGTGTGAATCAGTTAAAATGGTGGCGGTTCCAGTAAACAGTTCTAAGCAAACTGTCTAATTGTGGTAAAACTGTTAAAATACACAATGAGAGTTCCCAGAAATGATTAAGAACGTGTAATAAACATCTCAAGTACACGTAAATAGATTCTTACTACATTTACTGTCGAATTCAACACGGAGGTTTCCAGTGGAAAGCTGTGAAATGACGAAAATACTGGTAATGTTTACAAGTCCGGGTACTTCTGGTGGCGTTTTCACGGGACTGTGCTTTCAATTATTACGAGTTCATGTTTACAGAGCTCAGAATTGGTGTCTAAAGCCTTTGAATCACGAGAATAGTTTTTGTGTTTACAATTTAGGAGGATTGGCTTTGGCGTTTTTTTTGTGTGAATCAGTTAAAATGGTGGCGGTTCCAGTAAATACTTCTAAGCAAACTGTCTAATTGTGGTAAAACTGTTAAAATACACAATGAGAGTTCCCAGAAATGATTAAGAACGTGTAATAAACATCTCAAGTACACGTAAATAGATTCTTACTACATTTACTGTCAAATTCAATCACGGAGGTTTCCAGTGGAAAGCTGTGAAATGACGAAAATACTGGTAATGTTTACAAGTACGGGTACTTCTGGTGGCGTTTTCACTGGACTGTGCTTTCAAATATTAAGAGTTCATGTTTACAGAGCTCAGAATTGGTGTCTAAAGCCTTGGAATGACGAGAATAGTTTTTATGTTTACAATTTAGGAGGATTGGCTTTGGCGTTTTTTTTGTGTGAATCAGTTAAAATGGCGGCGGTTCCAGTAAATACTTCTAAGCAAACTGTCTAATTGTGGTAAAACTGTTAAAATACACAATGAGAGTTCCCAGAAATGATTAAGAACGTGTAATAAACATCTCAAGTACACGTAAATAGATTCTTGCTACATTTACTGTCGAATTCAATTACGGAGGTTTCCAGTGGAAAGCTGTGAAATGACGAAAATACTGGTAATGTTTACAAGTCCGGGTACTTCTGGTGGCGTTTTCACGGGACTGTGCTTTCAAATATTAAGAGTTCATGTTTACAGAGCTCAGAATTGGTGTCTAAAGCCTTTGAATCACGAGAATAGTTTTTGTGTTTACAATTTAGGAGGATTGGCTTTGGCGTTTTTTTGTGTGTGAATCAGTTAAAATGGTGGCGGTTCCAGTAAACAGTTTAAGCAAACTGTCTAATTGTGGTAAAACGGTTAAAATACACAATGATAGTTCCCAGAAATGATTAAGAACGTGTAATAAACATCTCAAGTACACGTAAATAGATTCTTACTACATTTACTGTCGAATTCAACACGGAGGTTTCCAGTGGAAAGCTGTGAAATGACGAAAATACTGGTAATGTTTACAAGTACGGGTACTTCTGGTGGCGTTTTCACCGGACTGTGCTTTCAAATATTAAGAGTTCATGTTTACAGAGCTAAGAATTGGTGTCTAAAGCCTTTGAATCACGAGAATAGTTTTTGTGTTTACAATTTAGGAGGATTGGCTTTGGCGTTTTTTTTGTGTGAATCAGTCAAAATGGTGGTGGTTCCAGTAAATACTTCTAAGCAAACTGTCTAATTGTGGTAAAACTGTTAAAATACACAATGAGAGTTCCCAGAAATGATTAAGAACGTGTAATAAACATCTCAAGAACACGTAAATAGATTCTTGCTACATTTACTGTCGAATTCAATCACGGAGGTTTCCAGTGGAAACCTTTGAAATGACGAAAATACTGGTAATGTTTACAAGTCCGGGTACTTCGGGTGGCGTTTTCACGGGACTGTGCTTTCAATTATTACGAGTTCATGTTTACAGAGCTCAGAATTGGTGTCTAAAGCCTTTGAATCACGAGAATAGTTTTTGTGTTTATAATTTAGGAGGATTGGCTTTGGCGTTTTTTTTGTGTGAATCAGTTAAAATGGTGGCGGTTCCAGTAAATACTTCTAAGCAAACTGTCTAATTGTGGTAAAACTGTTAAAATACACAATGAGAGTTCCCAGAAATGATTAAGAACGTGTAATAAACATCTCAAGTACACGTAAATAGATTCTTACTACATTTACTGTCAAATTCAATCACGGAGGTTTCCAGTGGAAAGCTGTGAAATGACGAAAATACTGGTAATGTTTACAAGTACGGGTACTTCTGGTGGCGTTTTCACTGGACTGTGCTTTCAAATATTAAGAGTTCATGTTTACAGAGCTCAGAATTGGTGTCTAAAGCCTTGGAATGACGAGAATAGTTTTTATGTTTACAATTTAGGAGGATTGGCTTTGGCGTTTTTTTTGTGTGAATCAGTTAAAATGGTGGCGGTTCCAGTAAATACTTCTAAGCAAACTGTCTAATTGTGGTAAAACTGTTAAAATACACAATGAGAGTTCCCAGAAATGATTAAGAACGTGTAATAAACATCTCAAGTACACGTAAATAGATTCTTGCTACATTTACTGTCGAATTCAATCACGGAGGTTTCCAGTGGAAAGCTGTGAAATGACGAAAATACTGGTAATGTTTACAAGTCCGGGTACTTCTGGTGGCGTTTTCACGGGACTGTGCTTTCAAATATTAAGAGTTCATGTTTACAGAGCTCAGAATTGGTGTCTAAAGCCTTTGAATCACGAGAATAGTTTTTGTGTTTACAATTTAGGAGGATTGGCTTTGGCGTTTTTTTTGTGTGAATCAGTCAAAATGGTGGTGGTTCCAGTAAATACTTCTAAGCAAACTGTCTAATTGTGGTAAAACTGTTAAAATACACAATGAGAGTTCCCAGAAATGATTAAGAACGTGTAATAAACATCTCAAGAACACGTAAATAGATTCTTGCTACATTTACTGTCGAATTCAATCACGGAGGTTTCCAGTGGAAACCTTTGAAATGACGAAAATACTGGTAATGTTTACAAGTCCGGGTACTTCGGGTGGCGTTTTCACGGGACTGTGCTTTCAATTATTACGAGTTCATGTTTACAGAGCTCAGAATTGGTGTCTAAAGCCTTTGAATCACGAGAATAGTTTTTGTGTTTACAATTTAGGAGGATTGGCTTTGGCGTTTTTTTTGTGTGAATCAGTTAAAATGGCGGCGGTTCCAGTAAATACTTCTAAGCAAACTGTCTAATTGTGGTAAAACTGTTAAAATACACAATGAGAGTTCCCAGAAATGATTAAGAACGTGTAATAAACATCTCAAGTACACGTAAATAGATTCTTGCTACATTTACTGTCGAATTCAATCACGGAGGTTTCCAGTGGAAAGCTGTGAAATGACGAAAATACTGGTAATGTTTACAAGTCCGGGTACTTCTGGTGGCGTTTTCACGGGACTGTGCTTTCAAATATTAAGAGTTCATGTTTACAGAGCTCAGAATTGGTGTCTAAAGCCTTTGAATCACGAGAATAGTTTTTGTGTTTACAATTTAGGAGGATTGGCTTTGGCGTTTTTTTGTGTGTGAATCAGTTAAAATGGTGGCGGTTCCAGTAAACAGTTTAAGCAAACTGTCTAATTGTGGTAAAACTGTTAAAATACACAATGAGAGTTCCCAGAAATGATTAAGAACGTGTAATAAACATCTCAAGTACACGTAAATAGATTCTTGCTACATTTACTGTCGAATTCAATCACGGAGGTTTCCAGTGGAAAGCTGTGAAATGACGAAAATACTGGTAATGTTTACAAGTCCGGGTACTTCTGGTGGCGTTTTCACGGGACTGTGCTTTCAAATATTAAGAGTTCATGTTTACAGAGCTCAGAATTGGTGTCTAAAGCCTTTGAATCACGAGAATAGTTTTTGTGTTTACAATTTAGGAGGATTGGCTTTGGCGTTTTTTTTGTGTGAATCAGTCAAAATGGTGGTGGTTCCAGTAAATACTTCTAAGCAAACTGTCTAATTGTGGTAAAACTGTTAAAATACACAATGAGAGTTCCCAGAAATGATTAAGAACGTGTAATAAACATCTCAAGAACACGTAAATAGATTCTTGCTACATTTACTGTCGAATTCAATCACGGAGGTTTCCAGTGGAAACCTTTGAAATGACGAAAATACTGGTAATGTTTACAAGTCCGGGTACTTCGGGTGGCGTTTTCACGGGACTGTGCTTTCAATTATTACGAGTTCATGTTTACAGAGCTCAGAATTGGTGTCTAAAGCCTTTGAATCACGAGAATAGTTTTTGTGTTTATAATTTAGGAGGATTGGCTTTGGCGTTTTTTTTGTGTGAATCAGTTAAAATGGCGGCGGTTCCAGTAAATACTTCTAAGCAAACTGTCTAATTGTGGTAAAACTGTTAAAATACACAATGAGAGTTCCCAGAAATGATTAAGAACGTGTAATAAACATCTCAAGTACACGTAAATAGATTCTTACTACATTTACTGTCAAATTCAATCACGGAGGTTTCCAGTGGAAAGCTGTGAAATGACGAAAATACTGGTAATGTTTACAAGTACGGGTACTTCTGGTGGCGTTTTCACTGGACTGTGCTTTCAAATATTAAGAGTTCATGTTTACAGAGCTCAGAATTGGTGTCTAAAGCCTTGGAATGACGAGAATAGTTTTTATGTTTACAATTTAGGAGGATTGGCTTTGGCGTTTTTTTTGTGTGAATCAGTTAAAATGGTGGCGGTTCCAGTAAATACTTCTAAGCAAACTGTCTAATTGTGGTAAAACTGTTAAAATACACAATGAGAGTTCCCAGAAATGATTAAGAACGTGTAATAAACATCTCAAGTACACGTAAATAGATTCTTGCTACATTTACTGTCGAATTCAATCACGGAGGTTTCCAGTGGAAAGCTGTGAAATGACGAAAATACTGGTAATGTTTACAAGTCCGGGTACTTCTGGTGGCGTTTTCACGGGACTGTGCTTTCAAATATTAAGAGTTCATGTTTACAGAGCTCAGAATTGGTGTCTAAAGCCTTTGAATCACGAGAATAGTTTTTGTGTTTACAATTTAGGAGGATTGGCTTTGGCGTTTTTTTTGTGTGAATCAGTCAAAATGGTGGTGGTTCCAGTAAATACTTCTAAGCAAACTGTCTAATTGTGGTAAAACTGTTAAAATACACAATGAGAGTTCCCAGAAATGATTAAGAACGTGTAATAAACATCTCAAGAACACGTAAATAGATTCTTGCTACATTTACTGTCGAATTCAATCACGGAGGTTTCCAGTGGAAACCTTTGAAATGACGAAAATACTGGTAATGTTTACAAGTCCGGGTACTTCGGGTGGCGTTTTCACGGGACTGTGCTTTCAATTATTACGAGTTCATGTTTACAGAGCTCAGAATTGGTGTCTAAAGCCTTAGAATCACGAGAATAGTTTTTGTGTTTACAATTTAGGAGGATTGGCTTTGGCGTTTTTTTTGTGTGAATCAGTTAAAATGGCGGCGGTTCCAGTAAATACTTCTAAGCAAACTGTCTAATTGTGGTAAAACTGTTAAAATACACAATGAGAGTTCCCAGAAATGATTAAGAACGTGTAATAAACATCTCAAGTACACGTAAATAGATTCTTGCTACATTTACTGTCGAATTCAATCACGGAGGTTTCCAGTGGAAAGCTGTGAAATGACGAAAATACTGGTAATGTTTACAAGTCCGGGTACTTCTGGTGGCGTTTTCACGGGACTGTGCTTTCAAATATTAAGAGTTCATGTTTACAGAGCTCAGAATTGGTGTCTAAAGCCTTTGAATCACGAGAATAGTTTTTGTGTTTACAATTTAGGAGGATTGGCTTTGGCGTTTTTTTGTGTGTGAATCAGTTAAAATGGTGGCGGTTCCAGTAAACAGTTTAAGCAAACTGTCTAATTGTGGTAAAACTGTTAAAATACACAATGAGAGTTCCCAGAAATGATTAAGAACGTGTAATAAACATCTCAAGTACACGTAAATAGATTCTTGCTACATTTACTGTCGAATTCAATCACGGAGGTTTCCAGTGGAAAGCTGTGAAATGACGAAAATACTGGTAATGTTTACAAGTCCGGGTACTTCTGGTGGCGTTTTCACGGGACTGTGCTTTCAAATATTAAGAGTTCATGTTTACAGAGCTCAGAATTGGTGTCTAAAGCCTTTGAATCACGAGAATAGTTTTTGTGTTTACAATTTAGGAGGATTGGCTTTGGCGTTTTTTTTGTGTGAATCAGTCAAAATGGTGGTGGTTCCAGTAAATACTTCTAAGCAAACTGTCTAATTGTGGTAAAACTGTTAAAATACACAATGAGAGTTCCCAGAAATGATTAAGAACGTGTAATAAACATCTCAAGAACACGTAAATAGATTCTTGCTACATTTACTGTCGAATTCAATCACGGAGGTTTCCAGTGGAAACCTTTGAAATGACGAAAATACTGGTAATGTTTACAAGTCCGGGTACTTCGGGTGGCGTTTTCACGGGACTGTGCTTTCAATTATTACGAGTTCATGTTTACAGAGCTCAGAATTGGTGTCTAAAGCCTTAGAATCACGAGAATAGTTTTTGTGTTTACAATTTAGGAGGATTGGCTTTGGCGTTTTTTTTGTGTGAATCAGTTAAAATGGCGGCGGTTCCAGTAAATACTTCTAAGCAAACTGTCTAATTGTGGTAAAACTGTTAAAATACACAATGAGAGTTCCCAGAAATGATTAAGAACGTGTAATAAACATCTCAAGTACACGTAAATAGATTCTTGCTACATTTACTGTCGAATTCAATCACGGAGGTTTCCAGTGGAAAGCTGTGAAATGACGAAAATACTGGTAATGTTTACAAGTCCGGGTACTTCTGGTGGCGTTTTCACGGGACTGTGCTTTCAAATATTAAGAGTTCATGTTTACAGAGCTCAGAATTGGTGTCTAAAGCCTTTGAATCACGAGAATAGTTTTTGTGTTTACAATTTAGGAGGATTGGCTTTGGCGTTTTTTTGTGTGTGAATCAGTTAAAATGGTGGCGGTTCCAGTAAACAGTTTAAGCAAACTGTCTAATTGTGGTAAAACTGTTAAAATACACAATGAGAGTTCCCAGAAATGATTAAGAACGTGTAATAAACATCTCAAGTACACGTAAATAGATTCTTGCTACATTTACTGTCGAATTCAATCACGGAGGTTTCCAGTGGAAAGCTGTGAAATGACGAAAATACTGGTAATGTTTACAAGTCCGGGTACTTCTGGTGGCGTTTTCACGGGACTGTGCTTTCAAATATTAAGAGTTCATGTTTACAGAGCTCAGAATTGGTGTCTAAAGCCTTTGAATCACGAGAATAGTTTTTGTGTTTACAATTTAGGAGGATTGGCTTTGGCGTTTTTTTTGTGTGAATCAGTCAAAATGGTGGTGGTTCCAGTAAATACTTCTAAGCAAACTGTCTAATTGTGGTAAAACTGTTAAAATACACAATGAGAGTTCCCAGAAATGATTAAGAACGTGTAATAAACATCTCAAGAACACGTAAATAGATTCTTGCTACATTTACTGTCGAATTCAATCACGGAGGTTTCCAGTGGAAACCTTTGAAATGACGAAAATACTGGTAATGTTTACAAGTCCGGGTACTTCGGGTGGCGTTTTCACGGGACTGTGCTTTCAATTATTACGAGTTCATGTTTACAGAGCTCAGAATTGGTGTCTAAAGCCTTTGAATCACGAGAATAGTTTTTGTGTTTACAATTTAGGAGGATTGGCTTTGGCGTTTTTTTTGTGTGAATCAGTTAAAATGGCGGCGGTTCCAGTAAATACTTCTAAGCAAACTGTCTAATTGTGGTAAAACTGTTAAAATACACAATGAGAGTTCCCAGAAATGATTAAGAACGTGTAATAAACATCTCAAGTACACGTAAATAGATTCTTACTACATTTACTGTCGAATTCAACACGGAGGTTTCCAGTGGAAAGCTGTGAAATGACGAAAATACTGGTAATGTTTACAAGTACGGGTACTTCTGGTGGCGTTTTCACGGGACTGTGCTTTCAATTATTACGAGTTCATGTTTACAGAGCTCAGAATTGGTGTCTAAAGCCTTTGAATCACGAGAATAGTTTTTGTGTTTACAATTTAGGAGGATTGGCTTTGGCGTTTTTTTTGTGTGAATCAGTTAAAATGGTGGCGGTTCCAGTAAATACTTCTAAGCAAACTGTCTAATTGTGGTAAAACTGTTAAAATACACAATGAGAGTTCCCAGAAATGATTAAGAACGTGTAATAAACATCTCAAGTACACGTAAATAGATTCTTACTACATTTACTGTCAAATTCAATCACGGAGGTTTCCAGTGGAAAGCTGTGAAATGACGAAAATACTGGTAATGTTTACAAGTCCGGGTACTTCTGGTGGCGTTTTCACGGGACTGTGCTTTCAAATATTAAGAGTTCATGTTTACAGAGCTCAGAATTGGTGTCTAAAGCCTTGGAATGACGAGAATAGTTTTTATGTTTACAATTTAGGAGGATTGGCTTTGGCGTTTTTTTTGTGTGAATCAGTTAAAATGGCGGCGGTTCCAGTAAATACTTCTAAGCAAACTGTCTAATTGTGGTAAAACTGTTAAAATACACAATGAGAGTTCCCAGAAATGATTAAGAACGTGTAATAAACATCTCAAGTACACGTAAATAGATTCTTGCTACATTTACTGTCGAATTCAATCACGGAGGTTTCCAGTGGAAAGCTGTGAAATGACGAAAATACTGGTAATGTTTACAAGTCCGGGTACTTCTGGTGGCGTTTTCACGGGACTGTGCTTTCAAATATTAAGAGTTCATGTTTACAGAGCTCAGAATTGGTGTCTAAAGCCTTTGAATCACGAGAATAGTTTTTGTGTTTACAATTTAGGAGGATTGGCTTTGGCGTTTTTTTTTGTGTGAATCAGTTAAAATGGTGGCGGTTCCAGTAAACAGTTCTAAGCAAACTGTCTAATTGTGGTAAAACTGTTAAAATACACAATGAGAGTTCCCAGAAATGATTAAGAACGTCAATAAACATCTCAAGTACACGTAAATAGATTCTTACTACATTTACTGTCGAATTCAATCACGGAGGTTTCCAGTGGAAAGGTGTGAAATGACGAAAATACTGGTAATGTTTACAAGTCCGGGTACTTCTGGTGGCGTTTTCACGGGACTGTGCTTTCAAATATTAAGAGTTCATGTTTACAGAGCTCAGAATTGGTGTCTAAAGCCTTTGAATCACGAGAATAATTTTTGTGTTTACAATTTAGGAGGATTGGCTTTGGCGTTTTTTTTGTGTGAATCAGTTAAAATGGCGGCGGTTCCAGTAAATACTTCTAAGCAAACTGTCTAATTGTGGTAAAACTGTTAAAATACACAATGAGAGTTCCCAGAAATGATTAAGAACGTGTAATAAACATCTCAAGTACACGTAAATAGATTCTTGCTACATTTACTGTCGAATTCAATCACGGAGGTTTCCAGTGGAAAGCTGTGAAATGACGAAAATACTGGTAATGTTTACAAGTCCGGGTACTTCTGGTGGCGTTTTCACGGGACTGTGCTTTCAAATATTAAGAGTTCATGTTTACAGAGCTCAGAATTGGTGTCTAAAGCCTTTGAATCACGAGAATAGTTTTTGTGTTTACAATTTAGGAGGATTGGCTTTGGCGTTTTTTTTGTGTGAATCAGTTAAAATGGCGGCGGTTCCAGTAAATACTTCTAAGCAAACTGTCTAATTGTGGTAAAACTGTTAAAATACACAATGAGAGTTCCCAGAAATGATTAAGAACGTGTAATAAACATCTCAAGTACACGTAAATAGATTCTTACTACATTTACTGTCGAATTCAACACGGAGGTTTCCAGTGGAAAGCTGTGAAATGACGAAAATACTGGTAATGTTAACAAGTACGGGTACTTCTGGTGGCGTTTTCACGGGACTGTGCTTTCAATTATTACGAGTTCATGTTTACAGAGCTCAGAATTGGTGTCTAAAGCCTTTGAATCACGAGAATAGTTTTTGTGTTTACAATTTAGGAGGATTGGCTTTGGCGTTTTTTTTGTGTGAATCAGTTAAAATGGTGGCGGTTCCAGTAAATACTTCTAAGCAAACTGTCTAATTGTGGTAAAACTGTTAAAATACACAATGAGAGTTCCCAGAAATGATTAAGAACGTGTAATAAACATCTCAAGTACACGTAAATAGATTCTTACTACATTTACTGTCAAATTCAATCACGGAGGTTTCCAGTGGAAAGCTGTGAAATGACGAAAATACTGGTAATGTTTACAAGTACGGGTACTTCTGGTGGCGTTTTCACTGGACTGTGCTTTCAAATATTAAGAGTTCATGTTTACAGAGCTCAGAATTGGTGTCTAAAGCCTTGGAATGACGAGAATAGTTTTTATGTTTACAATTTAGGAGGATTGGCTTTGGCGTTTTTTTTGTGTGAATCAGTTAAAATGGCGGCGGTTCCAGTAAATACTTCTAAGCAAACTGTCTAATTGTGGTAAAACTGTTAAAATACACAATGAGAGTTCCCAGAAATGATTAAGAACGTGTAATAAACATCTCAAGTACACGTAAATAGATTCTTGCTACATTTACTGTCGAATTCAATCACGGAGGTTTCCAGTGGAAAGCTGTGAAATGACGAAAATACTGGTAATGTTTACAAGTCCGGGTACTTCTGGTGGCGTTTTCACGGGACTGTGCTTTCAAATATTAAGAGTTCATGTTTACAGAGCTCAGAATTGGTGTCTAAAGCCTTTGAATCACGAGAATAGTTTTTGTGTTTACAATTTAGGAGGATTGGCTTTGGCGTTTTTTTTTGTGTGAATCAGCTAAAATGGTGGCGGTTCCAGTAAACAGTTCTAAGCAAACTGTCTAATTGTGGTAAAACTGTTAAAATACACAATGATAGTTCCCAGAAATGATTAAGAACGTGTAATAAACATCTCAAGTACACGTAAATAGATTCTTACTACATTTACTGTCGAATTCAATCACGGAGGTTTCCAGTGGAAAGGTGTGAAATGACTAAAATACTGGTAATGTTTACAAGTCCGGGTACTTCTGGTGGCGTTTTCACGGGACTGTGCTTTCAAATATTAAGAGTTCATGTTTACAGAGCTCAGAATTGGTGTCTAAAGCCTTTGAATCACGAGAATAGTTTTTGTGTTTACAATTTAGGAGGATTGGCTTTGGCGTTTTTTTTGTGTGAATCAGTTAAAATGGCGGCGGTTCCAGTAAATACTTCTAAGCAAACTGTCTAATTGTGATAAAACTGTTAAAATACACAATGAGAGTTCCCAGAAATGATTAAGAACGTGTAATAAACATCTCAAGTACATGTAAATAGATTCTTACTACATTTACTGTCGAATTCAACACGGAGGTTTCCCGTGGAAAGCTGTGAAATGACGAAAATACTGGTAATGTTTACAAGTACGGGTACTTCTGGTGGCGTTTTCACGGGACTGTGCTTTCAAATATTAAGAGTTCATGTTTACAGAGCTCAGAATTGGTGTCTAAAGCCTTTGAATCACGAGAATAGTTTTTGTGTTTACAATTTAGGAGGATTGGCTTTGGCGTTTTTTTTTGTGTGAATCAGCTAAAATGGTGGCGGTTCCAGTAAACAGTTCTAAGCAAACTGTCTAATTGTGGTAAAACTGTTAAAATACACAATGAGAGTTCCCAGAAATGATTAAGAACGTGTAATAAACATCTCAAGTACACGTAAATAGATTCTTACTACATTTACTGTCGAATTCAACACGGAGGTTTCCAGTGGAAAGCTGTGAAATGACGAAAATACTGGTAATGTTTACAAGTACGGGTACTTCTGGTGGCGTTTTCACGGGACTGTGCTTTCAAATATTAAGAGTTCATGTTTACAGAGCTCAGAATTGGTGTCTAAAGCCTTTGAATGACGAGAATAGTGTTTTTGTTTACAATTTAGGAGGATTGGCTTTGGCGTTTTTTTTTGTGTGAATCAGTTAAAATAGTGGCGGTTCCAGTAAATACTTCTAAGCAAACTGTCTAATTGTGGTAAAACTGTTAAAATACACAATGAGAGTTCCCAGAAATGATTAAGAACGTGTAATAAACATCTCAAGTACACGTAAATAGATTCTTACTACATTTACTGTCGAATTCAATCACGGAGGTTTCCAGTGGAAAGGTGTGAAATGACGAAAATACTGGTAATGTTTACAAGTCCGGGTACTTCTGGTGGCGTTTTCACGGGACTGTGCTTTCAATTATTACGAGTTCATGTTTACAGAGATCAGAATTGGTGTCTAAAGCCTTTGAATCACGAGAATAGTTTTTGTGTTTACAATTTAGGAGGATTGGCTTTGGCGTTTTTTTTATGTGAATCAGTTAAAATGGTGGCGGTTCCAGTAAATACTTCTAAGCAAACTGTCTAATTGTGGTAAAACTGTTAAAATACACAATGAGAGTTCCCAGAAATGATTAAGAACGTGTAATAAACATCTCAAGTACACGTAAATAGATTCTTACTACATTTACTGTCAAATTCAATCACGGAGGTTTCCAGTGGAAAGCTGTGAAATGACGAAAATACTGGTAATGTTTACAAGTACGGGTACTTCTGGTGGCGTTTTCACTGGACTGTGCTTTCAAATATTAAGAGTTCATGTTTACAGAGCTCAGAATTGGTGTCTAAAGCCTTGGAATGACGAGAATAGTTTTTATGTTTACAATTTAGGATGATTGGCTTTGGCGTTTTTTTTTGTGTGAATCAGTTAAAATGGCGGCGGTTCCAGTAAATACTTCTAAGCAAACTGTCTAATTGTGGTAAAACTGTTAAAATACACAATGAGAGTTCCCAGAAATGATTAAGAACGTGTAATAAACATCTCAAGTACACGTAAATAGATTCTTACTACATTTACTGTCGAATTCAACACGGAGGTTTCCAGTGGAAAGCTGTGAAATGACGAAAATACTGGTAATGTTTACAAGTACGGGTACTTCTGGTGGCGTTTTCACCGGACTGTGCTTTCAAATATTAAGAGTTCATGTTTACAGAGCTAAGAATTGGTGTCTAAAGCCTTTGAATCACGAGAATAGTTTTTGTGTTTACAATTTAGGAGGATTGGCTTTGGCGTTTTTTTTGTGTGAATCAGTCAAAATGGTGGTGGTTCCAGTAAATACTTCTAAGCAAACTGTCTAATTGTGGTAAAACTGTTAAAATACACAATGAGAGTTCCCAGAAATGATTAAGAACGTGTAATAAACATCTCAAGAACACGTAAATAGATTCTTGCTACATTTACTGTCGAATTCAATCACGGAGGTTTCCAGTGGAAACCTTTGAAATGACGAAAATACTGGTAATGTTTACAAGTCCGGGTACTTCGGGTGGCGTTTTCACGGGACTGTGCTTTCAATTATTACGAGTTCATGTTTACAGAGCTCAGAATTGGTGTCTAAAGCCTTTGAATCACGAGAATAGTTTTTGTGTTTATAATTTAGGAGGATTGGCTTTGGCGTTTTTTTTGTGTGAATCAGTTAAAATGGTGGCGGTTCCAGTAAATACTTCTAAGCAAACTGTCTAATTGTGGTAAAACTGTTAAAATACACAATGAGAGTTCCCAGAAATGATTAAGAACGTGTAATAAACATCTCAAGTACACGTAAATAGATTCTTACTACATTTACTGTCAAATTCAATCACGGAGGTTGCCAGTGGAAAGCTGTGAAATGACGAAAATACTGGTAATGTTTACAAGTACGGGTACTTCTGGTGGCGTTTTCACTGGACTGTGCTTTCAAATATTAAGAGTTCATGTTTACAGAGCTCAGAATTGGTGTCTAAAGCCTTGGAATGACGAGAATAGTTTTTATGTTTACAATTTAGGAGGATTGGCTTTGGCGTTTTTTTTGTGTGAATCAGTTAAAATGGCGGCGGTTCCAGTAAATACTTCTAAGCAAACTGTCTAATTGTGGTAAAACTGTTAAAATACACAATGAGAGTTCCCAGAAATGATTAAGAACGTGTAATAAACATCTCAAGTACACGTAAATAGATTCTTGCTACATTTACTGTCGAATTCAATCACGGAGGTTTCCAGTGGAAAGCTGTGAAATGACGAAAATACTGGTAATGTTTACAAGTCCGGGTACTTCTGGTGGCGTTTTCACGGGACTGTGCTTTCAAATATTAAGAGTTCATGTTTACAGAGCTCAGAATTGGTGTCTAAAGCCTTTGAATCACGAGAATAGTTTTTGTGTTTACAATTTAGGAGGATTGGCTTTGGCGTTTTTTTTTGTGTGAATCAGTTAAAATGGTGGCGGTTCCAGTAAACAGTTCTAAGCAAACTGTCTAATTGTGGTAAAACTGTTAAAATACACAATGATAGTTCCCAGAAATGATTAAGAACGTGTAATAAACATCTCAAGTACACGTAAATAGATTCTTACTACATTTACTGTCGAATTCAACACGGAGGTTTCCAGTGGAAAGCTGTGAAATGACGAAAATACTGGTAATGTTTACAAGTACGGGTACTTCTGGTGGCGTTTTCACCGGACTGTGCTTTCAAATATTAAGAGTTCATGTTTACAGAGCTAAGAATTGGTGTCTAAAGCCTTTGAATCACGAGAATAGTTTTTGTGTTTACAATTTAGGAGGATTGGCTTTGGCGTTTTTTTTGTGTGAATCAGTCAAAATGGTGGTGGTTCCAGTAAATACTTCTAAGCAAACTGTCTAATTGTGGTAAAACTGTTAAAATACACAATGAGAGTTCCCAGAAATGATTAAGAATGTGTAATAAACATCTCAAGAACACGTAAATAGATTCTTGCTACATTTACTGTCGAATTCAATCACGGAGGTTTCCAGTGGAAACCTTTGAAATGACGAAAATACTGGTAATGTTTACAAGTCCGGGTACTTCGGGTGGCGTTTTCACGGGACTGTGCTTTCAATTATTACGAGTTCATGTTTACAGAGCTCAGAATTGGTGTCTAAAGCCTTTGAATCACGAGAATAGTTTTTGTGTTTATAATTTAGGAGGATTGGCTTTGGCGTTTTTTTTGTGTGAATCAGTTAAAATGGTGGCGGTTCCAGTAAATACTTCTAAGCAAACTGTCTAATTGTGGTAAAACTGTTAAAATACACAATGAGAGTTCCCAGAAATGATTAAGAACGTGTAATAAACATCTCAAGTACACGTAAATAGATTCTTACTACATTTACTGTCGAATTCAATCACGGAGGTTTCCAGTGGAAAGCTGTGAAATGACGAAAATACTGGTAATGTTTACAAGTCCGGGTACTTCTGGTGGCGTTTTCACGGGACTGTGCTTTCAAATATTAAGAGTTCATGTTTACAGAGCTCAGAATTGGTGTCTAAAGCCTTTGAATCACGAGAATATTTTTTGTGTTTACAATTTAGGAGGATTGGCTTTGGCGTTTTTTTTGTGTGAATCAGTTAAAATGGTGGCGATTCCAGTAAATACTTCTAAGCAAACTGTCTAATTGTGGTAAAACTGTTAAAATACACAATGAGAGTTCCCAGAAATGATTAAGAACGTGTAATAAACATCTCAAGTACACGTAAATAGATTCTTACTACATTTACTGTCGAATTCAATCACGGAGGTTTCCAGTGGAAAGCTGTGAAATGACGAAAATACTGGTAATGTTTACAAGTCCGGGTACTTCTGGTGGCGTTTTCACGGGACTGTGCTTTCAAATATTAAGAGTTCATGTTTACAGAGCTCAGAATTGGTGTCTAAAGCCTTTGAATCACGAGAATATTTTTTGTGTTTACAATTTAGGAGGATTGGCTTTGGCGTTTTTTTTTTGTGTGAATCAGTTAAAATGGTGGCGGTTCCAGTAAACAGTTCTAAGCAAACTGTCTAATTGTGGTAAAACTGTTAAAATACACAATGAGAGTTCCCAGAAATGATTAAGAACGTGTAATAAACATCTCAAGTACACGTAAATAGATTCTTACTACATTTACTGTCGAATTCAACACGGAGGTTTCCAGTGGAAAGCTGTGAAATGACGAAAATACTGGTAATGTTTACAAGTCCGGGTACTTCGGGTGGCGTTTTCACGGGACTGTGCTTTCAATTATTATAAGTTCATGTTTACAGAGCTCAGAATTGGTGTCTAAAGCCTTTGAATCACGAGAATAGTTTTTGTGTTTACAATTTAGGAGGATTGGCTTTGGCGTTTTTTTTGTGTGAATCAGTTAAAATGGTGGCAATTCCAGTAAATACTTCTAAGCAAACTGTCTAATTGTGGTAAAACTGTTAAAATACACAATGAGAGTTCCCAGAAATGATTAAGAACGTGTAATAAACATCTCAAGTACACGTAAATAGATTCTTACTACATTTACTGTCGAATTCAACACGGAGGTTTCCAGTGGAAAGCTGTGAAATGACGAAAATACTGGTAATGTTTACAAGTACGGGTACTTCTGGTGGCGTTTTCACGGGACTGTGCTTTCAATTATTACGAGTTCATGTTTACAGAGCTCAGAATTGGTGTCTAAAGCCTTTGAATCACGAGAATAGTTTTTGTGTTTACAATTTAGGAGGATTGGCTTTGGCGTTTTTTTTTTGTGAATCAGTTAAAATGGTGGCGGTTCCAGTAAATACTTCTAAGCAAACTGTCTAATTGTGGTAAAACTGTTAAAATACACAATGAGAGTTCCCAGAAATGATTAAGAACGTGTAATAAACATCTCAAGTACACGTAAATAGATTCTTACTACATTTACTGTCAAATTCAATCACGGAGGTTTCCAGTGGAAAGCTGTGAAATGACGAAAATACTGGTAATGTTTACAAGTCCGGGTACTTCTGGTGGCGTTTTCACTGGACTGTGCTTTCAAATATTAAGAGTTCATGTTTACAGAGCTCAGAATTGGTGTCTAAAGCCTTGGAATGACGAGAATAGTTTTTATGTTTACAATTTAGGAGGATTGGCTTTGGCGTTTTTTTTGTGTGTGAATCAGTTAAAATGGTGGCGGTTCCAGTAAACAGTTCTAAGCAAACTGTCTAATTGTGGTAAAACTGTTAAAATACACAATGAGAGTTCCCAGAAATGATTAAGAACGTGTAATAAACATCTCAAGTACACGTAAATAGATTCTTACTACATTTACTGCCGAATTCAACACGGAGGTTTCCAGTGGAAAGCTGTGAAATGACGAAAATACTGGTAATGTTTACAAGTCCGGGTACTTCTGGTGGCGTTTTCACGGGACTGTGCTTTCAATTATTACGAGTTCATGTTTACAGAGCTCAGAATTGGTGTCTAAAGCCTTTGAATCACGAGAATAGTTTTTGTGTTTACAATTTAGGAGGATTGGCTTTGGCGTTTTTTTTTGTGTGAATCAGTTAAAATGGTGGCGGTTCCAGTAAATACTTCTAAGCAAACTGTCTAATTGTGGTAAAACTGTTAAAATACACAATGAGAGTTCCCAGAAATGATTAAGAACGTGTAATAAACATCTCAAGTACACGTAAATAGATTCTTACTACATTTACTGTCGAATTCAATCACGGAGGTTTCCAGTGGAAAGGTGTGAAATGACGAAAATACTGGTAATGTTTACAAGTCCGGGTACTTCTGGTGGCGTTTTCACGGGACTGTGCTTTCAAATATTAAGAGTTCATGTTTACAGAGCTCAGAATTGGTGTCTAAAGCCTTTGAATCACGAGAATAGTTTTTGTGTTTACAATTTAGGAGGATTGGCTTTGGCGTTTTTTTTGTGTGAATCAGTTAAAATGGCGGCGGTTCCAGTAAATACTTCTAAGCAAACTGTCTAATTGTGGTAAAACTGTTAAAATACACAATGAGAGTTCCCAGAAATGATTAAGAACGTGTAATAAACATCTCAAGTACACGTAAATAGATTCTTGCTACATTTACTGTCGAATTCAATCACGGAGGTTTCCAGTGGAAAGCTGTGAAATGACGAAAATACTGGTAATGTTTACAAGTCCGGGTACTTCTGGTGGCGTTTTCACGGGACTGTGCTTTCAAATATTAAGAGTTCATGTTTACAGAGCTCAGAATTGGTGTCTAAAGCCTTTGAATCACGAGAATATTTTTTGTGTTTACAATTTAGGAGGATTGGCTTTGGCGTTTTTTTTGTGTGAATCAGTTAAAATGGTGGCGGTTCCAGTAAACAGTTCTAAGCAAACTGTCTAATTGTGGTAAAACTGTTAAAATACACAATGAGAGTTCCCAGAAATGATTAAGAACGTGTAATAAACATCTCAAGTACACGTAAATAGATTCTTACTACATTTACTGTCGAATTCAACACGGAGGTTTCCAGTGGAAAGCTGTGAAATGACGAAAATACTGGTAATGTTTACAAGTCCGGGTACTTCTGGTGGCATTTTCACGGGACTGTGCTTTCAATTATTACGAGTTCATGTTTACAGAGCTCAGAATTGGTGTCTAAAGCCTTTGAATCACGAGAATAGTTTTTGTGTTTACAATTTAGGAGGATTGGCTTTGGCGTTTTTTTTTGTGTGAATCAGTTAAAATGGTGGCGGTTCCAGTAAATACTTCTAAGCAAACTGTCTAATTGTGGTAAAACTGTTAAAATACACAATGAGAGTTCCCAGAAATGATTAAGAACGTGTAATAAACATCTCAAGTACACGTAAATAGATTCTTGCTACATTTACTGTCGAATTCAATCACGGAGGTTTCCAGTGGAAAGCTGTGAAATGACGAAAATACTGGTAATGTTTACAAGTCCGGGTACTTCTGGTGGCGTTTTCACGGGACTGTGCTTTCAAATATTAAGAGTTCATGTTTACAGAGCTCAGAATTGGTGTCTAAAGCCTTTGAATCACGATAATAGTTTTTGTGTTTACAATTTAGGAGGATTGGCTTTGGCGTTTTTTTTTGTGTGAATCAGTTAAAATGGTGGCGGTTCCAGTAAACAGTTCTAAGCAAACTGTCTAATTGTGGTAAAACTGTTAAAATACACAATGATAGTTCCCAGAAATGATTAAGAACGTGTAATAAACATCTCAAGTACACGTAAATAGATTCTTACTACATTTACTGTCGAATTCAACACGGAGGTTTCCAGTGGAAAGCTGTGAAATGACGAAAATACTGGTAATGTTTACAAGTACGGGTACTTCTGGTGGCGTTTTCACCGGACTGTGCTTTCAAATATTAAGAGTTCATGTTTACAGAGCTAAGAATTGGTGTCTAAAGCCTTTGAATCACGAGAATAGTTTTTGTGTTTACAATTTAGGAGGATTGGCTTTGGCGTTTTTTTTGTGTGAATCAGTCAAAATGGTGGTGGTTCCAGTAAATACTTCTAAGCAAACTGTCTAATTGTGGTAAAACTGTTAAAATACACAATGAGAGTTCCCAGAAATGATTAAGAACGTGTAATAAACATCTCAAGAACACGTAAATAGATTCTTGCTACATTTACTGTCGAATTCAATCACGGAGGTTTCCAGTGGAAACCTTTGAAATGACGAAAATACTGGTAATGTTTACAAGTCCGGGTACTTCGGGTGGCGTTTTCACGGGACTGTGCTTTCAATTATTACGAGTTCATGTTTACAGAGCTCAGAATTGGTGTCTAAAGCCTTTGAATCACGAGAATAGTTTTTGTGTTTATAATTTAGGAGGATTGGCTTTGGCGTTTTTTTTGTGTGAATCAGTTAAAATGGTGGCGGTTCCAGTAAATACTTCTAAGCAAACTGTCTAATTGTGGTAAAACTGTTAAAATACACAATGAGAGTTCCCAGAAATGATTAAGAACGTGTAATAAACATCTCAAGTACACGTAAATAGATTCTTACTACATTTACTGTCGAATTCAATCACGGAGGTTTCCAGTGGAAAGCTGTGAAATGACGAAAATACTGGTAATGTTTACAAGTCCGGGTACTTCTGGTGGCGTTTTCACGGGACTGTGCTTTCAAATATTAAGAGTTCATGTTTACAGAGCTCAGAATTGGTGTCTAAAGCCTTTGAATCACGAGAATATTTTTTGTGTTTACAATTTAGGAGGATTGGCTTTGGCGTTTTTTTTGTGTGTGAATCAGTTAAAATGGTGGCGGTTCCAGTAAACAGTTCTAAGCAAACTGTCTAATTGTGGTAAAACTGTTAAAATACACAATGAGAGTTCCCAGAAATGATTAAGAACGTGTAATAAACATCTCAAGTACACGTAAAGAGATTCTTACTACATTTACTGTCGAATTCAACACGGAGGTTTCCAGTGGAAAGCTGTGAAATGACGAAAATACTGGTAATGTTTACAAGTCCGGGTACTTCTGGTGGCGTTTTCACGGGACTGTGCTTTCAATTATTACGAGTTCATGTTTACAGAGCTCAGAATTGGTGTCTAAAGCCTTTGAATCACGAGAATAGTTTTTGTGTTTACAATTTAGGAGGATTGGCTTTGGCGTTTTTTTTGTGTGAATCAGTCAAAATGGTGGTGGTTCCAGTAAATACTTCTAAGCAAACTGTCTAATTGTGGTAAAACTGTTAAAATACACAATGAGAGTTCCCAGAAATGATTAAGAACGTGTAATAAACATCTCAAGAACACGTAAATAGATTCTTGCTACATTTACTGTCGAATTCAATCACGGAGGTTTCCAGTGGAAACCTTTGAAATGACGAAAATACTGGTAATGTTTACAAGTCCGGGTACTTCGGGTGGCGTTTTCACGGGACTGTGCTTTCAATTATTACGAGTTCATGTTTACAGAGCTCAGAATTGGTGTCTAAAGCCTTTGAATCACGAGAATAGTTTTTGTGTTTATAATTTAGGAGGATTGGCTTTGGCGTTTTTTTTGTGTGAATCAGTTAAAATGGTGGCGGTTCCAGTAAATACTTCTAAGCAAACTGTCTAATTGTGGTAAAACTGTTAAAATACACAATGAGAGTTCCCAGAAATGATTAAGAACGTGTAATAAACATCTCAAGTACACGTAAATAGATTCTTACTACATTTACTGTCGAATTCAACACGGAGGTTTCCAGTGGAAAGCTGTGAAATGACGAAAATACTGGTAATGTTTACAAGTACGGGTACTTCTGGTGGCGTTTTCACGGGACTGTGCTTTCAAATATTAAGAGTTCATGTTTACAGAGCTCAGAATTGGTGTCTAAAGCCTTTGAATGACGAGAATAGTGTTTTTGTTTACAATTTAGGAGGATTGGCTTTGGCGTTTTTTTTTGTGTGAATCAGTTAAAATGGTGGCGGTTCCAGTAAATACTTCTAAGCAAACTGTCTAATTGTGGTAAAACTGTTAAAATACACAATGAGAGTTCCCAGAAATGATTAAGAACGTGTAATAAACATCTCAAGTACACGTAAATAGATTCTTGCTACATTTACTGTCGAATTCAATCACGGAGGTTTCCAGTGGAAAGCTGTGAAATGACGAAAATACTGGTAATGTTTACAAGTCCGGGTACTTCTGGTGGCGTTTTCACGGGACTGTGCTTTCAAATATTAAGAGTTCATGTTTACAGAGCTCAGAATTGGTGTCTAAAGCCTTTGAATCACGAGAATATTTTTTGTGTTTACAATTTAGGAGGATTGGCTTTGGCGTTTTTTTTTGTGTGAATCAGTTAAAATGGTGGCGGTTCCAGTAAACAGTTCTAAGCAAACTGTCTAATTGTGGTAAAACTGTTAAAATACACAATGAGAGTTCCCAGAAATGATTAAGAACGTGTAATAAACATCTCAAGTACATGTAAATAGATTCTTACTACATTTACTGTCGAATTCAACACGGAGGTTTCCAGTGGAAAGCTGTGAAATGACGAAAATACTGGTAATGTTTACAAGTACGGGTACTTCTGGTGGCGTTTTCACGGGACTGTGCTTTCAAATATTAAGAGTTCATGTTTACAGAGCTAAGAATTGGTGTCTAAAGCCTTTGAATCACGAGAATAGTTTTTGTGTTTACAATTTAGGAGGATTGGCTTTGGCGTTTTTTTTTTGTGTGAATCAGTTAAAATGGTGGCGGTTCCAGTAAATACTTCTAAGCAAACTGTCTAATTGTGGTAAAACTGTTAAAATACACAATGAGAGTTCCCAGAAATGATTAAGAACGTGTAATAAACATCTCAAGTACACGTAAATAGATTCTTACTACATTTACTGTCGAATTCAATCACGGAGCTTTCCAGTGGAAAGGTGTGAAATGACGAAAATACTGGTAATGTTTACAAGTCCGGGTACTTCTGGTGGCGTTTTCACGGGACTGTGCTTTCAAATATTAAGAGTTCATGTTTACAGAGCTCAGAATTGGTGTCTAAAGCCTTTGAATCACGAGAATAGTTTTTGTGTTTACAATTTAGGAGGATTGGCTTTGGCGTTTTTTTTGTGTGAATCAGTTAAAATGGTGGCGGTTCCAGTAAATACTTCTAAGCAAACTGTCTAATTGTGGTAAAACTGTTAAAATACACAATGAGAGTTCCCAGAAATGATTAAGAACGTGTAATAAACCCCTCAAGTACACGTAAATAGATTCTTACTACATTTACTGTCGAATTCAATCACGGAGGTTTCCAGTGGAAAGCTGTGAAATGACGAAAATACTGGTAATGTTTACAAGTCCGGGTACTTCGGGTGGCGTTTTCACGGGACTGTGCTTTCAATTATTACGAGTTCATGTTTACAGAGCTCAGAATTGGTGTCTAAAGCCTTTGAATCACGAGAATAGTTTGTGTGTTTACAATTTAGGAGGATTGGCTTTGGCGTTTTTTTTGTGTGAATCAGTTAAAATGGTGGCGGTTCCAGTAAATACTTCTAAGCAAACTGTCTAATTGTGGTAAAACTGTTAAAATACACAATGAGAGTTCCCAGAAATGATTAAGAACGTGTAATAAACATCTCAAGTACACGTAAATAGATTCTTACTACATTTACTGTCAAATTCAATCACGGAGGTTTCCAGTGGAAAGCTGTGAAATGACGAAAATACTGGTAATGTTTACAAGTACGGGTACTTCTGGTGGCGTTTTCACTGGACTGTGCTTTCAAATATTAAGAGTTCATGTTTACAGAGCTCAGAATTGGTGTCTAAAGCCTTGGAATGACGAGAATAGTTTTTATGTTTACAATTTAGGAGGATTGGCTTTGGCGTTTTTTTTGTGTGAATCAGTTAAAATGGCGGCGGTTCCAGTAAATACTTCTAAGCAAACTGTCTAATTGTGGTAAAACTGTTAAAATACACAATGAGAGTTCCCAGAAATGATTAAGAACGTGTAATAAACATCTCAAGTACACGTAAATAGATTCTTGCTACATTTACTGTCGAATTCAATCACGGAGGTTTCCAGTGGAAAGCTGTGAAATGACGAAAATACTGGTAATGTTTACAAGTCCGGGTACTTCTGGTGGCGATTTCACGGGACTGTGCTTTCAAATATTAAGAGTTCATGTTTACAGAGCTCAGAATTGGTGTCTAAAGCCTTTGAATCACGAGAATAGTTTTTGTGTTTACAATTTAGGAGGATTGGCTTTGGCGTTTTTTTTTGTGTGAATCAGTTAAAATGGTGGCGGTTCCAGTAAACAGTTCTAAGCAAACTGTCTAATTGTGGTAAAACTGTTAAAATACACAATGATAGTTCCCAGAAATGATTAAGAACGTGTAATAAACATCTCAAGTACACGTAAATAGATTCTTACTACATTTACTGTCGAATTCAACACGGAGGTTTCCAGTGGAAAGCTGTGAAATGACGAAAATACTGGTAATGTTTACAAGTACGGGTACTTCTGGTGGCGTTTTCACCTGACTGTGCTTTCAAATATTAAGAGTTCATGTTTACAGAGCTAAGAATTGGTGTCTAAAGCCTTTGAATCACGAGAATAGTTTTTGTGTTTACAATTTAGGAGGATTGGCTTTGGCGTTTTTTTTGTGTGAATCAGTCAAAATGGTGGTGGTTCCAGTAAATACTTCTAAGCAAACTGTCTAATTGTGGTAAAACTGTTAAAATACACAATGAGAGTTCCCAGAAATGATTAAGAACGTGTAATAAACATCTCAAGAACACGTAAATAGATTCTTGCTACATTTACTGTCGAATTCAATCACGGAGGTTTCCAGTGGAAACCTTTGAAATGACGAAAATACTGGTAATGTTTACAAGTCCGGGTACTTCGGGTGGCGTTTTCACGGGACTGTGCTTTCAATTATTACGAGTTCATGTTTACAGAGCTCAGAATTGGTGTCTAAAGCCTTTGAATCACGAGAATAGTTTTTGTGTTTATAATTTAGGAGGATTGGCTTTGGCGTTTTTTTTGTGTGAATCAGTTAAAATGGTGGCGGTTCCAGTAAATACTTCTAAGCAAACTGTCTAATTGTGGTAAAACTGTTAAAATACACAATGAGAGTTCCCAGAAATGATTAAGAACGTGTAATAAACATCTCAAGTACACGTAAATAGATTCTTACTACATTTACTGTCGAATTCAATCACGGATGTTTCCAGTGGAAAGCTGTGAAATGACGAAAATACTGGTAATGTTTACAAGTCCGGGTACTTCTGGTGGCGTTTTCACGGGACTGTGCTTTCAAATATTAAGAGTTCATGTTTACAGAGCTCAGAATTGGTGTCTAAAGCCTTTGAATCACGAGAATAGTTTTTGTGTTTACAATTTAGGAGGATTGGCTTTGGCGTTTTTTTTGTGTGAATCAGTTAAAATGGCGGCGGTTCCAGTAAATACTTCTAAGCAAACTGTCTAATTGTGGTAAAACTGTTAAAATACACAATGAGAGTTCCCAGAAATGATTAAGAACGTGTAATAAACATCTCAAGTACACGTAAATAGATTCTTGCTACATTTACTGTCGAATTCAATCACGGAGGTTTCCAGTGGAAAGCTGTGAAATGACGAAAATACTGGTAATGTTTACAAGTCCGGGTACTTCTGGTGGCGTTTTCACGGGACTGTGCTTTCAAATATTAAGAGTTCATGTTTACAGAGCTCAGAATTGGTGTCTAAAGCCTTTGAATCACGAGAATATTTTTTGTGTTTACAATTTAGGAGGATTGGCTTTGGCGTTTTTTTGTGTGTGAATCAGTTAAAATGGTGGCGGTTCCAGTAAACAGTTCTAAGCAAACTGTCTAATTGTGGTAAAACTGTTAAAATACACAATGAGAGTTCCCAGAAATGATTAAGAACGTGTAATAAACATCTCAAGTACATGTAAATAGATTCTTACTACATTTTCTGTCGAATTCAACACGGAGGTTTCCAGTGGAAAGCTGTGAAATGACGAAAATACTGGTAATGTTTACAAGTACGGGTACTTCTGGTGGCGTTTTCACGGGACTGTGCTTTCAAATATTAAGAGTTCATGTTTACAGAGCTAAGAATTGGTGTCTAAAGCCTTTGAATCACGAGAATAGTTTTTGTGTTTACAATTTAGGAGGATTGGCTTTGGCGTTTTTTTTGTGTGAATCAGTTAAAATGGTGGCGGTTCCAGTAAATACTTCTAAGCAAACTGTCTAATTGTGGTAAAACTGTTAAAATACACAATGAGAGTTCCCAGAAATGATTAAGAACGTGTAATAAACATCTCAAGTACACGTAAATAGATTCTTACTACATTTACTGTCGAATTCAATCACGGAGGTTTCCAGTGGAAAGGTGTGAAATGACGAAAATACTGGTAATCTTTACAAGTCCGGGTACTTCTGGTGGCGTTTTCACGGGACTGTGCTTTCAATTATTACGAGTTCATGTTTACAGAGCTCAGAATTGGTGTCTAAAGCCTTTGAATCACGAGAATAGTTTTTGTGTTTACAATTTAGGAGGATTGGCTTTGGCGTTTTTTTTGTGTGAATCAGTTAAAATGGTGGCGGTTCCAGTAAATACTTCTAAGCAAACTGTCTAATTGTGGTAAAACTGTTAAAATACACAATGAGAGTTCCCAGAAATGATTAAGAACGTGTAATAAACATCTCAAGTACACGTAAATAGATTCTTACTACATTTACTGTCAAATTCAATCACGGAGGTTTCCAGTGGAAAGCTGTGAAATGACGAAAATACTGGTAATGTTTACAAGTACGGGTACTTCTGGTGGCGTTTTCACTGGACTGTGCTTTCAAATATTAAGAGTTCATGTTTACAGAGCTCAGAATTGGTGTCTAAAGCCTTGGAATGACGAGAATAGTTTTTATGTTTACAATTTAGGAGGATTGGCTTTGGCGTTTTTTTTTGTGTGAATCAGTTAAAATGGTGGCGGTTCCAGTAAACAGTTCTAAGCAAACTGTCTAATTGTGGTAAAACTGTTAAAATACACAATGATAGTTCCCAGAAATGATTAAGAACGTGTAATAAACATCTCAAGTACACGTAAATAGATTCTTACTACATTTACTGTCGAATTCAACACGGAGGTTTCCAGTGGAAAGCTGTGAAATGACGAAAATACTGGTAATGTTTACAAGTACGGGTACTTCTGGTGGCGTTTTCACCGGACTGTGCTTTCAAATATTAAGAGTTCATGTTTACAGAGCTAAGAATTGGTGTCTAAAGCCTTTGAATCACGAGAATAGTTTTTGTGTTTACAATTTAGGAGGATTGGCTTTGGCGGTTTTTTTTGTGTGAATCAGTCAAAATGGTGGTGGTTCCAGTAAATACTTCTAAGCAAACTGTCTAATTGTGGTAAAACTGTTAAAATACACAATGAGAGTTCCCAGAAATGATTAAGAACGTGTAATAAACATCTCAAGAACACGTAAATAGATTCTTGCTACATTTACTGTCGAATTCAATCACGGAGGTTTCCAGTGGAAACCTTTGAAATGACGAAAATACTGGTAATGTTTACAAGTCCGGGTACTTCGGGTGGCGTTTTCACGGGACTGTGCTTTCAATTATTACGAGTTCATGTTTACAGAGCTCAGAATTGGTGTCTAAAGCCTTTGAATCACGAGAATAGTTTTTGTGTTTATAATTTAGGAGGATTGGCTTTGGCGTTTTTTTTGTGTGAATCAGTTAAAATGGTGGCGGTTCCAGTAAATACTTCTAAGCAAACTGTCTAATTGTGGTAAAACTGTTAAAATACACAATGAGAGTTCCCAGAAATGATTAAGAACGTGTAATAAACATCTCAAGTACACGTAAATAGATTCTTACTACATTTACTGTCGAATTCAATCACGGATGTATCCAGTGGAAAGCTGTGAAATGACGAAAATACTGGTAATGTTTACAAGTCCGGGTACTTCTGGTGGCGTTTTCACGGGACTGTGCTTTCAAATATTAAGAGTTCATGTTTACAGAGCTCAGAATTGGTGTCTAAAGCCTTTGAATCACGAGAATAGTTTTTGTGTTTACAATTTAGGAGGATTGGCTTTGGCGTTTTTTTTGTGTGAATCAGTTAAAATGGCGGCGGTTCCAGTAAATACTTCTAAGCAAACTGTCTAATTGTGGTAAAACTGTTAAAATACACAATGAGAGTTCCCAGAAATGATTAAGAACGTGTAATAAACATCTCAAGTACACGTAAATAGATTCTTGCTACATTTACTGTCGAATTCAATCACGGAGGTTTCCAGTGGAAAGCTGTGAAATGACGAAAATACTGGTAATGTTTACAAGTCCGGGTACTTCTGGTGGCGTTTTCACGGGACTGTGCTTTCAAATATTAAGAGTTCATGTTTACAGAGCTCAGAATTGGTGTCTAAAGCCTTTGAATCACGAGAATATTTTTTGTGTTTACAATTTAGGAGGATTGGCTTTGGCGTTTTTTTGTGTGTGAATCAGTTAAAATGGTGGCGGTTCCAGTAAACAGTTCTAAGCAAACTGTCTAATTGTGGTAAAACTGTTAAAATACACAATGAGAGTTCCCAGAAATGATTAAGAACGTGTAATAAACATCTCAAGTACATGTAAATAGATTCTTACTACATTTACTGTCGAATTCAACACGGAGGTTTCCAGTGGAAAGCTGTGAAATGACGAAAATACTGGTAATGTTTACAAGTACGGGTACTTCTGGTGGCGTTTTCACGGGACTGTGCTTTCAAATATTAAGAGTTCATGTTTACAGAGCTAAGAATTGGTGTCTAAAGCCTTTGAATCACGAGAATAGTTTTTGTGTTTACAATTTAGGAGGATTGGCTTTGGCGTTTTTTTTGTGTGAATCAGTTAAAATGGTGGCGGTTCCAGTAAATACTTCTAAGCAAACTGTCTAATTGTGGTAAAACTGTTAAAATACACAATGAGAGTTCCCAGAAATGATTAAGAACGTGTAATAAACATCTCAAGTACACGTAAATAGATTCTTACTACATTTACTGTCGAATTCAATCACGGAGGTTTCCAGTGGAAAGGTGTGAAATGACGAAAATACTGGTAATCTTTACAAGTCCGGGTACTTCTGGTGGCGTTTTCACGGGACTGTGCTTTCAATTATTACGAGTTCATGTTTACAGAGCTCAGAATTGGTGTCTAAAGCCTTTGAATCACGAGAATAGTTTTTGTGTTTACAATTTAGGAGGATTGGCTTTGGCGTTTTTTTTGTGTGAATCAGTTAAAATGGTGGCGGTTCCAGTAAATACTTCTAAGCAAACTGTCTAATTGTGGTAAAACTGTTAAAATACACAATGAGAGTTCCCAGAAATGATTAAGAACGTGTAATAAACATCTCAAGTACACGTAAATAGATTCTTACTACATTTACTGTCAAATTCAATCACGGAGGTTTCCAGTGGAAAGCTGTGAAATGACGAAAATACTGGTAATGTTTACAAGTACGGGTACTTCTGGTGGCGTTTTCACTGGACTGTGCTTTCAAATATTAAGAGTTCATGTTTACAGAGCTCAGAATTGGTGTCTAAAGCCTTGGAATGACGAGAATAGTTTTTATGTTTACAATTTAGGAGGATTGGCTTTGGCGTTTTTTTTTGTGTGAATCAGTTAAAATGGTGGCGGTTCCAGTAAACAGTTCTAAGCAAACTGTCTAATTGTGGTAAAACTGTTAAAATACACAATGAGAGTTCCCAGAAATGATTAAGAACGTGTAATAAACATCTCAAGTACACGTAAATAGATTCTTACTACATTTACTGTCGAATTCAACACGGAGGTTTCCAGTGGAAAGCTGTGAAATGACGAAAATACTGGTAATGTTTACAAGTACGGGTACTTCTGGTGGCGTTTTCACCGGACTGTGCTTTCAAATATTAAGAGTTCATGTTTACAGAGCTAAGAATTGGTGTCTAAAGCCTTTGAATCACGAGAATAGTTTTTGTGTTTACAATTTAGGAGGATTGGCTTTGGCGTTTTTTTTGTGTGAATCAGTCAAAATGGTGGTGGTTCCAGTAAATACTTCTAAGCAAACTGTCTAATTGTGGTAAAACTGTTAAAATACACAATGAGAGTTCCCAGAAATGATTAAGAACGTGTAATAAACATCTCAAGAACACGTAAATAGATTCTTGCTACATTTACTGTCGAATTCAATCACGGAGGTTTCCAGTGGAAACCTTTGAAATGACGAAAATACTGGTAATGTTTACAAGTCCGGGTACTTCGGGTGGCGTTTTCACGGGACTGTGCTTTCAATTATTACGAGTTCATGTTTACAGAGCTCAGAATTGGTGTCTAAAGCCTTTGAATCACGAGAATAGTTTTTGTGTTTATAATTTAGGAGGATTGGCTTTGGCGTTTTTTTTGTGTGAATCAGTTAAAATGGTGGCGGTTCCAGTAAATACTTCTAAGCAAACTGTCTAATTGTGGTAAAACTGTTAAAATACACAATGAGAGTTCCCAGAAATGATTAAGAACGTGTAATAAACATCTCAAGTACACGTAAATAGATTCTTACTACATTTACTGTCGAATTCAATCACGGAGGTTTCCAGTGGAAAGCTGTGAAATGACGAAAATACTGGTAATGTTTACAAGTCCGGGTACTTCTGGTGGCGTTTTCACGGGACTGTGCTTTCAAATATTAAGAGTTCATGTTTACAAAGCTCAGAATTGGTGTCTAAAGCCTTTGAATCACGAGAATATTTTTTGTGTTTACAATTTAGGAGGATTGGCTTTGGCGTTTTTTTTTTTGTGTGAATCAGTTAAAATGGTGGCGGTTCCAGTAAACAGTTCTAAGCAAACTGTCTAATTGTGGTAAAACTGTTAAAATACACAATGAGAGTTCCCAGAAATGATTAAGAACGTGTAATAAACATCTCAAGTACACGTAAATAGATTCTTACTACATTTACTGTCGAATTCAACACGGAGGTTTCCAGTGGAAAGCTGTGAAATGACGAAAATACTGGTAATGTTTACAAGTCCGGGTACTTCTGGTGGCGTTTTCACGGGACTGTGCTTTCAAATATTAAGAGTTCATGTTTACAGAGCTCAGAATTGGTGTCTAAAGCCTTTGAATGACGAGAATAGTGTTTTTGTTTACAATTTATGAGGATTGGCTTTGGCGTTTTTTTTTGTGTGAATCAGTTAAAATGGTGGCGGTTCCAGTAAATACTTCTAAGCAAACTGTCTAATTGTGGTAAAACTGTTAAAATACACAATGAGAGTTCCCAGAAATGATTAAGAACGTGTAATAAACATCTCAAGTACACGTAAATAGATTCTTACTACATTTACTGTCGAATTCAATCACGGAGGTTTCCAGTGGAAAGGTGTGAAATGACGAAAATACTGGTAATGTTTACAAGTCCGGGTACTTCTGGTGGCGCTTTCACGGGACTGTGCTTTCAATTATTACGAGTTCATGTTTACAGAGCTCAGAATTGGTGTCTAAAGCCTTTGAATCACGAGAATAGTTTTTGTGTTTACAATTTAGGAGGATTGGCTTTGGCGTTTTTTTTGTGTGAATCAGTCAAAATGGTGGTGGTTCCAGTAAACACTTCTAAGCAAACTGTCTAAGTGTGGTAAAACTGTTAAAATACACAATGAGAGTTCCCAGAAATGATTAAGAACGTGTAATAAACATCTCAAGAACACGTAAATAGATTCTTGCTACATTTACTGTCGAATTCAATCACGGAGGTTTCCAGTGGAAACCTTTGAAATGACGAAAATACTGGTAATGTTTACAAGTCCGGGTACTTCGGGTGGCGTTTTCACGGGACTGTGCTTTCAATTATTACGAGTTCATGTTTACAGAGCTCAGAATTGGTGTCTAAAGCCTTTGAATCACGAGAATAGTTTTTGTGTTTATAATTTAGGAGGATTGGCTTTGGCGTTTTTTTTGTGTGAATCAGTTAAAATGGTGGCGGTTCCAGTAAATACTTCTAAGCAAACTGTCTAATTGTGGTAAAACTGTTAAAATACACAATGAGAGTTCCCAGAAATGATTAAGAACGTGTAATAAACATCTCAAGTACACGTAAATAGATTCTTACTACATTTACTGTCGAATTTAATCACGGAGGTTTCCAGTGGAAAGCTGTGAAATGACGAAAATACTGGTAATGTTTACAAGTCCGGGTACTTCTGGTGGCGCTTTCACGGGACTGTGCTTTCAATTATTACGAGTTCATGTTTACAGAGCTCAGAATTGGTGTCTAAAGCCTTTGAATCACGAGAATAGTTTTTGTGTTTACAATTTAGGAGGATTGGCTTTGGCGTTTTTTTTGTGTGAATCAGTTAAAATGGTGGCGGTTCCAGTAAATACTTCTAAGCAAACTGTCTAATTGTGATAAAACTGTTAAAATACACAATGAGAGTTCCCAGAAATGATTAAGAACGTGTAATAAACATCTCAAGTACACGTAAATAGATTCTTACTACATTTACTGTCAAATTCAATCACGGAGGTTTCCAGTGGAAAGCTGTGAAATGACGAAAATACTGGTAATGTTTACAAGTACGGGTACTTCTGGTGGCGTTTTCACTGGACTGTGCTTTCAAATATTAAGAGTTCATGTTTACAGAGCTCAGAATTGGTGTCTAAAGCCTTTGAATCACGAGAATAGTTTTTGTGTTTACAATTTAGGAGGATTGGCTTTGGCGTTTTTTTTGTGTGAATCAGTCAAAATGGTGGTGGTTCCAGTAAATACTTCTAAGCAAACTGTCTAATTGTGGTAAAACTGTTAAAATACACAATGAGAGTTCCCAGAAATGATTAAGAACGTGTAATAAACATCTCAAGAACACGTAAATAGATTCTTGCTACATTTACTGTCGAATTCAATCACGGAGGTTTCCAGTGGAAACCTTTGAAATGACGAAAATACTGGTAATGTTTACAAGTCCGGGTACTTCGGGTGGCGTTTTCACGGGACTGTGCTTTCAATTATTACGAGTTCATGTTTACAGAGCTCAGAATTGGTGTCTAAAGCCTTTGAATCACGAGAATAGTTTTTGTGTTTATAATTTAGGAGGATTGGCTTTGGCGTTTTTTTTGTGTGAATCAGTTAAAATGGTGGCGGTTCCAATAAATACTTCTAAGCAAACTGTCTAATTGTGGTAAAACTGTTAAAATACACAATGAGAGTTCCCAGAAATGATTAAGAACGTGTAATAAACATCTCAAGTACACGTCAATAGATTCTTACTACATTTACTGTCGAATTCAATCACGGAGGTTTCCAGTGGAAAGCTGTGAAATGACGAAAATACTGGTAATGTTTACAAGTCCGGGTACTTCTGGTGGCGTTTTCACGGGACTGTGCTTTCAAATATTAAGAGTTCATGTTTACAGAGCTCAGAATTGGTGTCTAAAGCCTTTGAATCACGAGAATATTTTTTGTGTTTACAATTTAGGAGGATTGCCTTTGGCGTTTTTTTTTTGTGTGAATCAGTTAAAATGGTGGCGGTTCCAGTAAACAGTTCTAAGCAAACTGTCTAATTGTGGTAAAACTGTTAAAATACACAATGAGAGTTCCCAGAAATGATTAAGAACGTGTAATAAACATCTCAAGTACACGTAAATAGATTCTTACTACATTTACTGTCGAATTCAACACGGAGGTTTCCAGTGGAAAGCTGTGAAATGACGAAAATACTGGTAATGTTTACAAGTCCGGGTACTTCTGGTGGCGTTTTCACGGGACTGTGCTTTCAATTATTACGAGTTCATGTTTACAGAGCTCAGAATTGGTGTCTAAAGCCTTTGAATCACGAGAATATTTTTTGTGTTTACAATTTAGGAGGATTGGCTTTGGCGTTTTTTTGTGTGTGAATCAGTTAAAATGGTGGCGGTTCCAGTAAACAGTTCTAAGCAAACTGTCTAATTGTGGTAAAACTGTTAAAATACACAATGAGAGTTCCCAGAAATGATTAAGAACGTGTAATAAACATCTCAAGTACACGTAAATAGATTCTTACTACATTTACTGTCGAATTCAATCACGGAGGTTTCCAGTGGAAAGGTGTGAAATGACGAAAATACTGGTAATGTTTACAAGTCCGGGTACTTCTGGTGGCGTTTTCACGGGACTGTGCTTTCAATTATTACGAGTTCATGTTTACAGAGCTCAGAATTGGTGTCTAAAGCCTTTGAATCACGAGAATAGTTTTTGTGTTTACAATTTAGGAGGATTGGCTTTGGCGTTTTTTTTTGTGTGAATCAGTTAAAATGGTGGCGGTTCCAGTAAATACTTCTAAGCAAACTGTCTAATTGTGGTAAAACTGTTAAAATACACAATGAGAGTTCCCAGAAATGATTAAGAACGTGTAATAAACATCTCAAGTACACGTAAATAGATTCTTACTACATTTACTGTCAAATTCAATCACGGAGGTTTCCAGTGGAAAGCTGTGAAATGACGAAAATACTGGTAATGTTTACAAGTACGGGTACTTCTGGTGGCGTTTTCACTGGACTGTGCTTTCAAATATTAAGAGTTCATGTTTACAGAGCTCAGAATTGGTGTCTAAAGCCTTGGAATGACGAGAATAGTTTTTATGTTTACAATTTAGGAGGATTGGCTTTGGCGTTTTTTTGTGTGTGAATCAGTTAAAATGGTGGCGGTTCCAGTAAACAGTTCTAAGCAAACTGTCTAATTGTGGTAAAACTGTTAAAATACACAATGATAGTTCCCAGAAATGATTAAGAACGTGTAATAAACATCTCAAGTACACGTAAATAGATTCTTACTACATTTACTGTCGAATTCAACACGGAGGTTTCCAGTGGAAAGCTGTGAAATGACGAAAATACTGGTAATGTTTACAAGTACGGGTACTTCTGGTGGCGTTTTCACCGGACTGTGCTTTCAAATATTAAGAGTTCATGTTTACAGAGCTAAGAATTGGTGTCTAAAGCCTTTGAATCACGAGAATAGTTTTTGTGTTTACAATTTAGGAGGATTGGCTTTGGCGGTTTTTTTTGTGTGAATCAGTCAAAATGGTGGTGGTTCCAGTAAATACTTCTAAGCAAACTGTCTAATTGTGGTAAAACTGTTAAAATACACAATGAGAGTTCCCAGAAATGATTAAGAACGTGTAATAAACATCTCAAGAACACGTAAATAGATTCTTGCTACATTTCCTGTCGAATTCAATCACGGAGGTTTCCAGTGGAAACCTTTGAAATGACGAAAATACTGGTAATGTTTACAAGTCCGGGTACTTCGGGTGGCGTTTTCACGGGACTGTGCTTTCAATTATTACGAGTTCATGTTTACAAAGCTCAGAATTGGTGTCTAAAGCCTTTGAATCACGAGAATAGTTTTTGTGTTTATAATTTAGGAGGATTGGCTTTGGCGTTTTTTTTGTGTGAATCAGTTAAAATGGTGGCGGTTCCAGTAAATACTTCTAAGCAAACTGTCTAATTGTGGTAAAACTGTTAAAATACACAATGAGAGTTCCCAGAAATGATTAAGAACGTGTAATAAACATCTCAAGTACACGTCAATAGATTCTTACTACATTTACTGTCGAATTCAATCACGGAGGTTTCCAGTGGAAAGCTGTGAAATGACGAAAATACTGGTAATGTTTACAAGTCCGGGTACTTCTGGTGGCGTTTTCACGGGACTGTGCTTTCAAATATTAAGAGTTCATGTTTACAGAGCTCAGAATTGGTGTCTAAAGCCTTTGAATCACGAGAATATTTTTTGTGTTTACAATTTAGGAGGATTGGCTTTGGCGTTTTTTTTTTGTGTGAATCAGTTAAAATGGTGGCGGTTCCAGTAAACAGTTCTAAGCAAACTGTCTAATTGTGGTAAAACTGTTAAAATACACAATGAGAGTTCCCAGAAATGATTAAGAACGTGTAATAAACATCTCAAGTACACGTAAATAGATTCTTACTACATTTACTGTCGAATTCAACACGGAGGTTTCCAGTGGAAAGCTGTGAAATGACGAAAATACTGGTAATGTTTACAAGTACGGGTACTTCTGGTGGCGTTTTCACGGGACTGTGCTTTCAAATATTAAGAGTTCATGTTTACAGAGCTCAGAATTGGTGTCTAAAGCCTTTGAATGACGAGAATAGTGTTTTTGTTTACAATTTAGGAGGATTGGCTTTGGCGTTTTTTTTTGTGTGAATCAGTTAAAATGGTGGCGGTTCCAGTAAATACTTCTAAGCAAACTGTCTAATTGTGGTAAAACTGTTAAAATACACAATGAGAGTTCCCAGAAATGATTAAGAACGTGTAATAAACATCTCAAGTACACGTAAATAGATTCTTACTACATTTACTGTCGAATTCAATCACGGAGGTTTCCAGTGGAAAGGTGTGAAATGACGAAAATACTGGTAATGTTTACAAGTCCGGGTACTTCTGGTGGCGCTTTCACGGGACTGTGCTTTCAATTATTACGATTTCATGTTTACAGAGCTCAGAATTGGTGTCTAAAGCCTTTGAATCACGAGAATAGTTTTTGTGTTTACAATTTAGTAGGATTGGCTTTGGCGTTTTTTTTGTGTGAATCAGTCAAAATGGTGGTGGTTCCAGTAAACACTTCTAAGCAAACTGTCTAATTGTGGTAAAACTGTTAAAATACACAATGAGAGTTCCCAGAAATGATTAAGAACGTGTAATAAACATCTCAAGAACACGTAAATAGATTCTTGCTACATTTACTGTCGAATTCAATCACGGAGGTTTCCAGTGGAAACCTTTGAAATGACGAAAATACTGGTAATGTTTACAAGTCCGGGTACTTCGGGTGGCGTTTTCACGGGACTGTGCTTTCAATTATTACGAGTTCATGTTTACAGAGCTCAGAATTGGTGTCTAAAGCCTTTGAATCACGAGAATAGTTTTTGTGTTTATAATTTAGGAGGATTGGCTTTGGCGTTTTTTTTGTGTGAATCAGTTAAAATGGTGGCGGTTCCAGTAAATACTTCTAAGCAAACTGTCTAATTGTGGTAAAACTGTTAAAATACACAATGAGAGTTCCCAGAAATGATTAAGAACGTGTAATAAACATCTCAAGTACACGTAAATAGATTCTTACTACATTTACTGTCGAATTCAATCACGGAGGTTTCCAGTGGAAAGCTGTGAAATGACGAAAATACTGGTAATGTTTACAAGTCCGGGTACTTCTGGTGGCGCTTTCACGGGACTGTGCTTTCAATTATTACGAGTTCATGTTTACAGAGCTCAGAATTGGTGTCTAAAGCCTTTGAATCACGAGAATAGTTTTTGTGTTTACAATTTAGGAGGATTGGCTTTGGCGTTTTTTTTGTGTGAATCAGTTAAAACGGTGGCGGTTCCAGTAAATACTTCTAAGCAAACTGTCTAATTGTGGTAAAACTGTTAAAATACACAATGAGAGTTCCCAGAAATGATTAAGAACGTGTAATAAACATCTCAAGTACACGTAAATAGATTCTTACTACATTTACTGTCGAATTCAATCACGGAGGTTTCCAGTGGAAAGCTGTGAAATGACGAAAATACTGGTAATGTTTACAAGTCCGGGTACTTCTGGTGGCGCTTTCACGGGACTGTGCTTTCAATTATTACGAGTTCATGTTTCAAGAGCTCAGAATTGGTGTCTAAAGCCTTTGAATCACGAGAATAGTTTTTGTGTTTACAATTTAGGAGGATTGGCTTTGGCGTTTTTTTTGTGTGAATCAGTTAAAATGGTGGCGGTTCCAGTAAATACTTCTAAGCAAACTGTCTAATTGTGGTAAAACTGTTAAAATACACAATGAGAGTTCCCAGAAATGATTAAGAACGTGTAATAAACATCTCAAGTACACGTAAATAGATTCTTACTACATTTACTGTCAAATTCAATCACGGAGGTTTCCAGTGGAAAGCTGTGAAATGACGAAATAACTGGTAATGTTTACAAGTACGGGTACTTCTGGTGGCGTTTTCACTGGACTGTGCTTTCAAATATTAAGAGTTCATGTTTACAGAGCTCAGAATTGGTGTCTAAAGCCTTGGAATGACGAGAATAGTTTTTATGTTTACAATTTAGGAGGATTGGCTTTGGCGTTTTTTTTGTGTGAATCAGTTAAAATGGCGGCGGTTCCAGTAAATACTTCTAAGCAAACTGTCTAATTGTGGTAAAACTGTTAAAATACACAATGAGAGTTCCCAGAAATGATTAAGAACGTGTAATAAACATCACAAGTACACGTAAATAGATTCTTGCTACATTTACTGTCGAATTCAATCACGGAGGTTTCCAGTGGAAAGCTGTGAAATGACGAAAATACTGGTAATGTTTACAAGTCCGGGTACTTCTGGTGGCGTTTTCACGGGACTGTGCTTTCAAATATTAAGAGTTCATGTTTACAGAGCTCAGAATTGGTGTCTAAAGCCTTTGAATCACGAGAATAGTTTTTGTGTTTACAATTTAGGAGGATTGGCTTTGGCGTTTTTTTTTGTGTGAATCAGTTAAAATGGTGGCGGTTCCAGTAAACAGTTCTAAGCAAACTGTCTAATTGTGGTAAAACTGTTAAAATACACAATGATAGTTCCCAGAAATGATTAAGAACGTGTAATAAACATCTCAAGTACACGTAAATAGATTCTTACTACATTTACTGTCGAATTCAACACGGAGGTTTCCAGTGGAAAGCTGTGAAATGACGAAAATACTGGTAATGTTTACAAGTACGGGTACTTCTGGTGGCGTTTTCACGGGACTGTGCTTTCAAATATTAAGAGTTCATGTTTACAGAGCTAAGAATTGGTGTCTAAAGCCTTTGAATCACGAGAATAGTTTTTGTGTTTACAATTTAGGAGGATTGGCTTTGGCGTTTTTTTTGTGTGAATCAGTCAAAATGGTGGTGGTTCCAGTAAATACTTCTAAGCAAACTGTCTAATTGTGGTAAAACTGTTAAAATACACAATGAGAGTTCCCAGAAATGATTAAGAACGTGTAATAAACATCTCAAGAACACGTAAATAGATTCTTGCTACATTTACTGTCGAATTCAATCACGGAGGTTTCCAGTGGAAACCTTTGAAATGACGAAAATACTGGTAATGTTTACAAGTCCGGGTACTTCGGGTGGCGTTTTCACGGGACTGTGCTTTCAATTATTACGAGTTCATGTTTACAGAGCTCAGAATTGGTGTCTAAAGCCTTTGAATCACGAGAATAGTTTTTGTGTTTATAATTTAGGAGGATTGGCTTTGGCGTTTTTTTTGTGTGAATCAGTTAAAATGGTGGCGGTTCCAGTAAATACTTCTAAGCAAACTGTCTAATTGTGGTAAAACTGTTAAAATACACAATGAGAGTTCCCAGAAATGATTAAGAACGTGTAATAAACATCTCAAGTACACGTCAATAAATTCTTACTACATTTACTGTCGAATTCAATCACGGAGGTTTCCAGTGGAAAGCTGTGAAATGACGAAAATACTGGTAATGTTTACAAGTCCGGGTACTTCTGGTGGCGTTTTCACGGGACTGTGCTTTCAAATATTAAGAGTTCATGTTTACAGAGCTCAGAATTGGTGTCTAAAGCCTTTGAATCACGAGAATATTTTTTGTGTTTACAATTTAGGAGGATTGGCTTTGGCGTTTTTTTTGTGTGTGAATCAGTTAAAATGGTGGCGGTTCCAGTAAACAGTTCTAAGCAAACTGTCTAATTGTGGTAAAACTGTTAAAATACACAATGAGAGTTCCCAGAAATGATTAAGAACGTGTAATAAACATCTCAAGTACACGTAAATAGATTCTTACTACATTTACTGTCGAATTCAACACGGAGGTTTCCAGTGGAAAGCTGTGAAATGACGAAAATACTGGTAATGTTTACAAGTACGGGTACTTCTGTTGGCGTTTTCACGGGACTGTGCTTTCAAATATTAAGAGTTCATGTTTACAGAGCTCAGAATTGGTGTCTAAAGCCTTTGAATGACGAGAATAGTGTTTTTGTTTACAATTTAGGAGGATTGGCTTTGGCGTTTTTTTTTGTGTGAATCAGATAAAATGGTGGCGGTTCCAGTAAATACTTCTAAGCAAACTGTCTAATTGTGGTAAAACTGTTAAAATACACAATGAGAGTTCCCAGAAATGATTAAGAACGTGTAATAAACATCTCAAGTACACGTAAATAGATTCTTACTACATTTACTGTCGAATTCAATCACGGAGGTTTCCAGTGGAAAGGTGTGAAATGACGAAAATACTGGTAATGTTTACAAGTCCGGGTACTTCTGGTGGCGCTTTCACGGGACTGTGCTTTCAATTATTACGAATTCATGTTTACAGAGCTCAGAATTGGTGTCTAAAGCCTTTGAATCACGAGAATAGTTTTTGTGTTTACAATTTAGGAGGATTGGCTTTGGCGTTTTTTTTGTGTGAATCAGTCAAAATGGTGGTGGTTCCAGTAAACACTTCTAAGCAAACTGTCTAATTGTGGTAAAACTGTTAAAATACACAATGAGAGTTCCCAGAAATGATTAAGAACGTGTAATAAACATCTCAAGAACACGTAAATAGATTCTTGCTACATTTACTGTCAAATTCAATCACGGAGGTTTCCAGTGGAAACCTTTGAAATGACGAAAATACTGGTAATGTTTACAAGTCCGGGTACTTCGGGTGGCGTTTTCACGGGACTGTGCTTTCAATTATTACGAGTTCATGTTTACAGAGCTCAGAATTGGTGTCTAAAGCCTTTGAATCACGAGAATAGTTTTTGTGTTTATAATTTAGGAGGATTGGCTTTGGCGTTTTTTTTGTGTGAATCAGTTAAAATGGTGGCGGTTCCAGTAAATACTTCTAAGCAAACTGTCTAATTGTGGTAAAACTGTTAAAATACACAATGAGAGTTCCCAGAAATGATTAAGAACGTGTAATAAACATCTCAAGTACACGTAAATAGATTCTTACTACATTTACTGTCGAATTCAATCACGGAGGTTTCCAGTGGAAAGCTGTGAAATGACGAAAATACTGGTAATGTTTACAAGTCCGGGTACTTCTGGTGGCGCTTTCACGGGACTGTGCTTTCAATTATTACGAGTTCATGTTTACAGAGCTCAGAATTGGTGTCTAAAGCCTTTGAATCACGAGAATAGTTTTTGTGTTTATAATTTAGGAGGATTGGCTTTGGCGTTTTTTTTGTGTGAATCAGTTAAAACGGTGGCGGTTCCAGTAAATACTTCTAAGCAAACGGTCTAATTGTGGTAAAACTGTTAAAATACACAATGAGAGTTCCCAGAAATGATTAAGAACGTGTAATAAACATCTCAAGTACACGTAAATAGATTCTTACTACATTTACTGTCGAATTCAATCACGGAGGTTTCCAGTGGAAAGCTGTGAAATGACGAAAATACTGGTAATGTTTACAAGTCCGGGTACTTCTGGTGGCGCTTTCACGGGACTGTGCTTTCAATTATTACGAGTTCATGTTTACAGAGCTCAGAATTGGTGTCTAAAGCCTTTGAATCACGAGAATAGTTTTTGTGTTTACAATTTAGGAGGATTGGCTTTGGCGTTTTTTTTGTGTGAATCAGTTAAAATGGTGGCGGTTCCAGTAAATACTTCTAAGCAAACTGTCTAATTGTGGTAAAACTGTTAAAATACACAATGAGAGTTCCCAGAAATGATTAAGAACGTGTAATAAACATCTCAAGTACACGTAAATAGATTCTTACTACATTTACTGTCAAATTCAATCACGGAGGTTTCCAGTGGAAAGCTGTGAAATGACGAAATAACTGGTAATGTTTACAAGTACGGGTACTTCTGGTGGCGTTTTCACTGGACTGTGCTTTCAAATATTAAGAGTTCATGTTTACAGAGCTCAGAATTGGTGTCTAAAGCCTTGGAATGACGAGAATAGTTTTTATGTTTACAATTTAGGAGGATTGGCTTTGGCGTTTTTTTTGTGTGAATCAGTTAAAATGGCGGCGGTTCCAGTAAATACTTCTAAGCAAACTGTCTAATTGTGGTAAAACTGTTAAAATACACAATGAGAGTTCCCAGAAATGATTAAGAACGTGTAATAAACATCACAAGTACACGTAAATAGATTCTTGCTACATTTACTGTCGAATTCAATCACGGAGGTTTCCAGTGGAAAGCTGTGAAATGACGAAAATACTGGTAATGTTTACAAGTCCGGGTACTTCTGGTGGCGTTTTCACGGGACTGTGCTTTCAAATATTAAGAGTTCATGTTTACAGAGCTCAGAATTGGTGTCTAAAGCCTTTGAATCACGAGAATAGTTTTTGTGTTTACAATTTAGGAGGATTGGCTTTGGCGTTTTTTTTTGTGTGAATCAGTTAAAATGGTGGCGGTTCCAGTAAACAGTTCTAAGCAAACTGTCTAATTGTGGTAAAACTGTTAAAATACACAATGATAGTTCCCAGAAATTATTAAGAACGTGTAATAAACATCTCAAGTACACGTAAATAGATTCTTACTACATTTACTGTCGAATTCAACACGGAGGTTTCCAGTGGAAAGCTGTGAAATGACGAAAATACTGGTAATGTTTACAAGTACGGGTACTTCTGGTGGCGTTTTCACGGGACTGTGCTTTCAAATATTAAGAGTTCATGTTTACAGAGCTAAGAATTGGTGTCTAAAGCCTTTGAATCACGAGAATAGTTTTTGTGTTTACAATTTAGGAGGATTGGCTTTGGCGTTTTTTTTGTGTGAATCAGTCAAAATGGTGGTGGTTCCAGTAAATACTTCTAAGCAAACTGTCTAATTGTGGTAAAACTGTTAAAATACACAATGAGAGTTCCCAGAAATGATTAAGAACGTGTAATAAACATCTCAAGAACACGTAAATAGATTCTTGCTACATTTACTGTCGAATTCAATCACGGAGGTTTCCAGTGGAAACCTTTGAAATGACGAAAATACTGGTAATGTTTACAAGTCCGGGTACTTCGGGTGGCGTTTTCACGGGACTGTGCTTTCAATTATTACGAGTTCATGTTTACAGAGCTCAGAATTGGTGTCTAAAGCCTTTGAATCACGAGAATAGTTTTTGTGTTTATAATTTAGGAGGATTGGCTTTGGCGTTTTTTTTGTGTGAATCAGTTAAAATGGTGGCGGTTCCAGTAAATACTTCTAAGCAAACTGTCTAATTGTGGTAAAACTGTTAAAATACACAATGAGAGTTCCCAGAAATGATTAAGAACGTGTAATAAACATCTCAAGTACACGTAAATAGATTCTTACTACATTTACTGTCGAATTCAATCACGGAGGTTTCCAGTGGAAAGCTGTGAAATGACGAAAATACTGGTAATGTTTACAAGTCCGGGTACTTCTGGTGGCGTTTTCACGGGACTGTGCTTTCAAATATTAAGAGTTCATGTTTACAGAGCTCAGAATTGGTGTCTAAAGCCTTTGAATCACGAGAATATTTTTTGTGTTTACAATTTAGGAGGATTGGCTTTGGCGGTTTTTTTTTGTGTGAATCAGTTAAAATGGTGGCGGTTCCAGTAAACAGTTCTAAGCAAACTGTCTAATTGTGGTAAAACTGTTAAAATACACAATGAGAGTTCCCAGAAATGATTAAGAACGTGTAATAAACATCTCAAGTACACGTAAATAGATTCTTACTACATTTACTGTCGAATTCAACACGGAGGTTTCCAGTGGAAAGCTGTGAAATGACGAAAATACTGGTAATGTTTACAAGTCCGGGTACTTCTGGTGGCGTTTTCACGGGACTGTGCTTTCAATTATTACGAGTTCATGTTTACAGAGCTCAGAATTGGTGTCTAAAGCCTTTGAATCACGAGAATAGTTTTTGTGTTTACAATTTAGGAGGATTGGCTTTGGCGTTTTTTTTTGTGTGAATCAGTTAAAATGGTGGCGGTTCCAGTAAACAGTTCTAAGCAAACTGTCTAATTGTGGTAAAACTGTTAAAATACACAATGATAGTTCCCAGAAATGATTAAGAACGTGTAATAAACATCTCAAGTACACGTAAATAGATTCTTACTACATTTACTGTCGAATTCAACACGGAGGTTTCCAGTGGAAAGCTGTGAAATGACGAAAATACTGGTAATGTTTACAAGTCCGGGTACTTCTGGTGGCGTTTTCACGGGACTGTGCTTTCAAATATTAAGAGTTCATGTTTACAGAGCTCAGAATTGGTGTCTAAAGCCTTTGAATCACGAGAATAGTTTTTGTGTTTACAATTTAGGAGGATTGGCTTTGGCGTTTTTTTTTGTGTGAATCAGTTAAAATGGTGGCGGTTCCAGTAAACAGTTCTAAGCAAACTGTCTAATTGTGGTAAAACTGTTAAAATACACAATGATAGTTCCCAGAAATGATTAAGAACGTGTAATAAACATCTCAAGTACACGTAAATAGATTCTTACTACATTTACTGTCGAATTCAACACGGAGGTTTCCAGTGGAAAGCTGTGAAATGACGAAAATACTGGTAATGTTTACAAGTACGGGTACTTCTGGTGGCGTTTTCACGGGACTGTGCTTTCAAATATTAAGAGTTCATGTTTACAGAGCTAAGAATTGGTGTCTAAAGCCTTTGAATCACGAGAATAGTTTTTGTGTTTACAATTTAGGAGGATTGGCTTTGGCGTTTTTTTTGTGTGAATCAGTCAAAATGGTGGTGGTTCCAGTAAATACTTCTAAGCAAACTGTCTAATTGTGGTAAAACTGTTAAAATACACAATGAGAGTTCCCAGAAATGATTAAGAACGTGTAATAAACATCTCAAGAACACGTAAATAGATTCTTGCTACATTTACTGTCGAATTCAATCACGGAGGTTTCCAGTGGAAACCTTTGAAATGACGAAAATACTGGTAATGTTTACAAGTCCGGGTACTTCGGGTGGCGTTTTCACGGGACTGTGCTTTCAATTATTACGAGTTCATGTTTACAGAGCTCAGAATTGGTGTCTAAAGCCTTTGAATCACGAGAATAGTTTTTGTGTTTATAATTTAGGAGGATTGGCTTTGGCGTTTTTTTTGTGTGAATCAGTTAAAATGGTGGCGGTTCCAGTAAATACTTCTAAGCAAACTGTCTAATTGTGGTAAAACTGTTAAAATACACAATGAGAGTTCCCAGAAATGATTAAGAACGTGTAATAAACATCTCAAGTACACGTCAATAAATTCTTACTACATTTACTGTCGAATTCAATCACGGAGGTTTCCAGTGGAAAGCTGTGAAATGACGAAAATACTGGTAATGTTTACAAGTCCGGGTACTTCTGGTGGCGTTTTCACGGGACTGTGCTTTCAAATATTAAGAGTTCATGTTTACAGAGCTCAGAATTGGTGTCTAAAGCCTTTGAATCACGAGAATATTTTTTGTGTTTACAATTTAGGAGGATTGGCTTTGGCGTTTTTTTTGTGTGTGAATCAGTTAAAATGGTGGCGGTTCCAGTAAACAGTTCTAAGCAAACTGTCTAATTGTGGTAAAACTGTTAAAATACACAATGAGAGTTCCCAGAAATGATTAAGAACGTGTAATAAACATCTCAAGTACACGTAAATAGATTCTTACTACATTTACTGTCGAATTCAACACGGAGGTTTCCAGTGGAAAGCTGTGAAATGACGAAAATACTGGTCATGTTTACAAGTACGGGTACTTCTGTTGGCGTTTTCACGGGACTGTGCTTTCAAATATTAAGAGTTCATGTTTACAGAGCTCAGAATTGGTGTCTAAAGCCTTTGAATGACGAGAATAGTGTTTTTGTTTACAATTTAGGAGGATTGGCTTTGGCGTTTTTTTTTGTGTGAATCAGATAAAATGGTGGCGGTTCCAGTAAATACTTCTAAGCAAACTGTCTAATTGTGGTAAAACTGTTAAAATACACAATGAGAGTTCCCAGAAATGATTAAGAACGTGTAATAAACATCTCAAGTACACGTAAATAGATTCTTACTACATTTACTGTCGAATTCAATCACGGAGGTTTCCAGTGGAAAGGTGTGAAATGACGAAAATACTGGTAATGTTTACAAGTCCGGGTACTTCTGGTGGCGCTTTCACGGGACTGTGCTTTCAATTATTACGAATTCATGTTTACAGAGCTCAGAATTGGTGTCTAAAGCCTTTGAATCACGAGAATAGTTTTTGTGTTTACAATTTAGGAGGATTGGCTTTGGCGTTTTTTTTGTGTGAATCAGTCAAAATGGTGGTGGTTCCAGTAAACACTTCTAAGCAAACTGTCTAATTGTGGTAAAACTGTTAAAATACACAATGAGAGTTCCCAGAAATGATTAAGAACGTGTAATAAACATCTCAAGAACACGTAAATAGATTCTTGCTACATTTACTGTCAAATTCAATCACGGAGGTTTCAGGTGGAAACCTTTGAAATGACGAAAATACTGGTAATGTTTACAAGTCCGGGTACTTCGGGTGGCGTTTTCACGGGACTGTGCTTTCAATTATTACGAGTTCATGTTTACAGAGCTCAGAATTGGTGTCTAAAGCCTTTGAATCACGAGAATAGTTTTTGTGTTTATAATTTAGGAGGATTGGCTTTGGCGTTTTTTTTGTGTGAATCAGTTAAAATGGTGGCGGTTCCAGTAAATACTTCTAAGCAAACTGTCTAATTGTGGTAAAACTGTTAAAATACACAATGAGAGTTCCCAGAAATGATTAAGAACGTGTAATAAACATCTCAAGTACACGTAAATAGATTCTTACTACATTTACTGTCGAATTCAATCACGGAGGTTTCCAGTGGAAAGCTGTGAAATGACGAAAATACTGGTAATGTTTACAAGTCCGGGTACTTCTGGTGGCGCTTTCACGGGACTGTGCTTTCAATTATTACGAGTTCATGTTTACAGAGCTCAGAATTGGTGTCTAAAGCCTTTGAATCACGAGAATAGTTTTTGTGTTTATAATTTAGGAGGATTGGCTTTGGCGTTTTTTTTGTGTGAATCAGTTAAAACGGTGGCGGTTCCAGTAAATACTTCTAAGCAAACTGTCTAATTGTGGTAAAACTGTTAAAATACACAATGAGAGTTCCCAGAAATGATTAAGAACGTGTAATAAACATCTCAAGTACACGTAAATAGATTCTTACTACATTTACTGTCGAATTCAATCACGGAGGTTTCCAGTGGAAAGCTGTGAAATGACGAAAATACTGGTAATGTTTACAAGTCCGGGTACTTCTGGTGGCGCTTTCACGGGACTGTGCTTTCAATTATTACGAGTTCATGTTTACAGAGCTCAGAATTGGTGTCTAAAGCCTTTGAATCACGAGAATAGTTTTTGTGTTTACAATTTAGGAGGATTGGCTTTGGCGTTTTTTTTGTGTGAATCAGTTAAAATGGTGGCGGTTCCAGTAAATACTTCTAAGCAAACTGTCTAATTGTGGTAAAACTGTTAAAATACACAATGAGAGTTCCCAGAAATGATTAAGAACGTGTAATAAACATCTCAAGTACACGTAAATAGATTCTTACTACATTTACTGTCAAATTCAATCACGGAGGTTTCCAGTGGAAAGCTGTGAAATGACGAAATAACTGGTAATGTTTACAAGTACGGGTACTTCGGGTGGCGTTTTCACGGGACTGTGCTTTCAAATATTAAGAGTTCATGTTTACAGAGCTCAGAATTGGTGTCTAAAGCCTTGGAATGACGAGAATAGTTTTTATGTTTACAATTTAGGAGGATTGGCTTTGGCGTTTTTTTTGTGTGAATCAGTTAAAATGGCGGCGGTTCCAGTAAATACTTCTAAGCAAACTGTCTAATTGTGGTAAAACTGTTAAAATACACAATGAGAGTTCCCAGAAATGATTAAGAACGTGTAATAAACATCACAAGTACACGTAAATAGATTCTTGCTACATTTACTGTCGAATTCAATCACGGAGGTTTCCAGTGGAAAGCTGTGAAATGACGAAAATACTGGTAATGTTTACAAGTCCGGGTACTTCTGGTGGCGTTTTCACGGGACTGTGCTTTCAAATATTAAGAGTTCATGTTTACAGAGCTCAGAATTGGTGTCTAAAGCCTTTGAATCACGAGAATAGTTTTTGTGTTTACAATTTAGGAGGATTGGCTTTGGCGTTTTTTTTTGTGTGAATCAGTTAAAATGGTGGCGGTTCCAGTAAACAGTTCTAAGCAAACTGTCTAATTGTGGTAAAACTGTTAAAATACACAATGATAGTTCCCAGAAATTATTAAGAACGTGTAATAAACATCTCAAGTACACGTAAATAGATTCTTACTACATTTACTGTCGAATTCAACACGGAGGTTTCCAGTGGAAAGCTGTGAAATGACGAAAATACTGGTAATGTTTACAAGTACGGGTACTTCTGGTGGCGTTTTCACGGGACTGTGCTTTCAAATATTAAGAGTTCATGTTTACAGAGCTAAGAATTGGTGTCTAAAGCCTTTGAATCACGAGAATAGTTTTTGTGTTTACAATTTAGGAGGATTGGCTTTGGCGTTTTTTTTGTGTGAATCAGTCAAAATGGTGGTGGTTCCAGTAAATACTTCTAAGCAAACTGTCTAATTGTGGTAAAACTGTTAAAATACACAATGAGAGTTCCCAGAAATGATTAAGAACGTGTAATAAACATCTCAAGAACACGTAAATAGATTCTTGCTACATTTACTGTCGAATTCAATCACGGAGGTTTCCAGTGGAAACCTTTGAAATGACGAAAATACTGGTAATGTTTACAAGTCCGGGTACTTCGGGTGGCGTTTTCACGGGACTGTGCTTTCAATTATTACGAGTTCATGTTTACAGAGCTCAGAATTGGTGTCTAAAGCCTTTGAATCACGAGAATAGTTTTTGTGTTTATAATTTAGGAGGATTGGCTTTGGCGTTTTTTTTGTGTGAATCAGTTAAAATGGTGGCGGTTCCAGTAAATACTTCTAAGCAAACTGTCTAATTGTGGTAAAACTGTTAAAATACACAATGAGAGTTCCCAGAAATGATTAAGAACGTGTAATAAACATCTCAAGTACACGTAAATAGATTCTTACTACATTTACTGTCGAATTCAATCACGGAGGTTTCCAGTGGAAAGCTGTGAAATGACGAAAATACTGGTAATGTTTACAAGTCCGGGTACTTCTGGTGGCGTTTTCACGGGACTGTGCTTTCAAATATTAAGAGTTCATGTTTACAGAGCTCAGAATTGGTGTCTAAAGCCTTTGAATCACGAGAATATTTTTTGTGTTTACAATTTAGGAGGATTGGCTTTGGCGGTTTTTTTTTGTGTGAATCAGTTAAAATGGTGGCGGTTCCAGTAAACAGTTCTAAGCAAACTGTCTAATTGTGGTAAAACTGTTAAAATACACAATGAGAGTTCCCAGAAATGATTAAGAACGTGTAATAAACATCTCAAGTACACGTAAATAGATTCTTACTACATTTACTGTCGAATTCAACACGGAGGTTTCCAGTGGAAAGCTGTGAAATGACGAAAATACTGGTAATGTTTACAAGTCCGGGTACTTCTGGTGGCGTTTTCACGGGACTGTGCTTTCAATTATTACGAGTTCATGTTTACAGAGCTCAGAATTGGTGTCTAAAGCCTTTGAATCACGAGAATAGTTTTTGTGTTTACAATTTAGGAGGATTGGCTTTGGCGTTTTTTTTTGTGTGAATCAGTTAAAATGGTGGCGGTTCCAGTAAACAGTTCTAAGCAAACTGTCTAATTGTGGTAAAACTGTTAAAATACACAATGATAGTTCCCAGAAATGATTAAGAACGTGTAATAAACATCTCAAGTACACGTAAATAGATTCTTACTACATTTACTGTCGAATTCAACACGGAGGTTTCCAGTGGAAAGCTGTGAAATGACGAAAATACTGGTAATGTTTACAAGTACGGGTACTTCTGGTGGCGTTTTCACGGGACTGTGCTTTCAAATATTAAGAGTTCATGTTTACAGAGCTAAGAATTGGTGTCTAAAGCCTTTGAATCACGAGAATAGTTTTTGTGTTTACAATTTAGGAGGATTGGCTTTGGCGTTTTTTTTGTGTGAATCAGTCAAAATGGTGGTGGTTCCAGTAAATACTTCTAAGCAAACTGTCTAATTGTGGTAAAACTGTTAAAATACACAATGAGAGTTCCCAGAAATGATTAAGAACGTGTAATAAACATCTCAAGAACACGTAAATAGATTCTTGCTACATTTACTGTCGAATTCAATCACGGAGGTTTCCAGTGGAAACCTTTGAAATGACGAAAATACTGGTAATGTTTACAAGTCCGGGTACTTCGGGTGGCGTTTTCACGGGACTGTGCTTTCAATTATTACGAGTTCATGTTTACAGAACTCAGAATTGGTGTCTAAAGCCTTTGAATCACGAGAATAGTTTTTGTGTTTATAATTTAGGAGGATTGGCTTTGGCGTTTTTTTTGTGTGAATCAGTTAAAATGGTGGCGGTTCCAGTAAATACTTCTAAGCAAACTGTCTAATTGTGGTAAAACTGTTAAAATACACAATGAGAGTTCCCAGAAATGATTAAGAACGTGTAATAAACATCTCAAGTACACGTCAATAAATTCTTACTACATTTACTGTCGAATTCAATCACGGAGGTTTCCAGTGGAAAGCTGTGAAATGACGAAAATACTGGTAATGTTTACAAGTCCGGGTACTTCTGGTGGCGTTTTCACGGGACTGTGCTTTCAAATATTAAGAGTTCATGTTTACAGAGCTCAGAATTGGTGTCTAAAGCCTTTGAATGACGAGAATAGTGTTTTTGTTTACAATTTAGGAGGATTGGCTTTGGCGTTTTTTTTTGTGTGAATCAGATAAAATGGTGGCGGTTCCAGTAAATACTTCTAAGCAAACTGTCTAATTGTGGTAAAACTGTTAAAATACACAATGAGAGTTCCCAGAAATGATTAAGAACGTGTAATAAACATCTCAAGTACACGTAAATAGATTCTTACTACATTTACTGTCGAATTCAATCACGGAGGTTTCCAGTGGAAAGCTGTGAAATGACGAAAATACTGGTAATGTTTACAAGTACGGGTACTTCTGGTGGCGCTTTCACGGGACTGTGCTTTCAATTATTACGAATTCATGTTTACAGAGCTCAGAATTGGTGTCTAAAGCCTTTGAATCACGAGAATAGTTTTTGTGTTTACAATTTAGGAGGATTGGCTTTGGCGTTTTTTTTGTGTGAATCAGTCAAAATGGTGGTGGTTCCAGTAAACACTTCTAAGCAAACTGTCTAATTGTGGTAAAACTGTTAAAATACACAATGAGAGTTCCCAGAAATGATTAAGAACGTGTAATAAACATCTCAAGAACACGTAAATAGATTCTTGCTACATTTACTGTCAAATTCAATCACGGAGGTTTCCAGTGGAAACCTTTGAAATGACGAAAATACTGGTAATGTTTACAAGTCCGGGTACTTCGGGTGGCGTTTTCACGGGACTGTGCTTTCAATTATTACGAGTTCATGTTTACAGAGCTCAGAATTGGTGTCTAAAGCCTTTGAATCACGAGAATAGTTTTTGTGTTTATAATTTAGGAGGATTGGCTTTGGCGTTTTTTTTGTGTGAATCAGTTAAAATGGTGGCGGTTCCAGTAAATACTTCTAAGCAAACTGTCTAATTGTGGTAAAACTGTTAAAATACACAATGAGAGTTCCCAGAAATGATTAAGAACGTGTAATAAACATCTCAAGTACACGTAAATAGATTCTTACTACATTTACTGTCGAATTCAATCACGGAGGTTTCCAGTGGAAAGCTGTGAAATGACGAAAATACTGGTAATGTTTACAAGTCCGGGTACTTCTGGTGGCGCTTTCACGGGACTGTGCTTTCAATTATTACGAGTTCATGTTTACAGAGCTCAGAATTGGTGTCTAAAGCCTTTGAATCACGAGAATAGTTTTTGTGTTTATAATTTAGGAGGATTGGCTTTGGCGTTTTTTTTGTGTGAATCAGTTAAAACGGTGGCGGTTCCAGTAAATACTTCTAAGCAAACTGTCTAATTGTGGTAAAACTGTTAAAATACACAATGAGAGTTCCCAGAAATGATTAAGAACGTGTAATAAACATCTCAAGTACACGTAAATAGATTCTTACTACATTTACTGTCGAATTCAATCACGGAGGTTTCCAGTGGAAAGCTGTGAAATGACGAAAATACTGGTAATGTTTACAAGTCCGGGTACTTCTGGTGGCGCTTTCACGGGACTGTGCTTTCAATTATTACGAGTTCATGTTTACAGAGCTCAGAATTGGTGTCTAAAGCCTTTGAATCACGAGAATAGTTTTTGTGTTTACAATTTAGGAGGATTGGCTTTGGCGTTTTTTTTGTGTGAATCAGTTAAAATGGTGGCGGTTCCAGTAAATACTTCTAAGCAAACTGTCTAATTGTGGTAAAACTGTTAAAATACACAATGAGAGTTCCCAGAAATGATTAAGAACGTGTAATAAACATCTCAAGTACACGTAAATAGATTCTTACTACATTTACTGTCAAATTCAATCACGGAGGTTTCCAGTGGAAAGCTGTGAAATGACGAAATAACTGGTAATGTTTACAAGTACGGGTACTTCTGGTGGCGTTTTCACTGGACTGTGCTTTCAAATATTAAGAGTTCATGTTTACAGAGCTCAGAATTGGTGTCTAAAGCCTTGGAATGACGAGAATAGTTTTTATGTTTACAATTTAGGAGGATTGGCTTTGGCGTTTTTTTTGTGTGAATCAGTTAAAATGGCGGCGGTTCCAGTAAATACTTCTAAGCAAACTGTCTAATTGTGGTAAAACTGTTAAAATACACAATGAGAGTTCCCAGAAATGATTAAGAACGTGTAATAAACATCACAAGTACACGTAAATAGATTCTTGCTACATTTACTGTCGAATTCAATCACGGAGGTTTCCAGTGGAAAGCTGTGAAATGACGAAAATACTGGTAATGTTTACAAGTCCGGGTACTTCTGGTGGCGTTTTCACGGGACTGTGCTTTCAAATATTAAGAGTTCATGTTTACAGAGCTCAGAATTGGTGTCTAAAGCCTTTGAATCACGAGAATAGTTTTTGTGTTTACAATTTAGGAGGATTGGCTTTGGCGTTTTTTTTGTGTGAATCAGTTAAAATGGTGGCGGTTCCAGTAAACAGTTCTAAGCAAACTGTGTAATTGTGGTAAAACTGTTAAAATACACAATGATAGTTCCCAGAAATTATTAAGAACGTGTAATAAACATCTCAAGTACACGTAAATAGATTCTTACTACATTTACTGTCGAATTCAACACGGAGGTTTCCAGTGGAAAGCTGTGAAATGACGAAAATACTGGTAATGTTTACAAGTACGGGTACTTCTGGTGGCGTTTTCATGGGACTGTGCTTTCAAATATTAAGAGTTCATGTTTACAGAGCTAAGAATTGGTGTCTAAAGCCTTTGAATCACGAGAATAGTTTTTGTGTTTACAATTTAGGAGGATTGGCTTTGGCGTTTTTTTTGTGTGAATCAGTCAAAATGGTGGTGGTTCCAGTAAATACTTCTAAGCAAACTGTCTAATTGTGGTAAAACTGTTAAAATACACAATGAGAGTTCCCAGAAATGATTAAGAACGTGTAATAAACATCTCAAGAACACGTAAATAGATTCTTGCTACATTTACTGTCGAATTCAATCACGGAGGTTTCCAGTGGAAACCTTTGAAATGACGAAAATACTGGTAATGTTTACAAGTCCGGGTACTTCGGGTGGCGTTTTCACGGGACTGTGCTTTCAATTATTACGAGTTCATGTTTACAGAGCTCAGAATTGGTGTCTAAAGCCTTTGAATCACGAGAATAGTTTTTGTGTTTATAATTTAGGAGGATTGGCTTTGGCGTTTTTTTTGTGTGAATCAGTTAAAATGGTGGCGGTTCCAGTAAATACTTCTAAGCAAACTGTCTAATTGTGGTAAAACTGTTAAAATACACAATGAGAGTTCCCAGAAATGATTAAGAACGTGTAATAAACATCTCAAGTACACGTCAATAAATTCTTACTACATTTACTGTCGAATTCAATCACGGAGGTTTCCAGTGGAAAGCTGTGAAATGACGAAAATACTGGTAATGTTTACAAGTCCGGGTACTTCTGGTGGCGTTTTCACGGGACTGTGCTTTCAAATATTAAGAGTTCATGTTTACAGAGCTCAGAATTGGTGTCTAAAGCCTTTGAATGACGAGAATAGTGTTTTTGTTTACAATTTAGGAGGATTGGCTTTGGCGTTTTTTTTTGTGTGAATCAGATAAAATGGTGGCGGTTCCAGTAAATACTTCTAAGCAAACTGTCTAATTGTGGTAAAACTGTTAAAATACACAATGAGAGTTCCCAGAAATGATTAAGAACGTGTAATAAACATCTCAAGTACACGTAAATAGATTCTTACTACATTTACTGTCGAATTCAATCACGGAGGTTTCCAGTGGAAAGCTGTGAAATGACGAAAATACTGGTAATGTTTACAAGTACGGGTACTTCTGGTGGCGCTTTCACGGGACTGTGCTTTCAATTATTACGAATTCATGTTTACAGAGCTCAGAATTGGTGTCTAAAGCCTTTGAATCACGAGAATAGTTTTTGTGTTTACAATTTAGGAGGATTGGCTTTGGCGTTTTTTTTGTGTGAATCAGTCAAAATGGTGGTGGTTCCAGTAAACACTTCTAAGCAAACTGTCTAATTGTGGTAAAACTGTTAAAATACACAATGAGAGTTCCCAGAAATGATTAAGAACGTGTAATAAACATCTCAAGAACACGTAAATAGATTCTTGCTACATTTACTGTCAAATTCAATCACGGAGGTTTCCAGTGGAAACCTTTGAAATGACGAAAATACTGGTAATGTTTACAAGTCCGGGTACTTCGGGTGGCGTTTTCACGGGACTGTGCTTTCAATTATTACGAGTTCATGTTTACAGAGCTCAGAATTGGTGTCTAAAGCCTTTGAATCACGAGAATAGTTTTTGTGTTTATAATTTAGGAGGATTGGCTTTGGCGTTTTTTTTGTGTGAATCAGTTAAAATGGTGGCGGTTCCAGTAAATACTTCTAAGCAAACTGTCTAATTGTGGTAAAACTGTTAAAATACACAATGAGAGTTCCCAGAAATGATTAAGAACGTGTAATAAACATCTCAAGTACACGTAAATAGATTCTTACTACATTTACTGTCGAATTCAATCACGGAGGTTTCCAGTGGAAAGCTGTGAAATGACGAAAATACTGGTAATGTTTACAAGTCCGGGTACTTCTGGTGGCGCTTTCACGGGACTGTGCTTTCAATTATTACGAGTTCATGTTTACAGAGCTCAGAATTGGTGTCTAAAGCCTTTGAATCACGAGAATAGTTTTTGTGTTTATAATTTAGGAGGATTGGCTTTGGCGTTTTTTTTGTGTGAATCAGTTAAAACGGTGGCGGTTCCAGTAAATACTTCTAAGCAAACTGTCTAATTGTGGTAAAACTGTTAAAATACACAATGAGAGTTCCCAGAAATGATTAAGAACGTGTAATAAACATCTCAAGTACACGTAAATAGATTCTTACTACATTTACTGTCGAATTCAATCACGGAGGTTTCCAGTGGAAAGCTGTGAAATGACGAAAATACTGGTAATGTTTACAAGTCCGGGTACTTCTGGTGGCGCTTTCACGGGACTGTGCTTTCAATTATTACGAGTTCATGTTTACAGAGCTCAGAATTGGTGTCTAAAGCCTTTGAATCACGAGAATAGTTTTTGTGTTTACAATTTAGGAGGATTGGCTTTGGCGTTTTTTTTGTGTGAATCAGTTAAAATGGTGGCGGTTCCAGTAAATACTTCTAAGCAAACTGTCTAATTGTGGTAAAACTGTTAAAATACACAATGAGAGTTCCCAGAAATGATTAAGAACGTGTAATAAACATCTCAAGTACACGTAAATAGATTCTTACTACATTTACTGTCAAATTCAATCACGGAGGTTTCCAGTGGAAAGCTGTGAAATGACGAAATAACTGGTAATGTTTACAAGTACGGGTACTTCTGGTGGCGTTTTCACTGGACTGTGCTTTCAAATATTAAGAGTTCATGTTTACAGAGCTCAGAATTGGTGTCTAAAGCCTTGGAATGACGAGAATAGTTTTTATGTTTACAATTTAGGAGGATTGGCTTTGGCGTTTTTTTTGTGTGAATCAGTTAAAATGGCGGCGGTTCCAGTAAATACTTCTAAGCAAACTGTCTAATTGTGGTAAAACTGTTAAAATACACAATGAGAGTTCCCAGAAATGATTAAGAACGTGTAATAAACATCACAAGTACACGTAAATAGATTCTTGCTACATTTACTGTCGAATTCAATCACGGAGGTTTCCAGTGGAAAGCTGTGAAATGACGAAAATACTGGTAATGTTTACAAGTCCGGGTACTTCTGGTGGCGTTTTCACGGGACTGTGCTTTCAAATATTAAGAGTTCATGTTTACAGAGCTCAGAATTGGTGTCTAAAGCCTTTGAATCACGAGAATAGTTTTTGTGTTTACAATTTAGGAGGATTGGCTTTGGCGTTTTTTTTGTGTGAATCAGTTAAAATGGTGGCGGTTCCAGTAAACAGTTCTAAGCAAACTGTGTAATTGTGGTAAAACTGTTAAAATACACAATGATAGTTCCCAGAAATTATTAAGAACGTGTAATAAACATCTCAAGTACACGTAAATAGATTCTTACTACATTTACTGTCGAATTCAACACGGAGGTTTCCAGTGGAAAGCTGTGAAATGACGAAAATACTGGTAATGTTTACAAGTACGGGTACTTCTGGTGGCGTTTTCATGGGACTGTGCTTTCAAATATTAAGAGTTCATGTTTACAGAGCTAAGAATTGGTGTCTAAAGCCTTTGAATCACGAGAATAGTTTTTGTGTTTACAATTTAGGAGGATTGGCTTTGGCGTTTTTTTTGTGTGAATCAGTCAAAATGGTGGTGGTTCCAGTAAATACTTCTAAGCAAACTGTCTAATTGTGGTAAAACTGTTAAAATACACAATGAGAGTTCCCAGAAATGATTAAGAACGTGTAATAAACATCTCAAGAACACGTAAATAGATTCTTGCTACATTTACTGTCGAATTCAATCACGGAGGTTTCCAGTGGAAACCTTTGAAATGACGAAAATACTGGTAATGTTTACAAGTCCGGGTACTTCGGGTGGCGTTTTCACGGGACTGTGCTTTCAATTATTACGAGTTCATGTTTACAGAGCTCAGAATTGGTGTCTAAAGCCTTTGAATCACGAGAATAGTTTTTGTGTTTATAATTTAGGAGGATTGGCTTTGGCGTTTTTTTTGTGTGAATCAGTTAAAATGGTGGCGGTTCCAGTAAATACTTCTAAGCAAACTGTCTAATTGTGGTAAAACTGTTAAAATACACAATGAGAGTTCCCAGAAATGATTAAGAACGTGTAATAAACATCTCAAGTACACGTAAATAGATTCTTACTACATTTACTGTCGAATTCAATCACGGAGGTTTCCAGTGGAAAGCTGTGAAATGACGAAAATACTGGTAATGTTTACAAGTCCGGGTACTTCTGGTGGCGTTTTCACGGGACTGTGCTTTCAAATATTAAGAGTTCATGTTTACAGAGCTCAGAATTGGTGTCTAAAGCCTTTGAATCACGAGAATATTTTTTGTGTTTACAATTTAGGAGGATTGGCTTTGGCGGTTTTTTTTTGTGTGAATCAGTTAAAATGGTGGCGGTTCCAGTAAACAGTTCTAAGCAAACTGTCTAATTGTGGTAAAACTGTTAAAATACACAATGAGAGTTCCCAGAAATGATTAAGAACGTGTAATAAACATCTCAAGTACACGTAAATAGATTCTTACTACATTTACTGTCGAATTCAACACGGAGGTTTCCAGTGGAAAGCTGTGAAATGACGAAAATACTGGTAATGTTTACAAGTCCGGGTACTTCTGGTGGCGTTTTCACGGGACTGTGCTTTCAATTATTACGAGTTCATGTTTACAGAGCTCAGAATTGGTGTCTAAAGCCTTTGAATCACGAGAATAGTTTTTGTGTTTACAATTTAGGAGGATTGGCTTTGGCGTTTTTTTTGTGTGAATCAGTTAAAATGGTGGCGGTTCCAGTAAATACTTCTAAGCAAACTGTCTAATTGTGGTAAAACTGTTAAAATACACAATGAGAGTTCCCAGAAATGATTAAGAACGTGTAATAAACATCTCAAGTACACGTAAATAGATTCTTACTACATTTACTGTCGAATTCAACACGGAGGTTTCCAGTGGAAAGCTGTGAAATGACGAAAATACTGGTAATGTTTACAAGTCCGGGAACTTCTGGTGGCGTTTTCACGGGACTGTGCTTTCAATTATTACGAGTTCATGTTTACAGAGCTCAGAATTGGTGTCTAAAGCCTTTGAATCACGAGAATAGTTTTTGTGTTTACAATTTAGGAGGATTGGCTTTGGCGTTTTTTTTGTGTGAATCAGTTAAAATGGTGGCGGTTCCAGTAAATACTTCTAAGCAAACTGTCTAATTGTGGTAAAACAGTTAAAATACACAATGAGAGTTCCCAGAAATGATTAAGAACGTGTAATAAACATCTCAAGTACACGTAAATAGATTCTTACTACATTTACTGTCAAATTCAATCACGGAGGTTTCCAGTGGAAAGCTGTGAAATGACGAAAATACTGGTAATGTTTACAAGTACGGGTACTTCTGGTGGCGTTTTCACTGGACTGTGCTTTCAAATATTAAGAGTTCATGTTTACAGAGCTCAAAATTGGTGTCTAAAGCCTTTGAATCACGAGAATAGTTTTTGTGTTTACAATTTAGGAGGATTGGCTTTGGCGTTTTTTTTTGTGTGAATCAGTTAAAATGGTGGCGGTTCCAGTAAACAGTTCTAAGCAAACTGTCTAATTGTGGTAAAACTGTTAAAATACACAATGATAGTTCCCAGAAATGATTAAGAATGTGTAATAAACATCTCAAGTACACGTAAATAGATTCTTACTACATTTACTGTCGAATTCAACACGGAGGTTTCCAGTGGAAAGCTGTGAAATGACGAAAATACTGGTAATGTTTACAAGTACGGGTACTTCTGGTGGCGTTTTCACCGGACTGTGCTTTCAAATATTAAGAGTTCATGTTTACAGAGCTAAGAATTGGTGTCTAAAGCCTTTGAATCACGAGAATAGTTTATGTGTTTACAATTTAGGAGGATTGGCTTTGGCGTTTTTTTTGTGTGAATCAGTCAAAATGGTGGTGGTTCCAGTAAATACTTCTAAGCAAACTGTCTAATTGTGGTAAAACTGTTAAAATACACAATGAGAGTTCCCAGAAATGATTAAGAACGTGTAATAAACATCTCAAGAACACGTAAATAGATTCTTGCTACATTTACTGTCGAATTCAATCACGGCGGTTTCCAGTGGAAACCTTTGAAATGACGAAAATACTGGTAATGTTTACAAGTCCGGGTACTTCGGGTGGCGTTTTCACGGGACTGTGCTTTCAATTATTACGAGTTCATGTTTACAGAGCTCAGAATTGGTGTCTAAAGCCTTTGAATCACGAGAATAGTTTTTGTGTTTATAATTTAGGAGGATTGGCTTTGGCGTTTTTTTTGTGTGAATCAGTTAAAATGGTGGCGGTTCCAGTAAATACTTCTAAGCAAACTGTCTAATTGTGGTAAAACTGTTAAAATACACAATGAGAGTTCCCAGAAATGATTAAGAACGTGTAATAAACATCTCAAGTACACGTAAATAGATTCTTACTACATTTACTGTCGAATTCAATCACGGAGGTTTCTAGTGGAAAGCTGTGAAATGACGAAAATACTGGTAATGTTTACAAGTCCGGGTACTTCTGGTGGCGTTTTCACGGGACTGTGCTTTCAAATATTAAGAGTTCATGTTTACAGAGCTCAGAATTGGTGTCTAAAGCCTTTGAATCACGAGAATATTTTTTGTGTTTACAATTTAGGAGGATTGGCTTTGGCGGTTTTTTTTTGTGTGAATCAGTTAAAATGGTGGCGGTTCCAGTAAACAGTTCTAAGCAAACTGTCTAATTGTGGTAAAACTGTTAAAATACACAATGAGAGTTCCCAGAAATGATTAAGAACGTGTAATAAACATCTCAAGTACACGTAAATAGATTCTTACTACATTTACTGTCGAATTCAACACGGAGGTTTCCAGTGGAAAGCTGTGAAATGACGAAAATACTGGTAATGTTTACAAGTCCGGGTACTTCTGGTGGCGTTTTCACGGGACTGTGCTTTCAATTATTACGAGTTCATGTTTACAGAGCTCAGAATTGGTGTCTAAAGCCTTTGAATCACGAGAATAGTTTTTGTGTTTACAATTTAGGAGGATTGGCTTTGGCGTTTTTTTTGTGTGAATCAGTTAAAATGGTGGCGGTTCCAGTAAATACTTCTAAGCAAACTGTCTAATTGTGGTAAAACTGTTAAAATACACAATGAGAGTTCCCAGAAATGATTAAGAACGTGTAATAAACATCTCAAGTACACGTAAATAGATTCTTACTACATTTACTGTCGAATTCAACACGGAGGTTTCCAGTGGAAAGCTGTGAAATGACGAAAATACTGGTAATGTTTACAAGTACGGGTACTTCTGGTGGCGTTTTCACGGGACTGTGCTTTCAATTATTACGAGTTCATGTTTACAGAGCTCAGAATTGGTGTCTAAAGCCTTTGAATCACGAGAATAGTTTTTGTGTTTACAATTTAGGAGGATTGGCTTTGGCGTTTTTTTTGTGTGAATCAGTTAAAATGGTGGCGGTTCCAGTAAATAATTCTAAGCAAACTGTCTAATTGTGGTAAAACTGTTAAAATACACAATGAGAGTTCCCAGAAATGATTAAGAACGTGTAATAAACATCTCAAGTACACGTAAATAGATTCTTACTACATTTACTGTCAAATTCAATCACGGAGGTTTCCAGTGGAAAGCTGTGAAATGACTCAAATACTGGTAATGTTTACAAGTACGGGTACTTCTGGTGGCGTTTTCACTGGACTGTGCTTTCAAATATTAAGAGTTCATGTTTACAGAGCTCAGAATTGGTGTCTAAAGCCTTGGAATGACGAGAATAGTTTTTATGTTTACAATTTAGGAGGATTGGCTTTGGCGTTTTTTTTGTGTGAATCAGTTAAAATGGCGGCGGTTCCAGTAAATACTTCTAAGCAAACTGTCTAATTGTGGTAAAACTGTTAAAATACACAATGAGAGTTCCCAGAAATGATTAAGAACGTGTAATAAACATCTCAAGTACACGTAAATAGATTCTTGCTACATTTACTGTCGAATTCAATCACGGAGGTTTCCAGTGGAAAGCTGTGAAATGACGAAAATACTGGTAATGTTTACAAGTCCGGGTACTTCTGGTGGCGTTTTCACGGGACTGTGCTTTCAAATATTAAGAGTTCATGTTTACAGAGCTCAGAATTGGTGTCTAAAGCCTTTGAATCACGAGAATAGTTTTTGTGTTTACAATTTAGGAGGATTGGCTTTGGCGTTTTTTTGTGTGTGAATCAGTTAAAATGGTGGCGGTTCCAGTAAACAGTTCTAAGCAAACTGTCTAATTGTGGTAAAACTGTTAAAATACACAATGATAGTTCCCAGAAATGATTAAGAACGTGTAATAAACATCTCAAGTACACGTAAATAGATTCTTACTACATTTACTGTCGAATTCAACACGGAGGTTTCCAGTGGAAAGCTGTGAAATGACGAAAATACTGGTAATGTTTACAAGTACGGGTACTTCTGGTGGCGTTTTCACCGGACTGTGCTTTCAAATATTAAGAGTTCATGTTTACAGAGCTAAGAATTGGTGTCTAAAGCCTTTGAATCACGAGAATAGTTTTTGTGTTTACAATTTAGGAGGATTGGCTTTGGCGTTTTTTTTGTGTGAATCAGTCAAAATGGTGGTGGTTCCAGTAAATACTTCTAAGCAAACTGTCTAATTGTGGTAAAACTGTTAAAATACACAATGAGAGTTCCCAGAAATGATTAAGAACGTGTAATAAACATCTCAAGAACACGTAAATAGATTCTTGCTACATTTACTGTCGAATTCAATCACGGAGGTTTCCAGTGGAAACCTTTGAAATGACGAAAATACTGGTAATGTTTACAAGTCCGGGTACTTCGGGTGGCGTTTTCACGGGACTGTGCTTTCAATTATTACGAGTTCATGTTTACAGAGCTCAGAATTGGTGTCTAAAGCCTTTGAATCACGAGAATAGTTTTTGTGTTTATAATTTAGGAGGATTGGCTTTGGCGTTTTTTTTGTGTGAATCAGTTAAAATGGTGGCGGTTCCAGTAAATACTTCTAAGCAAACTGTCTAATTGTGGTAAAACTGTTAAAATACACAATGAGAGTTCCCAGAAATGATTAAGAACGTGTAATAAACATCTCAAGTACACGTAAATAGATTCTTACTACATTTACTGTCGAATTCAATCACAGAGGTTTCCAGTGGAAAGCTGTGAAATGACGAAAATACTGGTAATGTTTACAAGTCCGGGTACTTCTGGTGGCGTTTTCACGGGACTGTGCTTTCAAATATTAAGAGTTCATGTTTACAGAGCTCAGAATTGGTGTCTAAAGCCTTTGAATCACGAGAATATTTTTTGTGTTTACAATTTAGGAGGATTGGCTTTGGCGTTTTTTTTTTGTGTGAATCAGTTAAAATGGTGGCGGTTCCAGTAAACAGTTCTAAGCAAACTGTCTAATTGTGGTAAAACTGTTAAAATACACAATGAGAGTTCCCAGAAATGATTAAGAACGTGTAATAAACATCTCAAGTACACGTAAATAGATTCTTACTACATTTACTGTCGAATTCAATCACGGAGGTTTCCAGTGGAAAGCTGTGAAATGACGAAAATACTGGTAATGTTTACAAGTCCGGGTACTTCTGGTGGCGTTTTCACGGGACTGTGCTTTCAAATATTAAGAGTTCATGTTTACAGAGCTCAGAATTGGTGTCTAAAGCCTTTGAATCACGAGAATATTTTTTGTGTTTACAATTTAGGAGGATTGGCTTTGGCGTTTTTTTTGTGTGTGAATCAGTTAAAATGGTGGCGGTTCCAGTAAACAGTTCTAAGCAAACTGTCTAATTGTGGTAAAACTGTTAAAATACACAATGAGAGTTCCCAGAAATGATTAAGAACGTGTAATAAACATCTCAAGTACACGTAAATAGATTATTACTACATTTACTGTCGAATTCAACACGGAGGTTTCCAGTGGAAAGCTGTGAAATGACGAAAATACTGGTAATGTTTACAAGTACGGGTACTTCTGGTGGCGTTTTCACGGGACTGTGCTTTCAAATATTAAGAGTTCATGTTTACAGAGCTCAGAATTGGTGTCTAAAGCCTTTGAATGACGAGAATAGTGTTTTTGTTTACAATTTAGGAGGATTGGCTTTGGCGTTTTTTTTTGTGTGAATCAGTTAAAATGGTGGCGGTTCCAGTAAATACTTCTAAGCAAACTGTCTAATTGTGGTAAAGCTGTTAAAATACACAATCAGAGTTCCCAGAAATGATTAAGAACGTGTAATAAACATCTCAAGTACACGTAAATAGATTCTTACTACATTTACTGTCGAATTCAATCACGGAGGTTTCCAGTGGAAAGCTGTGAAATGACGAAAATACTGGTAATGTTTACAAGTCCGGGTACTTCTGGTGGCGCTTTCACGGGACTGTGCTTTCAATTATTACGAGTTCATGTTTACAGAGCTCAGAATTGGTGTCTAAAGCCTTTGAATCACGAGAATAGTTTTTGTGTTTACAATTTAGGAGGATTGGCTTTGGCGTTTTTTTTGTGTGAATCAGTTAAAATGGTGGCGGTTCCAGTAAATACTTCTAAGCAAACTGTCTAATTGTGGTAAAACTGTTAAAATACACAATGAGAGTTCCCAGAAATGATTAAGAACGTGTAATAAACATCTCAAGTACACGTAAATAGATTCTTACTACATTTACTGTCAAATTCAATCACGGAGGTTTCCAGTGGAAAGCTGTGAAATGACGAAAATACTGGTAATGTTTACAAGTACGGGTACTTCTGGTGGCGTTTTCACTGGACTGTGCTTTCAAATATTAAGAGTTCATGTTTACAGAGCTCAGAATTGGTGTCTAAAGCCTTGGAATGACGAGAATAGTTTTTATGTTTACAATTTAGGAGGATTGGCTTTGGCGTTTTTTTTGTGTGAATCAGTTAAAATGGTGGCGGTTCCAGTAAACAGTTCTAAGCAAACTGTCTAATTGTGGTAAAACTGTTAAAATACACAATGAGAGTTCCCAGAAATGATTAAGAACGTGTAATAAACATCTCAAGTACACGTAAATAGATTCTTAGTACATTTACTGTCGAATTCAACACGGAGGTTTCCAGTGGAAAGCTGTGAAATGACGAAAATACTGGTAATGTTTACAAGTCCGGGTACTTCTGGTGGCGTTTTCACGGGACTGTGCTTTCAATTATTACGAGTTCATGTTTACAGAGCTCAGAATTGGTGTCTAAAGCCTTTGAATCACGAGAATAGTTTTTGTGTTTACAATTTAGGAGGATTGGCTTTGGCGTTTTTTTTGTGTGAATCAGTTAAAATGGTGGCGGTTCCAGTAAATACTTCTAAGCAAACTGTCTAATTGTGGTAAAACTGTTAAAATACACAATGAGAGTTCCCAGAAATGATTAAGAACGTGTAATAAACATCTCAAGTACACGTAAATAGATTCTTACTACATTTACTGTCGAATTCAATCACAGAGGTTTCCAGTGGAAAGCTGTGAAATGACGAAAATACTGGTAATGTTTACAAGTCCGGGTACTTCTGGTGGCGTTTTCACGGGACTGTGCTTTCAAATATTAAGAGTTCATGTTTACAGAGCTCAGAATTGGTGTCTAAAGCCTTTGAATCACGAGAATATTTTTTGTGTTTACAATTTAGGAGGATTGGCTTTGGCGTTTTTTTTTTGTGTGAATCAGTTAAAATGGTGGCGGTTCCAGTAAACAGTTCTAAGCAAACTGTCTAATTGTGGTAAAACTGTTAAAATACACAATGAGAGTTCCCAGAAATGATTAAGAACGTGTAATAAACATCTCAAGTACACGTAAATAGATTCTTACTACATTTACTGTCGAATTCAATCACGGAGGTTTCCAGTGGAAAGCTGTGAAATGCCGAAAATACTGGTAATGTTTACAAGTCCGGGTACTTCTGGTGGCGTTTTCACGGGACTGTGCTTTCAAATATTAAGAGTTCATGTTTACAGAGCTCAGAATTGGTGTCTAAAGCCTTTGAATCACGAGAATATTTTTTGTGTTTACAATTTAGGAGGATTGGCTTTGGCGTTTTTTTTTGTGTGTGAATCAGTTAAAATGGTGGCGGTTCCAGTAAACAGTTCTAAGCAAACTGTCTAATTGTGGTAAAACTGTTAAAATACACAATGAGAGTTCCCAGAAATGATTAAGAACGTGTAATAAACATCTCAAGTACACGTAAATAGATTCTTACTACATTTACTGTCGAATTCAACACGGAGGTTTCCAGTGGAAAGCTGTGAAATGACGAAAATACTGGTAATGTTTACAAGTACGGGTACTTCTGGTGGCGTTTTCACGGGACTGTGCTTTCAAATATTAAGAGTTCATGTTTACAGAGCTCAGAATTGGTGTCTAAAGCCTTTGAATCACGAGAATAGTTTTTGTGTTTACAATTTAGGAGGATTGGCTTTGGCGTTTTTTTTGTGTGAATCAGTCAAAATGGTGGCGGTTCCAGTAAATACTTCTAAGCAAACTGTCTAATTGTGGTAAAACTGTTAAAATACACAATGAGAGTTCCCAGAAATGATTAAGAACGTGTAATAAACATCTCAAGAACACGTAAATAGATTCTTGCTACATTTACTGTCGAATTCAATCACGGAGGTTTCCAGTGGAAACCTTTGAAATGACGAAAATACTGGTAATGTTTACAAGTCCGGGTACTTCGGGTGGCGTTTTCACGGGACTGTGCTTTCAATTATTACGAGTTCATGTTTACAGAGCTCAGAATTGGTGTCTAAAGCCTTTGAATCACGAGAATAGTTTTTGTGTTTATAATTTAGGAGGATTGGCTTTGGCGTTTTTTTTGTGTGAATCAGTTAAAATGGTGGCGGTTCCAGTAAATACTTCTAAGCAAACTGTCTAATTGTGGTAAAACTGTTAAAATACACAATGAGAGTTCCCAGAAATGATTAAGAACGTGTAATAAACATCTCAAGTACACGTAAATAGATTCTTACTACATTTACTGTCGAATTCAATCACGGAGGTTTCCAGTGGAAAGCTGTGAAATGACGAAAATACTGGTAATGTTTACAAGTCCGGGTACTTCTGGTGGCGTTTTCACGGGACTGTGCTTTCAAATATTAAGAGTTCATGTTTACAGAGCTCAGAATTGGTGTCTAAAGCCTTTGAATCACGAGAATATTTTTTGTGTTTACAATTTAGGAGGATTGGCTTTGGCGTTTTTTTTTTGTGTGAATCAGTTAAAATGGTGGCGGTTCCAGTAAACAGTTCTAAGCAAACTGTCTAATTGTGGTAAAACTGTTAAAATACACAATGAGAGTTCCCAGAAATGATTAAGAACGTGTAATAAACATCTCAAGTACACGTAAATAGATTCTTACTACATTTACTGTCGAATTCAAAACGGAGGTTTCCAGTGGAAAGCTGTGAAATGACGAAAATACTGGTAATGTTTACAAGTCCGGGTACTTCTGGTGGCGTTTTCACGGGACTGTGCTTTCAATTATTACGAGTTCATGTTTACAGAGCTCAGAATTGGTGTCTAAAGCCTTTGAATCACGAGAATAGTTTTTGTGTTTACAATTTAGGAGGATTGGCTTTGGCGTTTTTTTTGTGTGAATCAGTTAAAATGGTGGCGGTTCCAGTAAATACTTCTAAGCAAACTGTCTAATTGTGGTAAAACTGTTAAAATACACAATGAGAGTTCCCAGAAATGATTAAGAACGTGTAATAAACATCTCAAGTACACGTAAATAGATTCTTACTACATTTACTGTCGAATTCAACACGGAGGTTTCCAGTGGAAAGCTGTGAAATGACGAAAATACTGGTAATGTTTACAAGTCCGGGTACTTCTGGTGGGGTTTTCACGGGACTGTGCTTTCAATTATTACGAGTTCATGTTTACAGAGCTCAGAATTGGTGTCTAAAGCCTTTGAATCACGAGAATAGTTTTTGTGTTTACAATTTAGGAGGATTGCCTTTGGCGTTTTTTTTGTGTGAATCAGTTAAAATGGTGGCGGTTCCAGTAAATAATTCTAAGCAAACTGTCTAATTGTGGTAAAACTGTTAAAATACACAATGAGAGTTCCCAGAAATGATTAAGAACGTGTAATAAACATCTCAAGTACACGTAAATAGATTCTTACTACATTTACTGTCAAATTCAATCACGGAGGTTTCCAGTGGAAAGCTGTGAAATGACGAAAATACTGGTAATGTTTACAAGTACGGGTACTTCTGGTGGCGTTTTCACTGGACTGTGCTTTTAAATATTAAGAGTTCATGTTTACAGAGCTCAGAATTGGTGTCTAAAGCCTTTGAATCACGAGAATATTTTTTGTGTTTACAATTTAGGAGGATTGGCTTTGGCGTTTTTTTTTGTGTGAATCAGTTAAAATGGTGGCGGTTCCAGTAAACAGTTCTAAGCAAACTGTCTAATTGTGGTAAAACTGTTAAAATACACAATGATAGTTCCCAGAAATGATTAAGAACGTGTAATAAACATCTCAAGTACACGTAAATAGATTCTTACTACATTTACTGTCGAATTCAACACGGAGGTTTCCAGTGGAAAGCTGTGAAATGACGAAAATACTGGTAATGTTTACAAGTACGGGTACTTCTGGTGGCGTTTTCACCGGACTGTGCTTTCAAATATTAAGAGTTCATGTTTACAGAGCTAAGAATTGGTGTCTAAAGCCTTTGAATCACGAGAATAGTTTATGTGTTTACAATTTAGGAGGATTGGCTTTGGCGTTTTTTTTGTGTGAATCAGTCAAAATGGTGGTGGTTCCAGTAAATACTTCTAAGCAAACTGTCTAATTGTGGTAAAACTGTTAAAATACACAATGAGAGTTCCCAGAAATGATTAAGAACGTGTAATAAACATCTCAAGAACACGTAAATAGATTCTTGCTACATTTACTGTCGAATTCAATCACGGAGGTTTCCAGTGGAAACCTTTGAAATGACGAAAATACTGGTAATGTTTACAAGTCCGGGTACTTCGGGTGGCGTTTTCACGGGACTGTGCTTTCAATTATTACGAGTTCATGTTTACAGAGCTCAGAATTGGTGTCTAAAGCCTTTGAATCACGAGAATAGTTTTTGTGTTTACAATTTAGGAGGATTGGCTTTGGCGATTTTTTTTGTGTGAATCAGTTAAAATGGTGGCGGTTCCAGTAAACAGTTCTAAGCAAACTGTCTAATTGTGGTAAAACTGTTAAAATACACAATGAGAGTTCCCAGAAATGATTAAGAACGTGTAATAAACATCTCAAGTACACGTAAATAGATTCTTACTACATTTACTGTCGAATTCAACACGGAGGTTTCCAGTGGAAAGCTGTGAAATGACGAAAATACTGGTAATGTTTACAAGTCCGGGTACTTCTGGTGGCGTTTTCACGGGACTGTGCTTTCAATTATTACGAGTTCATGTTTACAGAGCTCAGAATTGGTGTCTAAAGCCTTTGAATCACGAGAATAGTTTTTGTGTTTACAATTTAGGAGGATTGGCTTTGGCGTTTTTTTTGTGTGAATCAGTTAAAATGGTGGCGGTTCCAGTAAATAATTCTAAGCAAACTGTCTAATTGTGGTAAAACTGTTAAAATACACAATGAGAGTTCCCAGAAATGATTAAGAACGTGTAATAAACATCTCAAGTACACGTAAATAGATTCTTACTACATTTACTGTCAAATTCAATCACGGAGGTTTCCAGTGGAAAGCTGTGAATTGACGAAAATACTGGTAATGTTTAAAGTACGGGTACTTCTGGTGGCGTTTTCACTGGACTGTGCTTTCAAATATTAAGAGTTCATGTTTACAGAGCTCAGAATTGGTGTCTAAAGCCTTGGAATGACGAGAATAGTTTTTATGTTTACAATTTAGGAGGATTGGCTTTGGCGTTTTTTTTGTGTGAATCAGTTAAAATGGCGGCGGTTCCAGTAAATACTTCTAAGCAAACTGTCTAATTGTGGTAAAACTGTTAAAATACACAATGAGAGTTCCCAGAAATGATTAAGAACGTGTTATAAACATCTCAAGTACACGTAAATAGATTCTTGCTACATTTACTGTCGAATTCAATCACGGAGGTTTCCAGTGGAAAGCTGTGAAATGACGAAAATACTGGTAATGTTTACAAGTCCGGGTACTTCTGGTGGCGTTTTCACGGGACTGTGCTTTCAAATATTAAGAGTTCATGTTTACAGAGCTCAGAATTGGTGTCTAAAGCCTTTGAATCACGAGAATAGTTTTTGTGTTTACAATTTAGGAGGATTGGCTTTGGCGTTTTTTTTTGTGTGAATCAGTTAAAATGGTGGCGGTTCCAGTAAACAGTTCTAAGCAAACTGTCTAATTGTGGTAAAACTGTTAAAATACACAATGATAGTTCCCAGAAATGATTAAGAACGTGTAATAAACATCTCAAGTACACGTAAATAGATTCTTACTACATTTACTGTCGAATTCAACACGGAGGTTTCCAGTGGAAAGCTGTGAAATGACGAAAATACTGGTAATGTTTACAAGTACGGGTACTTCTGGTGGCGTTTTCACCGGACTGTGCTTTCAAATATTAAGAGTTCATGTTTACAGCGCTAAGAATTGGTGTCTAAAGCCTTTGAATCACGAGAATAGTTTATGTGTTTACAATTTAGGAGGATTGGCTTTGGCGTTTTTTTTGTGTGAATCAGTCAAAATGGTGGTGGTTCCAGTAAATACTTCTAAGCAAACTGTCTAATTGTGGTAAAACTGTTAAAATACACAATGAGAGTTCCCAGAAATGATTAAGAACGTGTAATAAACATCTCAAGAACACGTAAATAGATTCTTGCTACATTTACTGTCGAATTCAATCACGGAGGTTTCCAGTGGAAACCTTTGAAATGACGAAAATACTGGTAATGTTTACAAGTCCGGGTACTTCTGGTGGCGTTTTCACGGGACTGTGCTTTCAAATATTAAGAGTTCATGTTTACAGAGCTCAGAATTGGTGTCTAAAGCCTTTGAATCACGAGAATATTTTTTGTGTTTACAATTTAGGAGGATTGGCTTTGGCGTTTTTTTTTTGTGTGAATCAGTTAAAATGGTGGCGGTTCCAGTAAACAGTTCTAAGCAAACTGTCTAATTGTGGTAAAACTGTTAAAATACACAATGAGAGTTCCCAGGAATGATTAAGAACGTGTAATAAACATCTCAAGTACACGTAAATAGATTCTTACTACATTTACTGTCGAATTCAACACGGAGGTTTCCAGTGGAAACCTGTGAAATGACGAAAATACTGGTAATGTTTACAAGTCCGGGTACTTCTGGTGGCGTTTTCACGGGACTGTGCTTTCAATTATTACGAGTTCATGTTTACAGAGCTCAGAATTGGTGTCTAAAGCCTTTGAATCACGAGAATAGTTTTTGTGTTTACAATTTAGGAGGATTGGCTTTGGCGTTTTTTTTGTGTGAATCAGTTAAAATGGTGGCGGTTCCAGTAAATACTTCTAAGCAAACTGTCTAATTGTGGTAAAACTGTTAAAATACACAATGAGAGTTCCCAGAAATGATTAAGAACGTGTAATAAACATCTCAAGTACACGTAAATAGATACTTACTACATTTACTGTCGAATTCAACACGGAGGTTTCCAGTGGAAAGCTGTGAAATGACGAAAATACTGGTAATGTTTACAAGTCCGGGTACTTCCGGTGGCGTTTTCACGGGACTCTGCTTTCAATTATTACGAGTTCATGTTTACAGAGCTCAGAATTGGTGTCTAAAGCCTTTGAATCACGAGAATAGTTTTTGTGTTTACAATTTAGGAGGATTGGCTTTGGCGTTTTTTTTGTGTGAATCAGTTAAAATGGTGGCGGTTCCAGTAAATAATTCTAAGCAAACTGTCTAATTGTGGTAAAACTGTTAAAATACACAATGAGAGTTCCCAGAAATGATTAAGAACGTGTAATAAACATCTCAAGTACACGTAAATAGATTCTTACTACATTTACTGTCAAATTCAATCACGGAGGTTTCCAGTGGAAAGCTGTGAAATGACGAAAATACTGGTAATGTTTACAAGTACGGGTACTTCTGGTGGCGTTTTCACCGGACTGTGCTTTCAAATATTAAGAGTTCATGTTTACAGAGCTCAGAATTGGTGTCTAAAGCCTTGGAATGACGAGAATAGTTTTTATGTTTACAATTTAGGAGGATTGGCTTTGGCGTTTTTTTTGTGTGAATCAGTTAAAATGGCGGCGGTTCCAGTAAATACTTCTAAGCAAACTGTCTAATTGTGGTAAAACTGTTAAAATACACAATGAGAGTTCCCAGAAATGATTAAGAACGTGTAATAAACATCTCAAGTACACGTAAATAGATTCTTGCTACATTTACTGTCGAATTCAACACGGAGGTTTCCAGTGGAAAGCTGTGAAATGACGAAAATACTGGTAATGTTTACAAGTACGGGTACTTCTGGTGGCGTTTTCACGGGACTGTGCTTTCAAATATTAAGAGTTCATGTTTACAGAGCTCAGAATTGGTGTCTAAAGCCTTTGAATCACGAGAATAGTTTTTGTGTTTACAATTTAGGAGGATTGGCTTTGGCGTTTTTTTTTGTGTGAATCAGTTAAAATGGTGGCGGTTCCAGTAAACAGTTCTAAGCAAACTGTCTAATTGTGGTAAAACTGTTAAAATACACAATGATAGTTCCCAGAAATGATTAAGAACGTGTAATAAACATCTCAAGTACACGTAAATAGATTCTTACTACATTTACTGTCGAATTCAACACGGAGGTTTCCAGTGGAAAGCTGTGAAATGACGAAAATACTGGTAATGTTTACAAGTACGGGTACGTCTGGTGGCGTTTTCACCGGACTGTGCTTTCAAATATTAAGAGTTCATGTTTACAGAGCTAAGAATTGGTGTCTAAAGCCTTTGAATCACGAGAATAGTTTTTGTGTTTACAATTTAGGAGGATTGGCTTTGGCGTTTTTTTTGTGTGAATCAGTCAAAATGGTGGTGGTTCCAGTAAATACTTCTAAGCAAACTGTCTAATTGTGGTAAAACTGTTAAAATACACAATGAGAGTTCCCAGAAATGATTAAGAACGTGTAATAAACATCTCAAGTACACGTAAATAAATTCTTACTACATTTACTGTCGAATTCAACACGGAGGTTTCCAGTGGAAAGCTGTGAAATGACGAAAATACTGGTAATGTTTACAAGTCCGGGTACTTCTGGTGGCGTTTTCACGGGACTGTGCTTTCAATTATTACGAGTTCATGTTTACAGAGCTCAGAATTGGTGTCTAAAGCCTTTGAATCACGAGAATAGTTTTTGTGTTTACAATTTAGGAGGATTGGCTTTGGCGTTTTTTTTGTGTGAATCAGTTAAAATGGTGGCGGTTCCAGTAAATACTTCTAAGCAAACTGTCTAATTGTGGTAAAACTGTTAAAATACACAATGAGAGTTCCCAGAAATGATTAAGAACGTGTAATAAACATCTCAAGTACACGTAAATAGATTCTTACTACATTTACTGTCAAATTCAATCACGGAGGTTTCCAGTGGAAAGCTGTGAAATGACGAAAATACTGGTAATGTTTACAAGTACGGGTACTTCTGGTGGCGTTTTCACTGGACTGTGCTTTCAAATATTAAGAGTTCATGTTTACAGAGCTCAGAATTGGTGTCTAAAGCCTTTGAATCACGAGAATAGTTTTTGTGTTTACAATTTAGGAGGATTGGCTTTGGCGTTTTTTTTGTGTGAATCAGTTAAAATGGTGGCGGTTCCAGTAAATACTTCTAAGCAAACTGTCTAATTGTGGTAAAACTGTTAAAATACACAATGAGAGTTCCCAGAAATGATTAAGAACGTGTAATAAACATCTCAAGTACACGTAAATAGATTCTTACTACATTTACTGTCGAATTCAACACGGAGGTTTCCAGTGGAAAGCTGTGAAATGACGAAAATACTGGTAATGTTTACAAGTCCGGGTACTTCTGGTGGCGTTTTCACGGGACTGTGCTTTCAATTATTACGAGTTCATGTTTACAGAGCTCAGAATTGGTGTCTAAAGCCTTTGAATCACGAGAATAGTTTTTGTGTTTACAATTTAGGAGGATTGGCTTTGGCGTTTTTTTTGTGTGAATCAGTTAAAATGGTGGCGGTTCCAGTAAATACTTCTAAGCAAACTGTCTAATTGTGGTAAAACTGTTAAAATACACAATGAGAGTTCCCAGAAATGATTAAGAACGTGTAATAAACATCTCAAGTACACGTAAATAGATTCTTACTACATTTACTGTCAAATTCAATCACGGAGGTTTCCAGTGGAAAGCTGTGAAATGACGAAAATACTGGTAATGTTTACAAGTACGGGTACTTCTGGTGGCGTTTTCACTGGACTGTGCTTTCAAATATTAAGAGTTCATGTTTACAGAGCTCAGAATTGGTGTCTAAAGCCTTTGAATCACGAGAATAGTTTTTGTGTTTACAATTTAGGAGGATTGGCTTTGGCGTTTTTTTTGTGTGAATCAGTTAAAATGGTGGCGGTTCCAGTAAATACTTCTAAGCAAACTGTCTAATTGTGGTAAAACTGTTAAAATACACAATGAGAGTTCCCAGAAATGATTAAGAACGTGTAATAAACATCTCAAGTACACGTAAATAGATTCTTACTACATTTACTGTCGAATTCAACACGGAGGTTTCCAGTGGAAAGCTGTGAAATGACGAAAATACTGGTAATGTTTACAAGTCCGGGTACTTCTGGTGGCGTTTTCACGGGACTGTGCTTTCAATTATTACGAGTTCATGTTTACAGAGCTCAGAATTGGTGTCTAAAGCCTTTGAATCACGAGAATAGTTTTTGTGTTTACAATTTAGGAGGATTGGCTTTGGCGTTTTTTTTGTGTGAATCAGTTAAAATGGTGGCGGTTCCAGTAAATACTTCTAAGCAAACTGTCTAATTGTGGTAAAACTGTTAAAATACACAATGAGAGTTCCCAGAAATGATTAAGAACGTGTAATAAACATCTCAAGTACACGTAAATAGATTCTTACTACATTTACTGTCAAATTCAATCACGGAGGTTTCCAGTGGAAAGCTGTGAAATGACGAAAATACTGGTAATGTTTACAAGTACGGGTACTTCTGGTGGCGTTTTCACTGGACTGTGCTTTCAAATATTAAGAGTTCATGTTTACAGAGCTCAGAATTGGTGTCTAAAGCCTTTGAATCACGAGAATAGTTTTTGTGTTTACAATTTAGGAGGATTGGCTTTGGCGTTTTTTTTTGTGTGAATCAGTTAAAATGGTGGCGGTTCCAGTAAACAGTTCTAAGCAAACTGTCTAATTGTGGTAAAACTGTTAAAATACACAATGATAGTTCCCAGAAATGATTAAGAACGTGTAATAAACATCTCAAGTACACGTAAATAGATTCTTACTACATTTACTGTCGAATTCAACACGGAGGTTTCCAGTGGAAAGCTGTGAAATGACGAAAATACTGGTAATGTTTACAAGTACGGGTACTTCTGGTGGCGTTTTCACCGGACTGTGCTTTCAAATATTAAGAGTTCATGTTTACAGAGCTAAGAATTGGTGTCTAAAGCCTTTGAATCACGAGAATAGTTTTTGTGTTTACAATTTAGGAGGATTGGCTTTGGCGTTTTTTTTGTGTGAATCAGTTAAAATGGTGGCGGTTCCAGTAAATACTTCTAAGCAAACTGTCTAATTGTGGTAAAACTGTTAAAATACACAATGAGAGTTCCCAGAAATGATTAAGAACGTGTAATAAACATCTCAAGAACACGTAAATAGATTCTTGCTACATTTACTGTCGAATTCAATTACGGAGGTTTCCAGTGGAAACCTTTGAAATGACGAAAATACTGGTAATGTTTACAAGTCCGGGTACTTCGGGTGGCGTTTTCACGGGACTGTGCTTTCAATTATTACGAGTTCATGTTTACAGAGCTCAGAATTGGTGTCTAAAGCCTTTGAATCACGAGAATAGTTTTTGTGTTTATAATTTAGGAGGATTGGCTTTGGCGTTTTTTTTGTGTGAATCAGTTAAAATGGTGGCGGTTCCAGTAAATACTTCTAAGCAAACTGTCTAATTGTGGTAAAACTGTTAAAATACACAATGAGAGTTCCCAGAAATGATTAAGAACGTGTAATAAACATCTCAAGTACACGTAAATAGATTCTTACTACATTTACTGTCGAATTCAATCACGGAGGTTTCCAGTGGAAAGCTGTGAAATGACGAAAATACTGGTAATGTTTACAAGTACGGGTACTTCTGGTGGCGTTTTCACCGGACTGTGCTTTCAAATATTAAGAGTTCATGTTTACAGAGCTCAGAATTGGTGTCTAAAGCCTTGGAATGACGAGAATAGTTTTTATGTTTACAATTTAGGAGGATTGGCCTTGGCGTTTTTTTTGTGTGAATCAGTTAAAATGGCGGCGGTTCCAGTAAATACTTCTAAGCAAACTGTCTAATTGTGGTAAAACTGTTAAAATACACAATGAGAGTTCCCAGAAATGATTAAGAACGTGTAATAAACATCTCAAGTACACGTAAATAGATTCTTGCTACATTTACTGTCGAATTCAATCACGGAGGTTTCCAGTGGAAAGCTGTGAAATGACGAAAATACTGGTAATGTTTACAAGTCCGGGTACTTCTGGTGGCGTTTTCACGGGACTGTGCTTTCAAATATTAAGAGTTCATGTTTACAGAGCTCAGAATTGGTGTCTAAAGCCTTTGAATCACGAGAATAGTTTTTGTGTTTACAATTTAGGAGGATTGGCTTTGGCGTTTTTTTTTGTGTGAATCAGTTAAAATGGTGGCGGTTCCAGTAAACAGTTCTAAGCAAACTGTCTAATTGTGGTAAAACTGTTAAAATACACAATGATAGTTCCCAGAAATGATTAAGAACGTGTAATAAACATCTCAAGTACACGTAAATAGATTCTTACTACATTTACTGTCGAATTCAACACGGAGGTTTCCAGTGGAAAGCTGTGAAATGACGAAAATACTGGTAATGTTTACAAGTACGGGTACTTCTGGTGGCGTTTTCACGGGACTGTGCTTTCAAATATTAAGAGTTCATGTTTACAGAGCTAAGAATTGGTGTCTAAAGCCTTTGAATCACGAGAATAGTTTTTGTGTTTACAATTTAGGAGGATTGGCTTTGGCGTTTTTTTTGTGTGAATCAGTCAAAATGGTGGTGGTTCCAGTAAATACTTCTAAGCAAACTGTCTAATTGTGGTAAAACTGTTAAAATACACAATGAGAGTTCCCAGAAATGATTAAGAACGTGTAATAAACATCTCAAGAACACCTAAATAGATTCTTGCTACATTTACTGTCGAATTCAATCACGGAGGTTTCCAGTGGAAACCTTTGAAATGACGAAAATACTGGTAATGTTTACAAGTCCGGGTACTTCGGGTGGCGTTTTCACGGGACTGTGCTTTCAATTATTACGAGTTCATGTTTACAGAGCTCAGAATTGGTGTCTAAAGCCTTTGAATCACGAGAATAGTTTTTGTGTTTACAATTTAGGAGGATTGGCTTTGGCGTTTTTTTTGTGTGAATCAGTTAAAATGGTGGCGGTTCCAGTAAATACTTCTAAGCAAACTGTCTAATTGTGGTAAAACTGTTAAAATACACAATGAGAGTTCCCAGAAATGATTAAGAACGTGTAATAAACATCTCAAGTACACGTAAATAGATTCTTACTACATTTACTGTCGAATTCAATCACGGAGGTTTCCAGTGGAAAGCTGTGAAATGACGAAAATACTGGTAATGTTTACAAGTCCGGGTACTTCTGGTGGCGTTTTCACGGGACTGTGCTTTCAAATATTAAGAGTTCATGTTTACAGAGCTCAGAATTGGTGTCTAAAGCCTTTGAATGACGAGAATAGTGTTTTTGTTTACAATTTAGGAGGATTGGCTTTGGCGTTTTTTTTTGTGTGAATCAGTTAAAATGGTGGCGGTTCCAGTAAATACTTCTAAGCAAACTGTCTAATTGTGGTAAAACTGTTAAAATACACAATGAGAGTTCCCAGAAATGATTAAGAACGTGTAATAAACATCTCAAGTACACGTAAATAGATTCTTGCTACATTTACTGTCGAATTCAATCACGGAGGTTTCCAGTGGAAAGCTGTGAAATGACGAAAATACTGGTAATGTTTACAAGTCCGGGTACTTCTGGTGGCGTTTTCACGGGACTGTGCTTTCAAATATTAAGAGTTCATGTTTACAGAGCTCAGAATTGGTGTCTAAAGCCTTTGAATCACGAGAATATTTTTTGTGTTTACAATTTAGGAGGATTGGCTTTGGCGTTTTTTTGTGTGTGAATCAGTTAAAATGGTGGAGGTTCCTGTAAACAGTTCTAAGCAAACTGTCTAATTGTGGTAAAACTGTTAAAATACACAATGAGAGTTCCCAGAAATGATTAAGAACGTGTAATAAACATCTCAAGTACATGTAAATAGATTCTTACTACATTTACTGTCGAATTCAACACGGAGGTTTCCAGTGGAAAGCTGTGAAATGACGAAAATACTGGTAATGTTTACAATTCCGGGTACTTCTGGTGGCGTTTTCACGGGACTGTGCTTTCAAATATTAAGAGTTCATGTTTACAGAGCTCAGAATTGGTGTCTAAAGCCTTTGAATCACGAGAATAGTTTTTGTGTTTACAATTTAGGAGGATTGGCTTTGGCGTTTTTTTTGTGTGAATCAGTTAAAATGGCGGCGGTTCCAGTAAATACTTCTAAGCAAACTGTCTAATTGTGGTAAAACTGTTAAAATACACAATGAGAGTTCCCAGAAATGATTAAGAACGTGTAATAAACATCTCAAGTACACGTAAATAGATTCTTACTACATTTACTGTCAAATTCAATCACGGAGGTTTCCAGTGGAAAGCTGTGAAATGACGAAAATACTGGTAATGTTTACAAGTACGGGTACTTCTGGTGGCGTTTTCACTGGACTGTGCTTTCAAATATTAAGAGTTCATGTTTACAGAGCTCAGAATTGGTGTCTAAAGCCTTTGAATCACGAGAATAGTTTTTGTGTTTACAATTTAGGAGGATTGGCTTTGGCGTTTTTTTTGTGTGAATCAGTTAAAATGGCGGCGGTTCCAGTAAATACTTCTAAGCAAACTGTCTAATTGTGGTAAAACTGTTAAAATACACAATGAGAGTTCCCAGAAATGATTAAGAACGTGTAATAAACATCTCAAGAACACGTAAATAGATTCTTGCTACATTTACTGTCGAATTCAATCACGGAGGTTTCCAGTGGAAACCTTTGAAATGACGAAAATACTGGTAATGTTTACAAGTCCGGGTACTTCGGGTGGCGTTTTCACGGGACTGTGCTTTCAATTATTACGAGTTCATGTTTACAGAGCTCAGAATTGGTGTCTAAAGCCTTTGAATCACGAGAATAGTTTTTGTGTTTATAATTTAGGAGGATTGGCTTTGGCGTTTTTTTTGTGTGAATCAGTTAAAATGGTGGCGGTTCCAGTAAATACTTCTAAGCAAACTGTCTAATTGTGGTAAAACTGTTAAAATACACAATGAGAGTTCCCAGAAATGATTAAGAACGTGTAATAAACATCTCAAGTACACGTAAATAGATTCTTGCTACATTTACTGTCGAATTCAATCACGGAGGTTTCCAGTGGAAAGCTGTGAAATGACGAAAATACTGGTAATGTTTACAAGTCCGGGTACTTCTGGTGGCGTTTTCACGGGACTGTGCTTTCAAATATTAAGAGTTCATGTTTACAGAGCTCAGAATTGGTGTCTAAAGCCTTTGAATCACGAGAATAGTTTTTGTGTTTACAATTTAGGAGGATTGGCTTTGGCGTTTTTTTTTGTGTGAATCAGTTAAAATGGTGGCGGTTCCAGTAAACAGTTCTAAGCAAACTGTCTAATTGTGGTAAAACTGTTAAAATACACAATGATAGTTCCCAGAAATTATTAAGAACGTGTAATAAACATCTCAAGTACACGTAAATAGATTCTTACTACATTTACTGTCGAATTCAACACGGAGGTTTCCAGTGGAAAGCTGTGAAATGACGAAAATACTGGTAATGTTTACAAGTACGGGTACTTCTGGTGGCGTTTTCACCGGACTGTGCTTTCAAATATTAAGAGTTCATGTTTACAGAGCTAAGAATTGGTGTCTAAAGCCTTTGAATCACGAGAATAGTTTTTGTGTTTACAATTTAGGAGGATTGGCTTTGGCGTTTTTTTTGTGTGAATCAGTCAAAATGGTGGTGGTTCCAGTAAATACTTCTAAGCAAACTGTCTAATTGTGGTAAAACTGTTAAAATACACAATGAGAGTTCCCAGAAATGATTAAGAACGTGTAATAAACATCTCAAGAACACGTAAATAGATTCTTGCTACATTTACTGTCGAATTTAATCACGGAGGTTTCCAGTGGAAACCTTTGAAATGACGAAAATACTGGTAATGTTTACAAGTCCGGGTACTTCGGGTGGCGTTTTCACGGGACTGTGCTTTCAATTATTACGAGTTCATGTTTACAGAGCTCAGAATTGGTGTCTAAAGCCTTTGAATCACGAGAATAGTTTTTGTGTTTATAATTTAGGAGGATTGGCTTTGGCGTTTTTTTTGTGTGAATCAGTTAAAATGGTGGCGGTTCCATTAAATACTTCTAAGCAAACTGTCTAATTGTGGTAAAACTGTTAAAATACACAATGAGAGTTCCCAGAAATGATTAAGAACGTGTAATAAACATCTCAAGTACACGTAAATAGATTCTTACTACATTTACTGTCGAATTCAATCACGGAGGTTTCCAGTGGAAAGCTGTGAAATGACGAAAATACTGGTAATGTTTACAAGTCCGGGTACTTCTGGTGGCGTTTTCACGGGACTGTGCTTTCAAATATTAAGAGTTCATGTTTACAGAGCTCAGAATTGGTGTCTAAAGCCTTTGAATGACGAGAATAGTGTTTTTGTTTACAATTTAGGAGGATTGGCTTTGGCGTTTTTTTTTGTGTGAATCAGTTAAAATGGTGGCGGTTCCAGTAAATACTTCTAAGCAAACTGTCTAATTGTGGTAAAACTGTTAAAATACACAATGAGAGTTCCCAGAAATGATTAAGAACGTGTAGTAAACATCTCAAGTACACGTAAATAGATTCTTACTACATTTACTGTCGAATTCAATCACGGAGGTTTCCAGTGGAAAGGTGTGAAATGACGAAAATACTGGTAATGTTTACAAGTCCGGGTACTTCTGGTGGCGTTTTCACGGGACTGTGCTTTCAAATATTAAGAGTTCATGTTTACAGAGCTCAGAATTGGTGTCTAAAGCCTTTGAATCACGAGAATAGTTTTTGTGTTTACAATTTAGGAGGATTGGCTTTGGCGTTTTTTTTGTGTGAATCAGTTAAAATGGCGGCGGTTCCAGTAAATACTTCTAAGCAAACTGTCTAATTGTGGTAAAACTGTTAAAATACACAATGAGAGTTCCCAGAAATGATTAAGAACGTGTAATAAACATCTCAAGTACACGTAAATAGATTCTTGCTACATTTACTGTCGAATTCAATCACGGAGGTTTCCAGTGGAAAGCTGTGAAATGACGAAAATACTGGTAATGTTTACAAGTCCGGGTACTTCTGGTGGCGTTTTCACGGGACTGTGCTTTCAAATATTAAGAGTTCATGTTTACAGAGCTCAGAATTGGTGTCTAAAGCCTTTGAATCACGAGAATAGTTTTTGTGTTTACAATTTAGGAGGATTGGCTTTGGCGTTTTTTTTTGTGTGAATCAGTTAAAATGGTGGCGGTTCCAGTAAACAGTTCTAAGCAAACTGTCTAATTGTGGTAAAACTGTTAAAATACACAATGATAGTTCCCAGAAATTATTAAGAACGTGTAATAAACATCTCAAGTACACGTAAATAGATTCTTACTACATTTACTGTCGAATTCAACACGGAGGTTTCCAGTGGAAAGCTGTGAAATGACGAAAATACTGGTAATGTTTACAAGTACGGGTACTTCTGGTGGCGTTTTCACCGGACTGTGCTTTCAAATATTAAGAGTTCATGTTTACAGAGCTAAGAATTGGTGTCTAAAGCCTTTGAATCACGAGAATAGTTTTTGTGTTTACAATTTAGGAGGATTGGCTTTGGCGTTTTTTTTGTGTGAATCAGTCAAAATGGTGGTGGTTCCAGTAAATACTTCTAAGCAAACTGTCTAATTGTGGTAAAACTGTTAAAATACACAATGAGAGTTCCCAGAAATGATTAAGAACGTGTAATAAACATCTCAAGAACACGTAAATAGATTCTTGCTACATTTACTGTCGAATTTAATCGCGGAGGTTTCCAGTGGAAACCTTTGAAATGACGAAAATACTGGTAATGTTTACAAGTCCGGGTACTTCGGGTGGCGTTTTCACGGGACTGTGCTTTCAATTATTACGAGTTCATGTTTACAGAGCTCAGAATTGGTGTCTAAAGCCTTTGAATCACGAGAATAGTTTTTGTGTTTATAATTTAGGAGGATTGGCTTTGGCGTTTTTTTTGTGTGAATCAGTTAAAATGGTGGCGGTTCCATTAAATACTTCTAAGCAAACTGTCTAATTGTGGTAAAACTGTTAAAATACACAATGAGAGTTCCCAGAAATGATTAAGAACGTGTAATAAACATCTCAAGTACACGTAAATAGATTCTTACTACATTTACTGTCGAATTCAATCACGGAGGTTTCCAGTGGAAAGCTGTGAAATGACGAAAATACTGGTAATGTTTACAAGTCCGGGTACTTCTGGTGGCGTTTTCACGGGACTGTGCTTTCAAATATTAAGAGTTCATGTTTACAGAGCTCAGAATTGGTGTCTAAAGCCTTTGAATGACGAGAATAGTGTTTTTGTTTACAATTTAGGAGGATTGGCTTTGGCGTTTTTTTTTGTGTGAATCAGTTAAAATGGTGGCGGTTCCAGTAAATACTTCTAAGCAAACTGTCTAATTGTGGTAAAACTGTTAAAATACACAATGAGAGTTCCCAGAAATGATTAAGAACGTGTAGTAAACATCTCAAGTACACGTAAATAGATTCTTACTACATTTACTGTCGAATTCAATCACGGAGGTTTCCAGTGGAAAGGTGTGAAATGACGAAAATACTGGTAATGTTTACAAGTCCGGGTACTTCTGGTGGCGTTTTCACGGGACTGTGCTTTCAAATATTAAGAGTTCATGTTTACAGAGCTCAGAATTGGTGTCTAAAGCCTTTGAATCACGAGAATAGTTTTTGTGTTTACAATTTAGGAGGATTGGCTTTGGCGTTTTTTTTGTGTGAATCAGTTAAAATGGCGGCGGTTCCAGTAAATACTTCTAAGCAAACTGTCTAATTGTGGTAAAACTGTTAAAATACACAATGAGAGTTCCCAGAAATGATTAAGAACGTGTAATAAACATCTCAAGTACACGTAAATAGATTCTTGCTACATTTACTGTCGAATTCAATCACGGAGGTTTCCAGTGGAAAGCTGTGAAATGACGAAAATACTGGTAATGTTTACAAGTCCGGGTACTTCTGGTGGCGTTTTCACGGGACTGTGCTTTCAAATATTAAGAGTTCATGTTTACAGAGCTCAGAATTGGTGTCTAAAGCCTTTGAATCACGAGAATAGTTTTTGTGTTTACAATTTAGGAGGATTGGCTTTGGCGTTTTTTTTTGTGTGAATCAGTTAAAATGGTGGCGGTTCCAGTAAACAGTTCTAAGCAAACTGTCTAATTGTGGTAAAACTGTTAAAATACACAATGATAGTTCCCAGAAATTATTAAGAACGTGTAATAAACATCTCAAGTACACGTAAATAGATTCTTACTACATTTACTGTCGAATTCAACACGGAGGTTTCCAGTGGAAAGCTGTGAAATGACGAAAATACTGGTAATGTTTACAAGTACGGGTACTTCTGGTGGCGTTTTCACCGGACTGTGCTTTCAAATATTAAGAGTTCATGTTTACAGAGCTAAGAATTGGTGTCTAAAGCCTTTGAATCACGAGAATAGTTTTTGTGTTTACAATTTAGGAGGATTGGCTTTGGCGTTTTTTTTGTGTGAATCAGTCAAAATGGTGGTGGTTCCAGTAAATACTTCTAAGCAAACTGTCTAATTGTGGTAAAACTGTTAAAATACACAATGAGAGTTCCCAGAAATGATTAAGAACGTGTAATAAACATCTCAAGAACACGTAAATAGATTCTTGCTACATTTACTGTCGAATTTAATCGCGGAGGTTTCCAGTGGAAACCTTTGAAATGACGAAAATACTGGTAATGTTTACAAGTCCGGGTACTTCGGGTGGCGTTTTCACGGGACTGTGCTTTCAATTATTACGAGTTCATGTTTACAGAGCTCAGAATTGGTGTCTAAAGCCTTTGAATCACGAGAATAGTTTTTGTGTTTATAATTTAGGAGGATTGGCTTTGGCGTTTTTTTTGTGTGAATCAGTTAAAATGGTGGCGGTTCCATTAAATACTTCTAAGCAAACTGTCTAATTGTGGTAAAACTGTTAAAATACACAATGAGAGTTCCCAGAAATGATTAAGAACGTGTAATAAACATCTCAAGTACACGTAAATAGATTCTTACTACATTTACTGTCGAATTCAATCACGGAGGTTTCCAGTGGAAAGCTGTGAAATGACGAAAATACTGGTAATGTTTACAAGTCCGGGTACTTCTGGTGGCGTTTTCACGGGACTGTGCTTTCAAATATTAAGAGTTCATGTTTACAGAGCTCAGAATTGGTGTCTAAAGCCTTTGAATGACGAGAATAGTGTTTTTGTTTACAATTTAGGAGGATTGGCTTTGGCGTTTTTTTTTGTGTGAATCAGTTAAAATGGTGGCGGTTCCAGTAAATACTTCTAAGCAAACTGTCTAATTGTGGTAAAACTGTTAAAATACACAATGAGAGTTCCCAGAAATGATTAAGAACGTGTAGTAAACATCTCAAGTACACGTAAATAGATTCTTACTACATTTACTGTCGAATTCAATCACGGAGGTTTCCAGTGGAAAGGTGTGAAATGACGAAAATACTGGTAATGTTTACAAGTCCGGGTACTTCTGGTGGCGTTTTCACGGGACTGTGCTTTCAAATATTAAGAGTTCATGTTTACAGAGCTCAGAATTGGTGTCTAAAGCCTTTGAATCACGAGAATAGTTTTTGTGTTTACAATTTAGGAGGATTGGCTTTGGCGTTTTTTTTGTGTGAATCAGTTAAAATGGCGGCGGTTCCAGTAAATACTTCTAAGCAAACTGTCTAATTGTGGTAAAACTGTTAAAATACACAATGAGAGTTCCCAGAAATGATTAAGAACGTGTAATAAACATCTCAAGTACACGTAAATAGATTCTTACTACATTTACTGTCGAATTCAATCACGGAGGTTTCCAGTGGAAAGCTGTGAAATGACGAAAATACTGGTAATGTTTACAAGTCCGGGTACTTCTGGTGGCGTTTTCACGGGACTGTGCTTTCAAATATTAAGAGTTCATGTTTACAGAGCTCAGAATTGGTGTCTAAAGCCTTTGAATGACGAGAATAGTGTTTTTGTTTACAATTTAGGAGGATTGGCTTTGGCGTTTTTTTTTGTGTGAATCAGTTAAAATGGTGGCGGTTCCATTAAATACTTCTAAGCAAACTGTCTAATTGTGGTAAAACTGTTAAAATACACAATGAGAGTTCCCAGAAATGATTAAGAACGTGTAATAAACATCTCAAGTACACGTAAATAGATTCTTACTACATTTACTGTCAAATTCAATCACGGAGGTTTCCAGTGGAAAGCTGTGAAATGACGAAAATACTGGTAATGTTTACAAGTACGGGTACTTCTGGTGGCGTTTTCACTGGACTGTGCTTTCAAATATTAAGAGTTCATGTTTACAGAGCTCAGAATTGGTGTCTAAAGCCTTGGAATGACGAGAATAGTTTTTATGTTTACAATTTAGGAGGATTGGCTTTGGCGTTTTTTTTGTGTGAATCAGTTAAAATGGCGGCGGTTCCAGTAAATACTTCTAAGCAAACTGTCTAATTGTGGTAAAACTGTTAAAATACACAATGATAGTTCCCAGAAATGATTAAGAACGTGTAATAAACATCTCAAGTACACGTAAATAGATTCTTACTACATTTACTGTCGAATTCAACACGGAGGTTTCCAGTGGAAAGCTGTGAAATGACGAAAATACTGGTAATGTTTACAAGTACGGGTACTTCTGGTGGCGTTTTCACCGGACTGTGCTTTCAAATATTAAGAGTTCATGTTTACAGAGCTAAGAATTGGTGTCTAAAGCCTTTGAATCACGAGAATAGTTTTTGTGTTTACAATTTAGGAGGATTGGCTTTGGCGTTTTTTTTGTGTGAATCAGTCAAAATGGTGGTGGTTCCAGTAAATACTTCTAAGCAAACTGTCTAATTGTGGTAAAACTGTTAAAATACACAATGAGAGTTCCCAGAAATGATTAAGAACGTGTAATAAACATCTCAAGAACACGTAAATAGATTCTTGCTACATTTACTGTCGAATTCAATCACGGAGGTTTCCAGTGGAAACCTTTGAAATGACGAAAATACTGGTAATGTTTACAAGTCCGGGTACTTCGGGTGGCGTTTTCACGGGACTGTGCTTTCAATTATTACGAGTTCATGTTTACAGAGCTCAGAATTGGTGTCTAAAGCCTTTGAATCACGAGAATAGTTTTTGTGTTTATAATTTAGGAGGATTGGCTTTGGCGTTTTTTTTGTGTGAATCAGTTAAAATGGTGGCGGTTCCATTAAATACTTCTAAGCAAACTGTCTAATTGTGGTAAAACTGTTAAAATACACAATGAGAGTTCCCAGAAATGATTAAGAACGTGTAATAAACATCTCAAGTACACGTAAATAGATTCTTACTACATTTACTGTCGAATTCAATCACGGAGGTTTCCAGTGGAAAGCTGTGAAATGACGAAAATACTGGTAATGTTTACAAGTCCGGGTACTTCTGGTGGCGTTTTCACGGGACTGTGCTTTCAAATATTAAGAGTTCATGTTTACAGAGCTCAGAATTGGTGTCTAAAGCCTTTGAATGACGAGAATAGTGTTTTTGTTTACAATTTAGGAGGATTGGCTTTGGCGTTTTTTTTTGTGTGAATCAGTTAAAATGGTGGCGGTTCCAGTAAATACTTCTAAGCAAACTGTCTAATTGTGGTAAAACTGTTAAAATACACAATGAGAGTTCCCAGAAATGATTAAGAACGTGTAGTAAACATCTCAAGTACACGTAAATAGATTCTTACTACATTTACTGTCGAATTCAATCACGGAGGTTTCCAGTGGAAAGGTGTGAAATGACGAAAATACTGGTAATGTTTACAAGTCCGGGTACTTCTGGTGGCGTTTTCACGGGACTGTGCTTTCAAATATTAAGAGTTCATGTTTACAGAGCTCAGAATTGGTGTCTAAAGCCTTTGAATCACGAGAATAGTTTTTGTGTTTACAATTTAGGAGGATTGGCTTTGGCGTTTTTTTTGTGTGAATCAGTTAAAATGGCGGCGGTTCCAGTAAATACTTCTAAGCAAACTGTCTAATTGTGGTAAAACTGTTAAAATACACAATGAGAGTTCCCAGAAATGATTAAGAACGTGTAATAAACATCTCAAGTACACGTAAATAGATTCTTGCTACATTTACTGTCGAATTCAATCACGGAGGTTTCCAGTGGAAAGCTGTGAAATGACGAAAATACTGGTAATGTTTACAAGTCCGGGTACTTCTGGTGGCGTTTTCACGGGACTGTGCTTTCAAATATTAAGAGTTCATGTTTACAGAGCTCAGAATTGGTGTCTAAAGCCTTTGAATCACGAGAATAGTTTTTGTGTTTACAATTTAGGAGGATTGGCTTTGGCGTTTTTTTTGTGTGAATCAGTTAAAATGGCGGCCGTTCCAGTAAATACTTCTAAGCAAACTGTCTAATTGTGGTAAAACTGTTAAAATACACAATGAGAGTTCCCAGAAATGATTAAGAACGTGTAATAAACATCTCAAGTACACGTAAATAGATTCTTACTACATTTACTGTCGAATTCAATCACGGAGGTTTCCAGTGGAAAGCTGTGAAATGACGAAAATACTGGTAATGTTTACAAGTCCGGGTACTTCTGGTGGCGTTTTCACGGGACTGTGCTTTCAAATATTAAGAGTTCATGTTTACAGAGCTCAGAATTGGTGTCTAAAGCCTTTGAATGACGAGAATAGTGTTTTTGTTTACAATTTAGGAGGATTGGCTTTGGCGTTTTTTTTGTGTGTGAATCAGTTAAAATGGTGGCGGTTCCAGTAAATACTTCTAAGCAAACTGTCTAATTGTGGTAAAACTGTTAAAATACACAATGAGAGTTCCCAGAAATGATTAAGAACGTGTAATAAACATCTCAAGTACACGTAAATAGATTCTTACTACATTTACTGTCGAATTCAATCACGGAGGTTTCCAGTGGAAAGCTGTGAAATGACGAAAATACTGGTAATGTTTACAAGTCCGGGTACTTCTGGTGGCGTTTTCACGGGACTGTGCTTTCAAATATTAAGAGTTCATGTTTACAGAGCTCAGAATTGGTGTCTAAAGCCTTTGAATCACGAGAATAGTTTTTGTGTTTACAATTTAGGAGGATTGGCTTTGGCGTTTTTTTTGTGTGAATCAGTTAAAATGGCGGCGGTTCCAGTAAATACTTCTAAGCAAACTGTCTAATTGTGGTAAAACTGTTAAAATACACAATGAGAGTTCCCAGAAATGATTAAGAACGTGTAATAAACATCTCAAGTACACGTAAATAGATTCTTACTACATTTACTGTCAAATTCAATCACGGAGGTTTCCAGTGGAAAGCTGTGAAATGACGAAAATACTGGTAATGTTTACAAGTACGGGTACTTCTGGTGGCGTTTTCACTGGACTGTGCTTTCAAATATTAAGAGTTCATGTTTACAGAGCTCAGAATTGGTGTCTAAAGCCTTGGAATGACGAGAATAGTTTTTATGTTTACAATTTAGGAGGATTGGCTTTGGCGTTTTTTTTGTGTGAATCAGTTAAAATGGCGGCGGTTCCAGTAAATACTTCTAAGCAAACTGTCTAATTGTGGTAAAACTGTTAAAATACACAATGAGAGTTCCCAGAAATGATTAAGAACGTGTAATAAACATCTCAAGTACACGTAAATAGATTCTTGCTACATTTACTGTCGAATTCAATCACGGAGGTTTCCAGTGGAAAGCTGTGAAATGACGAAAATACTGGTAATGTTTACAAGTCCGGGTACTTCTGGTGGCGTTTTCACGGGACTGTGCTTTCAAATATTAAGAGTTCATGTTTACAGAGCTCAGAATTGGTGTCTAAAGCCTTTGAATCACGAGAATAGTTTTTGTGTTTACAATTTAGGAGGATTGGCTTTGGCGTTTTTTTTTGTGTGAATCAGTTAAAATGGTGGCGGTTCCAGTAAACAGTTCTAAGCAAACTGTCTAATTGTGGTAAAACTGTTAAAATACACAATGATAGTTCCCAGAAATGATTAAGAACGTGTAATAAACATCTCAAGTACACGTAAATAGATTCTTACTACATTTACTGTCGAATTCAACACGGAGGTTTCCAGTGGAAAGCTGTGAAATGACGAAAATACTGGTAATGTTTACAAGTACGGGTACTTCTGGTGGCGTTTTCACCGGACTGTGCTTTCAAATATTAAGAGTTCATGTTTACAGAGCTAAGAATTGGTGTCTAAAGCCTTTGAATCACGAGAATAGTTTTTGTGTTTACAATTTAGGAGGATTGGCTTTGGCGTTTTTTTTGTGTGAATCAGTCAAAATGGTGGTGGTTCCAGTAAATACTTCTAAGCAAACTGTCTAATTGTGGTAAAACTGTTAAAATACACAATGAGAGTTCCCAGAAATGATTAAGAACGTGTAATAAACATCTCAAGAACACGTAAATAGATTCTTGCTACATTTACTGTCGAATTCAATCACGGAGGTTTCCAGTGGAAACCTTTGAAATGACGAAAATACTGGTAATGTTTACAAGTCCGGGTACTTCGGGTGGCGTTTTCACGGGACTGTGCTTTCAATTATTACGAGTTCATGTTTACAGAGCTCAGAATTGGTGTCTAAAGCCTTTGAATCACGAGAATAGTTTTTGTGTTTATAATTTAGGAGGATTGGCTTTGGCGTTTTTTTTGTGTGAATCAGTTAAAATGGTGGCGGTTCCATTAAATACTTCTAAGCAAACTGTCTAATTGTGGTAAAACTGTTAAAATACACAATGAGAGTTCCCAGAAATGATTAAGAACGTGTAATAAACATCTCAAGTACACGTAAATAGATTCTTACTACATTTACTGTCGAATTCAATCACGGAGGTTTCCAGTGGAAAGCTGTGAAATGACGAAAATACTGGTAATGTTTACAAGTCCGGGTACTTCTGGTGGCGTTTTCACGGGACTGTGCTTTCAAATATTAAGAGTTCATGTTTACAGAGCTCAGAATTGGTGTCTAAAGCCTTTGAATGACGAGAATAGTGTTTTTGTTTACAATTTAGGAGGATTGGCTTTGGCGTTTTTTTTTGTGTGAATCAGTTAAAATGGTGGCGGTTCCAGTAAATACTTCTAAGCAAACTGTCTAATTGTGGTAAAACTGTTAAAATACACAATGAGAGTTCCCAGAAATGATTAAGAACGTGTAGTAAACATCTCAAGTACACGTAAATAGATTCTTACTACATTTACTGTCGAATTCAATCACGGAGGTTTCCAGTGGAAAGGTGTGAAATGACGAAAATACTGGTAATGTTTACAAGTCCGGGTACTTCTGGTGGCGTTTTCACGGGACTGTGCTTTCAAATATTAAGAGTTCATGTTTACAGAGCTCAGAATTGGTGTCTAAAGCCTTTGAATCACGAGAATAGTTTTTGTGTTTACAATTTAGGAGGATTGGCTTTGGCGTTTTTTTTGTGTGAATCAGTTAAAATGGCGGCGGTTCCAGTAAATACTTCTAAGCAAACTGTCTAATTGTGGTAAAACTGTTAAAATACACAATGAGAGTTCCCAGAAATGATTAAGAACGTGTAATAAACATCTCAAGTACATGTAAATAGATTCTTGCTACATTTACTGTCGAATTCAATCACGGAGGTTTCCAGTGGAAAGCTGTGAAATGACGAAAATACTGGTAATGTTTACAAGTCCGGGTACTTCTGGTGGCGTTTTCACGGGACTGTGCTTTCAAATATTAAGAGTTCATGTTTACAGAGCTCAGAATTGGTGTCTAAAGCCTTTGAATCACGAGAATAGTTTTTGTGTTTACAATTTAGGAGGATTGGCTTTGGCGTTTTTTTTGTGTGAATCAGTTAAAATGGCGGCGGTTCCAGTAAATACTTCTAAGCAAACTGTCTAATTGTGGTAAAACTGTTAAAATACACAATGAGAGTTCCCAGAAATGATTAAGAACGTGTAATAAACATCTCAAGTACACGTAAATAGATTCTTGCTACATTTACTGTCGAATTCAATCACGGAGGTTTCCAGTGGAAAGCTGTGAAATGACGAAAATACTGGTAATGTTTACAAGTCCGGGTACTTCTGGTGGCGTTTTCACGGGACTGTGCTTTCAAATATTAAGAGTTCATGTTTACAGAGCTCAGAATTGGTGTCTAAAGCCTTTGAATCACGAGAATAGTTTTTGTGTTTACAATTTAGGAGGATTGGCTTTGGCGTTTTTTTTTGTGTGAATCAGTTAAAATGGTGGCGGTTCCAGTAAACAGTTCTAAGCAAACTGTCTAATTGTGGTAAAACCGTTAAAATACACAATGATAGTTCCCAGAAATGATTAAGAACGTGTAATAAACATCTCAAGTACACGTAAATAGATTCTTACTACATTTACTGTCGAATTCAACACGGATGTTTCCAGTGGAAAGCTGTGAAATGACGAAAATACTGGTAATGTTTACAAGTACGGGTACTTCTGGTGGCGTTTTCACCGGACTGTGCTTTCAAATATTAAGAGTTCATGTTTACAGAGCTAAGAATTGGTGTCTAAAGCCTTTGAATCACGAGAATAGTTTTTGTGTTTACAATTTAGGAGGATTGGCTTTGGCGTTTTTTTTGTGTGAATCAGTCAAAATGGTGGTGGTTCCAGTAAATACTTCTAAGCAAACTGTCTAATTGTGGTAAAACTGTTAAAATACACAATGAGAGTTCCCAGAAATGATTAAGAACGTGTAATAAACATCTCAAGAACACGTAAATAGATTCTTGCTACATTTACTGTCGAATTCAATCACGGAGGTTTCCAGTGGAAAGCTGTGAAATGACGAAAATACTGGTAATGTTTACAAGTCCGGGTACTTCTGGTGGCGTTTTCACGAGACTGTGCTTTCAAATATTAAGAGTTCATGTTTACAGAGCTCAGAATTGGTGTCTAAAGCCTTTGAATGACGAGAATAGTGTTTTTGTTTACAATTTAGGAGGATTGGCTTTGGCGTTTTTTTTTGTGTGAATCAGTTAAAATGGTGGCTTTTCCAGTAAATACTTCTAAGCAAACTGTCTAATTGTGGTAAAACTGTTAAAATACACAATGAGAGTTCCCAGAAATGATTAAGAACGTGTAGTAAACATCTCAAGTACACGTAAATAGATTCTTACTACATTTACTGTCGAATTCAATCACGGAGGTTTCCAGTGGAAAGGTGTGAAATGACGAAAATACTGGTAATGTTTACAAGTCCGGGTACTTCTGGTGGCGTTTTCACGGGACTGTGCTTTCAAATATTAAGAGTTCATGTTTACAGAGCTCAGAATTGGTGTCTAAAGCCTTTGAATCACGAGAATAGTTTTTGTGTTTACAATTTAGGAGGATTGGCTTTGGCGTTTTTTTTGTGTGAATCAGTTAAAATGGCGGCGGTTCCAGTAAATACTTCTAAGCAAACTGTCTAATTGTGGTAAAACTGTTAAAATACACAATGAGAGTTCCCAGAAATGATTAAGAACGTGTAATAAACATCTCAAGTACACATAAATAGATTCTTGCTACATTTACTGTCGAATTCAATCACGGAGGTTTCCAGTGGAAAGCTGTGAAATGACGAAAATACTGGTAATGTTTACAAGTCCGGGTACTTCTGGTGGCGTTTTCACGGGACTGTGCTTTCAAATATTAAGAGTTCATGTTTACAGAGCTCAGAATTGGTGTCTAAAGCCTTTGAATCACGAGAATATTTTTTGTGTTTACAATTTAGGAGGATTGGCTTTGGCGTTTTTTTTTGTGTGAATCAGTTAAAATGGTGGCGGTTCCAGTAAACAGTTCTAAGCAAACTGTCTAATTGTGGTAAAACTGTTAAAATACACAATGAGAGTTCCCAGAAATGATTAAGAACGTGTAATAAACATCTCAAGTACATGTAAATAGATTCTTACTACATTTACTGTCGAATTCAACACGGAGGTTTCCAGTGGAAAGCTGTGAAATGACGAAAATACTGGTAATGTTTACAAGTACGGGTACTTCTGGTGGCGTTTTCACGGGACTGTGCTTTCAAATATTAAGAGTTCATGTTTACAGAGCTCAGAATTGGTGTCTAAAGCCTTTGAATGACGAGAATAGTGTTTTTGTTTACAATTTAGGAGGATTGGCTTTGGCGTTTTTTTTTGTGTGAATCAGTTAAAATGGTGGCGGTTCCAGTAAACAGTTCTAAGCAAACTGTCTAATTGTGGTAAAACTGTTAAAATACACAATGAGAGTTCCCAGAAATGATTAAGAACGTGTAATAAACATCTCAAGTACATGTAAATAGATTCTTACTACATTTACTGTCGAAATCAACACGGAGGTTTCCAGTGGAAAGCTGTGAAATGACGAAAATACTGGTAATGTTTACAAGTACGGGTACTTCTGGTGGCGTTTTCACGGGACTGTGCTTTCAAATATTAAGAGTTCATGTTTACAGAGCTAAGAATTGGTGTCTAAAGCCTTTGAATCACGAGAATAGTTTTTGTGTTTACAATTTAGGAGGATTGGCTTTGGCGTTTTTTTTGTGTGAATCAGTCAATATGGTGGCGGTTCCAGTAAATACTTCTAAGCAAACTGTCTAATTGTGGTAAAACTGTTAAAATACACAATGAGAGTTCCCAGAAATGATTAAGAACGTGTAATAAACATCTCAAGTACACGTAAATAGATTCTTGCTACATTTACTGTCGAATTCAATCACGGAGGTTTCCAGTGGAAAGCTGTGAAATGACGAAAATACTGGTAATGTTTACAAGTACGGGTACTTCTGGTGGCGTTTTCACGGGACTGTGCTTTCAAATATTAAGAGTTCATGTTTACAGAGCTCAGAATTGGTGTCTAAAGCCTTTGAATCACGAGAATAGTTTTTGTGTTTACAATTTAGGAGGATTGGCTTTGGCGTTTTTTTTGTGTGAATCAGTCAAAATGGTGGTGGTTCCAGTAAATACTTCTAAGCAAACTGTCTAATTGTGGTAAAACTGTTAAAATACACAATGAGACTTCCCAGAAATGATTAAGAACGTGTAATAAACATCTCAAGTACACGTAAATAGATTCTTACTACATTTACTGTCGAATTCAACACGGAGGTTTCCAGTGGAAAGCAGTGAAATGATGAAAATACTGGTAATGTTTACAAGTACGGGTACTTCTGGTGGCGTTTTCACGTGACTGTGCTTTCAAATATTAAGAGTTCATGTTTACAGAGCTAAGAATTGGTGTCTAAAGCCTTTGAATCACGAGAATAGTTTTTGTGTTTATAATTTAGGAGGATTGGCTTTGGCGTTTTTTTTGTGTGAATCAGTTAAAATGGTGGCGGTTCCAGTAAATACTTCTAAGCAAACTGTCTAATTGTGGTAAAACTGTTAAAATACACAATGAGAGTTCCCAGAAATGATTAAGAACGTGTAATAAACATCTCAAGTACACGTAAATAGATTCTTACTACATTTACTGTCGAATTCAATCACGGAGGTTTCCAGTGGAAAGCTGTGAAATGACGAAAATACTGGTAATGTTTACAAGTCCGGGTACTTCTGGTGGCGTTTTCACGGGACTGTGCTTTCAAATATTAAGAGTTCATGTTTACAGAGCTCAGAATTGGTGTCTAAAGCCTTTGAATGACGAGAATAGTGTTTTTGTTTACAATTTAGGAGGATTGGCTTTGGCGTTTTTTTTTGTGTGAATCAGTTAAAATGGTGGCGGTTCCAGTAAATACTTCTAAGCAAACTGTCTAATTGTGGTAAAACTGTTAAAATACACAATGAGAGTTCCCAGAAATGATTAAGAACGTGTAATAAACATCTCAAGTACACGTAAATAGATTCTTACTACATTTACTGTCGAATTCAATCACGGAGGTTTCCAGTGGAAAGGTGTGAAATGACGAAAATACTGGTAATGTTTACAAGTCCGGGTACTTCTGGTGGCGTTTTCACGGGACTGTGCTTTCAAATATTAAGAGTTCATGTTTACAGAGCTCAGAATTGGTGTCTAAAGCCTTTGAATCACGAGAATAGTTTTTGTGTTTACAATTTAGGAGGATTGGCTTTGGCGTTTTTTTTGTGTGAATCAGTTAAAATGGCGGCGGTTCCAGTAAATACTTCTAAGCAAACTGTCTAATTGTGGTAAAACTGTTAAAATACACAATGAGAGTTCCCAGAAATGATTAAGAACGTGTAATGAACATCTCAAGTACACATAAATAGATTCTTGCTACATTTACTGTCGAATTCAATCACGGAGGTTTCCAGTGGAAAGCTGTGAAATGACGAAAATACTGGTAATGTTTACAAGTCCGGGTACTTCTGGTGGCGTTTTCACGGGACTGTGCTTTCAAATATTAAGAGTTCATGTTTACAGAGCTCAGAATTGGTGTCTAAAGCCTTTGAATCACGAGAATATTTTTTGTGTTTACAATTTAGGAGGATTGGCTTTGGCGTTTTTTTTTGTGTGAATCAGTTAAAATGGTGGCGGTTCCAGTAAACAGTTCTAAGCAAACTGTCTAATTGTGGTAAAACTGTTAAAATACACAATGAGAGTTCCCAGAAATGATTAAGAACGTGTAATAAACATCTCAAGTACATGTAAATAGATTCTTACTACATTTACTGTCGAATTCAACACGGAGGTTTCCAGTGGAAAGCTGTGAAATGACGAAAATACTGGTAATGTTTACAAGTACGGGTACTTCTGGTGGCGTTTTCACGGGACTGTGCTTTCAAATATTAAGAGTTCATGTTTACAGAGCTCAGAATTGGTGTCTAAAGCCTTTGAATGACGAGAATAGTGTTTTTGTTTACAATTTAGGAGGATTGGCTTTGGCGTTTTTTTTTGTGTGAATCAGTTAAAATGGTGGCGGTTCCAGTAAACAGTTCTAAGCAAACTGTCTAATTGTGGTAAAACTGTTAAAATACACAATGAGAGTTCCCAGAAATGATTAAGAACGTGTAATAAACATCTCAAGTACATGTAAATAGATTCTTACTACATTTACTGTCGAATTCAACACGGAGGTTTCCAGTGGAAAGCTGTGAAATGACGAAAATACTGGTAATGTTTACAAGTACGGGTACTTCTGGTGGCGTTTTCACGGGACTGTGCTTTCAAATATTAAGAGTTCATGTTTACAGAGCTAAGAATTGGTGTCTAAAGCCTTTGAATCACGAGAATAGTTTTTGTGTTTACAATTTAGGAGGATTGGCTTTGGCGTTTTTTTTTGTGTGAATCAGTCAATATGGTGGCGGTTCCAGTAAACACTTCTAAGCAAACTGTCTAATTGTGGTAAAACTGTTAAAATACACAATGAGAGTTCCCAGAAATGATTAAGAACGTGTAATAAACATCTCAAGTACACGTAAATAGATTCTTGCTACATTTACTGTCGAATTCAATCACGGAGGTTTCCAGTGGAAAGCTGTGAAATGACGAAAATACTGGTAATGTTTACAAGTACGGGTACTTCTGGTGGCGTTTTCACGGGACTGTGCTTTCAAATATTAAGAGTTCATGTTTACAGAGCTCAGAATTGGTGTCTAAAGCCTTTGAATCACGAGAATATTTTTTGTGTTTACAATTTAGGAGGATTGGCTTTGGCGTTTTTTTTGTGTGAATCAGTCAAAATGGTGGCGGTTCCAGTAAATACTTCTAAGCAAACTGTCTAATTGTGGTAAAACTGTTAAAATACACAATGAGACTTCCCAGAAATGATTAAGAACGTGTAATAAACATCTCAAGTACACGTAAATAGATTTTTACTACATTTACTGTCGAATTCAACACGGAGGTTTCCAGTGGAAAGCAGTGAAATGATGAAAATACTGGTAATGTTTACAAGTACGGGTACTTCTGGTGGCGTTTTCACGTGACTGTGCTTTCAAATATTAAGAGTTCATGTTTACAGAGCTAAGAATTGGTGTCTAAAGCCTTTGAATCACGAGAATAGTTTTTGTGTTTATAATTTAGGAGGATTGGCTTTGGCGTTTTTTTTGTGTGAATCAGTTAAAATGGTGGCGGTTCCAGTAAATACTTCTAAGCAAACTGTCTAATTGTGGTAAAACTGTTAAAATACACAATGAGAGTTCCCAGAAATGATTAAGAACGTGTAATAAACATCTCAAGTACACGTAAATAGATTCTTACTACATTTACTGTCGAATTCAATCACGGAGGTTTCCAGTGGAAAGCTGTGAAATGACGAAAATACTGGTAATGTTTACAAGTCCGGGTACTTCTGGTGGCGTTTTCACGGGACTGTGCTTTCAAATATTAAGAGTTCATGTTTACAGAGCTCAGAATTGGTGTCTAAAGCCTTTGAATGACGAGAATAGTGTTTTTGTTTACAATTTAGGAGGATTGGCTTTGGCGTTTTTTTTTGTGTGAATCAGTTAAAATGGTGGCGGTTCCAGTAAATACTTCTAAGCAAACTGTCTAATTGTGGTAAAACTGTTAAAATACACAATGAGAGTTCCCAGAAATGATTAAGAACGTGTAATAAACATCTCAAGTACACGTAAATAGATTCTTACTACATTTACTGTCGAATTCAATCACGGAGGTTTCCAGTGGAAAGGTGTGAAATGACGAAAATACTGGTAATGTTTACAAGTCCGGGTACTTCTGGTGGCGTTTTCACGGGACTGTGCTTTCAAATATTAAGAGTTCATGTTTACAGAGCTCAGAATTGGTGTCTAAAGCCTTTGAATCACGAGAATAGTTTTTGTGTTTACAATTTAGGAGGATTGGCTTTGGCGTTTTTTTTGTGTGAATCAGTTAAAATGGCGGCGGTTCCAGTAAATACTTCTAAGCAAACTGTCTAATTGTGGTAAAACTGTTAAAATACACAATGAGAGTTCCCAGAAATGATTAAGAACGTGTAATAAACATCTCAAGTACACGTAAATAGATTCTTGCTACATTTACTGTCGAATTCAATCACGGAGGTTTCCAGTGGAAAGCTGTGAAATGACGAAAATACTGGTAATGTTTACAAGTCCGGGTACTTCTGGTGGCGTTTTCACGGGACTGTGCTTTCAAATATTAAGAGTTCATGTTTACAGAGCTCAGAATTGGTGTCTAAAGCCTTTGAATCACGAGAATATTTTTTGTGTTTACAATTTAGGAGGATTGGCTTTGGCGTTTTTTTTTGTGTGAATCAGTTAAAATGGTGGCGGTTCCAGTAAACAGTTCTAAGCAAACTGTCTAATTGTGGTAAAACTGTTAAAATACACAATGAGAGTTCCCAGAAATGATTAAGAACGTGTAATAAACATCTCAAGTACATGTAAATAGATTCTTACTACATTTACTGTCGAATTCAACACGGAGGTTTCCAGTGGAAAGCTGTGAAATGACGAAAATACTGGTAATGTTTACAAGTACGGGTACTTCTGGTGGCGTTTTCACGGGACTGTGCTTTCAAATATTAAGAGTTCATGTTTACAGAGCTCAGAATTGGTGTCTAAAGCCTTTGAATGACGAGAATAGTGTTTTTGTTTACAATTTAGGAGGATTGGCTTTGGCGTTTTTTTTTGTGTGAATCAGTTAAAATGGTGGCGGTTCCAGTAAATACTTCTAAGCAAACTGTCTAATTGTGGTAAAACTGTTAAAATACACAATGAGAGTTCCCAGAAATGATTAAGAACGTGTAATAAACATCTCAAGTACACGTAAATAGATTCTTACTACATTTACTGTCGAATTCAATCACGGAGGTTTCCAGTGGAAAGGTGTGAAATGACGAAAATACTGGTAATGTTTACAAGTCCGGGTACTTCTGGTGGCGTTTTCACGGGACTGTGCTTTCAAATATTAAGAGTTCATGTTTACAGAGCTCAGAATTGGTGTCTAAAGCCTTTGAATCACGAGAATAGTTTTTGTGTTTACAATTTAGGAGGATTGGCTTTGGCGTTTTTTTTGTGTGAATCAGTTAAAATGGCGGCGGTTCCAGTAAATACTTCTAAGCAAACTGTCTAATTGTGGTAAAACTGTTAAAATACACAATGAGAGTTCCCAGAAATGATTAAGAACGTGTAATAAACATCTCAAGAACACGTAAATAGATTCTTGCTACATTTACTGTCGAATTCAATCACGGAGGTTTCCAGTGGAAAGCTGTGAAATGACGAAAATACTGGTAATGTTTACAAGTCCGCGTACTTCTGGTGGCGTTTTCACGGGACTGTGCTTTCAAATATTAAGAGTTCATGTTTACAGAGCTCAGAATTGGTGTCTAAAGCCTTTGAATGACGAGAATAGTGTTTTTGTTTACAATTTAGGAGGATTGGCTTTGGCGTTTTTTTTTGTGTGAATCAGTTAAAATGGTGGCGGTTCCAGTAAACAGTTCTAAGCAAACTGTCTAATTGTGGTAAAACTGTTAAAATACACAATGAGAGTTCCCAGAAATGATTAAGAACGTGTAATAAACATCTCAAGTACATGTAAATAGATTCTTACTACATTTACTGTCGAATTCAACACGGAGGTTTCCAGTGGAAAGCTGTGAAATGACGAAAATACTGGTAATGTTTACAAGTACGGGTACTTCTGGTGGCGTTTTCACGGGACTGTGCTTTCAAATATTAAGAGTTCATGTTTACAGAGCTCAGAATTGGTGTCTAAAGCCTTTGAATGACGAGAATAGTGTTTTTGTTTACAATTTAGGAGGATTGGCTTTGGCGTTTTTTTTTGTGTGAATCAGTTAAAATGGTGGCGGTTCCAGTAAATACTTCTAAGCAAACTGTCTAATTGTGGTAAAACTGTTAAAATACACAATGAGAGTTCCCAGAAATGATTAAGAACGTGTAATAAACATCTCAAGTACACGTAAATAGATTCTTACTACATTTACTGTCGAATTCAATCACGGAGGTTTCCAGTGGAAAGGTGTGAAATGACGAAAATACTGGTAATGTTTACAAGTCCGGGTACTTCTGGTGGCGTTTTCACGGGACTGTGCTTTCAAATATTAAGAGTTCATGTTTACAGAGCTCAGAATTGGTGTCTAAAGCCTTTGAATCACGAGAATAGTTTTTGTGTTTACAATTTAGGAGGATTGGCTTTGGCGTTTTTTTTGTGTGAATCAGTTAAAATGGCGGCGGTTCCAGTAAATACTTCTAAGCAAACTGTCTAATTGTGGTAAAACTGTTAAAATACACAATGAGAGTTCCCAGAAATGATTAAGAACGTGTAATAAACATCTCAAGAACACGTAAATAGATTCTTGCTACATTTACTGTCGAATTCAATCACGGAGGTTTCCAGTGGAAAGCTGTGAAATGACGAAAATACTGGTAATGTTTACAAGTCCGGGTACTTCTGGTGGCGTTTTCACGGGACTGTGCTTTCAAATATTAAGAGTTCATGTTTACAGAGCTCAGAATTGGTGTCTAAAGCCTTTGAATCACGAGAATATTTTTTGTGTTTACAATTTAGGACGATTGGCTTTGGCGTTTTTTTTTGTGTGAATCAGTTAAAATGGTGGCGGTTCCAGTAAACAGTTCTAAGCAAACTGTCTAATTGTGGTAAAACTGTTAAAATACACAATGAGAGTTCCCAGAAATGATTAAGAACGTGTAATAAACATCTCAAGTACATGTAAATAGATTCTTACTACATTTACTGTCGAATTCAACACGGAGGTTTCCAGTGGAAAGCTGTGAAATGACGAAAATACTGGTAATGTTTACAAGTACGGGTACTTCTGGTGGCGTTTTCACGGGACTGTGCTTTCAAATATTAAGAGTTCATGTTTACAGAGCTAAGAATTGGTGTCTAAAGCCTTTGAATCACGAGAATAGTTTTTGTGTTTACAATTTAGGAGGATTGGCTTTGGCGTTTTTTTGTGTGTGAATCAGTCAATATGGTGGCGGTTCCAGTAAATACTTCTAAGCAAACTGTCTAATTGTGGTAAAACTGTTAAAATACACAATGAGAGTTCCCAGAAATGATTAAGAACGTGTAATAAACATCTCAAGTACACGTAAATAGATTCTTGCTACATTTACTGTCAAATTCAATCACGGAGGTTTCCAGTGGAAAGGTGTGAAATGACGAAAATACTGGTAATGTTTACAAGTACGGGTACTTCTGGTGGCGTTTTCACGGGACTGTGCTTTCAAATATTAAGAGTTCATGTTTACAGAGCTCAGAATTGGTGTCTAAAGCCTTTGAATCACGAGAATAGTTTTTGTGTTTACAATTTAGGAGGATTGGCTTTGGCGTTTTTTTTGTGTGAATCAGTCAAAATGGTGGCGGTTCCAGTAAATACTTCTAAGCAAACTGTCTAATTGTGGTAAAACTGTTAAAATACACAATGAGAGTTCCCAGAAATGATTAAGAACGTGTAATAAACATCTCAAGTACACGTAAATAGATTCTTACTACATTTACTGTCGAATTCAACACGGAGGTTTCCAGTGGAAAGCTGTGAAATGATGAAAATACTGGTAATGTTTACAAGTACGGGTACTTCTGGTGGCGTTTTCACGTGACTGTGCTTTCAAATATTAAGAGTTCATGTTTACAGAGCTAAGAATTGGTGTCTAAAGCCTTTGAATCACGAGAATAGTTTTTGTGTTTACAATTTAGGAGGATTGGCTTTGGCGTTTTTTTTGTGTGAATCAGTTAAAATGGTGGCGGTTCCAGTAAATACTTCTAAGCAAACTGTCTAATTGTGGTAAAACTGTTAAAATACACAATGAGAGTTCCCAGAAATGATTAAGAACGTGTAATAAACATCTCAAGTACACGTAAATAGATTCTTACTACATTTACTGTCGAATTCAACACGGAGGTTTCCAGTGGAAAGCTGTGAAATGACAAAAATACTGGTAATGTTTACAAGTACGGGTACTTCTGGTGGCGTTTTCACGGGACTGTGCTTTCAAATATTAAGAGTTCATGTTTACAGAGCTCAGAATTGGTGTCTAAAGCCTTTGAATCACGAGAATAGTTTTTGTGTTTACAATTTAGGAGGATTGGCTTTGGCGTTTTTTTTTGTGTGAATCAGTTAAAATGGCGGCGGTTCCAGTAAATACTTCTAAGCAAACTGTCTAATTGTGGTAAAACTGTTAAAATACACAATGAGAGTTCCCAGAAATGATTAAGAACGTGTAATAAACATCTCAAGTACACGTAAATAGATTCTTGCTACATTTACTGTCGAATTCAATCACGGAGGTTTCCAGTGGAAAGCTGTGAAATGACGAAAATACTGGTAATGTTTACAAGTACGGGTACTTCTGGTGGCGTTTTCACGGGACTGTGCTTTCAAATATTAAGAGTTCATGTTTACAGAGCTCAGAATTGGTGTCTAAAGCCTTTGAATGACGAGAATAGTGTTTTTGTTTACAATTTAGGAGGATTGGCTTTGGCGTTTTTTTTTGTGTGAATCAGTTAAAATGGTGGCGGTTCCAGTAAATACTTCTAAGCAAACTGTCTAATTGTGGTAAAACTGTTAAAATACACAATGAGAGTTCCCAGAAATGATTAAGAACGTGTAATAAACATCTCAAGTACACGTAAATAGATTCTTACTACATTTACTGTCGAATTCAATCACGGAGGTTTCCAGTGGAAAGGTGTGAAATGACGAAAATACTGGTAATGTTTACAAGTCCGGGTACTTCTGGTGGCGTTTTCACGGGACTGTGCTTTCAAATATTAAGAGTTCATGTTTACAGAGCTCAGAATTGGTGTCTAAAGCCTTTGAATCACGAGAATATTTTTTGTGTTTACAATTTAGGAGGATTGGCTTTGGCGTTTTTTTTTGTGTGAATCAGTTAAAATGGTGGCGGTTCCAGTAAACAGTTCTAAGCAAACTGTCTAATTGTGGTAAAACTGTTAAAATACACAATGAGAGTTCCCAGAAATGATTAAGAACATGTAATAAACATCTCAAGTACATGTAAATAGATTCTTACTACATTTACTGTCGAATTCAACACGGAGGTTTCCAGTGGAAAGCTGTGAAATGACGAAAATACTGGTAATGTTTACAAGTACGGGTACTTCTGGTGGCGTTTTCACGGGACTGTGCTTTCAAATATTAAGAGTTCATGTTTACAGAGCTAAGAATTGGTGTCTAAAGCCTTTGAATCACGAGAATAGTTTTTGTGTTTACCATTTAGGAGGATTGGCTTTGGCGTTTTTTTGTGTGTGAATCAGTCAATATGGTGGCGGTTCCAGTAAATACTTCTAAGCAAACTGTCTAATTGTGGTAAAACTGTTAAAATACACAATGAGAGTTCCCAGAAATGATTAAGAACGTGTAATAAACATCTCAAGTACACGTAAATAGATTCTTGCTACATTTACTGTCAAATTCAATCACGGAGGTTTCCAGTGGAAAGCTGTGAAATGACGAAAATACTGGTAATGTTTACAAGTACGGGTACTTCTGGTGGCGTTTTCACGGGACTGTGCTTTCAAATATTAAGAGTTCATGTTTACAGAGCTCAGAATTGGTGTCTAAAGCCTTTGAATCACGAGAATAGTTTTTGTGTTTACAATTTAGGAGGATTGGCTTTGGCGTTTTTTTTGTGTGAATCAGTCAAAATGGTGGCGGTTCCAGTAAATACTTCTAAGCAAACTGTCTAATTGTGGTAAAACTGTTAAAATACACAATGAGAGTTCCCAGAAATGATTAAGAACGTGTAATAAACATCTCAAGTACACGTAAATAGATTCTTACTACATTTACTGTCGAATTCAACACGGAGGTTTCCAGTGGAAAGCTGTGAAATGATGAAAATACTGGTAATGTTTACAAGTACGGGTACTTCTGGTGGCGTTTTCACGTGACTGTGCTTTCAAATATTAAGAGTTCATGTTTACAGAGCTAAGAATTGGTGTCTAAAGCCTTTGAATCACGAGAATAGTTTTTGTGTTTACAATTTAGGAGGATTGGCTTTGGCGTTTTTTTTGTGTGAATCAGTTAAAATGGTGGCGGTTCCAGTAAATACTTCTAAGCAAACTGTCTAATTGTGGTAAAACTGTTAAAATACACAATGAGAGTTCCCAGAAATGATTAAGAACGTGTAATAAACCCCTCAAGTACACGTAAATAGATTCTTACTACATTTACTGTCGAATTCAACACGGAGGTTTCCAGTGGAAAGCTGTGAAATGACAAAAATACTGGTAATGTTTACAAGTACGGGTACTTCTGGTGGCGTTTTCACGGGACTGTGCTTTCAAATATTAAGAGTTCATGTTTACAGAGCTCAGAATTGGTGTCTAAAGCCTTTGAATCACGAGAATAGTTTTTGTGTTTACAATTTAGGAGGATTGGCTTTGGCGTTTTTTTTGTGTGAATCAGTTAAAATGGCGGCGGTTCCAGTAAATACTTCTAAGCAAACTGTCTAATTGTGGTAAAACTGTTAAAATACACAATGAGAGTTCCCAGAAATGATTAAGAACGTGTAATAAACATCTCAAGTACACGTAAATAGATTCTTGCTACATTTACTGTCGAATTCAATCACGGAGGTTTCCAGTGGAAAGCTGTGAAATGACGAAAATACTGGTAATGTTTACAAGTCCGGGTACTTCTGGTGGCGTTTTCACGGGACTGTGCTTTCAAATATTAAGAGTTCATGTTTACAGAGCTCAGAATCGGTGTCTAAAGCCTTTGAATCACGAGAATATTTTTTGTGTTTACAATTTAGGAGGATTGGCTTTGGCGTTTTTTTTTGTGTGAATCAGTTATAATGGTGGCGGTTCCAGTAAACAGTTCTAAGCAAACTGTCTAATTGTGGTAAAACTGTTAAAATACACAATGAGAGTTCCCAGAAATGATTAAGAACGTGTAATAAACATCTCAAGTACATGTAAATAGATTCTTACTACATTTACTGTCGAATTCAACACGGAGGTTTCCAGTGGAAAGCTGTGAAATGACGAAAATACTGGTAATGTTTACAAGTACGGGTACTTCTGGTGGCGTTTTCACGGGACTGTGCTTTCAAATATTAAGAGTTCATGTTTACAGAGCTCAGAATTGGTGTCTAAAGCCTTTGAATCACGAGAATAGTTTTTGTGTTTACAATTTAGGAGGATTGGCTTTGGCATTTTTTTTGTGTGAATCAGTCAAAATGGTGGCGGTTCCAGTAAATACTTCTAAGCAAACTGTCTAATTGTGGTAAAACTGTTAAAATACACAATGAGAGTTCCCAGAAATGATTAAGAACGTGTAATAAACATCTCAAGTACACGTAAATAGATTCTTGCTACATTTACTGTCGAATTCAATCACGGAGGTTTCCAGTGGAAAGCTGTGAAATGACGAAAATACTGGTAATGTTTACAAGTCCGGGTACTTCTGGTGGCGTTTTCACGGGACTGTGCTTTCAAATATTAAGAGTTCATGTTTACAGAGCTCAGAATTGGTGTCTAAAGCCTTTGAATCACGAGAATATTTTTTGTGTTTACAATTTAGGAGGATTGGCTTTGGCGTTTTTTTTTGTGTGAATCAGTTAAAATGGTGGCGGTTCCAGTAAACAGTTCTAAGCAAACTGTCTAATTGTGGTAAAACTGTTAAAATACACAATGAGAGTTCCCAGAAATGATTAAGAACGTGTAATAAACATCTCAAGTACATGTAAATAGATTCTTACTACATTTACTGTCGAATTCAACACGGAGGTTTCCAGTGGAAAACTGTGAAATGACGAAAATACTGGTAATGTTTACAAGTACGGGTACTTCTGGTGGCGTTTTCACGGGACTGTGCTTTCAAATATTAAGAGTTCATGTTTACAGAGCTCAGAATTGGTGTCTAAAGCCTTTGAATCACGAGAATAGTTTTTGTGTTTACAATTTAGGAGGATTGGCTTTGGCATTTTTTTTGTGTGAATCAGTCAAAATGGTGGCGGTTCCAGTAAATACTTCTAAGCAAACTGTCTAATTGTGGTAAAACTGTTAAAATACACAATGAGAGTTCCCAGAAATGATTAAGAACGTGTAATAAACATCTCAAGTACACGTAAATAGATTCTTGCTACATTTACTGTCGAATTCAATCACGGAGGTTTCCAGTGGAAAGCTGTGAAATGACGAAAATACTGGTAATGTTTACAAGTCCGGGTACTTCTGGTGGCGTTTTCACGGGACTGTGCTTTCAAATATTAAGAGTTCATGTTTACAGAGCTCAGAATTGGTGTCTAAAGCCTTTGAATCACGAGAATATTTTTTGTGTTTACAATTTAGGAGGATTGGCTTTGGCGTTTTTTTTTGTGTGAATCAGTTAAAATGGTGGCGGTTCCAGTAAACAGTTCTAAGCAAACTGTCTAATTGTGGTAAAACTGTTAAAATACACAATGAGAGTTCCCAGAAATGATTAAGAACGTGTAATAAACATCTCAAGTACATGTAAATAGATTCTTACTACATTTACTGTCGAATTCAACACGGAGGTTTCCAGTGGAAAGCTGTGAAATGACGAAAATACTGGTAATGTTTACAAGTCCGGGTACTTCTGGTGGCGTTTTCACGGGACTGTGCTTTCAAATATTAAGAGTTCATGTTTACAGAGCTAAGAATTGGTGTCTAAAGCCTTTGAATCACGAGAATAGTTTTTGTGTTTACAATTTAGGAGGATTGGCTTTGGCATTTTTTTTGTGTGAATCAGTCAAAATGGTGGCGGTTCCAGTAAATACTTCTAAGCAAACTGTCTAATTGTGGTAAAACTGTTAAAATACACAATGAGAGTTCCCAGAAATGATTAAGAACGTGTAATAAACATCTCAAGTACACGTAAATAGATTCTTACTACATTTACTGTCGAATTCAATCACGGAGGTTTCCAGTGGAAAGCTGTGAAATGACGAAAATACTGGTAATGTTTACAAGTCCGGGTACTTCTGGTGGCGTTTTCACGGGACTGTGCTTTCAAATATTAAGAGTTCATGTTTACAGAGCTCAGAATTGGTGTCTAAAGCCTTTGAATGACGAGAATAGTGTTTTTGTTTACAATTTAGGAGGATTGGCTTTGGCGTTTTTTTTTGTGTGAATCAGTTAAAATGGTGGCGGTTCCAGTAAATACTTCTAAGCAAACTGTCTAATTGTGGTAAAACTGTTAAAATACACAATGAGAGTTCCCAGAAATGATTAAGAACGTGTAATAAACATCTCAAGTACACGTAAATAGATTCTTACTACATTTACTGTCGAATTCAATCACGGAGGTTTCCAGTGGAAAGGTGTGAAATGACGAAAATACTGGTAATGTTTACAAGTCCGGGTACTTCTGGTGGCGTTTTCACGGGACTGTGCTTTCAAATATTAAGAGTTCATGTTTACAGAGCTCAGAATTGGTGTCTAAAGCCTTTGAATCACGAGAATATTTTTTGTGTTTACAATTTAGGAGGATTGGCTTTGGCGTTTTTTTTTGTGTGAATCAGTTAAAATGGTGGCGGTTCCAGTAAACAGTTCTAAGCAAACTGTCTAATTGTGGTAAAACTGTTAAAATACACAATGAGAGTTCCCAGAAATGATTAAGAACGTGTAATAAACATCTCAAGTACATGTAAATAGATTCTTACTACATTTACTGTCGAATTCAACACGGAGGTTTCCAGTGGAAAGCTGTGAAATGACGAAAATACTGGTAATGTTTACAAGTACGGGTACTTCTGGTGGCGTTTTCACGGGACTGTGCTTTCAAATATTAAGAGTTCATGTTTACAGAGCTCAGAATTGGTGTCTAAAGCCTTTGAATGACGAGAATAGTGTTTTTGTTTACAATTTAGGAGGATTGGCTTTGGCGTTTTTTTTTGTGTGAATCAGTTAAAATGGTGGCGGTTCCAGTAAATACTTCTAAGCAAACTGTCTAATTGTGGTAAAACTGTTAAAATACACAATGAGAGTTCCCAGAAATGATTAAGAACGTGTAATAAACATCTCAAGTACACGTAAATAGATTCTTACTACATTTACTGTCGAATTCAATCACGGAGGTTTCCAGTGGAAAGGTGTGAAATGACGAAAATACTGGTAATGTTTACAAGTCCGGGTACTTCTGGTGGCGTTTTCACGGGACTGTGCTTTCAAATATTAAGAGTTCATGTTTACAGAGCTCAGAATTGGTGTCTAAAGCCTTTGAATCACGAGAATAGTTTTTGTGTTTACAATTTAGGAGGATTGGCTTTGGCGTTTTTTTTTGTGTGAATCAGTTAAAATGGTGGCGGTTCCAGTAAACAGTTCTAAGCAAACTGTCTAATTGTGGTAAAACTGTTAAAATACACAATGAGAGTTCCCAGAAATGATTAAGAACGTGTAATAAACATCTCAAGTACATGTAAATAGATTCTTACTACATTTACTGTGGAATTCAACACGGAGGTTTCCAGTGGAAAGCTGTGAAATGACGAAAATACTGGTAATGTTTACAAGTACGGGTACTTCTGGTGGCGTTTTCACGGGACTGTGCTTTCAAATATTAAGAGTTCATGTTTACAGAGCTAAGAATTGGTGTCTAAAGCCTTTGAATCACGAGAATAGTTTTTGTGTTTACAATTTAGGAGGATTGGCTTTGGCGTTTTTTTTGTGTGAATCAGTCAAAATGGTGGCGGTTCCAGTAAATACTTCTAAGCAAACTGTCTAATTGTGGTAAAACTGTTAAAATACACAATGAGAGTTCCCAGAAATGATTAAGAACGTGTAATAAACATCTCAAGTACACGTAAATAGATTCTTACTACATTTACTGTCGAATTCAACACGGAGGTTTCCAGTGGAAAGCTGTGAAATGATGAAAATACTGGTAATGTTTACAAGTACGGGTACTTCTGGTGGCGTTTTCACGTGACTGTGCTTTCAAATATTAAGAGTTCATGTTTACAGAGCTAAGAATTGGTGTCTAAAGCCTTTGAATCACGAGAATAGTTTTTGTGTTTACAATTTAGGAGGATTGGCTTTGGCGTTTTTTTTGTGTGAATCAGTTAAAATGGTGGCGGTTCCAGTAAATACTTCTAAGCAAACTGTCTAATTGTGGTAAAACTGTTAAAATACACAATGAGAGTTCCCAGAAATGATTAAGAACGTGTAATAAACCCCTCAAGTACACGTAAATAGATTCTTACTACATTTACTGTCGAATTCAACACGGAGGTTTCCAGTGGAAAGCTGTGAAATGACAAAAATACTGGTAATGTTTACAAGTACGGGTACTTCTGGTGGCGTTTTCACGGGACTGTGCTTTCAAATATTAAGAGTTCATGTTTACAGAGCTCAGAATTGGTGTCTAAAGCCTTTGAATCACGAGAATAGTTTTTGTGTTTACAATTTAGGAGGATTGGCTTTGGCGTTTTTTTTGTGTGAATCAGTTAAAATGGCGGCGGTTCCAGTAAATACTTCTAAGCAAACTGTCTAATTGTGGTAAAACTGTTAAAATACACAATGAGAGTTCCCAGAAATGATTAAGAACGTGTAATAAACATCTCAAGTACACGTAAATAGATTCTTGCTACATTTACTGTCGAATTCAATCACGGAGGTTTCCAGTGGAAAGCTGTGAAATGACGAAAATACTGGTAATGTTTACAAGTCCGGGTACTTCTGGTGGCGTTTTCACGGGACTGTGCTTTCAAATATTAAGAGTTCATGTTTACAGAGCTCAGAATCGGTGTCTAAAGCCTTTGAATCACGAGAATATTTTTTGTGTTTACAATTTAGGAGGATTGGCTTTGGCGTTTTTTTTTGTGTGAATCAGTTATAATGGTGGCGGTTCCAGTAAACAGTTCTAAGCAAACTGTCTAATTGTGGTAAAACTGTTAAAATACACAATGAGAGTTCCCAGAAATGATTAAGAACGTGTAATAAACATCTCAAGTACATGTAAATAGATTCTTACTACATTTACTGTCGAATTCAACACGGAGGTTTCCAGTGGAAAGCTGTGAAATGACGAAAATACTGGTAATGTTTACAAGTACGGGTACTTCTGGTGGCGTTTTCACGGGACTGTGCTTTCAAATATTAAGAGTTCATGTTTACAGAGCTCAGAATTGGTGTCTAAAGCCTTTGAATCACGAGAATAGTTTTTGTGTTTACAATTTAGGAGGATTGGCTTTGGCATTTTTTTTGTGTGAATCAGTCAAAATGGTGGCGGTTCCAGTAAATACTTCTAAGCAAACTGTCTAATTGTGGTAAAACTGTTAAAATACACAATGAGAGTTCCCAGAAATGATTAAGAACGTGTAATAAACATCTCAAGTACACGTAAATAGATTCTTGCTACATTTACTGTCGAATTCAATCACGGAGGTTTCCAGTGGAAAGCTGTGAAATGACGAAAATACTGGTAATGTTTACAAGTCCGGGTACTTCTGGTGGCGTTTTCACGGGACTGTGCTTTCAAATATTAAGAGTTCATGTTTACAGAGCTCAGAATTGGTGTCTAAAGCCTTTGAATCACGAGAATATTTTTTGTGTTTACAATTTAGGAGGATTGGCTTTGGCGTTTTTTTTTGTGTGAATCAGTTAAAATGGTGGCGGTTCCAGTAAACAGTTCTAAGCAAACTGTCTAATTGTGGTAAAACTGTTAAAATACACAATGAGAGTTCCCAGAAATGATTAAGAACGTGTAATAAACATCTCAAGTACATGTAAATAGATTCTTACTACATTTACTGTCGAATTCAACACGGAGGTTTCCAGTGGAAAACTGTGAAATGACGAAAATACTGGTAATGTTTACAAGTACGGGTACTTCTGGTGGCGTTTTCACGGGACTGTGCTTTCAAATATTAAGAGTTCATGTTTACAGAGCTCAGAATTGGTGTCTAAAGCCTTTGAATCACGAGAATAGTTTTTGTGTTTACAATTTAGGAGGATTGGCTTTGGCATTTTTTTTGTGTGAATCAGTCAAAATGGTGGCGGTTCCAGTAAATACTTCTAAGCAAACTGTCTAATTGTGGTAAAACTGTTAAAATACACAATGAGAGTTCCCAGAAATGATTAAGAACGTGTAATAAACATCTCAAGTACACGTAAATAGATTCTTGCTACATTTACTGTCGAATTCAATCACGGAGGTTTCCAGTGGAAAGCTGTGAAATGACGAAAATACTGGTAATGTTTACAAGTCCGGGTACTTCTGGTGGCGTTTTCACGGGACTGTGCTTTCAAATATTAAGAGTTCATGTTTACAGAGCTCAGAATTGGTGTCTAAAGCCTTTGAATCACGAGAATATTTTTTGTGTTTACAATTTAGGAGGATTGGCTTTGGCGTTTTTTTTTGTGTGAATCAGTTAAAATGGTGGCGGTTCCAGTAAACAGTTCTAAGCAAACTGTCTAATTGTGGTAAAACTGTTAAAATACACAATGAGAGTTCCCAGAAATGATTAAGAACGTGTAATAAACATCTCAAGTACATGTAAATAGATTCTTACTACATTTACTGTCGAATTCAACACGGAGGTTTCCAGTGGAAAGCTGTGAAATGACGAAAATACTGGTAATGTTTACAAGTCCGGGTACTTCTGGTGGCGTTTTCACGGGACTGTGCTTTCAAATATTAAGAGTTCATGTTTACAGAGCTAAGAATTGGTGTCTAAAGCCTTTGAATCACGAGAATAGTTTTTGTGTTTACAATTTAGGAGGATTGGCTTTGGCATTTTTTTTGTGTGAATCAGTCAAAATGGTGGCGGTTCCAGTAAATACTTCTAAGCAAACTGTCTAATTGTGGTAAAACTGTTAAAATACACAATGAGAGTTCCCAGAAATGATTAAGAACGTGTAATAAACATCTCAAGTACACGTAAATAGATTCTTACTACATTTACTGTCGAATTCAATCACGGAGGTTTCCAGTGGAAAGCTGTGAAATGACGAAAATACTGGTAATGTTTACAAGTCCGGGTACTTCTGGTGGCGTTTTCACGGGACTGTGCTTTCAAATATTAAGAGTTCATGTTTACAGAGCTCAGAATTGGTGTCTAAAGCCTTTGAATGACGAGAATAGTGTTTTTGTTTACAATTTAGGAGGATTGGCTTTGGCGTTTTTTTTTGTGTGAATCAGTTAAAATGGTGGCGGTTCCAGTAAATACTTCTAAGCAAACTGTCTAATTGTGGTAAAACTGTTAAAATACACAATGAGAGTTCCCAGAAATGATTAAGAACGTGTAATAAACATCTCAAGTACACGTAAATAGATTCTTACTACATTTACTGTCGAATTCAATCACGGAGGTTTCCAGTGGAAAGGTGTGAAATGACGAAAATACTGGTAATGTTTACAAGTCCGGGTACTTCTGGTGGCGTTTTCACGGGACTGTGCTTTCAAATATTAAGAGTTCATGTTTACAGAGCTCAGAATTGGTGTCTAAAGCCTTTGAATCACGAGAATATTTTTTGTGTTTACAATTTAGGAGGATTGGCTTTGGCGTTTTTTTTTGTGTGAATCAGTTAAAATGGTGGCGGTTCCAGTAAACAGTTCTAAGCAAACTGTCTAATTGTGGTAAAACTGTTAAAATACACAATGAGAGTTCCCAGAAATGATTAAGAACGTGTAATAAACATCTCAAGTACATGTAAATAGATTCTTACTACATTTACTGTCGAATTCAACACGGAGGTTTCCAGTGGAAAGCTGTGAAATGACGAAAATACTGGTAATGTTTACAAGTACGGGTACTTCTGGTGGCGTTTTCACGGGACTGTGCTTTCAAATATTAAGAGTTCATGTTTACAGAGCTCAGAATTGGTGTCTAAAGCCTTTGAATGACGAGAATAGTGTTTTTGTTTACAATTTAGGAGGATTGGCTTTGGCGTTTTTTTTTGTGTGAATCAGTTAAAATGGTGGCGGTTCCAGTAAATACTTCTAAGCAAACTGTCTAATTGTGGTAAAACTGTTAAAATACACAATGAGAGTTCCCAGAAATGATTAAGAACGTGTAATAAACATCTCAAGTACACGTAAATAGATTCTTACTACATTTACTGTCGAATTCAATCACGGAGGTTTCCAGTGGAAAGGTGTGAAATGACGAAAATACTGGTAATGTTTACAAGTCCGGGTACTTCTGGTGGCGTTTTCACGGGACTGTGCTTTCAAATATTAAGAGTTCATGTTTACAGAGCTCAGAATTGGTGTCTAAAGCCTTTGAATCACGAGAATAGTTTTTGTGTTTACAATTTAGGAGGATTGGCTTTGGCGTTTTTTTTTGTGTGAATCAGTTAAAATGGTGGCGGTTCCAGTAAACAGTTCTAAGCAAACTGTCTAATTGTGGTAAAACTGTTAAAATACACAATGAGAGTTCCCAGAAATGATTAAGAACGTGTAATAAACATCTCAAGTACATGTAAATAGATTCTTACTACATTTACTGTGGAATTCAACACGGAGGTTTCCAGTGGAAAGCTGTGAAATGACGAAAATACTGGTAATGTTTACAAGTACGGGTACTTCTGGTGGCGTTTTCACGGGACTGTGCTTTCAAATATTAAGAGTTCATGTTTACAGAGCTCAGAATTGGTGTCTAAAGCCTTTGAATCACGAGAATAGTTTTTGTGTTTACAATTTAGGAGGATTGGCTTTGGCGTTTTTTTTTGTGTGAATCAGTCAATATGGTGGCGGTTCCAGTAAATACTTCTAAGCAAACTGTCTAATTGTGGTAAAACTGTTAAAATACACAATGAGAGTTCCCAGAAATGATTAAGAACGTGTAATAAACATCTCAAGTACACGTAAATAGATTCTTGCTACATTTACTGTCGAATTCAATCACGGAGGTTTCCAGTGGAAAGCTGTGAAATGACGAAAATACTGGTAATGTTTACAAGTACGGGTACTTCTGGTGGCGTTTTCACGGGACTGTGCTTTCAAATATTAAGAGTTCATGTTTACAGAGCTCAGAATTGGTGTCTAAAGCCTTTGAATCACGAGAATAGTTTTTGTGTTTACAATTTAGGAGGATTGGCTTTGGCGTTTTTTTTGTGTGAATCAGTCAAAATGGTGGAGGTTCCAGTAAATACTTCTAAGCAAACTGTCTAATTGTGGTAAAACTGTTAAAATACACAATGAGAGTTCCCAGAAATGATTAAGAACGTGTAATAAACATCTCAAGTACACGTAAATAGATTCTTACTACATTTACTGTCAAATTCAATCACGGAGGTTTCCAGTGGAAAGCTGTGAAATGACGAAAATACTGGTAATGTTTACAAGTACGGGTACTTCTGGTGGCGTTTTCACTGGACTGTGCTTTCAAATATTAAGAGTTCATGTTTACAGAGCTCAGAATTGGTGTCTAAAGCCTTGGAATGACGAGAATAGTTTTTATGTTTACAATTTAGGAGGATTGGCTTTGGCGTTTTTTTTGTGTGAATCAGTTAAAATGGCGGCGGTTCCAGTAAATACTTCTAAGCAAACTGTCTAATTGTGGTAAAACTGTTAAAATACACAATGAGAGTTCCCAGAAATGATTAAGAACGTGTAATAAACATCTCAAGTACACGTAAGTAGATTCTTGCTACATTTACTGTCGAATTCAATCACGGAGGTTTCCAGTGGAAAGCTGTGAAATGACGAAAATACTGGTAATGTTTACAAGTCCGGGTACTTCTGGTGGCGTTTTCACGGGACTGTGCTTTCAAATATTAAGAGTTCATGTTTACAGAGCTCAGAATTGGTGTCTAAAGCCTTTGAATCACGAGAATAGTTTTTGTGTTTACAATTTAGGAGGATTGGCTTTGGCGTTTTTTTTTGTGTGAATCAGTTAAAATGGTGGCGGTTCCAGTAAACAGTTCTAAGCAAACTGTCTAATTGTGGTAAAACTGTTAAAATACACAATGATAGTTCCCAGAAATGATTAAGAACGTGTAATAAACATCTCAAGTACACGTAAATAGATTCTTACTACATTTACTGTCGAATTCAACACGGAGGTTTCCAGTGGAAAGCTGTGAAATGACGAAAATACTGGTAATGTTTACAAGTACGGGTACTTCTGGTGGCGTTTTCACCGGACTGTGCTTTCAAATATTAAGAGTTCATGTTTACAGAGCTAAGAATTGGTGTCTAAAGCCTTTGAATCACGAGAATAGTTTTTGTGTTTACAATTTAGGAGGATTGGCTTTGGCGTTTTTTTTGTGTGAATCAGTCAAAATGGTGGTGGTTCCAGTAAATACTTCTAAGCAAACTGTCTAATTGTGGTAAAACTGTTAAAATACACAATGAGAGTTCCCAGAAATGATTAAGAACGTGTAATAAACATCTCAAGAACACGTAAATAGATTCTTGCTACATTTACTGTCGAATTCAATCACGGAGGTTTCCAGTGGAAACCTTTGAAATGACGAAAATACTGGTAATGTTTAGAAGTCCGGGTACTTCGGGTGGCGTTTTCACGGGACTGTGCTTTCAATTATTACGAGTTCATGTTTACAGAGCTCAGAATTGGTGTCTAAAGCCTTTGAATCACGAGAATAGTTTTTGTGTTTATAATTTAGGAGGATTGGCTTTGGCGTTTTTTTTGTGTGAATCAGTTAAAATGGTGGCGGTTCCATTAAATACTTCTAAGCAAACTGTCTAATTGTGGTAAAACTGTTAAAATACACAATGAGAGTTCCCAGAAATGATTAAGAACGTGTAATAAACATCTCAAGTACACGTAAATAGATTCTTACTACATTTACTGTCGAATTCAATCACGGAGGTTTCCAGTGGAAAGCTGTGAAATGACGAAAATACTGGTAATGTTTACAAGTCCGGGTACTTCTGGTGGCGTTTTCATGGGACTGTGCTTTCAAATATTAAGAGTTCATGTTTACAGAGCTCAGAATTGGTGTCTAAAGCCTTTGAATGACGAGAATAGTGTTTTTGTTTACAATTTAGGAGGATTGGCTTTGGCGTTTTTTTTTGTGTGAATCAGTTAAAATGGTGGCGGTTCCAGTAAATACTTCTAAGCAAACTGTCTAATTGTGGTAAAACTGTTAAAATACACAATGAGAGTTCCCAGAAATGATTAAGAACGTGTAGTAAACATCTCAATTACACGTAAATAGATTCTTACTACATTTACTGTCGAATTCAATCACGGAGGTTTCCAGTGGAAAGGTGTGAAATGACGAAAATACTGGTAATGTTTACAAGTCCGGGTACTTCTGGTGGCGTTTTCACGGGACTGTGCTTTCAAATATTAAGAGTTCATGTTTACAGAGCTCAGAATTGGTGTCTAAAGCCTTTGAATCACGAGAATAGTTTTTGTGTTTACAATTTAGGAGGATTGGCTTTGGCGTTTTTTTTGTGTGAATCAGTTAAAATGGCGGCGGTTCCAGTAAATACTTCTAAGCAAACTGTCTAATTGTGGTAAAACTGTTAAAATACACAATGAGAGTTCCCAGAAATGATTAAGAACGTGTAATAAACATCTCAAGTACACGTAAATAGATTCTTGCTACATTTACTGTCGAATTCAATCACGGAGGTTTCCAGTGGAAAGCTGTGAAATGACGAAAATACTGGTAATGTTTACAAGTCCGGGTACTTCTGGTGGCGTTTTCACGGGACTGTGCTTTCAAATATTAAGAGTTCATGTTTACAGAGCTCAGAATTGGTGTCTAAAGCCTTTGAATCACGAGAATATTTTTTGTGTTTACAATTTAGGAGGATTGGCTTTGGCGTTTTTTTTTGTGTGAATCAGTTAAAATGGTGGCGGTTCCAGTAAACAGTTCTAAGCAAACTGTCTAATTGTGGTAAAACTGTTAAAATACACAATGAGAGTTCCCAGAAATGATTAAGAACGTGTAATAAACATCTCAAGTACATGTAAATAGATTCTTACTACATTTACTGTCGAATTCAACACGGAGGTTTCCAGTGGAAAGCTGTGAAATGACGAAAATACTGGTAATGTTTACAAGTACGGGTACTTCTGGTGGCGTTTTCACGGGACTGTGCTTTCAAATATTAAGAGTTCATGTTTACAGAGCTCAGAATTGGTGTCTAAAGCCTTTGAATGACGAGAATAGTGTTTTTGTTTACAATTTAGGAGGATTGGCTTTGGCGTTTTTTTTTGTGTGAATCAGTTAAAATGGTGGCGGTTCCAGTAAATACTTCTAAGCAAACTGTCTAATTGTGGTAAAACTGTTAAAATACACAATGAGAGTTCCCAGAAATGATTAAGAACGTGTAATAAACATCTCAAGTACACGTAAATAGATTCTTACTACATTTACTGTCGAATTCAATCACGGAGGTTTCCAGTGGAAAGGTGTGAAATGACGAAAATACTGGTAATGTTTACAAGTCCGGGTACTTCTGGTGGCGTTTTCACGGGACTGTGCTTTCAAATATTAAGAGTTCATGTTTACAGAGCTCAGAATTGGTGTCTAAAGCCTTTGAATCACGAGAATAGTTTTTGTGTTTACAATTTAGGAGGATTGGCTTTGGCGTTTTTTTTTGTGTGAATCAGTTAAAATGGTGGCGGTTCCAGTAAACAGTTCTAAGCAAACTGTCTAATTGTGGTAAAACTGTTAAAATACACAATGAGAGTTCCCAGAAATGATTAAGAACGTGTAATAAACATCTCAAGTACATGTAAATAGATTCTTACTACATTTACTGTGGAATTCAACACGGAGGTTTCCAGTGGAAAGCTGTGAAATGACGAAAATACTGGTAATGTTTACAAGTACGGGTACTTCTGGTGGCGTTTTCACGGGACTGTGCTTTCAAATATTAAGAGTTCATGTTTACAGAGCTAAGAATTGGTGTCTAAAGCCTTTGAATCACGAGAATAGTTTTTGTGTTTACAATTTAGGAGGATTGGCTTTGGCGTTTTTTTTTGTGTGAATCAGTCAATATGGTGGCGGTTCCAGTAAATACTTCTAAGCAAACTGTCTAATTGTGGTAAAACTGTTAAAATACACAATGAGAGTTCCCAGAAATGATTAAGAACGTGTAATAAACATCTCAAGTACACGTAAATAGATTCTTGCTACATTTACTGTCGAATTCAATCACGGAGGTTTCCAGTGGAAAGCTGTGAAATGACGAAAATACTGGTAATGTTTACAAGTACGGGTACTTCTGGTGGCGTTTTCACGGGACTGTGCTTTCAAATATTAAGAGTTCATGTTTACAGAGCTCAGAATTGGTGTCTAAAGCCTTTGAATCACGAGAATAGTTTTTGTGTTTACAATTTAGGAGGATTGGCTTTGGCGTTTTTTTTGTGTGAATCAGTCAAAATGGTGGAGGTTCCAGTAAATACTTCTAAGCAAACTGTCTAATTGTGGTAAAACTGTTAAAATACACAATGAGAGTTCCCAGAAATGATTAAGAACGTGTAATAAACATCTCAAGTACACGTAAATAGATTCTTACTACATTTACTGTCAAATTCAATCACGGAGGTTTCCAGTGGAAAGCTGTGAAATGACGAAAATACTGGTAATGTTTACAAGTACGGGTACTTCTGGTGGCGTTTTCACTGGACTGTGCTTTCAAATATTAAGAGTTCATGTTTACAGAGCTCAGAATTGGTGTCTAAAGCCTTGGAATGACGAGAATAGTTTTTATGTTTACAATTTAGGAGGATTGGCTTTGGCGTTTTTTTTGTGTGAATCAGTTAAAATGGCGGCGGTTCCAGTAAATACTTCTAAGCAAACTGTCTAATTGTGGTAAAACTGTTAAAATACACAATGAGAGTTCCCAGAAATGATTAAGAACGTGTAATAAACATCTCAAGTACACGTAAATAGATTCTTACTACATTTACTGTCGAATTCAACACGGAGGTTTCCAGTGGAAAGCTGTGAAATGACGAAAATACTGGTAATGTTTACAAGTACGGGTACTTCTGGTGGCGTTTTCACGGGACTGTGCTTTCAAATATTAAGAGTTCATGTTTACAGAGCTAAGAATTGGTGTCTAAAGCCTTTGAATCACGAGAATAGTTTTTGTGTTTACAATTTAGGAGGATTGGCTTTGGCGTTTTTTTTGTGTGAATCAGTCAAAATGGTGGTGGTTCCAGTAAATACTTCTAAGCAAACTGTCTAATTGTGGTAAAACTGTTAAAATACACAATGAGAGTTCCCAGAAATGATTAAGAACGTGTAATAAACATCTCAAGAACACGTAAATAGATTCTTGCTACATTTACTGTCGAATTCAATCACGGAGGTTTCCAGTGGAAACCTTTGAAATGACGAAAATACTGGTAATGTTTAGAAGTCCGGGTACTTCGGGTGGCGTTTTCACGGGACTGTGCTTTCAATTATTACGAGTTCATGTTTACAGAGCTCAGAATTGGTGTCTAAAGCCTTTGAATCACGAGAATAGTTTTTGTGTTTATAATTTAGGAGGATTGGCTTTGGCGTTTTTTTTGTGTGAATCAGTTAAAATGGTGGCGGTTCCATTAAATACTTCTAAGCAAACTGTCTAATTGTGGTAAAACTGTTAAAATACACAATGAGAGTTCCCAGAAATGATTAAGAACGTGTAATAAACATCTCAAGTACACGTAAATAGATTCTTACTACATTTACTGTCGAATTCAATCACGGAGGTTTCCAGTGGAAAGCTGTGAAATGACGAAAATACTGGTAATGTTTACAAGTCCGGGTACTTCTGGTGGCGTTTTCATGGGACTGTGCTTTCAAATATTAAGAGTTCATGTTTACAGAGCTCAGAATTGGTGTCTAAAGCCTTTGAATGACGAGAATAGTGTTTTTGTTTACAATTTAGGAGGATTGGCTTTGGCGTTTTTTTTTGTGTGAATCAGTTAAAATGGTGGCGGTTCCAGTAAATACTTCTAAGCAAACTGTCTAATTGTGGTAAAACTGTTAAAATACACAATGAGAGTTCCCAGAAATGATTAAGAACGTGTAGTAAACATCTCAATTACACGTAAATAGATTCTTACTACATTTACTGTCGAATTCAATCACGGAGGTTTCCAGTGGAAAGGTGTGAAATGACGAAAATACTGGTAATGTTTACAAGTCCGGGTACTTCTGGTGGCGTTTTCACGGGACTGTGCTTTCAAATATTAAGAGTTCATGTTTACAGAGCTCAGAATTGGTGTCTAAAGCCTTTGAATCACGAGAATAGTTTTTGTGTTTACAATTTAGGAGGATTGGCTTTGGCGTTTTTTTTGTGTGAATCAGTTAAAATGGCGGCGGTTCCAGTAAATACTTCTAAGCAAACTGTCTAATTGTGGTAAAACTGTTAAAATACACAATGAGAGTTCCCAGAAATGATTAAGAACGTGTAATAAACATCTCAAGTACACGTAAATAGATTCTTGCTACATTTACTGTCGAATTCAATCACGGAGGTTTCCAGTGGAAAGCTGTGAAATGACGAAAATACTGGTAATGTTTACAAGTCCGGGTACTTCTGGTGGCGTTTTCACGGGACTGTGCTTTCAAATATTAAGAGTTCATGTTTACAGAGCTCAGAATTGGTGTCTAAAGCCTTTGAATCACGAGAATATTTTTTGTGTTTACAATTTAGGAGGATTGGCTTTGGCGTTTTTTTTTGTGTGAATCAGTTAAAATGGTGGCGGTTCCAGTAAACAGTTCTAAGCAAACTGTCTAATTGTGGTAAAACTGTTAAAATACACAATGAGAGTTCCCAGAAATGATTAAGAACGTGTAATAAACATCTCAAGTACATGTAAATAGATTCTTACTACATTTACTGTCGAATTCAACACGGAGGTTTCCAGTGGAAAGCTGTGAAATGACGAAAATACTGGTAATGTTTACAAGTACGGGTACTTCTGGTGGCGTTTTCACGGGACTGTGCTTTCAAATATTAAGAGTTCATGTTTACAGAGCTCAGAATTGGTGTCTAAAGCCTTTGAATGACGAGAATAGTGTTTTTGTTTACAATTTAGGAGGATTGGCTTTGGCGTTTTTTTTTGTGTGAATCAGTTAAAATGGTGGCGGTTCCAGTAAATACTTCTAAGCAAACTGTCTAATTGTGGTAAAACTGTTAAAATACACAATGAGAGTTCCCAGAAATGATTAAGAACGTGTAATAAACATCTCAAGTACACGTAAATAGATTCTTACTACATTTACTGTCGAATTCAATCACGGAGGTTTCCAGTGGAAAGGTGTGAAATGACGAAAATACTGGTAATGTTTACAAGTCCGGGTACTTCTGGTGGCGTTTTCACGGGACTGTGCTTTCAAATATTAAGAGTTCATGTTTACAGAGCTCAGAATTGGTGTCTAAAGCCTTTGAATCACGAGAATAGTTTTTGTGTTTACAATTTAGGAGGATTGGCTTTGGCGTTTTTTTTTGTGTGAATCAGTTAAAATGGTGGCGGTTCCAGTAAACAGTTCTAAGCAAACTGTCTAATTGTGGTAAAACTGTTAAAATACACAATGAGAGTTCCCAGAAATGATTAAGAACGTGTAATAAACATCTCAAGTACATGTAAATAGATTCTTACTACATTTACTGTGGAATTCAACACGGAGGTTTCCAGTGGAAAGCTGTGAAATGACGAAAATACTGGTAATGTTTACAAGTACGGGTACTTCTGGTGGCGTTTTCACGGGACTGTGCTTTCAAATATTAAGAGTTCATGTTTACAGAGCTAAGAATTGGTGTCTAAAGCCTTTGAATCACGAGAATAGTTTTTGTGTTTACAATTTAGGAGGATTGGCTTTGGCGTTTTTTTTTGTGTGAATCAGTCAATATGGTGGCGGTTCCAGTAAATACTTCTAAGCAAACTGTCTAATTGTGGTAAAACTGTTAAAATACACAATGAGAGTTCCCAGAAATGATTAAGAACGTGTAATAAACATCTCAAGTACACGTAAATAGATTCTTGCTACATTTACTGTCGAATTCAATCACGGAGGTTTCCAGTGGAAAGCTGTGAAATGACGAAAATACTGGTAATGTTTACAAGTACGGGTACTTCTGGTGGCGTTTTCACGGGACTGTGCTTTCAAATATTAAGAGTTCATGTTTACAGAGCTCAGAATTGGTGTCTAAAGCCTTTGAATCACGAGAATAGTTTTTGTGTTTACAATTTAGGAGGATTGGCTTTGGCGTTTTTTTTGTGTGAATCAGTCAAAATGGTGGAGGTTCCAGTAAATACTTCTAAGCAAACTGTCTAATTGTGGTAAAACTGTTAAAATACACAATGAGAGTTCCCAGAAATGATTAAGAACGTGTAATAAACATCTCAAGTACACGTAAATAGATTCTTACTACATTTACTGTCAAATTCAATCACGGAGGTTTCCAGTGGAAAGCTGTGAAATGACGAAAATACTGGTAATGTTTACAAGTACGGGTACTTCTGGTGGCGTTTTCACTGGACTGTGCTTTCAAATATTAAGAGTTCATGTTTACAGAGCTCAGAATTGGTGTCTAAAGCCTTGGAATGACGAGAATAGTTTTTATGTTTACAATTTAGGAGGATTGGCTTTGGCGTTTTTTTTGTGTGAATCAGTTAAAATGGCGGCGGTTCCAGTAAATACTTCTAAGCAAACTGTCTAATTGTGGTAAAACTGTTAAAATACACAATGAGAGTTCCCAGAAATGATTAAGAACGTGTAATAAACATCTCAAGTACACGTAAGTAGATTCTTGCTACATTTACTGTCGAATTCAATCACGGAGGTTTCCAGTGGAAAGCTGTGAAATGACGAAAATACTGGTAATGTTTACAAGTCCGGGTACTTCTGGTGGCGTTTTCACGGGACTGTGCTTTCAAATATTAAGAGTTCATGTTTACAGAGCTCAGAATTGGTGTCTAAAGCCTTTGAATCACGAGAATAGTTTTTGTGTTTACAATTTAGGAGGATTGGCTTTGGCGTTTTTTTTTGTGTGAATCAGTTAAAATGGTGGCGGTTCCAGTAAACAGTTCTAAGCAAACTGTCTAATTGTGGTAAAACTGTTAAAATACACAATGATAGTTCCCAGAAATGATTAAGAACGTGTAATAAACATCTCAAGTACACGTAAATAGATTCTTACTACATTTACTGTCGAATTCAACACGGAGGTTTCCAGTGGAAAGCTGTGAAATGACGAAAATACTGGTAATGTTTACAAGTACGGGTACTTCTGGTGGCGTTTTCACGGGACTGTGCTTTCAAATATTAAGAGTTCATGTTTACAGAGCTCAGAATTGGTGTCTAAAGCCTTTGAATGACGAGAATAGTGTTTTTGTTTACAATTTAGGAGGATTGGCTTTGGCGTTTTTTTTTGTGTGAATCAGTTAAAATGGTGGCGGTTCCAGTAAATACTTCTAAGCAAACTGTCTAATTGTGGTAAAACTGTTAAAATACACAATGAGAGTTCCCAGAAATGATTAAGAACGTGTAATAAACATCTCAAGTACACGTAAATAGATTCTTACTACATTTACTGTCGAATTCAATCACGGAGGTTTCCAGTGGAAAGGTGTGAAATGACGAAAATACTGGTAATGTTTACAAGTCCGGGTACTTCTGGTGGCGTTTTCACGGGACTGTGCTTTCAAATATTAAGAGTTCATGTTTACAGAGCGCAGAATTGGTGTCTAAAGCCTTTGAATCACGAGAATAGTTTTTGTGTTTACAATTTAGGAGGATTGGCTTTGGCGTTTTTTTTGTGTGAATCAGTTAAAATGGCGGCGGTTCCAGTAAATACTTCTAAGCAAACTGTCTCATTGTGGTAAAACTGTTAAAATACACAATGAGAGTTCCCAGAAATGATTAAGAACGTGTAATAAACATCTCAAGAACACGTAAATAGATTCTTGCTACATTTACTGTCGAATTCAATCACGGAGGTTTCCAGTGGAAAGCTGTGAAATGACGAAAATACTGGTAATGTTTACAAGTCCGGGTACTTCTGGTGGCGTTTTCACGGGACTGTGCTTTCAAATATTAAGAGTTCATGTTTACAGAGCTCAGAATTGGTGTCTAAAGCCTTTGAATGACGAGAATAGTGTTTTTGTTTACAATTTAGGAGGATTGGCTTTGGCGTTTTTTTTTGTGTGAATCAGTTAAAATGGTGGCGGTTCCAGTAAACAGTTCTAAGCAAACTGTCTAATTGTGGTAAAACTGTTAAAATACACAATGAGAGTTCCCAGAAATGATTAAGAACGTGTAATAAACATCTCAAGTACATGTAAATAGATTCTTACTACATTTACTGTCGAATTCAACACGGAGGTTTCCAGTGGAAAGCTGTGAAATGACGAAAATACTGGTAATGTTTACAAGTACGGGTACTTCTGGTGGCGTTTTCACGGGACTGTGCTTTCAAATATTAAGAGTTCATGTTTACAGAGCTAAGAATTGGTGTCTAAAGCCTTTGAATCACGAGAATAGTTTTTGTGTTTACAATTTAGGAGGATTGGCTTTGGCGTTTTTTTTTGTGTGAATCAGTCAATATGGTGGCGGTTCCAGTAAATACTTCTAAGCAAACTGTCTAATTGTGGTAAAACTGTTAAAATACACAATGAGAGTTCCCAGAAATGATTAAGAACGTGTAATAAACATCTCAAGTACACGTAAATAGATTCTTGCTACATTTACTGTCAAATTCAATCACGGAGGTTTCCAGTGGAAAGCTGTGAAATGACGAAAATACTGGTAATGTTTACAAGTACGGGTACTTCTGGTGGCGTTTTCACGGGACTGTGCTTTCAAATATTAAGAGTTCATGTTTACAGAGCTCAGAATTGGTGTCTAAAGCCTTTGAATCACGAGAATAGTTTTTGTGTTTACAATTTAGGAGGATTGGCTTTGGCGTTTTTTTTGTGTGAATCAGTTAAAATGGCGGCGGTTCCAGTAAATACTTCTAAGCAAACTGTCTAATTGTGGTAAAACTGTTAAAATACACAATGAGAGTTCCCAGAAATGATTAAGAACGTGTAATAAACATCTCAAGTACACGTAAATAGATTCTTACTACATTTACTGTCGAATTCAACACGGAGGTTTCCAGTGGAAAGCTGTGAAATGATGAAAATACTGGTAATGTTTACAAGTACGGGTACTTCTGGTGGCGTTTTCACGTGACTGTGCTTTCAAATATTAAGAGTTCATGTTTACAGAGCTAAGAATTGGTGTCTAAAGCCTTTGAATCACGAGAATAGTTTTTGTGTTTACAATTTAGGAGGATTGGCTTTGGCGTTTTTTTTGTGTGAATCAGTTAAAATGGTGGCGGTTCCAGTAAATACTTCTAAGCAAACTGTCTAATTGTGGTAAAACTGTTAAAATACACAATGAGAGTTCCCAGAAATGATTAAGAACATGTAATAAACCCCTCAAGTACACGTAAATAGATTCTTACTACATTTACTGTCGAATTCAACACGGAGGTTTCCAGTGGAAAGCTGTGAAATGACAAAAATACTGGTAATGTTTACAAGTACGGGTACTTCTGGTGGCGTTTTCACGGGACTGTGCTTTCAAATATTAAGAGTTCATGTTTACAGAGCTCAGAATTGGTGTCTAAAGCCTTTGAATCACGAGAATAGTTTTTGTGTTTACAATTTAGGAGGATTGGCTTTGGCGTTTTTTTTGTGTGAATCAGTTAAAATGGCGGCGGTTCCAGTAAATACTTCTAAGCAAACTGTCTAATTGTGGTAAAACTGTTAAAATACACAATGAGAGTTCCCAGAAATGATTAAGAACGTGTAATAAACATCTCAAGTACACGTAAATAGATTCTTGCTACATTTACTGTCGAATTCAATCACGGAGGTTTCCAGTGGAAAGCTGTGAAATGACGAAAATACTGGTAATGTTTACAAGTCCGGGTACTTCTGGTGGCGTTTTCACGGGACTGTGCTTTCAAATATTAAGAGTTCATGTTTACAGAGCTCAGAATTGGTGTCTAAAGCCTTTGAATCACGAGAATATTTTTTGTGTTTACAATTTAGGAGGATTGGCTTTGGCGTTTTTTTTTGTGTGAATCAGTTATAATGGTGGCGGTTCCAGTAAACAGTTCTAAGCAAACTGTCTAATTGTGGTAAAACTGTTAAAATACACAATGAGAGTTCCCAGAAATGATTAAGAACGTGTAATAAACATCTCAAGTACATGTAAATAGATTCTTACTACATTTACTGTCGAATTCAACACGGAGGTTTCCAGTGGAAAGCTGTGAAATGACGAAAATACTGGTAATGTTTACAAGTACGGGTACTTCTGGTGGCGTTTTCACGGGACTGTGCTTTCAAATATTAAGAGTTCATGTTTACAGAGCTCAGAATTGGTGTCTAAAGCCTTTGAATCACGAGAATAGTTTTTGTGTTTACAATTTAGGAGGATTGGCTTTGGCATTTTTTTTGTGTGAATCAGTCAAAATGGTTGCGGTTCCAGTAAATACTTCTAAGCAAACTGTCTAATTGTGGTAAAACTGTTAAAATACACAATGAGAGTTCCCAGAAATGATTAAGAACGTGTAATAAACATCTCAAGTACACGTAAATAGATTCTTGCTACATTTACTGTCGAATTCAATCACGGAGGTTTCCAGTGGAAAGCTGTGAAATGACGAAAATACTGGTAATGTTTACAAGTCCGGGTACTTCTGGTGGCGTTTTCACGGGACTGTACTTTCAAATATTAAGAGTTCATGTTTACAGAGCTCAGAATTGGTGTCTAAAGCCTTTGAATCACGAGAATATTTTTTGTGTTTACAATTTAGGAGGATTGGCTTTGGCGTTTTTTTTTGTGTGAATCAGTTAAAATGGTGGCGGTTCCAGTAAACAGTTCTAAGCAAACTGTCTAATTGTGGTAAAACTGTTAAAATACACAATGAGAGTTCCCAGAAATGATTAAGAACGTGTAATAAACATCTCAAGTACATGTAAATAGATTCTTACTACATTTACTGTCGAATTCAACACGGAGGTTTCCAGTGGAAAACTGTGAAATGTCGAAAATACTGGTAATGTTTACAAGTACGGGTACTTCTGGTGGCGTTTTCACGGGACTGTGCTTTCAAATATTAAGAGTTCATGTTTACAGAGCTAAGAATTGGTGTCTAAAGCCTTTGAATCACGAGAATAGTTTTTGTGTTTACAATTTAGGAGGATTGGCTTTGGCATTTTTTTTGTGTGAATCAGTCAAAATGGTGGCGGTTCCAGTAAATACTTCTAAGCAAACTGTCTAATTGTGGTAAAACTGTTAAAATACACAATGAGAGTTCCCAGAAATGATTAAGAACGTGTAATAAACATCTCAAGTACACGTAAATAGATTCTTACTACATTTACTGTCGAATTCAATCACGGAGGTTTCCAGTGGAAAGCTGTGAAATGACGAAAATACTGGTAATGTTTACAAGTCCGGGTACTTCTGGTGGCGTTTTCACGGGACTGTGCTTTCAAATATTAAGAGTTCATGTTTACAGAGCTCAGAATTGGTGTCTAAAGCCTTTGAATGACGAGAATAGTGTTTTTGTTTACAATTTAGGAGGATTGGCTTTGGCGTTTTTTTTTTGTGTGAATCAGTTAAAATGGTGGCGGTTCCAGTAAATACTTCTAAGCAAACTGTCTAATTGTGGTAAAACTGTTAAAATACACAATGAGAGTTCCCAGAAATGATTAAGAACGTGTAATAAACATCTCAAGTACACGTAAATAGATTCTTACTACATTTACTGTCGAATTCAATCACGGAGGTTTCCAGTGGAAAGGTGTGAAATGACGAAAATACTGGTAATGTTTACAAGTCCGGGTACTTCTGGTGGCGTTTTCACGGGACTGTGCTTTCAAATATTAAGAGTTCATGTTTACAGAGCTCAGAATTGGTGTCTAAAGCCTTTGAATCACGAGAATAGTTTTTGTGTTTACAATTTAGGAGGATTGGCTTTGGCGTTTTTTTTGTGTGAATCAGTTAAAATGGCGGCGGTTCCAGTAAATACTTCTAAGCAAACTGTCTAATTGTGGTAAAACTGTTAAAATACACAATGAGAGTTCCCAGAAATGATTAAGAACGTGTAATAAACATCTCAAGTACACGTAAATAGATTCTTGCTACATTTACTGTCGAATTCAATCACGGAGGTTTCCAGTGGAAAGCTGTGAAATGACGAAAATACTGGTAATGTTTACAAGTCCGGGTACTTCTGGTGGCGTTTTCACGGGACTGTGCTTTCAAATATTAAGAGTTCATGTTTACAGAGCTCAGAATTGGTGTCTAAAGCCTTTGAATCACGAGAATAGTTTTTGTGTTTATAATTTAGGAGGATTGGCTTTGGCGTTTTTTTTGTGTGAATCAGTTAAAATGGTGGCGGTTCCAGTAAATACTTCTAAGCAAACTGTCTAATTGTGGTAAAACTGTTAAAATACACAATGAGAGTTCCCAGAAATGATTAAGAACGTGTAATAAACATCTCAAGTACACGTAAATAGATTCTTACTACATTTACTGTCGAATTCAATCACGGAGGTTTCCAGTGGAAAGCTGTGAAATGACGAAAATACTGGTAATGTTTACAAGTCCGGGTACTTCTGGTGGCGTTTTCACGGGACTGTGCTTTCAAATATTAAGAGTTCATGTTTACAGAGCTCAGAATTGGTGTCTAAAGCCTTTGAATGACGAGAATAGTGTTTTTGTTTACAATTTAGGAGGATTGGCTTTGGCGTTTTTTTGTGTGTGAATCAGTTAAAATGGTGGCGGTTCCAGTAAATACTTCCAAGCAAACTGTCTAATTGTGGTAAAACTGTTAAAATACACAATGAGAGTTCCCAGAAATGATTAAGAACGTGTAATAAACATCTCAAGTACACGTAAATAGATTCTTACTACATTTACTGTCGAATTCAATCACGGAGGTTTCCAGTGGAAAGGTGTGAAATGAAGAAAATACTGGTAATGTTTACAAGTCCGGGTACTTCTGGTGGCGTTTTCACGGGACTGTGCTTTCAAATATTAAGAGTTCATGTTTACAGAGCTCAGAATTGGTGTCTAAAGCCTTTGAATCACGAGAATAGTTTTTGTGTTTACAATTTAGGAGGATTGGCTTTGGCGTTTTTTTTGTGTGAATCAGTTAAAATGGCGGCGGTTCCAGTAAATACTTCTAAGCAAACTGTCTAATTGTGGTAAAACTGTTAAAATACACAATGAGAGTTCCCAGAAATGATTAAGAACGTGTAATAAACATCTCAAGTACACGTAAATAGATTCTTGCTACATTTACTGTCGAATTCAATCACGGAGGTTTCCAGTGGAAAGCTGTGAAATGACGAAAATACTGGTAATGTTTACAAGTCCGGGTACTTCTGGTGGCGTTTTCACAGGACTGTGCTTTCAAATATTAAGAGTTCATGTTTACAGAGCTCAGAATTGGTGTCTAAAGCCTTTGAATCACGAGAATATTTTTTGTGTTTACAATTTAGGAGGATTGGCTTTGGCGTTTTTTTTTGTGTGAATCAGTTAAAATGGTGGCGGTTCCAGTAAACAGTTCTAAGCAAACTGTCTAATTGTGGTAAAACTGTTAAAATACACAATGAGAGTTCCCAGAAATGATTAAGAACGTGTAATAAACATCTCAAGTACATGTTAATAGATTCTTACTACATTTACTGTCGAATTCAACACGGAGATTTCCAGTGGAAAGCTGTGAAATGACGAAAATACTGGTAATGTTTACAAGTACGGGTACTTCTGGTGGCGTTTTCACGGGACTGTGCTTTCAAATATTAAGAGTTCATGTTTACAGAGCTCAGAATTGGTGTCTAAAGCCTTTGAATGACGAGAATAGTGTTTTTGTTTACAATTTAGGAGGATTGGCTTTGGCGTTTTTTTTTGTGTGAATCAGTTAAAATGGTGGCGGTTCCAGTAAATACTTCTAAGCAAACTGTCTAATTGTGGTAAAACTGTTAAAATACACAATGAGAGTTCCCAGAAATGATTAAGAACGTGTAATAAACATCTCAAGTACACGTAAATAGATTCTTACTACATTTACTGTCGAATTCAATCACGGAGGTTTCCAGTGGAAAGGTGTGAAATGACGAAAATACTGGTAATGTTTACAAGTCCGGGTACTTCTGGTGGCGTTTTCACGGGACTGTGCTTTCAAATATTAAGAGTTCATGTTTACAGAGCTCAGAATTGGTGTCTAAAGCCTTTGAATCACGAGAATAGTTTTTGTGTTTACAATTTAGGAGGATTGGCTTTGGCGTTTTTTTTGTGTGAATCAGTTAAAATGGCGGCGGTTCCAGTAAATACTTCTAAGCAAACTGTCTAATTGTGGTAAAACTGTTAAAATACACAATGAGAGTTCCCAGAAATGATTAAGAACGTGTAATAAACATCTCAAGAACACGTAAATAGATTCTTGCTACATTTACTGTCGAATTCAATCACGGAGTTTTCCAGTGGAAAGCTGTGAAATGACGAAAATACTGGTAATGTTTACAAGTCCGGGTACTTCTGGTGGCGTTTTCACGGGACTGTGCTTTCAAATATTAAGAGTTCATGTTTACAGAGCTCAGAATTGGTGTCTAAAGCCTTTGAATCACGAGAATAGTTTTTGTGTTTACAATTTAGGAGGATTGGCTTTGGCGTTTTTTTTGTGTGAATCAGTCAAAATGGTGGCGGTTCCAGTAAATACTTCTAAGCAAACTGTCTAATTGTGGTAAAACTGTTAAAATACACAATGAGAGTTCCCAGAAATGATTAAGAACGTGTAATAAACATCTCAAGTACACGTAAATAGATTCTTACTACATTTACTGTCGAATTCAATCACGGAGGTTTCCAGTGGAAAGGTGTGAAATGACGAAAATACTGGTAATGTTTACAAGTCCGGGTACTTCTGGTGGCGTTTTCACGGGACTGTGCTTTCAAATATTAAGAGTTCATGTTTACAGAGCTCAGAATTGGTGTCTAAAGCCTTTGAATCACGAGAATAGTTTTTGTGTTTACAATTTAGGAGGATTGGCTTTGGCATTTTTTTTGTGTGAATCAGTCAAAATGGTTGCGGTTCCAGTAAATACTTCTAAGCAAACTGTCTAATTGTGGTAAAACTGTTAAAATACACAATGAGAGTTCCCAGAAATGATTAAGAACGTGTAATAAACATCTCAAGTACACGTAAATAGATTCTTGCTACATTTACTGTCGAATTCAATCACGGAGGTTTCCAGTGGAAAGCTGTGAAATGACGAAAATACTGGTAATGTTTACAAGTCCGGGTACTTCTGGTGGCGTTTTCACGGGACTGTACTTTCAAATATTAAGAGTTCATGTTTACAGAGCTCAGAATTGGTGTCTAAAGCCTTTGAATCACGAGAATATTTTTTGTGTTTACAATTTAGGAGGATTGGCTTTGGCGTTTTTTTTTGTGTGAATCAGTTAAAATGGTGGCGGTTCCAGTAAACAGTTCTAAGCAAACTGTCTAATTGTGGTAAAACTGTTAAAATACACAATGAGAGTTCCCAGAAATGATTAAGAACGTGTAATAAACATCTCAAGTACATGTAAATAGATTCTTACTACATTTACTGTCGAATTCAACACGGAGGTTTCCAGTGGAAAACTGTGAAATGTCGAAAATACTGGTAATGTTTACAAGTACGGGTACTTCTGGTGGCGTTTTCACGGGACTGTGCTTTCAAATATTAAGAGTTCATGTTTACAGAGCTAAGAATTGGTGTCTAAAGCCTTTGAATCACGAGAATAGTTTTTGTGTTTACAATTTAGGAGGATTGGCTTTGGCATTTTTTTTGTGTGAATCAGTCAAAATGGTGGCGGTTCCAGTAAATACTTCTAAGCAAACTGTCTAATTGTGGTAAAACTGTTAAAATACACAATGAGAGTTCCCAGAAATGATTAAGAACGTGTAATAAACATCTCAAGTACACGTAAATAGATTCTTACTACATTTACTGTCGAATTCAATCACGGAGGTTTCCAGTGGAAAGGTGTGAAATGACGAAAATACTGGTAATGTTTACAAGTCCGGGTACTTCTGGTGGCGTTTTCACGGGACTGTGCTTTCAAATATTAAGAGTTCATGTTTACAGAGCTCAGAATTGGTGTCTAAAGCCTTTGAATGACGAGAATAGTGTTTTTGTTTACAATTTAGGAGGATTGGCTTTGGCGTTTTTTTTTGTGTGAATCAGTTAAAATGGTGGCGGTTCCAGTAAATACTTCTAAGCAAACTGTCTAATTGTGGTAAAACTGTTAAAATACACAATGAGAGTTCCCAGAAATGATTAAGAACGTGTAATAAACATCTCAAGTACACGTAAATAGATTCTTACTACATTTACTGTCGAATTCAATCACGGAGGTTTCCAGTGGAAAGGTGTGAAATGACGAAAATACTGGTAATGTTTACAAGTCCGGGTACTTCTGGTGGCGTTTTCACGGGACTGTGCTTTCAAATATTAAGAGTTCATGTTTACAGAGCTCAGAATTGGTGTCTAAAGCCTTTGAATCACGAGAATAGTTTTTGTGTTTACAATTTAGGAGGATTGGCTTTGGCGTTTTTTTTGTGTGAATCAGTTAAAATGGCGGCGGTTCCAGTAAATACTTCTAAGCAAACTGTCTAATTGTGGTAAAACTGTTAAAATACACAATGAGAGTTCCCAGAAATGATTAAGAACGTGTAATAAACATCTCAAGTACACGTAAATAGATTCTTGCTACATTTACTGTCGAATTCAATCACGGAGGTTTCCAGTGGAAAGCTGTGAAATGACGAAAATACTGGTAATGTTTACAAGTACGGGTACTTCTGGTGGCGTTTTCACGGGACTGTGCTTTCAAATATTAAGAGTTCATGTTTACAGAGCTCAGAATTGGTGTCTAAAGCCTTTGAATGACGAGAATAGTGTTTTTGTTTACAATTTAGGAGGATTGGCTTTGGCGTTTTTTTTTGTGTGAATCAGTTAAAATGGTGGCGGTTCCAGTAAATACTTCTAAGCAAACTGTCTAATTGTGGTAAAACTGTTAAAATACACAATGAGAGTTCCCAGAAATGATTAAGAACGTGTAATAAACATCTCAAGTACACGTAAATAGATTCTTACTACATTTACTGTCGAATTCAATCACGGAGGTTTCCAGTGGAAAGGTGTGAAATGACGAAAATACTGGTAATGTTTACAAGTCCGGGTACTTCTGGTGGCGTTTTCACGGGACTGTGCTTTCAAATATTAAGAGTTCATGTTTACAGAGCTCAGAATTGGTGTCTAAAGCCTTTGAATCACGAGAATAGTTTTTGTGTTTACAATTTAGGAGGATTGGCTTTGGCGTTTTTTTTTGTGTGAATCAGTCAATATGGTGGCGGTTCCAGTAAATGCTTCTAAGCAAACTGTCTAATTGTGGTAAAACTGTTAAAATACACAATGAGAGTTCCCAGAAATGATTAAGAACGTGTAATAAACATCTCAAGTACACGTAAATAGATTCTTGCTACATTTACTGTCGAATTCAATCACGGAGGTTTCCAGTGGAAAGCTGTGAAATGACGAAAATACTGGTAATGTTTACAAGTACGGGTACTTCTGGTGGCGTTTTCACGGGACTGTGCTTTCAAATATTAAGAGTTCATGTTTACAGAGCTCAGAATTGGTGTCTAAAGCCTTTGAATCACGAGAATAGTTTTTGTGTTTACAATTTAGGAGGATTGGCTTTGGCGTTTTTTTTGTGTGAATCAGTCAAAATGGTGGCGGTTCCAGTAAATACTTCTAAGCAAACTGTCTAATTGTGGTAAAACTGTTAAAATACACAATGAGAGTTCCCAGAAATGATTAAGAACGTGTAATAAACATCTCAAGTACACGTAAATAGATTCTTACTACATTTACTGTCGAATTCAACACGGAGGTTTCCAGTGGAAAGCAGTGAAATGATGAAAATACTGGTAATGTTTACAAGTACGGGTACTTCTGGTGGCGTTTTCACGTGACTGTGCTTTCAAATATTAAGAGTTCATGTTTACAGAGCTAAGAATTGGTGTCTAAAGCCTTTGAATCACGAGAATAGTTTTTGTGTTTATAATTTAGGAGGATTGGCTTTGGCGTTTTTTTTGTGTGAATCAGTTAAAATGGTGGCGGTTCCAGTAAATACTTCTAAGCAAACTGTCTAATTGTGGTAAAACTGTTAAAATACACAATGAGAGTTCCCAGAAATGATTAAGAACGTGTAATAAACATCTCAAGTACACGTAAATAGATTCTTACTACATTTACTGTCGAATTCAATCACGGAGGTTTCCAGTGGAAAGCTGTGAAATGACGAAAATACTGGTAATGTTTACAAGTCCGGGTACTTCTGGTGGCGTTTTCACGGGACTGTGCTTTCAAATATTAAGAGTTCATGTTTACAGAGCTCAGAATTGGTGTCTAAAGCCTTTGAATCACGAGAATAGTTTTTGTGTTTACAATTTAGGAGGATTGGCTTTGGCGTTTTTTTTGTGTGAATCAGTTAAAATGGCGGCGGTTCCAGTAAATACTTCTAAGCAAACTGTCTAATTGTGGTAAAACTGTTAAAATACACAATGAGAGTTCCCAGAAATGATTAAGAACGTGTAATAAACATCTCAAGTACACGTAAATAGATTCTTGCTACATTTACTGTCGAATTCAATCACGGAGGTTTCCAGTGGAAAGCTGTGAAATGACGAAAATACTGGTAATGTTTACAAGTCCGGGTACTTCTGGTGGCGTTTTCACGGGACTGTGCTTTCAAATATTAAGAGTTCATGTTTACAGAGCTCAGAATTGGTGTCTAAAGCCTTTGAATCACGAGAATAGTTTTTGTGTTTACAATTTAGGAGGATTGGCTTTGGCGTTTTTTTTTGTGTGAATCAGTTAAAATGGTGGCGGTTCCAGTAAACAGTTCTAAGCAAACTGTCTAATTATGGTAAAACTGTTAAAATACACAATGAGAGTTCCCAGAAATGATTAAGAACGTGTAATAAACATCTCAAGTACATGTAAATAGATTCTTACTACATTTACTGTCGAATTCAACACGGAGGTTTCCAGTGGAAAGCTGTGAAATGACGAAAATACTGGTAATGTTTACAAGTACGGGTACTTCTGGTGGCGTTTTCACGGGACTGTGCTTTCAAATATTAAGAGTTCATGTTTACAGAGCTCAGAATTGGTGTCTAAAGCCTTTGAATGACGAGAATAGTGTTTTTGTTTACAATTTAGGAGGATTGGCTTTGGCGTTTTTTTTTGTGTGAATCAGTTAAAATGGTGGCGGTTCCAGTAAATACTTCTAAGCAAACTGTCTAATTGTGGTAAAACTGTTAAAATACACAATGAGAGTTCCCAGAAATGATTAAGAACGTGTAATAAACATCTCAAGTACACGTAAATAGATTCTTACTACATTTACTGTCGAATTCAATCACGGAGGTTTCCAGTGGAAAGGTGTGAAATGACGAAAATACTGGTAATGTTTACAAGTCCGGGTACTTCTGGTGGCGTTTTCACGGGACTGTGCTTTCAAATATTAAGAGTTCATGTTTACAGAGCTCAGAATTGGTGTCTAAAGCCTTTGAATCACGAGAATAGTTTTTGTGTTTACAATTTAGGAGGATTGGCTTTGGCGTTTTTTTTTGTGTGAATCAGTCAATATGGTGGCGGTTCCAGTAAATGCTTCTAAGCAAACTGTCTAATTGTGGTAAAACTGTTAAAATACACAATGAGAGTTCCCAGAAATGATTAAGAACGTGTAATAAACATCTCAAGTACACGTAAATAGATTCTTGCTACATTTACTGTCGAATTCAATCACGGAGGTTTCCAGTGGAAAGCTGTGAAATGACGAAAATACTGGTAATGTTTACAAGTACGGGTACTTCTGGTGGCGTTTTCACGGGACTGTGCTTTCAAATATTAAGAGTTCATGTTTACAGAGCTCAGAATTGGTGTCTAAAGCCTTTGAATCACGAGAATAGTTTTTGTGTTTACAATTTAGGAGGATTGGCTTTGGCGTTTTTTTTGTGTGAATCAGTCAAAATGGTGGCGGTTCCAGTAAATACTTCTAAGCAAACTGTCTAATTGTGGTAAAACTGTTAAAATACACAATGAGAGTTCCCAGAAATGATTAAGAACGTGTAATAAACATCTCAAGTACACGTAAATAGATTCTTACTACATTTACTGTCGAATTCAACACGGAGGTTTCCAGTGGAAAGCAGTGAAATGATGAAAATACTGGTAATGTTTACAAGTACGGGTACTTCTGGTGGCGTTTTCACGTGACTGTGCTTTCAAATATTAAGAGTTCATGTTTACAGAGCTAAGAATTGGTGTCTAAAGCCTTTGAATCACGAGAATAGTTTTTGTGTTTATAATTTAGGAGGATTGGCTTTGGCGTTTTTTTTGTGTGAATCAGTTAAAATGGTGGCGGTTCCAGTAAATACTTCTAAGCAAACTGTCTAATTGTGGTAAAACTGTTAAAATACACAATGAGAGTTCCCAGAAATGATTAAGAACGTGTAATAAACATCTCAAGTACACGTAAATAGATTCTTACTACATTTACTGTCGAATTCAATCACGGAGGTTTCCAGTGGAAAGCTGTGAAATGACGAAAATACTGGTAATGTTTACAAGTCCGGGTACTTCTGGTGGCGTTTTCACGGGACTGTGCTTTCAAATATTAAGAGTTCATGTTTACAGAGCTCAGAATTGGTGTCTAAAGCCTTTGAATGACGAGAATAGTGTTTTTGTTTACAATTTAGGAGGATTGGCTTTGGCGTTTTTTTGTGTGTGAATCAGTTAAAATGGTGGCGGTTCCAGTAAATACTTCCAAGCAAACTGTCTAATTGTGGTAAAACTGTTAAAATACACAATGAGAGTTCCCAGAAATGATTAAGAACGTGTAATAAACATCTCAAGTACACGTAAATAGATTCTTACTACATTTACTGTCGAATTCAATCACGGAGGTTTCCAGTGGAAAGGTGTGAAATGAAGAAAATACTGGTAATGTTTACAAGTCCGGGTACTTCTGGTGGCGTTTTCACGGGACTGTGCTTTCAAATATTAAGAGTTCATGTTTACAGAGCTCAGAATTGGTGTCTAAAGCCTTTGAATCACGAGAATAGTTTTTGTGTTTACAATTTAGGAGGATTGGCTTTGGCGTTTTTTTTGTGTGAATCAGTTAAAATGGCGGCGGTTCCAGTAAATACTTCTAAGCAAACTGTCTAATTGTGGTAAAACTGTTAAAATACACAATGAGAGTTCCCAGAAATGATTAAGAACGTGTAATAAACATCTCAAGTACACGTAAATAGATTCTTGCTACATTTACTGTCGAATTCAATCACGGAGGTTTCCAGTGGAAAGCTGTGAAATGACGAAAATACTGGTAATGTTTACAAGTCCGGGTACTTCTGGTGGCGTTTTCACAGGACTGTGCTTTCAAATATTAAGAGTTCATGTTTACAGAGCTCAGAATTGGTGTCTAAAGCCTTTGAATCACGAGAATATTTTTTGTGTTTACAATTTAGGAGGATTGGCTTTGGCGTTTTTTTTTGTGTGAATCAGTTAAAATGGTGGCGGTTCCAGTAAACAGTTCTAAGCAAACTGTCTAATTGTGGTAAAACTGTTAAAATACACAATGAGAGTTCCCAGAAATGATTAAGAACGTGTAATAAACATCTCAAGTACATGTTAATAGATTCTTACTACATTTACTGTCGAATTCAACACGGAGATTTCCAGTGGAAAGCTGTGAAATGACGAAAATACTGGTAATGTTTACAAGTACGGGTACTTCTGGTGGCGTTTTCACGGGACTGTGCTTTCAAATATTAAGAGTTCATGTTTACAGAGCTCAGAATTGGTGTCTAAAGCCTTTGAATGACGAGAATAGTGTTTTTGTTTACAATTTAGGAGGATTGGCTTTGGCGTTTTTTTTTGTGTGAATCAGTTAAAATGGTGGCGGTTCCAGTAAATACTTCTAAGCAAACTGTCTAATTGTGGTAAAACTGTTAAAATACACAATGAGAGTTCCCAGAAATGATTAAGAACGTGTAATAAACATCTCAAGTACACGTAAATAGATTCTTACTACATTTACTGTCGAATTCAATCACGGAGGTTTCCAGTGGAAAGGTGTGAAATGACGAAAATACTGGTAATGTTTACAAGTCCGGGTACTTCTGGTGGCGTTTTCACGGGACTGTGCTTTCAAATATTAAGAGTTCATGTTTACAGAGCTCAGAATTGGTGTCTAAAGCCTTTGAATCACGAGAATAGTTTTTGTGTTTACAATTTAGGAGGATTGGCTTTGGCGTTTTTTTTGTGTGAATCAGTTAAAATGGCGGCGGTTCCAGTAAATACTTCTAAGCAAACTGTCTAATTGTGGTAAAACTGTTAAAATACACAATGAGAGTTCCCAGAAATGATTAAGAACGTGTAATAAACATCTCAAGAACACGTAAATAGATTCTTGCTACATTTACTGTCGAATTCAATCACGGAGTTTTCCAGTGGAAAGCTGTGAAATGACGAAAATACTGGTAATGTTTACAAGTCCGGGTACTTCTGGTGGCGTTTTCACGGGACTGTGCTTTCAAATATTAAGAGTTCATGTTTACAGAGCTCAGAATTGGTGTCTAAAGCCTTTGAATCACGAGAATAGTTTTTGTGTTTACAATTTAGGAGGATTGGCTTTGGCGTTTTTTTTGTGTGAATCAGTCAAAATGGTGGCGGTTCCAGTAAATACTTCTAAGCAAACTGTCTAATTGTGGTAAAACTGTTAAAATACACAATGAGAGTTCCCAGAAATGATTAAGAACGTGTAATAAACATCTCAAGTACACGTAAATAGATTCTTACTACATTTACTGTCGAATTCAATCACGGAGGTTTCCAGTGGAAAGGTGTGAAATGACGAAAATACTGGTAATGTTTACAAGTCCGGGTACTTCTGGTGGCGTTTTCACGGGACTGTGCTTTCAAATATTAAGAGTTCATGTTTACAGAGCTCAGAATTGGTGTCTAAAGCCTTTGAATCACGAGAATAGTTTTTGTGTTTACAATTTAGGAGGATTGGCTTTGGCATTTTTTTTGTGTGAATCAGTCAAAATGGTTGCGGTTCCAGTAAATACTTCTAAGCAAACTGTCTAATTGTGGTAAAACTGTTAAAATACACAATGAGAGTTCCCAGAAATGATTAAGAACGTGTAATAAACATCTCAAGTACACGTAAATAGATTCTTGCTACATTTACTGTCGAATTCAATCACGGAGGTTTCCAGTGGAAAGCTGTGAAATGACGAAAATACTGGTAATGTTTACAAGTCCGGGTACTTCTGGTGGCGTTTTCACGGGACTGTACTTTCAAATATTAAGAGTTCATGTTTACAGAGCTCAGAATTGGTGTCTAAAGCCTTTGAATCACGAGAATATTTTTTGTGTTTACAATTTAGGAGGATTGGCTTTGGCGTTTTTTTTTGTGTGAATCAGTTAAAATGGTGGCGGTTCCAGTAAACAGTTCTAAGCAAACTGTCTAATTGTGGTAAAACTGTTAAAATACACAATGAGAGTTCCCAGAAATGATTAAGAACGTGTAATAAACATCTCAAGTACATGTAAATAGATTCTTACTACATTTACTGTCGAATTCAACACGGAGGTTTCCAGTGGAAAACTGTGAAATGTCGAAAATACTGGTAATGTTTACAAGTACGGGTACTTCTGGTGGCGTTTTCACGGGACTGTGCTTTCAAATATTAAGAGTTCATGTTTACAGAGCTAAGAATTGGTGTCTAAAGCCTTTGAATCACGAGAATAGTTTTTGTGTTTACAATTTAGGAGGATTGGCTTTGGCATTTTTTTTGTGTGAATCAGTCAAAATGGTGGCGGTTCCAGTAAATACTTCTAAGCAAACTGTCTAATTGTGGTAAAACTGTTAAAATACACAATGAGAGTTCCCAGAAATGATTAAGAACGTGTAATAAACATCTCAAGTACACGTAAATAGATTCTTACTACATTTACTGTCGAATTCAATCACGGAGGTTTCCAGTGGAAAGGTGTGAAATGACGAAAATACTGGTAATGTTTACAAGTCCGGGTACTTCTGGTGGCGTTTTCACGGGACTGTGCTTTCAAATATTAAGAGTTCATGTTTACAGAGCTCAGAATTGGTGTCTAAAGCCTTTGAATGACGAGAATAGTGTTTTTGTTTACAATTTAGGAGGATTGGCTTTGGCGTTTTTTTTGTGTGAATCAGTTAAAATGGTGGCGGTTCCAGTAAATACTTCTAAGCAAACTGTCTAATTGTGGTAAAACTGTTAAAATACACAATGAGAGTTCCCAGAAATGATTAAGAACGTGTAATAAACATCTCAAGTACACGTAAATAGATTCTTACTACATTTACTGTCGAATTCAATCACGGAGGTTTCCAGTGGAAAGGTGTGAAATGACGAAAATACTGGTAATGTTTACAAGTCCGGGTACTTCTGGTGGCGTTTTCACGGGACTGTGCTTTCAAATATTAAGAGTTCATGTTTACAGAGCTCAGAATTGGTGTCTAAAGCCTTTGAATCACGAGAATAGTTTTTGTGTTTACAATTTAGGAGGATTGGCTTTGGCGTTTTTTTTGTGTGAATCAGTTAAAATGGCGGCGGTTCCAGTAAATACTTCTAAGCAAACTGTCTAATTGTGGTAAAACTGTTAAAATACACAATGAGAGTTCCCAGAAATGATTAAGAACGTGTAATAAACATCTCAAGTACACGTAAATAGATTCTTGCTACATTTACTGTCGAATTCAATCACGGAGGTTTCCAGTGGAAAGCTGTGAAATGACGAAAATACTGGTAATGTTTACAAGTACGGGTACTTCTGGTGGCGTTTTCACGGGACTGTGCTTTCAAATATTAAGAGTTCATGTTTACAGAGCTCAGAATTGGTGTCTAAAGCCTTTGAATGACGAGAATAGTGTTTTTGTTTACAATTTAGGAGGATTGGCTTTGGCGTTTTTTTTTGTGTGAATCAGTTAAAATGGTGGCGGTTCCAGTAAATACTTCTAAGCAAACTGTCTAATTGTGGTAAAACTGTTAAAATACACAATGAGAGTTCCCAGAAATGATTAAGAACGTGTAATAAACATCTCAAGTACACGTAAATAGATTCTTACTACATTTACTGTCGAATTCAATCACGGAGGTTTCCAGTGGAAAGGTGTGAAATGACGAAAATACTGGTAATGTTTACAAGTCCGGGTACTTCTGGTGGCGTTTTCACGGGACTGTGCTTTCAAATATTAAGAGTTCATGTTTACAGAGCTCAGAATTGGTGTCTAAAGCCTTTGAATCACGAGAATAGTTTTTGTGTTTACAATTTAGGAGGATTGGCTTTGGCGTTTTTTTTTGTGTGAATCAGTCAATATGGTGGCGGTTCCAGTAAATGCTTCTAAGCAAACTGTCTAATTGTGGTAAAACTGTTAAAATACACAATGAGAGTTCCCAGAAATGATTAAGAACGTGTAATAAACATCTCAAGTACACGTAAATAGATTCTTGCTACATTTACTGTCGAATTCAATCACGGAGGTTTCCAGTGGAAAGCTGTGAAATGACGAAAATACTGGTAATGTTTACAAGTACGGGTACTTCTGGTGGCGTTTTCACGGGACTGTGCTTTCAAATATTAAGAGTTCATGTTTACAGAGCTCAGAATTGGTGTCTAAAGCCTTTGAATCACGAGAATAGTTTTTGTGTTTACAATTTAGGAGGATTGGCTTTGGCGTTTTTTTTGTGTGAATCAGTCAAAATGGTGGCGGTTCCAGTAAATACTTCTAAGCAAACTGTCTAATTGTGGTAAAACTGTTAAAATACACAATGAGAGTTCCCAGAAATGATTAAGAACGTGTAATAAACATCTCAAGTACACGTAAATAGATTCTTACTACATTTACTGTCGAATTCAACACGGAGGTTTCCAGTGGAAAGCAGTGAAATGATGAAAATACTGGTAATGTTTACAAGTACGGGTACTTCTGGTGGCGTTTTCACGTGACTGTGCTTTCAAATATTAAGAGTTCATGTTTACAGAGCTAAGAATTGGTGTCTAAAGCCTTTGAATCACGAGAATAGTTTTTGTGTTTATAATTTAGGAGGATTGGCTTTGGCGTTTTTTTTGTGTGAATCAGTTAAAATGGTGGCGGTTCCAGTAAATACTTCTAAGCAAACTGTCTAATTGTGGTAAAACTGTTAAAATACACAATGAGAGTTCCCAGAAATGATTAAGAACGTGTAATAAACATCTCAAGTACACGTAAATAGATTCTTACTACATTTACTGTCGAATTCAATCACGGAGGTTTCCAGTGGAAAGCTGTGAAATGACGAAAATACTGGTAATGTTTACAAGTCCGGGTACTTCTGGTGGCGTTTTCACGGGACTGTGCTTTCAAATATTAAGAGTTCATGTTTACAGAGCTCAGAATTGGTGTCTAAAGCCTTTGAATGACGAGAATAGTGTTTTTGTTTACAATTTAGGAGGATTGGCTTTGGCGTTTTTTTGTGTGTGAATCAGTTAAAATGGTGGCGGTTCCAGTAAATACTTCCAAGCAAACTGTCTAATTGTGGTAAAACTGTTAAAATACACAATGAGAGTTCCCAGAAATGATTAAGAACGTGTAATAAACATCTCAAGTACACGTAAATAGATTCTTACTACATTTACTGTCGAATTCAATCACGGAGGTTTCCAGTGGAAAGGTGTGAAATGAAGAAAATACTGGTAATGTTTACAAGTCCGGGTACTTCTGGTGGCGTTTTCACGGGACTGTGCTTTCAAATATTAAGAGTTCATGTTTACAGAGCTCAGAATTGGTGTCTAAAGCCTTTGAATCACGAGAATAGTTTTTGTGTTTACAATTTAGGAGGATTGGCTTTGGCGTTTTTTTTGTGTGAATCAGTTAAAATGGCGGCGGTTCCAGTAAATACTTCTAAGCAAACTGTCTAATTGTGGTAAAACTGTTAAAATACACAATGAGAGTTCCCAGAAATGATTAAGAACGTGTAATAAACATCTCAAGTACACGTAAATAGATTCTTGCTACATTTACTGTCGAATTCAATCACGGAGGTTTCCAGTGGAAAGCTGTGAAATGACGAAAATACTGGTAATGTTTACAAGTCCGGGTACTTCTGGTGGCGTTTTCACGGGACTGTGCTTTCAAATATTAAGAGTTCATGTTTACAGAGCTCAGAATTGGTGTCTAAAGCCTTTGAATCACGAGAATATTTTTTGTGTTTACAATTTAGGAGGATTGGCTTTGGCGTTTTTTTTTGTGTGAATCAGTTAAAATGGTGGCGGTTCCAGTAAACAGTTCTAAGCAAACTGTCTAATTGTGGTAAAACTGTTAAAATACACAATGAGAGTTCCCAGAAATGATTAAGAACGTGTAATAAACATCTCAAGTACATGTAAATAGATTCTTACTACATTTACTGTCGAATTCAACACGGAGATTTCCAGTGGAAAGCTGTGAAATGACGAAAATACTGGTAATGTTTACAAGTACGGGTACTTCTGGTGGCGTTTTCACGGGACTGTGCTTTCAAATATTAAGAGTTCATGTTTACAGAGCTCAGAATTGGTGTCTAAAGCCTTTGAATGACGAGAATAGTGTTTTTGTTTACAATTTAGGAGGATTGGCTTTGGCGTTTTTTTTTGTGTGAATCAGTTAAAATGGTGGCGGTTCCAGTAAATACTTCTAAGCAAACTGTCTAATTGTGGTAAAACTGTTAAAATACACAATGAGAGTTCCCAGAAATGATTAAGAACGTGTAATAAACATCTCAAGTACACGTAAATAGATTCTTACTACATTTACTGTCGAATTCAATCACGGAGGTTTCCAGTGGAAAGGTGTGAAATGACGAAAATACTGGTAATGTTTACAAGTCCGGGTACTTCTGGTGGCGTTTTCACGGGACTGTGCTTTCAAATATTAAGAGTTCATGTTTACAGAGCTCAGAATTGGTGTCTAAAGCCTTTGAATCACGAGAATAGTTTTTGTGTTTACAATTTAGGAGGATTGGCTTTGGCGTTTTTTTTGTGTGAATCAGTTAAAATGGCGGCGGTTCCAGTAAATACTTCTAAGCAAACTGTCTAATTGTGGTAAAACTGTTAAAATACACAATGAGAGTTCCCAGAAATGATTAAGAACGTGTAATAAACATCTCAAGAACACGTAAATAGATTCTTGCTACATTTACTGTCGAATTCAATCACGGAGGTTTCCAGTGGAAAGCTGTGAAATGACGAAAATACTGGTAATGTTTACAAGTCCGGGTACTTCTGGTGGCGTTTTCACGGGACTGTGCTTTCAAATATTAAGAGTTCATGTTTACAGAGCTCAGAATTGGTGTCTAAAGCCTTTGAATCACGAGAATAGTTTTTGTGTTTACAATTTAGGAGGATTGGCTTTGGCGTTTTTTTTGTGTGAATCAGTCAAAATGGTGGCGGTTCCAGTAAATACTTCTAAGCAAACTGTCTAATTGTGGTAAAACTGTTAAAATACACAATGAGAGTTCCCAGAAATGATTAAGAACGTGTAATAAACATCTCAAGTACACGTAAATAGATTCTTACTACATTTACTGTCGAATTCAATCACGGAGGTTTCCAGTGGAAAGGTGTGAAATGACGAAAATACTGGTAATGTTTACAAGTCCGGGTACTTCTGGTGGCGTTTTCACGGGACTGTGCTTTCAAATATTAAGAGTTCATGTTTACAGAGCTCAGAATTGGTGTCTAAAGCCTTTGAATCACGAGAATAGTTTTTGTGTTTACAATTTAGGAGGATTGGCTTTGGCGTTTTTTTTTGTGTGAATCAGTCAATATGGTGGCGGTTCCAGTAAATGCTTCTAAGCAAACTGTCTAATTGTGGTAAAACTGTTAAAATACACAATGAGAGTTCCCAGAAATGATTAAGAACGTGTAATAAACATCTCAAGTACACGTAAATAGATTCTTACTACATTTACTGTCGAATTCAATCACGGAGGTTTCCAGTGGAAAGGTGTGAAATGACGAAAATACTGGTAATGTTTACAAGTCCGGGTACTTCTGGTGGCGTTTTCACGGGACTGTGCTTTCAAATATTAAGAGTTCATGTTTACAGAGCTCAGAATTGGTGTCTAAAGCCTTTGAATCACGAGAATAGTTTTTGTGTTTACAATTTAGGAGGATTGGCTTTGGCGTTTTTTTTTGTGTGAATCAGTCAATATGGTGGCGGTTCCAGTAAATGCTTCTAAGCAAACTGTCTAATTGTGGTAAAACTGTTAAAATACACAATGAGAGTTCCCAGAAATGATTAAGAACGTGTAATAAACATCTCAAGTACACGTAAATAGATTCTTGCTACATTTACTGTCGAATTCAATCACGGAGGTTTCCAGTGGAAAGCTGTGAAATGACGAAAATACTGGTAATGTTTACAAGTACGGGTACTTCTGGTGGCGTTTTCACGGGACTGTGCTTTCAAATATTAAGAGTTCATGTTTACAGAGCTCAGAATTGGTGTCTAAAGCCTTTGAATCACGAGAATATTTTTTGTGTTTACAATTTAGGAGGATTGGCTTTGGCGTTTTTTTTTTGTGTGAATCAGTTAAAATGGTGGCGGTTCCAGTAAACAGTTCTAAGCAAACTGTCTAATTGTGGTAAAACTGTTAAAATACACAATGAGAGTTCCCAGAAATGATTAAGAACGTGTAATAAACATCTCAAGTACATGTAAATAGATTCTTACTACATTTACTGTCGAATTCAACACGGAGGTTTCCAGTGGAAAACTGTGAAATGTCGAAAATACTGGTAATGTTTACAAGTACGGGTACTTCTGGTGGCGTTTTCACGGGACTGTGCTTTCAAATATTAAGAGTTCATGTTTACAGAGCTAAGAATTGGTGTCTAAAGCCTTTGAATCACGAGAATAGTTTTTGTGTTTACAATTTAGGAGGATTGGCTTTGGCATTTTTTTTGTGTGAATCAGTCAAAATGGTGGCGGTTCCAGTAAATACTTCTAAGCAAACTGTCTAATTGTGGTAAAACTGTTAAAATACACAATGAGAGTTCCCAGAAATGATTAAGAACGTGTAATAAACATCTCAAGTACACGTAAATAGATTCTTACTACATTTACTGTCGAATTCAATCACGGAGGTTTCCAGTGGAAAGCTGTGAAATGACGAAAATACTGGTAATGTTTACAAGTCCGGGTACTTCTGGTGGCGTTTTCACGGGACTGTGCTTTCAAATATTAAGAGTTCATGTTTACAGAGCTCAGAATTGGTGTCTAAAGCCTTTGAATGACGAGAATAGTGTTTTTGTTTACAATTTAGGAGGATTGGCTTTGGCGTTTTTTTTTGTGTGAATCAGTTAAAATGGTGGCGGTTCCAGTAAATACTTCTAAGCAAACTGTCTAATTGTGGTAAAACTGTTAAAATACACAATGAGAGTTCCCAGAAATGATTAAGAACGTGTAATAAACATCTCAAGTACACGTAAATAGATTCTTACTACATTTACTGTCGAATTCAATCACGGAGGTTTCCAGTGGAAAGGTGTGAAATGACGAAAATACTGGTAATGTTTACAAGTCCGGGTACTTCTGGTGGCGTTTTCACGGGACTGTGCTTTCAAATATTAAGAGTTCATGTTTACAGAGCTCAGAATTGGTGTCTAAAGCCTTTGAATCACGAGAATAGTTTTTGTGTTTACAATTTAGGAGGATTGGCTTTGGCGTTTTTTTTGTGTGAATCAGTTAAAATGGCGGCGGTTCCAGTAAATACTTCTAAGCAAACTGTCTAATTGTGGTAAAACTGTTAAAATACACAATGAGAGTTCCCAGAAATGATTAAGAACGTGTAATAAACATCTCAAGTACACGTAAATAGATTCTTGCTACATTTACTGTCGAATTCAATCACGGAGGTTTCCAGTGGAAAGCTGTGAAATGACGAAAATACTGGTAATGTTTACAAGTCCGGGTACTTCTGGTGGCGTTTTCACGGGACTGTGCTTTCAAATATTAAGAGTTCATGTTTACAGAGCTCAGAATTGGTGTCTAAAGCCTTTGAATCACGAGAATAGTTTTTGTGTTTACAATTTAGGAGGATTGGCTTTGGCGTTTTTTTTTGTGTGAATCAGTTAAAATGGTGGCGGTTCCAGTAAACAGTTCTAAGCAAACTGTCTAATTATGGTAAAACTGTTAAAATACACAATGAGAGTTCCCAGAAATGATTAAGAACGTGTAATAAACATCTCAAGTACATGTAAATAGATTCTTACTACATTTACTGTCGAATTCAACACGGAGGTTTCCAGTGGAAAGCTGTGAAATGACGAAAATACTGGTAATGTTTACAAGTACGGGTACTTCTGGTGGCGTTTTCACGGGACTGTGCTTTCAAATATTAAGAGTTCATGTTTACAGAGCTCAGAATTGGTGTCTAAAGCCTTTGAATGACGAGAATAGTGTTTTTGTTTACAATTTAGGAGGATTGGCTTTGGCGTTTTTTTTTGTGTGAATCAGTTAAAATGGTGGCGGTTCCAGTAAATACTTCTAAGCAAACTGTCTAATTGTGGTAAAACTGTTAAAATACACAATGAGAGTTCCCAGAAATGATTAAGAACGTGTAATAAACATCTCAAGTACACGTAAATAGATTCTTACTACATTTACTGTCGAATTCAATCACGGAGGTTTCCAGTGGAAAGGTGTGAAATGACGAAAATACTGGTAATGTTTACAAGTCCGGGTACTTCTGGTGGCGTTTTCACGAAACTGTGCTTTCAAATATTAAGAGTTCATGTTTACAGAGCTCAGAATTGGTGTCTAAAGCCTTTGAATCACGAGAATAGTTTTTGTGTTTACAATTTAGGAGGATTGGCTTTGGCGTTTTTTTTTGTGTGAATCAGTCAATATGGTGGCGGTTCCAGTAAATGCTTCTAAGCAAACTGTCTAATTGTGGTAAAACTGTTAAAATACACAATGAGAGTTCCCAGAAATGATTAAGAACGTGTAATAAACATCTCAAGTACACGTAAATAGATTCTTGCTACATTTACTGTCGAATTCAATCACGGAGGTTTCCAGTGGAAAGCTGTGAAATGACGAAAATACTGGTAATGTTTACAAGTACGGGTACTTCTGGTGGCGTTTTCACGGGACTGTGCTTTCAAATATTAAGAGTTCATGTTTACAGAGCTCAGAATTGGTGTCTAAAGCCTTTGAATCACGAGAATAGTTTTTGTGTTTACAATTTAGGAGGATTGGCTTTGGCGTTTTTTTTGTGTGAATCAGTCAAAATGGTGGCGGTTCCAGTAAATACTTCTAAGCAAACTGTCTAATTGTGGTAAAACTGTTAAAATACACAATGAGAGTTCCCAGAAATGATTACGAACGTGTAATAAACATCTCAAGTACACGTAAATAGATTCTTACTACATTTACTGTCGAATTCAACACGGAGGTTTCCAGTGGAAAGCAGTGAAATGATGAAAATACTGGTAATGTTTACAAGTACGGGTACTTCTGGTGGCGTTTTCACGTGACTGTGCTTTCAAATATTAAGAGTTCATGTTTACAGAGCTAAGAATTGGTGTCTAAAGCCTTTGAATCACGAGAATAGTTTTTGTGTTTATAATTTAGGAGGATTGGCTTTGGCGTTTTTTTTGTGTGAATCAGTTAAAATGGTGGCGGTTCCAGTAAATACTTCTAAGCAAACTGTCTAATTGTGGTAAAACTGTTAAAATACACAATGAGAGTTCCCAGAAATGATTAAGAACGTGTAATAAACATCTCAAGTACACGTAAATAGATTCTTACTACATTTACTGTCGAATTCAATCACGGAGGTTTCCAGTGGAAAGCTGTGAAATGACGAAAATACTGGTAATGTTTACAAGTCCGGGTACTTCTGGTGGCGTTTTCACGGGACTGTGCTTTCAAATATTAAGAGTTCATGTTTACAGAGCTCAGAATTGGTGTCTAAAGCCTTTGAATGACGAGAATAGTGTTTTTGTTTACAATTTAGGAGGATTGGCTTTGGCGTTTTTTTGTGTGTGAATCAGTTAAAATGGTGGCGGTTCCAGTAAATACTTCCAAGCAAACTGTCTAATTGTGGTAAAACTGTTAAAATACACAATGAGAGTTCCCAGAAATGATTAAGAACGTGTAATAAACATCTCAAGTACACGTAAATAGATTCTTACTACATTTACTGTCGAATTCAATCACGGAGGTTTCCAGTGGAAAGGTGTGAAATGAAGAAAATACTGGTAATGTTTACAAGTCCGGGTACTTCTGGTGGCGTTTTCACGGGACTGTGCTTTCAAATATTAAGAGTTCATGTTTACAGAGCTCAGAATTGGTGTCTAAAGCCTTTGAATCACGAGAATAGTTTTTGTGTTTACAATTTAGGAGGATTGGCTTTGGCGTTTTTTTTGTGTGAATCAGTTAAAATGGCGGCGGTTCCAGTAAATACTTCTAAGCAAACTGTCTAATTGTGGTAAAACTGTTAAAATACACAATGAGAGTTCCCAGAAATGATTAAGAACGTGTAATAAACATCTCAAGTACACGTAAATAGATTCTTGCTACATTTACTGTCGAATTCAATCACGGAGGTTTCCAGTGGAAAGCTGTGAAATGACGAAAATACTGGTAATGTTTACAAGTCCGGGTACTTCTGGTGGCGTTTTCACGGGACTGTGCTTTCAAATATTAAGAGTTCATGTTTACAGAGCTCAGAATTGGTGTCTAAAGCCTTTGAATCACGAGAATATTTTTTGTGTTTACAATTTAGGAGGATTGGCTTTGGCGTTTTTTTTTGTGTGAATCAGTTAAAATGGTGGCGGTTCCAGTAAACAGTTCTAAGCAAACTGTCTAATTGTGGTAAAACTGTTAAAATACACAATGAGAGTTCCCAGAAATGATTAAGAACGTGTAATAAACATCTCAAGTACATGTAAATAGATTCTTACTACATTTACTGTCGAATTCAACACGGAGATTTCCAGTGGAAAGCTGTGAAATGACGAAAATACTGGTAATGTTTACAAGTACGGGTACTTCTGGTGGCGTTTTCACGGGACTGTGCTTTCAAATATTAAGAGTTCATGTTTACAGAGCTCAGAATTGGTGTCTAAAGCCTTTGAATGACGAGAATAGTGTTTTTGTTTACAATTTAGGAGGATTGGCTTTGGCGTTTTTTTTTGTGTGAATCAGTTAAAATGGTGGCGGTTCCAGTAAATACTTCTAAGCAAACTGTCTAATTGTGGTAAAACTGTTAAAATACACAATGAGAGTTCCCAGAAATGATTAAGAACGTGTAATAAACATCTCAAGTACACGTAAATAGATTCTTACTACATTTACTGTCGAATTCAATCACGGAGGTTTCCAGTGGAAAGGTGTGAAATGACGAAAATACTGGTAATGTTTACAAGTCCGGGTACTTCTGGTGGCGTTTTCACGGGACTGTGCTTTCAAATATTAAGAGTTCATGTTTACAGAGCTCAGAATTGGTGTCTAAAGCCTTTGAATCACGAGAATAGTTTTTGTGTTTACAATTTAGGAGGATTGGCTTTGGCGTTTTTTTTGTGTGAATCAGTTAAAATGGCGGCGGTTCCAGTAAATACTTCTAAGCAAACTGTCTAATTGTGGTAAAACTGTTAAAATACACAATGAGAGTTCCCAGAAATGATTAAGAACGTGTAATAAACATCTCAAGAACACGTAAATAGATTCTTGCTACATTTACTGTCGAATTCAATCACGGAGGTTTCCAGTGGAAAGCTGTGAAATGACGAAAATACTGGTAATGTTTACAAGTCCGGGTACTTCTGGTGGCGTTTTCACGGGACTGTGCTTTCAAATATTAAGAGTTCATGTTTACAGAGCTCAGAATTGGTGTCTAAAGCCTTTGAATCACGAGAATAGTTTTTGTGTTTACAATTTAGGAGGATTGGCTTTGGCGTTTTTTTTGTGTGAATCAGTCAAAATGGTGGCGGTTCCAGTAAATACTTCTAAGCAAACTGTCTAATTGTGGTAAAACTGTTAAAATACACAATGAGAGTTCCCAGAAATGATTAAGAACGTGTAATAAACATCTCAAGTACACGTAAATAGATTCTTACTACATTTACTGTCGAATTCAATCACGGAGGTTTCCAGTGGAAAGGTGTGAAATGACGAAAATACTGGTAATGTTTACAAGTCCGGGTACTTCTGGTGGCGTTTTCACGGGACTGTGCTTTCAAATATTAAGAGTTCATGTTTACAGAGCTCAGAATTGGTGTCTAAAGCCTTTGAATCACGAGAATAGTTTTTGTGTTTACAATTTAGGAGGATTGGCTTTGGCGTTTTTTTTTGTGTGAATCAGTCAATATGGTGGCGGTTCCAGTAAATGCTTCTAAGCAAACTGTCTAATTGTGGTAAAACTGTTAAAATACACAATGAGAGTTCCCAGAAATGATTAAGAACGTGTAATAAACATCTCAAGTACACGTAAATAGATTCTTGCTACATTTACTGTCGAATTCAATCACGGAGGTTTCCAGTGGAAAGCTGTGAAATGACGAAAATACTGGTAATGTTTACAAGTACGGGTACTTCTGGTGGCGTTTTCACGGGACTGTGCTTTCAAATATTAAGAGTTCATGTTTACAGAGCTCAGAATTGGTGTCTAAAGCCTTTGAATCACGAGAATAGTTTTTGTGTTTACAATTTAGGAGGATTGGCTTTGGCGTTTTTTTTGTGTGAATCAGTCAAAATGGTGGCGGTTCCAGTAAATACTTCTAAGCAAACTGTCTAATTGTGGTAAAACTGTTAAAATACACAATGAGAGTTCCCAGAAATGATTAAGAACGTGTAATAAACATCTCAAGTACACGTAAATAGATTCTTACTACATTTACTGTCGAATTCAACACGGAGGTTTCCAGTGGAAAGCAGTGAAATGATGAAAATACTGGTAATGTTTACAAGTACGGGTACTTCTGGTGGCGTTTTCACGTGACTGTGCTTTCAAATATTAAGAGTTCATGTTTACAGAGCTAAGAATTGGTGTCTAAAGCCTTTGAATCACGAGAATAGTTTTTGTGTTTATAATTTAGGAGGATTGGCTTTGGCGTTTTTTTTGTGTGAATCAGTTAAAATGGTGGCGGTTCCAGTAAATACTTCTAAGCAAACTGTCTAATTGTGGTAAAACTGTTAAAATACACAATGAGAGTTCCCAGAAATGATTAAGAACGTGTAATAAACATCTCAAGTACACGTAAATAGATTCTTACTACATTTACTGTCGAATTCAATCACGGAGGTTTCCAGTGGAAAGCTGTGAAATGACGAAAATACTGGTAATGTTTACAAGTCCGGGTACTTCTGGTGGCGTTTTCACGGGACTGTGCTTTCAAATATTAAGAGTTCATGTTTACAGAGCTCAGAATTGGTGTCTAAAGCCTTTGAATGACGAGAATAGTGTTTTTGTTTACAATTTAGGAGGATTGGCTTTGGCGTTTTTTTGTGTGTGAATCAGTTAAAATGGTGGCGGTTCCAGTAAATACTTCCAAGCAAACTGTCTAATTGTGGTAAAACTGTTAAAATACACAATGAGAGTTCCCAGAAATGATTAAGAACGTGTAATAAACATCTCAAGTACACGTAAATAGATTCTTACTACATTTACTGTCGAATTCAATCACGGAGGTTTCCAGTGGAAAGGTGTGAAATGAAGAAAATACTGGTAATGTTTACAAGTCCGGGTACTTCTGGTGGCGTTTTCACGGGACTGTGCTTTCAAATATTAAGAGTTCATGTTTACAGAGCTCAGAATTGGTGTCTAAAGCCTTTGAATCACGAGAATAGTTTTTGTGTTTACAATTTAGGAGGATTGGCTTTGGCGTTTTTTTTGTGTGAATCAGTTAAAATGGCGGCGGTTCCAGTAAATACTTCTAAGCAAACTGTCTAATTGTGGTAAAACTGTTAAAATACACAATGAGAGTTCCCAGAAATGATTAAGAACGTGTAATAAACATCTCAAGTACACGTAAATAGATTCTTGCTACATTTACTGTCGAATTCAATCACGGAGGTTTCCAGTGGAAAGCTGTGAAATGACGAAAATACTGGTAATGTTTACAAGTCCGGGTACTTCTGGTGGCGTTTTCACGGGACTGTGCTTTCAAATATTAAGAGTTCATGTTTACAGAGCTCAGAATTGGTGTCTAAAGCCTTTGAATCACGAGAATATTTTTTGTGTTTACAATTTAGGAGGATTGGCTTTGGCGTTTTTTTTTGTGTGAATCAGTTAAAATGGTGGCGGTTCCAGTAAACAGTTCTAAGCAAACTGTCTAATTGTGGTAAAACTGTTAAAATACACAATGAGAGTTCCCAGAAATGATTAAGAACGTGTAATAAACATCTCAAGTACATGTAAATAGATTCTTACTACATTTACTGTCGAATTCAACACGGAGATTTCCAGTGGAAAGCTGTGAAATGACGAAAATACTGGTAATGTTTACAAGTACGGGTACTTCTGGTGGCGTTTTCACGGGACTGTGCTTTCAAATATTAAGAGTTCATGTTTACAGAGCTCAGAATTGGTGTCTAAAGCCTTTGAATGACGAGAATAGTGTTTTTGTTTACAATTTAGGAGGATTGGCTTTGGCGTTTTTTTTTGTGTGAATCAGTTAAAATGGTGGCGGTTCCAGTAAATACTTCTAAGCAAACTGTCTAATTGTGGTAAAACTGTTAAAATACACAATGAGAGTTCCCAGAAATGATTAAGAACGTGTAATAAACATCTCAAGTACACGTAAATAGATTCTTACTACATTTACTGTCGAATTCAATCACGGAGGTTTCCAGTGGAAAGGTGTGAAATGACGAAAATACTGGTAATGTTTACAAGTCCGGGTACTTCTGGTGGCGTTTTCACGGGACTGTGCTTTCAAATATTAAGAGTTCATGTTTACAGAGCTCAGAATTGGTGTCTAAAGCCTTTGAATCACGAGAATAGTTTTTGTGTTTACAATTTAGGAGGATTGGCTTTGGCGTTTTTTTTGTGTGAATCAGTTAAAATGGCGGCGGTTCCAGTAAATACTTCTAAGCAAACTGTCTAATTGTGGTAAAACTGTTAAAATACACAATGAGAGTTCCCAGAAATGATTAAGAACGTGTAATAAACATCTCAAGAACACGTAAATAGATTCTTGCTACATTTACTGTCGAATTCAATCACGGAGGTTTCCAGTGGAAAGCTGTGAAATGACGAAAATACTGGTAATGTTTACAAGTCCGGGTACTTCTGGTGGCGTTTTCACGGGACTGTGCTTTCAAATATTAAGAGTTCATGTTTACAGAGCTCAGAATTGGTGTCTAAAGCCTTTGAATCACGAGAATAGTTTTTGTGTTTACAATTTAGGAGGATTGGCTTTGGCGTTTTTTTTGTGTGAATCAGTCAAAATGGTGGCGGTTCCAGTAAATACTTCTAAGCAAACTGTCTAATTGTGGTAAAACTGTTAAAATACACAATGAGAGTTCCCAGAAATGATTAAGAACGTGTAATAAACATCTCAAGTACACGTAAATAGATTCTTACTACATTTACTGTCGAATTCAACACGGAGGTTTCCAGTGGAAAGCAGTGAAATGATGAAAATACTGGTAATGTTTACAAGTCCGGGTACTTCTGGTGGCGTTTTCACGTGACTGTGCTTTCAAATATTAAGAGTTCATGTTTACAGAGCTAAGAATTGGTGTCTAAAGCCTTTGAATCACGAGAATAGTTTTTGTGTTTATAATTTAGGAGGATTGGCTTTGGCGTTTTTTTTGTGTGAATCAGTTAAAATGGTGGCGGTTCCAGTAAATACTTCTAAGCAAACTGTCTAATTGTGGTAAAACTGTTAAAATACACAATGAGAGTTCCCAGAAATGATTAAGAACGTGTAATAAACATCTCAAGTACACGTAAATAGATTCTTACTACATTTACTGTCGAATTCAATCACGGAGGTTTCCAGTGGAAAGCTGTGAAATGACGAAAATACTGGTAATGTTTACAAGTCCGGGTACTTCTGGTGGCGTTTTCACGGGACTGTGCTTTCAAATATTAAGAGTTCATGTTTACAGAGCTCAGAATTGGTGTCTAAAGCCTTTGAATGACGAGAATAGTGTTTTTGTTTACAATTTAGGAGGATTGGCTTTGGCGTTTTTTTTTGTGTGAATCAGTTAAAATGGTGGCGGTTCCAGTAAATACTTCCAAGCAAACTGTCTAATTGTGGTAAAACTGTTAAAATACACAATGAGAGTTCCCAGAAATGATTAAGAACGTGTAATAAACATCTCAAGTACACGTAAATAGATTCTTACTACATTTACTGTCGAATTCAATCACGGAGGTTTCCAGTGGAAAGGTGTGAAATGACGAAAATACTGGTAATGTTTACAAGTCCGGGTACTTCTGGTGGCGTTTTCACGGGACTGTGCTTTCAAATATTAAGAGTTCATGTTTACAGAGCTCAGAATTGGTGTCTAAAGCCTTTGAATCACGAGAATAGTTTTTGTGTTTACAATTTAGGAGGATTGGCTTTGGCGTTTTTTTTGTGTGAATCAGTTAAAATGGCGGCGGTTCCAGTAAATACTTCTAAGCAAACTGTCTAATTGTGGTAAAACTGTTAAAATACACAATGAGAGTTCCCAGAAATGATTAAGAACGTGTAATAAACATCTCAAGTACACGTAAATAGATTCTTGCTACATTTACTGTCGAATTCAATCACGGAGGTTTCCAGTGGAAAGCTGTGAAATGACGAAAATACTGGTAATGTTTACAAGTCCGGGTACTTCTGGTGGCGTTTTCACGGGACTGTGCTTTCAAATATTAAGAGTTCATGTTTACAGAGCTCAGAATTGGTGTCTAAAGCCTTTGAATCACGAGAATATTTTTTGTGTTTACAATTTAGGAGGATTGGCTTTGGCGTTTTTTTTTGTGTGAATCAGTTAAAATGGTGGCGGTTCCAGTAAACAGTTCTAAGCAAACTGTCTAATTGTGGTAAAACTGTTAAAATACACAATGAGAGTTCCCAGAAATGATTAAGAACGTGTAATAAACATCTCAAGTACATGTAAATAGATTCTTACTACATTTACTGTCGAATTCAACACGGAGGTTTCCAGTGGAAAGCTGTGAAATGACGAAAATACTGGTAATGTTTACAAGTCCGGGTACTTCTGGTGGCGTTTTCACGGGACTGTGCTTTCAAATATTAAGAGTTCATGTTTACAGAGCTCAGAATTGGTGTCTAAAGCCTTTGAATGACGAGAATAGTGTTTTTGTTTACAATTTAGGAGGATTGGCTTTGGCGTTTTTTTGTGTGTGAATCAGTTAAAATGGTGGCGGTTCCAGTAAATACTTCCAAGCAAACTGTCTAATTGTGGTAAAACTGTTAAAATACACAATGAGAGTTCCCAGAAATGATTAAGAACGTGTAATAAACATCTCAAGTACACGTAAATAGATTCTTACTACATTTACTGTCGAATTCAATCACGGAGGTTTCCAGTGGAAAGGTGTGAAATGAAGAAAATACTGGTAATGTTTACAAGTCCGGGTACTTCTGGTGGCGTTTTCACGGGACTGTGCTTTCAAATATTAAGAGTTCATGTTTACAGAGCTCAGAATTGGTGTCTAAAGCCTTTGAATCACGAGAATAGCTTTTGTGTTTACAATTTAGGAGGATTGGCTTTGGCGTTTTTTTTGTGTGAATCAGTTAAAATGGCGGCGGTTCCAGTAAATACTTCTAAGCAAACTGTCTAATTGTGGTAAAACTGTTAAAATACACAATGAGAGTTCCCAGAAATGATTAAGAACGTGTAATAAACATCTCAAGTACACGTAAATAGATTCTTGCTACATTTACTGTCGAATTCAATCACGGAGGTTTCCAGTGGAAAGCTGTGAAATGACGAAAATACTGGTAATGTTTACAAGTCCGGGTACTTCTGGTGGCGTTTTCACGGGACTGTGCTTTCAAATATTAAGAGTTCATGTTTACAGAGCTCAGAATTGGTGTCTAAAGCCTTTGAATCACGAGAATATTTTTTGTGTTTACAATTTAGGAGGATTGGCTTTGGCGTTTTTTTTTGTGTGAATCAGTTAAAATGGTGGCGGTTCCAGTAAACAGTTCTAAGCAAACTGTCTAATTGTGGTAAAACTGTTAAAATACACAATGAGAGTTCCCAGAAATGATTAAGAACGTGTAATAAACATCTCAAGTACATGTAAATAGATTCTTACTACATTTACTGTCGAATTCAACACGGAGATTTCCAGTGGAAAGCTGTGAAATGACGAAAATACTGGTAATGTTTACAAGTACGGGTACTTCTGGTGGCGTTTTCACGGGACTGTGCTTTCAAATATTAAGAGTTCATGTTTACAGAGCTCAGAATTGGTGTCTAAAGCCTTTGAATGACGAGAATAGTGTTTTTGTTTACAATTTAGGAGGATTGGCTTTGGCGTTTTTTTTTGTGTGAATCAGTTAAAATGGTGGCGGTTCCAGTAAATACTTCTAAGCAAACTGTCTAATTGTGGTAAAACTGTTAAAATACACAATGAGAGTTCCCAGAAATGATTAAGAACGTGTAATAAACATCTCAAGTACACGTAAATAGATTCTTACTACATTTACTGTCGAATTCAATCACGGAGGTTTCCAGTGGAAAGGTGTGAAATGACGAAAATACTGGTAATGTTTACAAGTCCGGGTACTTCTGGTGGCGTTTTCACGGGACTGTGCTTTCAAATATTAAGAGTTCATGTTTACAGAGCTCAGAATTGGTGTCTAAAGCCTTTGAATCACGAGAATAGTTTTTGTGTTTACAATTTAGGAGGATTGGCTTTGGCGTTTTTTTTGTGTGAATCAGTTAAAATGGCGGCGGTTCCAGTAAATACTTCTAAGCAAACTGTCTAATTGTGGTAAAACTGTTAAAATACACAATGAGAGTTCCCAGAAATGATTAAGAACGTGTAATAAACATCTCAAGAACACGTAAATAGATTCTTGCTACATTTACTGTCGAATTCAATCACGGAGGTTTCCAGTGGAAAGCTGTGAAATGACGAAAATACTGGTAATGTTTACAAGTCCGGGTACTTCTGGTGGCGTTTTCACGGGACTGTGCTTTCAAATATTAAGAGTTCATGTTTACAGAGCTCAGAATTGGTGTCTAAAGCCTTTGAATCACGAGAATAGTTTTTGTGTTTACAATTTAGGAGGATTGGCTTTGGCGTTTTTTTTGTGTGAATCAGTCAAAATGGTGGCGGTTCCAGTAAATACTTCTAAGCAAACTGTCTAATTGTGGTAAAACTGTTAAAATACACAATGAGAGTTCCCAGAAATGATTAAGAACGTGTAATAAACATCTCAAGTACACGTAAATAGATTCTTACTACATTTACTGTCGAATTCAACACGGAGGTTTCCAGTGGAAAGCAGTGAAATGATGAAAATACTGGTAATGTTTACAAGTCCGGGTACTTCTGGTGGCGTTTTCACGTGACTGTGCTTTCAAATATTAAGAGTTCATGTTTACAGAGCTAAGAATTGGTGTCTAAAGCCTTTGAATCACGAGAATAGTTTTTGTGTTTATAATTTAGGAGGATTGGCTTTGGCGTTTTTTTTGTGTGAATCAGTTAAAATGGTGGCGGTTCCAGTAAATACTTCTAAGCAAACTGTCTAATTGTGGTAAAACTGTTAAACTACACAATGAGAGTTCCCAGAAATGATTAAGAACGTGTAATAAACATCTCAAGTACACGTAAATAGATTCTTACTACATTTACTGTCGAATTCAATCACGGAGGTTTCCAGTGGAAAGCTGTGAAATGACGAAAATACTGGTAATGTTTACAAGTCCGGGTACTTCTGGTGGCGTTTTCACGGGACTGTGCTTTCAAATATTAAGAGTTCATGTTTACAGAGCTCAGAATTGGTGTCTAAAGCCTTTGAATGACGAGAATAGTGTTTTTGTTTACAATTTAGGAGGATTGGCTTTGGCGTTTTTTTTTGTGTGAATCAGTTAAAATGGTGGCGGTTCCAGTAAATACTTCCAAGCAAACTGTCTAATTGTGGTAAAACTGTTAAAATACACAATGAGAGTTCCCAGAAATGATTAAGAACGTGTAATAAACATCTCAAGTACACGTAAATAGATTCTTACTACATTTACTGTCGAATTCAATCACGGAGGTTTCCAGTGGAAAGGTGTGAAATGACGAAAATACTGGTAATGTTTACAAGTCCGGGTACTTCTGGTGGCGTTTTCACGGGACTGTGCTTTCAAATATTAAGAGTTCATGTTTACAGAGCTCAGAATTGGTGTCTAAAGCCTTTGAATCACGAGAATAGTTTTTGTGTTTACAATTTAGGAGGATTGGCTTTGGCGTTTTTTTTGTGTGAATCAGTTAAAATGGCGGCGGTTCCAGTAAATACTTCTAAGCAAACTGTCTAATTGTGGTAAAACTGTTAAAATACACAATGAGAGTTCCCAGAAATGATTAAGAACGTGTAATAAACATCTCAAGTACACGTAAATAGATTCTTGCTACATTTACTGTCGAATTCAATCACGGAGGTTTCCAGTGGAAAGCTGTGAAATGACGAAAATACTGGTAATGTTTACAAGTCCGGGTACTTCTGGTGGCGTTTTCACGGGACTGTGCTTTCAAATATTAAGAGTTCATGTTTACAGAGCTCAGAATTGGTGTCTAAAGCCTTTGAATCACGAGAATATTTTTTGTGTTTACAATTTAGGAGGATTGGCTTTGGCGTTTTTTTTTGTGTGAATCAGTTAAAATGGTGGCGGTTCCAGTAAACAGTTCTAAGCAAACTGTCTAATTGTGGTAAAACTGTTAAAATACACAATGAGAGTTCCCAGAAATGATTAAGAACGTGTAATAAACATCTCAAGTACATGTAAATAGATTCTTACTACATTTACTGTCGAATTCAACACGGAGGTTTCCAGTGGAAAGCTGTGAAATGACGAAAATACTGGTAATGTTTACAAGTACGGGTACTTCTGGTGGCGTTTTCACGGGACTGTGCTTTCAAATATTAAGAGTTCATGTTTACAGAGCTCAGAATTGGTGTCTAAAGCCTTTGAATGACGAGAATAGTGTTTTTGTTTACAATTTAGGAGGATTGGCTTTGGCGTTTTTTTTTGTGTGAATCAGTTAAAATGGTGGCGGTTCCAGTAAATACTTCTAAGCAAACTGTCTAATTGTGGTAAAACTGTTAAAATACACAATGAGAGTTCCCAGAAATGATTAAGAACGTGTAATAAACATCTCAAGTACACGTAAATAGATTCTTACTACATTTACTGTCGAATTCAATCACGGAGGTTTCCAGTGGAAAGGTGTGAAATGACGAAAATACTGGTAATGTTTACAAGTCCGGGTACTTCTGGTGGCGTTTTCACGGGACTGTGCTTTCAAATATTAAGAGTTCATGTTTACAGAGCTCAGAATTGGTGTCTAAAGCCTTTGAATCACGAGAATAGTTTTTGTGTTTACAATTTAGGAGGATTGGCTTTGGCGTTTTTTTTGTGTGAATCAGTTAAAATGGCGGCGGTTCCAGTAAATACTTCTAAGCAAACTGTCTAATTGTGGTAAAACTGTTAAAATACACAATGAGAGTTCCCAGAAATGATTAAGAACGTGTAATAAACATCTCAAGAACACGTAAATAGATTCTTGCTACATTTACTGTCGAATTCAATCACGGAGGTTTCCAGTGGAAAGCTGTGAAATGACGAAAATACTGGTAATGTTTACAAGTCCGGGTACTTCTGGTGGCGTTTTCACGGGACTGTGCTTTCAAATATTAAGAGTTCATGTTTACAGAGCTCAGAATTGGTGTCTAAAGCCTTTGAATCACGAGAATATTTTTTGTGTTTACAATTTAGGAGGATTGGCTTTGGCGTTTTTTTTTGTGTGAATCAGTTAAAATGGTGGCGGTTCCAGTAAACAGTTCTAAGCAAACTGTCTAATTGTGGTAAAACTGTTAAAATACACAATGAGAGTTCCCAGAAATGATTAAGAACGTGTAATAAACATCTCAAGTACATGTAAATAGATTCTTACTACATTTACTTTCGAATTCAACACGGAGGTTTCCAGTGGAAAGCTGTGAAATGACGAAAATACTGGTAATGTTTACAAGTACGGGTACTTCTGGTGGCGTTTTCACGGGACTGTGCTTTCAAATATTAAGAGTTCATGTTTACAGAGCAAAGAATTGGTGTCTAAAGCCTTTGAATCACGAGAATAGTTTTTGTGTTTACAATTTAGGAGGATTGGCTTTGGCGTTTTTTTTTGTGTGAATCAGTCAATATGGTGGCGGTTCCAGTAAATACTTCTAAGCAAACTGTCTAATTGTGGTAAAACTGTTAAAATACACAATGAGAGTTCCCAGAAATGATTAAGAACGTGTAATAAACATCTCAAGTACACGTAAATAGATTCTTGCTACATTTACTGTCAAATTCAATCACGGAGGTTTCCAGTGGAAAGCTGTGAAATGACGAAAATACTGGTAATGTTTACAAGTACGGGTACTTCTGGTGGCGTTTTCACGGGACTGTGCTTTCAAATATTAAGAGTTCATGTTTACAGAGCTCAGAATTGGTGTCTAAAGCCTTTGAATCACGAGAATAGTTTTTGTGTTTACAATTTAGGAGGATTGGCTTTGGCGTTTTTTTTGTGTGAATCAGTCAAAATGGTGGCGGTTCCAGTAAATACTTCTAAGCAAACTGTCTAATTGTGGTAAAACTGTTAAAATACACAATGAGAGTTCCCAGAAATGATTAAGAACGTGTAATAAACATCTCAAGTACACGTAAATAGATTCTTACTACATTTACTGTCGAATTCAACACGGAGGTTTCCAGTGGAAAGCTGTGAAATGATGAAAATACTGGTAATGTTTACAAGTACGGGTACTTCTGGTGGCGTTTTCACGTGACTGTGCTTTCAAATATTAAGAGTTCATGTTTACAGAGCTAAGAATTGGTGTCTAAAGCCTTTGAATCACGAGAATAGTTTTTGTGTTTACAATTTAGGAGGATTGGCTTTGGCGTTTTTTTTGTGTGAATCAGTTAAAATGGTGGCGGTTCCAGTAAATACTTCTAAGCAAACTGTCTAATTGTGGTAAAACTGTTAAAATACACAATGAGAGTTCCCAGAAATGATTAAGAACGTGTAATAAACCCCTCAAGTACACGTAAATAGATTCTTACTACATTTACTGTCGAATTCAACACGGAGGTTTCCAGTGGAAAGCTGTGAAATGACAAAAATACTGGTAATGTTTACAAGTACGGGTACTTCTGGTGGCGTTTTCACGGGACTGTGCTTTCAAATATTAAGAGTTCATGTTTACAGAGCTCAGAATTGGTGTCTAAAGCCTTTGAATCACGAGAATAGTTTTTGTGTTTACAATTTAGGAGGATTGGCTTTGGCGTTTTTTTTGTGTGAATCAGTTAAAATGGCGGCGGTTCCAGTAAATACTTCTAAGCAAACTGTCTAATTGTGGTAAAACTGTTAAAATACACAATGAGAGTTCCCAGAAATGATTAAGAACGTGTAATAAACATCTCAAGTACACGTAAATAGATTCTTGCTACATTTACTGTCGAATTCAATCACGGAGGTTTCCAGTGGAAAGCTGTGAAATGACGAAAATACTGGTAATGTTTACAAGTCCGGGTACTTCTGGTGGCGTTTTCACGGGACTGTGCTTTCAAATATTAAGAGTTCATGTTTACAGAGCTCAGAATTGGTGTCTAAAGCCTTTGAATCACGAGAATATTTTTTGTGTTTACAATTTAGGAGGATTGGCTTTGGCGTTTTTTTTTGTGTGAATCAGTTATAATGGTGGCGGTTCCAGTAAACAGTTCTAAGCAAACTGTCTAATTGTGGTAAAACTGTTAAAATACACAATGAGAGTTCCCAGAAATGATTAAGAACGTGTAATAAACATCTCAAGTACATGTAAATAGATTCTTACTACATTTACTGTCGAATTCAACACGGAGGTTTCCAGTGGAAAGCTGTGAAATGACGAAAATACTGGTAATGTTTACAAGTACGGGTACTTCTGGTGGCGTTTTCACGGGACTGTGCTTTCAAATATTAAGAGTTCATGTTTACAGAGCTCAGAATTGGTGTCTAAAGCCTTTGAATCACGAGAATAGTTTTTGTGTTTACAATTTAGGAGGATTGGCTTTGGCATTTTTTTTGTGTGAATCAGTCAAAATGGTGGCGGTTCCAGTAAATACTTCTAAGCAAACTGTCTAATTGTGGTAAAACTGTTAAAATACACAATGAGAGTTCCCAGAAATGATTAAGAACGTGTAATAAACATCTCAAGTACACGTAAATAGATTCTTGCTACATTTACTGTCAAATTCAATCACGGAGGTTTCCACTGGAAAGGTGTGAAATGACGAAAATACTGGTAATGTTTACAAGTCCGGGTACTTCTGGTGGCGTTTTCACGGGACTGTGCTTTCAAATATTAAGAGTTCATGTTTACAGAGCTCAGAATTGGTGTCTAAAGCCTTTGAATCACGAGAATATTTTTTGTGTTTACAATTTAGGAGGATTGGCTTTGGCGTTTTTTTTTGTGTGAATCAGTTAAAATGGTGGCGGTTCCAGTAAACAGTTCTAAGCAAACTGTCTAATTGTGGTAAAACTGTTAAAATACACAATGAGAGTTCCCAGAAATGATTAAGAACGTGTAATAAACATCTCAAGTACATGTAAATAGATTCTTACTACATTTACTGTCGAATTCAACACGGAGGTTTCCAGTGGAAAGCTGTGAAATGACGAAAATACTGGTAATGTTTACAAGTACGGGTACTTCTGGTGGCGTTTTCACGGGACTGTGCTTTCAAATATTAAGAGTTCATGTTTACAGAGCTCAGAATTGGTGTCTAAAGCCTTTGAATCACGAGAATAGTTTTTGTGTTTACAATTTAGGAGGATTGGCTTTGGCATTTTTTTTGTGTGAATCAGTCAAAATGGTGGCGGTTCCAGTAAATACTTCTAAGCAAACTGTCTAATTGTGGTAAAACTGTTAAAATACACAATGAGAGTTCCCAGAAATGATTAAGAACGTGTAATAAACAGCTCAAGTACACGTAAATAGATTCTTGCTACATTTACTGTCGAATTCAATCACGGAGGTTTCCAGTGGAAAGCTGTGAAATGACGAAAATACTGGTAATGTTTACAAGTCCGGGTACTTCTGGTGGCGTTTTCACGGGACTGTGCTTTCAAATATTAAGAGTTCATGTTTACAGAGCTCAGAATTGGTGTCTAAAGCCTTTGAATCACGAGAATATTTTTTGTGTTTACAATTTAGGAGGATTGGCTTTGGCGTTTTTTTTTGTGTGAATCAGTTAAAATGGTGGCGGTTCCAGTAAACAGTTCTAAGCAAACTGTCTAATTGTGGTAAAACTGTTAAAATACACAATGAGAGTTCCCAGAAATGATTAAGAACGTGTAATAAACATCTCAAGTACATGTAAATAGATTCTTACTACATTTACTGTCGAATTCAACACGGAGGTTTCCAGTGGAAAACTGTGAAATGACGAAAATACTGGTAATGTTTACAAGTACGGGTACTTCTGGTGGCGTTTTCACGGGACTGTGCTTTCAAATATTAAGAGTTCATGTTTACAGAGCTAAGATTTGGTGTCTAAAGCCTTTGAATCACGAGAATAGTTTTTGTGTTTACAATTTAGGAGGATTGGCTTTGGCATTTTTTTTGTGTGAATCAGTCAAAATGGTGGCGGTTCCAGTAAATACTTCTAAGCAAACTGTCTAATTGTGGTAAAACTGTTAAAATACACAATGAGAGTTCCCAGAAATGATTAAGAACGTGTAATAAACATCTCAAGTACACGTAAATAGATTCTTACTACATTTACTGTCGAATTCAACACGGAGGTTTCCAGTGGAAAGCTGTGAAATGATGAAAATACTGGTAATGTTTACAAGTACGGGTACTTCTGGTGGCGTTTTCACCGGACTGTGCTTTCAAATATTAAGAGTTCATGTTTACAGAGCTCAGAATTGGTGTCTAAAGCCTTTGAATCACGAGAATAGTTTTTGTGTTTACAATTTAGGAGGATTGGCTTTGGCGTTTTTTTTGTGTGAATCAGTTAAAATGGCGGCGGTTCCAGTAAATACTTCTAAGCAAACTGTCTAATTGTGGTAAAACTGTTAAAATACACAATGAGAGTTCCCAGAAATGATTAAGAACGTGTAATAAACATCTCAAGAACACGTAAATAGATTCTTGCTACATTTACTGTCGAATTCAATCACGGAGGTTTCCAGTGGAAAGCTGTGAAATGACGAAAATACTGGTAATGTTTACAAGTCCGGGTACTTCTGGTGGCGTTTTCACGGGACTGTGCTTTCAAATATTAAGAGTTCATGTTTACAGAGCTCAGAATTGGTGTCTAAAGCCTTTGAATCACGAGAATATTTTTTGTGTTTACAATTTAGGAGGATTGGCTTTGGCGTTTTTTTTTGTGTGAATCAGTTAAAATGGTGGCGGTTCCAGTAAACAGTTCTAAGCAAACTGTCTCATTGTGGTAAAACTGTTAAAATACACAATGAGAGTTCCCAGAAATGATTAAGAACGTGTAATAAACATCTCAAGTACATGTAAATAGATTCTTACTACATTTACTGTCGAATTCAACACGGAGGTTTCCAGTGGAAAGCTGTGAAATGACGAAAATACTGGTAATGTTTACAAGTACGGGTACTTCTGGTGGCGTTTTCACGGGACTGTGCTTTCAAATATTAAGAGTTCATGTTTACAGAGCTCAGAATTGGTGTCTAAAGCCTTTGAATCACGAGAATAGTTTTTGTGTTTACAATTTAGGAGGATTGGCTTTGGCGTTTTTTTTTGTGTGAATCAGTCAATATGGTGGCGGTTCCAGTAAATACTTCTAAGCAAACTGTCTAATTGTGGTAAAACTGTTAAAATACACAATGAGAGTTCCCAGAAATGATTAAGAACGTGTAATAAACATCTCAAGTACACGTAAATAGATTCTTGCTACATTTACTGTCAAATTCAATCACGGAGGTTTCCAGTGGAAAGCTGTGAAATGACGAAAATACTGGTAATGTTTACAAGTACGGGTACTTCTGGTGGCGTTTTCACGGGACTGTGCTTTCAAATATTAAGAGTTCATGTTTACAGAGCTCAGAATTGGTGTCTAAAGCCTTTGAATCACGAGAATAGTTTTTGTGTTTACAATTTAGGAGGATTGGCTTTGGCGTTTTTTTTGTGTGAATCAGTCAAAATGGTGGCGGTTCCAGTAAATACTTCTAAGCAAACTGTCTAATTGTGGTAAAACTGTTAAAATACACAATGAGAGTTCCCAGAAATGATTAAGAACGTGTAATAAACATCTCAAGTACACGTAAATAGATTCTTACTACATTTACTGTCGAATTCAACACGGAGGTTTCCAGTGGAAAGCTGTGAAATGATGAAAATCCTGGTAATGTTTACAATACGGGTACTTCTGGTGGCGTTTTCACGTGACTGTGCTTTCAAATATTAAGAGTTCATGTTTACAGAGCTAAGAATTGGTGTCTAAAGCCTTTGAATCACGAGAATAGTTTTTGTGTTTACAATTTAGGAGGATTGGCTTTGGCGTTTTTTTTGTGTGAATCAGTTAAAATGGTGGCGGTTCCAGTAAATACTTCTAAGCAAACTGTCTAATTGTGGTAAAACTGTTAAAATACACAATGAGAGTTCCCAGAAATGATTAAGAACGTGTAATAAACCCCTCAAGTACACGTAAATAGATTCTTACTACATTTACTGTCGAATTCAACACGGAGGTTTCCAGTGGAAAGCTGTGAAATGACAAAAATACTGGTAATGTTTACAAGTACGGGTACTTCTGGTGGCGTTTTCACGGGACTGTGCTTTCAAATATTAAGAGTTCATGTTTACAGAGCTCAGAATTGGTGTCTAAAGCCTTTGAATCACGAGAATAGTTTTTGTGTTTACAATTTAGGAGGATTGGCTTTGGCGTTTTTTTTGTGTGAATCAGTTAAAATGGCGGCGGTTCCAGTAAATACTTCTAAGCAAACTGTCTAATTGTGGTAAAACTGTTAAAATACACAATGAGAGTTCCCAGAAATGATTAAGAACGTGTAATAAACATCTCAAGTACACGTAAATAGATTCTTGCTACATTTACTGTCGAATTCAATCACGGAGGTTTCCAGTGGAAAGCTGTGAAATGACGAAAATACTGGTAATGTTTACAAGTCCGGGTACTTCTGGTGGCGTTTTCACGGGACTGTGCTTTCAAATATTAAGAGTTCATGTTTACAGAGCTCAGAATTGGTGTCTAAAGCCTTTGAATCACGAGAATATTTTTTGTGTTTACAATTTAGGAGGATTGGCTTTGGCGTTTTTTTTTGTGTGAATCAGTTATAATGGTGGCGGTTCCAGTAAACAGTTCTAAGCAAACTGTCTAATTGTGGTAAAACTGTTAAAATACACAATGAGAGTTCCCAGAAATGATTAAGAACGTGTAATAAACATCTCAAGTACATGTAAATAGATTCTTACTACATTTACTGTCGAATTCAACACGGAGGTTTCCAGTGGAAAGCTGTGAAATGACGAAAATACTGGTAATGTTTACAAGTACGGGTACTTCTGGTGGCGTTTTCACGGGACTGTGCTTTCAAATATTAAGAGTTCATGTTTACAGAGCTCAGAATTGGTGTCTAAAGCCTTTGAATCACGAGAATAGTTTTTGTGTTTACAATTTAGGAGGATTGGCTTTGGCATTTTTTTTGTGTGAATCAGTCAAAATGGTGGCGGTTCCAGTAAATACTTCTAAGCAAACTGTCTAATTGTGGTAAAACTGTTAAAATACACAATGAGAGTTCCCAGAAATGATTAAGAACGTGTAATAAACAGCTCAAGTACACGTAAATAGATTCTTGCTACATTTACTGTCGAATTCAATCACGGAGGTTTCCAGTGGAAAGCTGTGAAATGACGAAAATACTGGTAATGTTTACAAGTCCGGGTACTTCTGGTGGCGTTTTCACGGGACTGTGCTTTCAAATATTAAGAGTTCATGTTTACAGAGCTCAGAATTGGTGTCTAAAGCCTTTGAATCACGAGAATATTTTTTGTGTTTACAATTTAGGAGGATTGGCTTTGGCGTTTTTTTTTGTGTGAATCAGTTAAAATGGTGGCGGTTCCAGTAAACAGTTCTAAGCAAACTGTCTAATTGTGGTAAAACTGTTAAAATACACAATGAGAGTTCCCAGAAATGATTAAGAACGTGTAATAAACATCTCAAGTACATGTAAATAGATTCTTACTACATTTACTGTCGAATTCAACACGGAGGTTTCCAGTGGAAAACTGTGAAATGACGAAAATACTGGTAATGTTTACAAGTACGGGTACTTCTGGTGGCGTTTTCACGGGACTGTGCTTTCAAATATTAAGAGTTCATGTTTACAGAGCTAAGATTTGGTGTCTAAAGCCTTTGAATCACGAGAATAGTTTTTGTGTTTACAATTTAGGAGGATTGGCTTTGGCATTTTTTTTGTGTGAATCAGTCAAAATGGTGGCGGTTCCAGTAAATACTTCTAAGCAAACTGTCTAATTGTGGTAAAACTGTTAAAATACACAATGAGAGTTCCCAGAAATGATTAAGAACGTGTAATAAACATCTCAAGTACACGTAAATAGATTCTTACTACATTTACTGTCGAATTCAACACGGAGGTTTCCAGTGGAAAGCTGTGAAATGATGAAAATACTGGTAATGTTTACAAGTACGGGTACTTCTGGTGGCGTTTTCACCGGACTGTGCTTTCAAATATTAAGAGTTCATGTTTACAGAGCTCAGAATTGGTGTCTAAAGCCTTTGAATCACGAGAATAGTTTTTGTGTTTACAATTTAGGAGGATTGGCTTTGGCGTTTTTTTTGTGTGAATCAGTTAAAATGGCGGCGGTTCCAGTAAATACTTCTAAGCAAACTGTCTAATTGTGGTAAAACTGTTAAAATACACAATGAGAGTTCCCAGAAATGATTAAGAACGTGTAATAAACATCTCAAGAACACGTAAATAGATTCTTGCTACATTTACTGTCGAATTCAATCACGGAGGTTTCCAGTGGAAAGCTGTGAAATGACGAAAATACTGGTAATGTTTACAAGTCCGGGTACTTCTGGTGGCGTTTTCACGGGACTGTGCTTTCAAATATTAAGAGTTCATGTTTACAGAGCTCAGAATTGGTGTCTAAAGCCTTTGAATCACGAGAATATTTTTTGTGTTTACAATTTAGGAGGATTGGCTTTGGCGTTTTTTTTTGTGTGAATCAGTTAAAATGGTGGCGGTTCCAGTAAACAGTTCTAAGCAAACTGTCTAATTGTGGTAAAACTGTTAAAATACACAATGAGAGTTCCCAGAAATGATTAAGAACGTGTAATAAACATCTCAAGTACATGTAAATAGATTCTTACTACATTTACTGTCGAATTCAACACGGAGGTTTCCAGTGGAAAGCTGTGAAATGACGAAAATACTGGTAATGTTTACAAGTACGGGTACTTCTGGTGGCGTTTTCACGGGACTGTGCTTTCAAATATTAAGAGTTCATGTTTACAGAGCTCAGAATTGGTGTCTAAAGCCTTTGAATCACGAGAATAGTTTTTGTGTTTACAATTTAGGAGGATTGGCTTTGGCGTTTTTTTTTGTGTGAATCAGTCAATATGGTGGCGGTTCCAGTAAATACTTCTAAGCAAACTGTCTAATTGTGGTAAAACTGTTAAAATACACAATGAGAGTTCCCAGAAATGATTAAGAACGTGTAATAAACATCTCAAGTACACGTAAATAGATTCTTGCTACATTTACTGTCAAATTCAATCACGGAGGTTTCCAGTGGAAAGCTGTGAAATGACGAAAATACTGGTAATGTTTACAAGTACGGGTACTTCTGGTGGCGTTTTCACGGGACTGTGCTTTCAAATATTAAGAGTTCATGTTTACAGAGCTCAGAATTGGTGTCTAAAGCCTTTGAATCACGAGAATAGTTTTTGTGTTTACAATTTAGGAGGATTGGCTTTGGCGTTTTTTTTGTGTGAATCAGTCAAAATGGTGGCGGTTCCAGTAAATACTTCTAAGCAAACTGTCTAATTGTGGTAAAACTGTTAAAATACACAATGAGAGTTCCCAGAAATGATTAAGAACGTGTAATAAACATCTCAAGTACACGTAAATAGATTCTTACTACATTTACTGTCGAATTCAACACGGAGGTTTCCAGTGGAAAGCTGTGAAATGATGAAAATCCTGGTAATGTTTACAATACGGGTACTTCTGGTGGCGTTTTCACGTGACTGTGCTTTCAAATATTAAGAGTTCATGTTTACAGAGCTAAGAATTGGTGTCTAAAGCCTTTGAATCACGAGAATAGTTTTTGTGTTTACAATTTAGGAGGATTGGCTTTGGCGTTTTTTTTGTGTGAATCAGTTAAAATGGTGGCGGTTCCAGTAAATACTTCTAAGCAAACTGTCTAATTGTGGTAAAACTGTTAAAATACACAATGAGAGTTCCCAGAAATGATTAAGAACGTGTAATAAACCCCTCAAGTACACGTAAATAGATTCTTACTACATTTACTGTCGAATTCAACACGGAGGTTTCCAGTGGAAAGCTGTGAAATGACAAAAATACTGGTAATGTTTACAAGTACGGGTACTTCTGGTGGCGTTTTCACGGGACTGTGCTTTCAAATATTAAGAGTTCATGTTTACAGAGCTCAGAATTGGTGTCTAAAGCCTTTGAATCACGAGAATAGTTTTTGTGTTTACAATTTAGGAGGATTGGCTTTGGCGTTTTTTTTGTGTGAATCAGTTAAAATGGCGGCGGTTCCAGTAAATACTTCTAAGCAAACTGTCTAATTGTGGTAAAACTGTTAAAATACACAATGAGAGTTCCCAGAAATGATTAAGAACGTGTAATAAACATCTCAAGTACACGTAAATAGATTCTTGCTACATTTACTGTCGAATTCAATCACGGAGGTTTCCAGTGGAAAGCTGTGAAATGACGAAAATACTGGTAATGTTTACAAGTCCGGGTACTTCTGGTGGCGTTTTCACGGGACTGTGCTTTCAAATATTAAGAGTTCATGTTTACAGAGCTCAGAATTGGTGTCTAAAGCCTTTGAATCACGAGAATATTTTTTGTGTTTACAATTTAGGAGGATTGGCTTTGGCGTTTTTTTTTGTGTGAATCAGTTATAATGGTGGCGGTTCCAGTAAACAGTTCTAAGCAAACTGTCTAATTGTGGTAAAACTGTTAAAATACACAATGAGAGTTCCCAGAAATGATTAAGAACGTGTAATAAACATCTCAAGTACATGTAAATAGATTCTTACTACATTTACTGTCGAATTCAACACGGAGGTTTCCAGTGGAAAGCTGTGAAATGACGAAAATACTGGTAATGTTTACAAGTACGGGTACTTCTGGTGGCGTTTTCACGGGACTGTGCTTTCAAATATTAAGAGTTCATGTTTACAGAGCTCAGAATTGGTGTCTAAAGCCTTTGAATCACGAGAATAGTTTTTGTGTTTACAATTTAGGAGGATTGGCTTTGGCATTTTTTTTGTGTGAATCAGTCAAAATGGTGGCGGTTCCAGTAAATACTTCTAAGCAAACTGTCTAATTGTGGTAAAACTGTTAAAATACACAATGAGAGTTCCCAGAAATGATTAAGAACGTGTAATAAACAGCTCAAGTACACGTAAATAGATTCTTGCTACATTTACTGTCGAATTCAATCACGGAGGTTTCCAGTGGAAAGCTGTGAAATGACGAAAATACTGGTAATGTTTACAAGTCCGGGTACTTCTGGTGGCGTTTTCACGGGACTGTGCTTTCAAATATTAAGAGTTCATGTTTACAGAGCTCAGAATTGGTGTCTAAAGCCTTTGAATCACGAGAATATTTTTTGTGTTTACAATTTAGGAGGATTGGCTTTGGCGTTTTTTTTTGTGTGAATCAGTTAAAATGGTGGCGGTTCCAGTAAACAGTTCTAAGCAAACTGTCTAATTGTGGTAAAACTGTTAAAATACACAATGAGAGTTCCCAGAAATGATTAAGAACGTGTAATAAACATCTCAAGTACATGTAAATAGATTCTTACTACATTTACTGTCGAATTCAACACGGAGGTTTCCAGTGGAAAACTGTGAAATGACGAAAATACTGGTAATGTTTACAAGTACGGGTACTTCTGGTGGCGTTTTCACGGGACTGTGCTTTCAAATATTAAGAGTTCATGTTTACAGAGCTAAGATTTGGTGTCTAAAGCCTTTGAATCACGAGAATAGTTTTTGTGTTTACAATTTAGGAGGATTGGCTTTGGCATTTTTTTTGTGTGAATCAGTCAAAATGGTGGCGGTTCCAGTAAATACTTCTAAGCAAACTGTCTAATTGTGGTAAAACTGTTAAAATACACAATGAGAGTTCCCAGAAATGATTAAGAACGTGTAATAAACATCTCAAGTACACGTAAATAGATTCTTACTACATTTACTGTCGAATTCAACACGGAGGTTTCCAGTGGAAAGCTGTGAAATGATGAAAATACTGGTAATGTTTACAAGTACGGGTACTTCTGGTGGCGTTTTCACGTGACTGTGCTTTCAAATATTAAGAGTTCATGTTTACAGAGCTAAGAATTGGTGTCTAAAGCCTTTGAATCACGAGAATAGTTTTTGTGTTTACAATTTAGGAGGATTGGCTTTGGCGTTTTTTTTGTGTGAATCAGTTAAAATGGTGGCGGTTCCAGTAAATACTTCTAAGCAAACTGTCTAATTGTGGTAAAACTGTTAAAATACACAATGAGAGTTCCCAGAAATGATTAAGAACGTGTAATAAACATCTCAAGTACACGTAAATAGATTCTTACTACATTTACTGTCGAATTCAACACGGAGGTTTCCAGTGGAAAGCTGTGAAATGACGAAAATACTGGTAATGTTTACAAGTACGGGTACTTCTGGTGGCGTTTTCACCGGACTGTGCTTTCAAATATTAAGAGTTCATGTTTACAGAGCTAAGAATTGGTGTCTAAAGCCTTTGAATCACGAGAATAGTTTTTGTGTTTACAATTTAGGAGGATTGGCTTTGGCGTTTTTTTTGTGTGAATCAGTCAAAATGGTGGTGGTTCCAGTAAATACTTCTAAGCAAACTGTCTAATTGTGGTAAAACTGTTAAAATACACAATGAGAGTTCCCAGAAATGATTAAGAACGTGTAATAAACATCTCAAGAACACGTAAATAGATTCTTGCTACATTTACTGTCGAATTCAATCACGGAGGTTTCCAGTGGAAACCTTTGAAATGACGAAAATACTGGTAATGTTTACAAGTCCGGGTACTTCGGGTGGCGTTTTCACGGGACTGTGCTTTCAATTATTACGAGTTCATGTTTACAGAGCTCAGAATTGGTGTCTAAAGCCTTTGAATCACGAGAATAGTTTTTGTGTTTATAATTTAGGAGGATTGGCTTTGGCGTTTTTTTTGTGTGAATCAGTTAAAATGGTGGCGGTTCCAGTAAATACTTCTAAGCAAACTGTCTAATTGTGGTAAAACTGTTAAAATACACAATGAGAGTTCCCAGAAATGATTAAGAACGTGTAATAAACATCTCAAGTACACGTAAATAGATTCTTACTACATTTACTGTCGAATTCAATCACGGAGGTTTCCAGTGGAAAGCTGTGAAATGACGAAAATACTGGTAATGTTTACAAGTACGGGTACTTCTGGTGGCGTTTTCACTGGACTGTGCTTTCAAATATTAAGAGTTCATGTTTACAGAGCTCAGAATTGGTGTCTAAAGCCTTGGAATGACGAGAATAGTTTTTATGTTTACAATTTAGGAGGATTGGCCTTGGCGTTTTTTTTGTGTGAATCAGTTAAAATGGCGGCGGTTCCAGTAAATACTTCTAAGCAAACTGTCTAATTGTGGTAAAACTGTTAAAATACACAATGAGAGTTCCCAGAAATGATTAAGAACGTGTAATAAACATCTCAAGTACACGTAAATAGATTCTTGCTACATTTACTGTCGAATTCAATCACGGAGGTTTCCAGTGGAAAGCTGTGAAATGACGAAAATACTGGTAATGTTTACAAGTACGGGTACTTCTGGTGGCGTTTTCACCGGACTGTGCTTTCAAATATTAAGAGTTCATGTTTACAGAGCTAAGAATTGGTGTCTAAAGCCTTTGAATCACGAGAATAGTTTTTGTGTTTACAATTTAGGAGGATTGGCTTTGGCGTTTTTTTTGTGTGAATCAGTCAAAATGGTGGTGGTTCCAGTAAATACTTCTAAGCAAACTGTCTAATTGTGGTAAAACTGTTAAAATACACAATGAGAGTTCCCAGAAATGATTAAGAACGTGTAATAAACATCTCAAGAACACGTAAATAGATTCTTGCTACATTTACTGTCGAATTCAATCACGGAGGTTTCCAGTGGAAACCTTTGAAATGACGAAAATACTGGTAATGTTTACAAGTCCGGGTACTTCGGGTGGCGTTTTCACGGGACTGTGCTTTCAATTATTACGAGTTCATGTTTACAGAGCTCAGAATTGGTGTCTAAAGCCTTGGAATGACGAGAATAGTTTTTGTGTTTACAATTTAGGAGGATTGGCTTTGGCGTTTTTTTTGTGTGAATCAGTTAAAATGGCGGCGGTTCCAGTAAATACTTCTAAGCAAACTGTCTAATTGTGGTAAAACTGTTAAAATACACAATGAGAGTTCCCAGAAATGATTAAGAACGTGTAATAAACATCTCAAGTACACGTAATTAGATTCTTACTACATTTACTGTCGAATTCAACACGGAGGTTTCCAGTGGAAAGCTGTGAAATGACGAAAATACTGGTAATGTTTACAAGTACGGGTAGTTCTGGTGGCGTTTTCACGGGACTGTGCTTTCAATTATTACGAGTTCATGTTTACAGAGCTCAGAATTGGTGTCTAAAGCCTTTGAATCACGAGAATAGTTTTTGTGTTTACAATTTAGGAGGATTGGCTTTGGCGTTTTTTTTGTGTGAATCAGTTAAAATGGTGGCGGTTCCAGTAAATACTTCTAAGCAAACTGTCTAATTGTGGTAAAACTGTTAAAATACACAATGAGAGTTCCCAGAAATGATTAAGAACGTGTAATAAACATCTCAAGTACACGTAAATAGATTCTTACTACATTTACTGTCAAATTCAATCACGGAGGTTTCCAGTGGAAAGCTGTGAAATGACGAAAATACTGGTAATGTTTACAAGTACGGGTACTTCTGGTGGCGTTTTCACGGGACTGTGCTTTCAAATATTAAGAGTTCATGTTTACAGAGCTAAGAATTGGTGTCTAAAGCCTTTTAATCACGAGAATAGTTTTTATGTTTACAATTTAGGAGGATTGGCTTTGGCGTTTTTTTTGTGTGAATCAGTTAAAATGGCGGCGGTTCCAGTAAATACTTCTAAGCAAACTGTCTAATTGTGGTAAAACTGTTAAAATACACAATGAGAGTTCCCAGAAATGATTAAGAACGTGTAATAAACATCTCAAGTACACGTAAATAGATTCTTGCTACATTTACTGTCGAATTCAATCACGGAGGTTTCCAGTGGAAAGCTGTGAAATGACGAAAATACTGGTAATGTTTACAAGTACGGGTACTTCTGGTGGCGTTTTCACCGGACTGTGCTTTCAAATATTAAGAGTTCATGTTTACAGAGCTAAGAATTGGTGTCTAAAGCCTTTGAATCACGAGAATAGTTTTTGTGTTTACAATTTAGGAGGATTGGCTTTGGCGTTTTTTTTGTGTGAATCAGTCAAAATGGTGGTGGTTCCAGTAAATACTTCTAAGCAAACTGTCTAATTGTGGTAAAACTGTTAAAATACACAATGAGAGTTCCCAGAAATGATTAAGAACGTGTAATAAACATCTCAAGAACACGTAAATAGATTCTTGCTACATTTACTGTCGAATTCAATCACGGAGGTTTCCAGTGGAAACCTTTGAAATGACGAAAATACTGGTAATGTTTACAAGTCCGGGTACTTCGGGTGGCGTTTTCACGGGACTGTGCTTTCAATTATTACGAGTTCATGTTTACAGAGCTCAGAATTGGTGTCTAAAGCCTTTGAATCACGAGAATAGTTTTTGTGTTTATAATTTAGGAGGATTGGCTTTGGCGTTTTTTTTGTGTGAATCAGTTAAAATGGTGGCGGTTCCAGTAAATACTTCTAAGCAAACTGTCTAATTGTGGTAAAACTGTTAAAATACACAATGAGAGTTCCCAGAAATGATTAAGAACGTGTAATAAACATCTCAAGTACACGTAAATAGATTCTTACTACATTTACTGTCGAATTCAATCACGGAGGTTTCCAGTGGAAAGCTGTGAAATGACGAAAATACTGGTAATGTTTACAAGTACGGGTACTTCTGGTGGCGTTTTCACTGGACTGTGCTTTCAAATATTAAGAGTTCATGTTTACAGAGCTCAGAATTGGTGTCTAAAGCCTTGGAATGACGAGAATAGTTTTTATGTGTACAATTTAGGAGGATTGGCCTTGGCGTTTTTTTTGTGTGAATCAGTTAAAATGGCGGCGGTTCCAGTAAATACTTCTAAGCAAACTGTCTAATTGTGGTAAAACTGTTAAAATACACAATGAGAGTTCCCAGAAATGATTAAGAACGTGTAATAAACATCTCAAGTACACGTAAATAGATTCTTGCTACATTTACTGTCGAATTCAATCACGGAGGTTTCCAGTGGAAAGCTGTGAAATGACGAAAATACTGGTAATGTTTACAAGTACGGGTACTTCTGGTGGCGTTTTCACCGGACTGTGCTTTCAAATATTAAGAGTTCATGTTTACAGAGCTAAGAATTGGTGTCTAAAGCCTTTGAATCACGAGAATAGTTTTTGTGTTTACAATTTAGGAGGATTGGCTTTGGCGTTTTTTTTGTGTGAATCAGTCAAAATGGTGGTGGTTCCAGTAAATACTTCTAAGCAAACTGTCTAATTGTGGTAAAACTGTTAAAATACACAATGAGAGTTCCCAGAAATGATTAAGAACATGTAATAAACAGCTCAAGTACACGTAAATAGATTCTTGCTACATTTACTGTCGAATTCAATCACGGAGGTTTCCAGTGGAAAGCTGTGAAATGACGAAAATACTGGTAATGTTTACAAGTCCGGGTACTTCTGGTGGCGTTTTCACGGGACTGTGCTTTCAAATATTAAGAGTTCATGTTTACAGAGCTCAGAATTGGTGTCTAAAGCCTTTGAATCACGAGAATATTTTTTGTGTTTACAATTTAGGAGGATTGGCTTTGGCGTTTTTTTTTGTGTGAATCAGTTAAAATGGTGGCGGTTCCAGTAAACAGTTCTAAGCAAACTGTCTAATTGTGGTAAAACTGTTAAAATACACAATGAGAGTTCCCAGAAATGATTAAGAACGTGTAATAAACATCTCAAGTACATGTAAATAGATTCTTACTACATTTACTGTCGAATTCAACACGGAGGTTTCCAGTGGAAAACTGTGAAATGACGAAAATACTGGTAATGTTTACAAGTACGGGTACTTCTGGTGGCGTTTTCACGGGACTGTGCTTTCAAATATTAAGAGTTCATGTTTACAGAGCTAAGAATTGGTGTCTAAAGCCTTTGAATCACGAGAATAGTTTTTGTGTTTACAATTTAGGAGGATTGGCTTTGGCATTTTTTTTGTGTGAATCAGTCAAAATGGTGGCGGTTCCAGTAAATACTTCTAAGCAAACTGTCTAATTGTGGTAAAACTGTTAAAATACACAATGAGAGTTCCCAGAAATGATTAAGAACGTGTAATAAACATCTCAAGTACATTTAAATAGATTCTTACTACATTTACTGTCGAATTCAACACGGAGGTTTCCAGTGGAAAGCTGTGAAATGATGAAAATACTGGTAATGTTTACAAGTACGGGTACTTCTGGTGGCGTTTTCACGTGACTGTGCTTTCAAATATTAAGAGTTCATGTTTACAGAGCTAAGAATTGGTGTCTAAAGCCTTTGAATCACGAGAATAGTTTTTGTGTTTACAATTTAGGAGGATTGGCTTTGGCGTTTTTTTTGTGTGAATCAGTTAAAATGGTGGCGGTTCCAGTAAATACTTCTAAGCAAACTGTCTAATTGTGGTAAAACTGTTAAAATACACAATGAGAGTTCCCAGAAATGATTAAGAACGTGTAATAAACATCTCAAGTACACGTAAATAGATTCTTACTACATTTACTGTCGAATTCAACACGGAGGTTTCCAGTGGAAAGCTGTGAAATGACGAAAATACTGGTAATGTTTACAAGTACGGGTACTTCTGGTGGCGTTTTCACCGGACTGTGCTTTCAAATATTAAGAGTTCATGTTTACAGAGCTAAGAATTGGTGTCTAAAGCCTTTGAATCACGAGAATAGTTTTTGTGTTTACAATTTAGGAGGATTGGCTTTGGCGTTTTTTTTGTGTGAATCAGTCAAAATGGTGGTGGTTCCAGTAAATACTTCTAAGCAAACTGTCTAATTGTGGTAAAACTGTTAAAATACACAATGAGAGTTCCCAGAAATGATTAAGAACGTGTAATAAACATCTCAAGAACACGTAAATAGATTCTTGCTACATTTACTGTCGAATTCAATCACGGAGGTTTCCAGTGGAAACCTTTGAAATGACGAAAATACTGGTAATGTTTACAAGTCCGGGTACTTCGGGTGGCGTTTTCACGGGACTGTGCTTTCAATTATTACGAGTTCATGTTTACAGAGCTCAGAATTGGTGTCTAAAGCCTTTGAATCACGAGAATAGTTTTTGTGTTTATAATTTAGGAGGATTGGCTTTGGCGTTTTTTTTGTGTGAATCAGTTAAAATGGTGGCGGTTCCAGTAAATACTTCTAAGCAAACTGTCTAATTGTGGTAAAACTGTTAAAATACACAATGAGAGTTCCCAGAAATGATTAAGAACGTGTAATAAACATCTCAAGTACACGTAAATAGATTCTTACTACATTTACTGTCGAATTCAATCACGGAGGTTTCCAGTGGAAAGCTGTGAAATGACGAAAATACTGGTAATGTTTACAAGTACGGGTACTTCTGGTGGCGTTTTCACTGGACTGTGCTTTCAAATATTAAGAGTTCATGTTTACAGAGCTCAGAATTGGTGTCTAAAGCCTTGGAATGACGAGAATAGTTTTTATGTTTACAATTTAGGAGGATTGGCCTTGGCGTTTTTTTTGTGTGAATCAGTTAAAATGGCGGCGGTTCCAGTAAATACTTCTAAGCAAACTGTCTAATTGTGGTAAAACTGTTAAAATACACAATGAGAGTTCCCAGAAATGATTAAGAACGTGTAATAAACATCTCAAGTACACGTAAATAGATTCTTGCTACATTTACTGTCGAATTCAATCACGGAGGTTTCCAGTGGAAAGCTGTGAAATGACGAAAATACTGGTAATGTTTACAAGTACGGGTACTTCTGGTGGCGTTTTCACCGGACTGTGCTTTCAAATATTAAGAGTTCATGTTTACAGAGCTAAGAATTGGTGTCTAAAGCCTTTGAATCACGAGAATAGTTTTTGTGTTTACAATTTAGGAGGATTGGCTTTGGCGTTTTTTTTTGTGTGAATCAGTCAAAATGGTGGTGGTTCCAGTAAATACTTCTAAGCAAACTGTCTAATTGTGGTAAAACTGTTAAAATACACAATGAGAGTTCCCAGAAATGATTAAGAACGTGTAATAAACATCTCAAGAACACGTAAATAGATTCTTGCTACATTTACTGTCGAATTCAATCACGGAGGTTTCCAGTGGAAACCTTTGAAATGACGAAAATACTGGTAATGTTTACAAGTCCGGGTACTTCGGGTGGCGTTTTCACGGGACTGTGCTTTCAATTATTACGAGTTCATGTTTACAGAGCTCAGAATTGGTGTCTAAAGCCTTTGAATCACGAGAATAGTTTTTGTGTTTACAATTTAGGAGGATTGGCTTTGGCGTTTTTTTTGTGTGAATCAGTTAAAATGGCGGCGGTTCCAGTAAATACTTCTAAGCAAACTGTCTAATTGTGGTAAAACTGTTAAAATACACAATGAGAGTTCCCAGAAATGATTAAGAACGTGTAATAAACATCTCAAGTACACGTAATTAGATTCTTACTACATTTACTGTCGAATTCAACACGGAGGTTTCCAGTGGAAAGCTGTGAAATGACGAAAATACTGGTAATGTTTACAAGTACGGGTACTTCTGGTGGCGTTTTCACGGGACTGTGCTTTCAATTATTACGAGTTCATGTTTACAGAGCTCAGAATTGGTGTCTAAAGCCTTTGAATCACGAGAATAGTTTTTGTGTTTACAATTTAGGAGGATTGGCTTTGGCGTTTTTTTTGTGTGAATCAGTTAAAATGGTGGCGGTTCCAGTAAATACTTCTAAGCAAACTGTCTAATTGTGGTAAAACTGTTAAAATACACAATGAGAGTTCCCAGAAATGATTAAGAACGTGTAATAAACATCTCAAGTACACGTAAATAGATTCTTACTACATTTACTGTCAAATTCAATCACGGAGGTTTCCAGTGGAAAGCTGTGAAATGACGAAAATACTGGTAATGTTTACAAGTACGGGTACTTCTGGTGGCGTTTTCACTGGACTGTGCTTTCAAATATTAAGAGTTCATGTTTACAGAGCTCAGAATTGGTGTCTAAAGCCTTGGAATGACGAGAATAGTTTTTATGTTTACAATTTAGGAGGATTGGCTTTGGCGTTTTTTTTGTGTGAATCAGTTAAAATGGCGGCGGTTCCAGTAAATACTTCTAAGCAAACTGTCTAATTGTGGTAAAACTGTTAAAATACACAATGAGAGTTCCCAGAAATGATTAAGAACGTGTAATAAACATCTCAAGTACACGTAAATAGATTCTTGCTACATTTACTGTCGAATTCAATCACGGAGGTTTCCAGTGGAAAGCTGTGAAATGACGAAAATACTGGTAATGTTTACAAGTACGGGTACTTCTGGTGGCGTTTTCACCGGACTGTGCTTTCAAATATTAAGAGTTCATGTTTACAGAGCTAAGAATTGGTGTCTAAAGCCTTTGAATCACGAGAATAGTTTTTGTGTTTACAATTTAGGAGGATTGGCTTTGGCGTTTTTTTTGTGTGAATCAGTCAAAATGGTGGTGGTTCCAGTAAATACTTCTAAGCAAACTGTCTAATTGTGGTAAAACTGTTAAAATACACAATGAGAGTTCCCAGAAATGATTAAGAACGTGTAATAAACATCTCAAGAACACGTAAATAGATTCTTGCTACATTTACTGTCGAATTCAATCACGGAGGTTTCCAGTGGAAACCTTTGAAATGACGAAAATACTGGTAATGTTTACAAGTCCGGGTACTTCGGGTGGCGTTTTCACGGGACTGTGCTTTCAATTATTACGAGTTCATGTTTACAGAGCTCAGAATTGGTGTCTAAAGCCTTTGAATCACGAGAATAGTTTTTGTGTTTATAATTTAGGAGGATTGGCTTTGGCGTTTTTTTTGTGTGAATCAGTTAAAATGGTGGCGGTTCCAGTAAATACTTCTAAGCAAACTGTCTAATTGTGGTAAAACTGTTAAAATACACAATGAGAGTTCCCAGAAATGATTAAGAACGTGTAATAAACATCTCAAGTACACGTAAATAGATTCTTACTACATTTACTGTCGAATTCAATCACGGAGGTTTCCAGTGGAAAGCTGTGAAATGACGAAAATACTGGTAATGTTTACAAGTACGGGTACTTCTGGTGGCGTTTTCACTGGACTGTGCTTTCAAATATTAAGAGTTCATGTTTACAGAGCTCAGAATTGGTGTCTAAAGCCTTGGAATGACGAGAATAGTTTTTATGTTTACAATTTAGGAGGATTGGCCTTGGCGTTTTTTTTGTGTGAATCAGTTAAAATGGCGGCGGTTCCAGTAAATACTTCTAAGCAAACTGTCTAATTGTGGTAAAACTGTTAAAATACACAATGAGAGTTCCCAGAAATGATTAAGAACGTGTAATAAACATCTCAAGTACACGTAAATAGATTCTTGCTACATTTACTGTCGAATTCAATCACGGAGGTTTCCAGTGGAAAGCTGTGAAATGACGAAAATACTGGTAATGTTTACAAGTACGGGTACTTCTGGTGGCGTTTTCACCGGACTGTGCTTTCAAATATTAAGAGTTCATGTTTACAGAGCTAAGAATTGGTGTCTAAAGCCTTTGAATCACGAGAATAGTTTTTGTGTTTACAATTTAGGAGGATTGGCTTTGGCGTTTTTTTTGTGTGAATCAGTCAAAATGGTGGTGGTTCCAGTAAATACTTCTAAGCAAACTGTCTAATTGTGGTAAAACTGTTAAAATACACAATGAGAGTTCCCAGAAATGATTAAGAACGTGTAATAAACATCTCAAGAACACGTAAATAGATTCTTGCTACATTTACTGTCGAATTCAATCACGGAGGTTTCCAGTGGAAACCTTTGAAATGACGAAAATACTGGTAATGTTTACAAGTCCGGGTACTTCGGGTGGCGTTTTCACGGGACTGTGCTTTCAATTATTACGAGTTCATGTTTACAGAGCTCAGAATTGGTGTCTAAAGCCTTTGAATCACGAGAATAGTTTTTGTGTTTACAATTTAGGAGGATTGGCTTTGGCGTTTTTTTTGTGTGAATCAGTTAAAATGGCGGCGGTTCCAGTAAATACTTCTAAGCAAACTGTCTAATTGTGGTAAAACTGTTAAAATACACAATGAGAGTTCCCAGAAATGATTAAGAACGTGTAATAAACATCTCAAGTACACGTAATTAGATTCTTACTACATTTACTGTCGAATTCAACACGGAGGTTTCCAGTGGAAAGCTGTGAAATGACGAAAATACTGGTAATGTTTACAAGTACGGGTACTTCTGGTGGCGTTTTCACGGGACTGTGCTTTCAATTATTACGAGTTCATGTTTACAGAGCTCAGAATTGGTGTCTAAGCCTTTGAATCACGAGAATAGTTTTTGTGTTTACAATTTAGGAGGATTGGCTTTGGCGTTTTTTTTGTGTGAATCAGTTAAAATGGTGGCGGTTCCAGTAAATACTTCTAAGCAAACTGTCTAATTGTGGTAAAACTGTTAAAATACACAATGAGAGTTCCCAGAAATGATTAAGAACGTGTAATAAACATCTCAAGTACACGTAAATAGATTCTTACTACATTTACTGTCAAATTCAATCACGGATGTTTCCAGTGGAAAGCTGTGAAATGACGAAAATACTGGTAATGTTTACAAGTACGGGTACTTCTGGTGGCGTTTTCACTGGACTGTGCTTTCAAATATTAAGAGTTCATGTTTACAGAGCTCAGAATTGGTGTCTAAAGCCTTGGAATGACGAGAATAGTTTTTATGTTTACAATTTAGGAGGATTGGCTTTGGCGTTTTTTTTGTGTGAATCAGTTAAAATGGCGGCGGTTCCAGTAAATACTTCTAAGCAAACTGTCTAATTGTGGTAAAACTGTTAAAATACACAATGAGAGTTCCCAGAAATGATTAAGAACGTGTAATAAACATCTCAAGTACACGTAAATAGATTCTTGCTACATTTACTGTCGAATTCAATCACGGAGGTTTCCAGTGGAAAGCTGTGAAATGACGAAAATACTGGTAATGTTTACAAGTCCGGGTACTTCTGGTGGCGTTTTCACGGGACTGTGCTTTCAAATATTAAGAGTTCATGTTTACAGAGCTCAGAATTGGTGTCTAAAGCCTTTGAATGACGAGAATAGTGTTTTTGTTTACAATTTAGGAGGATTGGCTTTGGCGTTTCTTTTTTGTGTGAATCAGTTAAAATGGTGGCGGTTCCAGTAAACAGTTCTAAGCAAACTGTCTAATTGTGGTAAAACTGTTAAAATACACAATGAGAGTTCCCAGAAATGATTAAGAACGTGTAATAAACATCTCAAGTACACGTAAATAGATTCTTACTACATTTACTGTCGAATTCAATCACGGAGGTTTCCAGTGGAAAGGTGTGAAATGACGAAAATACTGGTAATGTTTACAAGTCCGGGTACTTCTGGTGGCGTTTTCACGGGAGTGTGCTTTCAAATATTAAGAGTTCATGTTTACAGAGCTCAGAATTGGTGTCTAAAGCCTTTGAATCACGAGAATAGTTTTTGTGTTTACAATTTAGGAGGATTGGCTTTGGCGTTTTTTTTGTGTGAATCAGTTAAAATGGCGGCGGTTCCAGTAAATACTTCTAAGCAAACTGTCTAATTGTGGTAAAACTGTTAAAATACACAATGAGAGTTCCCAGAAATGATTAAGAACGTGTAATAAACATCTCAAGTACACGTAAATAGATTCTTTCTACATTTACTGTCGAATTCAATCACGGAGGTTTCCAGTGGAAAGCTGTGAAATGACGAAAATACTGGTAATGTTTACAAGTCCGGGTACTTCTGGTGGCGTTTTCACGGGACTGTGCTTTCAAATATTAAGAGTTCATGTTTACAGAGCTCAGAATTGGTGTCTAAAGCCTTTGAATCACGAGAATATTTTTTGTGTTTACAATTTAGGAGGATTGGCTTTGGCGTTTTTTTTTGTGTGAATCAGTTAAAATGGTGGCGGTTCCAGTAAACAGTTCTAAGCAAACTGTCTAATTGTGGTAAAACTGTTAAAATACACAATGAGAGTTCCCAGAAATGATTAAGAACGTGTAATAAACAACTCAAGTACATGTAAATAGATTCTTACTACATTTACTGTCGAATTCAACACGGAGGTTTCCAGTGGAATGCTGTGAAATGACGAAAATACTGGTAATGTTTACAAGTACGGGTACTTCTGGTGGCGTTTTCACGGGACTGTGCTTTCAAATATTAAGAGTTCATGTTTACAGAGCTCAGAATTGGTGTCTAAAGCCTTTGAATGACGAGAATAGTGTTTTTGTTTACAATTTAGGAGGATTGGCTTTGGCGTTTTTTTTTTGTGTGAATCAGTTAAAATGGTGGCGGTTCCAGTAAATACTTCTAAGCAAACTGTCTAATTGTGGTAAAACTGTTAAAATACACAATGAGAGTTCCCAGAAATGATTAAGAACGTGTAATAAACATCTCAAGTACACGTAAATAGATTCTTACTACATTTACTGTCGAATTCAATCACGGAGGTTTCCAGTGGAAAGCTGTGAAATGACGAAAATACTGGTAATGTTTACAAGTACGGGTACTTCTGGTGGCGTTTTCACCGGACTGTGCTTTCAAATATTAAGAGTTCATGTTTACAGAGCTAAGAATTGGTGTCTAAAGCCTTTGAATCACGAGAATAGTTTTTGTGTTTACAATTTAGGAGGATTGGCTTTGGCGTTTTTTTTGTGTGAATCAGTCAAAATGGTGGTGGTTCCAGTAAATACTTCTAAGCAAACTGTCTAATTGTGGTAAAACTGTTAAAATACACAATGAGAGTTCCCAGAAATGATTAAGAACGTGTAATAAACATCTCAAGAACACGTAAATAGATTCTTGCTACATTTACTGTCGAATTCAATCACGGAGGTTTCCAGTGGAAACCTTTGAAATGACGAAAATACTGGTAATGTTTACAAGTCCGGGTACTTCGGGTGGCGTTTTCACGGGACTGTGCTTTCAATTATTACGAGTTCATGTTTACAGAGCTCAGAATTGGTGTCTAAAGCCTTTGAATCACGAGAATAGTTTTTGTGTTTACAATTTAGGAGGATTGGCTTTGGCGTTTTTTTTGTGTGAATCAGTTAAAATGGCGGCGGTTCCAGTAAATACTTCTAAGCAAACTGTCTAATTGTGGTAAAACTGTTAAAATACACAATGAGAGTTCCCAGAAATGATTAAGAACGTGTAATAAACATCTCAAGTACACGTAATTAGATTCTTACTACATTTACTGTCGAATTCAACACGGAGGTTTCCAGTGGAAAGCTGTGAAATGACGAAAATACTGGTAATGTTTACAAGTACGGGTACTTCTGGTGGCGTTTTCACGGGACTGTGCTTTCAATTATTACGAGTTCATGTTTACAGAGCTCAGAATTGGTGTCTAAAGCCTTTGAATCACGAGAATAGTTTTTGTGTTTACAATTTATGAGGATTGGCTTTGGCGTTTTTTTTGTGTGAATCAGTTAAAATGGTGGCGGTTCCAGTAAATACTTCTAAGCAAACTGTCTAATTGTGGTAAAACTGTTAAAATACACAATGAGAGTTCCCAGAAATGATTAAGAACGTGTAATAAACATCTCAAGTACACGTAAATAGATTCTTACTACATTTACTGTCAAATTCAATCACGGAGGTTTCCAGTGGAAAGCTGTGAAATGACGAAAATACTGGTAATGTTTACAAGTACGGGTACTTCTGGTGGCGTTTTCACTGGACTGTGCTTTCAAATATTAAGAGTTCATGTTTACAGAGCTCAGAATTGGTGTCTAAAGCCTTGGAATGACGAGAATAGTTTTTATGTTTACAATTTAGGAGGATTGGCTTTGGCGTTTTTTTTGTGTGAATCAGTTAAAATGGCGGCGGTTCCAGTAAATACTTCTAAGCAAACTGTCTAATTGTGGTAAAACTGTTAAAATACACAATGAGAGTTCCCAGAAATGATTAAGAACGTGTAATAAACATCTCAAGTACACGTAAATAGATTCTTGCTACATTTACTGTCGAATTCAATCACGGAGGTTTCCAGTGGAAAGCTGTGAAATGACGAAAATACTGGTAATGTTTACAAGTCCGGGTACTTCTGGTGGCGTTTTCACGGGACTGTGCTTTCAAATATTAAGAGTTCATGTTTACAGAGCTCAGAATTGGTGTCTAAAGCCTTTGAATGACGAGAATAGTGTTTTTGTTTACAATTTAGGAGGATTGGCTTTGGCGTTTTTTTTTGTGTGAATCAGTTAAAATGGTGGCGGTTCCAGTAAACAGTTCTAAGCAAACTGTCTAATTGTGGTAAAACTGTTAAAATACACAATGAGAGTTCCCAGAAATGATTAAGAACGTGTAATAAACATCTCAAGTACACGTAAATAGATTCTTACTACATTTACTGTCGAATTCAATCACGGAGGTTTCCAGTGGAAAGGTGTGAAATGACGAAAATACTGGTAATGTTTACAAGTCCGGGTACTTCTGGTGGCGTTTTCACGGGAGTGTGCTTTCAAATATTAAGAGTTCATGTTTACAGAGCTCAGAATTGGTGTCTAAAGCCTTTGAATCACGAGAATAGTTTTTGTGTTTACAATTTAGGAGGATTGGCTTTGGCGTTTTTTTTGTGTGAATCAGTTAAAATGGCGGCGGTTCCAGTAAATACTTCTAAGCAAACTGTCTAATTGTGGTAAAACTGTTAAAATACACAATGAGAGTTCCCAGAAATGATTAAGAACGTGTAATAAACATCTCAAGTACACGTAAATAGATTCTTGCTACATTTACTGTCGAATTCAATCACGGAGGTTTCCAGTGGAAAGCTGTGAAATGACGAAAATACTGGTAATGTTTACAAGTACGGGTACTTCTGGTGGCGTTTTCACCGGACTGTGCTTTCAAATATTAAGAGTTCATGTTTACAGAGCTAAGAATTGGTGTCTAAAGCCTTTGAATCACGAGAATAGTTTTTGTGTTTACAATTTAGGAGGATTGGCTTTGGCGTTTTTTTTGTGTGAATCAGTCAAAATGGTGGTGGTTCCAGTAAATACTTCTAAGCAAACTGTCTAATTGTGGTAAAACTGTTAAAATACACAATGAGAGTTCCCAGAAATGATTAAGAACGTGTAATAAACATCTCAAGAACACGTAAATAGATTCTTGCTACATTTACTGTCGAATTCAATCACGGAGGTTTCCAGTGGAAACCTTTGAAATGACGAAAATACTGGTAATGTTTACAAGTCCGGGTACTTCGGGTGGCGTTTTCACGGGACTGTGCTTTCAATTATTACGAGTTCATGTTTACAGAGCTCAGAATTGGTGTCTAAAGCCTTTGAATCACGAGAATAGTTTTTGTGTTTACAATTTAGGAGGATTGGCTTTGGCGTTTTTTTTGTGTGAATCAGTTAAAATGGCGGCGGTTCCAGTAAATACTTCTAAGCAAACTGTCTAATTGTGGTAAAACTGTTAAAATACACAATGAGAGTTCCCAGAAATGATTAAGAACGTGTAATAAACATCTCAAGTACACGTAATTAGATTCTTACTACATTTACTGTCGAATTCAACACGGAGGTTTCCAGTGGAAAGCTGTGAAATGACGAAAATACTGGTAATGTTTACAAGTACGGGTACTTCTGGTGGCGTTTTCACGGGACTGTGCTTTCAATTATTACGAGTTCATGTTTACAGAGCTCAGAATTGGTGTCTAAAGCCTTTGAATCACGAGAATAGTTTTTGTGTTTACAATTTAGGAGGATTGGCTTTGGCGTTTTTTTTGTGTGAATCAGTTAAAATGGTGGCGGTTCCAGTAAATACTTCTAAGCAAACTGTCTAATTGTGGTAAAACTGTTAAAATACACAATGAGAGTTCCCAGAAATGATTAAGAACGTGTAATAAACATCTCAAGTACACGTAAATAGATTCTTACTACATTTACTGTCAAATTCAATCACGGAGGTTTCCAGTGGAAAGCTGTGAAATGACGAAAATACTGGTAATGTTTACAAGTACGGGTACTTCTGGTGGCGTTTTCACTGGACTGTGCTTTCAAATATTAAGAGTTCATGTTTACAGAGCTCAGAATTGGTGTCTAAAGCCTTGGAATGACGAGAATAGTTTTTATGTTTACAATTTAGGAGGATTGGCTTTGGCGTTTTTTTTGTGTGAATCAGTTAAAATGGCGGCGGTTCCAGTAAATACTTCTAAGCAAACTGTCTAATTGTGGTAAAACTGTTAAAATACACAATGAGAGTTCCCAGAAATGATTAAGAACGTGTAATAAACATCTCAAGTACACGTAAATAGATTCTTGCTACATTTACTGTCGAATTCAATCACGGAGGTTTCCAGTGGAAAGCTGTGAAATGACGAAAATACTGGTAATGTTTACAAGTCCGGGTACTTCTGGTGGCGTTTTCACGGGACTGTGCTTTCAAATATTAAGAGTTCATGTTTACAGAGCTCAGAATTGGTGTCTAAAGCCTTTGAATGACGAGAATAGTGTTTTTGTTTACAATTTAGGAGGATTGGCTTTGGCGTTTCTTTTTTGTGTGAATCAGTTAAAATGGTGGCGGTTCCAGTAAACAGTTCTAAGCAAACTGTCTAATTGTGGTAAAACTGTTAAAATACACAATGAGAGTTCCCAGAAATGATTAAGAACGTGTAATAAACATCTCAAGTACACGTAAATAGATTCTTACTACATTTACTGTCGAATTCAATCACGGAGGTTTCCAGTGGAAAGGTGTGAAATGACGAAAATACTGGTAATGTTTACAAGTCCGGGTACTTCTGGTGGCGTTTTCACGGGAGTGTGCTTTCAAATATTAAGAGTTCATGTTTACAGAGCTCAGAATTGGTGTCTAAAGCCTTTGAATCACGAGAATAGTTTTTGTGTTTACATTTAGGAGGATTGGCTTTGGCGTTTTTTTTGTGTGAATCAGTTAAAATGGCGGCGGTTCCAGTAAATACTTCTAAGCAAACTGTCTAATTGTGGTAAAACTGTTAAAATACACAATGAGAGTTCCCAGAAATGATTAAGAACGTGTAATAAACATCTCAAGTACACGTAAATAGATTCTTTCTACATTTACTGTCGAATTCAATCACGGAGGTTTCCAGTGGAAAGCTGTGAAATGACGAAAATACTGGTAATGTTTACAAGTCCGGGTACTTCTGGTGGCGTTTTCACGGGACTGTGCTTTCAAATATTAAGAGTTCATGTTTACAGAGCTCAGAATTGGTGTCTAAAGCCTTTGAATCACGAGAATATTTTTTGTGTTTACAATTTAGGAGGATTGGCTTTGGCGTTTTTTTTTGTGTGAATCAGTTAAAATGGTGGCGGTTCCAGTAAACAGTTCTAAGCAAACTGTCTAATTGTGGTAAAACTGTTAAAATACACAATGAGAGTTCCCAGAAATGATTAAGAACGTGTAATAAACATCTCAAGTACATGTAAATAGATTCTTACTACATTTACTGTCGAATTCAACACGGAGGTTTCCAGTGGAATGCTGTGAAATGACGAAAATACTGGTAATGTTTACAAGTACGGGTACTTCTGGTGGCGTTTTCACGGGACTGTGCTTTCAAATATTAAGAGTTCATGTTTACAGAGCTCAGAATTGGTGTCTAAAGCCTTTGAATGACGAGAATAGTGTTTTTGTTTACAATTTAGGAGGATTGGCTTTGGCGTTTTTTTTTTTGTGAATCAGTTAAAATGGTGGCGGTTCCAGTAAATACTTCTAAGCAAACTGTCTAATTGTGGTAAAACTGTTAAAATACACAATGAGAGTTCCCAGAAATGATTAAGAACGTGTAATAAACATCTCAAGTACACGTAAATAGATTCTTACTACATTTACTGTCGAATTCAATCACGGAGGTTTCCAGTGGAAAGCTGTGAAATGACGAAAATACTGGTAATGTTTACAAGTACGGGTACTTCTGGTGGCGTTTTCACCGGACTGTGCTTTCAAATATTAAGAGTTCATGTTTACAGAGCTAAGAATTGGTGTCTAAAGCCTTTGAATCACGAGAATAGTTTTTGTGTTTACAATTTAGGAGGATTGGCTTTGGCGTTTTTTTTGTGTGAATCAGTCAAAATGGTGGTGGTTCCAGTAAATACTTCTAAGCAAACTGTCTAATTGTGGTAAAACTGTTAAAATACACAATGAGAGTTCCCAGAAATGATTAAGAACGTGTAATAAACATCTCAAGAACACGTAAATAGATTCTTGCTACATTTACTGTCGAATTCAATCACGGAGGTTTCCAGTGGAAACCTTTGAAATGACGAAAATACTGGTAATGTTTACAAGTCCGGGTACTTCGGGTGGCGTTTTCACGGGACTGTGCTTTCAATTATTACGAGTTCATGTTTACAGAGCTCAGAATTGGTGTCTAAAGCCTTTGAATCACGAGAATAGTTTTTGTGTTTACAATTTAGGAGGATTGGCTTTGGCGTTTTTTTTGTGTGAATCAGTTAAAATGGCGGCGGTTCCAGTAAATACTTCTAAGCAAACTGTCTAATTGTGGTAAAACTGTTAAAATACACAATGAGAGTTCCCAGAAATGATTAAGAACGTGTAATAAACATCTCAAGTACACGTAATTAGATTCTTACTACATTTACTGTCGAATTCAACACGGAGGTTTCCAGTGGAAAGCTGTGAAATGACGAAAATACTGGTAATGTTTACAAGTACGGGTACTTCTGGTGGCGTTTTCACGGGACTGTGCTTTCAATTATTACGAGTTCATGTTTACAGAGCTCAGAATTGGTGTCTAAAGCCTTTGAATCACGAGAATAGTTTTTGTGTTTACAATTTAGGAGGATTGGCTTTGGCGTTTTTTTTGTGTGAATCAGTTAAAATGGTGGCGGTTCCAGTAAATACTTCTAAGCAAACTGTCTAATTGTGGTAAAACTGTTAAAATACACAATGAGAGTTCCCAGAAATGATTAAGAACGTGTAATAAACATCTCAAGTACACGTAAATAGATTCTTACTACATTTACTGTCAAATTCAATCACGGAGGTTTCCAGTGGAAAGCTGTGAAATGACGAAAATACTGGTAATGTTTACAAGTACGGGTACTTCTGGTGGCGTTTTCACTGGACTGTGCTTTCAAATATTAAGAGTTCATGTTTACAGAGCTCAGAATTGGTGTCTAAAGCCTTGGAATGACGAGAATAGTTTTTATGTTTACAATTTAGGAGGATTGGCTTTGGCGTTTTTTTTGTGTGAATCAGTTAAAATGGCGGCGGTTCCAGTAAATACTTCTAAGCAAACTGTCTAATTGTGGTAAAACTGTTAAAATACACAATGAGAGTTCCCAGAAATGATTAAGAACGTGTAATAAACATCTCAAGTACACGTAAATAGATTCTTACTACATTTACTGTCGAATTCAATCACGGAGGTTTCCAGTGGAAAGCTGTGAAATGACGAAAATACTGGTAATGTTTACAAGTCCGGGTACTTCTGGTGGCGTTTTCACGGGACTGTGCTTTCAAATATTAAGAGTTCATGTTTACAGAGCTCAGAATTGGTGTCTAAAGCCTTTGAATGACGAGAATAGTGTTTTTGTTTACAATTTAGGAGGATTGGCTTTGGCGTTTTTTTTTGTGTGAATCAGTTAAAATGGTGGCGGTTCCAGTAAACAGTTCTAAGCAAACTGTCTAATTGTGGTAAAACTGTTAAAATACACAATGAGAGTTCCCAGAAATGATTAAGAACGTGTAATAAACATCTCAAGTACACGTAAATAGATTCTTACTACATTTACTGTCGAATTCAATCACGGAGGTTTCCAGTGGAAAGGTGTGAAATGACGAAAATACTGGTAATGTTTACAAGTCCGGGTACTTCTGGTGGCGTTTTCACGGGACTGTGCTTTCAAATATTAAGAGTTCATGTTTACAGAGCTCAGAATTGGTGTCTAAAGCCTTTGAATCACGAGAATAGTTTTTGTGTTTACAATTTAGGAGGATTGGCTTTGGCGTTTTTTTTTGTGTGAATCAGTTAAAATGGTGGCGGTTCCAGTAAACAGTTCTAAGCAAACTGTCTAATTGTGGTAAAACTGTTAAAATACACAATGAGAGTTCCCAGAAATGATTAAGAACGTGTAATAAACATCTCAAGTACATGTAAATAGATTCTTACTACATTTACTGTCGAATTCAACACGGAGGTTTCCAGTGGAATGCTGTGAAATGACGAAAATACTGGTAATGTTTACAAGTACGGGTACTTCTGGTGGCGTTTTCACGGGACTGTGCTTTCAAATATTAAGAGTTCATGTTTACAGAGCTCAGAATTGGTGTCTAAAGCCTTTGAATGACGAGAATAGTGTTTTTGTTTACAATTTAGGAGGATTGGCTTTGGCGTTTTTTTTTGTGTGAATCAGTTAAAATGGTGGCGGTTCCAGTAAATACTTCTAAGCAAACTGTCTAATTGTGGTAAAACTGTTAAAATACACAATGAGAGTTCCCAGAAATGATTAAGAACGTGTAATAAACATCTCAAGTACACGTAAATAGATTCTTACTACATTTACTGTCGAATTCAATCACGGAGGTTTCCAGTGGAAACCTTTGAAATGACGAAAATACTGGTAATGTTTACAAGTCCGGGTACTTCTGGTGGCGTTTTCACGGGACTGTGCTTTCAAATATTAAGAGTTCATGTTTACAGAGCTCAGAATTGGTGTCTAAAGCCTTTGAATCACGAGAATAGTTTTTGTGTTTACAATTTAGGAGGATTGGCTTTGGCGTTTTTTTTGTGTGAATCAGTTAAAATGGTGGCGGTTCCAGTAAATACTTCTAAGCAAACTGTCTAATTGTGGTAAAACTGTTAAAATACACAATGAGAGTTCCCAGAAATGATTAAGAACGTGTAATAAACATCTCAAGTACACGTAAATAGATTCTTACTACATTTACTGTCAAATTCAATCACGGAGGTTTCCAGTGGAAAGCTGTGAAATGACGAAAATACTGGTAATGTTTACAAGTACGGGTACTTCTGGTGGCGTTTTCACTGGACTGTGCTTTCAAATATTAAGAGTTCATGTTTACAGAGCTCAGAATTGGTGTCTAAAGCCTTGGAATGACGAGAATAGTTTTTATGTTTACAATTTAGGAGGATTGGCTTTGGCGTTTTTTTTGTGTGAATCAGTTAAAATGGCGGCGGTTCCAGTAAATACTTCTAAGCAAACTGTCTAATTGTGGTAAAACTGTTAAAATACACAATGAGAGTTCCCAGAAATGATTAAGAACGTGTAATAAACATCTCAAGTACACGTAAATAGATTCTTGCTACATTTACTGTCGAATTCAATCACGGAGGTTTCCAGTGGAAAGCTGTGAAATGACGAAAATACTGGTAATGTTTACAAGTCCGGGTACTTCTGGTGGCGTTTTCACGGGACTATGCTTTCAAATATTAAGAGTTCATGTTTACAGAGCTCAGAATTGGTGTCTAAAGCCTTTGAATCACGAGAATAGTTTTTGTGTTTGCAATTTAGGAGGATTGGCTTTGGCGTTTTTTTGTGTGTGAATCAGTTAAAATGGTGGCGGTTCCAGTAAACAGTTCTAAGCAAACTGTCTAATTGTGGTAAAACTGTTAAAATACACAATGATAGTTCCCAGAAATGATTAAGAACGTGTAATAAACATCTCAAGTACACGTAAATAGATTCTTACTACATTTACTGTCGAATTCAACACGGAGGTTTCCAGTGGAAAGCTGTGAAATGACGAAAATACTGGTAATGTTTACAAGTACGGGTACTTCTGGTGGCGTTTTCACCGGACTGTGCTTTCAAATATTAAGAGTTCATGTTTACAGAGCTAAGAATTGGTGTCTAAAGCCTTTGAATCACGAGAATAGTTTTTGTGTTTACAATTTAGGAGGATTGGCTTTGGCGTTTTTTTTGTGTGAATCAGTCAAAATGGTGGTGGTTCCAGTAAATACTTCTAAGCAAACTGTCTAATTGTGGTAAAACTGTTAAAATACACAATGAGAGTTCCCAGAAATGATTAAGAACGTGTAATAAACATCTCAAGAACACGTAAATAGATTCTTGCTACATTTACTGTCGAATTCAATCACGGAGGTTTCCAGTGGAAACCTTTGAAATGACGAAAATACTGGTAATGTTTACAAGTCCGGGTACTTCGGGTGGCGTTTTCACGGGACTGTGCTTTCAATTATTACGAGTTCATGTTTACAGAGCTCAGAATTGGTGTCTAAAGCCTTTGAATCACGAGAATAGTTTTTGTGTTTATAATTTAGGAGGATTGGCTTTGGCGTTTTTTTTGTGTGAATCAGTTAAAATGGTGGCGGTTCCAGTAAATACTTCTAAGCAAACTGTCTAATTGTGGTAAAACTGTTAAAATACACAATGAGAGTTCCCAGAAATGATTAAGAACGTGTAATAAACATCTCAAGTACACGTAAATAGATTCTTACTACATTTACTGTCGAATTCAATCACGGAGGTTTCCAGTGGAAAGCTGTGAAATGACGAAAATACTGGTAATGTTTACAAGTACGGGTACTTCTGGTGGCGTTTTCACGGGACTGTGCTTTCAAATATTAAGAGTTCATGTTTACAGAGCTAAGAATTGGTGTCTAAAGCCTTTGAATCACGAGAATAGTTTTTATGTTTACAATTTAGGAGGATTGGCCTTGGCGTTTTTTTTGTGTGAATCAGTTAAAATGGCGGCGGTTCCAGTAAATACTTCTAAGCAAACTGTCTAATTGTGGTAAAACTGTTAAAATACACAATGAGAGTTCCCAGAAATGATTAAGAACGTGTAATAAACATCTCAAGTACACGTAAATAGATTCTTGCTACATTTACTGTCGAATTCAATCACGGAGGTTTCCAGTGGAAAGCTGTGAAATGACGAAAATACTGGTAATGTTTACAAGTACGGGTACTTCTGGTGGCGTTTTCACCGGACTGTGCTTTCAAATATTAAGAGTTCATGTTTACAGAGCTAAGAATTGGTGTCTAAAGCCTTTGAATCACGAGAATAGTTTTTGTGTTTACAATTTAGGAGGATTGGCTTTGGCGTTTTTTTTGTGTGAATCAGTCAAAATGGTGGTGGTTCCAGTAAATACTTCTAAGCAAACTGTCTAATTGTGGTAAAACTGTTAAAATACACAATGAGAGTTCCCAGAAATGATTAAGAACGTGTAATAAACATCTCAAGAACACGTAAATAGATTCTTGCTACATTTACTGTCGAATTCAATCACGGAGGTTTCCAGTGGAAACCTTTGAAATGACGAAAATACTGGTAATGTTTACAAGTCCGGGTACTTCTGGTGGCGTTTTCACGGGACTGTGCTTTCAATTATTACGAGTTCATGTTTACAGAGCTCAGAATTGGTGTCTAAAGCCTTTGAATCACGAGAATAGTTTTTGTGTTTACAATTTAGGAGGATTGGCTTTGGCGTTTTTTTTGTGTGAATCAGTTAAAATGGCGGCGGTTCCAGTAAATACTTCTAAGCAAACTGTCTAATTGTGGTAAAACTGTTAAAATACACAATGAGAGTTCCCAGAAATGATTAAGAACGTGTAATAAACATCTCAAGTACACGTAAATAGATTCTTACTACATTTACTGTCGAATTCAACACGGAGGTTTCCAGTGGAAAGCTGTGAAATGACGAAAATACTGGTAATGTTTACAAGTACGGGTACTTCTGGTGGCGTTTTCACGGGACTGTGCTTTCAATTATTACGAGTTCATGTTTACAGAGCTCAGAATTGGTGTCTAAAGCCTTTGAATCACGAGAATAGTTTTTGTGTTTACAATTTAGGAGGATTGGCTTTGGCGTTTTTTTTGTGTGAATCAGTTAAAATGGTGGCGGTTCCAGTAAATACTTCTAAGCAAACTGTCTAATTGTGGTAAAACTGTTAAAATACACAATGAGAGTTCCCAGAAATGATTAAGAACGTGTAATAAACATCTCAAGTACACGTAAATAGATTCTTACTACATTTACTGTCGAATTCAATCACGGAGGTTTCCAGTGGAAAGCTGTGAAATGACGAAAATACTGGTAATGTTTACAAGTACGGGTACTTCTGGTGGCGTTTTCACGGGACTGTGCTTTCAAATATTAAGAGTTCATGTTTACAGAGCTAAGAATTGGTGTCTAAAGCCTTTGAATCACGAGAATAGTTTTTATGTTTACAATTTAGGAGGATTGGCCTTGGCGTTTTTTTTGTGTGAATCAGTTAAAATGGCGGCGGTTCCAGTAAATACTTCTAAGCAAACTGTCTAATTGTGGTAAAACTGTTAAAATACACAATGAGAGTTCCCAGAAATGATTAAGAACGTGTAATAAACATCTCAAGTACACGTAAATAGATTCTTGCTACATTTACTGTCGAATTCAATCACGGAGGTTTCCAGTGGAAAGCTGTGAAATGACGAAAATACTGGTAATGTTTACAAGTACGGGTACTTCTGGTGGCGTTTTCACCGGACTGTGCTTTCAAATATTAAGAGTTCATGTTTACAGAGCTAAGAATTGGTGTCTAAAGCCTTTGAATCACGAGAATAGTTTTTGTGTTTACAATTTAGGAGGATTGGCTTTGGCGTTTTTTTTGTGTGAATCAGTCAAAATGGTGGTGGTTCCAGTAAATACTTCTAAGCAAACTGTCTAATTGTGGTAAAACTGTTAAAATACACAATGAGAGTTCCCAGAAATGATTAAGAACGTGTAATAAACATCTCAAGAACACGTAAATAGATTCTTGCTACATTTACTGTCGAATTCAATCACGGAGGTTTCCAGTGGAAACCTTTGAAATGACGAAAATACTGGTAATGTTTACAAGTCCGGGTACTTCGGGTGGCGTTTTCACGGGACTGTGCTTTCAATTATTACGAGTTCATGTTTACAGAGCTCAGAATTGGTGTCTAAAGCCTTTGAATCACGAGAATAGTTTTTGTGTTTACAATTTAGGAGGATTGGCTTTGGCGTTTTTTTTGTGTGAATCAGTTAAAATGGCGGCGGTTCCAGTAAATACTTCTAAGCAAACTGTCTAATTGTGGTAAAACTGTTAAAATACACAATGAGAGTTCCCAGAAATGATTAAGAACGTGTAATAAACATCTCAAGTACACGTAAATAGATTCTTACTACATTTACTGTCGAATTCAACACGGAGGTTTCCAGTGGAAAGCTGTGAAATGACGAAAATACTGGTAATGTTTACAAGTACGGGTACTTCTGGTGGCGTTTTCACGGGACTGTGCTTTCAATTATTACGAGTTCATGTTTACAGAGCTCAGAATTGGTGTCTAAAGCCTTTGAATCACGAGAATAGTTTTTGTGTTTACAATTTAGGAGGATTGGCTTTGGCGTTTTTTTTGTGTGAATCAGTTAAAATGGTGGCGGTTCCAGTAAATACTTCTAAGCAAACTGTCTAATTGTGGTAAAACTGTTAAAATACACAATGAGAGTTCCCAGAAATGATTAAGAACGTGTAATAAACATCTCAAGTACACGTAAATAGATTCTTACTACATTTACTGTCAAATTCAATCACGGAGGTTTCCAGTGGAAAGCTGTGAAATGACGAAAATACTGGTAATGTTTACAAGTACGGGTACTTCTGGTGGCGTTTTCACTGGACTGTGCTTTCAAATATTAAGAGTTCATGTTTACAGAGCTCAGAATTGGTGTCTAAAGCCTTGGAATGACGAGAATAGTTTTTATGTTTACAATTTAGGAGGATTGGCTTTGGCGTTTTTTTTGTGTGAATCAGTTAAAATGGCGGCGGTTCCAGTAAATACTTCTAAGCAAACTGTCTAATTGTGGTAAAACTGTTAAAATACACAATGAGAGTTCCCAGAAATGATTAAGAACGTGTAATAAACATCTCAAGTACACGTAAATAGATTCTTGCTACATTTACTGTCGAATTCAATCACGGAGGTTTCCAGTGGAAAGCTGTGAAATGACGAAAATACTGGTAATGTTTACAAGTCCGGGTACTTCTGGTGGCGTTTTCACGGGACTGTGCTTTCAAATATTAAGAGTTCATGTTTACAGAGCTCAGAATTGGTGTCTAAAGCCTTTCAATGACGAGAATAGTGTTTTTGTTTACAATTTAGGAGGATTGGCTTTGGCGTTTTTTTTTGTGTGAATCAGTTAAAATGGTGGCGGTTCCAGTAAATACTTCTAAGCAAACTGTCTAATTGTGGTAAAACTGTTAAAATACACAATGAGAGTTCCCAGAAATGATTAAGAACGTGTAATAAACATCTCAAGTACACGTAAATAGATTCTTACTACATTTACTGTCGAATTCAATCACGGAGGTTTCCAGTGGAAAGGTGTGAAATGACGAAAATACTGGTAATGTTTACAAGTCCGGGTACTTCTGGTGGCGTTTTCACTGGACTGTGCTTTCAAATATTAAGAGTTCATGTTTACAGAGCTCAGAATTGGTGTCTAAAGCCTTGGAATGACGAGAATAGTTTTTATGTTTACAATTTAGGAGGATTGGCTTTGGCGTTTTTTTTGTGTGAATCAGTTAAAATGGCGGCGGTTCCAGTAAATACTTCTAAGCAAACTGTCTAATTGTGGTAAAACTGTTAAAATACACAATGAGAGTTCCCAGAAATGATTAAGAACGTGTAATAAACATCTCAAGTACACGTAAATAGATTCTTGCTACATTTACTGTCGAATTCAATCACGGAGGTTTCCAGTGGAAAGCTGTGAAATGACGAAAATACTGGTAATGTTTACAAGTCCGGGTACTTCTGGTGGCGTTTTCACGGGACTATGCTTTCAAATATTAAGAGTTCATGTTTACAGAGCTCAGAATTGGTGTCTAAAGCCTTTGAATCACGAGAATAGTTTTTGTGTTTACAATTTAGGAGGATTGGCTTTGGCGTTTTTTTGTGTGTGAATCAGTTAAAATGGTGGCGGTTCCAGTAAACAGTTCTAAGCAAACTGTCTAATTGTGGTAAAACTGTTAAAATACACAATGATAGTTCCCAGAAATGATTAAGAACGTGTAATAAACATCTCAAGTACACGTAAATAGATTCTTACTACATTTACTGTCGAATTCAACACGGAGGTTTCCAGTGGAAAGCTGTGAAATGACGAAAATACTGGTAATGTTTACAAGTACGGGTACTTCTGGTGGCGTTTTCACCGGACTGTGCTTTCAAATATTAAGAGTTCATGTTTACAGAGCTAAGAATTGGTGTCTAAAGCCTTTGAATCACGAGAATAGTTTTTGTGTTTACAATTTAGGAGGATTGGCTTTGGCGTTTTTTTTGTGTGAATCAGTCAAAATGGTGGTGGTTCCAGTAAATACTTCTAAGCAAACTGTCTAATTGTGGTAAAACTGTTAAAATACACAATGAGAGTTCCCAGAAATGATTAAGAACGTGTAATAAACATCTCAAGAACACGTAAATAGATTCTTGCTACATTTACTGTCGAATTCAATCACGGAGGTTTCCAGTGGAAACCTTTGAAATGACGAAAATACTGGTAATGTTTACAAGTCCGGGTACTTCGGGTGGCGTTTTCACGGGACTGTGCTTTCAATTATTACGAGTTCATGTTTACAGAGCTCAGAATTGGTGTCTAAAGCCTTTGAATCACGAGAATAGTTTTTGTGTTTATAATTTAGGAGGATTGGCTTTGGCGTTTTTTTTGTGTGAATCAGTTAAAATGGTGGCGGTTCCAGTAAATACTTCTAAGCAAACTGTCTAATTGTGGTAAAACTGTTAAAATACACAATGAGAGTTCCCAGAAATGATTAAGAACGTGTAATAAACATCTCAAGTACACGTAAATAGATTCTTACTACATTTACTGTCGAATTCAATCACGGAGGTTTCCAGTGGAAAGCTGTGAAATGACGAAAATACTGGTAATGTTTACAAGTACGGGTACTTCTGGTGGCGTTTTCACTGGACTGTGCTTTCAAATATTAAGAGTTCATGTTTACAGAGCTAAGAATTGGTGTCTAAAGCCTTTGAATCACGAGAATAGTTTTTATGTTTACAATTTAGGAGGATTGGCCTTGGCGTTTTTTTTGTGTGAATCAGTTAAAATGGCGGCGGTTCCAGTAAATACTTCTAAGCAAACTGTCTAATTGTGGTAAAACTGTTAAAATACACAATGAGAGTTCCCAGAAATGATTAAGAACGTGTAATAAACATCTCAAGTACACGTAAATAGATTCTTGCTACATTTACTGTCGAATTCAATCACGGAGGTTTCCAGTGGAAAGCTGTGAAATGACGAAAATACTGGTAATGTTTACAAGTACGGGTACTTCTGGTGGCGTTTTCACCGGACTGTGCTTTCAAATATTAAGAGTTCATGTTTACAGAGCTAAGAATTGGTGTCTAAAGCCTTTGAATCACGAGAATAGTTTTTGTGTTTACAATTTAGGAGGATTGGCTTTGGCGTTTTTTTTGTGTGAATCAGTCAAAATGGTGGTGGTTCCAGTAAATACTTCTAAGCAAACTGTCTAATTGTGGTAAAACTGTTAAAATACACAATGAGAGTTCCCAGAAATGATTAAGAACGTGTAATAAACATCTCAAGAACACGTAAATAGATTCTTGCTACATTTACTGTCGAATTCAATCACGGAGGTTTCCAGTGGAAACCTTTGAAATGACGAAAATACTGGTAATGTTTACAAGTCCGGGTACTTCGGGTGGCGTTTTCACGGGACTGTGCTTTCAATTATTACGAGTTCATGTTTACAGAGCTCAGAATTGGTGTCTAAAGCCTTTGAATCACGAGAATAGTTTTTGTGTTTACAATTTAGGAGGATTGGCTTTGGCGTTTTTTTTGTGTGAATCAGTTAAAATGGCGGCGGTTCCAGTAAATACTTCTAAGCAAACTGTCTAATTGTGGTAAAACTGTTAAAATACACAATGAGAGTTCCCAGAAATGATTAAGAACGTGTAATAAACATCTCAAGTACACGTAAATAGATTCTTACTACATTTACTGTCGAATTCAACACGGAGGTTTCCAGTGGAAAGCTGTGAAATGACGAAAATACTGGTAATGTTTACAAGTACGGGTACTTCTGGTGGCGTTTTCACGGGACTGTGCTTTCAATTATTACGAGTTCATGTTTACAGAGCTCAGAATTGGTGTCTAAAGCCTTTGAATCACGAGAATAGTTTTTGTGTTTACAATTTAGGAGGATTGGCTTTGGCGTTTTTTTTGTGTGAATCAGTTAAAATGGTGGCGGTTCCAGTAAATACTTCTAAGCAAACTGTCTAATTGTGGTAAAACTGTTAAAATACACAATGAGAGTTCCCAGAAATGATTAAGAACGTGTAATAAACATCTCAAGTACACGTAAATAGATTCTTACTACATTTACTGTCAAATTCAATCACGGAGGTTTCCAGTGGAAAGCTGTGAAATGACGAAAATACTGGTAATGTTTACAAGTACGGGTACTTCTGGTGGCGTTTTCACTGGACTGTGCTTTCAAATATTAAGAGTTCATGTTTACAGAGCTCAGAATTGGTGTCTAAAGCCTTGGAATGACGAGAATAGTTTTGATGTTTACAATTTAGGAGGATTGGCTTTGGCGTTTTTTTTGTGTGAATCAGTTAAAATGGCGGCGGTTCCAGTAAATACTTCTAAGCAAACTGTCTAATTGTGGTAAAACTGTTAAAATACACAATGAGAGTTCCCAGAAATGATTAAGAACGTGTAATAAACATCTCAAGTACACGTAAATAGATTCTTGCTACATTTACTGTCGAATTCAATCACGGAGGTTTCCAGTGGAAAGCTGTGAAATGACGAAAATACTGGTAATGTTTACAAGTCCGGGTACTTCTGGTGGCGTTTTCACGGGACTGTGCTTTCAAATATTAAGAGTTCATGTTTACAGAGCTCAGAATTGGTGTCTAAAGCCTTTCAATGACGAGAATAGTGTTTTTGTTTACAATTTAGGAGGATTGGCTTTGGCGTTTTTTTTTGTGTGAATCAGTTAAAATGGTGGCGGTTCCAGTAAATACTTCTAAGCAAACTGTCTAATTGTGGTAAAACTGTTAAAATACACAATGAGAGTTCCCAGAAATGATTAAGAACGTGTAATAAACATCTCAAGTACACGTAAATAGATTCTTACTACATTTACTGTCGAATTCAATCACGGAGGTTTCCAGTGGAAAGGTGTGAAATGACGAAAATACTGGTAATGTTTACAAGTCCGGGTACTTCTGGTGGCGTTTTCACGGGAGTGTGCTTTCAAATATTAAGAGTTCATGTTTACAGAGCTCAGAATTGGTGTCTAAAGCCTTTGAATCACGAGAATAGTTTTTGTGTTTACAATTTAGGAGGATTGGCTTTGGCGTTTTTTTTGTGTGAATCAGTTAAAATGGCGGCGGTTCCAGTAAATACTTCTAAGCAAACTGTCTAATTGTGGTAAAACTGTTAAAATACACAATGAGAGTACCCAGAAATGATTAAGAACGTGTAATAAACATCTCAAGTACACGGAAATAGATTCTTGCTACATTTACTGTCGAATTCAATCACGGAGGTTTCCAGTGGAAAGCTGTGAAATGACGAAAATACTGGTAATGTTTACAAGTCCGGGTACTTCTGGTGGCGTTTTCACGGGACTGTGCTTTCAAATATTAAGAGTTCATGTTTACAGAGCTCAGAATTGGTGTCTAAAGCCTTTGAAGGACGAGAATAGTGTTTTTGTTTACAATTTAGGAGGATTGGCTTTGGCGTTTTTTTTTGTGTGAATCAGTTAAAATGGTGGCGGTTCCAGTAAATACTTCTAAGCAAACTGTCTAATTGTGGTAAAACTGTTAAAATACACAATGAGAGTTCCCAGAAATGATTAAGAACGTGTAATAAACATCTCAAGTACACGTAAATAGATTCTTACTACATTTACTGTCGAATTCAATCACGGAGGTTTCCAGTGGAAAGGTGTGAAATGACGAAAATACTGGTAATGTTTACAAGTCCGGGTACTTCTGGTGGCGTTTTCACGGGACTGTGCTTTCAAATATTAAGAGTTCATGTTTACAGAGCTCAGAATTGGTGTCTAAAGCCTTTGAATCACGAGAATAGTTTTTGTGTTTACAATTTAGGAGGATTGGCTTTGGCGTTTTTTTTGTGTGAATCAGTTAAAATGGTGGCGGTTCCAGTAAATACTTCTAAGCAAACTGTCTAATTGTGGTAAAACTGTTAAAATACACAATGAGAGTTCCCAGAAATGATTAAGAACGTGTAATAAACATCTCAAGTACACGTAAATAGATTCTTACTACATTTACTGTCAAATTCAATCACGGAGGTTTCCAGTGGAAAGCTGTGAAATGACGAAAATACTGGTAATGTTTACAAGTACGGGTACTTCTGGTGGCGTTTTCACTGGACTGTGCTTTCAAATATTAAGAGTTCATGTTTACAGAGCTCAGAATTGGTGTCTAAAGCCTTGGAATGACGAGAATAGTTTTTATGTTTACAATTTAGGAGGATTGGCTTTGGCGTTTTTATTGTGTGAATCAGTTAAAATGGCGGCGGTTCCAGTAAATACTTCTAAGCAAACTGTCTAATTGTGGTAAAACTGTTAAAATACACAATGAGAGTTCCCAGAAATGATTAAGAACGTGTAATAAACATCTCAAGTACACGTAAATAGATTCTTGCTACATTTACTGTCGAATTCAATCACGGAGGTTTCCAGTGGAAAGCTGTGAAATGACGAAAATACTGGTAATGTTTACAAGTCCGGGTACTTCTGGTGGCGTTTTCACGGGACTGTGCTTTCAAATATTAAGAGTTCATGTTTACAGAGCTCAGAATTGGTGTCTAAAGCCTTTGAATCACGAGAATAGTTTTTGTGTTTACAATTTAGGAGGATTGGCTTTGGCGTTTTTTTTTGTGTGAATCAGTTAAAATGGTGGCGGTTCCAGTAAACAGTTCTAAGCAAACTGTCTAATTGTGGTAAAACTGTTAAAATACACAATGATAGTTCCCAGAAATGATTAAGAACGTGTAATAAACATCTCAAGTACACGTAAATAGATTCTTACTACATTTACTGTCGAATTCAACACGGAGGTTTCCAGTGGAAACCTTTGAAATGACGAAAATACTGGTAATGTTTACAAGTCCGGGTACTTCGGGTGGCGTTTTCACGGGACTGTGCTTTCAATTATTACGAGTTCATGTTTACAGAGCTCAGAATTGGTGTCTAAAGCCTTTGAATCACGAGAATAGTTTTTGTGTTTATAATTTAGGAGGATTGGCTTTGGCGTTTTTTTTGTGTGAATCAGTTAAAATGGTGGCGGTTCCAGTAAATACTTCTAAGCAAACTGTCTAATTGTGGTAAAACTGTTAAAATACACAATGAGAGTTCCCAGAAATGATTAAGAACGTGTAATAAACATCTCAAGTACACGTAAATAGATTCTTACTACATTTACTGTCGAATTCAATCACGGAGGTTTCCAGTGGAAAGCTGTGAAATGACGAAAATACTGGTAATGTTTACAAGTACGGGTACTTCTGGTGGCGTTTTCACTGGACTGTGCTTTCAAATATTAAGAGTTCATGTTTACAGAGCTAAGAATTGGTGTCTAAAGCCTTTGAATCACGAGAATAGTTTTTATGTTTACAATTTAGGAGGATTGGCCTTGGCGTTTTTTTTGTGTGAATCAGTTAAAATGGCGGCGGTTCCAGTAAATACTTCTAAGCAAACTGTCTAATTGTGGTAAAACTGTTAAAATACACAATGAGAGTTCCCAGAAATGATTAAGAACGTGTAATAAACATCTCAAGTACACGTAAATAGATTCTTGCTACATTTACTGTCGAATTCAATCACGGAGGTTTCCAGTGGAAAGCTGTGAAATGACGAAAATACTGGTAATGTTTACAAGTACGGGTACTTCTGGTGGCGTTTTCACCGGACTGTGCTTTCAAATATTAAGAGTTCATGTTTACAGAGCTAAGAATTGGTGTCTAAAGCCTTTGAATCACGAGAATAGTTTTTGTGTTTACAATTTAGGAGGATTGGCTTTGGCGTTTTTTTTGTGTGAATCAGTCAAAATGGTGGTGGTTCCAGTAAATACTTCTAAGCAAACTGTCTAATTGTGGTAAAACTGTTAAAATACACAATGAGAGTTCCCAGAAATGATTAAGAACGTGTAATAAACATCTCAAGAACACGTAAATAGATTCTTGCTACATTTACTGTCGAATTCAATCACGGAGGTTTCCAGTGGAAACCTTTGAAATGACGAAAATACTGGTAATGTTTACAAGTCCGGGTACTTCGGGTGGCGTTTTCACGGGACTGTGCTTTCAATTATTACGAGTTCATGTTTACAGAGCTCAGAATTGGTGTCTAAAGCCTTTGAATCACGAGAATAGTTTTTGTGTTTACAATTTAGGAGGATTGGCTTTGGCGTTTTTTTTGTGTGAATCAGTTAAAATGGCGGCGGTTCCAGTAAATACTTCTAAGCAAACTGTCTAATTGTGGTAAAACTGTTAAAATACACAATGAGAGTTCCCAGAAATGATTAAGAACGTGTAATAAACATCTCAAGTACACGTAAATAGATTCTTACTACATTTACTGTCGAATTCAACACGGAGGTTTCCAGTGGAAAGCTGTGAAATGACGAAAATACTGGTAATGTTTACAAGTACGGGTACTTCTGGTGGCGTTTTCACGGGACTGTGCTTTCAATTATTACGAGTTCATGTTTACAGAGCTCAGAATTGGTGTCTAAAGCCTTTGAATCACGAGAATAGTTTTTGTGTTTACAATTTAGGAGGATTGGCTTTGGCGTTTTTTTTGTGTGAATCAGTTAAAATGGTGGCGGTTCCAGTAAATACTTCTAAGCAAACTGTCTAATTGTGGTAAAACTGTTAAAATACACAATGAGAGTTCCCAGAAATGATTAAGAACGTGTAATAAACATCTCAAGTACACGTAAATAGATTCTTACTACATTTACTGTCAAATTCAATCACGGAGGTTTCCAGTGGAAAGCTGTGAAATGACGAAAATACTGGTAATGTTTACAAGTACGGGTACTTCTGGTGGCGTTTTCACTGGACTGTGCTTTCAAATATTAAGAGTTCATGTTTACAGAGCTCAGAATTGGTGTCTAAAGCCTTGGAATGACGAGAATAGTTTTTATGTTTACAATTTAGGAGGATTGGCTTTGGCGTTTTTTTTGTGTGAATCAGTTAAAATGGCGGCGGTTCCAGTAAATACTTCTAAACAAACTGTCTAATTGTGGTAAAACTGTTAAAATACACAATGAGAGTTCCCAGAAATGATTAAGAACGTGTAATAAACATCTCAAGTACACGTAAATAGATTCTTGCTACATTTACTGTCGAATTCAATCACGGAGGTTTCCAGTGGAAAGCTGTGAAATGACGAAAATACTGGTAATGTTTACAAGTCCGGGTACTTCTGGTGGCGTTTTCACGGGACTGTGCTTTCAAATATTAAGAGTTCATGTTTACAGAGCTCAGAATTGGTGTCTAAAGCCTTTCAATGACGAGAATAGTGTTTTTGTTTACAATTTAGGAGGATTGGCTTTGGCGTTTTTTTTTGTGTGAATCAGTTAAAATGGTGGCGGTTCCAGTAAACAGTTCTAAGCAAACTGTCTAATTGTGGTAAAACTGTTAAAATACACAATGAGAGTTCCCAGAAATGATTAAGAACGTGTAATAAACATCTCAAGTACACGTAAATAGATTCTTACTACATTTACTGTCGAATTCAATCACGGAGGTTTCCAGTGGAAAGGTGTGAAATGACGAAAATACTGGTAATGTTTACAAGTCCGGGTACTTCTGGTGGCGTTTTCACGGGAGTGTGCTTTCAAATATTAAGAGTTCATGTTTACAGAGCTCAGAATTGGTGTCTAAAGCCTTTGAATCACGAGAATAGTTTTTGTGTTTACAATTTAGGAGGATTGGCTTTGGCGTTTTTTTTGTGTGAATCAGTTAAAATGGCGGCGGTTCCAGTAAATACTTCTAAGCAAACTGTCTAATTGTGGTAAAACTGTTAAAATACACAATGAGAGTACCCAGAAATGATTAAGAACGTGTAATAAACATCTCAAGTACACGTAAATAGATTCTTGCTACATTTACTGTCGAATTCAATCACGGAGGTTTCCAGTGGAAAGCTGTGAAATGACGAAAATACTGGTAATGTTTACAAGTCCGGGTACTTCTGGTGGCGTTTTCACGGGACTGTGCTTTCAAATATTAAGAGTTCATGTTTACAGAGCTCAGAATTGGTGTCTAAAGCCTTTGAATCACGAGAATATTTTTTGTGTTTACAATTTAGGAGGATTGGCTTTGGCGTTTTTTTTTGTGTGAATCAGTTAAAATGGTGGCGGTTCCAGTAAACAGTTCTAAGCAAACTGTCTAATTGTGGTAAAACTGTTAAAATACACAATGAGAGTTCCCAGAAATGATTAAGAACGTGTAATAAACATCTCAAGCACATGTAAATAGATTCTTACTACATTTACTGTCGAATTCAACACGGAGGTTTCCAGTGGAAAGCTGTGAAATGACGAAAATACTGGTAATGTTTACAAGTACGGGTACTTCTGGTGGCGTTTTCACGGGACTGTGCTTTCAAATATTAAGAGTTCATGTTTACAGAGCTCAGAATTGGTGTCTAAAGCCTTTGAAGGACGAGAATAGTTTTGATGTTTACAATTTAGGAGGATTGGCTTTGGCGTTTTTTTTGTGTGAATCAGTTAAAATGGCGGCGGTTCCAGTAAATACTTCTAAGCAAACTGTCTAATTGTGGTAAAACTGTTAAAATACACAATGAGAGTTCCCAGAAATGATTAAGAACGTGTAATAAACATCTCAAGTACACGTAAATAGATTCTTGCTACATTTACTGTCGAATTCAATCACGGAGGTTTCCAGTGGAAAGCTGTGAAATGACGAAAATACTGGTAATGTTTACAAGTCCGGGTACTTCTGGTGGCGTTTTCACGGGACTGTGCTTTCAAATATTAAGAGTTCATGTTTACAGAGCTCAGAATTGGTGTCTAAAGCCTTTCAATGACGAGAATAGTGTTTTTGTTTACAATTTAGGAGGATTGGCTTTGGCGTTTTTTTTTGTGTGAATCAGTTAAAATGGTGGCGGTTCCAGTAAATACTTCTAAGCAAACTGTCTAATTGTGGTAAAACTGTTAAAATACACAATGAGAGTTCCCAGAAATGATTAAGAACGTGTAATAAACATCTCAAGTACACGTAAATAGATTCTTACTACATTTACTGTCGAATTCAATCACGGAGGTTTCCAGTGGAAAGGTGTGAAATGACGAAAATACTGGTAATGTTTACAAGTCCGGGTACTTCTGGTGGCGTTTTCACGGGAGTGTGCTTTCAAATATTAAGAGTTCATGTTTACAGAGCTCAGAATTGGTGTCTAAAGCCTTTGAATCACGAGAATAGTTTTTGTGTTTACAATTTAGGAGGATTGGCTTTGGCGTTTTTTTTGTGTGAATCAGTTAAAATGGCGGCGGTTCCAGTAAATACTTCTAAGCAAACTGTCTAATTGTGGTAAAACTGTTAAAATACACAATGAGAGTACCCAGAAATGATTAAGAACGTGTAATAAACATCTCAAGTACACGGAAATAGATTCTTGCTACATTTACTGTCGAATTCAATCACGGAGGTTTCCAGTGGAAAGCTGTGAAATGACGAAAATACTGGTAATGTTTACAAGTCCGGGTACTTCTGGTGGCGTTTTCACGGGACTGTGCTTTCAAATATTAAGAGTTCATGTTTACAGAGCTCAGAATTGGTGTCTAAAGCCTTTGAAGGACGAGAATAGTGTTTTTGTTTACAATTTAGGAGGATTGGCTTTGGCGTTTTTTTTTGTGTGAATCAGTTAAAATGGTGGCGGTTCCAGTAAATACTTCTAAGCAAACTGTCTAATTGTGGTAAAACTGTTAAAATACACAATGAGAGTTCCCAGAAATGATTAAGAACGTGTAATAAACATCTCAAGTACACGTAAATAGATTCTTACTACATTTACTGTCGAATTCAATCACGGAGGTTTCCAGTGGAAAGGTGTGAAATGACGAAAATACTGGTAATGTTTACAAGTCCGGGTACTTCTGGTGGCGTTTTCACGGGACTGTGCTTTCAAATATTAAGAGTTCATGTTTACAGAGCTCAGAATTGGTGTCTAAAGCCTTTGAATCACGAGAATAGTTTTTGTGTTTACAATTTAGGAGGATTGGCTTTGGCGTTTTTTTTGTGTGAATCAGTTAAAATGGTGGCGGTTCCAGTAAATACTTCTAAGCAAACTGTCTAATTGTGGTAAAACTGTTAAAATACACAATGAGAGTTCCCAGAAATGATTAAGAACGTGTAATAAACATCTCAAGTACACGTAAATAGATTCTTACTACATTTACTGTCAAATTCAATCACGGAGGTTTCCAGTGGAAAGCTGTGAAATGACGAAAATACTGGTAATGTTTACAAGTACGGGTACTTCTGGTGGCGTTTTCACTGGACTGTGCTTTCAAATATTAAGAGTTCATGTTTACAGAGCTCAGAATTGGTGTCTAAAGCCTTGGAATGACGAGAATAGTTTTTATGTTTACAATTTAGGAGGATTGGCTTTGGCGTTTTTATTGTGTGAATCAGTTAAAATGGCGGCGGTTCCAGTAAATACTTCTAAGCAAACTGTCTAATTGTGGTAAAACTGTTAAAATACACAATGAGAGTTCCCAGAAATGATTAAGAACGTGTAATAAACATCTCAAGTACACGTAAATAGATTCTTGCTACATTTACTGTCGAATTCAATCACGGAGGTTTCCAGTGGAAAGCTGTGAAATGACGAAAATACTGGTAATGTTTACAAGTCCGGGTACTTCTGGTGGCGTTTTCACGGGACTGTGCTTTCAAATATTAAGAGTTCATGTTTACAGAGCTCAGAATTGGTGTCTAAAGCCTTTGAATCACGAGAATAGTTTTTGTGTTTACAATTTAGGAGGATTGGCTTTGGCGTTTTTTTTTGTGTGAATCAGTTAAAATGGTGGCGGTTCCAGTAAACAGTTCTAAGCAAACTGTCTAATTGTGGTAAAACTGTTAAAATACACAATGATAGTTCCCAGAAATGATTAAGAACGTGTAATAAACATCTCAAGTACACGTAAATAGATTCTTACTACATTTACTGTCGAATTCAACACGGAGGTTTCCAGTGGAAACCTTTGAAATGACGAAAATACTGGTAATGTTTACAAGTCCGGGTACTTCGGGTGGCGTTTTCACGGGACTGTGCTTTCAATTATTACGAGTTCATGTTTACAGAGCTCAGAATTGGTGTCTAAAGCCTTTGAATCACGAGAATAGTTTTTGTGTTTATAATTTAGGAGGATTGGCTTTGGCGTTTTTTTTGTGTGAATCAGTTAAAATGGTGGCGGTTCCAGTAAATACTTCTAAGCAAACTGTCTAATTGTGGTAAAACTGTTAAAATACACAATGAGAGTTCCCAGAAATGATTAAGAACGTGTAATAAACATCTCAAGTACACGTAAATAGATTCTTACTACATTTACTGTCGAATTCAATCACGGAGGTTTCCAGTGGAAAGCTGTGAAATGACGAAAATACTGGTAATGTTTACAAGTACGGGTACTTCTGGTGGCGTTTTCACTGGACTGTGCTTTCAAATATTAAGAGTTCATGTTTACAGAGCTAAGAATTGGTGTCTAAAGCCTTTGAATCACGAGAATAGTTTTTATGTTTACAATTTAGGAGGATTGGCCTTGGCGTTTTTTTTGTGTGAATCAGTTAAAATGGCGGCGGTTCCAGTAAATACTTCTAAGCAAACTGTCTAATTGTGGTAAAACTGTTAAAATACACAATGAGAGTTCCCAGAAATGATTAAGAACGTGTAATAAACATCTCAAGTACACGTAAATAGATTCTTGCTACATTTACTGTCGAATTCAATCACGGAGGTTTCCAGTGGAAAGCTGTGAAATGACGAAAATACTGGTAATGTTTACAAGTACGGGTACTTCTGGTGGCGTTTTCACCGGACTGTGCTTTCAAATATTAAGAGTTCATGTTTACAGAGCTAAGAATTGGTGTCTAAAGCCTTTGAATCACGAGAATAGTTTTTGTGTTTACAATTTAGGAGGATTGGCTTTGGCGTTTTTTTTGTGTGAATCAGTCAAAATGGTGGTGGTTCCAGTAAATACTTCTAAGCAAACTGTCTAATTGTGGTAAAACTGTTAAAATACACAATGAGAGTTCCCAGAAATGATTAAGAACGTGTAATAAACATCTCAAGAACACGTAAATAGATTCTTGCTACATTTACTGTCGAATTCAATCACGGAGGTTTCCAGTGGAAACCTTTGAAATGACGAAAATACTGGTAATGTTTACAAGTCCGGGTACTTCGGGTGGCGTTTTCACGGGACTGTGCTTTCAATTATTACGAGTTCATGTTTACAGAGCTCAGAATTGGTGTCTAAAGCCTTTGAATCACGAGAATAGTTTTTGTGTTTACAATTTAGGAGGATTGGCTTTGGCGTTTTTTTTGTGTGAATCAGTTAAAATGGCGGCGGTTCCAGTAAATACTTCTAAGCAAACTGTCTAATTGTGGTAAAACTGTTAAAATACACAATGAGAGTTCCCAGAAATGATTAAGAACGTGTAATAAACATCTCAAGTACACGTAAATAGATTCTTACTACATTTACTGTCGAATTCAACACGGAGGTTTCCAGTGGAAAGCTGTGAAATGACGAAAATACTGGTAATGTTTACAAGTACGGGTACTTCTGGTGGCGTTTTCACGGGACTGTGCTTTCAATTATTACGAGTTCATGTTTACAGAGCTCAGAATTGGTGTCTAAAGCCTTTGAATCACGAGAATAGTTTTTGTGTTTACAATTTAGGAGGATTGGCTTTGGCGTTTTTTTTGTGTGAATCAGTTAAAATGGTGGCGGTTCCAGTAAATACTTCTAAGCAAACTGTCTAATTGTGGTAAAACTGTTAAAATACACAATGAGAGTTCCCAGAAATGATTAAGAACGTGTAATAAACATCTCAAGTACACGTAAATAGATTCTTACTACATTTACTGTCAAATTCAATCACGGAGGTTTCCAGTGGAAAGCTGTGAAATGACGAAAATACTGGTAATGTTTACAAGTACGGGTACTTCTGGTGGCGTTTTCACTGGACTGTGCTTTCAAATATTAAGAGTTCATGTTTACAGAGCTCAGAATTGGTGTCTAAAGCCTTGGAATGACGAGAATAGTTTTTATGTTTACAATTTAGGAGGATTGGCTTTGGCGTTTTTTTTGTGTGAATCAGTTAAAATGGCGGCGGTTCCAGTAAATACTTCTAAACAAACTGTCTAATTGTGGTAAAACTGTTAAAATACACAATGAGAGTTCCCAGAAATGATTAAGAACGTGTAATAAACATCTCAAGTACACGTAAATAGATTCTTGCTACATTTACTGTCGAATTCAATCACGGAGGTTTCCAGTGGAAAGCTGTGAAATGACGAAAATACTGGTAATGTTTACAAGTCCGGGTACTTCTGGTGGCGTTTTCACGGGACTGTGCTTTCAAATATTAAGAGTTCATGTTTACAGAGCTCAGAATTGGTGTCTAAAGCCTTTCAATGACGAGAATAGTGTTTTTGTTTACAATTTAGGAGGATTGGCTTTGGCGTTTTTTTTTGTGTGAATCAGTTAAAATGGTGGCGGTTCCAGTAAACAGTTCTAAGCAAACTGTCTAATTGTGGTAAAACTGTTAAAATACACAATGAGAGTTCCCAGAAATGATTAAGAACGTGTAATAAACATCTCAAGTACACGTAAATAGATTCTTACTACATTTACTGTCGAATTCAATCACGGAGGTTTCCAGTGGAAAGGTGTGAAATGACGAAAATACTGGTAATGTTTACAAGTCCGGGTACTTCTGGTGGCGTTTTCACGGGAGTGTGCTTTCAAATATTAAGAGTTCATGTTTACAGAGCTCAGAATTGGTGTCTAAAGCCTTTGAATCACGAGAATAGTTTTTGTGTTTACAATTTAGGAGGATTGGCTTTGGCGTTTTTTTTGTGTGAATCAGTTAAAATGGCGGCGGTTCCAGTAAATACTTCTAAGCAAACTGTCTAATTGTGGTAAAACTGTTAAAATACACAATGAGAGTACCCAGAAATGATTAAGAACGTGTAATAAACATCTCAAGTACACGTAAATAGATTCTTGCTACATTTACTGTCGAATTCAATCACGGAGGTTTCCAGTGGAAAGCTGTGAAATGACGAAAATACTGGTAATGTTTACAAGTCCGGGTACTTCTGGTGGCGTTTTCACGGGACTGTGCTTTCAAATATTAAGAGTTCATGTTTACAGAGCTCAGAATTGGTGTCTAAAGCCTTTGAATCACGAGAATATTTTTTGTGTTTACAATTTAGGAGGATTGGCTTTGGCGTTTTTTTTTGTGTGAATCAGTTAAAATGGTGGCGGTTCCAGTAAACAGTTCTAAGCAAACTGTCTAATTGTGGTAAAACTGTTAAAATACACAATGAGAGTTCCCAGAAATGATTAAGAACGTGTAATAAACATCTCAAGCACATGTAAATAGATTCTTACTACATTTACTGTCGAATTCAACACGGAGGTTTCCAGTGGAAAGCTGTGAAATGACGAAAATACTGGTAATGTTTACAAGTACGGGTACTTCTGGTGGCGTTTTCACGGGACTGTGCTTTCAAATATTAAGAGTTCATGTTTACAGAGCTCAGAATTGGTGTCTAAAGCCTTTGAAGGACGAGAATAGTGTTTTTGTTTACAATTTAGGAGGATTGGCTTTGGCGTTTTTTTTTGTGTGAATCAGTTAAAATGGTGGCGGTTCCAGTAAATACTTCTAAGCAAACTGTCTAATTGTGGTAAAACTGTTAAAATACACAATGAGAGTTCCCAGAAATGATTAAGAACGTGTAATAAACATCTCAAGTACACGTAAATAGATTCTTACTACATTTACTGTCGAATTCAATCACGGAGGTTTCCAGTGGAAAGGTGTGAAATGACGAAAATACTGGTAATGTTTACAAGTCCGGGTACTTCTGGTGGCGTTTTCACGGGACTGTGCTTTCAAATATTAAGAGTTCATGTTTACAGAGCTCAGAATTGGTGTCTAAAGCCTTTGAATCACGAGAATAGTTTTTGTGTTTACAATTTAGGAGGATTGGCTTTGGCGTTTTTTTTGTGTGAATCAGTTAAAATGGTGGCGGTTCCAGTAAATACTTCTAAGCAAACTGTCTAATTGTGGTAAAACTGTTAAAATACACAATGAGAGTTCCCAGAAATGATTAAGAACGTGTAATAAACATCTCAAGTACACGTAAATAGATTCTTACTACATTTACTGTCAAATTCAATCACGGAGGTTTCCAGTGGAAAGCTGTGAAATGACGAAAATACTGGTAATGTTTACAAGTACGGGTACTTCTGGTGGCGTTTTCACTGGACTGTGCTTTCAAATATTAAGAGTTCATGTTTACAGAGCTCAGAATTGGTGTCTAAAGCCTTGGAATGACGAGAATAGTTTTTATGTTTACAATTTAGGAGGATTGGCTTTGGCGTTTTTATTGTGTGAATCAGTTAAAATGGCGGCGGTTCCAGTAAATACTTCTAAGCAAACTGTCTAATTGTGGTAAAACTGTTAAAATACACAATGAGAGTTCCCAGAAATGATTAAGAACGTGTAATAAACATCTCAAGTACACGTAAATAGATTCTTGCTACATTTACTGTCGAATTCAATCACGGAGGTTTCCAGTGGAAAGCTGTGAAATGACGAAAATACTGGTAATGTTTACAAGTCCGGGTACTTCTGGTGGCGTTTTCACGGGACTGTGCTTTCAAATATTAAGAGTTCATGTTTACAGAGCTCAGAATTGGTGTCTAAAGCCTTTGAATCACGAGAATAGTTTTTGTGTTTACAATTTAGGAGGATTGGCTTTGGCGTTTTTTTTTGTGTGAATCAGTTAAAATGGTGGCGGTTCCAGTAAACAGTTCTAAGCAAACTGTCTAATTGTGGTAAAACTGTTAAAATACACAATGATAGTTCCCAGAAATGATTAAGAACGTGTAATAAACATCTCAAGTACACGTAAATAGATTCTTACTACATTTACTGTCGAATTCAACACGGAGGTTTCCAGTGGAAAGCTGTGAAATGACGAAAATACTGGTAATGTTTACAAGTACGGGTACTTCTGGTGGCGTTTTCACCGGACTGTGCTTTCAAATATTAAGAGTTCATGTTTACAGAGCTAAGAATTGGTGTCTAAAGCCTTTGAATCACGAGAATAGTTTTTGTGTTTACAATTTAGGAGGATTGGCTTTGGCGTTTTTTTTGTGTGAATCAGTCAAAATGGTGGTGGTTCCAGTAAATACTTCTAAGCAAACTGTCTAATTGTGGTAAAACTGTTAAAATACACAATGAGAGTTCCCAGAAATGATTAAGAACGTGTAATAAACATCTCAAGAACACGTAAATAGATTCTTGCTACATTTACTGTCGAATTCAATCACGGAGGTTTCCAGTGGAAACCTTTGAAATGACGAAAATACTGGTAATGTTTACAAGTCCGGGTACTTCGGGTGGCGTTTTCACGGGACTGTGCTTTCAATTATTACGAGTTCATGTTTAAAGAGCTCAGAATTGGTGTCTAAAGCCTTTGAATCACGAGAATAGTTTTTGTGTTTATAATTTAGGAGGATTGGCTTTGGCGTTTTTTTTGTGTGAATCAGTTAAAATGGTGGCGGTTCCAGTAAATACTTCTAAGCAAACTGTCTAATTGTGGTAAAACTGTTAAAATACACAATGAGAGTTCCCAGAAATGATTAAGAACGTGTAATAAACATCTCAAGTACACGTAAATAGATTCTTGCTACATTTACTGTCGAATTCAATCACGGAGGTTTCCAGTGGAAAGCTGTGAAATGACGAAAATACTGGTAATGTTTACAAGTCCGGGTACTTCTGGTGGCGTTTTCACGGGACTGTGCTTTCAAATATTAAGAGTTCATGTTTACAGAGCTCAGAATTGGTGTCTAAAGCCTTTGAATCACGAGAATATTTTTTGTGTTTACAATTTAGGAGGATTGGCTTTGGCGTTTTTTTTTGTGTGAATCAGTTAAAATGGTGGCGGTTCCAGTAAACAGTTCTAAGCAAACTGTCTAATTGTGGTAAAACTGTTAAAATACACAATGAGAGTTCCCAGAAATGATTAAGAACGTGTAATAAACATCTCAAGTACATGTAAATAGATTCTTACTACATTTACTGTCGAATTCAACACGGAGGTTTCCAGTGGAAAGCTGTGAAATGACGAAAATACTGGTAATGTTTACAAGTACGGGTACTTCTGGTGGCGTTTTCACGGGACTGTGCTTTCAAATATTAAGAGTTCATGTTTACAGAGCTCAGAATTGGTGTCTAAAGCCTTTGAATGACGAGAATAGTGTTTTTGTTTACAATTTAGGAGGATTGGCTTTGGCGTTTTTTTTTGTGTGAATCAGTTAAAATGGTGGCGGTTCCAGTAAACAGTTCTAAGCAAACTGTCTAATTGTGGTAAAACTGTTAAAATACACAATGATAGTTCCCAGAAATGATTAAGAACGTGTAATAAACATCTCAAGTACACGTAAATAGATTCTTACTACATTTACTGTCGAATTCAACACGGAGGTTTCCAGTGGAAAGCTGTGAAATGACGAAAATACTGGTAATGTTTACAAGTACGGGTACTTCTGGTGGCGTTTTCACCGGACTGTGCTTTCAAATATTAAGAGTTCATGTTTACAGAGCTAAGAATTGGTGTCTAAAGCCTTTGAATCACGAGAATAGTTTTTGTGTTTACAATTTAGGAGGATTGGCTTTGGCGTTTTTTTTTGTGTGAATCAGTCAAAATGGTGGTGGTTCCAGTAAATACTTCTAAGCAAACTGTCTAATTGTGGTAAAACTGTTAAAATACACAATGAGAGTTCCCAGAAATGATTAAGAACGTGTAATAAACATCTCAAGAACACGTAAATAGATTCTTGCTACATTTACTGTCGAATTCAATCACGGAGGTTTCCAGTGGAAACCTTTGAAATGACGAAAATACTGGTAATGTTTACAAGTCCGGGTACTTCGGGTGGCGTTTTCACGGGACTGTGCTTTCAATTATTACGAGTTCATGTTTAAAGAGCTCAGAATTGGTGTCTAAAGCCTTTGAATCACGAGAATAGTTTTTGTGTTTATAATTTAGGAGGATTGGCTTTGGCGTTTTTTTTGTGTGAATCAGTTAAAATGGTGGCGGTTCCAGTAAATACTTCTAAGCAAACTGTCTAATTGTGGTAAAACTGTTAAAATACACAATGAGAGTTCCCAGAAATGATTAAGAACGTGTAATAAACATCTCAAGTACACGTAAATAGATTCTTGCTACATTTACTGTCGAATTCAATCACGGAGGTTTCCAGTGGAAAGCTGTGAAATGACGAAAATACTGGTAATGTTTACAAGTCCGGGTACTTCTGGTGGCGTTTTCACGGGACTGTGCTTTCAAATATTAAGAGTTCATGTTTACAGAGCTCAGAATTGGTGTCTAAAGCCTTTGAATCACGAGAATATTTTTTGTGTTTACAATTTAGGAGGATTGGCTTTGGCGTTTTTTTTTGTGTGAATCAGTTAAAATGGTGGCGGTTCCAGTAAACAGTTCTAAGCAAACTGTCTAATTGTGGTAAAACTGTTAAAATACACAATGAGAGTTCCCAGAAATGATTAAGAACGTGTAATAAACATCTCAAGTACATGTAAATAGATTCTTACTACATTTACTGTCGAATTCAACACGGAGGTTTCCAGTGGAAAGCTGTGAAATGACGAAAATACTGGTAATGTTTACAAGTACGGGTACTTCTGGTGGCGTTTTCACGGGACTGTGCTTTCAAATATTAAGAGTTCATGTTTACAGAGCTCAGAATTGGTGTCTAAAGCCTTTGAATGACGAGAATAGTGTTTTTGTTTACAATTTAGGAGGATTGGCTTTGGCGTTTTTTTTTGTGTGAATCAGTTAAAATGGTGGCGGTTCCAGTAAACAGTTCTAAGCAAACTGTCTAATTGTGGTAAAACTGTTAAAATACACAATGAGAGTTCCCAGAAATGATTAAGAACGTGTAATAAACATCTCAAGTACATGTAAATAGATTCTTACTACATTTACTGTCGAATTCAACACGGAGGTTTCCAGTGGAAAGCTGTGAAATGACGAAAATACTGGTAATGTTTACAAGTACGGGTACTTCTGGTGGCGTTTTCACCGGACTGTGCTTTCAAATATTAAGAGTTCATGTTTACAGAGCTAAGAATTGGTGTCTAAAGCCTTTGAATCACGAGAATAGTTTTTGTGTTTACAATTTAGGAGGATTGGCTTTGGCGTTTTTTTTTGTGTGAATCAGTCAATATGGTGGCGGTTCCAGTAAATACTTCTAAGCAAACTGTCTAATTGTGGTAAAACTGTTAAAATACACAATGAGAGTTCCCAGAAATGATTAAGAACGTGTAATAAACATCTCAAGTACACGTAAATAGATTCTTGCTACATTTACTGTCGAATTCAATCACGGAGGTTTCCAGTGGAAAGCTGTGAAATGACGAAAATACTGGTAATGTTTACAAGTACGGGTACTTCTGGTGGCGTTTTCACGGGACTGTGCTTTCAAATATTAAGAGTTCATGTTTACAGAGCTCAGAATTGGTGTCTAAAGCCTTTGAATCACGAGAATAGTTTTTGTGTTTACAATTTAGGAGGATTGGCTTTGGCGTTTTTTTTGTGTGAATCAGTCAAAATGGTGGCGGTTCCAGTAAATACTTCCAAGCAAACTGTCTAATTGTGGTAAAACTGTTAAAATACACAATGAGAGTTCCCAGAAATGATTAAGAACGTGTAATAAACATCTCAAGTACACGTAAATAGATTCTTACTACATTTACTGTCGAATTCAACACGGAGGTTTCCAGTGGAAAGCAGTGAAATGATGAAAATACTGGTAATGTTTACAAGTACGGGTACTTCTGGTGGCGTTTTCACGTGACTGTGCTTTCAAATATTAAGAGTTCATGTTTACAGAGATAAGAATTGGTGTCTAAAGCCTTTGAATCACGAGAATAGTTTTTGTGTTTATAATTTAGGAGGATTGGCTTTGGCGTTTTTTTTGTGTGAATCAGTTAAAATGGTGGCGGTTCCAGTAAATACTTCTAAGCAAACTGTCTAATTGTGGTAAAACTGTTAAAATACACAATGAGAGTTCCCAGAAATGATTAAGAACGTGTAATAAACATCTCAAGTACACGTAAATAGATTCTTACTACATTTACTGTCGAATTCAATCACGGAGGTTTCCAGTGGAAAGGTGTGAAATGACGAAAATACTGGTAATGTTTACAAGTCCGGGTACTTCTGGTGGCGTTTTCACGGGACTGTGCTTTCAAATATTAAGAGTTCATGTTTACAGAGCTCAGAATTGGTGTCTAAAGCCTTTGAATCACGAGAATAGTTTTTGTGTTTACAATTTAGGAGGATTGGCTTTGGCGTTTTTTTTGTGTGAATCAGTTAAAATGGCGGCGGTTCCAGTAAATACTTCTAAGCAAACTGTCTAATTGTGGTAAAACTGTTAAAATACACAATGAGAGTTCCCAGAAATGATTAAGAACGTGTAATAAACATCTCAAGTACACGTAAATAGATTCTTGCTACATTTACTGTCGAATTCAATCACGGAGGTTTCCAGTGGAAAGCTGTGAAATGACGAAAATACTGGTAATGTTTACAAGTCCGGGTACTTCTGGTGGCGTTTTCACGGGACTGTGCTTTCAAATATTAAGAGTTCATGTTTACAGAGCTCAGAATTGGTGTCTAAAGCCTTTGAATCACGAGAATATTTTTTGTGTTTACAATTTAGGAGGATTGGCTTTGGCGTTTTTTTTTGTGTGAATCAGTTAAAATGGTGGCGGTTCCAGTAAACAGTTCTAAGCAAACTGTCTAATTGTGGTAAAACTGTTAAAATACACAATGAGAGTTCCCAGAAATGATTAAGAACGTGTAATAAACATCTCAAGTACATGTAAATAGATTCTTACTACATTTACTGTCGAATTCAACACGGAGGTTTCCAGTGGAAAGCTGTGAAATGACGAAAATACTGGTAATGTTTACAAGTACGGGTACTTCTGGTGGCGTTTTCACGGGACTGTGCTTTCAAATATTAAGAGTTCATGTTTACAGAGCTCAGAATTGGTGTCTAAAGCCTTTGAATGATGAGAATAGTGTTTTTGTTTACAATTTAGGAGGATTGGCTTTGGCGTTTTTTTTTGTGTGAATCAGTTAAAATGGTGGCGGTTCCAGTAAACAGTTCTAAGCAAACTGTCTAATTGTGGTAAAACTGTTAAAATACACAATGAGAGTTCCCAGAAATGATTAAGAACGTGTAATAAACATCTCAAGTACATGTAAATAGATTCTTACTACATTTACTGTCGAATTCAACACGGAGGTTTCCAGTGGAAAGCTGTGAAATGACGAAAATACTGGTAATGTTTACAAGTACGGGTACTTCTGGTGGCGTTTTCACGGGACTGTGCTTTCAAATATTAAGAGTTCATGTTTACAGAGCTCAGAATTGGTGTCTAAAGCCTTTGAATGACGAGAATAGTGTTTTTGTTTACAATTTAGGAGGATTGGCTTTGGCGTTTTTTTGTGTGTGAATCAGTTAAAATGGTGGCGGTTCCAGTAAACAGTTCTAAGCAAACTGTCTAATTGTGGTAAAACTGTTAAAATACACAATGAGAGTTCCCAGAAATGATTAAGAACGTGTAATAAACATCTCAAGTACATGTAAATAGATTCTTACTACATTTACTGTCGAATTCAACACGGAGGTTTCCAGTGGAAAGCTGTGAAATGACGAAAATACTGGTAATGTTTACAAGTACGGGTACTTCTGGTGGCGTTTTCACGGGACTGTGCTTTCAAATATTAAGAGTTCATGTTTACAGAGCTAAGAATTGGTGTCTAAAGCCTTTGAATCACGAGAATAGTTTTTGTGTTTACAATTTAGGAGGATTGGCTTTGGCGTTTTTTTTTGTGTGAATCAGTCAATATGGTGGCGGTTCCAGTAAATACTTCTAAGCAAACTGTCTAATTGTGGTAAAACTGTTAAAATACACAATGAGAGTTCCCAGAAATGATTAAGAACGTGTAATAAACATCTCAAGTACACGTAAATAGATTCTTGCTACATTTACTGTCGAATTCAATCACGGAGGTTTCCAGTGGAAAGCTGTGAAATGACGAAAATACTGGTAATGTTTACAAGTACGGGTACTTCTGGTGGCGTTTTCACGGGACTGTGCTTTCAAATATTAAGAGTTCATGTTTACAGAGCTCAGAATTGGTGTCTAAAGCCTTTGAATCACGAGAATAGTTTTTGTGTTTACAATTTAGGAGGATTGGCTTTGGCGTTTTTTTTGTGTGAACCAGTCAAAATGGTGGCGGTTCCAGTAAATACTTCCAAGCAAACTGTCTAATTGTGGTAAAACTGTTAAAATACACAATGAGAGTTCCCAGAAATGATTAAGAACGTGTAATAAACATCTCAAGTACACGTAAATAGATTCTTACTACATTTACTGTCGAATTCAACACGGAGGTTTCCAGTGGAAAGCAGTGAAATGATGAAAATACTGGTAATGTTTACAAGTACGGGTACTTCTGGTGGCGTTTTCACGTGACTGTGCTTTCAAATATTAAGAGTTCATGTTTACAGAGCTAAGAATTGGTGTCTAAAGCCTTTGAATCACGAGAATAGTTTTTGTGTTTATAATTTAGGAGGATTGGCTTTGGCGTTTTTTTTGTGTGAATCAGTTAAAATGGTGGCGGTTCCAGTAAATACTTCTAAGCAAACTGTCTAATTGTGGTAAAACTGTTAAAATACACAATGAGAGTTCCCAGAAATGATTAAGAACGTGTAATAAACATCTCAAGTACACGTAAATAGATTCTTACTACATTTACTGTCGAATTCAATCACGGAGGTTTCCAGTGGAAAGCTGTGAAATGACGAAAATACTGGTAATGTTTACAAGTCCGGGTACTTCTGGTGGCGTTTTCACGGGACTGTGCTTTCAAATATTAAGAGTTCATGTTTACAGAGCTCAGAATTGGTGTCTAAAGCCTTTGAATGACGAGAATAGTGTTTTTGTTTACAATTTAGGAGGATTGGCTTTGGCGTTTTTTTTTGTGTGAATCAGTTAAAATGGTGGCGGTTCCAGTAAATACTTCTAAGCAAACTGTCTAATTGTGGTAAAACTGTTAAAATACACAATGAGAGTTCCCAGAAATGATTAAGAACGTGTAATAAACATCTCAAGTACACGTAAATAGATTCTTACTACATTTACTGTCGAATTCAATCACGGAGGTTTCCAGTGGAAAGGTGTGAAATGACGAAAATACTGGTAATGTTTACAAGTCCGGGTACTTCTGGTGGCGTTTTCACGGGACTGTGCTTTCAAATATTAAGAGTTCATGTTTACAGAGCTCAGAATTGGTGTCTAAAGCCTTTGAATCACGAGAATAGTTTTTGTGTTTACAATTTAGGAGGATTGGCTTTGGCGTTTTTTTTGTGTGAATCAGTTAAAATGGCGGCGGTTCCAGTAAATACTTCTAAGCAAACTGTCTAATTGTGGTAAAACTGTTAAAATACACAATGAGAGTTCCCAGAAATGATTAAGAACGTGTAATAAACATCTCAAGTACACGTAAATAGATTCTTGCTACATTTACTGTCGAATTCAATCACGGAGGTTTCCAGTGGAAAGCTGTGAAATGACGAAAATACTGGTAATGTTTACAAGTCCGGGTACTTCTGGTGGCGTTTTCACGGGACTGTGCTTTCAAATATTAAGAGTTCATGTTTACAGAGCTCAGAATTGGTGTCTAAAGCCTTTGAATCACGAGAATATTTTTTGTGTTTACAATTTAGGAGGATTGGCTTTGGCGTTTTTTTTTGTGTGAATCAGTTAAAATGGTGGCGGTTCCAGTAAACAGTTCTAAGCAAACTGTCTAATTGTGGTAAAACTGTTAAAATACACAATGAGAGTTCCCAGAAATGATTAAGAACGTGTAATAAACATCTCAAGTACATGTAAATAGATTCTTACTACATTTACTGTCGAATTCAACACGGAGGTTTCCAGTGGAAAGCTGTGAAATGACGAAAATACTGGTAATGTTTACAAGTACGGGTACTTCTGGTGGCGTTTTCACGGGACTGTGCTTTCAAATATTAAGAGTTCATGTTTACAGAGCTCAGAATTGGTGTCTAAAGCCTTTGAATGATGAGAATAGTGTTTTTGTTTACAATTTAGGAGGATTGGCTTTGGCGTTTTTTTTTGTGTGAATCAGTTAAAATGGTGGCGGTTCCAGTAAACAGTTCTAAGCAAACTGTCTAATTGTGGTAAAACTGTTAAAATACACAATGAGAGTTCCCAGAAATGATTAAGAACGTGTAATAAACATCTCAAGTACATGAAAATAGATTCTTACTACATTTACTGTCGAATTCAACACGGAGGTTTCCACTGGAAAGCTGTGAAATGACGAAAATACTGGTAATGTTTACAAGTACGGGTACTTCTGGTGGCGTTTTCACGGGACTGTGCTTTCAAATATTAAGAGTTCATGTTTACAGAGCTAAGAATTGGTGTCTAAAGCCTTTGAATCACGAGAATAGTTTTTGTGTTTACAATTTAGGAGGATTGGCTTTGGCGTTATTTTGTGTGTGAATCAGTCAATATGGTGGCGGTTCCAGTAAATACTTCTAAGAAAACTGTCTAATTGTGGTAAAACTGTTAAAATACACAGTGAGAGTTCCCAGAAATGATTAAGAACGTGTAATAAACATCTCAAGTACACGTAAATAGATTCTTGCTACATTTACTGTCGAATTCAATCACGGAGGTTTCCAGTGGAAAGCTGTGAAATGACGAAAATACTGGTAATGTTTACAAGTACGGGTACTTCTGGTGGCGTTTTCACGGGACTGTGCTTTCAAATATTAAGAGTTCATGTTTACAGAGCTCAGAATTGGTGTCTAAAGCCTTTGAATCACGAGAATAGTTTTTGTGTTTACAATTTAGGAGGATTGGCTTTGGCGTTTTTTTTGTGTGAATCAGTCAAAATGGTGGCGGTTCCAGTAAATACTTCTAAGCAAACTGTCTAATTGTGGTAAAACTGTTAAAATACACAATGAGAGTTCCCAGAAATGATTAAGAACGTGTAATAAACATCTCAAGTACACGTAAATAGATTCTTACTACATTTACTGTCGAATTCAACACGGAGGTTTCCAGTGGAAAGCAGTGAAATGATGAAAATACTGGTAATGTTTACAAGTCCGGGTACTTCTGGTGGCGTTTTCACGTGACTGTGCTTTCAAATATTAAGAGTTCATGTTTACAGAGCTAAGAATTGGTGTCTAAAGCCTTTGAATCACGAGAATAGTTTTTGTGTTTATAATTTAGGAGGATTGGCTTTGGCGTTTTTTTTGTGTGAATCAGTTAAAATGGTGGCGGTTCCAGTAAATACTTCTAAGCAAACTGTCTAATTGTGGTAAAACTGTTAAAATACACAATGAGAGTTCCCAGAAATGATTAAGAACGTGTAATAAACATCTCAAGTACACGTAAATAGATTCTTACTACATTTACTGTCGAATTCAATCACGGAGGTTTCCAGTGGAAAGCTGTGAAATGACGAAAATACTGGTAATGTTTACAAGTCCGGGTACTTCTGGTGGCCTTTTCACGGGACTGTGCTTTCAAATATTAAGAGTTCATGTTTACAGAGCTCAGAATTGGTGTCTAAAGCCTTTGAATGACGAGAATAGTGTTTTTGTTTACAATTTAGGAGGATTGGCTTTGGCGTTTTTTTTTGTGTGAATCAGTTAAAATGGTCGCGGTTCCAGTAAATACTTCTAAGCAAACTGTCTAATTGTGGTAAAACTGTTAAAATACACAATGAGAGTTCCCAAAAATGATTAAGAACGTGTAATAAACATCTCAAGTACACGTAAATAGATTCTTACTACATTTACTGTCGAATTCAATCACGGAGGTTTCCAGTGGAAAGGTGTGAAATGACGAAAATACTGGTAATGTTTACAAGTCCGGGTACTTCTGGTGGCGTTTTCACGGGACTGTGCTTTCAAATATTAAGAGTTCATGTTTACAGAGCTCAGAATTGGTGTCTAAAGCCTTTGAATCACGAGAATAGTTTTTGTGTTTACAATTTAGGAGGATTGGCTTTGGCGTTTTTTTTGTGTGAATCAGTTAAAATGGCGGCGGTTCCAGTAAATACTTCTAAGCAAACTGTCTAATTGTGGTAAAACTGTTAAAATACACAATGAGAGTTCCCAGAAATGATTAAGAACGTGTAATAAACATCTCAAGTACACGTAAATAGATTCTGGCTACATTTACTGTCGAATTCAATCACGGAGGTTTCCAGTGGAAAGCTGTGAAATGACGAAAATACTGGTAATGTTTACAAGTCCGGGTACTTCTGGTGGCGTTTTCACGGGACTGTGCTTTCAAATATTAAGAGTTCATGTTTACAGAGCTCAGAATTGGTGTCTAAAGCCTTTGAATGACGAGAATAGTGTTTTTGTTTACAATTTAGGAGGATTGGCTTTGGCGTTTTTTTGTGTGTGAATCAGTTAAAATGGTGGCGGTTCCAGTAAATACTTCTAAGCAAACTGTCTAATTGTGGTAAAACTGTTAAAATACACAGTGAGAGTTCCCAGAAATGATTAAGAACGTGTAATAAACATCTCAAGTACACGTAAATAGATTCTTACTACATTTACTGTCGAATTCAATCACGGAGGTTTCCAGTGGAAAGGTGTGAAATGACGAAAATACTGGTAATGTTTACAAGTCCGGGTACTTCTGGTGGCGTTTTCACGGGACTGTGCTTTCAAATATTAAGAGTTCATGTTTACAGAGCTCAGAATTGGTGTCTAAAGCCTTTGAATGACGAGAATAGTGTTTTTGTTTACAATTTAGGAGGATTGGCTTTGGCGTTTTTTTTTTGTGTGAATCAGTTAAAATGGTGGCGGTTCCAGTAAATACTTCTAAGCAAACTGTCTAATTGTGGTAAAACTGTTAAAATACACAATGAGAGTTCCCAGAAATGATTAAGAACGTGTAATAAACATCTCAAGTACACGTAAATAGATTCTTACTACATTTACTGTCGAATTCAATCACGGAGGTTTCCAGTGGAAAGGTGTGAAATGACGAAAATACTGGTAATGTTTACAAGTCCGGGTACTTCGGGTGGCGTTTTCACGGGACTGTGCTTTCAAATATTAAGAGTTCATGTTTACAGAGCTCAGAATTGGTGTCTAAAGCCTTTGAATCACGAGAATAGTTTTTGTGTTTACAATTTAGGAGGATTGGCTTTGGCGTTTTTTTTGTGTGAATCAGTTAAAATGGCGGCGGTTCCAGTAAATACTTCTAAGCAAACTGTCTAATTGTGGTAAAACTGTTAAAATACACAATGAGAGTTCCCAGAAATGATTAAGAACGTGTAATAAACATCTCAAGTACACGTAAATAGATTCTTGCTACATTTACTGTCGAATTCAATCACGGAGGTTTCCAGTGGAAAGCTGTGAAATGACGAAAATACTGGTAATGTTTACAAGTACGGGTACTTCTGGTGGCGTTTTCACGGGACTGTGCTTTCAAATATTAAGAGTTCATGTTTACAGAGCTCAGAATTGGTGTCTAAAGCCTTTGAATGACGAGAATAGTGTTTTTGTTTACAATTTAGGAGGATTGGCTTTGGCGTTTTTTTGTGTGTGAATCAGTTAAAATGGTGGCGGTTCCAGTAAATACTTCTAAGCAAACTGTCTAATTGTGGTAAAACTGTTAAAATACACAATGAGAGTTCCCAGAAATGATTAAGAACGTGTAATAAACATCTCAAGTACACGTAAATAGATTCTTACTACATTTACTGTCGAATTCAATCACGGAGGTTTCCAGTGGAAAGGTGTGAAATGACGAAAATACTGGTAATGTTTACAAGTCCGGGTACTTCTGGTGGCGTTTTCACGGGACTGTGCTTTCAAATATTAAGAGTTCATGTTTACAGAGCTCAGAATTGGTGTCTAAAGCCTTTGAATCACGAGAATAGTTTTTGTGTTTACAATTTAGGAGGATTGGCTTTGGCGTTTTTTTTGTGTGAATCAGTTAAAATGGCGGCGGTTCCAGTAAATACTTCTAAGCAAACTGTCTAATTGTGGTAAAACTGTTAAAATACACAATGAGAGTTCCCAGAAATGATTAAGAACGTGTAATAAACATCTCAAGTACATGTAAATAGATTCTTACTACATTTACTGTCGAATTCAACACGGAGGTTTCCAGTGGAAAGCTGTGAAATGACGAAAATACTGGTAATGTTTACAAGTACGGGTACTTCTGGTGGCGTTTTCACGGGACTGTGCTTTCAAATATTAAGAGTTCATGTTTACAGAGCTCAGAATTGGTGTCTAAAGCCTTTGAATCACGAGAATAGTTTTTGTGTTTACAATTTAGGAGGATTGGCTTTGGCGTTTTTTTTGTGTGAATCAGTCAAAATGGTGGCGGTTCCAGTAAATACTTCTAAGCAAACTGTCTAATTGTGGTAAAACTGTTAAAATACACAATGAGAGTTCCCAGAAATGATTAAGAACGTGTAATAAACATCTCAAGTACACGTAAATAGATTCTTACTACATTTACTGTCGAATTCAACACGGAGGTTTCCAGTGGAAAGCTGTGAAATGATGAAAATACTGGTAATGTTTACAAGTACGGGTACTTCTGGTGGCGTTTTCACGTGACTGTGCTTTCAAATATTAAGAGTTCATGTTTACAGAGCTAAGAATTGGTGTCTAAAGCCTTTGAATCACGAGAATAGTTTTTGTGTTTACAATTTAGGAGGATTGGCTTTGGCGTTTTTTTTGTGTGAATCAGTTAAAATGGTGGCGGTTCCAGTAAATACTTCTAAGCAAACTGTCTAATTGTGGTAAAACTGTTAAAATACACAATGAGAGTTCCCAGAAATGATTAAGAACGTGTAATAAACCCCTCAAGTACACGTAAATAGATTCTTACTACATTTACTGTCGAATTCAACACGGAGGTTTCCAGTGGAAAGGTGTGAAATGACGAAAATACTGGTAATGTTTACAAGTCCGGGTACTTCGGGTGGCGTTTTCACGGGACTGTGCTTTCAAATATTAAGAGTTCATGTTTACAGAGCTCAGAATTGGTGTCTAAAGCCTTTGAATCACGAGAATAGTTTTTGTGTTTACAATTTAGGAGGATTGGCTTTGGCGTTTTTTTTGTGTGAATCAGTTAAAATGGCGGCGGTTCCAGTAAATACTTCTAAGCAAACTGTCTAATTGTGGTAAAACTGTTAAAATACACAATGAGAGTTCCCAGAAATGATTAAGAACGTGTAATAAACATCTCAAGTACACGTAAATAGATTCTTGCTACATTTACTGTCGAATTCAATCACGGAGGTTTCCAGTGGAAAGCTGTGAAATGACGAAAATACTGGTAATGTTTACAAGTCCGGGTACTTCTGGTGGCGTTTTCACGGGACTGTGCTTTCAAATATTAAGAGTTCATGTTTACAGAGCTCAGAATTGGTGTCTAAAGCCTTTGAATCACGAGAATATTTTTTGTGTTTACAATTTAGGAGGATTGGCTTTGGCTTTTTTTTTTGTGTGAATCAGTTAAAATGGTGGCGGTTCCAGTAAACAGTTCTAAGCAAACTGTCTAATTGTGGTAAAACTGTTAAAATACACAATGAGAGTTCCCAGAAATGATTAAGAACGTTTAATAAACATCTCAAGTACATGTAAATAGATTCTTACTACATTTACTGTCGAATTCAACACGGAGGTTTCCAGTGGAAAGCTGTGAAATGACGAAAATACTGGTAATGTTTACAAGTACGGGTACTTCTGGTGGCGTTTTCACGGGACTGTGCTTTCAAATATTAAGAGTTCATGTTTACAGAGCTCAGAATTTGTGTCTAAAGCCTTTGAATGACGAGAATAGTGTTTTTGTTTACAATTTAGGAGGATTGGCTTTGGCGTTTTTTTGTGTGTGAATCAGTTAAAATGGTGGCGGTTCCAGTAAATACTTCTAAGCAAACTGTCTAATTGTGGTAAAACTGTTAAAATACACAATGAGAGTTCCCAGAAATGATTAAGAACGTGTAATAAACATCTCAAGTACACGTAAATAGATTCTTACTACATTTACTGTCGAATTCAATCACGGAGGTTTCCAGTGGAAAGGTGTGAAATGACGAAAATACTGGTAATGTTTACAAGTCCGGGTACTTCTGGTGGCGTTTTCACGGGACTGTGCTTTCAAATATTAAGAGTTCATGTTTACAGAGCTCAGAATTGGTGTCTAAAGCCTTTGAATCACGAGAATAGTTTTTGTGTTTACAATTTAGGAGGATTGGCTTTGGCGTTTTTTTTGTGTGAATCAGTTAAAATGGCGGCGGTTCCAGTAAATACTTCTAAGCAAACTGTCTAATTGTGGTAAAACTGTTAAAATACACAATGAGAGTTCCCAGAAATGATTAAGAACGTGTAATAAACATCTCAAGTACATGTAAATAGATTCTTACTACATTTACTGTCGAATTCAACACGGAGGTTTCCAGTGGAAAGCTGTGAAATGACGAAAATACTGGTAATGTTTACAAGTACGGGTACTTCTGGTGGCGTTTTCACGGGACTGTGCTTTCAAATATTAAGAGTTCATGTTTACAGAGCTCAGAATTGGTGTCTAAAGCCTTTGAATCACGAGAATAGTTTTTGTGTTTACAATTTAGGAGGATTGGCTTTGGCGTTTTTTTTGTGTGAATCAGTTAAAATGGCGGCGGTTCCAGTAAATACTTCTAAGCAAACTGTCTAATTGTGGTAAAACTGTTAAAATACACAATGAGAGTTCCCAGAAATGATTAAGAACGTGTAATAAACATCTCAAGAACACGTAAATAGATTCTTGCTACATTTACTGTCGAATTCAATCACGGAGGTTTCCAGTGGAAAGCTGTGAAATGACGAAAATACTGGTAATGTTTACAAGTCCGGGTACTTCTGGTGGCGTTTTCACGGGACTGTGCTTTCAAATATTAAGAGTTCATGTTTACAGAGCTCAGAATTGGTGTCTAAAGCCTTTGAATCACGAGAATATTTTTTGTGTTTACAATTTAGGAGGATTGGCTTTGGCGTTTTTTTTTGTGTGAATCAGTTAAAATGGTGGCGGTTCCAGTAAACAGTTCTAAGCAAACTGTCTAATTGTGGTAAAACTGTTAAAATACACAATGAGAGTTCCCAGAAATGATTAAGAACGTGTAATAAACATCTCAAGTACATGTAAATAGATTCTTACTACATTTACTGTCGAATTCAACACGGAGGTTTCCAGTGGAAAGCTGTGAAATGACGAAAATACTGGTAATGTTTACAAGTACGGGTACTTCTGGTGGCGTTTTCACGGGACTGTGCTTTCAAATATTAAGAGTTCATGTTTACAGAGCTAAGAATTGGTGTCTAAAGCCTTTGAATCACGAGAATAGTTTTTGTGTTTACAATTTAGGAGGATTGGCTTTGGCGTGTTTTTTTGTGTGAATCAGTCAATATGGTGGCGGTTCCAGTAAATACTTCTAAGCAAACTGTCTAATTGTGGTAAAACTGTTAAAATACACAATGAGAGTTCCCAGAAATGATTAAGAACGTGTAATAAACATCTCAAGTACACGTAAATAGATTCTTGCTACATTTACTGTCAAATTCAATCACGGAGGTTTCCAGTGGAAAGCTGTGAAATGACGAAAATACTGGTAATGTTTACAAGTACGGGTACTTCTGGTGGCGTTTTCACGGGACTGTGCTTTCAAATATTAAGAGTTCATGTTTACAGAGCTAAGAATTGGTGTCTAAAGCCTTTGAATCACGAGAATAGTTTTTGTGTTTACAATTTAGGAGGATTGGCTTTGGCGTTTTTTTTGTGTGAATCAGTTAAAATGGTGGCGGTTCCAGTAAATACTTCTAAGCAAACTGTCTAATTGTGGTAAAACTGTTAAAATACACAATGAGAGTTCCCAGAAATGATTAAGAACGTGTAATAAACCCCTCAAGTACACGTAAATAGATTCTTACTACATTTACTGTCGAATTCAACACGGAGGTTTCCAGTGGAAAGCTGTGAAATGACAAAAATACTGGTAATGTTTACAAGTACGGGTACTTCTGGTGGCGTTTTCACGGGACTGTGCTTTCAAATATTAAGAGTTCATGTTTACAGAGCTCAGAATTGGTGTCTAAAGCCTTTGAATCACGAGAATAGTTTTTGTGTTTACAATTTAGGAGGATTGGCTTTGGCGTTTTTTTTGTGTGAATCAGTTAAAATGGCGGCGGTTCCAGTAAATACTTCTAAGCAAACTGTCTAATTGTGGTAAAACTGTTAAAATACACAATGAGAGTTCCCAGAAATGATTAAGAACATGTAATAAACATCTCAAGTACACGTAAATAGATTCTTGCTACATTTACTGCCGAATTCAATCACGGAGGTTTCCAGTGGAAAGCTGTGAAATGACGAAAATACTGGTAATGTTTACAAGTCCGGGTACTTCTGGTGGCGTTTTCACGGGACTGTGCTTTCAAATATTAAGAGTTCATGTTTACAGAGCTCAGAATTGGTGTCTAAAGCCTTTGAATCACGAGAATATTTTTTGTGTTTACAATTTAGGAGGATTGGCTTTGGCGTTTTTTTTTTGTGTGAATCAGTTAAAATGGTGGCGGTTCCAGTAAACAGTTCTAAGCAAACTGTCTAATTGTGGTAAAACTGTTAAAATACACAATGAGAGTTCCCAGAAATGATTAAGAACGTGTAATAAACATCTCAAGTACACGTAAATAGATTCTTACTACATTTACTGTCGAATTCAACACGGAGGTTTCCAGTGGAAAGCTGTGAAATGACGAAAATACTGGTAATGTTTACAAGTACGGGTACTTCTGGTGGCGTTTTCACGGGACTGTGCTTTCAAATATTAAGAGTTCATGTTTACAGAGCTCAGAATTGGTGTCTAAAGCCTTTGAATGACGAGAATAGTGTTTTTGTTTACAATTTAGGAGGATTGGCTTTGGCGTTTTTTTTTGTGTGAATCAGTTAAAATGGTGGCGGTTCCAGTAAATACTTCTAAGCAAACTGTCTAATTGTGGTAAAACTGTTAAAATACACAATGAGAGTTCCCAGAAATGATTAAGAACGTGTAATAAACCCCTCAAGTACACGTAAATAGATTCTTACTACATTTACTGTCGAATTCAACACGGAGGTTTCCAGTGGAAAGCTGTGAAATGACAAAAATACTGGTAATGTTTACAAGTACGGGTACTTCTGGTGGCGTTTTCACGGGACTGTGCTTTCAAATATTAAGAGTTCATGTTTACAGAGCTCAGAATTGGTGTCTAAAGCCTTTGAATCACGAGAATAGTTTTTGTGTTTACAATTTAGGAGGATTGGCTTTGGCGTTTTTTTTGTGTGAATCAGTTAAAATGGCGGCGGTTCCAGTAAATACTTCTAAGCAAACTGTCTAATTGTGGTAAAACTGTTAAAATACACAATGAGAGTTCCCAGAAATGATTAAGAACATGTAATAAACATCTCAAGTACACGTAAATAGATTCTTGCTACATTTACTGCCGAATTCAATCACGGAGGTTTCCAGTGGAAAGCTGTGAAATGACGAAAATACTGGTAATGTTTACAAGTCCGGGTACTTCTGGTGGCGTTTTCACGGGACTGTGCTTTCAAATATTAAGAGTTCATGTTTACAGAGCTCAGAATTGGTGTCTAAAGCCTTTGAATCACGAGAATATTTTTTGTGTTTACAATTTAGGAGGATTGGCTTTGGCGTTTTTTTTTTGTGTGAATCAGTTAAAATGGTGGCGGTTCCAGTAAACAGTTCTAAGCAAACTGTCTAATTGTGGTAAAACTGTTAAAATACACAATGAGAGTTCCCAGAAATGATTAAGAACGTGTAATAAACATCTCAAGTACACGTAAATAGATTCTTACTACATTTACTGTCGAATTCAACACGGAGGTTTCCAGTGGAAAGCTGTGAAATGACGAAAATACTGGTAATGTTTACAAGTACGGGTACTTCTGGTGGCGTTTTCACGGGACTGTGCTTTCAAATATTAAGAGTTCATGTTTACAGAGCTCAGAATTGGTGTCTAAAGCCTTTGAATGACGAGAATAGTGTTTTTGTTTACAATTTAGGAGGATTGGCTTTGGCGTTTTTTTTTGTGTGAATCAGTTAAAATGGTGGCGGTTCCAGTAAATACTTCTAAGCAAACTGTCTAATTGTGGTAAAACTGTTAAAATACACAATGAGAGTTCCCAGAAATGATTAAGAACGTGTAATAAACATCTCAAGTACACGTAAATAGATTCTTACTACATTTACTGTCGAATTCAATCACGGAGGTTTCCAGTGGAAAGGTGTGAAATGACGAAAATACTGGTAATGTTTACAAGTCCGGGTACTTCTGGTGGCGTTTTCACGGGACTGTGCTTTCAAATATTAAGAGTTCATGTTTACAGAGCTCAGAATTGGTGTCTAAAGCCTTTGAATCACGAGAATAGTTTTTGTGTTTACAATTTAGGAGGATTGGCTTTGGCGTTTTTTTTGTGTGAATCAGTTAAAATGGCGGCGGTTCCAGTAAATACTTCTAAGCAAACTGTCTAATTGTGGTAAAACTGTTAAAATACACAATGAGAGTTCCCAGAAATGATTAAGAACGTGTAATAAACATCTCAAGAACACGTAAATAGATTCTTGCTACATTTACTGTCGAATTCAATCACGGAGGTTTCCAGTGGAAAGCTGTGAAATGACGAAAATACTGGTAATGTTTACAAGTCCGGGTACTTCTGGTGGCGTTTTCACGGGACTGTGCTTTCAAATATTAAGAGTTCATGTTTACAGAGCTCAGAATTGGTGTCTAAAGCCTTTGAATCACGAGAATATTTTTTGTGTTTACAATTTAGGAGGATTGGCTTTGGCGTTTTTTTTTGTGTGAATCAGTTAAAATGGTGGCGGTTCCAGTAAACAGTTCTAAGCAAACTGTCTAATTGTGGTAAAACTGTTAAAATACACAATGAGAGTTCCCAGAAATGATTAAGAACGTGTAATAAACATCTCAAGTACATGTAAATAGATTCTTACTACATTTACTGTCGAATTCAACACGGAGGTTTCCAGTGGAAAGCTGTGAAATGACGAAAATACTGGTAATGTTTACAAGTACGGGTACTTCTGGTGGCGTTTTCACGGGACTGTGCTTTCAAATATTAAGAGTTCATGTTTACAGAGCTAAGAATTGGTGTCTAAAGCCTTTGAATCACGAGAATAGTTTTTGTGTTTACAATTTAGGAGGATTGGCTTTGGCGTGTTTTTTTGTGTGAATCAGTCAATATGGTGGCGGTTCCAGTAAATACTTCTAAGCAAACTGTCTAATTGTGGTAAAACTGTTAAAATACACAATGAGAGTTCCCAGAAATGATTAAGAACGTGTAATAAACATCTCAAGTACACGTAAATAGATTCTTGCTACATTTACTGTCAAATTCAATCACGGAGGTTTCCAGTGGAAAGCTGTGAAATGACGAAAATACTGGTAATGTTTACAAGTACGGGTACTTCTGGTGGCGTTTTCACGGGACTGTGCTTTCAAATATTAAGAGTTCATGTTTACAGAGCTAAGAATTGGTGTCTAAAGCCTTTGAATCACGAGAATAGTTTTTGTGTTTACAATTTAGGAGGATTGGCTTTGGCGTTTTTTTTGTGTGAATCAGTTAAAATGGTGGCGGTTCCAGTAAATACTTCTAAGCAAACTGTCTAATTGTGGTAAAACTGTTAAAATACACAATGAGAGTTCCCAGAAATGATTAAGAACGTGTAATAAACCCCTCAAGTACACGTAAATAGATTCTTACTACATTTACTGTCGAATTCAACACGGAGGTTTCCAGTGGAAAGCTGTGAAATGACAAAAATACTGGTAATGTTTACAAGTACGGGTACTTCTGGTGGCGTTTTCACGGGACTGTGCTTTCAAATATTAAGAGTTCATGTTTACAGAGCTCAGAATTGGTGTCTAAAGCCTTTGAATCACGAGAATAGTTTTTGTGTTTACAATTTAGGAGGATTGGCTTTGGCGTTTTTTTTGTGTGAATCAGTTAAAATGGCGGCGGATCCAGTAAATACTTCTAAGCAAACTGTCTAATTGTGGTAAAACTGTTAAAATACACAATGAGAGTTCCCAGAAATGATTAAGAACGTGTAATAAACATCTCAAGTACACGTAAATAGATTCTTGCTACATTTACTGTCGAATTCAATCACGGAGGTTTCCAGTGGAAAGCTGTGAAATGACGAAAATACTGGTAATGTTTACAAGTCCGGGTACTTCTGGTGGCGTTTTCACGGGACTGTGCTTTCAAATATTAAGAGTTCATGTTTACAGAGCTCAGAATTGGTGTCTAAAGCCTTTGAATCACGAGAATATTTTTTGTGTTTACAATTTAGGAGGATTGGCTTTGGCGTTTTTTTGTGTGTGAATCAGTTAAAATGGTGGCGGTTCCAGTAAACAGTTCTAAGCAAACTGTCTAGTTGTGGTAAAACTGTTAAAATACACAATGAGAGTTCCCAGAAATGATTAAGAACGTGTAATAAACATCTCAAGTACATGAAAATAGATTCTTACTACATTTACTGTCGAATTCAACACGGAGGTTTCGAGTGGAAAGCTGTGAAATGACGAAAATACTGGTAATGTTTACAAGTACAGGTACTTCTGGTGGCGTTTTCACGGGACTGTGCTTTCAAATATTAAGAGTTCATGTTTACAGAGCTAAGAATTGGTGTCTAAAGCCTTTGAATCACGAGAATAGTTTTTGTGTTTACAATTTAGGAGGATTGGCTTTGGCATTTTTTTTGTGTGAATCAGTCAAAATGGTGGCGGTTCCAGTAAATACTTCTAAGCAAACTGTCTAATTGTGGTAAAACTGTTAAAATACACAATGAGAGTTCCCAGAAATGATTAAGAACGTGTAATAAACATCTCAAGTACACGTAAATAGATTCTTACTACATTTACTGTCGAATTCAACACGGAGGTTTCCAGTGGAAAGCTGTGAAATGATGAAAATACTGGTAATGTTTACAAGTACGGGTACTTCTGGTGGCGTTTTCACGTGACTGTGCTTTCAAATATTAAGAGTTCATGTTAACAGAGCTAAGAATTGGTGTCTAAAGCCTTTGAATCACGAGAATAGTTTTTGTGTTTACAATTTAGGAGGATTGGCTTTGGCGTTTTTTTTGTGTGAATCAGTTAAAATGGTGGCGGTTCCAGTAAATACTTCTAAGCAAACTGTCTAATTGTGGTAAAACTGTTAAAATACACAATGGGAGTTCCCAGAAATGATTAAGAACGTGTAATAAACCCCTCAAGTACACATAAATAGATTCTTACTACATTTACTGTCGAATTCAACACGGAGGTTTCCAGTGGAAAGCTGTGAAATGATGAAAATACTGGTAATGTTTACAAGTACAGGTACTTCTGGTGGCGTTTTCACGGGACTGTGCTTTCAAATATTAAGAGTTCATGTTTACAGAGCTAAGAATTGGTGTCTAAAGCCTTTTAATCACGAGAATAGTTTTTATGTTTACAATTTAGGAGGATTGGCTTTGGCGTTTTTTTTTGTGTGAATCAGTCAAAATGGTGGCGGTTCCAGTAAATACTTCTAAGCAAACTGTCTAATTGTGGTAAAACTGTTAAAATACACAATGAGAGTTCCCAGAAATGATTAAGAACGTGTAATAAACCCCTCAAGAACACGTAAATAGATTCTTGCTACATTTACTGTCGAATTCAATCACGGAGGTTTCCAGTGGAAAGCTTTGAAACGACGAAAATACTGGTAATGTTTACAAGTCCGGGTACTTCGGGTGGCGTTTTCACGGGACTGTGCTTTCAATTATTACGAGTTCATGTTTACAGAGCTCAGAATTGGTGTCTAAAGCCTTTGAATCACGAGAATAGTTTTTGTGTTTACAATTTAGGAGGATTGGCTTTGGCGTTTTTTTGTGTGTGAATCAGTTAAAATGGTGGCGGTTCCAGTAAATACTTCTAAGCAAACTGTCTAATTGTGGTAAAACCGTTAAAATACACAATGAGAGTTCCCAGAAATGATTAAGAACGTGTAATAAACATCTCAAGTATACGTAAATAGATTCTTGCTACATTTACTGTCGAATTCAATCACGGAGGTTTACAGTGGAAAGCTGTGAAATGACGAAAATACTGGTAATGTTTACAAGTCCGGGTACTTCTGGTGGCGTTTTCACGGGACTGTGCTTTCAAATATTAAGAGTTCATGTTTACAGAGCTCAGAATTGGTGTCTAAAGCCTTTGAATCACGAGAATAGTTTTTGTGTTTACAATTTAGGAGGATTGGCTTTGGCGTTTTTTTTTGTGTGAATCAGTTAAAATGGTGGCGGTTCCAGTAAACAGTTCTAAGCAAACTGTCTAATTGTGGTAAAACTGTTAAAATACACAATGATAGTTCCCAGAAATGATTAAGAACGTGTAATAAACATCTCAAGTACACGTAAATAAATTCTTACTACATTTACTGTCGAATTCAACACGGAGGTTTCCAGTGGAAAGCTGTGAAATGACGAAAATACTGGTAATGTTTACAAGTACGGGTACTTCTGGTGGCGTTTTCACGGGACTGTGCTTTCAAATATTAACAGTTCATGTTTACAGAGCTAAGAATTGGTGTCTAAAGCCTTTGAATCACGAGAATAGTTTTTGTGTTTACAATTTAGGAGGATTGGCTTTGGCGTTTTTTTTGTGTGAATCAGTCAAAATGGTGGCGGTTCCAGTAAATACTTCTAAGCAAACTGTCTAATTGTGGTAAAACTGTTAAAATACACAATGAGAGTTCCCAGAAATGATTAAGAACGTGTAATAAACATCTCAAGTACACGTAAATAGATTCTTACTACATTTACTGTCGAATTCAACACGGAGGTTTCCAGTGGAAAGCTGTGAAATGACGAAAATACTGGTAATGTTTACAAGTACGGGTACTTCTGGTGGCGTTTTCACGGGACTGTGCTTTCAAATATTAAGAGTTCATGTTTACAGAGCTAAGAATTGGTGTCTAAAGCCTTTGAATCACGAGAATAGTTTTTGTGTTTACAATTTAGGAGGATTGGCTTTGGCGTTTTTTTTGTGTGAATCAGTTAAAATGGTGGCGGTTCCAGTAAATACTTCTAAGCAAACTGTCTAATTGTGGTAAAACTGTTAAAATACACAATGAGAGTTCCCAGAAATGATTAAGAACGTGTAATAAACATCTCAAGTACACGTAAATAGATTCTTACTACATTTACTGTCGAATTCAACACGGAGGTTTCCAGTGGAAAGCTGTGAAATGACGAAAATACTGGTAATGTTTACAAGTACGGGTACTTCTGGTGGCGTTTTCACGGGACTGTGCTTTCAAATATTAAGAGTTCATGTTTACAGAGCTAAGAATTGGTGTCTAAAGCCTTTGAATCACGAGAATAGTTTTTGTGTTTACAATTTAGGAGGATTGGCTTTGGCGTTTTTTTTGTGTGAATCAGTCAAAATGGTGGCGGTTCCAGTAAATACTTCTAAGCAAACTGTCTAATTGTGGTAAAACTGTTAAAATACACAATGAGAGTTCCCAGAAATGATTAAGAACGTGTAATAAACATCTCAAGTACACGTAAATACATTCTTACTACATTTACTGTCGAATTCAACACGGAGGTTTCCAGTGGAAAGCTGTGAAATGACGAAAATACTGGTAATGTTTACAAGTACGGGTACTTCTGGTGGCGTTTTCACGGGACTGTGCTTTCAAATATTAAGAGTTCATGTTTACAGAGCTCAGAATTGGTGTCTAAAGCCTTTGAATCACGAGAATATTTTTTGTGTTTACAATTTAGGAGGATTGGCTTTGGCGTTTTTTTTTGTGTGAATCAGTTAAAATGGTGGCGGTTCCAGTAAACAGTTCTAAGCAAACTGTCTAATTGTGGTAAAACTGTTAAAATACACAATGAGAGTTCCCAGAAATGATTAAGAACGTGTAATAAACATCTCAAGTACATGTAAATAGATTCTTACTACATTTACTGTCGAATTCAACACGGAGGTTTCCAGTGGAAAACTGTGAAATGACGAAAATACTGGTAATGTTTACAAGTACGGGTACTTCTGGTGGCGTTTTCACGGGACTGTGCTTTCAAATATTAAGAGTTCATGTTTACAGAGCTAAGAATTGGTGTCTAAAGCCTTTGAATCACGAGAATAGTTTTTGTGTTTACAATTTAGGAGGATTGGCTTTGGCATTTTTTTTGTGTGAATCAGTCAAAATGGTGGCGGTTCCAGTAAATACTTCTAAGCAAACTGTCTAATTGTGGTAAAACTGTTAAAATACACAATGAGAGTTCCCAGAAATGATTAAGAACGTGTAATAAACATCTCAAGTACACGTAAATAGATTCTTACTACATTTACTGTCGAATTCAACACGGAGGTTTCCAGTGGAAAGCTGTGAAATGACAAAAATACTGGTAATGTTTACAAGTACGGGTACTTCTGGTGGCGTTTTCACGGGACTGTGCTTTCAAATATTAAGAGTTCATGTTTACAGAGCTAAGAATTGGTGTCTAAAGCCTTTGAATCACGAGAATAGTTTTTGTGTTTACAATTTAGGAGGATTGGCTTTGGCGTTTTTTTTGTGTGAATCAGTCAAAATGGTGGCGGTTCCAGTAAATACTTCTAAGCAAACTGTCTAATTGTGGTAAAACTGTTAAAATACACAATGAGAGTTCCCTGAAATGATTAAGAACGTGTAATAAACATCTCAAGTACACGTAAATAGATTCTTACTACATTTACTGTCGAATTCAACACGGAGGTTTCCAGTGGAAAGCTGTGAAATGATGAAAATACTGGTAATGTTTACAAGTACAGGTACTTCTGGTGGCGTTTTCACGGGACTGTGCTTTCAAATATTAAGAGTTCATGTTTACAGAGCTAAGAATTGGTGTCTAAAGCCTTTTAATCACGAGAATAGTTTTTATGTTTACAATTTAGGAGGATTGGCTTTGGCGTTTTTTTTGTGTGAATCAGTCAAAATGGTGGCGGTTCCAGTAAATACTTCTAAGCAAACTGTCTAATTGTGGTAAAACTGTTAAAATACACAATGAGAGTTCCCAGAAATGATTAAGAACGTGTAATAAACCCCTCAAGAACACGTAAATAGATTCTTGCTACATTTACTGTCGAATTCAATCACGGAGGTTTCCAGTGGAAAGCTTTGAAACGACGAAAATACTGGTAATGTTTACAAGTCCGGGTACTTCGGGTGGCGTTTTCACGGGACTGTGCTTTCAATTATTACGAGTTCATGTTTACAGAGCTCAGAATTGGTGTCTAAAGCCTTTGAATCACGAGAATAGTTTTTGTGTTTACAATTTAGGAGGATTGGCTTTGGCGTTTTTTTTGTGTGAATCAGTTAAAATGGTGGCGGTTCCAGTAAATACTTCTAAGCAAACTGTCTAATTGTGGTAAAACTGTTAAAATACACAATGAGAGTTCCCAGAAATGATTAAGAACGTGTAATAAACCCCTCAAGTACACGTAAATAGATTCTTACTACATTTACTGTCGAATTCATCACGGAGGTTTCCAGTGGAAAGCTGTGAAATGACAAAAATACTGGTAATGTTTACAAGTACGGGTACTTCTGGTGGAGTTTTCACGGGACTGTGCTTTCAAATATTAAGAGTTCATGTTTACAGAGCTAAGAATTGGTGTCTAAAGCCTTTGAATCACGAGAATAGTTTTTGTGTTTACAATTTAGGAGGATTGGCTTTGGCGTTTTTTTTGTGTGAATCAGTCAAAATGGTGGCGGTTCCAGTAAATACTTCTAAGCAAACTGTCTAATTGTGGTAAAACTGTTAAAATACACAATGAGAGTTCCCAGAAATGATTAAGAACGTGTAATAAACATCTCAAGTACACGTAAATAGATTCTTACTACATTTACTGTCGAATTCAACACGGAGGTTTCCAGTGGAAAGCTGTGAAATGATGAAAATACTGGTAATGTTTACAAGTACAGGTACTTCTGGTGGCGTTTTCACGGGACTGTGCTTTCAAATATTAAGAGTTCATGTTTACAGAGCTAAGAATTGGTGTCTAAAGCCTTTTAATCACGAGAATAGTTTTTATGTTTACAATTTAGGAGGATTGGCTTTGGCGTTTTTTTTGTGTGAATCAGTCAAAATGGTGGCGGTTCCAGTAAATACTTCTAAGCAAACTGTCTAATTGTGGTAAAACTGTTAAAATACACAATGAGAGTTCCCAGAAATGATTAAGAACGTGTAATAAACCCCTCAAGAACACGTAAATAGATTCTTACTACATTTACTGTCGAATTCAATCACGGAGGTTTCCAGTGGAAAGCTTTGAAACGACGAAAATACTGGTAATGTTTACAAGTCCGGGTACTTCGGGTGGCGTTTTCACGGGACTGTGCTTTCAATTATTACGAGTTCATGTTTACAGAGCTCAGAATTGGTGTCTAAAGCCTTTGAATCACGAGAATAGTTTTTGTGTTTACAATTTAGGAGGATTGGCTTTGGCGTTTTTTTTGTGTGAATCAGTTAAAATGGTGGCGGTTCCAGTAAATACTTCTAAGCAAACTGTCTAATTGTGGTAAAACCGTTAAAATACACAATGAGAGTTCCCAGAAATGATTAAGAACGTGTAATAAACATCTCAAGTACACGTAAATAGATTCTTGCTACATTTACTGTCGAATTCAATCACGGAGGTTTCCAGTGGAAAGCTGTGAAATGACGAAAATACTGGTAATGTTTACAAGTCCGGGTACTTCTGGTGGCGTTTTCACGGGACTGTGCTTTCAAATATTAAGAGTTCATGTTTACAGAGCTCAGAATTGGTGTCTAAAGCCTTTGAATCACGAGAATAGTTTTTGTGTTTACAATTTAGGAGGATTGGCTTTGGCGTTTTTTTTTGTGTGAATCAGTTAAAATGGTGGCGGTTCCAGTAAACAGTTCTAAGCAAACTGTCTAATTGTGGTAAAACTGTTAAAATACACAATGATAGTTCCCAGAAATGATTAAGAACGTGTAATAAACATCTCAAGTACACGTAAATAAATTCTTACTACATTTACTGTCGAATTCAACACGGAGGTTTCCAGTGGAAAGCTGTGAAATGACGAAAATACTGGTAATGTTTACAAGTACGGGTACTTCTGGTGGCGTTTTCACGGGACTGTGCTTTCAAATATTAAGAGTTCATGTTTACAGAGCTAAGAATTGGTGTCTAAAGCCTTTGAATCACGAGAATAGTTTTTGTGTTTACAATTTAGGAGGATTGGCTTTGGCGTGTTTTTTTGTGTGAATCAGTCAATATGGTGGCGGTTCCAGTAAATACTTCTAAGCAAACTGTCTAATTGTGGTAAAACTGTTAAAATACACAATGAGAGTTCCCAGAAATGATTAAGAACGTGTAATAAACATCTCAAGTACACGTAAATAGATTCTTGCTACATTTACTGTCAAATTCAATCACGGAGGTTTCCAGTGGAAAGCTGTGAAATGACGAAAATACTGGTAATGTTTACAAGTACGGGTACTTCTGGTGGCGTTTTCACGGGACTGTGCTTTCAAATATTAAGAGTTCATGTTTACAGAGCTAAGAATTGGTGTCTAAAGCCTTTGAATCACGAGAATAGTTTTTGTGTTTACAATTTAGGAGGATTGGCTTTGGCGTTTTTTTTGTGTGAATCAGTTAAAATGGTGGCGGTTCCAGTAAATACTTCTAAGCAAACTGTCTAATTGTGGTAAAACTGTTAAAATACACAATGAGAGTTCCCAGAAATGATTAAGAACGTGTAATAAACCCCTCAAGTACACGTAAATAGATTCTTACTACATTTACTGTCGAATTCAACACGGAGGTTTCCAGTGGAAAGCTGTGAAATGACAAAAATACTGGTAATGTTTACAAGTACGGGTACTTCTGGTGGAGTTTTCACGGGACTGTGCTTTCAAATATTAAGAGTTCATGTTTACAGAGCTAAGAATTGGTGTCTAAAGCCTTTGAATCACGAGAATAGTTTTTGTGTTTACAATTTAGGAGGATTGGCTTTGGCGTTTTTTTTGTGTGAATCAGTCAAAATGGTGGCGGTTCCAGTAAATACTTCTAAGCAAACTGTCTAATTGTGGTAAAACTGTTAAAATACACAATGAGAGTTCCCTGAAATGATTAAGAACGTGTAATAAACATCTCAAGTACACGTAAATAGATTCTTACTACATTTACTGTCGAATTCAACACGGAGGTTTCCAGTGGAAAGCTGTGAAATGATGAAAATACTGGTAATGTTTACAAGTACAGGTACTTCTGGTGGCGTTTTCACGGGACTGTGCTTTCAAATATTAAGAGTTCATGTTTACAGAGCTAAGAATTGGTGTCTAAAGCCTTTTAATCACGAGAATAGTTTTTATGTTTACAATTTAGGAGGATTGGCTTTGGCATTTTTTTTGTGTGAATCAGTCAAAATGGTGGCGGTTCCAGTAAATACTTCTAAGCAAACTGTCTAATTGTGGTAAAACTGTTAAAATACACAATGAGAGTTCCCAGAAATGATTAAGAACGTGTAATAAACCCCTCAAGAACACGTAAATAGATTCTTACTACATTTACTGTCGAATTCAATCACGGAGGTTTCCAGTGGAAAGCTTTGAAACGACGAAAATACTGGTAATGTTTACAAGTCCGGGTACTTCGGGTGGCGTTTTCACGGGACTGTGCTTTCAATTATTACGAGTTCATGTTTACAGAGCTCAGAATTGGTGTCTAAAGCCTTTGAATCACGAGAATAGTTTTTGTGTTTACAATTTAGGAGGATTGGCTTTGGCGTTTTTTTTGTGTGAATCAGTTAAAATGGTGGCGGTTCCAGTAAATACTTCTAAGCAAACTGTCTAATTGTGGTAAAACCGTTAAAATACACAATGAGAGTTCCCAGAAATGATTAAGAACGTGTAATAAACATCTCAAGTACACGTAAATAGATTCTTGCTACATTTACTGTCGAATTCAATCACGGAGGTTTCCAGTGGAAAGCTGTGAAATGACGAAAATACTGGTAATGTTTACAAGTCCGGGTACTTCTGGTGGCGTTTTCACGGGACTGTGCTTTCAAATATTAAGAGTTCATGTTTACAGAGCTCAGAATTGGTGTCTAAAGCCTTTGAATCACGAGAATAGTTTTTGTGTTTACAATTTAGGAGGATTGGCTTTGGCGTTTTTTTTTGTGTGAATCAGTTAAAATGGTGGCGGTTCCAGTAAACAGTTCTAAGCAAACTGTCTAATTGTGGTAAAACTGTTAAAATACACAATGATAGTTCCCAGAAATGATTAAGAACGTGTAATAAACATCTCAAGTACACGTAAATAAATTCTTACTACATTTACTGTCGAATTCAACACGGAGGTTTCCAGTGGAAAGCTGTGAAATGACGAAAATACTGGTAATGTTTACAAGTATGGGTACTTCTGGTGGCGTTTTCACGGGACTGTGCTTTCAAATATTAAGTGTTCATGTTTACAGAGCTAAGAATTGGTGTCTAAAGCCTTTGAATCACGAGAATAGTTTTTGTGTTTACAATTTAGGAGGATTGGCTTTGGCGTTTTTTTTGTGTGAATCAGTCAAAATGGTGGCGGTTCCAGTAAATACTTCTAAGCAAACTGTCTAATTGTGGTAAAACTGTTAAAATACACAATGAGAGTTCCCAGAAATGATTAAGAACGTGTAATAAACATCTCAAGAACACGTAAATAGATTCTTGCTACATTTACTGTCGAATTCAATCACGGAGGTTTCCAGTGGAAAGCTGTGAAATGACGAAAATACTGGTAATGTTTACAAGTCCGGGTACTTCTGGTGGCGTTTTCACGGGACTGTGCTTTCAAATATTAAGAGTTCATGTTTACAGAGCTCAGAATTGGTGTCTAAAGCCTTTGAATCACGAGAATATTTTTTGTGTTTACAATTTAGGAGGATTGGCTTTGGCGTTTTTTTTTGTGTGAATCAGTTAAAATGGTGGCGGTTCCAGTAAACAGTTCTAAGCAAACTGTCTAATTGTGGTAAAACTGTTAAAATACACAATGAGAGTTCCCAGAAATGATTAAGAACGTGTAATAAACATCTCAAGTACATGTAAATAGATTCTTACTACATTTACTGTCGAATTCAACACGGAGGTTTCCAGTGGAAAGCTGTGAAATGACGAAAATACTGGTAATGTTTACAAGTACGGGTACTTCTGGTGGCGTTTTCACGGGACTGTGCTTTCAAATATTAAGAGTTCATGTTTACAGAGCTAAGAATTGGTGTCTAAAGCCTTTGAATCACGAGAATAGTTTTTGTGTTTACAATTTAGGAGGATTGGCTTTGGCGTTTTTTTTGTGTGAATCAGTTAAAATGGTGGCGGTTCCAGTAAATACTTCTAAGCAAACTGTCTAATTGTGGTAAAACTGTTAAAATACACAATGAGAGTTCCCAGAAATGATTAAGAACGTGTAATAAACCCCTCAAGTACACGTAAATAGATTCTTACTACATTTACTGTCGAATTCAACACGGAGGTTTCCAGTGGAAAGCTGTGAAATGACAAAAATACTGGTAATGTTTACAAGTACGGGTACTTCTGGTGGCGTTTTCACGGGACTGTGCTTTCAAATATTAAGAGTTCATGTTTACAGAGCTCAGAATTGGTGTCTAAAGCCTTTGAATCACGAGAATAGTTTTTGTGTTTACAATTTAGGAGGATTGGCTTTGGCGTTTTTTTTGTGTGAATCAGTTAAAATGGCGGCGGTTCCAGTAAATACTTCTAAGCAAACTGTCTAATTGTGGTAAAACTGTTAAAATACACAATTAGAGTTCCCAGAAATGATTAAGAACGTGTAATAAACATCTCAAGTACACGTAAATAGATTCTTGCTACATTTACTGTCGAATTCAATCACGGAGGTTTCCAGTGGAAAGCTGTGAAATGACGAAAATACTGGTAATGTTTACAAGTCCGGGTACTTCTGGTGGCGTTTTCACGGGACTGTGCTTTCAAATATTAAGAGTTCATGTTTACAGAGCTCAGAATTGGTGTCTAAAGCCTTTGAATCACGAGAATATTTTTTGTGTTTACAATTTAGGAGGATTGGCTTTGGCGTTTTTTTGTGTGTGAATCAGTTAAAATGGTGGCGGTTCCAGTAAACAGTTCTAAGCAAACTGTCTAATTGTGGTAAAACTGTTAAAATACACAATGAGAGTTCCCAGAAATGATTAAGAACGTGTAATAAACATCTCAAGTACATGTAAATAGATTCTTACTACATTTACTGTCGAATTCAACACGGAGGTTTCGAGTGGAAAGCTGTGAAATGACGAAAATACTGGTAATGTTTACAAGTACAGGTACTTCTGGTGGCGTTTTCACGGGACTGTGCTTTCAAATATTAAGAGTTCATGTTTACAGAGCTAAGAATTGGTGTCTAAAGCCTTTGAATCACGAGAATAGTTTTTGTGTTTACAATTTAGGAGGATTGGCTTTGGCATTTTTTTTGTGTGAATCAGTCAAAATGGTGGCGGTTCCAGTAAATACTTCTAAGCAAACTGTCTAATTGTGGTAAAACTGTTAAAATACACAATGAGAGTTCCCAGAAATGATTAAGAACGTGTAATAAACATCTCAAGTACACGTAAATAGATTCTTACTACATTTACTGTCGAATTCAACACGGAGGTTTCCAGTGGAAAGCTGTGAAATGATGAAAATACTGGTAATGTTTACAAGTACGGGTACTTCTGGTGGCGTTTTCACGTGACTGTGCTTTCAAATATTAAGAGTTCATGTTAACAGAGCTAAGAATTGGTGTCTAAAGCCTTTGAATCACGAGAATAGTTTTTGTGTTTACAATTTAGGAGGATTGGCTTTGGCGTTTTTTTTGTGTGAATCAATTAAAATGGTGGCGGTTCCAGTAAATACTTCTAAGCAAACTGTCTAATTGTGGTAAAACTGTTAAAATACACAATGGGAGTTCCCAGAAATGATTAAGAACGTGTAATAAACCCCTCAAGTACACATAAATAGATTCTTACTACATTTACTGTCGAATTCAACACGGAGGTTTCCAGTGGAAAGCTGTGAAATGATGAAAATACTGGTAATGTTTACAAGTACAGGTACTTCTGGTGGCGTTTTCACGGGACTGTGCTTTCAAATATTAAGAGTTCATGTTTACAGAGCTAAGAATTGGTGTCTAAAGCCTTTTAATCACGAGAATAGTTTTTATGTTTACAATTTAGGAGGATTGGCTTTGGCGTTTTTTTTTGTGTGAATCAGTCAAAATGGTGGCGGTTCCAGTAAATACTTCTAAGCAAACTGTCTAATTGTGGTAAAACTGTTAAAATACACAATGAGAGTTCCCAGAAATGATTAAGAACGTGTAATAAACCCCTCAAGAACACGTAAATAGATTCTTGCTACATTTACTGTCGAATTCAATCACGGAGGTTTCCAGTGGAAAGCTTTGAAACGACGAAAATACTGGTAATGTTTACAAGTCCGGGTACTTCGGGTGGCGTTTTCACGGGACTGTGCTTTCAATTATTACGAGTTCATGTTTACAGAGCTCAGAATTGGTGTCTAAAGCCTTTGAATCACGAGAATAGTTTTTGTGTTTACAATTTAGGAGGATTGGCTTTGGCGTTTTTTTTTGTGTGAATCAGTTAAAATGGTGGCGGTTCCAGTAAATACTTCTAAGCAAACTGTCTAATTGTGGTAAAACCGTTAAAATACACAATGAGAGTTCCCAGAAATGATTAAGAACGTGTAATAAACATCTCAAGTATACGTAAATAGATTCTTGCTACATTTACTGTCGAATTCAATCACGGAGGTTTACAGTGGAAAGCTGTGAAATGACGAAAATACTGGTAATGTTTACAAGTCCGGGTACTTCTGGTGGCGTTTTCACGGGACTGTGCTTTCAAATATTAAGAGTTCATGTTTACAGAGCTCAGAATTGGTGTCTAAAGCCTTTGAATCACGAGAATAGTTTTTGTGTTTACAATTTAGGAGGATTGGCTTTGGCGTTTTTTTTTTGTGTGAATCAGTTAAAATGGTGGCGGTTCCAGTAAACAGTTCTAAGCAAACTGTCTAATTGTGGTAAAACTGTTAAAATACACAATGATAGTTCCCAGAAATGATTAAGAACGTGTAATAAACATCTCAAGTACACGTAAATAAATTCTTACTACATTTACTGTCGAATTCAACACGGAGGTTTCCAGTGGAAAGCTGTGAAATGACGAAAATACTGGTAATGTTTACAAGTACGGGTACTTCTGGTGGCGTTTTCACGGGACTGTGCTTTCAAATATTAAGAGTTCATGTTTACAGAGCTAAGAATTGGTGTCTAAAGCCTTTGAATCACGAGAATAGTTTTTGTGTTTACAATTTAGGAGGATTGGCTTTGGCGTTTTTTTTGTGTGAATCAGTCAAAATGGTGGCGGTTCCAGTAAATACTTCTAAGCAAACTGTCTAATTGTGGTAAAACTGTTAAAATACACAATGAGAGTTCCCAGAAATGATTAAGAACGTGTAATAAACATCTCAAGTACACGTAAATAGATTCTTACTACATTTACTGTCGAATTCAACACGGAGGTTTCCAGTGGAAAGCTGTGAAATGACGAAAATACTGCTAATGTTTACAAGTACGGGTACTTCTGGTGGCGTTTTCACGGGACTGTGCTTTCAAATATTAAGAGTTCATGTTTACAGAGCTAAGAATTGGTGTCTAAAGCCTTTGAATCACGAGAATAGTTTTTGTGTTTACAATTTAGGAGGATTGGCTTTGGCGTTTTTTTTGTGTGAATCAGTTAAAATGGTGGCGGTTCCAGTAAATACTTCTAAGCAAACTGTCTAATTGTGGTAAAACTGTTAAAATACACAATGAGAGTTCCCAGAAATGATTAAGAACGTGTAATAAACATCTCAAGTACACGTAAATAGATTCTTACTACATTTACTGTCGAATTCAACACGGAGGTTTCCAGTGGAAAGCTGTGAAATGACGAAAATACTGGTAATGTTTACAAGTACGGGTACTTCTGGTGGCGTTTTCACGGGACTGTGCTTTCAAATATTAAGAGTTCATGTTTACAGAGCTAAGAATTGGTGTCTAAAGCCTTTGAATCACGAGAATAGTTTTTGTGTTTACAATTTAGGAGGATTGGCTTTGGCGTTTTTTTTGTGTGAATCAGTCAAAATGGTGGCGGTTCCAGTAAATACTTCTAAGCAAACTGTCTAATTGTGGTAAAACTGTTAAAATACACAATGAGAGTTCCCAGAAATGATTAAGAACGTGTAATAAACATCTCAAGTACACGTAAATAGATTCTTACTACATTTACTGTCGAATTCAACACGGAGGTTTCCAGTGGAAAGCTGTGAAATGACGAAAATACTGGTAATGTTTACAAGTACGGGTACTTCTGGTGGCGTTTTCACGGGACTGTGCTTTCAAATATTAAGAGTTCATGTTTACAGAGCTCAGAATTGGTGTCTAAAGCCTTTGAATCACGAGAATATTTTTTGTGTTTACAATTTAGGAGGATTGGCTTTGGCGTTTTTTTTTGTGTGAATCAGTTAAAATGGTGGCGGTTCCAGTAAACAGTTCTAAGCAAACTGTCTAATTGTGGTAAAACTGTTAAAATACACAATGAGAGTTCCCAGAAATGATTAAGAACGTGTAATAAACATCTCAAGTACATGTAAATAGATTCTTACTACATTTACTGTCGAATTCAACACGGAGGTTTCCAGTGGAAAACTGTGAAATGACGAAAATACTGGTAATGTTTACAAGTACGGGTACTTCTGGTGGCGTTTTCACGGGACTGTGCTTTCAAATATTAAGAGTTCATGTTTACAGAGCTCAGAATTGGTGTCTAAAGCCTTTGAATCACGAGAATAGTTTTTGTGTTTACAATTTAGGAGGATTGGCTTTGGCATTTTTTTTGTGTGAATCAGTCAAAATGGTGGCGGTTCCAGTAAATACTTCTAAGCAAACTGTCTAATTGTGGTAAAACTGTTAAAATACACAATGAGAGTTCCCAGAAATGATTAAGAACGTGTAATAAACATCTCAAGTACACGTAAATAGATTCTTACTACATTTACTGTCGAATTCAACACGGAGGTTTCCAGTGGAAAGCTGTGAAATGATGAAAATACTGGTAATGTTTACAAGTACGGGTACTTCTGGTGGCGTTTTCACGTGACTGTGCTTTCAAATATTAAGAGTTCATGTTTACAGAGCTAAGAATTGGTGTCTAAAGCCTTTGAATCACGAGAATAGTTTTTGTGTTTACAATTTAGGAGGATTGGCTTTGGCGTTTTTTTTGTGTGAATCAGTTAAAATGGTGGCGGTTCCAGTAAATACTTCTAAGCAAACTGTCTAATTGTGGTAAAACTGTTAAAATACACAATGAGAGTTCCCAGAAATGATTAAGAACGTGTAATAAATCCCTCAAGTACACGTAAATAGATTCTTACTACATTTACTGTCGAATTCAACACGGAGGTTTCCAGTGGAAAGCTGTGAAATGACAAAAATACTGGTAATGTTTACAAGTACGGGTACTTCTGGTGGCGTTTTCACGGGACTGTGCTTTCAAATATTAAGAGTTCATGTTTACAGAGCTAAGAATTGGTGTCTAAAGCCTTTGAATCACGAGAATAGTTTTTGTGTTTACAATTTAGGAGGATTGGCTTTGGCGTTTTTTTTGTGTGAATCAGTCAAAATGGTGGCGGTTCCAGTAAATACTTCTAAGCAAACTGTCTAATTGTGGTAAAACTGTTAAAATACACAATGAGAGTTCCCTGAAATGATTAAGAACGTGTAATAAACATCTCAAGTACACGTAAATAGATTCTTACTACATTTACTGTCGAATTCAACACGGAGGTTTCCAGTGGAAAGCTGTGAAATGATGAAAATACTGGTAATGTTTACAAGTACAGGTACTTCTGGTGGCGTTTTCACGGGACTGTGCTTTCAAATATTAAGAGTTCATGTTTACAGAGCTAAGAATTGGTGTCTAAAGCCTTTTAATCACGAGAATAGTTTTTATGTTTACAATTTAGGAGGATTGGCTTTGGCGTTTTTTTTGTGTGAATCAGTCAAAATGGTGGCGGTTCCAGTAAATACTTCTAAGCAAACTGTCTAATTGTGGTAAAACTGTTAAAATACACAATGAGAGTTCCCAGAAATGATTAAGAACGTGTAATAAACCCCTCAAGAACACGTAAATAGATTCTTGCTACATTTACTGTCGAATTCAATCACGGAGGTTTCCAGTGGAAAGCTTTGAAACGACGAAAATACTGGTAATGTTTACAAGTCCGGGTACTTCGGGTGGCGTTTTCACGGGACTGTGCTTTCAATTATTACGAGTTCATGTTTACAGAGCTCAGAATTGGTGTCTAAAGCCTTTGAATCACGAGAATAGTTTTTGTGTTTACAATTTAGGAGGATTGGCTTTGGCGTTTTTTTTGTGTGAATCAGTTAAAATGGTGGCGGTTCCAGTAAATACTTCTAAGCAAACTGTCTAATTGTGGTAAAACTGTTAAAATACACAATGAGAGTTCCCAGAAATGATTAAGAACGTGTAATAAACCCCTCAAGTACACGTAAATAGATTCTTACTACATTTACTGTCGAATTCAACACGGAGGTTTCCAGTGGAAAGCTGTGAAATGACAAAAATACTGGTAATGTTTACAAGTACGGGTACTTCTGGTGGAGTTTTCACGGGACTGTGCTTTCAAATATTAAGAGTTCATGTTTACAGAGCTAAGAATTGGTGTCTAAAGCCTTTGAATCACGAGAATAGTTTTTGTGTTTACAATTTAGGAGGATTGGCTTTGGCGTTTTTTTTGTGTGAATCAGTCAAAATGGTGGCGGTTCCAGTAAATACTTCTAAGCAAACTGTCTAATTGTGGTAAAACTGTTAAAATACACAATGAGAGTTCCCTGAAATGATTAAGAACGTGTAATAAACATCTCAAGTACACGTAAATAGATTCTTACTACATTTACTGTCGAATTCAACACGGAGGTTTCCAGTGGAAAGCTGTGAAATGATGAAAATACTGGTAATGTTTACAAGTACAGGTACTTCTGGTGGCGTTTTCACGGGACTGTGCTTTCAAATATTAAGAGTTCATGTTTACAGAGCTAAGAATTGGTGTCTAAAGCCTTTTAATCACGAGAATAGTTTTTATGTTTACAATTTAGGAGGATTGGCTTTGGCGTTTTTTTTGTGTGAATCAGTCAAAATGGTGGCGGTTCCAGTAAATACTTCTAAGCAAACTGTCTAATTGTGGTAAAACTGTTAAAATACACAATGAGAGTTCCCAGAAATGATTAAGAACGTGTAATAAACCCCTCAAGAACACGTAAATAGATTCTTACTACATTTACTGTCGAATTCAATCACGGAGGTTTCCAGTGGAAAGCTTTGAAACGACGAAAATACTGGTAATGTTTACAAGTCCGGGTACTTCGGGTGGCGTTTTCACGGGACTGTGCTTTCAATTATTACGAGTTCATGTTTACAGAGCTCAGAATTGGTGTCTAAAGCCTTTGAATCACGAGAATAGTTTTTGTGTTTACAATTTAGGAGGATTGGCTTTGGCGTTTTTTTTGTGTGAATCAGTTAAAATGGTGGCGGTTCCAGTAAATACTTCTAAGCAAACTGTCTAATTGTGGTAAAACCGTTAAAATACACAATGAGAGTTCCCAGAAATGATTAAGAACGTGTAATAAACATCTCAAGTACACGTAAATAGATTCTTGCTACATTTACTGTCGAATTCAATCACGGAGGTTTCCAGTGGAAAGCTGTGAAATGACGAAAATACTGGTAATGTTTACAAGTCCGGGTACTTCTGGTGGCGTTTTCACGGGACTGTGCTTTCAAATATTAAGAGTTCATGTTTACAGAGCTCAGAATTGGTGTCTAAAGCCTTTGAATCACGAGAATAGTTTTTGTGTTTACAATTTAGGAGGATTGGCTTTGGCGTTTTTTTTTGTGTGAATCAGTTAAAATGGTGGCGGTTCCAGTAAACAGTTCTAAGCAAACTGTCTAATTGTGGTAAAACTGTTAAAATACACAATGATAGTTCCCAGAAATGATTAAGAACGTGTAATAAACATCTCAAGTACACGTAAATAAATTCTTACTACATTTACTGTCGAATTCAACACGGAGGTTTCCAGTGGAAAGCTGTGAAATGACGAAAATACTGGTAATGTTTACAAGTACGGGTACTTCTGGTGGCGTTTTCACGGGACTGTGCTTTCAAATATTAAGAGTTCATGTTTACAGAGCTAAGAATTGGTGTCTAAAGCCTTTGAATCACGAGAATAGTTTTTGTGTTTACAATTTAGGAGGATTGGCTTTGGCGTTTTTTTTGTGTGAATCAGTCAAAATGGTGGCGGTTCCAGTAAATACTTCTAAGCAAACTGTCTAATTGTGGTAAAACTGTTAAAATACACAATGAGAGTTCCCAGAAATGATTAAGAACGTGTAATAAACATCTCAAGTACACGTAAATAGATTCTTACTACATTTACTGTCGAATTCAACACGGAGGTTTCCAGTGGAAAGCTGTGAAATGACGAAAATACTGGTAATGTTTACAAGTACGGGTACTTCTGGTGGCGTTTTCACGGGACTGTGCTTTCAAATATTAAGAGTTCATGTTTACAGAGCTAAGAATTGGTGTCTAAAGCCTTTGAATCACGAGAATAGTTTTTGTGTTTACAATTTAGGAGGATTGGCTTTGGCATTTTTTTTGTGTGAATCAGTTAAAATGGTGGCGGTTCCAGTAAATACTTCTAAGCAAACTGTCTAATTGTGGTAAAACTGTTAAAATACACAATGAGAGTTCCCAGAAATGATTAAGAACGTGTAATAAACCCCTCAAGTACACGTAAATAGATTCTTACTACATTTACTGTCGAATTCAACACGGAGGTTTCCAGTGGAAAGCTGTGAAATGATGAAAATACTGGTAATGTTAACAAGTACAGGTACTTCTGGTGGCGTTTTCACGGGACTGTGCTTTCAAATATTAAGAGTTCATGTTTACAGAGCTAAGAATTGGTGTCTAAAGCCTTTTAATCACGAGAATAGTTTTTATGTTTACAATTTAGGAGGATTGGCTTTGGCGTTTTTTTTGTGTGAATCCGTCAAAATGGTGGCGGTTCCAGTAAATACTTCTAAGCAAACTGTCTAATTGTGGTAAAACTGTTAAAATACACAATGAGAGTTCCCAGAAATGATTAAGAACGTGTAATAAACCCCTCAAGAACACGTAAATAGATTCTTGCTACATTTACTGTCGAATTCAATCACGGAGGTTTCCAGTGGAAAGCTTTGAAACGACGAAAATACTGGTAATGTTTACAAGTCCGGGTACTTCGGGTGGCGTTTTCACGGGACTGTGCTTTCAATTATTACGAGTTCATGTTTACAGAGCTCAGAATTGGTGTCTAAAGCCTTTGAATCACGAGAATAGTTTTTGTGTTTACAATTTAGGAGGATTGGCTTTGGCGTTTTTTTTGTGTGAATCAGTTAAAATGGTGGCGGTTCCAGTAAATACTTCTAAGCAAACTGTCTAATTGTGGTAAAACCGTTAAAATACACAATGAGAGTTCCCAGAAATGATTAAGAACGTGTAATAAACATCTCAAGTATACGTAAATAGATTCTTGCTACATTTACTGTCGAATTCAATCACGGAGGTTTCCAGTGGAAAGCTGTGAAATGACGAAAATACTGGTAATGTTTACAAGTCCGGGTACTTCTGGTGGCGTTTTCACGGGACTGTGCTTTCAAATATTAAGAGTTCATGTTTACAGAGCTCAGAATTGGTGTCTAAAGCCTTTGAATCACGAGAATAGTTTTTGTGTTTACAATTTAGGAGGATTGGCTTTGGCGTTTTTTTTTGTGTGAATCAGTTAAAATGGTGGCGGTTCCAGTAAACAGTTCTAAGCAAACTGTCTAATTGTGGTAAAACTGTTAAAATACACAATGAGAGTTCCCAGAAATGATTAAGAACGTGTAATAAACATCTCAAGTACATGTAAATAGATTCTTACTACATTTACTGTCGAATTCAACACGGAGGTTTCCAGTGGAAAACTGTGAAATGACGAAAATACTGGTAATGTTTACAAGTACGGGTACTTCTGGTGGCGTTTTCACGGGACTGTGCTTTCAAATATTAAGAGTTCATGTTTACAGAGCTAAGAATTGGTGTCTAAAGCCTTTGAATCACGAGAATAGTTTTTGTGTTTACAATTTAGGAGGATTGGCTTTGGCATTTTTTTTGTGTGAATCAGTCAAAATGGTGGCGGTTCCAGTAAATACTTCTAAGCAAACTGTCTAATTGTGGTAAAACTGTTAAAATACACAATGAGAGTTCCCAGAAATGATTAAGAACGTGTAATAAACATCTCAAGTACACGTAAATAGATTCTTACTACATTTACTGTCGAATTCAACACGGAGGTTTCCAGTGGAAAGCTGTGAAATGATGAAAATACTGGTAATGTTTACAAGTCCGGGTACTTCTGGTGGCGTTTTCACGTGACTGTGCTTTCAAATATTAAGAGTTCATGTTTACAGAGCTAAGAATTGGTGTCTAAAGCCTTTGAATCACGAGAATAGTTTTTGTGTTTACAATTTAGGAGGATTGGCTTTGGCGTTTTTTTTGTGTGAATCAGTTAAAATGGTGGCGGTTCCAGTAAATACTTCTAAGCAAACTGTCTAATTGTGGTAAAACTGTTAAAATACACAATGAGAGTTCCCAGAAATGATTAAGAACGTGTAATAAACCCCTCAAGTACACGTAAATAGATTCTTACTACATTTACTGTCGAATTCAACACGGAGGTTTCCAGTGGAAAGCTGTGAAATGACAAAAATACTGGTAATGTTTACAAATACGGGTACTTCTGGTGGCGTTTTCACGGGACTGTGCTTTCAAATATTAAGAGTTCATGTTTACAGAGCTAAGAATTGGTGTCTAAAGCCTTTGAATCACGAGAATAGTTTTTGTGTTTACAATTTAGGAGGATTGGCTTTGGCGTTTTTTTTGTGTGAATCAGTCAAAATGGTGGCGGTTCCAGTAAATACTTCTAAGCAAACTGTCTAATTGTGGTAAAACTGTTAAAATACACAATGAGAGTTCCCTGAAATGATTAAGAACGTGTAATAAACATCTCAAGTACACGTAAATAGATTCTTACTACATTTACTGTCGAATTCAACACGGAGGTTTCCAGTGGAAAGCTGTGAAATGATGAAAATACTGGTAATGTTTACAAGTACAGGTACTTCTGGTGGCGTTTTCACGGGACTGTGTTTTCAAATATTAAGAGTTCATGTTTACAGAGCTAAGAATTGGTGTCTAAAGCCTTTGAATCACGAGAATAGTTTTTATGTTTACAATTTAGGAGGATTGGCTTTGGCGTTTTTTTTGTGTGAATCAGTCAAAATGGTGGCGGTTCCAGTAAATACTTCTAAGCAAACTGTCTAATTGTGGTAAAACTGTTAAAATACACAATGAGAGTTCCCAGAAATGATTAAGAACGTGTAATAAACCCCTCAAGAACACGTAAATAGATTCTTGCTACATTTACTGTCGAATTCAATCACGGAGGTTTCCAGTGGAAAGCTTTGAAACGACGAAAATACTGGTAATGTTTACAAGTCCGGGTACTTCGGGTGGCGTTTTCACGGGACTGTGCTTTCAATTATTACGAGTTCATGTTTACAGAGCTCAGAATTGGTGTCTAAAGCCTTTGAATCACGAGAATAGTTTTTGTGTTTACAATTTAGGAGGATTGGCTTTGGCGTTTTTTTTGTGTGAATCAGTTAAAATGGTGGCGGTTCCAGTAAATACTTCTAAGCAAACTGTCTAATTGTGGTAAAACCGTTAAAATACACAATGAGAGTTCCCAGAAATGATTAAGAACGTGTAATAAACATCTCAAGTACACGTAAATAGATTCTTGCTACATTTACTGTCGAATTCAATCACGGAGGTTTCCAGTGGAAAGCTGTGAAATGACGAAAATACTGGTAATGTTTACAAGTCCGGGTACTTCTGGTGGCGTTTTCACGGGACTGTGCTTTCAAATATTAAGAGTTCATGTTTACAGAGCTCAGAATTGGTGTCTAAAGCCTTTGAATCACGAGAATAGTTTTTGTGTTTACAATTTAGGAGGATTGGCTTTGGCGTTTTTTTTTGTGTGAATCAGTTAAAATGGTGGCGGTTCCAGTAAACAGTTCTAAGCAAACTGTCTAATTGTGGTAAAACTGTTAAAATACACAATGATAGTTCCCAGAAATGATTAAGAACGTGTAATAAACATCTCAAGTACACGTAAATAAATTCTTACTACATTTACTGTCGAATTCAACACGGAGGTTTCCAGTGGAAAGCTGTGAAATGACGAAAATACTGGTAATGTTTACAAGTACGGGTACTTCTGGTGGCGTTTTCACGGGACTGTGCTTTCAAATATTAAGAGTTCATGTTTACAGAGCTAAGAATTGGTGTCTAAAGCCTTTGAATCACGAGAATAGTTTTTGTGTTTACAATTTAGGAGGATTGGCTTTGGCGTTTTTTTTGTGTGAATCAGTCAAAATGGTGGCGGTTCCAGTAAATACTTCTAAGCAAACTGTCTAATTGTGGTAAAACTGTTAAAATACACAATGAGAGTTCCCAGAAATGATTAAGAACGTGTAATAAACATCTCAAGTACACGTAAATAGATTCTTACTACATTTACTGTCGAATTCAACACGGAGGTTTCCAGTGGAAAGCTGTGAAATGACGAAAATACTGGTAATGTTTACAAGTACGGGTACTTCTGGTGGCGTTTTCACGGGACTGTGCTTTCAAATATTAAGAGTTCATGTTTACAGAGCTAAGAATTGGTGTCTAAAGCCTTTGAATCACGAGAATAGTTTTTGTGTTTACAATTTAGGAGGATTGGCTTTGGCATTTTTTTTGTGTGAATCAGTTAAAATGGTGGCGGTTCCAGTAAATACTTCTAAGCAAACTGTCTAATTGTGGTAAAACTGTTAAAATACACAATGAGAGTTCCCAGAAATGATTAAGAACGTGTAATAAACCCCTCAAGTACACGTAAATAGATTCTTACTACATTTACTGTCGAATTCAACACGGAGGTTTCCAGTGGAAAGCTGTGAAATGATGAAAATACTGGTAATGTTAACAAGTACAGGTACTTCTGGTGGCGTTTTCACGGGACTGTGCTTTCAAATATTAAGAGTTCATGTTTACAGAGCTAAGAATTGGTGTCTAAAGCCTTTTAATCACGAGAATAGTTTTTATGTTTACAATTTAGGAGGATTGGCTTTGGCGTTTTTTTTGTGTGAATCAGTCAAAATGGTGGCGGTTCCAGTAAATACTTCTAAGCAAACTGTCTAATTGTGGTAAAACTGTTAAAATACACAATGAGAGTTCCCAGAAATGATTAAGAACGTGTAATAAACCCCTCAAGAACACGTAAATAGATTCTTGCTACATTTACTGTCGAATTCAATCACGGAGGTTTCCAGTGGAAAGCTTTGAAACGACGAAAATACTGGTAATGTTTACAAGTCCGGGTACTTCGGGTGGCGTTTTCACGGGACTGTGCTTTCAATTATTACGAGTTCATGTTTACAGAGCTCAGAATTGGTGTCTAAAGCCTTTGAATCACGAGAATAGTTTTTGTGTTTACAATTTAGGAGGATTGGCTTTGGCGTTTTTTTTGTGTGAATCAGTTAAAATGGTGGCGGTTCCAGTAAATACTTCTAAGCAAACTGTCTAATTGTGGTAAAACCGTTAAAATACACAATGAGAGTTCCCAGAAATGATTAAGAACGTGTAATAAACATCTCAAGTATACGTAAATAGATTCTTGCTACATTTACTGTCGAATTCAATCACGGAGGTTTCCAGTGGAAAGCTGTGAAATGACGAAAATACTGGTAATGTTTACAAGTCCGGGTACTTCTGGTGGCGTTTTCACGGGACTGTGCTTTCAAATATTAAGAGTTCATGTTTACAGAGCTCAGAATTGGTGTCTAAAGCCTTTGAATCACGAGAATAGTTTTTGTGTTTACAATTTAGGAGGATTGGCTTTGGCGTTTTTTTTTGTGTGAATCAGTTAAAATGGTGGCGGTTCCAGTAAACAGTTCTAAGCAAACTGTCTAATTGTGGTAAAACTGTTAAAATACACAATGAGAGTTCCCAGAAATGATTAAGAACGTGTAATAAACATCTCAAGTACATGTAAATAGATTCTTACTACATTTACTGTCGAATTCAACACGGAGGTTTCCAGTGGAAAACTGTGAAATGACGAAAATACTGGTAATGTTTACAAGTACGGGTACTTCTGGTGGCGTTTTCACGGGACTGTGCTTTCAAATATTAAGAGTTCATGTTTACAGAGCTAAGAATTGGTGTCTAAAGCCTTTGATTCACGAGAATAGTTTTTGTGTTTACAATTTAGGAGGATTGGCTTTGGCATTTTTTTTGTGTGAATCAGTCAAAATGGTGGCGGTTCCAGTAAATACTTCTAAGCAAACTGTCTAATTGTGGTAAAACTGTTAAAATACACAATGAGAGTTCCCAGAAATGATTAAGAACGTGTAATAAACATCTCAAGTACACGTAAATAGATTCTTACTACATTTACTGTCGAATTCAACACGGAGGTTTCCAGTGGAAAGCTGTGAAATGATGAAAATACTGGTAATGTTTACAAGTACGGGTACTTCTGGTGGCGTTTTCACGTGACTGTGCTTTCAAATATTAAGAGTTCATGTTTACAGAGCTAAGAATTGGTGTCTAAAGCCTTTGAATCACGAGAATAGTTTTTGTGTTTACAATTTAGGAGGATTGGCTTTGGCGTTTTTTTTGTGTGAATCAGTTAAAATGGTGGCGGTTCCAGTAAATACTTCTAAGCAAACTGTCTAATTGTGGTAAAACTGTTAAAATACACAATGAGAGTTCCCAGAAATGATTAAGAACGTGTAATAAACCCCTCAAGTACACGTAAATAGATTCTTACTACATTTACTGTCGAATTCAACACGGAGGTTTCCAGTGGAAAGCTGTGAAATGACAAAAATACTGGTAATGTTTACAAATACGGGTACTTCTGGTGGCGTTTTCACGGGACTGTGCTTTCAAATATTAAGAGTTCATGTTTACAGAGCTAAGAATTGGTGTCTAAAGCCTTTGAATCACGAGAATAGTTTTTGTGTTTACAATTTAGGAGGATTGGCTTTGGCGTTTTTTTTGTGTGAATCAGTCAAAATGGTGGCGGTTCCAGTAAATACTTCTAAGCAAACTGTCTAATTGTGGTAAAACTGTTAAAATACACAATGAGAGTTCCCTGAAATGATTAAGAACGTGTAATAAACATCTCAAGTACACGTAAATAGATTCTTACTACATTTACTGTCGAATTCAACACGGAGGTTTCCAGTGGAAAGCTGTGAAATGATGAAAATACTGGTAATGTTTACAAGTACAGGTACTTCTGGTGGCGTTTTCACGGGACTGTGTTTTCAAATATTAAGAGTTCATGTTTACAGAGCTAAGAATTGGTGTCTAAAGCCTTTGAATCACGAGAATAGTTTTTATGTTTACAATTTAGGAGGATTGGCTTTGGCGTTTTTTTTGTGTGAATCAGTCAAAATGGTGGCGGTTCCAGTAAATACTTCTAAGCAAACTGTCTAATTGTGGTAAAACTGTTAAAATACACAATGAGAGTTCCCAGAAATGATTAAGAACGTGTAATAAACCCCTCAAGAACACGTAAATAGATTCTTGCTACATTTACTGTCGAATTCAATCACGGAGGTTTCCAGTGGAAAGCTTTGAAACGACGAAAATACTGGTAATGTTTACAAGTCCGGGTACTTCGGGTGGCGTTTTCACGGGACTGTGCTTTCAATTATTACGAGTTCATGTTTACAGAGCTCAGAATTGGTGTCTAAAGCCTTTGAATCACGAGAATAGTTTTTGTGTTTACAATTTAGGAGGATTGGCTTTGGCGTTTTTTTTGTGTGAATCAGTTAAAATGGTGGCGGTTCCAGTAAATACTTCTAAGCAAACTGTCTAATTGTGGTAAAACCGTTAAAATACACAATGAGAGTTCCCAGAAATGATTAAGAACGTGTCATAAACCCCTCAAGTACACGTAAATAGATTCTTGCTACATTTACTGTCGAATTCAATCACGGAGGTTTCCAGTGGAAAGCTGTGAAATGACGAAAATACTGGTAATGTTTACAAGTCCGGGTACTTCTGGTGGCGTTTTCACGGGACTGTGCTTTCAAATATTAAGAGTTCATGTTTACAGAGCTCAGAATTGGTGTCTAAAGCCTTTGAATCACGAGAATAGTTTTTGTGTTTACAATTTAGGAGGATTGGCTTTGGCGTTTTTTTTTGTGTGAATCAGTTAAAATGGTGGCGGTTCCAGTAAACAGTTCTAAGCAAACTGTCTAATTGTGGTAAAACTGTTAAAATACACAATGATAGTTCCCAGAAATGATTAAGAACGTGTAATAAACATCTCAAGTACACGTAAATAAATTCTTACTACATTTACTGTCGAATTCAACACGGAGGTTTCCAGTGGAAAGCTGTGAAATGACTTAAATACTGGTAATGTTTACAAGTACGGGTACTTCTGGTGGCGTTTTCACGGGACTGTGCTTTCAAATATTAAGAGTTCATGTTTACAGAGCTAAGAATTGGTGTCTAAAGCCTTTGAATCACGAGAATAGTTTTTGTGTTTACAATTTAGGAGGATTGGCTTTGGCGTTTTTTTTGTGTGAATCAGTCAAAATGGTGGCGGTTCCAGTAAATACTTCTAAGCAAACTGTCTAATTGTGGTAAAACTGTTAAAATACACAATGAGAGTTCCCAGAAATGATTAAGAACGTGTAATAAACATCTCAAGTACACGTAAATAGATTCTTACTACATTTACTGTCGAATTCAACACGGAGGTTTCCAGTGGAAAGCTGTGAAATGACGAAAATACTGGTAATGTTTACAAGTACGGGTACTTCTGGTGGCGTTTTCACGGGACTGTGCTTTCAAATATTAAGAGTTCATGTTTACAGAGCTAAGAATTGGTGTCTAAAGCCTTTGAATCACGAGAATAGTTTTTGTGTTTACAATTTAGGAGGATTGGCTTTGGCATTTTTTTTGTGTGAATCAGTTAAAATGGTGGCGGTTCCAGTAAATACTTCTAAGCAAACTGTCTAATTGTGGTAAAACTGTTAAAATACACAATGAGAGTTCCCAGAAATGATTAAGAACGTGTAATAAACCCCTCAAGTACACGTAAATAGATTCTTACTACATTCACTGTCGAATTCAACACGGAGGTTTCCAGTGGAAAGCTGTGAAATGACGAAAATACTGGTAATGTTTACAAGTCCGGGTACTTCGGGTGGCGTTTTCACGGGACTGTGCTTTCAATTATTACGAGTTCATGTTTACAGAGCTCAGAATTGGTGTCTAAAGCCTTTGAATCACGAGAATAGTTTTTGTGTTTACAATTTAGGAGGATTGGCTTTGGCGTTTTTTTTTGTGTGAATCAGTTAAAATGGTGGCGGTTCCAGTAAATACTTCTAAGCAAACTGTCTAATTGTGGTAAAACTGTTAAAATACACAATGAGAGTTCCCAGAAATGATTAAGAACGTGTAATAAACATCTCAAGTACACGTAAATAGATTCTTACTACATTTACTGTCGAATTCAACACGGAGGTTTCCAGTGGAAAGCTGTGAAATGACGAAAATACTGGTAATGTTTACAAGTCCGGGTACTTCTGGTGGCGTTTTCACGGGACTGTGCTTTAAAATATTAAGAGTTCATGTTTACAGAGCTCAGAATTGGTGTCTAAAGCCTTTGAATCACGAGAATAGTTTTTGTGTTTACAATTTAGGAGGATTGGCTTTGGCGTTTTTTTTGTGTGAATCAGTCAAAATGGTGGCGGTTCCAGTAAATACTTCTAAGCAAACTGTCTAATTGTGGTAAAACTGTTAAAATACACAATGAGAGTTCCCAGAAATGATTAAGAACGTGTAATAAACCCCTCAAGAACACGTAAATAGATTCTTGCTACATTTACTGTCGAATTCAATCACGGAGGTTTCCAGTGGAAAGCATTGAAATGACGAAAATACTGGTAATGTTTACAAGTCCGGGTACTTCTGGTGGCGTTTTCACGGGACTGTGCTTTCAAATATTAAGAGTTCATGTTTACAGAGCTCAGAATTGGTGTCTAAAGCCTTTGAATCACGAGAATATTTTTTGTGTTTACAATTTAGGAGGATTGGCTTTGGCGTTTTTTTTTGTGTGAATCAGTTAAAATGGTGGCGGTTCCAGTAAACAGTTCTAAGCAAACTGTCTAATTGTGGTAAAACTGTTAAAATACACAATGAGAGTTCCCAGTAATGATTAAGAACGTGTAATAAACATCTCAAGTACACGTAAATAGATTCTTACTACATTTACTGTCGAATTCAACACGGAGGTTTCCAGTGGAAAGCTGTGAAATGACAAAAATACTGGTAATGTTTACAAATACGGGTACTTCTGGTGGCGTTTTCACGGGACTGTGCTTTCAAATATTAAGAGTTCATGTTTACAGAGCTAAGAATTTGTGTCTAAAGCCTTTGAATCACGAGAATAGTTTTTGTGTTTACAATTTAGGAGGATTGGCTTTGGCGTTTTTTTTGTGTGAATCAGTCAAAATGGTGGCGGTTCCAGTAAATACTTCTAAGCAAACTGTCTAATTGTGGTAAAACTGTTAAAATACACAATGAGAGTTCCCTGAAATGATTAAGAACGTGTAATAAACATCTCAAGTACACGTAAATAGATTCTTACTACATTTACTGTCGAATTCAACACGGAGGTTTCCAGTGGAAAGCTGTGAAATGATGAAAATACTGGTAATGTTTACAAGTACAGGTACTTCTGGTGGCGTTTTCACGGGACTGTGCTTTCAAATATTAAGAGTTCATGTTTACAGAGCTAAGAATTGGTGTCTAAAGCCTTTTAATCACGAGAATAGTTTTTATGTTTACAATTTAGGAGGATTGGCTTTGGCGTTTTTTTTGTGTGAATCAGTCAAAATGGTGGTGGTTCCAGTAAATACTTCTAAGCAAACTGTCTAATTGTGGTAAAACTGTTAAAATACACAATGAGAGTTCCCAGAAATGATTAAGAACGTGTAATAAACCCCTCAAGAACACGTAAATAGATTCTTGCTACATTTACTGTCGAATTCAATCACGGAGGTTTCCAGTGGAAAGCTTTGAAACGACGAAAATACTGGTAATGTTTACAAGTCCGGGTACTTCGGGTGGCGTTTTCACGGGACTGTGCTTTCAATTATTACGAGTTCATGTTTACAGAGCTCAGAATTGGTGTCTAAAGCCTTTGAATCACGAGAATAGTTTTTGTGTTTACAATTTAGGAGGATTGGCTTTGGCGTTTTTTTTGTGTGAATCAGTTAAAATGGTGGCGGTTCCAGTAAATACTTCTAAGCAAACTGTCTAATTGTGGTAAAACCGTTAAAATACACAATGAGAGTTCCCAGAAATGATTAAGAACGTGTAATAAACATCTCAAGTACACGTAAATAGATTCTTGCTACATTTACTGTCGAATTCAATCACGGAGGTTTCCAGTGGAAAGCTTTGAAATGACGAAAATACTGGTAATGTTTACAAGTCCGGGTACTTCTGGTGGCGTTTTTACGGGACTGTGCTTTCAAATATTAAGAGTTCATGTTTACAGAGCTCAGAATTGGTGTCTAAAGCCTTTGAATCACGAGAATATTTTTTGTGTTTACAATTTAGGAGGATTGGCTTTGGCGTTTTTTTGTGTGTGAATCAGTTAAAATGGTGGCGGTTCCAGTAAACAGTTCTAAGCAAACTGTCTAATTGTGGTAAAACTGTTAAAATACACAATGAGAGTTCCCAGTAATGATTAAGAACGTGTAATAAACATCTCAAGTACACGTAAATAGATTCTTACTACATTTACTGTCGAATTCAACACGGAGGTTTCCAGTGGAAAGCTGTGAAATGACAAAAATACTGGTAATGTTTACAAATACGGGTACTTCTGGTGGCGTTTTCACGGGACTGTGCTTTCAAATATTAAGAGTTCATGTTTACAGAGCTAAGAATTGGTGTCTAAAGCCTTTGAATCACGAGAATAGTTTTTGTGTTTACAATTTAGGAGGATTGGCTTTGGCGTTTTTTTTGTGTGAATCAGTCAAAATGGTGTCGGTTCCAGTAAATACTTCTAAGCAAACTGTCTAATTGTGGTAAAACTGTTAAAATACACAATGAGAGTTCCCTGAAATGATTAAGAACGTGTAATAAACATCTCAAGTACACGTAAATAGATTCTTACTACATTTACTGTCGAATTCAACACGGAGGTTTCCAGTGGAAAGCTGTGAAATGATGAAAATACTGATAATGTTTACAAGTACAGGTACTTCTGGTGGCGTTTTCACGGGACTGTGCTTTCAAATATTAAGAGTTCATGTTTACAGAGCTAAGAATTGGTGTCTAAAGCCTTTTAATCACGAGAATAGTTTTTATGTTTACAATTTAGGAGGATTGGCTTTGGCGTTTTTTTTGTGTGAATCAGTCAAAATGGTGGCGGTTCCAGTAAATACTTCTAAGCAAACTGTCTAATTGTGGTAAAACTGTTAAAATACACAATGAGAGTTCCCAGAAATGATTAAGAACGTGTAATAAACCCCTCAAGAACACGTAAATAGATTCTTGCTACATTTACTGTCAAATTCAATCACGGAGGTTTCCAGTGGAAAGCTTTGAAACGACGAAAATACTGGTAATGTTTACAAGTCCGGGTACTTCGGGTGGCGTTTTCACGGGACTGTGCTTTCAAATATTAAGAGTTCATGTTTACAGAGCTCAGAATTGGTGTCTAAAGCCTTTGAATCACGAGAATAGTTTTTGTGTTTACAATTTAGGAGGATTGGCTTTGGCGTTTTTTTTGTGTGAATCAGTTAAAATGGTGGCGGTTCCAGTAAATACTTCTAAGCAAACTGTCTAATTGTGGTAAAACCGTTAAAATACACAATGAGAGTTCCCAGAAATGATTAAGAACGTGTAATAAACATCTCAAGTACACGTAAATAGATTCTTGCTACATTTACTGTCGAATTCAATCACGGAGGTTTCCAGTGGAAAGCTGTGAAATGACGAAAATACTGGTAATGTTTACAAGTCCGGGTACTTCTGGTGGCGTTTTCACGGGACTGTGCTTTCAAATATTAAGAGTTCATGTTTACAGAGCTCAGAATTGGTGTCTAAAGCCTTTGAATCACGAGAATAGTTTTTGTGTTTACAATTTAGGAGGATTGGCTTTGGCGTTTTTTTTTGTGTGAATCAGTTAAAATGGTGGCAGTTCCAGTAAACAGTTCTAAGCAAACTGTCTAATTGTGGTAAAACTGTTAAAATACACAATGATAGTTCCCAGAAATGATTAAGAACGTGTAATAAACATCTCAAGTACACGTAAATAAATTCTTACTACATTTACTGTCGAATTCAACACGGAGGTTTCCAGTGGAAAGCTGTGAAATGACGAAAATACTGGTAATGTTTACAAGTACGGGTACTTCTGGTGGCGTTTTCACGGGACTGTGCTTTCAAATATTAAGAGTTCATGTTTACAGAGCTAAGAATTGGTGTCTAAAGCCTTTGAATCACGAGAATAGTTTTTGTGTTTACAATTTAGGAGGATTGGCTTTGGCGTTTTTTTTGTGTGAATCAGTCAAAATGGTGGCGGTTCCAGTAAATACTTCTAAGCAAACTGTCTAATTGTGGTAAAACTGTTAAAATACACAATGAGAGTTCCCAGAAATGATTAAGAACGTGTAATAAACATCTCAAGTACACGTAAATAGATTCTTACTACATTTACTGTCGAATTCAACACGGAGGTTTCCAGTGGAAAGCTGTGAAATGACGAAAATACTGGTAATGTTTACAAGTACGGGTACTTCTGGTGGCGTTTTCACGGGACTGTGCTTTCAAATATTAAGAGTTCATGTTTACAGAGCTAAGAATTGGTGTCTAAAGCCTTTGAATCACGAGAATAGTTTTTGTGTTTACAATTTAGGAGGATTGGCTTTGGCATTTTTTTTGTGTGAATCAGTTAAAATGGTGGCGGTTCCAGTAAATACTTCTAAGCAAACTGTCTAATTGTGGTAAAACTGTTAAAATACACAATGAGAGTTCCCAGAAATGATTAAGAACGTGTAATAAACCCCTCAAGTACACGTAAATAGATTCTTACTACATTCACTGTCGAATTCAACACGGAGGTTTCCAGTGGAAAGCTGTGAAATGACGAAAATACTGGTAATGTTTACAAGTCCGGGTACTTCGGGTGGCGTTTTCACGGGACTGTGCTTTCAATTATTACGAGTTCATGTTTACAGAGCTCAGAATTGGTGTCTAAAGCCTTTGAATCACGAGAATAGTTTTTGTGTTTACAATTTAGGAGGATTGGCTTTGGCGTTTTTTTTGTGTGAATCAGTTAAAATGGTGGCGGTTCCAGTAAATACTTCTAAGCAAACTGTCTAATTGTGGTAAAACTGTTAAAATACACAATGAGAGTTCCCAGAAATGATTAAGAACGTGTAATAAACATCTCAAGTACACGTAAATAGATTCTTACTACATTTACTGTCGAATTCAACACGGAGGTTTCCAGTGGAAAGCTGTGAAATGACGAAAATACTGGTAATGTTTACAAGTCCGGGTACTTCTGGTGGCGTTTTCACGGGACTGTGCTTTAAAATATTAAGAGTTCATGTTTACAGAGCTCAGAATTGGTGTCTAAAGCCTTTGAATCACGAGAATAGTTTTTGTGTTTACAATTTAGGAGGATTGGCTTTGGCGTTTTTTTTGTGTGAATCAGTCAAAATGGTGGCGGTTCCAGTAAATACTTCTAAGCAAACTGTCTAATTGTGGTAAAACTGTTAAAATACACAATGAGAGTTCCCAGAAATGATTAAGAACGTGTAATAAACCCCTCAAGAACACGTAAATAGATTCTTGCTACATTTACTGTCGAATTCAATCATGGAGGTTACCAGTGGAAAGCTGTGAAATGACGAAAATACTGGTAATGTTTACAAGTCCGGGTACTTCTGGTGGCGTTTTTACGGGACTGTGCTTTCAAATATTAAGAGTTCATGTTTACAGAGCTCAGAATTGGTGTCTAAAGCCTTTGAATCACGAGAATATTTTTTGTGTTTACAATTTAGGAGGATTGGCTTTGGCGTTTTTTTTTGTGTGAATCAGTTAAAATGGTGGCGGTTCCAGTAAACAGTTCTAAGCAAACTGTCTAATTGTGGTAAAACTGTTAAAATACACAATGAGAGTTCCCAGTAATGATTAAGAACGTGTAATAAACATCTCAAGTACACGTAAATAGATTCTTACTACATTTACTGTCGAATTCAACACGGAGGTTTCCAGTGGAAAGCTGTGAAATGACGAAAATACTGGTAATGTTTACAAGTCCGGGTACTTCTGGTGGCGTTTTCACGGGACTGTGCTTTCAATTATTACGAGTTCATGTTTACAGAGCTCAGAATTGGTGTCTAAAGCCTTTGAATCACGAGAATAGTTTTTGTGTTTACAATTTAGGAGGATTGGCTTTGGCGTTTTTTTTGTGTGAATCAGTCAAAATGGTGGCGGTTCCAGTAAATACTTCTAAGCAAACTGTCTAATTGTGGTAAAACTGTTAAAATACACAATGAGAGTTCCCAGAAATGATTAAGAACGTGTAATAAACATCTCAAGTACACGTAAATAGATTCTTACTACATTTACTGTCGAATTCAACACGGAGGTTTCCAGTGGAAAGCTGTGAAATGATGAAAATACTGGTAATGTTTACAAGTACGGGTACTTCTGCTGGCGTTTTCACGGGACTGTGCTTTCAAATAATAAGAGTTCATGTTTACAGAGCTAAGAATTGGTGTCTAAAGCCTTTGAATCACGAGAATAGTTTTTGTGTTTACAATTTAGGAGGATTGGCTTTGGCGTTTTTTTTGTGTGAATCAGTTAAAATGGTGGCGGTTCCAGTAAATACTTCTAAGCAAACTGTCTAATTGTGGTAAAACTGTTAAAATACACAATGAGAGTTCCCAGAAATGATTAAGAACGTGTAATAAACCCCTCAAGTACACGTAAATAGATTCTTACTACATTCACTGTCGAATTCAACACGGAGGTTTCCAGTGGAAAGCTGTGAAATGACGAAAATACTGGTAATGTTTACAAGTCCGGGTACTTCTGGTGGCATTTTCACAGGACTGTGCTTTCAATTATTACGAGTTCATGTTTACAGAGCTCAGAATTGGTGTCTAAAGCCTTTGAATCACGAGAATAGTTTTTGTGTTTACAATTTAGGAGGATTGGCTTTGGCGTTTTTTTTGTGTGAATCAGTTAAAATGGTGGCGGTTCCAGTAAATACTTCTAAGCAAACTGTCTAATTGTGGTAAAACTGTTAAAATACACAATGAGAGTTCCCAGAAATGATTAAGAACGTGTAATAAACATCTCAAGTACACGTAAATAGATTCTTACTACATATACTGTCGAATTCAAAACGGAGGTTTCCAGTGGAAAGCTGTGAAATGACGAAAATACTGGTAATGTTTACAAGTCCGGGTACTTCTGGTGGCGTTTTCACGGGACTGTGCTTTAAAATATTAAGAGTTCATGTTTACAGAGCTCAGAATTGGTGTCTAAAGCCTTTGAATCACGAGAATAGTTTTTGTGTTTACAATTTAGGAGGATTGGCTTTGGCGTTTTTTTTGTGTGAATCTGTCAAAATGGTGGCGGTTCCAGTAAATACTTCTAAGCAAACTGTCTAATTGTGGTAAAACTGTTAAAATACACAATGAGAGTTCCCAGAAATGATTAAGAACGTGTAATAAACCCCTCAAGAACACGTAAATAGATTCTTGCTACATTTACTGTCGAATTCAATCACGGAGGTTTCCAGTGGAAAGCTGTGAAATGACGAAAATACTGGTAATGTTTACAAGTCCGGGTACTTCGGGTGGCGTTTTCACGGGACTGTGCTTTCAATTATTACGAGTTCATGTTTACAGAGCTCAGAATTGGTGTCTAAAGCCTTTGAATCACGAGAATAGTTTTTGTGTTTACAATTTAGGAGGATTGGCTTTGGGGTTTTTTTGTGTGAATCAGTTAAAATGGTGGCGGTTCCAGTAAATACTTCTAAGCAAACTGTCTAATTGTGGTAAAACTGTTAAAATACACAATGAGAGTTCCCAGAAATGATTAAGAACGTGTAATAAACATCTCAAGTACACGTAAATAGATTCTTACTACATTTACTGTCGAATTCAATCACGGAGGTTTCCAGTGGAAAGCTGTGAAATGACGAAAATACTGGTAATGTTTACAAGTCCGGGTACTTCTGGTGGCGTTTTTACGGGACTGTGCTTTCAAATATTAAGAGTTCATGTTTACAGAGCTCAGAATTGGTGTCTAAAGCCTTTGAATCACGAGAATATTTTTTGTGTTTACAATTTAGGAGGATTGGCTTTGGCGTTTTTTTTTGTGTGAATCAGTCAAAATGGTGGCGGTTCCAGTAAATACTTCTAAGCAAACTGTCTAATTGTGGTAAAACTGTTAAAATACACAATGAGAGTTCCCAGAAATGATTAAGAACGTGTAATAAACATCTCAAGTACACGTAAATAGATTCTTACTACATTTACTGTCGAATTCAACACGGAGGTTTCCAGTGGAAAGCTGTGAAATGATGAAAATACTGGTAATGTTTACAAGTACGGGTACTTCTGGTGGCGTTTTCACGGGACTGTGCTTTCAAATAATAAGAGTTCATGTTTACAGAGCTAAGAATTGGTGTCTAAAGCCTTTGAATCACGAGAATAGTTTTTGTGTTTACAATTTAGGAGGATTGGCTTTGGCGTTTTTTTTGTGTGAATCAGTTAAAATGGTGGCGGTTCCAGTAAATACTTCTAAGCAAACTGTCTAATTGTGGTAAAACTGTTAAAATACACAATGAGAGTTCCCAGAAATGATTAAGAACGTGTAATAAACCCCTCAAGTACACGTAAATAGATTCTTCCTACATTTACTGTCGAATTCAATCACGGAGGTTTCCAGTGGAAAGCTGTGAAATGACGAAAATACTGGTAATGTTTACAAGTCCGGGTACTTCGGGTGGCGTTTTCACGGGACTGTGCTTTCAAATATTAAGAGTTCATGTTTACAGAGCTCAGAATTGGTGTCTAAAGCCTTTGAATCACGAGAATAGTTTTTGTGTTTACAATTTAGGAGGATTGGCTTTGGCTTTTTTTTGTGTGAATCAGTTAAAATGGTCGCGGTTCCAGTAAATACTTCTAAGCAAACTGTCTAATTGTGGTAAAACTGTTAAAATACACAATGAGAGTTCCCAGAAATGATTAAGAACGTGTAATAAACCCTTCAAGTACACGTAAATAGATTCTTACTACATTTACTGTCGAATTCAATCACGGAGGTTTCAAGTGGAAAGCTGTGAAATGACGAAAATACTGGTAATGTTTACAAGTCCGGGTACTTCGGGTGGCGTTTTCACGGGACTGTGCTTTCAATTATTACGAGTTCATGTTTACAGAGCTCAGAATTGGTGTCTAAAGCCTTTGAATCACGAGAATAGTTTTTGTGTTTACAATTTAGGAGGATTGGCTTTGGCGTTTTTTTTTGTGTGAATCAGTTAAAATGTTGGCGGTTCCAGTAAATACTTCTAAGCAAACTGTCTAATTGTGGTAAAACTGTTAAAATACACAATGAGAGTTCCCAGAAATGATTAAGAACGTGTAATAAACGTCTCAAGTACACGTAAATAGATTCTTACTACATTTACTGTCGAATTAAACACGGAGGTTTCCAGTGGAAAGCTGTGAAATGACGAAAATACTGGTAATGTTTACAAGTCCGGGTACTTCTGGTGGCGTTTTCACGGGACTGTGCTTTCAAATATTAAGAGTTCATGTTTACAGAGCTCAGAATTGGTGTCTAAAGCCTTTGAATGACGAGAATAGTTTTTTTGTTTACAATTTAGGAGGATTGGCTTTGGCGTTTTTTTTGTGTGAATCAGTTAAAATGGTGGCGGTTCCAGTAAATACTTCTAAGCAAACTGTCTAATTGTGGTAAAACTGTTAAAATACACAATGAGAGTTCCCAGAAATGATTAAGAACGTGTAATAAACATCTCAAGTACACGTAAATAGATTCTTACTACATTTACTGTCGAATTCAATCACGGAGGTTTCCAGTGGAAAGGTGTGAAATGACGAAAATACTGGTAATGGTTACAACTCCGGGTACTTCTGGTGGCGTTTTCACGGGACCGTGCTTTCAAATATTAAGAGTTCATGTTTACAGAGCTCAGAATTGGTGTCTAAAGCCTTTGAATCACGAGAATAGTTTTTGTGTTTACAATTTAGGAGGATTGGCTTTGGCGTTTTTTTTGTGTGAATCAGTCAAAATGGTGGCGGTTCCAGTAAATACTTCTAAGCAAACTGTCTAATTGTGGTAAAACTGTTAAAATACACAATGAGAGTTCCCCGAAATGATTAAGAACGTGTAATAAACATCTCAAGTACACGTAAATAGATTCTTACTACATTTACTGTCGAATTCAACACGGAGGTTTCCAGTGGAAAGCTGTGAAATGACGAAAATACTGGTAATGTTTACAAGTCCGGGTACTTCTGGTGGCGTTTTCACGGGACTGTGCTTTAAAATATTAAGAGTTCATGTTTACAGAGCTCAGAATAGGTGTCTAAAGCCTTTGAATCACGAGAATATTTTTTGTGTTTACAATTTAGGAGGATTGGCTTTGGCGTTTTTTTTTGTGTGAATCAGTCAAAATGGTGGCGGTTCCAGTAAATACTTCTAAGCAAACTGTCTAATTGTGGTAAAACTGTTAAAATACACAATGAGAGTTCCCAGAAATGATTAAGAACGTGTAATAAACATCTCAAGTACACGTAAATAGATTCTTACTACATTAACTGTCGAATTCAACACGGAGGTTTCCAGTGGAAAGCTGTGAAATGATGAAAATACTGGTAATGTTTACAAGTACGGGTACTTCTGGTGGCGTTTTCACGGGACTGTGCTTTCAAATAATAAGAGTTCATGTTTACAGAGCTCAGAATTGGTGTCTAAAGCCTTTGAATCACGAGAATAGTTTTTGTGTTTACAATTTAGGAGGATTGGCTTTGGCTTTTTTTTGTGTGAATCAGTTAAAATGGTCGCGGTTCCAGTAAATACTTCTAAGCAAACTGTCTAATTGTGGTAAAACTGTTAAAATACACAATGAGAGTTCCCAGAAATGATTAAGAACGTGTAATAAACCCTTCAAGTACACGTAAATAGATTCTTACTACATTTACTGTCGAATTCAATCACGGAGGTTTCAAGTGGAAAGCTGTGAAATGACGAAAATACTGGTAATGTTTACAAGTCCGGGTACTTCGGGTGGCGTTTTCACGGGACTGTGCTTTCAATTATTACGAGTTCATGTTTACAGAGCTCAGAATTGGTGTCTAAAGCCTTTGAATCACGAGAATAGTTTTTGTGTTTACAATTTAGGAGGATTGGCTTTGGCGTTTTTTTTGTGTGAATCAGTTAAAATGGTGGCGGTTCCAGTAAATACTTCTAAGCAAACTGTCTAATTGTGGTAAAACTGTTAAAATACACAATGAGAGTTCCCAGAAATGATTAAGAACGTGTAATAAACATCTCAAGTACACGTAAATAGATTCTTACTACATTTACTGTCGAATTCAATCACGGAGGTTTCCAGTGGAAAGTTGTGAAATGACGAAAATACTGGTAATGGTTACAACTCCGGGTACTTCTGGTGGCGTTTTCACGGGACTGTGCTTTCAAATATTAAGAGTTCATGTTTACAGAGCTCAGAATTGGTGTCTAAAGCCTTTGAATCACGAGAATAGTTTTTGTGTTTACAATTTAGGAGGATTGGCTTTGGCGTTTTTTTTGTGTGAATCAGTCAATATGGTGGCGGTTCCAGTAAATACTTCTAAGCAAACTGTCTAATTGTGGTAAAACTGTTAAAATACACAATGAGAGTTCCCCGAAATGATTAAGAACGTGTAATAAACATCTCAAGTACACGTAAATAGATTCTTACTACATTTACTGTCGAATTCAACACGGAGGTTTCCAGTGGAAAGCTGTGAAATGACGAAAATACTGGTAATGTTTACAAGTCCGGGTACTTCTGGTGGCGTTTTCACGGGACTGTGCTTTAAAATATTAAGAGTTCATGTTTACAGAGCTCAGAATTGGTGTCTAAAGCCTTTGAATCACGAGAATAGTTTTTGTGTTTACAATTTAGGAGGATTGGCTTTGGCGTTTTTTTTGTGTGAATCAGTCAAAATGGTGGCGGTTCCAGTAAATACTTCTAAGCAAACTGTCTAATTGTGGTAAAACTGTTAAAATACACAATGAGAGTTCCCAGAAATGATTAAGAACGTGTAATAAACCCCTCAAGAACACGTAAATAGATTCTTGCTACATTTACTGTCGAATTCAATCACGGAGGTTTCCAGTGGAAAGCTTTGAAATGACGAAAATACTGGTAATGTTTACAAGTCCGGGTACTTCGGGTGGCGTTTTCACGGGACTGTGCTTTCAATTATTACGAGTTCATGTTTACAGAGCTCAGAATTGGTGTCTAAAGCCTTTGAATCACGAGAATAGTTTTTGTGTTTACAATTTAGGAGGATTGGCTTTGGCGTTTTTTTTGTGTGAATCAGTTAAAATGGTGGCGGTTCCAGTAAATACTTCTAAGCAAACTGTCTAATTGTGGTAAAACTGTTAAAATACACAATGAGAGTTCCCAGAAATGATTAAGAACGTGTAATAAACATCTCAAGTACACGTAAATAGATTCTTACTACATTTACTGTCGAATTCAATCACGGAGGTTTCCAGTGGAAAGCTGTGAAATGACGAAAATACTGGTAATGTTTACAAGTCCGGTACTTCTGGTGGCGTTTTTACGGGACTGTGCTTTCAAATATTAAGAGTTCATGTTTACAGAGCTCAGAATTGGTGTCTAAAGCCTTTGAATCACGAGAATATTTTTTGTGTTTACAATTTAGGAGGATTGGCTTTGGCGTTTTTTTTTGTGTGAATCAGTTAAAATGGTGGCGGTTCCAGTAAACAGTTCTAAGCAAACTGGCTAATTGTGGTAAAACTGTTAAAATACACAATGAGAGTTCCCAGTAATGATTAAGAACGTGTAATAAACATCTCAAGTACACGTAAATAGATTCTTACTACATTTACTGTCGAATTCAACACGGAGGTTTCCAGTGGAAAGCTGTGAAATGACGAAAATACTGGTAATGTTTACAAGTCCGGGTACTTCTGGTGGCGTTTTCACGGGACTGTGCTTTCAATTATTACGAGTTCATGTTTACAGAGCTCAGAATTGGTGTCTAAAGCCTTTGAATCACGAGAATAGTTTTTGTGTTTACAATTTAGGAGGATTGGCTTTGGCGTTTTTTTTGTGTGAATCAGTCAAAATGGTGGCGGTTCCAGTAAATACTTCTAAGCAAACTGTCTAATTGTGGTAAAACTGTTAAAATACACAATGAGAGTTCCCAGAAATGATTAAGAACGTGTAATAAACATCTCAAGTACACGTAAATAGATTCTTACTACATTTACTGTCGAATTCAACACGGAGGTTTCCAGTGGAAAGCTGTGAAATGATGAAAATACTGGTAATGTTTACAAGTACGGGTACTTCTGGTGGCGTTTTCACGGGACTGTGCTTTCAAATAATAAGAGTTCATGTTTACAGAGCTAAGAATTGGTGTCTAAAGCCTTTGAATCACGAGAATAGTTTTTGTGTTTACAATTTAGGAGGATTGGCTTTGGCGTTTTTTTTGTGTGAATCAGTTAAAATGGTGGCGGTTCCAGTAAATACTTCTAAGCAAACTGTCTAATTGTGGTAAAACTGTTAAAATACACAATGAGAGTTCCCAGAAATGATTAAGAACGTGTAATAAACCCCTCAAGTACACGTAAATAGATTCTTACTACATTCACTGTCGAATTCAACACGGAGGTTTCCAGTGGAAAGCTGTGAAATGACGAAAATACTGGTAATGTTTACAAGTCCGGGTACTTCGGGTGGCGTTTTCACGGGACTGTGCTTTCAATTATTACGAGTTCATGTTTACAGAGCTCAGAATTGGTGTCTAAAGCCTTTGAATCACGAGAATAGTTTTTGTGTTTACAATTTAGGAGGATTGGCTTTGGCGTTTTTTTTGTGTGAATCAGTTAAAATGGTGGCGGTTCCAGTAAATACTTCTAAGCAAACTGTCTAATTGTGGTAAAACTGTTAAAATACACAATGAGAGTTCCCAGAAATGATTAAGAACGTGTAATAAACATCTCAAGTACACGTAAATAGATTCTTACTACATTTACTGTCGAATTCAACACGGAGTTTTCCAGTGGAAAGCTGTGAAATGACGAAAATACTGGTAATGTTTACAAGTCCGGGTACTTCTGGTGGCGTTTTCACGGGACTGTGCTTTAAAATATTAAGAGTTCATGTTTACAGAGCTCAGAATTGGTGTCTAAAGCCTTTGAATCACGAGAATAGTTTTTGTGTTTACAATTTAGGAGGATTGGCTTTGGCGTTTTTTTTGTGTGAATCTGTCAAAATGGTGGCGGTTCCAGTAAATACTTCTAAGCAAACTGTCTAATTGTGGTAAAACTGTTAAAATACACAATGAGAGTTCCCAGAAATGATTAAGAACGTGTAATAAACCCCTCAAGAACACGTAAATAGATTCTTGCTACATTTACTGTCGAATTCAATCACGGAGGTTTCCAGTGGAAAGCTGTGAAATGACGAAAATACTGGTAATGTTTACAAGTCCGGGTACTTCGGGTGGCGTTTTCACGGGACTGTGCTTTCAAATATTACGAGTTCATGTTTACAGAGCTCAGAATTGGTGTCTAAAGCCTTTGAATCACGAGAATAGTTTTTGTGTTTACAATTTAGGAGGATTGGCTTTGGCGTTTTTTTTGTGTGAATCAGTTAAAATGGTGGCGGTTCCAGTAAATACTTCTAAGCAAACTGTCTAATTGTGGTAAAACTGTTAAAATACACAATGAGAGTTCCCAGAAATGATTAAGAACGTGTAATAAACATCTCAAGTACACGTAAATAGATTCTTACTACATTTACTGTCGAATTCAATCACGGAGGTTTCCAGTGGAAAGCTGTGAAATGACGAAAATACTGGTAATGTTTACAAGTCCGGGTACTTCTGGTGGCGTTTTTACGGGACTGTGCTTTCAAATATTAAGAGTTCATGTTTACAGAGCTCAGAATTGGTGTCTAAAGCCTTTGAATCACGAGAATATTTTTTGTGTTTACAATTTAGGAGGATTGGCTTTGGCGTTTTTTTTTGTGTGAATCAGTTAAAATGGTGGCGGTTCCAGTAAACAGTTCTAAGCAAACTGTCTAATTGTGGTAAAACTGTTAAAATACACAATGAGAGTTCCCAGTAATGATTAAGAACGTGTAATAAACATCTCAAGTACACGTAAATAGATTCTTACTACATTTACTGTCGAATTCAACACGGAGGTTTCCAGTGGAAAGCTGTGAAATGACGAAAATACTGGTAATGTTTACAAGTCCGGGTACTTCTGGTGGCGTTTTCACGGGACTGTGCTTTCAATTATTACGAGTTCATGTTTACAGAGCTCAGAATTGGTGTCTAAAGCCTTTGAATCACGAGAATAGTTTTTGTGTTTACAATTTAGGAGGATTGGCTTTGGCGTTTTTTTTGTGTGAATCAGTCAAAATGGTGGCGGTTCCAGTAAATACTTCTAAGCAAACTGTCTAATTGTGGTAAAACTGTTAAAATACACAATGAGAGTTCCCAGAAATGATTAAGAACGTGTAATAAACATCTCAAGTACACGTAAATAGATTCTTACTACATTTACTGTCGAATTCAACACGGAGGTTTCCAGTGGAAAGCTGTGAAATGATGAAAATACTGGTAATGTTTACAAGTACGGGTACTTCTGGTGGCGTTTTCACGGGACTGTGCTTTCAAATAATAAGAGTTCATGTTTACAGAGCTAAGAATTGGTGTCTAAAGCCTTTGAATCACGAGAATAGTTTTTGTGTTTACAATTTAGGAGGATTGGCTTTGGCGTTTTTTTTGTGTGAATCAGTTAAAATGGTGGCGGTTCCAGTAAATACTTCTAAGCAAACTGTCTAATTGTGGTAAAACTGTTAAAATACACAATGAGAGTTCCCAGAAATGATTAAGAACGTGTAATAAACCCCTCAAGTACACGTAAATAGATTCTTACTACATTCACTGTCGAATTCAACACGGAGGTTTCCAGTGGAAAGCTGTGAAATGACGAAAATACTGGTAATGTTTACAAGTCCGGGTACTTCGGGTGGCGTTTTCACGGGACTGTGCTTTCAATTATTACGAGTTCATGTTTACAGAGCTCAGAATTGGTGTCTAAAGCCTTTGAATCACGAGAATAGTTTTTGTGTTTACAATTTAGGAGGATTGGCTTTGGCGTTTTTTTTGTGTGAATCAGTTAAAATGGTGGCGGTTCCAGTAAATACTTCTAAGCAAACTGTCTAATTGTGGTAAAACTGTTAAAATACACAATGAGAGTTCCCAGAAATGATTAAGAACGTGTAATAAACATCTCAAGTACACGTAAATAGATTCTTACTACATTTACTGTCGAATTCAATCACGGAGGTTTCCAGTGGAAAGCTGTGAAATGACGAAAATACTGGTAATGTTTACAAGTCCGGTACTTCTGGTGGCGTATTTACGGGACTGTGCTTTCAAATATTAAGAGTTCATGTTTACAGAGCTCAGAATTGGTGTCTAAAGCCTTTGAATCACGAGAATATTTTTTGTGTTTACAATTTAGGAGGATTGGCTTTGGCGTTTTTTTTTGTGTGAATCAGTTAAAATGGTGGCGGTTCCAGTAAACAGTTCTAAGCAAACTGGCTAATTGTGGTAAAACTGTTAAAATACACAATGAGAGTTCCCAGTAATGATTAAGAACGTGTAATAAACATCTCAAGTACACGTAAATAGATTCTTACTACATTTACTGTCGAATTCAACACGGAGGTTTCCAGTGGAAAGCTCTGAAATGACGAAAATACTGGTAATGTTTACAAGTCCGGGTACTTCTGGTGGCGTTTTCACGGGACTGTGCTTTCAATTATTACGAGTTCATGTTTACAGAGCTCAGAATTGGTGTCTAAAGCCTTTGAATCACGAGAATAGTTTTTGTGTTTACAATTTAGGAGGATTGGCTTTGGCGTTTTTTTTGTGTGAATCAGTCAAAATGGTGGCGGTTCCAGTAAATACTTCTAAGCAAACTGTCTAATTGTGGTAAAACTGTTAAAATACACAATGAGAGTTCCCAGAAATGATTAAGAACGTGTAATAAACATCTCAAGTACACGTAAATAGATTCTTACTACATTTACTGTCGAATTCAACACGGAGGTTTCCAGTGGAAAGCTGTGAAATGATGAAAATACTGGTAATGTTTACAAGTACGGGTACTTCTGGTGGCGTTTTCACGGGACTGTGCTTTCAAATAATAAGAGTTCATGTTTACAGAGCTAAGAATTGGTGTCTAAAGCCTTTGAATCACGAGAATAGTTTTTGTGTTTACAATTTAGGAGGATTGGCTTTGGCGTTTTTTTTGTGTGAATCAGTTAAAATGGTGGCGGTTCCAGTAAATACTTCTAAGCAAACTGTCTAATTGTGGTAAAACTGTTAAAATACACAATGAGAGTTCCCAGAAATGATTAAGAACGTGTAATAAACCCCTCAAGTACACGTAAATAGATTCTTACTACATTCACTGTCGAATTCAACACGGAGGTTTCCAGTGGAAAGCTGTGAAATGACGAAAATACTGGTAATGTTTACAAGTCCGGGTACTTCGGGTGGCGTTTTCACGGGACTGTGCTTTCAATTATTACGAGTTCATGTTTACAGAGCTCAGAATTGGTGTCTAAAGCCTTTGAATCACGAGAATAGTTTTTGTGTTTACAATTTAGGAGGATTGGCTTTGGCGTTTTTTTTGTGTGAATCAGTTAAAATGGTGGCGGTTCCAGTAAATACTTCTAAGCAAACTGTCTAATTGTGGTAAAACTGTTAAAATACACAATGAGAGTTCCCAGAAATGATTAAGAACGTGTAATAAACATCTCAAGTACACGTAAATAGATTCTTACTACATTTACTGTCGAATTCAATCACGGAGGTTTCCAGTGGAAAGCTGTGAAATGACGAAAATACTGGTAATGTTTACAAGTCCGGGTACTTCTGGTGGCGTTTTTACGGGACTGTGCTTTCAAATATTAAGAGTTCATGTTTACAGAGCTCAGAATTGGTGTCTAAAGCCTTTGAATCACGAGAATATTTTTTGTGTTTACAATTTAGGAGGATTGGCTTTGGCGTTTTTTTTTGTGTGAATCAGTTAAAATGGTGGCGGTTCCAGTAAACAGTTCTAAGCAAACTGTCTAATTGTGGTAAAACTGTTAAAATACACAATGAGAGTTCCCAGTAATGATTAAGAACGTGTAATAAACATCTCAAGTACACGTAAATAGATTCTTACTACATTTACTGTCGAATTCAACACGGAGGTTTCCAGTGGAAAGCTGTGAAATGACGAAAATACTGGTAATGTTTACAAGTCCGGGTACTTCTGGTGGCGTTTTCACGGGACTGTGCTTTCAATTATTACGAGTTCATGTTTACAGAGCTCAGAATTGGTGTCTAAAGCCTTTGAATCACGAGAATAGTTTTTGTGTTTACAATTTAGGAGGATTGGCTTTGGCGTTTTTTTTGTGTGAATCAGTCAAAATGGTGGCGGTTCCAGTAAATACTTCTAAGCAAACTGTCTAATTGTGGTAAAACTGTTAAAATACACAATGAGAGTTCCCAGAAATGATTAAGAACGTGTAATAAACATCTCAAGTACACGTAAATAGATTCTTACTACATTTACTGTCGAATTCAACACGGAGGTTTCCAGTGGAAAGCTGTGAAATGACGAAAATACTGGTAATGTTTACAAGTACGGGTACTTCTGGTGGCGTTTTCACGGGACTGTGCTTTCAAATATTAAGAGTTCATGTTTACAGAGCTCAGAATTGGTGTCTAAAGCCTTTGAATCACGAGAATAGTTTTTGTGTTTACAATTTAGGAGGATTGGCTTTGGCGTTTTTTTTGTGTGAATCAGTCAAAATGGTGGCGGTTCCAGTAAATACTTCTAAGCAAACTGTCTAATTGTGGTAAAACTGTTAAAATACACAATGAGAGTTCCCAGAAATGATTAAGAACGTGTAATAAACCCTTCAAGTACACGTAAATAGATTCTTACTACATTTACTGTCGAATTCAATCACGGAGGTTTCCAGTGGAAAGCTGTGAAATGACGAAAATACTGGTAATGTTTACAAGTCCGGGTACTTCGGGTGGCGTTTTCACGGGACTGTGCTTTCAATTATTACGAGTTCATGTTTACAGAGCTCAGAATTGGTGTCTAAAGCCTTTGAATCACGAGAATAGTTTTTGTGTTTACAATTTAGGAGGATTGGCTTTGGCGTTTTTTTTGTGTGAATCAGTTAAAATGGTGGCGGTTCTAGTAAATACTTCTAAGCAAACGGTTTAGTTGTGGTAAAACTGTTAAAATACACAATGAGAGTTCCCAGAAATGATTAAGAACGTGTAATAAACGTCTCAAGTACACGTAAATAGATTCTTACTACATTTACTGTCGAATTAAACACGGAGGTTTCCAATGGAAAGCTGTGAAATGACGAAAATACTGGTAATGTTTACAAGTACGGGTACTTCTGGTGGCGTTTTCACGGGACTGTGCTTACAAATATTAAGAGTTCATGTTTACAGAGCTCAGAATTGGTGTCTAAAGCCTTTGAATGACGAGAATAGTGTTTTTGTTTACAATTTAGGAGGATTGGCTTTGGCGTTTTTTTTGTGTGAATCAGTTAAAATGGTGGCGGTTCCAGTAAATACTTCTAAGCAAACTGTCTAGTTGTGGTAAAACTGTTAAAATACACAATGAGAGTTCCCAGAAATGATTAAGAACGTGTAATAAACGTCTCAAGTACACGTAAATAGATTCTTACTACATTTACTGTCGAATTAAACACGGAGGTTTCCAGTGGAAAGCTGTGAAATGACGAAAATACTGGTAATGTTTACAAGTACGGGTACTTCTGGTGGCGTTTTCACGGGACTGTGCTTTCAAATATTAAGAGTTCATGTTTACAGAGCTCAGAATTGGTGTCTAAAGCCTTTGAATGACGAGAATAGTGTTTTTGTTTACAATTTAGGAGGATTGGCTTTGGCGTTTTTTTTGTGTGAATCAGTTAAAATGGTGGCGGTTCCAGTAAATACTTCTAAGCAAACTGTCTAATTGTGGTAAAACTGTTAAAATACACAATGAGAGTTCCCAGAAATGATTAAGAACGTGTAATAAACATCTCAAGTACACGTAAATAGATTCTTACTACATTTACTGTCGAATTCAACACGGAGGTTTCCAGTGGAAAGCTGTGAAATGACGAAAATACTGGTAATGTTTACAAGTACGGGTACTTCTGGTGGCGTTTTCACGGGACTGTGCTTTCAAATATTAAGAGTTCATGCTTACAGAGCTCAGAATTGGTGTCTAAAGCCTTTGAATCACGAGAATAGTTTTTGTGTTTACAATTTAGGAGGATTGGCTTTGGCGTTTTTTTTGTGTGAATCAGTTAAAATGGTGGCGGTTCCAGTAAATACTTCTAAGCAAACTGTCTAATTGTGGTAAAACTGTTAAAATACACAATGAGAGTTCCCAGAAATGATTAAGAACGTGTAATAAACATCTCAAGTACACGTAAATAGATTCTTACTACATTTACTGTCGAATTCAATCACGGAGGTTTCCAGTGGAAAGTTGTGAAATGACGAAAATACTGGTAATGTTTACAAGTACGGGTACTTCTGGTGGCGTTTTCACGGGACTGTGCTTTCAATTATTAAGAGTTCATGTTTACAGAGCTCAGAATTTGTGTCTAAAGCCTTTGAATCACGAGAATAGTTTTTATGTTTACAATTTAGGAGGATTGGCTTTGGCATATTTTTTGTGTGAATCAGTTAAAATGGTGGCGGTTCCACTAAAAAGTTCTAAGCAAACTGTCTAATTGTGGTAAAACTGTTAAAATACACAATGAGAGTTCCCAGAAATGATTAAGAACGTGTAATAAACATCTCAAGTACACGTAAATAGATTCTTACTACATTTACTGTCGAATTCAACACGGAGGTTTCCAGTGGAAAGCTGTGAAATGACGAAAATACTGGTAATGTTTAAAAGTACGGGTACTTCTGGTGGCGTTTTCACGGGACTGTGCTTTCAAATATTAAGAGTTCATGTTGACAGAGCTCAGAATTGGTGTCTAAAGCCTTTGAATCACGAGAATAGTTTTTGTGTTTACAATTTAGGAGGATTGGCTTTGGCGTTTTTTTTGTGTGAATCAGTTAAAATGGTGGCGGTTCCAGTAAATACTTCTAAGCAAACTGTCTAATTGTGGTAAAACTGTTAAAATACACAATGAGAGTTCCCAGAAATGATTAAGAACGTGTAATAAACCCCTCAAGTACACGTAAATAGATTCTTACTACATTTACTGTCGAATTCAATCACGGAGGTTTCCAGTGGAAAATACTGGTAATGTTTACAAGTCCGGGTACTTCGGGTGGCGTTTTCACGGGACTGTGCTTTCAATTATTACGAGTTCATGTTTACAGAGCTCAGAATTGGTGTCTAAAGCCTTTGAATCACGAGAATATTTTTTGTGTTTACAATTTAGGAGGATTGGCTTTGGCGTTTTTTTGTGTGAATCAGTTAAAATGGTGGCGGTTCCAGTAAATACTTCTAAGCAAACTGTCTAATTGTGGTAAAACTGTTAAAATACACAATGAGAGTTCCCAGAAATGATTAAGAACGTGTAATAAACATCTCAAGTACACGTAAATAGATTCTTACTACATTTACTGTCGAATTCAACACGGAGGTTTCCAGTGGAAAGCTGTGAAATGACGAAAATACTGGTAATGTTTACAAGTCCGGGTACTTCTGGTGGCGTTTTCACGGGACTGTGCTTTCAATTATTACGAGTTCATGTTTACAGAGCTCAGAATTGGTGTCTAAAGCCTTTGAATCACGAGAATAGTTTTTGTGTTTACAATTTAGGAGGATTGGCTTTGGCGTTTTTTTTGTGTGAATCAGTCAAAATGGTGGCGGTTCCAGTAAATACTTCTAAGCAAACTGTCTAATTGTGGTAAAACTGTTAAAATACACAATGAGAGTTCCCAGAAATGATTAAGAACGTGTAATAAACATCTCAAGTACACGTAAATAGATTCTTACTACATTTACTGTCGAATTCAACACGGAGGTTTCCAGTGGAAAGCTATGAAATGATGAAAATACTGGTAATGTTTACAAGTACGGGTACTTCTGGTGGCGTTTTCACGGGACTGTGCTTTCAAATAATAAGAGTTCATGTTTACAGAGCTAAGAATTGGTGTCTAAAGCCTTTGAATCACGAGAATAGTTTTTGTGTTTACAATTTAGGAGGATTGGCTTTGGCGTTTTTTTTGTGTGAATCAGTCAAAATGGTGGCGGTTCCAGTAAATACTTCTAAGCAAACTGTCTAATTGTGGTAAAACTGTTAAAATACACAATGAGAGTTCCCAGAAATGATTAAGAACGTGTAATAAACCCCTCAAGAACACGTAAATAGATTCTTGCTACATTTACTGTCGAATTCAACACGGAGGTTTCCAGTGGAAAGCTGTGAAATGATGAAAATACTGGTAATGTTTACAAGTACGGGTACTTCTGGTGGCGTTTTCACGGGACTGTGCTTTCAAATATTAAGAGTTCATGTTTACAGAGCTAAGAATTGGTGTCTAAAGCCTTTGAATCACGAGAATAGTTTTTGTGTTTACAATTTAGGAGGATTGGCTTTGGCGTTTTTTTGTGTGAATCAGTTAAAATGGTGGCGGTTCCAGTAAATACTTCTAAGCAAACTGTCTAATTGTGGTAAAACTGTTAAAATACACAATGATAGTTCCCAGAAATGATTAAGAACGTGTAATAAACCCCTCAAGTACACGTAAATAGATTCTTACTACATTTACTGTCGAATTCAATCACGGAGGTTTCCAGTGGAAAGCTGTGAAATGACGAAAATACTGGTAATGTTTACAAGTCCGGGTACTTCTGGTGGCGTTTTCACGGGACTGTGCTTTCAAATATTAAGAGTTCATGTTTACAGAGCTCAGAATTGGTGTCTAAAGCCTTTGAATCACGAGAATAGTTTTTGTGTTTACAATTTAGGAGGATTGGCTTTGGCTTTTTTTTGTGTGTATCAGTTAAAATGGTCGCGGTTCCAGAAAATACTTCTAAGCAAACTGTCTAATTGTGGTAAAACTGTTAAAATGCACAATGAGAGTTCCCAAAAATGATTAAGAACGTGTAATAAACCCCTCAAGTACACGTAAATAGATTCTTACTACATTCACTGTCGAATTCAACACGGAGGTTTCCAGTGGAAAGCTGTGAAATGACGAAAATACTGGTAATGTTTACAAGTCCGGGTACTTCGGGTGGCGTTTTCACGGGACTGTGCTTTCAATTATTACGAGTTCATGTTTACAGAGCTCAGAATTGGTGTCTAAAGCCTTTGAATCACGAGAATAGTTTTTGTGTTTACAATTTAGGAGGATTGGCTTTGGCGTTTTTTTTGTGTGAATCAGTCAAAATGGTGGCGGTTCCAGTAAATACTTCTAAGCAAACTGTCTAATTGTGGTAAAACTGTTAAAATACACAATGAGAGTTCCCAGAAATGATTAAGAACGTGTAATAAACCCTTCAAGTACACGTAAATAGATTCTTACTACATTTACTGTCGAATTCAATCACGGAGGTTTCCAGTGGAAAGCTGTGAAATGACGAAAATACTGCTAATGTTTACAAGTCCGGGTACTTCGGGTGGCGTTTTCACGGGACTGTGCTTTCAATTATTACGAGTTCATGTTTACAGAGCTCAGAATTGGTGTCTAAAGCCTTTGAATCACGAGAATAGTTTTTGTGTTTACAATTTAGGAGGATTGGCTTTGGCGTTTTTTTTGTGTGAATCAGTTAAAATGGTGGCGGTTCTAGTAAATACTTCTAAGCAAACGGTTTAGTTGTGGTATAACTGTTAAAATACACAATGAGAGTTCCCAGAAATGATTAAGAACGTGTAATAAACGTCTCAAGTACACGTAAATAGATTCTTACTACATTTACTGTCGAATTAAACACGGAGGTTTCCAATGGAAAGCTGTGAAATGACGAAAATACTGGTAATGTTTACAAGTACGGGTACTTCTGGTGGCGTTTTCACGGGACTGTGCTTTCAATTATTACGAGTTCATGTTTACAGAGCTCAGAATTGGTGTCTAAAGCCTTTGAATGACGAGAATAGTGTTTTTGTTTACAATTTAGGAGGATTGGCTTTGGCGTTTTTTTTGGGGGAATCAGTTAAAATGGTGGCGGTTCCAGTAAATACTTCTAAGCAAACTGTCTAGTTGTGGTAAAACTGTTAAAATACACAATGAGAGTTCCCAGAAATGATTAAGAACGTGTAATAAACGTCTCAAGTACACGTAAATAGATTCTTACTACATTTACTGTCGAATTAAACACGGAGGTTTCCAGTGGAAAGCTGTGAAATGACGAAAATACTGGTAATGTTTACAAGTACGGGTACTTCTGGTGGCGTTTTCACGGGACTGTGCTTTCAAATATTAAGAGTTCATGTTTACAGAGCTCAGAATTGGTGTCTAAAGCCTTTGAATGACGAGAATAGTGTTTTTGTTTACAATTTAGGAGGATTGGCTTTGGCGTTTTTTTTGTGTGAATCAGTTAAAATGGTGGCGGTTCCAGTAAATACTTCTAAGCAAACTGTCTAATTGTGGTAAAACTGTTAAAATACACAATGAGAGTTCCCAGAAATGATTAAGAACGTGTAATAAACATCTCAAGTACACGTAAATAGATTCTTACTACATTTACTGTCGAATTCAACACGGAGGTTTCCAGTGGAAAGCTGTGAAATGACGAAAATACTGGTAATGTTTACAAGTACGGGTACTTCTGGTGGCGTTTTCACGGGACTGTGCTTTCAAATATTAAGAGTTCATGCTTACAGAGCTCAGAATTGGTGTCTAAAGCCTTTGAATCACGAGAATAGTTTTTGTGTTTACAATTTAGGAGGATTGGCTTTGGCGTTTTTTTTGTGTGAATCAGTTAAAATGGTGGCGGTTCCAGTAAATACTTCTAAGCAAACTGTCTAATTGTGGTAAAACTGTTAAAATACACAATGAGAGTTCCCAGAAATGATTAAGAACGTGTAATAAACATCTCAAGTACACGTAAATAGATTCTTACTACATTTACTGTCGAATTCAATCACGGAGGTTTCCAGTGGAAAGTTGTGAAATGACGAAAATACTGGTAATGTTTACAAGTACGGGTACTTCTGGTGGCGTTTTCATGGGACTGTGCTTTCAATTATTAAGAGTTCATGTTTACAGAGCTCAGAATTTGTGTCTAAAGCCTTTGAATCACGAGAATAGTTTTTATGTTTACAATTTAGGAGGATTGGCTTTGGCATATTTTTTGTGTGAATCAGTTAAAATGGTGGCGGTTCCACTAAAAAGTTCTAAGCAAACTGTCTAATTGTGGTAAAACTGTTAAAATACACAATGAGAGTTCCCAGAAATGATTAAGAACGTGTAATAAACCCCTCAAGTACACGTAAATAGATTCTTACTACATTTACTGTCGAATTCAATCACGGAGGTTTCCAGTGGAAAATACTGGTAATGTTTACAAGTCCGGGTACTTCGGGTGGCGTTTTCACGGGACTGTGCTTTCAATTATTACGAGTTCATGTTTACAGAGCTCAGAATTGGTGTCTAAAGCCTTTGAATCACGAGAATATTTTTTGTGTTTACAATTTAGGAGGATTGGCTTTGGCGTTTTTTTGTGTGAATCAGTTAAAATGGTGGCGGTTCCAGTAAATACTTCTAAGCAAACTGTCTAATTGTGGTAAAACCGTTAAAATACACAATGAGAGTTCCCAGAAATGATTAAGAACGTGTAATAAACATCTCAAGTACACGTAAATAGATTCTTACTACATTTACTGTCGAATTCAACACGGAGGTTTCCAGTGGAAAGCTGTGAAATGACGAAAATACTGGTAATGTTTACAAGTCCGGGTACTTCTGGTGGCGTTTTCACGGGACTGTGCTTTCAATTATTACGAGTTCATGTTTACAGAGCTCAGAATTGGTGTCTAAAGCCTTTGAATCACGAGAATAGTTTTTGTGTTTACAATTTAGGAGGATTGGCTTTGGCGTTTTTTTTGTGTGAATCAGTCAAAATGGTGGCGGTTCCAGTAAATACTTCTAAGCAAACTGTCTAATTGTGGTAAAACTGTTAAAATACACAATGAGAGTTCCCAGAAATGATTAAGAACGTGTAATAAACCCCTCAAGAACACGTAAATAGATTCTTGCTACATTTACTGTCGAATTCAACACGGAGGTTTCCAGTGGAAAGCTGTGAAATGATGAAAATACTGGTAATGTTTACAAGTACGGGTACTTCTGGTGGCGTTTTCACGGGACTGTGCTTTCAAATATTAAGAGTTCATGTTTACAGAGCTAAGAATTGGTGTCTAAAGCCTTTGAATCACGAGAATAGTTTTTGTGTTTACAATTTAGGAGGATTGGCTTTGGCGTTTTTTTGTGTGAATCAGTTAAAATGGTGGCGGTTCCAGTAAATACTTCTAAGCAAACTGTCTAATTGTGGTAAAACTGTTAAAATACACAATGAGAGTTCCCAGAAATGATTAAGAACGTGTAATAAACCCCTCAAGTACACGTAAATAGATTCTTACTACATTTACTGTCGAATTCAATCATGGAGGTTTCCAGTGGAAAGCTGTGAAATGACGAAAATACTGGTAATGTTTACAAGTACGGGTACTTCTGGTGGCGTTTTCACGGGACTGTGCTTTCAAATATTAAGAGTTCATGTTTACAGAGCTCAGAATTGGTGTCTAAAGCCTTTGAATCACGAGAATAGTTTTTGTGTTTACAATTTAGGAGGATTGGCTTTGGCGTTTTTTTTTGTGTGAATCAGTTAAAATGGTGGCGGTTCCAGTAAATACTTCTAAGCAAACTGTCTAATTGTGGTAAAACTGTTAAAATACACAATGAGAGTTCCCAGAAATGATTAAGAACGTGTAATAAACACCTCAAGTACACGTAAATAGATTCTTACTACATTTACTGTCGAATTCAATCACGGAGGTTTCGAGTGGAAAGCTGTGAAATGACGAAAATACTGGTAATTTTTACAAGTACGGGTACTTCTGGTGGCGTTTTCACGGGACTGTGCTTTCAATTATTAAGAGTTCATGTTACAGAGCTCAGAATTGGTGTCTAAAGCCTTTGAATCACGAGAATAGTTTTTATGTTTACAATTTAGGAGGATGGCTTTGGCGTATTTTAGTGTGAATCAGTTAAAATGGTGGCGGTTCCAATAAACAGTTCTAAGCAAACTGTCTAATTGTGGTAAAACCGTTAAAATACACAATGAGAGTTCCCAGAAATGATTAAGAACGTGTAATAAACATCTCAAGTACACGTAAATAGATTCTTACTACATTTACTGTCGAATTCAACACGGAGGTTTCCAGTGGAAAGCTGTGAAATGACGAAAATACTGGTAATGTTTACAAGTCCGGGTACTTCTGGTGGCGTTTTCACGGGACTGTGCTTTCAATTATTACGAGTTCATGTTTACAGAGCTCAGAATTGGTGTCTAAAGCCTTTGAATCACGAGAATAGTTTTTGTGTTTACAATTTAGGAGGATTGGCTTTGGCGTTTTTTTTGTGTGAATCAGTCAAAATGGTGGCGGTTCCAGTAAATACTTCTAAGCAAACTGTCTAATTGTGGTAAAACTGTTAAAATACACAATGAGAGTTCCCAGAAATGATTAAGAACGTGTAATAAACCCCTCAAGAACACGTAAATAGATTCTTGCTACATTTACTGTCGAATTCAACACGGAGGTTTCCAGTGGAAAGCTGTGAAATGATGAAAATACTGGTAATGTTTACAAGTACGGGTACTTCTGGTGGCGTTTTCACGGGACTGTGCTTTCAAATATTAAGAGTTCATGTTTACAGAGCTAAGAATTGGTGTCTAAAGCCTTTGAATCACGAGAATAGTTTTTGTGTTTACAATTTAGGAGGATTGGCTTTGGCGTTTTTTTGTGTGAATCAGTTAAAATGGTGGCGGTTCCAGTAAATACTTCTAAGCAAACTGTCTAATTGTGGTAAAACTGTTAAAATACACAATGAGAGTTCCCAGAAATGATTAAGAACGTGTAATAAACCCCTCAAGTACACGTAAATAGATTCTTACTACATTTACTGTCGAATTCAATCATGGAGGTTTCCAGTGGAAAGCTGTGAAATGACGAAAATACTGGTAATGTTTACAAGTACGGGTACTTCTGGTGGCGTTTTCACGGGACTGTGCTTTCAAATATTAAGAGTTCATGTTTACAGAGCTCAGAATTGGTGTCTAAAGCCTTTGAATCACGAGAATAGTTTTTGTGTTTACAATTTAGGAGGATTGGCTTTGGCGTTTTTTTTTGTGTGAATCAGTTAAAATGGTGGCGGTTCCAGTAAATACTTCTAAGCAAACTGTCTAATTGTGGTAAAACTGTTAAAATACACAATGAGAGTTCCCAGAAATGATTAAGAACGTGTAATAAACACCTCAAGTACACGTAAATAGATTCTTACTACATTTACTGTCGAATTCAATCACGGAGGTTTCGAGTGGAAAGCTGTGAAATGACGAAAATACTGGTAATTTTTACAAGTACGGGTACTTCTGGTGGCGTTTTCACGGGACTGTGCTTTCAATTATTAAGAGTTCATGTTACAGAGCTCAGAATTGGTGTCTAAAGCCTTTGAATCACGAGAATAGTTTTTATGTTTACAATTTAGGAGGATGGCTTTGGCGTATTTTAGTGTGAATCAGTTAAAATGGTGGCGGTTCCAATAAACAGTTCTAAGCAAACTGTCTAATTGTGGTAAAACCGTTAAAATACACAATGAGAGTTCCCAGAAATGATTAAGAACGTGTAATAAACATCTCAAGTACACGTAAATAGATTCTTACTACATTTACTGTCGAATTCAACACGGAGGTTTCCAGTGGAAAGCTGTGAAATGACGAAAATACTGGTAATGTTTACAAGTCCGGGTACTTCTGGTGGCGTTTTCACGGGACTGTGCTTTAAAATATTAAGAGTTCATGTTTACAGAGCTCAGAATTGGTGTCTAAAGCCTTTGAATCACGAGAATAGTTTTTGTGTTTACAATTTAGGAGGATTGGCTTTGGCGTTTTTTTTGTGTGAATCAGTCAAAATGGTGGCGGTTCCAGTAAATACTTCTAAGCAAACTGTCTAATTGTGGTAAAACTGTTAAAATACACAATGAGAGTTCCCAGAAATGATTAAGAACGTATAATAAACCCCTCAAGAACACGTAAATAGATTCTTGCTACATTTACTGTTGAATTCAATCACGGAGGTTTCCAGTGGAAAGCTGTGAAATGACGAAAATACTGGTAATGTTTACAAGTCCGGGTACTTCGGGTGGCGTTTTCACGGGACTGTGCTTTCAATTATTACGAGTTCATGTTTACAGAGCTCAGAATTGGTGTCTAAAGCCTTTGAATCACGAGAATAGTTTTTGTGTTTACAATTTAGGAGGATTGGCTTTGGCGGTTTTTTTTGTGTGAATCAGTTAAAATGGTGGCGGTTCCAGTAAATACTTCTAAGCAAACTGTCTAATTGTGGTAAAACTGTTAAAATACACAATGAGAGTTCCCAGAAATGATTAAGAACGTGTAATAAACACCTCAAGTACACGTAAATAGATTCTTACTACATTTACTGTCGAATTCAATCACGGAGGTTTCGAGTGGAAAGCTGTGAAATGACGAAAATACTGGTAATTTTTACAAGTACGGGTACTTCTGGTGGCGTTTTCACGGGACTGTGCTTTCAATTATTAAGAGTTCATGTTACAGAGCTCAGAATTGGTGTCTAAAGCCTTTGAATCACGAGAATAGTTTTTATGTTTACAATTTAGGAGGATGGCTTTGGCGTATTTTAGTGTGAATCAGTTAAAATGGTGGCGGTTCCAATAAACAGTTCTAAGCAAACTGTCTAATTGTGGTAAAACCGTTAAAATACACAATGAGAGTTCCCAGAAATGATTAAGAACGTGTAATAAACATCTCAAGTACACGTAAATAGATTCTTACTACATTTACTGTCGAATTCAACACGGAGGTTTCCAGTGGAAAGCTGTGAAATGACGAAAATACTGGTAATGTTTACAAGTCCGGGTACTTCTGGTGGCGTTTTCACGGGACTGTGCTTTCAATTATTACGAGTTCATGTTTACAGAGCTCAGAATTGGTGTCTAAAGCCTTTGAATCACGAGAATAGTTTTTGTGTTTACAATTTAGGAGGATTGGCTTTGGCGTTTTTTTTTGTGTGAATCAGTTAAAATGGCGGCGGTTCCAGTAAACAGTTCTAAGAAAACTGTCTAATTGTGGTAAAACTGTTAAAATACACAATGATAGTTCCCAGAAATGATTAAGAACGTGTAATAAACACCTCAAGTACACGTAAATAGATTCTTACTACATTTACTGTCGAATTCAATCACGGAGGTTTCCAGTGGAAAGTTGTGAAATGACGAAAATACTGGTAATGTTTACAAGTCCGGGTACTTCTGGTGGCGTTTTCACGGGACTGTGCTTTCAATTATTAAGGGTTCATGTTTACAGAGCTCAGAATTTGTGTCTAAAGCCTTTGAATCACGAGAATAGTTTTTATGTTTACAATTTAGGAGGATTGGCTTTGGCATATTTTTTGTGTGAATCAGTTAAAATGGTGGCGGTTCCACTAAAAAGTTCTAAGCAAACTGTCTAATTGTGGTAAAACTGTTAAAATACACAATGAGAGTTCCCAGAAATGATTAAGAACGTGTAATAAACATCTCAAGTACACGTAAATAGATTCTTACTACATTTACTGTCGAATTCAACACGGAGGTTTCCAGTGGAAAGCTGTGAAATGACGAAAATACTGGTAATGTTTAAAAGTACGGGTACTTCTGGTGGCGTTTTCACGGGACTGTGCTTTCAAATATTAAGAGTTCATGTTGACAGAGCTCAGAATTGGTGTCTAAAGCCTTTGAATCACGAGAATAGTTTTTGTGTTTACAATTTAGGAGGATTGGCTTTGGCGTTTTTTTTGTGTGAATCAGTTAAAATGGTGGCGGTTCCAGTAAATACTTCTAAGCAAACTGTCTAATTGTGGTAAAACTGTTAAAATACACAATGAGAGTTCCCAGAAATGATTAAGAACGTGTAATAAACCCCTCAAGTACACGTAAATAGATTCTTACTACATTTACTGTCGAATTCAATCACGGAGGTTTCCAGTGGAAAGCTGTGAAATGACGAAAATACTGGTAATGTTTACAAGTACGGGTACTTCTGGTGGCGTTTTCACGGGACTGTGCTTTCAATTATTAAGAGTTCATGTTACAGAGCTCAGAATTGGTGTCTAAAGCCTTTGAATCACGAGAATAGTTTTTATGTTTACAATTTAGGAGGATGGCTTTGGCGTATTTTAGTGTGAATCAGTTAAAATGGTGGCGGTTCCAATAAACAGTTCTAAGCAAACTGTCTAATTGTGGTAAAACCGTTAAAATACACAATGAGAGTTCCCAGAAATGATTAAGAACGTGTAATAAACATCTCAAGTACACGTAAATAGATTCTTACTACATTTACTGTCGAATTCAACACGGAGGTTTCCAGTGGAAAGCTGTGAAATGACGAAAATACTGGTAATGTTTACAAGTCCGGGTACTTCTGGTGGCGTTTTCACGGGACTGTGCTTTCAATTATTACGAGTTCATGTTTACAGAGCTCAGAATTGGTGTCTAAAGCCTTTGAATCACGAGAATAGTTTTTGTGTTTACAATTTAGGAGGATTGGCTTTGGCGTTTTTTTTGTGTGAATCAGTCAAAATGGTGGCGGTTCCAGTAAATACTTCTAAGCAAACTGTCTAATTGTGGTAAAACTGTTAAAATACACAATGAGAGTTCCCAGAAATGATTAAGAACGTGTAATAAACATCTCAAGTACACGTAAATAGATTCTTACTACATTTACTGTCGAATTCAACACGGAGGTTTCCAGTGGAAAGCTATGAAATGATGAAAATACTGGTAATGTTTACAAGTACGGGTACTTCTGGTGGCGTTTTCACGGGACTGTGCTTTCAAATAATAAGAGTTCATGTTTACAGAGCTAAGAATTGGTGTCTAAAGCCTTTGAATCACGAGAATAGTTTTTGTGTTTACAATTTAGGAGGATTGGCTTTGGCGTTTTTTTTGTGTGAATCAGTCAAAATGGTGGCGGTTCCAGTAAATACTTCTAAGCAAACTGTCTAATTGTGGTAAAACTGTTAAAATACACAATGAGAGTTCCCAGAAATGATTAAGAACGTGTAATAAACCCCTCAAGTGCACGTAAATAGATTCTTACTACATTTACTGTCGAATTCAATCACGGAGGTTTCCAGTGGAAAGCTGTGAAATGACGAAAATACTGGTAATGTTTACAAGTCCGGGTACTTCTGGTGGCGTTTTCACGGGACTGTGCTTTCAAATATTAAGAGTTCATGTTTACAGAGCTCAGAATTGGTGTCTAAAGCCTTTGAATCACGAGAATAGTTTTTGTGTTTACAATTTAGGAGGATTGGCTTTGGCTTTTTTTTGTGTGAATCAGTTAAAATGGTCGCGGTTCCAGTAAATACTTCTAAGCAAACTGTCTAATTGTGGTAAAACTGTTAAAATACACAATGAGAGTTCCCAGAAATGATTAAGAACGTGTAATAAACCCCTCAAGTACACGTAAATAGATTCTTACTACATTCACTGTCGAATTCAACACGGAGGTTTCCAGTGGAAAGCTGTGAAATGACGAAAATACTGGTAATGTTTACAAGTCCGGGTACTTCGGGTGGCGTTTTCACGGGACTGTGCTTTCAATTATTACGAGTTCATGTTTACAGAGCTCAGAATTGGTGTCTAAAGCCTTTGAATCACGAGAATAGTTTTTGTGTTTACAATTTAGGAGGATTGGCTTTGGCTTTTTTTTGTGTGAATCAGTTAAAATGGTGGCGGTTCCAGTAAATACTTCTAAGCAAACTGTCTAATTGTGGTAAAACTGTTAAAATACACAATGAGAGTTCCCAGAAATGATTAAGAACGTGTAATAAACCCCTCAAGTACACGTAAATAGATTCTTACTACATTTACTGTCGAATTCAATCACGGAGGTTTCCAGTGGAAAGCTGTGAAATGACGAAAATACTGGTAATGTTTACAAGTACGGGTACTTCTGGTGGCGTTTTCACGGGACTGTGCTTTCAAATATTAAGAGTTCATGTTTACAGAGCTAAGAATTGGTGTCTAAAGCCTTTGAATCACGAGAATAGTTTTTGTGTTTACAATTTAGGAGGATTGGCTTTGGCGTTTTTTTTGTGTGAATCAGTCAAAATGGTGGCGGTTCCAGTAAATACTTCTAAGCAAACTGTCTAATTGTGGTAAAACTGTTAAAATACACAATGAGAGTTCCCAGAAATGATTAAGAACGTGTAATAAACCCCTCAAGAACACGTAAATAGATTCTTGCTACATTTACTGTCGAATTCAACACGGAGGTTTCCAGTGGAAAGCTGTGAAATGATGAAAATACTGGTAATGTTTACAAGTACGGGTACTTCTGGTGGCGTTTTCACGGGACTGTGCTTTCAAATATTAAGAGTTCATGTTTACAGAGCTAAGAATTGGTGTCTAAAGCCTTTGAATCACGAGAATAGTTTTTGTGTTTACAATTTAGGAGGATTGGCTTTGGCGTTTTTTTGTGTGAATCAGTTAAAATGGTGGCGGTTCCAGTAAATACTTCTAAGCAAACTGTCTAATTGTGGTAAAACTGTTAAAATACACAATGAGAGTTCCCAGAAATGATTAAGAACGTGTAATAAACCCCTCAAGTACACGTAAATAGATTCTTACTACATTTACTGTCGAATTCAATCACGGAGGTTTCCAGTGGAAAGCTGTGAAATGACGAAAATACTGGTAATGTTTACAAGTCCGGGTACTTCTGGTGGCGTTTTCACGGGACTGTGCTTTCAAATATTAAGAGTTCATGTTTACAGAGCTCAGAATTGGTGTCTAAAGCCTTTGAATCACGAGAATAGTTTTTGTGTTTACAATTTAGGAGGATTGGCTTTGGCTTTTTTTTGTGTGAATCAGTTAAAATGGTCGCGGTTCCAGTAAATACTTCTAAGCAAACTGTCTAATTGTGGTAAAACTGTTAAAATACACAATGAGAGTTCCCAGAAATGATTAAGAACGTGTAATAAACCCCTCAAGTACACGTAAATAGATTCTTACTACATTCACTGTCGAATTCAACACGGAGGTTTCCAGTGGAAAGCTGTGAAATGACGAAAATACTGGTAATGTTTACAAGTCCGGGTACTTCGGGTGGCGTTTTCACGGGACTGTGCTTTCAATTATTACGAGTTCATGTTTACAGAGCTCAGAATTGGTGTCTAAAGCCTTTGAATCACGAGAATAGTTTTTGTGTTTACAATTTAGGAGGATTGGCTTTGGCGTTTTTTTTGTGTGAATCAGTTAAAATGGTGGCGGTTCCAGTAAATACTTCTAAGCAAACTGTCTAATTGTGGTAAAACTGTTAAAATACACAATGAGAGTTCCCAGAAATGATTAAGAACGTGTAATAAACATCTCAAGTACACGTAAATAGATTCTTACTACATTTACTGTCGAATTCAACACGGAGGTTTCCAGTGGAAAGCTGTGAAATGACGAAAATACTGGTAATGTTTACAAGTCCGGGTACTTCTGGTGGCGTTTTCACGGGACTGTGCTTTAAAATATTAAGAGTTCATGTTTACAGAGCTCAGAATTGGTGTCTAAAGCCTTTGAATCACGAGAATAGTTTTTGTGTTTACAATTTAGGAGGATTGGCTTTGGCGTTTTTTTTGTGTGAATCAGTCAAAATGGTGGCGGTTCCAGTAAATACTTCTAAGCAAACTGTCTAATTGTGGTAAAACTGTTAAAATACACAATGAGAGTTCCCAGAAATGATTAAGAACGTGTAATAAACCCCTCAAGAACACGTAAATAGATTCTTGCTACATTTACTGTCGAATTCAATCACGGAGGTTTCCAGTGGAAAGCTTTGAAATGACGAAAATACTGGTAATGTTTACAAGTCCGGGTACTTCTGGTGACGTTTTCACGGGACTGTGCTTTCAAATATTAAGAGTTCATGTTTACAGAGCTCAGAATTGGTGTCTAAAGCCTTTGAATCACGAGAATAGTTTTTGTGTTTACAATTTAGGAGGATTGGCTTTGGCGTTTTTTTTTGTGTGAATCAGTTAAAATGGCGGCGGTTCCAGTAAACAGTTCTAAGAAAACTGTCTAATTGTGGTAAAACTGTTAAAATACACAATGATAGTTCCCAGAAATGATTAAGAACGTGTAATAAACACCTCAAGTACACGTAAATAGATTCTTACTACATTTACTGTCGAATTCAATCACGGAGGTTTCCAGTGGAAAGTTGTGAAATGACGAAAATACTGGTAATGTTTACAAGTACGGGTACTTCTGGTGGCGTTTTCACGGGACTGTGCTTTCAATTATTAAGGGTTCATGTTTACAGAGCTCAGAATTTGTGTCTAAAGCCTTTGAATCACGAGAATAGTTTTTATGTTTACAATTTAGGAGGATTGGCTTTGGCATATTTTTTGTGTGAATCAGTTAAAATGGTGGCGGTTCCACTAAAAAGTTCTAAGCAAACTGTCTAATTGTGGTAAAACTGTTAAAATACACAATGAGAGTTCCCAGAAATGATTAAGAACGTGTAATAAACCCCTCAAGTACACGTAAATAGATTCTTACTACATTTACTGTCGAATTCAATCACGGAGGTTTCCAGTGGAAAATACTGGTAATGTTTACAAGTCCGGGTACTTCGGCTGGCGTTTTCACGGGACTGTGCTTTCAATTATTACGAGTTCATGTTTACAGAGCTCAGAATTGGTGTCTAAAGCCTTTGAATCACGAGAATATTTTTTGTGTTTACAATTTAGGAGGATTGGCTTTGGCGTTTTTTTGTGTGAATCAGTTAAAATGGTGGCGGTTCCAGTAAATACTTCTAAGCAAACTGTCTAATTGTGGTAAAACTGTTAAAATACACAATGAGAGTTCCTAGAAATGATTAAGAACGTGTAATAAACATCTCAAGTACACGTAAATAGATTCTTACTACATTTACTGTCGAATTAAACACGGAGGTTTCCAGTGGAAAGCTGTGAAATGACGAAAATACTGGTAATGTTTACAAGTACGGGTACTTCTGGTGGCGTTTTCACGGGACTGTGCTTTCAAATATTAAGAGTTCATGTTTACAGAGCTCAGAATTGGTGTCTAAAGCCTTTGAATCACGAGAATAGTTTTTGTGTTTACAATTTAGGAGGATTGGCTTTGGCGTTTTTTTTTGTGTGAATCAGTTAAAATGGTGGCGGTTCCAGTAAATACTTCTAAGCAAACTGTCTAATTGTGGTAAAACTGTTAAAATACACAATGAGAGTTCCCAGAAATGATTAAGAACGTGTAATAAACACCTCAAGTACACGTAAATAGATTCTTACTACATTTACTGTCGAATTCAATCACGGAGGTTTCGAGTGGAAAGCTGTGAAATGACGAAAATACTGGTAATTTTTACAAGTACGGGTACTTCTGGTGGCGTTTTCACGGGACTGTGCTTTCAATTATTAAGAGTTCATGTTACAGAGCTCAGAATTGGTGTCTAAAGCCTTTGAATCACGAGAATAGTTTTTATGTTTACAATTTAGGAGGATGGCTTTGGCGTATTTTAGTGTGAATCAGTTAAAATGGTGGCGGTTCCAATAAACAGTTCTAAGCAAACTGTCTAATTGTGGTAAAACCGTTAAAATACACAATGAGAGTTCCCAGAAATGATTAAGAACGTGTAATAAACATCTCAAGTACACGTAAATAGATTCTTACTACATTTACTGTCGAATTCAACACGGAGGTTTCCAGTGGAAAGCTGTGAAATGACGAAAATACTGGTAATGTTTACAAGTCCGGGTACTTCTGGTGGCGTTTTCACGGGACTGTGCTTTAAAATATTAAGAGTTCATGTTTACAGAGCTCAGAATTGGTGTCTAAAGCCTTTGAATCACGAGAATAGTTTTTGTGTTTACAATTTAGGAGGATTGGCTTTGGCGTTTTTTTTGTGTGAATCAGTCAAAATGGTGGCGGTTCCAGTAAATACTTCTAAGCAAACTGTCTAATTGTGGTAAAACTGTTAAAATACACAATGAGAGTTCCCAGAAATGATTAAGAACGTATAATAAACCCCTCAAGAACACGTAAATAGATTCTTGCTACATTTACTGTCGAATTCAATCACGGAGGTTTCCAGTGGAAAGCTGTGAAATGACGAAAATACTGGTAATGTTTACAAGTCCGGGTACTTCGGGTGGCGTTTTCACGGGACTGTGCTTTCAATTATTACGAGTTCATGTTTACAGAGCTCAGAATTGGTGTCTAAAGCCTTTGAATCACGAGAATAGTTTTTGTGTTTACAATTTAGGAGGATTGGCTTTGGCGGTTTTTTTTGTGTGAATCAGTTAAAATGGTGGCGGTTCCAGTAAATACTTCTAAGCAAACTGTCTAATTGTGGTAAAACTGTTAAAATACACAATGAGAGTTCCCAGAAATGATTAAGAACGTGTAATAAACACCTCAAGTACACGTAAATAGATTCTTACTACATTTACTGTCGAATTCAATCACGGAGGTTTCGAGTGGAAAGCTGTGAAATGACGAAAATACTGGTAATTTTTACAAGTACGGGTACTTCTGGTGGCGTTTTCACGGGACTGTGCTTTCAATTATTAAGAGTTCATGTTACAGAGCTCAGAATTGGTGTCTAAAGCCTTTGAATCACGAGAATAGTTTTTATGTTTACAATTTAGGAGGATGGCTTTGGCGTATTTTAGTGTGAATCAGTTAAAATGGTGGCGGTTCCAATAAACAGTTCTAAGCAAACTGTCTAATTGTGGTAAAACCGTTAAAATACACAATGAGAGTTCCCAGAAATGATTAAGAACGTGTAATAAACCCCTCAAGTACACGTAAATAGATTCTTACTACATTTACTGTCGAATTCAATCACGGAGGTTTCCAGTGGAAAATACTGGTAATGTTTACAAGTCCGGGTACTTCGGCTGGCGTTTTCACGGGACTGTGCTTTCAATTATTACGAGTTCATGTTTACAGAGCTCAGAATTGGTGTCTAAAGCCTTTGAATCACGAGAATATTTTTTGTGTTTACAATTTAGGAGGATTGGCTTTGGCTTTTTTTTGTGTGAATCAGTTAAAATGGTGGCGGTTCCAGTAAATACTTCTAAGCAAACTGTCTAATTGTGGTAAAACTGTTAAAATACACAATGAGAGTTCCCAGAAATGATTAAGAACGTGTAATAAACCCCTCAAGTACACGTAAATAGATTCTTACTACATTTACTGTCGAATTCAATCACGGAGGTTTCCAGTGGAAAGCTGTGAAATGACGAAAATACTGGTAATGTTTACAAGTACGGGTACTTCTGGTGGCGTTTTCACGGGACTGTGCTTTCAATTATTAAGAGTTCATGTTACAGAGCTCAGAATTGGTGTCTAAAGCCTTTGAATCACGAGAATAGTTTTTATGTTTACAATTTAGGAGGATGGCTTTGGCGTATTTTAGTGTGAATCAGTTAAAATGGTGGCGGTTCCAATAAACAGTTCTAAGCAAACTGTCTAATTGTGGTAAAACCGTTAAAATACACAATGAGAGTTCCCAGAAATGATTAAGAACGTGTAATAAACATCTCAAGTACACGTAAATAGATTCTTACTACATTTACTGTCGAATTCAACACGGAGGTTTCCAGTGGAAAGCTGTGAAATGACGAAAATACTGGTAATGTTTACAAGTCCGGGTACTTCTGGTGGCGTTTTCACGGGACTGTGCTTTCAATTATTACGAGTTCATGTTTACAGAGCTCAGAATTGGTGTCTAAAGCCTTTGAATCACGAGAATAGTTTTTGTGTTTACAATTTAGGAGGATTGGCTTTGGCGTTTTTTTTGTGTGAATCAGTCAAAATGGTGGCGGTTCCAGTAAATACTTCTAAGCAAACTGTCTAATTGTGGTAAAACTGTTAAAATACACAATGAGAGTTCCCAGAAATGATTAAGAACGTGTAATAAACATCTCAAGTACACGTAAATAGATTCTTACTACATTTACTGTCGAATTCAACACGGAGGTTTCCAGTGGAAAGCTATGAAATGATGAAAATACTGGTAATGTTTACAAGTACGGGTACTTCTGGTGGCGTTTTCACGGGACTGTGCTTTCAAATAATAAGAGTTCATGTTTACAGAGCTAAGAATTGGTGTCTAAAGCCTTTGAATCACGAGAATAGTTTTTGTGTTTACAATTTAGGAGGATTGGCTTTGGCGTTTTTTTTGTGTGAATCAGTCAAAATGGTGGCGGTTCCAGTAAATACTTCTAAGCAAACTGTCTAATTGTGGTAAAACTGTTAAAATACACAATGAGAGTTCCCAGAAATGATTAAGAACGTGTAATAAACCCCTCAAGTGCACGTAAATAGATTCTTACTACATTTACTGTCGAATTCAATCACGGAGGTTTCCAGTGGAAAGCTGTGAAATGACGAAAATACTGGTAATGTTTACAAGTCCGGGTACTTCTGGTGGCGTTTTCACGGGACTGTGCTTTCAAATATTAAGAGTTCATGTTTACAGAGCTCAGAATTGGTGTCTAAAGCCTTTGAATCACGAGAATAGTTTTTGTGTTTACAATTTAGGAGGATTGGCTTTGGCTTTTTTTTGTGTGAATCAGTTAAAATGGTCGCGGTTCCAGTAAATACTTCTAAGCAAACTGTCTAATTGTGGTAAAACTGTTAAAATACACAATGAGAGTTCCCAGAAATGATTAAGAACGTGTAATAAACCCCTCAAGTACACGTAAATAGATTCTTACTACATTCACTGTCGAATTCAACACGGAGGTTTCCAGTGGAAAGCTGTGAAATGACGAAAATACTGGTAATGTTTACAAGTCCGGGTACTTCTGGTGGCGTTTTCACGGGACTGTGCTTTCAAATATTAAGAGTTCATGTTTACAGAGCTAAGAATTGGTGTCTAAAGCCTTTGAATCACGAGAATAGTTTTTGTGTTTACAATTTAGGAGGATTGGCTTTGGCGTTTTTTTTGTGTGAATCAGTCAAAATGGTGGCGGTTCCAGTAAATACTTCTAAGCAAACTGTCTAATTGTGGTAAAACTGTTAAAATACACAATGAGAGTTCCCAGAAATGATTAAGAACGTGTAATAAACCCCTCAAGAACACGTAAATAGATTCTTGCTACATTTACTGTCGAATTCAACACGGAGGTTTCCAGTGGAAAGCTGTGAAATGATGAAAATACTGGTAATGTTTACAAGTACGGGTACTTCTGGTGGCGTTTTCACGGGACTGTGCTTTCAAATATTAAGAGTTCATGTTTACAGAGCTAAGAATTGGTGTCTAAAGCCTTTGAATCACGAGAATAGTTTTTGTGTTTACAATTTAGGAGGATTGGCTTTGGCGTTTTTTTGTGTGAATCAGTTAAAATGGTGGCGGTTCCAGTAAATACTTCTAAGCAAACTGTCTAATTGTGGTAAAACTGTTAAAATACACAATGAGAGTTCCCAGAAATGATTAAGAACGTGTAATAAACCCCTCAAGTACACGTAAATAGATTCTTACTACATTTACTGTCGAATTCAATCACGGAGGTTTCCAGTGGAAAGCTGTGAAATGACGAAAATACTGGTAATGTTTACAAGTCCGGGTACTTCTGGTGGCGTTTTCACGGGACTGTGCTTTCAAATATTAAGAGTTCATGTTTACAGAGCTCAGAATTGGTGTCTAAAGCCTTTGAATCACGAGAATAGTTTTTGTGTTTACAATTTAGGAGGATTGGCTTTGGCTTTTTTTTGTGTGAATCAGTTAAAATGGTCGCGGTTCCAGTAAATACTTCTAAGCAAACTGTCTAATTGTGGTAAAACTGTTAAAATACACAATGAGAGTTCCCAGAAATGATTAAGAACGTGTAATAAACCCCTCAAGTACACGTAAATAGATTCTTACTACATTCACTGTCGAATTCAACACGGAGGTTTCCAGTGGAAAGCTGTGAAATGACGAAAATACTGGTAATGTTTACAAGTCCGGGTACTTCGGGTGGCGTTTTCACGGGACTGTGCTTTCAATTATTACGAGTTCATGTTTACAGAGCTCAGAATTGGTGTCTAAAGCCTTTGAATCACGAGAATAGTTTTTGTGTTTACAATTTAGGAGGATTGGCTTTGGCGTTTTTTTTGTGTGAATCAGTTAAAATGGTGGCGGTTCCAGTAAATACTTCTAAGCAAACTGTCTAATTGTGGTAAAACTGTTAAAATACACAATGAGAGTTCCCAGAAATGATTAAGAACGTGTAATAAACATCTCAAGTACACGTAAATAGATTCTTACTACATTTACTGTCGAATTCAACACGGAGGTTTCCAGTGGAAAGCTGTGAAATGACGAAAATACTGGTAATGTTTACAAGTCCGGGTACTTCTGGTGGCGTTTTCACGGGACTGTGCTTTAAAATATTAAGAGTTCATGTTTACAGAGCTCAGAATTGGTGTCTAAAGCCTTTGAATCACGAGAATAGTTTTTGTGTTTACAATTTAGGAGGATTGGCTTTGGCGTTTTTTTTTGTGTGAATCAGTTAAAATGGTGGCGGTTCCAGTAAATACTTCTAAGCAAACTGTCTAATTGTGGTAAAACTGTTAAAATACACAATGAGAGTTCCCAGAAATGATTAAGAACGTGTAATAAACACCTCAAGTACACGTAAATAGATTCTTACTACATTTACTGTCGAATTCAATCACCGAGGTTTCGAGTGGAAAGCTGTGAAATGACGAAAATACTGGTAATTTTTACAAGTACGGGTACTTCTGGTGGCGTTTTCACGGGACTGTGCTTTCAATTATTAAGAGTTCATGTTACAGAGCTCAGAATTGGTGTCTAAAGCCTTTGAATCACGAGAATAGTTTTTATGTTTACAATTTAGGAGGATGGCTTTGGCGTATTTTAGTGTGAATCAGTTAAAATGGTGGCGGTTCCAATAAACAGTTCTAAGCAAACTGTCTAATTGTGGTAAAACCGTTAAAATACACAATGAGAGTTCCCAGAAATGATTAAGAACGTGTAATAAACATCTCAAGTACACGTAAATAGATTCTTACTACATTTACTGTCGAATTCAACACGGAGGTTTCCAGTGGAAAGCTGTGAAATGACGAAAATACTGGTAATGTTTACAAGTCCGGGTACTTCTGGTGGCGTTTTCACGGGACTGTGCTTTCAAATATTAAGAGTTCATGTTTACAGAGCTCAGAATTGGTGTCTAAAGCCTTTGAATCACGAGAATAGTTTTTGTGTTTACAATTTAGGAGGATTGGCTTTGGCGTTTTTTTTTGTGTGAATCAGTTAAAATGGCGGCGGTTCCAGTAAACAGTTCTAAGAAAACTGTCTAATTGTGGTAAAACTGTTAAAATACACAATGATAGTTCCCAGAAATGATTAAGAACGTGTAATAAACACCTCAAGTACACGTAAATAGATTCTTACTACATTTACTGTCGAATTCAATCACGGAGGTTTCCAGTGGAAAGTTGTGAAATGACGAAAATACTGGTAATGTTTACAAGTACGGGTACTTCTGGTGGCGTTTTCACGGGACTGTGCTTTCAATTATTAAGAGTTCATGTTTACAGAGCTCAGAATTTGTGTCTAAAGCCTTTGAATCACGAGAATAGTTTTTATGTTTACAATTTAGGAGGATTGGCTTTGGCATATTTTTTGTGTGAATCAGTTAAAATGGTGGCGGTTCCACTAAAAAGTTCTAAGCAAACTGTCTAATTGTGGTAAAACTGTTAAAATACACAATGAGAGTTCCCAGAAATGATTAAGAACGTGTAATAAACATCTCAAGTACACGTAAATAGATTCTTACTACATTTACTGTCGAATTCAACACGGAGGTTTCCAGTGGAAAGCTGTGAAATGACGAAAATACTGGTAATGTTTAAAAGTACGGGTACTTCTGGTGGCGTTTTCACGGGACTGTGCTTTCAAATATTAAGAGTTCATGTTGACAGAGCTCAGAATTGGTGTCTAAAGCCTTTGAATCACGAGAATAGTTTTTGTGTTTACAATTTAGGAGGATTGGCTTTGGCGTTTTTTTTGTGTGAATCAGTTAAAATGGTGGCGGTTCCAGTAAATACTTCTAAGCAAACTGTCTAATTGTGGTAAAACTGTTAAAATACACAATGAGAGTTCCCAGAAATGATTAAGAACGTGTAATAAACCCCTCAAGTACACGTAAATAGATTCTTACTACATTTACTGTCGAATTCAATCACGGAGGTTTCCAGTGGAAAATACTGGTAATGTTTACAAGTCCGGGTACTTCGGGTGGCGTTTTCACGGGACTGTGCTTTCAATTATTACGAGTTCATGTTTACAGAGCTCAGAATTGGTGTCTAAAGCCTTTGAATCACGAGAATAGTTTTTGTGTTTACAATTTAGGAGGATTGGCTTTGGCGTTTTTTTTGTGTGAATCAGTCAAAATGGTGGCGGTTCCAGTAAATACTTCTAAGCAAACTGTCTAATTGTGGTAAAACTGTTAAAATACACAATGAGAGTTCCCAGAAATGATTAAGAACGTGTAATAAACATCTCAAGTACACGTAAATAGATTCTTACTACATTTACTGTCGAATTCAACACGGAGGTTTCCAGTGGAAAGCTATGAAATGATGAAAATACTGGTAATGTTTACAAGTACGGGTACTTCTGGTGGCGTTTTCACGGGACTGTGCTTTCAAATAATAAGAGTTCATGTTTACAGAGCTAAGAATTGGTGTCTAAAGCCTTTGAATCACGAGAATAGTTTTTGTGTTTACAATTTAGGAGGATTGGCTTTGGCGTTTTTTTTGTGTGAATCAGTCAAAATGGTGGCGGTTCCAGTAAATACTTCTAAGCAAACTGTCTAATTGTGGTAAAACTGTTAAAATACACAATGAGAGTTCCCAGAAATGATTAAGAACGTGTAATAAACCCCTCAAGAACACGTAAATAGATTCTTGCTACATTTACTGTCGAATTCAACACGGAGGTTTCCAGTGGAAAGCTGTGAAATGATGAAAATACTGGTAATGTTTACAAGTACGGGTACTTCTGGTGGCGTTTCCACGGGACTGTGCTTTCAAATATTAAGAGTTCATGTTTACAGAGCTAAGAATTGGTGTCTAAAGCCTTTGAATCACGAGAATAGTTTTTGTGTTTACAATTTAGGAGGATTGGCTTTGGCGTTTTTTTGTGTGAATCAGTTAAAATGGTGGCGGTTCCAGTAAATACTTCTAAGCAAACTGTCTAATTGTGGTAAAACTGTTAAAATACACAATGAGAGTTCCCAGAAATGATTAAGAACGTGTAATAAACCCCTCAAGTACACGTAAATAGATTCTTACTACATTTACTGTCGAATTCAATCACGGAGGTTTCCAGTGGAAAGCTGTGAAATGACGAAAATACTGGTAATGTTTACAAGTCCGGGTACTTCTGGTGGCGTTTTCACGGGACTGTGCTTTCAATTATTACGAGTTCATGTTTACAGAGCTCAGAATTGGTGTCTAAAGCCTTTGAATCACGAGAATAGTTTTTGTGTTTACAATTTAGGAGGATTGGCTTTGGCGTTTTTTTTGTGTGAATCAGTTAAAATGGTGGCGGTTCCAGTAAATACTTCTAAGCAAACTGTCTAATTGTGGTAAAACTGTTAAAATACACAATGAGAGTTCCCAGAAATGATTAAGAACGTGTAATAAACCCCTCAAGTACACGTAAATAGATTCTTACTACATTTACTGTCGAATTCAATCACGGAGGTTTCCAGTGGAAAATACTGGTAATGTTTACAAGTCCGGGTACTTCGGGTGGCGTTTTCACGGGACTGTGCTTTCAATTATTACGAGTTCATGTTTACAGAGCTCAGAATTGGTGTCTAAAGCCTTTGAATCACGAGAATAGTTTTTGTGTTTACAATTTAGGAGGATTGGCTTTGGCGTTTTTTTTGTGTGAATCAGTCAAAATGGTGGCGGTTCCAGTAAATACTTCTAAGCAAACTGTCTAATTGTGGTAAAACTGTTAAAATACACAATGAGAGTTCCCAGAAATGATTAAGAACGTGTAATAAACATCTCAAGTACACGTAAATAGATTCTTACTACATTTACTGTCGAATTCAACACGGAGGTTTCCAGTGGAAAGCTATGAAATGATGAAAATACTGGTAATGTTTACAAGTACGGGTACTTCTGGTGGCGTTTTCACGGGACTGTGCTTTCAAATAATAAGAGTTCATGTTTACAGAGCTAAGAATTGGTGTCTAAAGCCTTTGAATCACGAGAATAGTTTTTGTGTTTACAATTTAGGAGGATTGGCTTTGGCGTTTTTTTTGTGTGAATCAGTCAAAATGGTGGCGGTTCCAGTAAATACTTCTAAGCAAACTGTCTAATTGTGGTAAAACTGTTAAAATACACAATGAGAGTTCCCAGAAATGATTAAGAACGTGTAATAAACCCCTCAAGAACACGTAAATAGATTCTTGCTACATTTACTGTCGAATTCAACACGGAGGTTTCCAGTGGAAAGCTGTGAAATGATGAAAATACTGGTAATGTTTACAAGTACGGGTACTTCTGGTGGCGTTTCCACGGGACTGTGCTTTCAAATATTAAGAGTTCATGTTTACAGAGCTAAGAATTGGTGTCTAAAGCCTTTGAATCACGAGAATAGTTTTTGTGTTTACAATTTAGGAGGATTGGCTTTGGCGTTTTTTTGTGTGAATCAGTTAAAATGGTGGCGGTTCCAGTAAATACTTCTAAGCAAACTGTCTAATTGTGGTAAAACTGTTAAAATACACAATGAGAGTTCCCAGAAATGATTAAGAACGTGTAATAAACCCCTCAAGTACACGTAAATAGATTCTTACTACATTTACTGTCGAATTCAATCACGGAGGTTTCCAGTGGAAAGCTGTGAAATGACGAAAATACTGGTAATGTTTACAAGTCCGGGTACTTCTGGTGGCGTTTTCACGGGACTGTGCTTTCAAATATTAAGAGTTCATGTTTACAGAGCTCAGAATTGGTGTCTAAAGCCTTTGAATCACGAGAATAGTTTTTGTGTTTACAATTTAGGAGGATTGGCTTTGGCTTTTTTTTGTGTGAATCAGTTAAAATGGTCGCGGTTCCAGTAAATACTTCTAAGCAAACTGTCTAATTGTGGTAAAACTGTTAAAATACACAATGAGAGTTCCCAGAAATGATTAAGAACGTGTAATAAACCCCTCAAGTACACGTAAATAGATTCTTACTACATTCACTGTCGAATTCAACACGGAGGTTTCCAGTGGAAAGCTGTGAAATGACGAAAATACTGGTAATGTTTACAAGTCCGGGTACTTCTGGTGGCGTTTTCACGGGACTGTGCTTTCAAATATTAAGAGTTCATGTTTACAGAGCTAAGAATTGGTGTCTAAAGCCTTTGAATCACGAGAATAGTTTTTGTGTTTACAATTTAGGAGGATTGGCTTTGGCGTTTTTTTTGTGTGAATCAGTCAAAATGGTGGCGGTTCCAGTAAATACTTCTAAGCAAACTGTCTAATTGTGGTAAAACTGTTAAAATACACAATGAGAGTTCCCAGAAATGATTAAGAACGTGTAATAAACCCCTCAAGAACACGTAAATAGATTCTTGCTACATTTACTGTCGAATTCAACACGGAGGTTTCCAGTGGAAAGCTGTGAAATGATGAAAATACTGGTAATGTTTACAAGTCCGGTTACTTCTGGTGGCGTTTTCACGGGACTGTGCTTTCAAATATTAAGAGTTCATGTTTACAGAGCTAAGAATTGGTGTCTAAAGCCTTTGAATCACGAGAATAGTTTTTGTGTTTACAATTTAGGAGGATTGGCTTTGGCGTTTTTTTGTGTGAATCAGTTAAAATGGTGGCGGTTCCAGTAAATACTTCTAAGCAAACTGTCTAATTGTGGTAAAACTGTTAAAATACACAATGAGAGTTCCCAGAAATGATTAAGAACGTGTAATAAACCCCTCAAGTACACGTAAATAGATTCTTACTACATTTACTGTCGAATTCAATCACGGAGGTTTCCAGTGGAAAGCTGTGAAATGACGAAAATACTGGTAATGTTTACAAGTCCGGGTACTTCTGGTGGCGTTTTCACGGGACTGTGCTTTCAAATATTAAGAGTTCATGTTTACAGAGCTCAGAATTGGTGTCTAAAGCCTTTGAATCACGAGAATAGTTTTTGTGTTGACAATTTAGGAGGATTGGCTTTGGCTTTTTTTTGTGTGAATCAGTTAAAATGGTCGCGGTTCCAGTAAATACTTCTAAGCAAACTGTCTAATTGTGGTAAAACTGTTAAAATACACAATGAGAGTTCCCAGAAATGATTAAGAACGTGTAATAAACCCCTCAAGTACACGTAAATAGATTCTTACTACATTCACTGTCGAATTCAACACGGAGGTTTCCAGTGGAAAGCTGTGAAATGACGAAAATACTGGTAATGTTTACAAGTCCGGGTACTTCGGGTGGCGTTTCCACGGGACTGTGCTTTCAAATATTAAGAGTTCATGTTTACAGAGCTAAGAATTGGTGTCTAAAGCCTTTGAATCACGAGAATAGTTTTTGTGTTTACAATTTAGGAGGATTGGCTTTGGCGTTTTTTTGTGTGAATCAGTTAAAATGGTGGCGGTTCCAGTAAATACTTCTAAGCAAACTGTCTAATTGTGGTAAAACTGTTAAAATACACAATGAGAGTTCCCAGAAATGATTAAGAACGTGTAATAAACCCCTCAAGTACACGTAAATAGATTCTTACTACATTTACTGTCGAATTCAATCACGGAGGTTTCCAGTGGAAAGCTGTGAAATGACGAAAATACTGGTAATGTTTACAAGTCCGGGTACTTCTGGTGGCGTTTTCACGGGACTGTGCTTTCAAATATTAAGAGTTCATGTTTACAGAGCTCAGAATTGGTGTCTAAAGCCTTTGAATCACGAGAATAGTTTTTGTGTTTACAATTTAGGAGGATTGGCTTTGGCTTTTTTTTGTGTGAATCAGTTAAAATGGTCGCGGTTCCAGTAAATACTTCTAAGCAAACTGTCTAATTGTGGTAAAACTGTTAAAATACACAATGAGAGTTCCCAGAAATGATTAAGAACATGTAATAAACCCCTCAAGTACACGTAAATAGATTCTTACTACATTCACTGTCGAATTCAACACGGAGGTTTCCAGTGGAAAGCTGTGAAATGACGAAAATACTGGTAATGTTTACAAGTCCGGGTACTTCTGGTGGCGTTTTCACGGGACTGTGCTTTCAAATATTAAGAGTTCATGTTTACAGAGCTAAGAATTGGTGTCTAAAGCCTTTGAATCACGAGAATAGTTTTTGTGTTTACAATTTAGGAGGATTGGCTTTGGCGTTTTTTTTGTGTGAATCAGTCAAAATGGTGGCGGTTCCAGTAAATACTTCTAAGCAAACTGTCTAATTGTGGTAAAACTGTTAAAATACACAATGAGAGTTCCCAGAAATGATTAAGAACGTGTAATAAACCCCTCAAGAACACGTAAATAGATTCTTGCTACATTTACTGTCGAATTCAACACGGAGGTTTCCAGTGGAAAGCTGTGAAATGATGAAAATACTGGTAATGTTTACAAGTACGGGTACTTCTGGTGGCGTTTTCACGGGACTGTGCTTTCAAATATTAAGAGTTCATGTTTACAGAGCTAAGAATTGGTGTCTAAAGCCTTTGAATCACGAGAATAGTTTTTGTGTTTACAATTTAGGAGGATTGGCTTTGGCGTTTTTTTGTGTGAATCAGTTAAAATGGTGGCGGTTCCAGTAAATACTTCTAAGCAAACTGTCTAATTGTGGTAAAACTGTTAAAATACACAATGAGAGTTCCCAGAAATGATTAAGAACGTGTAATAAACCCCTCAAGTACACGTAAATAGATTCTTACTACATTTACTGTCGAATTCAATCACGGAGGTTTCCAGTGGAAAGCTGTGAAATGACGAAAATACTGGTAATGTTTACAAGTCCGGGTACTTCTGGTGGCGTTTTCACGGGACTGTGCTTTCAAATATTAAGAGTTCATGTTTACAGAGCTCAGAATTGGTGTCTAAAGCCTTTGAATCACGAGAATAGTTTTTGTGTTTACAATTTAGGAGGATTGGCTTTGGCTTTTTTTTGTGTGAATCAGTTAAAATGGTCGCGGTTCCAGTAAATACTTCTAAGCAAACTGTCTAATTGTGGTAAAACTGTTAAAATACACAATGAGAGTTCCCAGAAATGATTAAGAACGTGTAATAAACCCCTCAAGTACACGTAAATAGATTCTTACTACATTCACTGTCGAATTCAACACGGAGGTTTCCAGTGGAAAGCTGTGAAATGACGAAAATACTGGTAATGTTTACAAGTCCGGGTACTTCGGGTGGCGTTTTCACGGGACTGTGCTTTCAATTATTACGAGTTCATGTTTACAGAGCTCAGAATTGGTGTCTAAAGCCTTTGAATCACGAGAATAGTTTTTGTGTTTACAATTTAGGAGGATTGGCTTTGGCGTTTTTTTTGTGTGAATCAGTTAAAATGGTGGCGGTTCCAGTAAATACTTCTAAGCAAACTGTCTAATTGTGGTAAAACTGTTAAAATACACAATGAGAGTTCCCAGAAATGATTAAGAACGTGTAATAAACATCTCAAGTACACGTAAATAGATTCTTACTACATTTACTGTCGAATTCAACACGGAGTTTTCCAGTGGAAAGCTGTGAAATGACGAAAATACTGGTAATGTTTACAAGTCCGGGTACTTCTGGTGGCGTTTTCACGGGACTGTGCTTTAAAATATTAAGAGTTCATGTTTACAGAGCTCAGAATTGGTGTCTAAAGCCTTTGAATCACGAGAATAGTTTTTGTGTTTACAATTTAGGAGGATTGGCTTTGGCGTTTTTTTTGTGTGAATCAGTCAAAATGGTGGCGGTTCCAGTAAATACTTCTAAGCAAACTGTCTAATTGTGGTAAAACTGTTAAAATACACAATGAGAGTTCCCAGAAATGATTAAGAACGTGTAATAAACCCCTCAAGAACACGTAAATAGATTCTTGCTACATTTACTGTCGAATTCAATCACGGAGGTTTCCAGTGGAAAGCTTTGAAATGACGAAAATACTGGTAATGTTTACAAGTCCGGGTACTTCGGGTGGCGTTTTCACGGGACTGTGCTTTCAATTATTACGAGTTCATGTTTACAGAGCTCAGAATTGGTGTCTAAAGCCTTTGAATCACGAGAATAGTTTTTGTGTTTACAATTTAGGAGGATTGGCTTTGGCGTTTTTTTTTGTGTGAATCAGTTAAAATGGTGGCGGTTCCAGTAAATACTTCTAAGCAAACTGTCTAATTGTGGTAAAACTGTTAAAATACACAATGAGAGTTCCCAGAAATGATTAAGAACGTGTAATAAACACCTCAAGTACACGTAAATAGATTCTTACTACATTTACTGTCGAATTCAATCACCGAGGTTTCGAGTGGAAAGCTGTGAAATGACGAAAATACTGGTAATTTTTACAAGTACGGGTACTTCTGGTGGCGTTTTCACGGGACTGTGCTTTCAATTATTAAGAGTTCATGTTACAGAGCTCAGAATTGGTGTCTAAAGCCTTTGAATCACGAGAATAGTTTTTATGTTTACAATTTAGGAGGATGGCTTTGGCGTATTTTAGTGTGAATCAGTTAAAATGGTGGCGGTTCCAATAAACAGTTCTAAGCAAACTGTCTAATTGTGGTAAAACCGTTAAAATACACAATGAGAGTTCCCAGAAATGATTAAGAACGTGTAATAAACATCTCAAGTACACGTAAATAGATTCTTACTACATTTACTGTCGAATTCAACACGGAGGTTTCCAGTGGAAAGCTGTGAAATGACGAAAATACTGGTAATGTTTACAAGTCCGGGTACTTCTGGTGGCGTTTTCACGGGACTGTGCTTTCAAATATTAAGAGTTCATGTTTACAGAGCTCAGAATTGGTGTCTAAAGCCTTTGAATCACGAGAATAGTTTTTGTGTTTACAATTTAGGAGGATTGGCTTTGGCGTTTTTTTTTGTGTGAATCAGTTAAAATGGCGGCGGTTCCAGTAAACAGTTCTAAGAAAACTGTCTAATTGTGGTAAAACTGTTAAAATACACAATGATAGTTCCCAGAAATGATTAAGAACGTGTAATAAACACCTCAAGTACACGTAAATAGATTCTTACTACATTTACTGTCGAATTCAATCACGGAGGTTTCCAGTGGAAAGTTGTGAAATGACGAAAATACTGGTAATGTTTACAAGTACGGGTACTTCTGGTGGCGTTTTCACGGGACTGTGCTTTCAATTATTAAGAGTTCATGTTTACAGAGCTCAGAATTTGTGTCTAAAGCCTTTGAATCACGAGAATAGTTTTTATGTTTACAATTTAGGAGGATTGGCTTTGGCATATTTTTTGTGTGAATCAGTTAAAATGGTGGCGGTTCCACTAAAAAGTTCTAAGCAAACTGTCTAATTGTGGTAAAACTGTTAAAATACACAATGAGAGTTCCCAGAAATGATTAAGAACGTGTAATAAACATCTCAAGTACACGTAAATAGATTCTTACTACATTTACTGTCGAATTCAACACGGAGGTTTCCAGTGGAAAGCTGTGAAATGACGAAAATACTGGTAATGTTTAAAAGTACGGGTACTTCTGGTGGCGTTTTCACGGGACTGTGCTTTCAAATATTAAGAGTTCATGTTGACAGAGCTCAGAATTGGTGTCTAAAGCCTTTGAATCACGAGAATAGTTTTTGTGTTTACAATTTAGGAGGATTGGCTTTGGCGTTTTTTTTGTGTGAATCAGTTAAAATGGTGGCGGTTCCAGTAAATACTTCTAAGCAAACTGTCTAATTGTGGTAAAACTGTTAAAATACACAATGAGAGTTCCCAGAAATGATTAAGAACGTGTAATAAACATCTCAAGTACACGTAAATAGATTCTTACTACATTTACTGTCGAATTCAATCACGGAGGTTTCCAGTGGAAAATACTGGTAATGTTTACAAGTCCGGGTACTTCGGGTGGCGTTTTCACGGGACTGTGCTTTCAATTATTACGAGTTCATGTTTACAGAGCTCAGAATTGGTGTCTAAAGCCTTTGAATCACGAGAATAGTTTTTGTGTTTACAATTTAGGAGGATTGGCTTTGGCGTTTTTTTTGTGTGAATCAGTCAAAATGGTGGCGGTTCCAGTAAATACTTTTAAGCAAACTGTCTAATTGTGGTAAAACTGTTAAAATACACAATGAGAGTTCCCAGAAATGATTAAGAACGTGTAATAAACATCTCAAGTACACGTAAATAGATTCTTACTACATTTACTGTCGAATTCAACACGGAGGTTTCCAGTGGAAAGCTATGAAATGATGAAAATACTGGTAATGTTTACAAGTACGGGTACTTCTGGTGGCGTTTTCACGGGACTGTGCTTTCAAATAATAAGAGTTCATGTTTACAGAGCTAAGAATTGGTGTCTAAAGCCTTTGAATCACGAGAATAGTTTTTGTGTTTACAATTTAGGAGGATTGGCTTTGGCGTTTTTTTTGTGTGAATCAGTCAAAATGGTGGCGGTTCCAGTAAATACTTCTAAGCAAACTGTCTAATTGTGGTAAAACTGTTAAAATACACAATGAGAGTTCCCAGAAATGATTAAGAACGTGTAATAAACCCCTCAAGAACACGTAAATAGATTCTTGCTACATTTACTGTCGAATTCAACACGGAGGTTTCCAGTGGAAAGCTGTGAAATGATGAAAATACTGGTAATGTTTACAAGTATGGGTACTTCTGGTGGCGTTTTCACGGGACTGTGCTTTCAAATATTAAGAGTTCATGTTTACAGAGCTAAGAATTGGTGTCTAAAGCCTTTGAATCACGAGAATAGTTTTTGTGTTTACAATTTAGGAGGATTGGCTTTGGCGTTTTTTTGTGTGAATCAGTTAAAATGGTGGCGGTTCCAGTAAATACTTCTAAGCAAACTGTCTAATTGTGGTAAAACTGTTAAAATACACAATGAGAGTTCCCAGAAATGATTAAGAACGTGTAATAAACCCCTCAAGTACACGTAAATAGATTCTTACTACATTTACTGTCGAATTCAATCACGGAGGTTTCCAGTGGAAAGCTGTGAAATGACGAAAATACTGGTAATGTTTACAAGTCCGGGTACTTCTGGTGGCGTTTTCACGGGACTGTGCTTTCAAATATTAAGAGTTCATGTTTACAGAGCTCAGAATTGGTGTCTAAAGCCTTTGAATCACGAGAATAGTTTTTGTGTTTACAATTTAGGAGGATTGGCTTTGGCTTTTTTTTGTGTGAATCAGTTAAAATGGTCGCGGTTCCAGTAAATACTTCTAAGCAAACTGTCTAATTGTGGTAAAACTGTTAAAATACACAATGAGAGTTCCCAGAAATGATTAAGAACGTGTAATAAACCCCTCAAGTACACGTAAATAGATTCTTACTACATTCACTGTCGAATTCAACACGGAGGTTTCCAGTGGAAAGCTGTGAAATGACGAAAATACTGGTAATGTTTACAAGTCCGGGTACTTCGGGTGGCGTTTTCACGGGACTGTGCTTTCAATTATTACGAGTTCATGTTTACAGAGCTCAGAATTGGTGTCTAAAGCCTTTGAATCACGAGAATAGTTTTTGTGTTTACAATTTAGGAGGATTGGCTTTGGCGTTTTTTTTGTGTGAATCAGTTAAAATGGTGGCGGTTCCAGTAAATACTTCTAAGCAAACTGTCTAATTGTGGTAAAACTGTTAAAATACACAATGAGAGTTCCCAGAAATGATTAAGAACGTGTAATAAACATCTCAAGTACACGTAAATAGATTCTTACTACATTTACTGTCGAATTCAACACGGAGTTTTCCAGTGGAAAGCTGTGAAATGACGAAAATACTGGTAATGTTTACAAGTCCGGGTACTTCTGGTGGCGTTTTCACGGGACTGTGCTTTAAAATATTAAGAGTTCATGTTTACAGAGCTCAGAATTGGTGTCTAAAGCCTTTGAATCACGAGAATAGTTTTTGTGTTTACAATTTAGGAGGATTGGCTTTGGCGTTTTTTTTGTGTGAATCAGTCAAAATGGTGGCGGTTCCAGTAAATACTTCTAAGCAAACTGTCTAATTGTGGTAAAACTGTTAAAATACACAATGAGAGTTCCCAGAAATGATTAAGAACGTGTAATAAACCCCTCAAGAACACGTAAATAGATTCTTGCTACATTTACTGTCGAATTCAATCACGGAGGTTTCCAGTGGAAAGCTTTGAAATGACGAAAATACTGGTAATGTTTACAAGTCCGGGTACTTCGGGTGGCGTTTTCACGGGACTGTGCTTTCAATTATTACGAGTTCATGTTTACAGAGCTCAGAATTGGTGTCTAAAGCCTTTGAATCACGAGAATAGTTTTTGTGTTTACAATTTAGGAGGATTGGCTTTGGCGTTTTTTTTTGTGTGAATCAGTTAAAATGGTGGCGGTTCCAGTAAATACTTCTAAGCAAACTGTCTAATTGTGGTAAAACTGTTAAAATACACAATGAGAGTTCCCAGAAATGATTAAGAACGTGTAATAAACACCTCAAGTACACGTAAATAGATTCTTACTACATTTACTGTCGAATTCAATCACCGAGGTTTCGAGTGGAAAGCTGTGAAATGACGAAAATACTGGTAATTTTTACAAGTACGGGTACTTCTGGTGGCGTTTTCACGGGACTGTGCTTTCAATTATTAAGAGTTCATGTTACAGAGCTCAGAATTGGTGTCTAAAGCCTTTGAATCACGAGAATAGTTTTTATGTTTACAATTTAGGAGGATGGCTTTGGCGTATTTTAGTGTGAATCAGTTAAAATGGTGGCGGTTCCAATAAACAGTTCTAAGCAAACTGTCTAATTGTGGTAAAACCGTTAAAATACACAATGAGAGTTCCCAGAAATGATTAAGAACGTGTAATAAACATCTCAAGTACACGTAAATAGATTCTTACTACATTTACTGTCGAATTCAACACGGAGGTTTCCAGTGGAAAGCTGTGAAATGACGAAAATACTGGTAATGTTTACAAGTCCGGGTACTTCTGGTGGCGTTTTCACGGGACTGTGCTTTCAAATATTAAGAGTTCATGTTTACAGAGCTCAGAATTGGTGTCTAAAGCCTTTGAATCACGAGAATAGTTTTTGTGTTTACAATTTAGGAGGATTGGCTTTGGCGTTTTTTTTTGTGTGAATCAGTTAAAATGGCGGCGGTTCCAGTAAACAGTTCTAAGAAAACTGTCTAATTGTGGTAAAACTGTTAAAATACACAATGATAGTTCCCAGAAATGATTAAGAACGTGTAATAAACACCTCAAGTACACGTAAATAGATTCTTACTACATTTACTGTCGAATTCAATCACGGAGGTTTCCAGTGGAAAGTTGTGAAATGACGAAAATACTGGTAATGTTTACAAGTACGGGTACTTCTGGTGGCGTTTTCACGGGACTGTGCTTTCAATTATTAAGAGTTCATGTTTACAGAGCTCAGAATTTGTGTCTAAAGCCTTTGAATCACGAGAATAGTTTTTATGTTTACAATTTAGGAGGATTGGCTTTGGCATATTTTTTGTGTGAATCAGTTAAAATGGTGGCGGTTCCACTAAAAAGTTCTAAGCAAACTGTCTAATTGTGGTAAAACTGTTAAAATACACAATGAGAGTTCCCAGAAATGATTAAGAACGTGTAATAAACATCTCAAGTACACGTAAATAGATTCTTACTACATTTACTGTCGAATTCAACACGGAGGTTTCCAGTGGAAAGCTGTGAAATGACGAAAATACTGGTAATGTTTAAAAGTACGGGTACTTCTGGTGGCGTTTTCACGGGACTGTGCTTTCAAATATTAAGAGTTCATGTTGACAGAGCTCAGAATTGGTGTCTAAAGCCTTTGAATCACGAGAATAGTTTTTGTGTTTACAATTTAGGAGGATTGGCTTTGGCGTTTTTTTTGTGTGAATCAGTTAAAATGGTGGCGGTTCCAGTAAATACTTCTAAGCAAACTGTCTAATTGTGGTAAAACTGTTAAAATACACAATGAGAGTTCCCAGAAATGATTAAGAACGTGTAATAAACATCTCAAGTACACGTAAATAGATTCTTACTACATTTACTGTCGAATTCAATCACGGAGGTTTCCAGTGGAAAATACTGGTAATGTTTACAAGTCCGGGTACTTCGGGTGGCGTTTTCACGGGACTGTGCTTTCAATTATTACGAGTTCATGTTTACAGAGCTCAGAATTGGTGTCTAAAGCCTTTGAATCACGAGAATAGTTTTTGTGTTTACAATTTAGGAGGATTGGCTTTGGCGTTTTTTTTGTGTGAATCAGTCAAAATGGTGGCGGTTCCAGTAAATACTTTTAAGCAAACTGTCTAATTGTGGTAAAACTGTTAAAATACACAATGAGAGTTCCCAGAAATGATTAAGAACGTGTAATAAACATCTCAAGTACACGTAAATAGATTCTTACTACATTTACTGTCGAATTCAACACGGAGGTTTCCAGTGGAAAGCTATGAAATGATGAAAATACTGGTAATGTTTACAAGTACGGGTACTTCTGGTGGCGTTTTCACGGGACTGTGCTTTCAAATAATAAGAGTTCATGTTTACAGAGCTAAGAATTGGTGTCTAAAGCCTTTGAATCACGAGAATAGTTTTTGTGTTTACAATTTAGGAGGATTGGCTTTGGCGTTTTTTTTGTGTGAATCAGTCAAAATGGTGGCGGTTCCAGTAAATACTTCTAAGCAAACTGTCTAATTGTGGTAAAACTGTTAAAATACACAATGAGAGTTCCCAGAAATGATTAAGAACGTGTAATAAACCCCTCAAGAACACGTAAATAGATTCTTGCTACATTTACTGTCGAATTCAACACGGAGGTTTCCAGTGGAAAGCTGTGAAATGATGAAAATACTGGTAATGTTTACAAGTACGGGTACTTCTGGTGGCGTTTCCACGGGACTGTGCTTTCAAATATTAAGAGTTCATGTTTACAGAGCTAAGAATTGGTGTCTAAAGCCTTTGAATCACGAGAATAGTTTTTGTGTTTACAATTTAGGAGGATTGGCTTTGGCGTTTTTTTGTGTGAATCAGTTAAAATGGTGGCGGTTCCAGTAAATACTTCTAAGCAAACTGTCTAATTGTGGTAAAACTGTTAAAATACACAATGAGAGTTCCCAGAAATGATTAAGAACGTGTAATAAACCCCTCAAGTACACGTAAATAGATTCTTACTACATTTACTGTCGAATTCAATCACGGAGGTTTCCAGTGGAAAGCTGTGAAATGACGAAAATACTGGTAATGTTTACAAGTCCGGGTACTTCTGGTGGCGTTTTCACGGGACTGTGCTTTCAAATATTAAGAGTTCATGTTTACAGAGCTCAGAATTGGTGTCTAAAGCCTTTGAATCACGAGAATAGTTTTTGTGTTTACAATTTAGGAGGATTGGCTTTGGCTTTTTTTTGTGTGAATCAGTTAAAATGGTCGCGGTTCCAGTAAATACTTCTAAGCAAACTGTCTAATTGTGGTAAAACTGTTAAAATACACAATGAGAGTTCCCAGAAATGATTAAGAACGTGTAATAAACCCCTCAAGTACACGTAAATAGATTCTTACTACATTCACTGTCGAATTCAACACGGAGGTTTCCAGTGGAAAGCTGTGAAATGACGAAAATACTGGTAATGTTTACAAGTCCGGGTACTTCGGGTGGCGTTTTCACGGGACTGTGCTTTCAATTATTACGAGTTCATGTTTACAGAGCTCAGAATTGGTGTCTAAAGCCTTTGAATCACGAGAATAGTTTTTGTGTTTACAATTTAGGAGGATTGGCTTTGGCGTTTTTTTTGTGTGAATCAGTTAAAATGGTGGCGGTTCCAGTAAATACTTCTAAGCAAACTGTCTAATTGTGGTAAAACTGTTAAAATACACAATGAGAGTTCCCAGAAATGATTAAGAACGTGTAATAAACATCTCAAGTACACGTAAATAGATTCTTACTACATTTACTGTCGAATTCAACACGGAGGTTTCCAGTGGAAAGCTGTGAAATGACGAAAATACTGGTAATGTTTACAAGTCCGGGTACTTCTGGTGGCGTTTTCACGGGACTGTGCTTTAAAATATTAAGAGTTCATGTTTACAGAGCTCAGAATTGGTGTCTAAAGCCTTTGAATCACGAGAATAGTTTTTGTGTTTACAATTTAGGAGGATTGGCTTTGGCGTTTTTTTTGTGTGAATCAGTCAAAATGGTGGCGGTTCCAGTAAATACTTCTAAGCAAACTGTCTAATTGTGGTAAAACTGTTAAAATACACAATGAGAGTTCCCAGAAATGATTAAGAACGTGTAATAAACCCCTCAAGAACACGTAAATAGATTCTTGCTACATTTACTGTCGAATTCAATCACGGAGGTTTCCAGTGGAAAGCTGTGAAATGACGAAAATACTGGTAATGTTTACAAGTCCGGGTACTTCGGGTGGCGTTTTCACGGGACTGTGCTTTCAATTATTACGAGTTCATGTTTACAGAGCTCAGAATTGGTGTCTAAAGCCTTTGAATCACGAGAATAGTTTTTGTGTTTACAATTTAGGAGGATTGGCTTTGGCGTTTTTTTTTGTGTGAATCAGTTAAAATGGTGGCGGTTCCAGTAAATACTTCTAAGCAAACTGTCTAATTGTGGTAAAACTGTTAAAATACACAATGAGAGTTCCCAGAAATGATTAAGAACGTGTAATAAACACCTCAAGTACACGTAAATAGATTCTTACTACATTTACTGTCGAATTCAACACGGAGGTTTCGAGTGGAAAGCTGTGAAATGACGAAAATACTGGTAATTTTTACAAGTACGGGTACTTCTGGTGGCGTTTTCACGGGACTGTGCTTTCAATTATTAAGAGTTCATGTTACAGAGCTCAGAATTGGTGTCTAAAGCCTTTGAATCACGAGAATAGTTTTTATGTTTACAATTTAGGAGGATGGCTTTGGCGTATTTTAGTGTGAATCAGTTAAAATGGTGGCGGTTCCAATAAACAGTTCTAAGCAAACTGTCTAATTGTGGTAAAACCGTTAAAATACACAATGAGAGTTCCCAGAAATGATTAAGAACGTGTAATAAACATCTCAAGTACACGTAAATAGATTCTTACTACATTTACTGTCGAATTCAACACGGAGGTTTCCAGTGGAAAGCTGTGAAATGACGAAAATACTGGTAATGTTTACAAGTCCGGGTACTTCTGGTGGCGTTTTCACGGGACTGTGCTTTCAAATATTAAGAGTTCATGTTTACAGAGCTCAGAATTGGTGTCTAAAGCCTTTGAATCACGAGAATAGTTTTTGTGTTTACAATTTAGGAGGATTGGCTTTGGCGTTTTTTTTTGTGTGAATCAGTTAAAATGGCGGCGGTTCCAGTAAACAGTTCTAAGAAAACTGTCTAATTGTGGTAAAACTGTTAAAATACACAATGATAGTTCCCAGAAATGATTAAGAACGTGTAATAAACACCTCAAGTACACGTAAATAGATTCTTACTACATTTACTGTCGAATTCAATCACGGAGGTTTCCAGTGGAAAGTTGTGAAATAACGAAAATACTGGTAATGTTTACAAGTACGGGTACTTCTGGTGGCGTTTTCACGGGACTGTGCCTTCAATTATTAAGAGTTCATGTTTACAGAGCTCAGAATTTCTGTCTAAAGCCTTTGAATCACGAGAATAGTTTTTATGTTTACAATTTAGGAGGATTGGCTTTGGCATATTTTTTGTGTGAATCAGTTAAAATGGTGGCGGTTCCACTAAAAAGTTCTAAGCAAACTGTCTAATTGTGGTAAAACTGTTAAAATACACAATGAGAGTTCCCAGAAATGATTAAGAACGTGTAATAAACATCTCAAGTACACGTAAATAGATTCTTACTACATTTACTGTCGAATTCAACACGGAGGTTTCCAGTGGAAAGCTGTGAAATGACGAAAATACTGGTAATGTTTAAAAGTACGGGTACTTCTGGTGGCGTTTTCACGGGACTGTGCTTTCAAATATTAAGAGTTCATGTTGACAGAGCTCAGAATTGGTGTCTAAAGCCTTTGAATCACGAGAATAGTTTTTGTGTTTACAATTTAGGAGGATTGGCTTTGGCGTTTTTTTTGTGTGAATCAGTTAAAATGGTGGCGGTTCCAGTAAATACTTCTAAGCAAACTGTCTAATTGTGGTAAAACTGTTAAAATACACAATGAGAGTTCCCAGAAATGATTAAGAACGTGTAATAAACCCCTCAAGTACACGTAAATAGATTCTTACTACATTTACTGTCGAATTCAATCACGGAGGTTTCCAGTGGAAAATACTGGTAATGTTTACAAGTCCGGGTACTTTTGGTTGCGTTTTCACGGGACTGTGCTTTCAATTATTACGAGTTCATGTTTACAGAGCTCAGAATTGGTGTCTAAAGCCTTTGAATCACGAGAATATTTTTTGTGTTTACAATTTAGGAGGATTGGCTTTGGCGTTTTTTTGTGTGAATCAGTTAAAATGGTGGCGGTTCCAGTAAATACTTCTAAGCAAACTGTCTAATTGTGGTAAAACTGTTAAAATACACAATGAGAGTTCCCAGAAATGATTAAGAACGTGTAATAAACATCTCAAGTACACGTAAATAGATTCTTACTACATTTACTGTCGAATTAAACACGGAGGTTTCCAGTGGAAAGCTGTGAAATGACGAAAATACTGGTAATGTTTACAAGTACGGGTACTTCTGGTGGCGTTTTCACGGGACTGTGCTTTCAAATATTAAGAGTTCATGTTTACAGAGCTCAGAATTGGTGTCTAAAGCCTTTGAATCACGAGAATAGTTTTTGTGTTTACAATTTAGGAGGATTGGCTTTGGCGTTTTTTTTGTGTGAATCAGTCAAAATGGTGGCGGTTCCAGTAAATACTTCTAAGCAAACTGTCTAATTGTGGTAAAACTGTTAAAATACACAATGAGAGTTCCCAGAAATGATTAAGAACGTGTAATAAACCCCTCAAGAACACGTAAATAGATTCTTGCTACATTTACTGTCGAATTCAATCACGGAGGTTTCCAGTGGAAAGCTTTGAAATGACGAAAATACTGGTAATGTTTACAAGTCCGGGTACTTCGGGTGGCGTTTTCACGGGACTGTGCTTTCAATTATTACGAGTTCATGTTTACAGAGCTCAGAATTGGTGTCTAAAGCCTTTGAATCACGAGAATAGTTTTTGTGTTTACAATTTAGGAGGATTGGCTTTGGCGTTTTTTTTTGTGTGAATCAGTTAAAATGGTGGCGGTTCCAGTAAATACTTCTAAGCAAACTGTCTAATTGTGGTAAAACTGTTAAAATACACAATGAGAGTTCCCAGAAATGATTAAGAACGTGTAATAAACACCTCAAGTACACGTAAATAGATTCTTACTACATTTACTGTCGAATTCAACACGGAGGTTTCGAGTGGAAAGCTGTGAAATGACGAAAATACTGGTAATTTTTACAAGTACGGGTACTTCTGGTGGCGTTTTCACGGGACTGTGCTTTCAATTATTAAGAGTTCATGTTACAGAGCTCAGAATTGGTGTCTAAAGCCTTTGAATCACGAGAATAGTTTTTATGTTTACAATTTAGGAGGATGGCTTTGGCGTATTTTAGTGTGAATCAGTTAAAATGGTGGCGGTTCCAATAAACAGTTCTAAGCAAACTGTCTAATTGTGGTAAAACCGTTAAAATACACAATGAGAGTTCCCAGAAATGATTAAGAACGTGTAATAAACATCTCAAGTACACGTAAATAGATTCTTACTACATTTACTGTCGAATTCAACACGGAGGTTTCCAGTGGAAAGCTGTGAAATGACGAAAATACTGGTAATGTTTACAAGTCCGGGTACTTCTGGTGGCGTTTTCACGGGACTGTGCTTTCAAATATTAAGAGTTCATGTTTACAGAGCTCAGAATTGGTGTCTAAAGCCTTTGAATCACGAGAATAGTTTTTGTGTTTACAATTTAGGAGGATTGGCTTTGGCGTTTTTTTTTGTGTGAATCAGTTAAAATGGCGGCGGTTCCAGTAAACAGTTCTAAGAAAACTGTCTAATTGTGGTAAAACTGTTAAAATACACAATGATAGTTCCCAGAAATGATTAAGAACGTGTAATAAACACCTCAAGTACACGTAAATAGATTCTTACTACATTTACTGTCGAATTCAATCACGGAGGTTTCCAGTGGAAAGTTGTGAAATGACGAAAATACTGGTAATGTTTACAAGTACGGGTACTTCTGGTGGCGTTCTCACGGGACTGTGCCTTCAATTATTAAGAGTTCATGTTTACAGAGCTCAGAATTTCTGTCTAAAGCCTTTGAATCACGAGAATAGTTTTTATGTTTACAATTTAGGAGGATTGGCTTTGGCATATTTTTTGTGTGAATCAGTTAAAATGGTGGCGGTTCCACTAAAAAGTTCTAAGCAAACTGTCTAATTGTGGTAAAACTGTTAAAATACACAATGAGAGTTCCCAGAAATGATTAAGAACGTGTAATAAACATCTCAAGTACACGTAAATAGATTCTTACTACATTTACTGTCGAATTCAACACGGAGGTTTCCAGTGGAAAGCTGTGAAATGACGAAAATACTGGTAATGTTTAAAAGTACGGGTACTTCTGGTGGCGTTTTCACGGGACTGTGCTTTCAAATATTAAGAGTTCATGTTGACAGAGCTCAGAATTGGTGTCTAAAGCCTTTGAATCACGAGAATAGTTTTTGTGTTTACAATTTAGGAGGATTGGCTTTGGCGTTTTTTTTGTGTAAATCAGTTAAAATGGTGGCGGTTCCAGTAAATACTTCTAAGCAAACTGTCTAATTGTGGTAAAACTGTTAAAATACACAATGAGAGTTCCCAGAAATGATTAAGAACGTGTAATAAACCCCTCAAGTACACGTAAATAGATTCTTACTACATTTACTGTCGAATTCAATCACGGAGGTTTCCAGTGGAAAATACTGGTAATGTTTACAAGTCCGGGTACTTTTGGTGGCGTTTTCACGGGACTGTGCTTTCAATTATTACGAGTTCATGTTTACAGAGCTCAGAATTGGTGTCTAAAGCCTTTGAATCACGAGAATAGTTTTTGTGTTTACAATTTAGGAGGATTGGCTTTGGCGTTTTTTTGTGTGAATCAGTTAAAATGGTGGCGGTTCCAGTAAATACTTCTAAGCAAACTGTCTAATTGTGGTAAAACTGTTAAAATACACAATGAGAGTTCCCAGAAATGATTAAGAACGTGTAATAAACATCTCAAGTACACGTAAATAGATTCTTACTACATTTACTGTCGAATTAAACACGGAGGTTTCCAGTGGAAAGCTGTGAAATGACGAAAATACTGGTAATGTTTACAAGTACGGGTACTTCTGGTGGCGTTTTCACGGGACTGTGCTTTCAAATATTAAGAGTTCATGTTTACAGAGCTCAGAATTGGTGTCTAAAGCCTTTGAATCACGAGAATAGTTTTTGTGTTTACAATTTAGGAGGATTGGCTTTGGCGTTTTTTTGTGTGTGAATCAGTTAAAATGGTGGCGGTTCCAGTAAATACTTCTAAGCAAACTGTCTAATTGTGGTAAAACTGTTAAAATACACAATGAGAGTTCCCAGAAATGATTAAGAACGTGTAATAAACACCTCAAGTACACGTAAATAGATTCTTACTACATTTACTGTCGAATTCAATCACGGAGGTTTCGAGTGGAAAGCTGTGAAATGACGAAAATACTGGTAATTTTTACAAGTACGGGCGGGTACTTCTGGTGGCGTTTTCACGGGACTGTGCTTTCAAGTATTAAGAGTTCATGTTACAGAGCTCAGAATTGGTGTCTAAAGCCTTTGAATCACGAGAATAGTTTTTATGTTTACAATTTAGGAGGATGGCTTTGGCGTATTTTAGTGTGAATCAGTTAAAATGGTGGCGGTTCCAATAAACAGTTCTAAGCAAACTGTCTAATTGTGGTAAAACCGTTAAAATACACAATGAGAGTTCCCAGAAATGATTAAGAACGTGTAATAAACATCTCAAGTACACGTAAATAGATTCTTACTACATTTACTGTCGAATTCAACACGGAGGTTTCCAGTGGAAAGCTGTGAAATGACGAAAATACTGGTAATGTTTACAAGTCCGGGTACTTCTGGTGGCGTTTTCACGGGACTGTGCTTTCAATTATTACGAGTTCATGTTTACAGAGCTCAGAATTGGTGTCTAAAGCCTTTGAATCACGAGAATAGTTTTTGTGTTTACAATTTAGGAGGATTGGCTTTGGCGTTTTTTTTGTGTGAATCAGTCAAAATGGTGGCGGTTCCAGTAAATACTTCTAAGCAAACTGTCTAATTGTGGTAAAACTGTTAAAATACACAATGAGAGTTCCCAGAAATGATTAAGAACGTGTAATAAACATCTCAAGTACACGTAAATAGATTCTTACTACATTTACTGTAGAATTCAACACGGAGGTTTCCAGTGGAAAGCTATGAAATGATGAAAATACTGGTAATGTTTACAAGTACGGGTACTTCTGGTGGCGTTTTCACGGGACTGTGCTTTCAAATAATAAGAGTTCATGTTTACAGAGCTAAGAATTGGTGTCTAAAGCCTTTGAATCACGAGAATAGTTTTTGTGTTTACAATTTAGGAGGATTGGCTTTGGCGTTCTTTTTGTGTGAATCAGTCAAAATGGTGGCGGTTCCAGTAAATACTTCTAAGCAAACTGTCTAATTGTGGTAAAACTGTTAAAATACACAATGAGAGTTCCCAGAAATGATTAAGAACGTGTAATAAACATCTCAAGTACACATAAATAGATTCTTACTACATTTACTGTCGAATTCAACACGGAGGTTTCCAGTGGAAAGCTGTGAAATGACGAAAATACTGGTAATGTTTACAAGTACGGGTACTTCTGGTGGCGTTTTCACGGGACTGTGCTTTCAAATATTAAGAGTTCATGTTTACAGAGCTAAGAATTGGTGTCTAAAGCCTTTGAATCACGAGAATAGTTTTTGTGTTTACAATTTAGGAGGATTGGCTTTGGCATTTTTTTTGTGTGAATCAGTTAAAATGGTGGCGGTTCCAGTAAATACTTCTAAGCAAACTGTCTAATTGTGGTAAAACTGTTAAAATACACAATGAGAGTTCCCAGAAATGATTAAGAACGTGTAATAAACATCTCAAGTACACGTAAATAGATTCTTACTACATTTACTGTCGAATTCAACACGGAGGTTTCCAGTGGAAAGCTGTGAAATGACGAAAATACTGGTAATGTTTACAAGTCCGGGTACTTTTGGTGGCGTTTTCACGGGACTGTGCTTTAAAATATTAAGAGTTCATGTTTACAGAGCTCAGAATTGGTGTCTAAAGCCTTTGAATCACGAGAATAGTTTTTGTGTTTACAATTTAGGAGGATTGGCTTTGGCGTTTTTTTTGTGTGAATCAGTCAAAATGGTGGCGGTTCCAGTAAATACTTCTAAGCAAACTGTCTAATTGTGGTAAAACTGTTAAAATACACAATGAGAGTTCCCAGAAATGATTAAGAACGTGTAATAAACCCCTCAAGAACACGTAAATAGATTCTTGCTACATTTACTGTCGAATTCAATCACGGAGGTTTCCAGTGGAAAGCTTTGAAATGACGAAAATACTGGTAATGTTTACAAGTCCGGGTACTTCGGGTGGCGTTTTCACGGGACTGTGCTTTCAATTATTACGAGTTCATGTTTACAGAGCTCAGAATTGGTGTCTAAAGCCTTTGAATCACGAGAATAGTTTTTGTGTTTACAATTTAGGAGGATTGGCTTTGGCGTTTTTTTTTCTGTGAATCAGTTAAAATGGTGGCGGTTCCAGTAAATACTTCTAAGCAAACTGTCTAATTGTGGTAAAACTGTTAAAATACACAATGAGAGTTCCCAGAAATGATTAAGAACGTGTAATAAACACCTCAAGTACACGTAAATAGATTCTTACTACATTTACTGTCGAATTCAATCACCGAGGTTTCGAGTGGAAAGCTGTGAAATGACGAAAATACTGGTAATTTTTACAAGTACGGGTACTTCTGGTGGCGTTTTCACGGGACTGTGCTTTCAATTATTAAGAGTTCATGTTACAGAGCTCAGAATTGGTGTCTAAAGCCTTTGAATCACGAGAATAGTTTTTATGTTTACAATTTAGGAGGATGGCTTTGGCGTATTTTAGTGTGAATCAGTTAAAATGGTGGCGGTTCCAATAAACAGTTCTAAGCAAACTGTCTAATTGTGGTAAAACCGTTAAAATACACAATGAGAGTTCCCAGAAATGATTAAGAACGTGTAATAAACATCTCAAGTACACGTAAATAGATTCTTACTACATTTACTGTCGAATTCAACACGGAGGTTTCCAGTGGAAAGCTGTGAAATGACGAAAATACTGGTAATGTTTACAAGTCCGGGTACTTCTGGTGGCGTTTTCACGGGACTGTGCTTTCAAATATTAAGAGTTCATGTTTACAGAGCTCAGAATTGGTGTCTAAAGCCTTTGAATCACGAGAATAGTTTTTGTGTTTACAATTTAGGAGGATTGGCTTTGGCGTTTTTTTTTTGTGTGAATCAGTTAAAATGGCGGCGGTTCCAGTAAACAGTTCTAAGAAAACTGTCTAATTGTGGTAAAACTGTTAAAATACACAATGATAGTTCCCATAAATGATTAAGAACGTGTAATAAACACCTCAAGTACACGTAAATAGATTCTTACTACATTTACTGTCGAATTCAATCACGGAGGTTTCCAGTGGAAAGTTGTGAAATGACGAAAATACTGGTAATGTTTACAAGTACGGGTACTTCTGGTGGCGTTTTCACGGGACTGTGCTTTCAATTATTAAGAGTTCATGTTTACAGAGCTCAGAATTTGTGTCTAAAGCCTTTGAATCACGAGAATAGTTTTTATGTTTACAATTTAGGAGGATTGGCTTTGGCATATTTTTTGTGTGAATCAGTTAAAATGGTGGCGGTTCCACTAAAAAGTTCTAAGCAAACTGTCTAATTGTGGTAAAACTGTTAAAATACACAATGAGAGTTCCCAGAAATGATTAAGAACGTGTAATAAACATCTCAAGTACACGTAAATAGATTCTTACTACATTTACTGTCGAATTCAACACGGAGGTTTCCAGTGGAAAGCTGTGAAATGACGAAAATACTGGTAATGTTTAAAAGTACGGGTACTTCTGGTGGCGTTTTCACGGGACTGTGCTTTCAAATATTAAGAGTTCATGTTGACAGAGCTCAGAATTGGTGTCTAAAGCCTTTGAATCACGAGAATAGTTTTTGTGTTTACAATTTAGGAGGATTGGCTTTGGCGTTTTTTTTGTGTGAATCAGTTAAAATGGTGGCGGTTCCACTAAATACTTCTAAGCAAACTGTCTAATTGTGGTAAAACTGTTAAAATACACAATGAGAGTTCCCAGAAATGATTAAGAACGTGTAATAAACCCCTCAAGTACACGTAAATAGATTCTTACTACATTTACTGTCGAATTCAATCACGGAGGTTTCCAGTGGAAAATACTGGTAATGTTTACAAGTCCGGGTACTTCGGGTGGCGTTTTCACGGGACTGTGCTTTCAATTATTACGAGTTCATGTTTACAGAGCTCAGAATTGGTGTCTAAAGCCTTTGAATCACGAGAATATTTTTTGTGTTTACAATTTAGGAGGATTGGCTTTGGCGTTTTTTTGTGTGAATCAGTTAAAATGGTCGCGGTTCCAGTAAATACTTCTAAGCAAACTGTCTAATTGTGGTAAAACTGTTAAAATACACAATGAGAGTTCCCAGAAATGATTAAGAACGTGTAATAAACATCTCAAGTACACGTAAATAGATTTTTACTACATTTACTGTCGAATTCAACACGGAGGTTTCCAGTGGAAAGCTGTGAAATGACGAAAATACTGGTAATGTTTACAAGTCCGGGTACTTCTGGTGGCGTTTTCACGGGACTGTGCTTTGAATTATTACGAGTTCATGTTTACAGAGCTCAGAATTGGTGTCTAAAGCCTTTGAATCACGAGAATAGTTTTTGTGTTTACAATTTAGGAGGATTGGCTTTGGCGTTTTTTTTGTGTGAATCAGTTAAAATGGTGGCGGTTCCAGTAAATACTTCTAAGCAAACTGTCTAATTGTGGTAAAACTGTTAAAATACACAATGAGAGTTCCCAGAAATGATTAAGAACGTGTAATAAACACCTCAAGTACACGTAAATAGATTCTTACTACATTTACTGTCGAATTCAATCACCGAGGTTTCGAGTGGAAAGCTGTGAAATGACGAAAATACTGGTAATTTTTACAAGTACGGGTACTTCTGGTGGCGTTTTCACGGGACTGTGCTTTCAATTATTAAGAGTTCATGTTACAGAGCTCAGAATTGGTGTCTAAAGCCTTTGAATCACGAGAATAGTTTTTATGTTTACAATTTAGGAGGATGGCTTTGGCGTATTTTAGTGTGAATCAGTTAAAATGGTGGCGGTTCCAATAAACAGTTCTAAGCAAACTGTCTAATTGTGGTAAAACCGTTAAAATACACAATGAGAGTTCCCAGAAATGATTAAGAACGTGTAATAAACATCTCAAGTACACGTAAATAGATTCTTACTACATTTACTGTCGAATTCAACACGGAGGTTTCCAGTGGAAAGCTGTGAAATGACGAAAATACTGGTAATGTTTACAAGTCCGGGTACTTCTGGTGGCGTTTTCACGGGACTGTGCTTTCAAATATTAAGAGTTCATGTTTACAGAGCTCAGAATTGGTGTCTAAAGCCTTTGAATCACGAGAATAGTTTTTGTGTTTACAATTTAGGAGGATTGGCTTTGGCGTTTTTTTTTTGTGTGAATCAGTTAAAATGGCGGCGGTTCCAGTAAACAGTTCTAAGAAAACTGTCTAATTGTGGTAAAACTGTTAAAATACACAATGATAGTTCCCATAAATGATTAAGAACGTGTAATAAACACCTCAAGTACACGTAAATAGATTCTTACTACATTTACTGTCGAATTCAATCACGGAGGTTTCCAGTGGAAAGTTGTGAAATGACGAAAATACTGGTAATGTTTACAAGTACGGGTACTTCTGGTGGCGTTTTCACGGGACTGTGCTTTCAATTATTAAGAGTTCATGTTTACAGAGCTCAGAATTTGTGTCTAAAGCCTTTGAATCACGAGAATAGTTTTTATGTTTACAATTTAGGAGGATTGGCTTTGGCATATTTTTTGTGTGAATCAGTTAAAATGGTGGCGGTTCCACTAAAAAGTTCTAAGCAAACTGTCTAATTGTGGTAAAACTGTTAAAATACACAATGAGAGTTCCCAGAAATGATTAAGAACGTGTAATAAACATCTCAAGTACACGTAAATAGATTCTTACTACATTTACTGTCGAATTCAACACGGAGGTTTCCAGTGGAAAGCTGTGAAATGACGAAAATACTGGTAATGTTTAAAAGTACGGGTACTTCTGGTGGCGTTTTCACGGGACTGTGCTTTCAAATATTAAGAGTTCATGTTGACAGAGCTCAGAATTGGTGTCTAAAGCCTTTGAATCACGAGAATAGTTTTTGTGTTTACAATTTAGGAGGATTGGCTTTGGCGTTTTTTTTGTGTGAATCAGTTAAAATGGTGGCGGTTCCAGTAAATACTTCTAAGCAAACTGTCTAATTGTGGTAAAACTGTTAAAATACACAATGAGAGTTCCCAGAAATGATTAAGAACGTGTAATAAACCCCTCAAGTACACGTAAATAGATTCTTACTACATTTACTGTCGAATTCAATCACGGAGGTTTCCAGTGGAAAATACTGGTAATGTTTACAAGTCCGGGTACTTCGGGTGGCGTTTTCACGGGACTGTGCTTTCAATTATTACGAGTTCATGTTTACAGAGCTCAGAATTGGTGTCTAAAGCCTTTGAATCACGAGAATATTTTTTGTGTTTACAATTTAGGAGGATTGGCTTTGGCGTTTTTTTGTGTGAATCAGTTAAAATGGTGGCGGTTCCAGTAAATACTTCTAAGCAAACTGTCTAATTGTGGTAAAACTGTTAAAATACACAATGAGAGTTCCCAGAAATGATTAAGAACGTGTAATAAACATCTCAAGTACACGTAAATAGATTTTTACTACATTTACTGTCGAATTCAACACGGAGGTTTCCAGTGGAAAGCTGTGAAATGACGAAAATACTGGTAATGTTTACAAGTCCGGGTACTTCTGGTGGCGTTTTCACGGGACTGTGCTTTGAATTATTACGAGTTCATGTTTACAGAGCTCAGAATTGGTGTCTAAAGCCTTTGAATCACGAGAATAGTTTTTGTGTTTACAATTTAGGAGGATTGGCTTTGGCGTTTTTTTTGTGTGAATCAGTTAAAATGGTGGCGGTTCCAGTAAATACTTCTAAGCAAACTGTCTAATTGTGGTAAAACTGTTAAAATACACAATGAGAGTTCCCAGAAATGATTAAGAACGTGTAATAAACATCTCAAGTACACGTAAATAGATTCTTACTACATTTACTGTCGAATTCAACACGGAGGTTTCCAGTGGAAAGCTGTGAAATGACGAAAATACTGGTAATGTTTACAAGTCCGGGTACTTCTGGTGGCGTTTTCACGGGACTGTGCTTTAAAATATTACGAGTTCATGTTTACAGAGCTCAGAATTGGTGTCTAAAGCCTTTGAATCACGAGAATAGTTTTTATGTTTACAATTTAGGAGGATGGCTTTGGCGTTTTTTTTGTGTGAATCAGTTAAAATCGTGGCGGTTCCAGTAAATACTTCTAAGCAAACTGTCTAATTGTGGTAAAACTGTTAAAATACACAATGAGAGTTCCCAGAAATGATTAAGAACGTGTAATAAACATCTCAAGTACACGTAAATAGATTCTTACTACATTTACTGTCGAATTCAACACGGAGGTTTCCAGTGGAAAGCTGTGAAATGACGAAAATACTGGTAATGTTTACAAGTCCGGGTACTTCTGGTGGCGTTTTCACGGGACTGTGCTTTAAAATATTAAGAGTTCATGTTTACAGAGCTCAGAATTGGTGTCTAAAGCCTTTGAATCACGAGAATAGTTTTTATGTTTACAATTTAGGAGGATGGCTTTGGCGTATTTTAGTGTGAATCAGTTAAAATGGTGGCGGTTCCAATAAACAGTTCTAAGCAAACTGTCTAATTGTGGTAAAACCGTTAAAATACACAATGAGAGTTCCCAGAAATGATTAAGAACGTGTAATAAACATCTCAAGTACACGTAAATAGATTCTTACTACATTTACTGTCGAATTCAACACGGAGGTTTCCAGTGGAAAGCTGTGAAATGACGAAAATACTGGTAATGTTTACAAGTCCGGGTACTTCTGGTGGCGTTTTCACGGGACTGTGCTTTCAAATATTAAGAGTTCATGTTTACAGAGCTCAGAATTGGTGTCTAAAGCCTTTGAATCACGAGAATAGTTTTTGTGTTTACAATTTAGGAGGATTGGCTTTGGCGTTTTTTTTTTGTGTGAATCAGTTAAAATGGCGGCGGTTCCAGTAAACAGTTCTAAGAAAACTGTCTAATTGTGGTAAAACTGTTAAAATACACAATGATAGTTCCCATAAATGATTAAGAACGTGTAATAAACACCTCAAGTACACGTAAATAGATTCTTACTACATTTACTGTCGAATTCAATCACGGAGGTTTCCAGTGGAAAGTTGTGAAATGACGAAAATACTGGTAATGTTTACAAGTACGGGTACTTCTGGTGGCGTTTTCACGGGACTGTGCTTTCAATTATTAAGAGTTCATGTTTACAGAGCTCAGAATTTGTGTCTAAAGCCTTTGAATCACGAGAATAGTTTTTATGTTTACAATTTAGGAGGATTGGCTTTGGCATATTTTTTGTGTGAATCAGTTAAAATGGTGGCGGTTCCACTAAAAAGTTCTAAGCAAACTGTCTAATTGTGGTAAAACTGTTAAAATACACAATGAGAGTTCCCAGAAATGATTAAGAACGTGTAATAAACATCTCAAGTACACGTAAATAGATTCTTACTACATTTACTGTCGAATTCAACACGGAGGTTTCCAGTGGAAAGCTGTGAAATGACGAAAATACTGGTAATGTTTAAAAGTACGGGTACTTCTGGTGGCGTTTTCACGGGACTGTGCTTTCAAATATTAAGAGTTCATGTTGACAGAGCTCAGAATTGGTGTCTAAAGCCTTTGAATCACGAGAATAGTTTTTGTGTTTACAATTTAGGAGGATTGGCTTTGGCGTTTTTTTTGTGTGAATCAGTTAAAATGGTGGCGGTTCCAGTAAATACTTCTAAGCAAACTGTCTAATTGTGGTAAAACTGTTAAAATACACAATGAGAGTTCCCAGAAATGATTAAGAACGTGTAATAAACCCCTCAAGTACACGTAAATAGATTCTTACTACATTTACTGTCGAATTCAATCACGGAGGTTTCCAGTGGAAAATACTGGTAATGTTTACAAGTCCGGGTACTTCGGGTGGCGTTTTCACGGGACTGTGCTTTCAATTATTACGAGTTCATGTTTACAGAGCTCAGAATTGGTGTCTAAAGCATTTGAATCACGAGAATAGTTTTTGTGTTTACAATTTAGGAGGATTGGCTTTGGCGTTTTTTTTGTGTGAATCAGTTAAAATGGTGGCGGTTCCAGTAAATACTTCTAAGCAAACTGTCTAATTGTGGTAAAACTGTTAAAATACACAATGAGAGTTCCCAGAAATGATTAAGAACGTGTAATAAACATCTCAAGTACACGTAAATAGATTCTTACTACATTTACTGTCGAATTCAACACGGAGGTTTCCAGTGGAAAGCTGTGAAATGACGAAAATACTGGTAATGTTTACAAGTCCGGGTACTTCTGGTGGCGTTTTCACGGGACTGTGCTTTAAAATATTACGAGTTCATGTTTACAGAGCTCAGAATTGCTGTCTAAAGCCTTTGAATCACGAGAATAGTTTTTGTGTTTACAATTTAGGAGGATTGGCTTTGGCGTTTTTTTTTCTGTGAATCAGTTAAAATGGTGGCGGTTCCAGTAAATACTTCTAAGCAAACTGTCTAATTGTGGTAAAACTGTTAAAATACACAATGAGAGTTCCCAGAAATGATTAAGAACGTGTAATAAACACCTCAAGTACACGTAAATAGATTCTTACTACATTTACTGTCGAATTCAATCACCGAGGTTTCGAGTGGAAAGCTGTGAAATGACGAAAATACTGGTAATTTTTACAAGTACGGGTACTTCTGGTGGCGTTTTCACGGGACTGTGCTTTCAATTATTAAGAGTTCATGTTACAGAGCTCAGAATTGGTGTCTAAAGCCTTTGAATCACGAGAATAGTTTTTATGTTTACAATTTAGGAGGATGGCTTTGGCGTATTTTAGTGTGAATCAGTTAAAATGGTGGCGGTTCCAATAAACAGTTCTAAGCAAACTGTCTAATTGTGGTAAAACCGTTAAAATACACAATGAGAGTTCCCAGAAATGATTAAGAACGTGTAATAAACATCTCAAGTACACGTAAATAGATTCTTACTACATTTACTGTCGAATTCAACACGGAGGTTTCCAGTGGAAAGCTGTGAAATGACGAAAATACTGGTAATGTTTACAAGTCCGGGTACTTCTGGTGGCGTTTTCACGGGACTGTGCTTTCAAATATTAAGAGTTCATGTTTACAGAGCTCAGAATTGGTGTCTAAAGCCTTTGAATCACGAGAATAGTTTTTGTGTTTACAATTTAGGAGGATTGGCTTTGGCGTTTTTTTTTTGTGTGAATCAGTTAAAATGGCGGCGGTTCCAGTAAACAGTTCTAAGAAAACTGTCTAATTGTGGTAAAACTGTTAAAATACACAATGATAGTTCCCAGAAATGATTAAGAACGTGTAATAAACACCTCAAGTACACGTAAATAGATTCTTACTACATTTACTGTCGAATTCAATCACGGAGGTTTCCAGTGGAAAGTTGTGAAATGACGAAAATACTGGTAATGTTTACAAGTACGGGTACTTCTGGTGGCGTTTTCACGGGACTGTGCTTTCAATTATTAAGAGTTCATGTTTACAGAGCTCAGAATTTGTGTCTAAAGCCTTTGAATCACGAGAATAGTTTTTATGTTTACAATTTAGGAGGATTGGCTTTGGCATATTTTTTGTGTGAATCAGTTAAAATGGTGGCGGTTCCACTAAAAAGTTCTAAGCAAACTGTCTAATTGTGGTAAAACTGTTAAAATACACAATGAGAGTTCCCAGAAATGATTAAGAACGTGTAATAAACATCTCAAGTACACGTAAATAGATTCTTACTACATTTACTGTCGAATTCAACACGGAGGTTTCGAGTGGAAAGCTGTGAAATGACGAAAATACTGGTAATGTTTAAAAGTACGGGTACTTCTGGTGGCGTTTTCACGGGACTGTGCTTTCAAATATTAAGAGTTCATGTTGACAGAGCTCAGAATTGGTGTCTAAAGCCTTTGAATCACGAGAATAGTTTTTGTGTTTACAATTTAGGAGGATTGGCTTTGGCGTTTTTTTTGTGTGAATCAGTTAAAATGGTGGCGGTTCCAGTAAATACTTCTAAGCAAACTGTCTAATTGTGGTAAAACTGTTAAAATACACAATGAGAGTTCCCAGAAATGATTAAGAACGTGTAATAAACCCCTCAAGTACACGTAAATAGATTCTTACTACATTTACTGTCGAATTCAATCACGGAGGTTTCCAGTGGAAAATACTGGTAATGTTTACAAGTCCGGGTACTTCGGGTGGCGTTTTCACGGGACTGTGCTTTCAATTATTACGAGTTCATGTTTACAGAGCTCAGAATTGGTGTCTAAAGCCTTTGAATCACGAGAATATTTTTTGTGTTTACAATTTAGGAGGATTGGCTTTGGCGTTTTTTTGTGTGAATCAGTTAAAATGGTGGCGGTTCCAGTAAATACTTCTAAGCAAACTGTCTAATTGTGGTAAAACTGTTAAAATACACAATGAGAGTTCCCAGAAATGATTAAGAACGTGTAATAAACATCTCAAGTACACGTAAATAGATTTTTACTACATTTACTGTCGAATTCAACACGGAGGTTTCCAGTGGAAAGCTGTGAAATGACGAAAATACTGGTAATGTTTACAAGTCCGGGTACTTCTGGTGGCGTTTTCACGGGACTGTGCTTTGAATTATTACGAGTTCATGTTTACAGAGCTCAGAATTGGTGTCTAAAGCCTTTGAATCACGAGAATAGTTTTTGTGTTTACAATTTAGGAGGATTGGCTTTGGCGTTTTTTTTGTGTGAATCAGTTAAAATGGTGGCGGTTCCAGTAAATACTTCTAAGCAAACTGTCTAATTGTGGTAAAACTGTTAAAATACACAATGAGAGTTCCCAGAAATGATTAAGAACGTGTAATAAACATCTCAAGTACACGTAAATAGATTCTTACTACATTTACTGTCGAATTCAACACGGAGGTTTCCAGTGGAAAGCTGTGAAATGACGAAAATACTGGTAATGTTTACAAGTCCGGGTACTTCTGGTGGCGTTTTCACGGGACTGTGCTTTAAAATATTAAGAGTTCATGTTTACAGAGCTCAGAATTGGTGTCTAAAGCCTTTGAATCACGAGAATAGTTTTTGTGTTTACAATTTAGGAGGATTGGCTTTGGCGTTTTTTTTGTGTGAATCAGTCAAAATGGTGGCGGTTCCAGTAAATACTTCTAAGCAAACTGTCTAATTGTGGTAAAACTGTTAAAATACACAATGAGAGTTCCCAGAAATGATTAAGAACGTGTAATAAACCCCTCAAGAACACGTAAATAGATTCTTGCTACATTTACTGTCGAATTCAATCACGGAGGTTTCCAGTGGAAAGCTTTGAAATGACGAAAATACTGGTAATGTTTACAAGTCCGGGTACTTCGGGTGGCGTTTTCACGGGACTGTGCTTTCAATTATTACGAGTTCATGTTTACAGAGCTCAGAATTGGTGTCTAAAGCCTTTGAATCACGAGAATAGTTTTTGTGTTTACAATTTAGGAGGATTGGCTTTGGCGTTTTTTTTTGTGTGAATCAGTTAAAATGGTGGCGGTTCCAGTAAATACTTCTAAGCAAACTGTCTAATTGTGGTAAAACTGTTAAAATACACAATGAGAGTTCCCAGAAATGATTAAGAACGTGTAATAAACACCTCAAGTACACGTAAATAGATTCTTACTACATTTACTGTCGAATTCAATCACGGAGGTTTCGAGTGGAAAGCTGTGAAATGACGAAAATACTGGTAATTTTTACAAGTACGGGTACTTCTGGTGGCGTTTTCACGGGACTGTGCTTTCAATTATTAAGAGTTCATGTTACAGAGCTCAGAATTGGTGTCTAAAGCCTTTGAATCACGAGAATAGTTTTTGTGTTTACAATTTAGGAGGATGGCTTTGGCGTATTTTAGTGTGAATCAGTTAAAATGGTGGCGGTTCCAATAAACAGTTCTAATCAAACTGTCTAATTGTGGTAAAACCGTTAAAATACACAATGAGAGTTCCCAGAAATGATTAAGAACGTGTAATAAACATCTCAAGTACACGTAAATAGATTCTTACTACATTTACTGTCGAATTCAACACGGAGGTTTCCAGTGGAAAGCTGTGAAATGACGAAAATACTGGTAATGTTTACAAGTCCGGGTACTTCTGGTGGCGTTTTCACGGGACTGTGCTTTCAAATATTAAGAGTTCATGTTTACAGAGCTCAGAATTGGTGTCTAAAGCCTTTGAATCACGAGAATAGTTTTTGTGTTTACAATTTAGGAGGATTGGCTTTGGCGTTTTTTTGTGTGTGAATCAGTTAAAATGGCGGCGGTTCCAGTAAACAGTTCTAAGAAAACTGTCTAATTGTGGTAAAACTGTTAAAATACACAATGATAGTTCCCAGAAATGATTAAGAACGTGTAATAAACACCTCAAGTACACGTAAATAGATTCTTACTACATTTACTGTCGAATTCAATCACGGAGGTTTCCAGTGGAAAGTTGTGAAATGACGAAAATACTGGTAATGTTTACAAGTACGGGTACTTCTGGTGGCGTTTTCACGGGACTGTGCTTTCAATTATTAAGAGTTCATGTTTACAGAGCTCAGAATTTGTGTCTAAAGCCTTTGAATCACGAGAATAGTTTTTATGTTTACAATTTAGGAGGATTGGCTTTGGCATATTTTTTGTGTGAATCAGTTAAAATGGTGGCGGTTCCACTAAAATGTTCTAAGCAAACTGTCTAATTGTGGTAAAACTGTTAAAATACACAATGAGAGTTCCCAGAAATGATTAAGAACGTGTAATAAACATCTCAAGTACACGTAAATAGATTCTTACTACATTTACTGTCGAATTCAACACGGAGGTTTCCAGTGGAAAGCTGTGAAATGACGAAAATACTGGTAATGTTTAAAAGTACGGGTACTTCTGGTGGCGTTTTCACGGGACTGTGCTTTCAAATATTAAGAGTTCATGTTGACAGAGCTCAGAATTGGTGTCTAAAGCCTTTGAATCACGAGAATAGTTTTTGTGTTTACAATTTAGGAGGATTGTCTTTGGCGTTTTTTTTGTGTGAATCAGTTAAAATGGTGGCGGTTCCAGTAAATACTTCTAAGCAAACTGTCTAATTGTGGTAAAACTGTTAAAATACACAATGAGAGTTCCCAGAAATGATTAAGAACGTGTAATAAACCCCTCAAGTACACGTAAATAGATTCTTACTACATTTACTGTCGAATTCAATCACGGAGGTTTCCAGTGGAAAATACTGGTAATGTTTACAAGTCCGGGTACTTCGGGTGGCGTTTTCACGGGACTGTGCTTTCAATTATTACGAGTTCATGTTTACAGAGCTCAGAATTGGTGTCTAAAGCCTTTGAATCACGAGAATATTTTTTGTGTTTACAATTTAGGAGGATTGGCTTTGGCGTTTTTTTGTGTGAATCAGTTAAAATGGTGGCGGTTCCAGTAAATACTTCTAAGCAAACTGTCTAATTGTGGTAAAACTGTTAAAATACACAATGAGAGTTCCCAGAAATGATTAAGAACGTGTAATAAACATCTCAAGTACACGTAAATAGATTCTTACTACATTTACTGTCGAATTAAACACGGAGGTTTCCAGTGGAAAGCTGTGAAATGACGAAAATACTGGTAATGTTTACAAGTACGGGTACTTCTGGTGGCGTTTTCACGGGACTGTGCTTTCAAATATTAAGAGTTCATGTTTACAGAGCTCAGAATTGGTGTCTAAAGCCTTTGAATCACGAGAATAGTTTTTGTGTTTACAATTTAGGAGGATTGGCTTTGGCGTTTTTTTTTGTGTGAATCAGTTAAAATGGTGGCGGTTCCAGTAAATACTTCTAAGCAAACTGTCTAATTGTGGTAAAACTGTTAAAATACACAATGAGAGTTCCCAGAAATGATTAAGAACGTGTAATAAACACCTCAAGTACACGTAAATAGATTCTTACTACATTTACTGTCGAATTCAATCACGGAGGTTTCGAGTGGAAAGCTGTGAAATGACGAAAATACTGGTAATTTTTACAAGTACGGGTACTTCTGGTGGCGTTTTCACGGGACTGTGCTTTCAATTATTAAGAGTTCATGTTACAGAGCTCAGAATTGGTGTCTAAAGCCTTTGAATCACGAGAATAGTTTTTATGTTTACAATTTAGGAGGATGGCTTTGGCGTATTTTAGTGTGAATCAGTCAAAATGGTGGCGGTTCCAGTAAATACTTCTAAGCAAACTGTCTAATTGTGGTAAAACTGTTAAAATACACAATGAGAGTTCCCAGAAATGATTAAGAACGTGTAATAAACATCTCAAGTACACGTAAATAGATTCTTACTACATTTACTGTCGAATTCAACACGGAGGTTTCCAGTGGAAAGCTATGAAATGATGAAAATACTGGTAATGTTTACAAGTACGGGTACTTCTGGTGGCGTTTTCACGGGACTGTGCTTTCAAATAATAAGAGTTCATGTTTACAGAGCTAAGAATTGGTGTCTAAAGCCTTTGAATCACGAGAATAGTTTTTGTGTTTACAATTTAGGAGGATTGGCTTTGGCGTTTTTTTTGTGTGAATCAGTCAAAATGGTGGCGGTTCCAGTAAATACTTCTAAGCAAACTGTCTAATTGTGGTAAAACTGTTAAAATACACAATGAGAGTTCCCAGAAATGATTAAGAACGTGTAATAAACATCTCAAGTACACATAAATAGATTCTTACTACATTTACTGTCGAATTCAACACGGAGGTTTCCAGTGGAAAGCTGTGAAATGACGAAAATACTGGTAATGTTTACAAGTACGGGTACTTCTGGTGGCGTTTTCACGGGACTGTGCTTTCAAATATTAAGAGTTCATGTTTACAGAGCTAAGAATTGGTGTCTAAAGCCTTTGAATCACGAGAATAGTTTTTGTGTTTACAATTTAGGAGGATTGGCTTTGGCATTTTTTTTGTGTGAATCAGTTAAAATGGTGGCGGTTCCAGTAAATACTTCTAAGCAAACTGTCTAATTGTGGTAAAACTGTTAAAATACACAATGAGAGTTCCCAGAAATGATTAAGAACGTGTAATAAACATCTCAAGTACACGTAAATAGATTCTTACTACATTTACTGTCGAATTCAACACGGAGGTTTCCAGTGGAAAGCTGTGAAATGACGAAAATACTGGTAATGTTTACAAGTACGGGTACTTCTGGTGGCGTTTTCACGGGACTGTGCTTTCAAATATTAAGAGTTCATGTTTACAGAGCTCAGAATTTGTGTCTAAAGCCTTTGAATCACGAGAATAGTTTTTATGTTTACAATTTAGGAGGATTGGCTTTGGCATATTTTTTGTGTGAATCAGTTAAAATGGTGGCGGTTCCACTAAAAAGTTCTAAGCAAACTGTCTAATTGTGGTAAAACTGTTAAAATACACAATGAGAGTTCCCAGAAATGATTAAGAACGTGTAATAAACACCTCAAGTACACGTAAATAGATTCTTACTACATTTACTGTCGAATTCAATCACGGAGGTTTCGAGTGGAAAGCTGTGAAATGACGAAAATACTGGTAATTTTTACAAGTACGGGTACTTCTGGTGGCGTTTTCACGGGACTGTGCTTTCAATTATTAAGAGTTCATGTTACAGAGCTCAGAATTGGTGTCTAAAGCCTTTGAATCACGAGAATAGTTTTTATGTTTACAATTTAGGAGGATGGCTTTGGCGTATTTTAGTGTGAATCAGTTAAAATGGTGGCGGTTCCAATAAACAGTTCTAAGCAAACTGTCTAATTGTGGTAAAACCGTTAAAATACACAATGAGAGTTCCCAGAAATGATTAAGAACGTGTAATAAACATCTCAAGTACACGTAAATAGATTCTTACTACATTTACTGTCGAATTCAACACGGAGGTTTCCAGTGGAAAGCTGTGAAATGACGAAAATACTGGTAATGTTTACAAGTCCGGGTACTTCTGGTGGCGTTTTCACGGGACTGTGCTTTCAAATATTAAGAGTTCATGTTTACAGAGCTCAGAATTGGTGTCTAAAGCCTTTGAATCACGAGAATAGTTTTTGTGTTTACAATTTAGGAGGATTGGCTTTGGCGTTTTTTTGTGTGTGAATCAGTTAAAATGGCGGCGGTTCCAGTAAACAGTTCTAAGAAAACTGTCTAATTGTGGTAAAACTGTTAAAATACACAATGATAGTTCCCAGAAATGATTAAGAACGTGTAATAAACACCTCAAGTACACGTAAATAGATTCTTACTACATTTACTGTCGAATTCAATCACGGAGGTTTCCAGTGGAAAGTTGTGAAATGACGAAAATACTGGTAATGTTTACAAGTACGGGTACTTCTGGTGGCGTTTTCACGGGACTGTGCTTTCAATTATTAAGAGTTCATGTTTACAGAGCTCAGAATTTGTGTCTAAAGCCTTTGAATCACGAGAATAGTTTTTATGTTTACAATTTAGGAGGATTGGCTTTGGCATATTTTTTGTGTGAATCAGTTAAAATGGTGGCGGTTCCACTAAAAAGTTCTAAGCAAACTGTCTAATTGTGGTAAAACTGTTAAAATACACAATGAGAGTTCCCAGAAATGATTAAGAACGTGTAATAAACCCCTCAAGTACACGTAAATAGATTCTTACTACATTTACTGTCGAATTCAATCACGGAGGTTTCCAGTGGAAAATACTGGTAATGTTTACAAGTCCGGGTACTTCGGGTGGCGTTTTCACGGGACTGTGCTTTCAATTATTACGAGTTCATGTTTACAGAGCTCAGAATTGGTGTCTAAAGCCTTTGAATCACGAGAATATTTTTTGTGTTTACAATTTAGGAGGATTGGCTTTGGCGTTTTTTTGTGTGAATCAGTTAAAATGGTGGCGGTTCCAGTAAATACTTCTAAGCAAACTGTCTAATTGTGGTAAAACTGTTAAAATACACAATGAGAGTTCCCAGAAATGATTAAGAACGTGTAATAAACATCTCAAGTACACGTAAATAGATTCTTACTACATTTACTGTCGAATTAAACACGGAGGTTTCCAGTGGAAAGCTGTGAAATGACGAAAATACTGGTAATGTTTACAAGTACGGGTACTTCTGGTGGCGTTTTCACGGGACTGTGCTTTCAAATATTAAGAGTTCATGTTTACAGAGCTCAGAATTGGTGTCTAAAGCCTTTGAATCACGAGAATAGTTTTTGTGTTTACAATTTAGGAGGATTGGCTTTGGCGTTTTTTTTTGTGTGAATCAGTTAAAATGGTGGCGGTTCCAGTAAATACTTCTAAGCAAACTGTCTAATTGTGGTAAAACTGTTAAAATACACAATGAGAGTTCCCAGAAATGATTAAGAACGTGTAATAAACACCTCAAGTACACGTAAATAGATTCTTACTACATTTACTGTCGAATTCAATCACGGAGGTTTCGAGTGGAAAGCTGTGAAATGACGAAAATACTGGTAATTTTTACAAGTACGGGTACTTCTGGTGGCGTTTTCACGGGACTGTGCTTTCAATTATTAAGAGTTCATGTTACAGAGCTCAGAATTGGTGTCTAAAGCCTTTGAATCACGAGAATAGTTTTTATGTTTACAATTTAGGAGGATGGCTTTGGCGTATTTTAGTGTGAATCAGTTAAAATGGTGGCGGTTCCAATAAACAGTTCTAAGCAAACTGTCTAATTGTGGTAAAACCGTTAAAATACACAATGAGAGTTCCCAGAAATGATTAAGAACGTGTAATAAACATCTCAAGTACACGTAAATAGATTCTTACTACATTTACTGTCGAATTCAACACGGAGGTTTCCAGTGGAAAGCTGTGAAATGACGAAAATACTGGTAATGTTTACAAGTCCGGGTACTTCTGGTGGCGTTTTCACGGGACTGTGCTTTCAATTATTACGAGTTCATGTTTACAGAGCTCAGAATTGGTGTCTAAAGCCTTTGAATCACGAGAATAGTTTTTGTGTTTACAATTTAGGAGGATTGGCTTTGGCGTTTTTTTTGTGTGAATCAGTCAAAATGGTGGCGGTTCCAGTAAATACTTCTAAGCAAACTGTCTAATTGTGGTAAAACTGTTAAAATACACAATGAGAGTTCCCAGAAATGATTAAGAACGTGTAATAAACCCCTCAAGAACACGTAAATAGATTCTTGCTACATTTAATGTCGAATTCAACACGGAGGTTTCCAGTGGAAAGCTGTGAAATGATGAAAATACTGGTAATGTTTACAAGTACGGGTACTTCTGGTGGCGTTTTCACGGGACTGTGCTTTCAAATAATAAGAGTTCATGTTTACAGAGCTAAGAATTGGTGTCTAAAGCCTTTGAATCAGGAGAATAGTTTTTGTGTTTACAATTTAGGAGGATTGGCTTTGGCGTTTTTTTTGTGTGAATCAGTCAAAATGGTGGCGGTTCCAGTAAATACTTCTAAGCAAACTGTCTAATTGTGGTAAAACTGTTAAAATACACAATGAGAGTTCCCAGAAATGATTAAGAACGTGTAATAAACCCCTCAAGAACACGTAAATAGATTCTTGCTACATTTAATGTCGAATTCAACACGGAGGTTTCCAGTGGAAAGCTGTGAAATGATGAAAATACTGGTAATGTTTACAAGTACGGGTACTTCTGGTGGCGTTTTCACGGGACTGTGCTTTCAAATATTAAGAGTTCATGTTTACAGAGCTAAGAATTGGTGTCTAAAGCCTTTGAATCACGAGAATAGTTTTTGTGTTTACAATTTAGGAGGATTGGCTTTGGCGTTTTTTTGTGTGAATCAGTTAAAATGGTGGCGGTTCCAGTAAATACTTCTAAGCAAACTGTCTAATTGTGGTAAAACTGTTAAAATACACAATGAGAGTTCCCAGAAATGATTAAGAACGTGTAATAAACCCCTCAAGTACACGTAAATAGATTCTTACTACATTTACTGTCGAATTCAATCACGGAGGTTTCCAGTGGAAAGCTGTGAAATGACGAAAATACTGGTAATGTTTACAAGTACGGGTACTTCTGGTGGCGTTTTCACGGGACTGTGCTTTCAAATATTAAGAGTTCATGTTTACAGAGCTCAGAATTGGTGTCTAAAGCCTTTGAATCACGAGAATAGTTTTTGTGTTTACAATTTAGGAGGATTGGCTTTGGCTTTTTTTTGTGTGAATCAGTTAAAATGGTCGCGGTTCCAGTAAATACTTCTAAGCAAACTGTCTAATTGTGGTAAAACTGTTAAAATACACAATGAGAGTTCCCAGAAATGATTAAGAACGTGTAATAAACCCCTCAAGTACACGTAAATAGATTCTTACTACATTCACTGTCGAATTCAACACGGAGGTTTCCAGTGGAAAGCTGTGAAATGACGAAAATACTGGTAATGTTTACAAGTCCGGGTACTTCGGGTGGCGTTTTCACGGGACTGTGCTTTCAATTATTACGAGTTCATGTTTACAGAGCTCAGAATTGGTGTCTAAAGCCTTTGAATCACGAGAATAGTTTTTGTGTTTACAATTTAGGAGGATTGGCTTTGGCGTTTTTTTTTGTGTGAATCAGTTAAAATGGTGGCGGTTCCAGTAAATACTTCTAAGCAAACTGTCTAATTGTGGTAAAACCGTTAAAATACACAATGAGAGTTCCCAGAAATGATTAAGAACGTGTAATAAACCCCTCAAGTACACGTAAATAGATTCTTACTACATTTACTGTCGAATTCAATCACGGAGGTTTCCAGTGGAAAGCTGTGAAATGACGAAAATACTGGTAATGTTTACAAGTCCGGGTACTTCTGGTGGCGTTTTCACGGGACTGTGCTTTCAAATATTAAGAGTTCATGTTTACAGAGCTCAGAATTGGTGTCTAAAGCCTTTGAATCACGAGAATAGTTTTTGTGTTTACAATTTAGGAGGATTGGCTTTGGCTTTTTTTTGTGTGAATCAGTTAAAATGGTCGCGGTTCCAGTAAATACTTCTAAGCAAACTGTCTAATTGTGGTAAAACTGTTAAAATACACAATGAGAGTTCCCAGAAATGATTAAGAACGTGTAATAAACCCCTCAAGTACACGTAAATAGATTCTTACTACATTCACTGTCGAATTCAACACGGAGCTTTCCAGTGGAAAGCTGTGAAATGACGAAAATACTGGTAATGTTTACAAGTCCGGGTACTTCGGGTGGCGTTTTCACGGGACTGTGCTTTCAATTATTACGAGTTCATGTTTACAGAGCTCAGAATTGGTGTCTAAAGCCTTTGAATCACGAGAATAGTTTTTGTGTTTACAATTTAGGAGGATTGGCTTTGGCGTTTTTTTTTGTGTGAATCAGTTAAAATGGTGGCGGTTCCAGTAAATACTTCTAAGCAAACTGTCTAATTGTGGTAAAACCGTTAAAATACACAATGAGAGTTCCCAGAAATGATTAAGAACGTGTAATAAACATCTCAAGTACACGTAAATAGATTCTTACTACATTTACTGTCGAATTCAACACGGAGGTTTCCAGTGGAAAGCTGTGAAATGACGAAAATACTGGTAATGTTTACAAGTCCGGGTACTTCTGGTGGCGTTTTCACGGGACTGTGCTTTAAAATATTAAGAGTTCATGTTTACAGAGCTCAGAATTGGTGTCTAAAGCCTTTGAATCACGAGAATAGTTTTTGTGTTTACAATTTAGGAGGATTGGCTTTGGCGTTTTTTTTGTGTGAATCAGTCAAAATGGTGGCGGTTCCAGTAAATACTTCTAAGCAAACTGTCTAAGTGTGGTAAAACTGTTAAAATACACAATGAGAGTTCCCAGAAATGATTAAGAACATGTAATAAACCCCTCAAGAACACGTAAATAGATTCTTGCTACATTTACTGTCGAATTCAATCACGGAGGTTTCCAGTGGAAAGCTTTGAAATGACGAAAATACTGGTAATGTTTACAAGTCCGGGTACTTCGGGTGGCGTTTTCACGGGACTGTGCTTTCAATTATTACGAGTTCATGTTTACAGAGCTCAGAATTGGTGTCTAAAGCCTTTGAATCACGAGAATAGTTTTTGTGTTTACAATTTAGGAGGATTGGCTTTGGCGTTTTTTTTTGTGTGAATCAGTTAAAATGGTGGCGGTTCCAGTAAATACTTCTAAGCAAACTGTCTAATTGTGGTAAAACTGTTAAAATACACAATGAGAGTTCCCAGAAATGATTAAGAACGTGTAATAAACACCTCAAGTACACGTAAATAGATTCTTACTACATTTACTGTCGAATTCAATCACGGAGGTTTCGAGTGGAAAGCTGTGAAATGACGAAAATACTGGTAATTTTTACAAGTACGGGTACTTCTGGTGGCGTTTTCACGGGACTGTGCTTTCAATTATTAAGAGTTCATGTTACAGAGCTCAGAATTGGTGTCTAAAGCCTTTGAATCACGAGAATAGTTTTTATGTTTACAATTTAGGAGGATGGCTTTGGCGTATTTTAGTGTGAATCAGTTAAAATGGTGGCGGTTCCAATAAACAGTTCTAAGCAAACTGTCTAATTGTGGTAAAACCGTTAAAATACACAATGAGAGTTCCCAGAAATGATTAAGAACGTGTAATAAACATCTCAAGTACACGTAAATAGATTCTTACTACATTTACTGTCGAATTCAACACGGAGGTTTCCAGTGGAAAGCTGTGAAATGACGAAAATACTGGTAATGTTTACAAGTCCGGGTACTTCTGGTGGCGTTTTCACGGGACTGTGCTTTCAAATATTAAGAGTTCATGTTTACAGAGCTCAGAATTGGTGTTTAAAGCCTTTGAATCACGAGAATAGTTTATGTGTTTACAATTTAGGAGGATTGGCTTTGGCATATTTTTTGTGTGAATCAGTTAAAATGGTGGCGGTTCCACTAAAAAGTTCTAAGCAAACTGTCTAATTGTGGTAAAACTGTTAAAATACACAATGAGAGTTCCCAGAAATGATTAAGAACGTGTAATAAACATCTCAAGTACACGTAAATAGATTCTTACTACATTTACTGTCGAATTCAACACGGAGGTTTCCAGTGGAAAGCTGTGAAATGACGAAAATACTGGTAATGTTTAAAAGTACGGGTACTTCTGGTGGCGTTTTCACGGGACTGTGCTTTCAAATATTAAGAGTTCATGTTGACAGAGCTCAGAATTGGTGTCTAAAGCCTTTGAATCACGAGAATAGTTTTTGTGTTTACAATTTAGGAGGATTGGCTTTGGCGTTTTTTTTGTGTGAATCAGTTAAAATGGTGGCGGTTCCAGTAAATACTTCTAAGCAAACTGTCTAATTGTGGTAAAACTGTTAAAATACACAATGAGAGTTCCCAGAAATGATTAATAACGTGTAATAAACCCCTCAAGTACACGTAAATAGATTCTTACTACATTTACTGTCGAATTCAATCACGGAGGTTTCCAGTGGAAAATACTGGTAATGTTTACAAGTCCGGGTACTTCGGGTGGCGTTTTCACGGGACTGTGCTTTCAATTATTACGAGTTCATGTTTACAGAGCTCAGAATTGATGTCTAAAGCCTTTGAATCACGAGAATATTTTTTGTGTTTACAATTTAGGAGGATTGGCTTTGGCGTTTTTTTGTGTGAATCAGTTAAAATGGTGGCGGTTCCAGTAAATACTTCTAAGCAAACTGTCTAATTGTGGTAAAACTGTTAAAATACACAATGAGAGTTCCCAGAAATGATTAAGAACGTGTAATAAACATCTCAAATACACGTAAATAGATTCTTACTACATTTACTGTCGAATTCAATCACGGAGGTTTCCAGTGGAAAATACTGGTAATGTTTACAAGTCCGGGTACTTCGGGTGGCGTTTTCACGGGACTGTGCTTTCAATTATTAAGAGTTCATGTTACAGAGCTCAGAATTGGTGTCTAAAGCCTTTGAATCACGAGAATAGTTTTTATGTTTACAATTTAGGAGGATGGCTTTGGCGTATTTTAGTGTGAATCAGTTAAAATGGTGGCGGTTCCAATAAACAGTTCTAAGCAAACTGTCTAATTGTGGTAAAACCATTAAAATACACAATGAGTGTTCCCAGAAATGATTAAGAACGTGTAATAAACATCTCAAGTACACGTAAATAGATTCTTACTACATTTACTGTCGAATTCAACACGGAGGTTTCCAGTGGAAAGCTGTGAAATGACGAAAATACTGGTAATGTTTACAAGTCCGGGTACTTCTGGTGGCGTTTTCACGGGACTGTGCTTTCAATTATTACGAGTTCATGTTTACAGAGCTCAGAATTGGTGTCTAAAGCCTTTGAATCACGAGAATAGTTTTTGTGTTTACAATTTAGGAGGATTGGCTTTGGCGTTTTTTTTGTGTGAATCAGTCAAAATGGTGGCGGTTCCAGTAAATACTTCTAAGCAAACTGTCTAATTGTGGTAAAACTGTTAAAATACACAATGAGAGTTCCCAGAAATGATTAAGAACGTGTAATAAACATCTCAAGTACACATAAATAGATTCTTACTACATTTACTGTCGAATTCAACACGGAGGTTTCCAGTGGAAAGCTGTGAAATGACGAAAATACTGGTAATGTTTACAAGTACGGGTACTTCTGGTGGCGTTTTCACGGGACTGTGCTTTCAAATATTAAGAGTTCATGTTTACAGAGCTAAGAATTGGTGTCTAAAGCCTTTGAATCACGAGAATAGTTTTTGTGTTTACAATTTAGGAGGATTGGCTTTGGCATTTTTTTTGTGTGAATCAGTTAAAATGGTGGCGGTTCCAGTAAATACTTCTAAGCAAACTGTCTAATTGTGGTAAAACTGTTAAAATACACAATGAGAGTTCCCAGAAATGATTAAGAACGTGTAATAAACATCTCAAGTACACGTAAATAGATTCTTACTACATTTACTGTCGAATTCAACACGGAGGTTTCCAGTGGAAAGCTGTGAAATGACGAAAATACTGGTAATGTTTACAAGTACGGGTACTTCTGGTGGCGTTTTCACGGGACTGTGCTTTCAAATATTAAGAGTTCATGTTTACAGAGCTAAGAATTGGTGTCTAAAGCCTTTGAATCACGAGAATAGTTTTTGTGTTTACAATTTAGGAGGATTGGCTTTGGCGTTTTTTTTGTGTGAATCAGTCAAAATGGTGGCGGTTCCAGTAAATACTTCTAAGCAAACTGTCTAATTGTGGTAAAACTGTTAAAATACACAATGAGAGTTCCCAGAAATGATTAAGAACGTGTAATAAACATCTCAAGTACACGTAAATAGATTCTTACTACATTTACTGTCGAATTCAACACGGAGGTTTCCAGTGGAAAGCTGTGAAATGACGAAAATACTGGTAATGTTTACAAGTCCGGGTACTTCTGGTGGCGTTTTCACGGGACTGTGCTTTCAAATATTAAGAGTTCATGTTTACAGAGCTCAGAATTGGTGTCTAAAGCCTTTGAATCACGAGAATATTTTTTGTGTTTACAATTTAGGAGGATTGGCTTTGGCGTTTTTTTTTGTGTGAATCAGTTAAAATGGTGGCGGTTCCAGTAAACAGTTCTAAGCAAACTGTCTAATTGTGGTAAAACTGTTAAAATACACAATGAGAGTTCCCAGAAATGATTAAGAACGTGTAATAAACATCTCAAGTACATGTAAATAGATTCTTACTACATTTACTGTCGAATTCAACACGGAGGTTTCCAGTGGAAAACTGTGAAATGACGAAAATACTGGTAATGTTTACAAGTCCGGGTACTTCTGGTGGCGTTTTCACGGGACTGTGCTTTCAAATATTAAGAGTTCATGTTTACAGAGCTCAGAATTGGTGTCTAAAGCCTTTGAATCACGAGAATAGTTTTTGTGTTTACAATTTAGGAGGATTGGCTTTGGCTTTTTTTTGTGTGAATCAGTTAAAATGGTCGCGGTTCCAGTAAATACTTCTAAGCAAACTGTCTAATTGTGGTAAAACTGTTAAAATACACAATGAGAGTTCCCAGAAATGATTAAGAACGTGTAATAAACCCCTCAAGTACACGTAAATAGATTCTTACTACATTCACTGTCGAATTCAACACGGAGGTTTCCAGTGGAAAGCTGTGAAATGACGAAAATACTGGTAATGTTTACAAGTCCGGGTACTTCGGGTGGCGTTTTCACGGGACTGTGCTTTCAATTATTACGAGTTCATGTTTACAGAGCTCAGAATTGGTGTCTAAAGCCTTTGAATCACGAGAATAGTTTTTGTGTTTACAATTTAGGAGGATTGGCTTTGGCGTTTTTTTTGTGTGAATCAGTTAAAATGGTGGCGGTTCCAGTAAATACTTCTAAGCAAACTGTCTAATTGTGGTAAAACTGTTAAAATACACAATGAGAGTTCCCAGAAATGATTAAGAACGTGTAATAAACATCTCAAGTACACGTAAATAGATTCTTACTACATTTACTGTCGAATTCAACACGGAGGTTTCCAGTGGAAAGCTGTGAAATGACGAAAATACTGGTAATGTTTACAAGTCCGGGTACTTCTGGTGGCGTTTTCACGGGACTGTGCTTTAAAATATTAAGAGTTCATGTTTACAGAGCTCAGAATTGGTGTCTAAAGCCTTTGAATCACGAGAATAGTTTTTGTGTTTACAATTTAGGAGGATTGGCTTTGGCGTTTTTTTTGTGTGAATCAGTCAAAATGGTGGCGGTTCCAGTAAATACTTCTAAGCAAACTGTCTAATTGTGGTAAAACTGTTAAAATACACAATGAGAGTTCCCAGAAATGATTAAGAACGTGTAATAAACCCCTCAAGAACACGTAAATAGATTCTTGCTACATTTACTGTCGAATTCAATCACGGAGGTTTCCAGTGGAAAGCTTTGAAATGACGAAAATACTGGTAATGTTTACAAGTCCGGGTACTTCTGGTGGCGTTTTCACGGGACTGTGCTTTCAATTATTACGAGTTCATGTTTACAGAGCTCAGAATTCGTGTCTAAAGCCTTTGAATCACGAGAATAGTTTTTGTGTTTACAATTTAGGAGGATTGGCTTTGGCGTTTTTTTTGTGTGAATCAGTTAAAATGGTGGCGGTTCCAGTAAATACTTCTAAGCAAACTGTCTAATTGTGGTAAAACTGTTAAAATACACAATGAGAGTTCCCAGAAATGATTAAGAACGTGTAATAAACATCTCAAGTACACGTAAATAGATTCTTACTACATTTACTGTCGAATTCAATCACGGAGGTTTCCAGTGGAAAGCTGTGAAATGACGAAAATACTGGTAATGTTTACAAGTCCGGGTACTTCTGGTGGCGTTTTTACGGGACTGTGCTTTCAAATATTAAGAGTTCATGTTTACAGAGCTCAGAATTGGTGTCTAAAGCCTTTGAATCACGAGAATATTTTTTGTGTTTACAATTTAGGAGGATTGGCTTTGGCGTTTTTTTTTGTGTGAATCAGTTAAAATGGTGGCGATTCCAGTAAACAGTTCTAAGCAAACTGTCTAATTGTGGTAAAACTGTTAAAATACACAATGAGAGTTCCCAGTAATGATTAAGAACGTGTAATAAACATCTCAAGTACACGTAAATAGATTCTTACTACATTTACTGTCGAATTCAACACGGAGGTTTCCAGTGGAAAGCTGTGAAATGACGAAAATACTGGTAATGTTTACAAGTCCGGGTACTTCTGGTGGCGTTTTCACGGGACTGTGCTTTCAATTATTACGAGTTCATGTTTACAGAGCTCAGAATTGGTGTCTAAAGCCTTTGAATCACGAGAATAGTTTTTGTGTTTACAATTTAGGAGGATTGGCTTTGGCGTTTTTTTTGTGTGAATCAGTCAAAATGGTGGCGGTTCCAGTAAATACTTCTAAGCAAACTGTCTAATTGTGGTAAAACTGTTAAAATACACAATGAGAGTTCCCAGAAATGATTAAGAACGTGTAATAAACATCTCAAGTACACGTAAATAGATTCTTACTACATTTACTGTCGAATTCAACACGGAGGTTTCCAGTGGAAAGCTGTGAAATGATGAAAATACTGGTAATGTTTACAAGTACGGGTACTTCTGGTGGCGTTTTCATGGGACTGTGCTTTCAAATAATAAGAGTTCATGTTTACAGAGCTAAGAATTGGTGTCTAAAGCCTTTGAATCACGAGAATAGTTTTTGTGTTTACAATTTAGGAGGATTGGCTTTGGCGTTTTTTTTTGTGTGAATCAGTTAAAATGGTGGCGGTTCCAGTAAATACTTCTAAGCAAACTGTCTAATTGTGGTAAAACTGTTAAAATACACAATGAGAGTTCCCAGAAATGATTAAGAACGTGTAATAAACCCCTCAAGTACACGTAAATAGATTCTTACTACATTCACTGTCGAATTCAACACGGAGGTTTCCAGTGGAAAGCTGTGAAATGACGAAAATACTGGTAATGTTTACAAGTCCGGGTACTTCGGGTGGCGTTTTCACGGGACTGTGCTTTCAGTTATTACGAGTTCATGTTTACAGAGCTCAGAATTGGTGTCTAAAGCCTTTGAATCACGAGAATAGTTTTTGTGTTTACAATTTAGGAGGATTGGCTTTGGCGTTTTTTTTGTGTGAATCAGTTAAAATGGTGGCGGTTCCAGTAAATACTTCTAAGCAAACTGTCTAATTGTGGTAAAACTGTTAAAATACACAATGAGAGTTCCCAGAAATGATTAAGAACGTGTAATAAACATCTCAAGTACACGTAAATAGATTCTTACTACATTTACTGTCGAATTCAACACGGAGGTTTCCAGTGGAAAGCTGTGAAATGACGAAAATACTGGTAATGTTTACAAGTCCGGGTACTTCTGGTGGCGTTTTCACGGGACTGTGCTTTCAAATATTAAGAGTTCATGTTTACAGAGCTCAGAATTGGTGTCTAAAGCCTTTGAATCACGAGAATATTTTTTGTGTTTACAATTTAGGAGGATTGGCTTTGGCGTTTTTTTTTGTGTGAATCAGTCAAAATGGTGGCGGTTCCAGTAAATACTTCTAAGCAAACTGTCTAATTGTGGTAAAACTGTTAAAATACACAATGAGAGTTCCCAGAAATGATTAAGAACGTGTAATAAACATCTCAAGTACACGTAAATAGATTCTTACTACATTTACTGTCGAATTCAACACGGAGGTTTCCAGTGGAAAGCTGTGAAATGATGAAAATACTGGTAATGTTTACAAGTACGGGTACTTCTGGTGGCGTTTTCACGGGACTGTGCTTTCAAATAATAAGAGTTCATGTTTACAGAGCTAAGAATTGGTGTCTAAAGCCTTTGAATCACGAGAATAGTTTTTGTGTTTACAATTTAGGAGGATTGGCTTTGGCTTTTTTTTGTGTGAATCAGTTAAAATGGTCGCGGTTCCAGTAAATACTTCTAAGCAAACTGTCTAATTGTGGTAAAACTGTTAAAATACACAATGAGAGTTCCCAGAAATGATTAAGAACGTGTAATAAACCCTTCAAGTACACGTAAATAGATTCTTACTACATTTACTGTCGAATTCAATCACGGAGGTTTCAAGTGGAAAGCTGTGAAATGACGAAAATACTGGTAATGTTTACAAGTCCGGGTACTTCGGGTGGCGTTTTCACGGGACTGTGCTTTCAATTATTACGAGTTCATGTTTACAGAGCTCAGAATTGGTGTCTAAAGCCTTTGAATCACGAGAATAGTTTTTGTGTTTACAATTTAGGAGGATTGGCTTTGGCGTTTTTTTTGTGTGAATCAGTTAAAATGGTGGCGGTTCCAGTAAATACTTCTAAGCAAACTGTCTAATTGTGGTAAAACTGTTAAAATACACAATGAGAGTTCCCAGAAATGATTAAGAACGTGTAATAAACGTCTCAAGTACACGTAAATAGATTCTTACTACATTTACTGTCGAATTAAACACGGAGGTTTCCAGTGGAAAGCTGTGAAATGACGAAAATACTGGTAATGTTTACAAGTCCGGGTACTTCTGGTGGCGTTTTCACGGGACTGTGCTTTCAAATATTAAGAGTTCATGTTTACAGAGCTCAGAATTGGTGTCTAAAACCTTTGAATGACGAGAATAGTTTTTTTGTTTACAATTTAGGAGGATTGGCTTTGGCGTTTTTTTTGTGTGAATCAGTTAAAATGGTGGCGGTTCCAGTAAATACTTCTAAGCAAACTGTCTAATTGTGGTAAAACTGTTAAAATACACAATGAGAGTTCCCAGAAATGATTAAGAACGTGTAATAAACATCTCAAGTACACGTAAATAGATTCTTACTACATTTACTGTCGAATTCAATCACGGAGGTTTCCAGTGGAAAGGTGTGAAATGACGAAAATACTGGTAATGGTTACAACTCCGGGTACTTCTGGTGGCGTTTTCACGGGACTGTGCTTTCAAATATTAAGAGTTCATGTTTACAGAGCTCAGAATTGGTGTCTAAAGCCTTTGAATCACGAGAATAGTTTTTGTGTTTACAATTTAGGAGGATTGGCTTTGGCGTTTTTTTTGTGTGAATCAGTCAAAATGGTGGCGGTTCCAGTAAATACTTCTAAGCAAACTGTCTAATTGTGGTAAAACTGTTAAAATACACAATGAGAGTTCCCAGAAATGATTAAGAACGTGTAATAAACATCTCAAGTACACGTAAATAGATTCTTGCTACATTTACTGTCGAATTCAATCACGGAGGTTTCCAGTGGAAAGCTTTGAAATGACGAAAATACTGGTAATGTTTACAAGTCCGGGTACTTCGGGTGGCGTTTTCACGGGACTGTGCTTTCAATTATTACGAGTTCATGTTTACAGAGCTCAGAATTGGTGTCTAAAGCCTTTGAATCACGAGAATAGTTTTTGTGTTTACAATTTAGGAGGATTGGCTTTGGCGTTTTTTTTGTGTGAATCAGTTAAAATGGTGGCGGTTCCAGTAAATACTTCTAAGCAAACTGTCTAATTGTGGTAAAACTGTTAAAATACACAATGAGAGTTCCCAGAAATGATTAAGAACGTGTAATAAACATCTCAAGTACACGTAAATAGATTCTTACTACATTTACTGTCGAATTCAATCACGGAGTTTTCCAGTGGAAAGCTGTGAAATGACGAAAATACTGGTAATGTTTACAAGTCCGGGTACTTCTGGTGGCGTTTTCACGGGACTGTGCTTTCAATTATTACGAGTTCATGTTTACAGAGCTCAGAATTGGTGTCTAAAGCCTTTGAATCACGAGAATAGTTTTTGTGTTTACAATTTAGGAGGATTGGCTTTGGCGTTTTTTTTGTGTGAATCAGTCAAAATGGTGGCGGTTCCAGTAAATACTTCTAAGCAAACTGTCTAATTGTGGTAAAACTGTTAAAATACACAATGAGAGTTCCCAGAAATGATTAAGAACGTGTAATAAACATCTCAAGTACACGTAAATAGATTCTTGCTACATTTACTGTCGAATTCAATCACGGAGGTTTCCAGTGGAAAGCTTTGAAATGACGAAAATACTGGTAATGTTTACAAGTCCGGGTACTTCGGGTGGCGTTTTCACGGGACTGTGCTTTCAATTATTACGAGTTCATGTTTACAGAGCTCAGAATTGGTGTCTAAAGCCTTTGAATCACGAGAATAGTTTTTGTGTTTACAATTTAGGAGGATTGGCTTTGGCGTTTTTTTTGTGTGAATCAGTTAAAATGGTGGCGGTTCCAGTAAATACTTCTAAGCAAACTGTCTAATTGTGGTAAAACTGTTAAAATACACAATGAGAGTTCCCAGAAATGATTAAGAACGTGTAATAAACATCTCAAGTACACGTAAATAGATTCTAACTACATTTACTGTCGAATTCAATCACGGAGGTTTCCAGTGGAAAGCTGTGAAATGACGAAAATACTGGTAATGTTTACAAGTCCGGGTACTTCTGGTGGCGTTTTTACGGGACTGTGCTTTCAAATATTAAGAGTTCATGTTTACAGAGCTCAGAATTGGTGTCTAAAGCCTTTGAATCATGAGAATATTTTTTGTGTTTACAATTTAGGAGGATTGGCTTTGGCGTTTTTTTTTGTGTGAATCAGTTAAAATGGTGGCGGTTCCAGTAAACAGTTCTAAGCAAACTGTCTAATTCTGGTAAAACTGTTAAAATACACAATGAGAGTTCCCAGTAATGATTAAGAACGTGTAATAAACATCTCAAGTACACGTAAATAGATTCTTACTACATTTACTGTCGAATTCAATCACGGAGGTTTCCAGTGGAAAGCTGTGAAATGACGAAAATACTGGTAATGTTTACAAGTCCGGGTACTTCTGGTGGCGTTTTCACGGGACTGTGCTTTCAATTATTACGAGTTCATGTTTACAGAGCTCAGAATTGGTGTCTAAAGCCTTTGAATCACGAGAATAGTTTTTGTGTTTACAATTTAGGAGGATTGGCTTTGGCGTTTTTTTTGTGTGAATCAGTCAAAATGGTGGCGGTTCCAGTAAATACTTCTAAGCAAACTGTCTAATTGTGGTAAAACTGTTAAAATACACAATGAGAGTTCCCAGAAATGATTAAGAACGTGTAATAAACATCTCAAGTACACGTAAATAGATTCTTACTACATTTACTGTCGAATTCAACACGGAGGTTTCCAGTGGAAAGCTGTGAAATGACGAAAATACTGGTAATGTTTACAAGTCCGGGTACTTCTGGTGGCGTTTTCACGGGACTGTGCTTTCAAATATTAAGAGTTCATGTTTACAGAGCTCAGAATTGGTGTCTAAAGCCTTTGAATCACGAGAATATTTTTTGTGTTTACAATTTAGGAGGATTGGCTTTGGCGTTTTTTTGTGTGTGAATCAGTTAAAATGGTGGCGGTTCCAGTAAATACTTCTAAGCAAACTGTCTAATTGTGGTAAAACTGTTAAAATACACAATGAGAGTTCCCAGAAATGATTAAGAACGTGTAATAAACATCTCAAGTACACGTAAATAGATTCTTACTACATTTACTGTCGAATTCAACACGGAGGTTTCCAGTGGAAAGCTGTGAAATGATGAAAATACTGGTAATGTTTACAAGTACGGGTACTTCTGGTGGCGTTTTCACGGGACTGTGCTTTCAATTATTACGAGTTCATGTTTAAAGAGCTCAGAATTGGTGTCTAAAGCCTTTGAATCACGAGAATAGTTTTTGTGTTTACAATTTAGGAGGATTGGCTTTGGCGTTTTTTTTGTGTGAATCAGTTAAAATGGTGGCGGTTCCAGTAAATACTTCTAAGCAAACTGTCTAATTGTGGTAAAACTGTTAAAATACACAATGAGAGTTCCCAGAAATGATTAAGAACGTGTAATAAACATCTCAAGTACACGTAAATAGATTCTTACTACATTTACTGTCGAATTCAATCACGGAGGTTTCCAGTGGAAAGCTGTGAAATGACGAAAATACTGGTAATGTTTACAAGTCCGGGTACTTCTGGTGGCGTTTTCACGGGACTGTGCTTTCAATTATTACGAGTTCATGTTTACAGAGCTCAGAATTGGTGTCTAAAGCCTTTGAATCACGAGAATAGTTTTTGTGTTTACAATTTAGGAGGATTGGCTTTGGCGTTTTTTTTGTGTGAATCAGTCAAAATGGTGGCGGTTCCAGTAAATACTTCTAAGCAAACTGTCTAATTGTGGTAAAACTGTTAAAATACACAATGAGAGTTCCCAGAAATGATTAAGAACGTGTAATAAACATCTCAAGTACACGTAAATAGATTCTTGCTACATTTACTGTCGAATTCAATCACGGAGGTTTCCAGTGGAAAGCTTTGAAATGACGAAAATACTGGTAATGTTTACAAGTCCGGGTACTTCGGGTGGCGTTTTCACGGGACTGTGCTTTCAATTATTACGAGTTCATGTTTACAGAGCTCAGAATTGGTGTCTAAAGCCTTTGAATCACGAGAATAGTTTTTGTGTTTACAATTTAGGAGGATTGGCTTTGGCGTTTTTTTTGTGTGAATCAGTTAAAATGGTGGCGGTTCCAGTAAATACTTCTAAGCAAACTGTCTAATTGTGGTAAAACTGTTAAAATACACAATGAGAGTTCCCAGAAATGATTAAGAACGTGTAATAAACATCTCAAGTACACGTAAATAGATTCTAACTACATTTACTGTCGAATTCAATCACGGAGGTTTCCAGTGGAAAGCTGTGAAATGACGAAAATACTGGTAATGTTTACAAGTCCGGGTACTTCTGGTGGCGTTTTTACGGGACTGTGCTTTCAAATATTAAGAGTTCATGTTTACAGAGCTCAGAATTGGTGTCTAAAGCCTTTGAATCATGAGAATATTTTTTGTGTTTACAATTTAGGAGGATTGGCTTTGGCGTTTTTTTTTGTGTGAATCAGTTAAAATGGTGGCGGTTCCAGTAAACAGTTCTAAGCAAACTGTCTAATTCTGGTAAAACTGTTAAAATACACAATGAGAGTTCCCAGTAATGATTAAGAACGTGTAATAAACATCTCAAGTACACGTAAATAGATTCTTACTACATTTACTGTCGAATTCAATCACGGAGGTTTCCAGTGGAAAGCTGTGAAATGACGAAAATACTGGTAATGTTTACAAGTCCGGGTACTTCTGGTGGCGTTTTCACGGGACTGTGCTTTCAATTATTACGAGTTCATGTTTACAGAGCTCAGAATTGGTGTCTAAAGCCTTTGAATCACGAGAATAGTTTTTGTGTTTACAATTTAGGAGGATTGGCTTTGGCGTTTTTTTTGTGTGAATCAGTCAAAATGGTGGCGGTTCCAGTAAATACTTCTAAGCAAACTGTCTAATTGTGGTAAAACTGTTAAAATACACAATGAGAGTTCCCAGAAATGATTAAGAACGTGTAATAAACATCTCAAGTACACGTAAATAGATTCTTACTACATTTACTGTCGAATTCAACACGGAGGTTTCCAGTGGAAAGCTGTGAAATGACGAAAATACTGGTAATGTTTACAAGTCCGGGTACTTCTGGTGGCGTTTTCACGGGACTGTGCTTTCAAATATTAAGAGTTCATGTTTACAGAGCTCAGAATTGGTGTCTAAAGACTTTGAATCACGAGAATATTTTTTGTGTTTACAATTTAGGAGGATTGGCTTTGGCGTTTTTTTTTGTGTGAATCAGTCAAAATGGTGGCGGTTCCAGTAAATACTTCTAAGCAAACTGTCTAATTGTGGTAAAACTGTTAAAATACACAATGAGAGTTCCCAGAAATGATTAAGAACGTGTAATAAACATCTCAAGTACACGTAAATAGATTCTTACTACATTTACTGTCGAATTCAACACGGAGGTTTCCAGTGGAAAGCTGTGAAATGATGAAAATACTGGTAATGTTTACAAGTACGGGTACTTCTGGTGGCGTTTTCACGGGACTGTGCTTTCAAATAATAAGAGTTCATGTTTACAGAGCTAAGAATTGGTGTCTAAAGCCTTTGAATCACGAGAATAGTTTTTGTGTTTACAATTTAGGAGGATTGGCTTTGGCGTTTTTTTTGTGTGAATCAGTTAAAATGGTGGCGGTTCCAGTAAATACTTCTAAGCAAACTGTCTAATTGTGGTAAAACTGTTAAAATACACAATGAGTGTTCCCAGAAATGATTAAGAACGTGTAATAAACCCCTCAAGTACACGTAAATAGATTCTTCCTACATTTACTGTCGAATTCAATCACGGAGGTTTCCAGTGGAAAGCTGTGAAATGACGAAAATACTGGTAATTTTTACAAGTCCGGGTACTTCGGGTGGCGTTTTCACGGGACTGTGCTTTCAAATATTAAGAGTTCATGTTTACAGAGCTCAGAATTGGTGTCTAAAGCCTTTGAATCACGAGAATAGTTTTTGTGTTTACAATTTAGGAGGATTGGCTTTGGCTTTTTTTTGTGTGAATCAGTTAAAATGGTCGCGGTTCCAGTAAATACTTCTAAGCAAACTGTCTAATTGTGGTAAAACTGTTAAAATACACAATGAGAGTTCCCAGAAATGATTAAGAACGTGTAATAAACCCTTCAAGTACACGTAAATAGATTCTTACTACATTTACTGTCGAATTCAATCACGGAGGTTTCAAGTGGAAAGCTGTGAAATGACGAAAATACTGGTAATGTTTACAAGTCCGGGTACTTCGGGTGGCGTTTTCACGGGACTGTGCTTTCAGTTATTACGAGTTCATGTTTACAGAGCTCAGAATTGGTGTCTAAAGCCTTTGAATCACGAGAATAGTTTTTGTGTTTACAATTTAGGAGGATTGGCTTTGGCGTTTTTTTTGTGTGAATCAGTTAAAATGGTGGCGGTTCCAGTAAATACTTCTAAGCAAACTGTCTAATTGTGGTAAAACTGTTAAAATACACAATGAGAGTTCCCAGAAATGATTAAGAACGTGTAATAAACGTCTCAAGTACACGTAAATAGATTCTTACTACATTTACTGTCGAATTCAATCACGGAGGTTTCCAGTGGAAAGGTGTGAAATGACGAAAATACTGGTAATGGTTACAACTCCGGGTACTTCTGGTGGCGTTTTCACGGGACTGTGCTTTCAAATATTAAGAGTTCATGTTTACAGAGCTCAGAATTGGTGTCTAAAGCCTTTGAATCACGAGAATAGTTTTTGTGTTTACAATTTAGGAGGATTGGCTTTGGCGTTTTTTTTGTGTGAATCAGTCAAAATGGTGGCGGTTCCAGTAAATACTTCTAAGCAAACTGTCTAATTGTGGTAAAACTGTTAAAATACACAATGAGAGTTCCCAGAAATGATTAAGAACGTGTAATAAACATCTCAAGTACACGTAAATAGATTCTTGCTACATTTACTGTCGAATTCAATCACGGAGGTTTCCAGTGGAAAGCTTTGAAATGACGAAAATACTGGTAATGTTTACAAGTCCGGGTACTTCGGGTGGCGTTTTCACGGGACTGTGCTTTCAATTATTACGAGTTCATGTTTACAGAGCTCAGAATTGGTGTCTAAAGCCTTTGAATCACGAGAATAGTTTTTGTGTTTACAATTTAGGAGGATTGGCTTTGGCGTTTTTTTTGTGTGAATCAGTTAAAATGGTGGCGGTTCCAGTAAATACTTCTAAGCAAACTGTCTAATTGTGGTAAAACTGTTAAAATACACAATGAGAGTTCCCAGAAATGATTAAGAACGTGTAATAAACATCTCAAGTACACGTAAATAGATTCTTACTACATTTACTGTCGAATTCAATCACGGAGGTTTCCAGTGGAAAGCTGTGAAATGACGAAAATACTGGTAATGTTTACAAGTCCGGGTACTTCTGGTGGCGTTTTCACGGGACTGTGCTTTCAAATATTAAGAGTTCATGTTTACAGAGCTCAGAATTGGTGTCTAAAGCCTTTGAATCACGAGAATATTTTTTGTGTTTACAATTTAGGAGGATTGGCTTTGGCGTTTTTTTGTGTGTGAATCAGTCAAAATGGTGGCGGTTCCAGTAAATACTTCTAAGCAAACTGTCTAATTGTGGTAAAACTGTTAAAATACACAATGAGAGTTCCCAGAAATGATTAAGAACGTGTAATAAACATCTCAAGTACACGTAAATAGATTCTTACTACATTTACTGTCGAATTCAACACGGAGGTTTCCAGTGGAAAGCTGTGAAATGATGAAAATACTGGTAATGTTTACAAGTACGGGTACTTCTGGTGGCGTTTTCACGGGACTGTGCTTTCAAATAATAAGAGTTCATGTTTACAGAGCTAAGAATTGGTGTCTAAAGCCTTTGAATCACGAGAATAGTTTTTGTGTTTACAATTTAGGAGGATTGGCTTTGGCTTTTTTTTGTGTGAATCAGTTAAAATGGTCGCGGTTCCAGTAAATACTTCTAAGCAAACTGTCTAATTGTGGTAAAACTGTTAAAATACACAATGAGAGTTCCCAGAAATGATTAAGAACGTGTAATAAACCCTTCAAGTACACCTAAATAGATTCTTACTACATTTACTGTCGAATTCAATCACGGAGGTTTCAAGTGGAAAGCTGTGAAATGACGAAAATACTGGTAATGTTTACAAGTCCGGGTACTTCGGGTGGCGTTTTCACGGGACTGTGCTTTCAATTATTACGAGTTCATGTTTACAGAGCTCAGAATTGGTGTCTAAAGCCTTTGAATCACGAGAATAGTTTTTGTGTTTACAATTTAGGAGGATTGGCTTTGGCGTTTTTTTTGTGTGAATCAGTTAAAATGGTGGCGGTTCCAGTAAATACTTCTAAGCAAACTGTCTAATTGTGGTAAAACTGTTAAAATACACAATGAGAGTTCCCAGAAATGATTAAGAACGTGTAATAAACGTCTCAAGTACACGTAAATAGATTCTTACTACATTTACTGTCGAATTAAACACGGAGGTTTCCAGTGGAAAGCTGTGAAATGACGAAAATACTGGTAATGTTTACAAGTACGGGTACTTCTGGTGGCGTTTTCACGGGACTGTGCTTTCAAATATTAAGAGTTCATGTTTACAGAGCTCAGAATTGGTGTCTAAAACCTTTGAATGACGAGAATAGTTTTTTTGTTTACAATTTAGGAGGATTGGCTTTGGCGTTTTTTTTTGTGTGAATCAGTTAAAATGGTGGCGGTTCCAGTAAATACTTCTAAGCAAACTGTCTAATTGTGGTAAAACTGTTAAAATACACAATGAGAGTTCCCAGAAATGATTAAGAACGTGTAATAAACATCTCAAGTACACGTAAATAGATTCTTACTACATTTACTGTCGAATTCAATCACGGAGGTTTCCAGTGGAAAGGTGTGAAATGACGAAAATACTGGTAATGGTTACAACTCCGGGTACTTCTGGTGGCGTTTTCACGGGACTGTGCTTTCAAATATTAAGAGTTCATGTTTACAGAGCTCAGAATTGGTGTCTAAAGCCTTTGAATCACGAGAATAGTTTTTGTGTTTACAATTTAGGAGGATTGGCTTTGGCGTTTTTTTTGTGTGAATCAGTCAAAATGGTGGCGGTTCCAGTAAATACTTCTAAGCAAACTGTCTAATTGTGGTAAAACTGTTAAAATACACAATGAGAGTTCCCAGAAATGATTAAGAACGTGTAATAAACATCTCAAGTACACGTAAATAGATTCTTGCTACATTTACTGTCGAATTCAATCACGGAGGTTTCCAGTGGAAAGCTTTGAAATGACGAAAATACTGGTAATGTTTACAAGTCCGGGTACTTCGGGTGGCGTTTTCACGGGACTGTGCTTTCAATTATTACGAGTTCATGTTTACAGAGCTCAGAATTGGTGTCTAAAGCCTTTGAATCACGAGAATAGTTTTTGTGTTTACAATTTAGGAGGATTGGCTTTGGCGTTTTTTTTGTGTGAATCAGTTAAAATGGTGGCGGTTCCAGTAAATACTTCTAAGCAAACTGTCTAATTGTGGTAAAACTGTTAAAATACACAATGAGAGTTCCCAGAAATGATTAAGAACGTGTAATAAACATCTCAAGTACACGTAAATAGATTCTAACTACATTTACTGTCGAATTCAATCACGGAGGTTTCCAGTGGAAAGCTGTGAAATGACGAAAATACTGGTAATGTTTACAAGTCCGGGTACTTCTGGTGGCGTTTTCACGGGACTGTGCTTTCAAATATTAAGAGTTCATGTTTACAGAGCTCAGAATTGGTGTCTAAAGCCTTTGAATCACGAGAATATTTTTTGTGTTTACAATTTAGGAGGATTGGCTTTGGCGTTTTTTTTTGTGTGAATCAGTTAAAATGGTGGCGGTTCCAGTAAACAGTTCTAAGCAAACTGTCTAATTGTGGTAAAACTGTTAAAATACACAATGAGAGTTCCCAGTAATGATTAAGAACGTGTAATAAACATCTCAAGTACACGTAAATAGATTCTTACTACATTTACTGTCGAATTCAATCACGGAGGTTTCCAGTGGAAAGCTGTGAAATGACGAAAATACTGGTAATGTTTACAAGTCCGGGTACTTCTGGTGGCGTTTTCACGGGACTGTGCTTTCAATTATTACGAGTTCATGTTTACAGAGCTCAGAATTGGTGTCTAAAGCCTTTGAATCACGAGAATAGTTTTTGTGTTTACAATTTAGGAGGATTGGCTTTGGCGTTTTTTTTGTGTGAATCAGTCAAAATGGTGGCGGTTCCAGTAAATACTTCTAAGCAAACTGTCTAATTGTGGTAAAACTGTTAAAATACACAATGAGAGTTCCCAGAAATGATTAAGAACGTGTAATAAACATCTCAAGTACACGTAAATAGATTCTTACTACATTTACTGTCGAATTCAACACGGAGGTTTCCAGTGGAAAGCTGTGAAATGACGAAAATACTGGTAATGTTTACAAGTCCGGGTACTTCTGGTGGCGTTTTCACGGGACTGTGCTTTCAAATATTAAGAGTTCATGTTTACAGAGCTCAGAATTGGTGTCTAAAGCCTTTGAATCACGAGAATATTTTTTGTGTTTACAATTTAGGAGGATTGGCTTTGGCGTTTTTTTTTGTGTGAATCAGTCAAAATGGTGGCGGTTCCAGTAAATACTTCTAAGCAAACTGTCTAATTGTGGTAAAACTGTTAAAATACACAATGAGAGTTCCCAGAAATGATTAAGAACGTGTAATAAACATCTCAAGTACACGTAAATAGATTCTTACTACATTTACTGTCGAATTCAACACGGAGGTTTCCAGTGGAAAGCTGTGAAATGATGAAAATACTGGTAATGTTTACAAGTACGGGTACTTCTGGTGGCGTTTTCACGGGACTGTGCTTTCAAATAATAAGAGTTCATGTTTACAGAGCTAAGAATTGGTGTCTAAAGCCTTTGAATCACGAGAATAGTTTTTGTGTTTACAATTTAGGAGGATTGGCTTTGGCGTTTTTTTTGTGTGAATCAGTTAAAATGGTGGCGGTTCCAGTAAATACTTCTAAGCAAACTGTCTAATTGTGGTAAAACTGTTAAAATACACAATGAGTGTTCCCAGAAATGATTAAGAACGTGTAATAAACCCCTCAAGTACACGTAAATAGATTCTTCCTACATTTACTGTCGAATTCAATCACGGAGGTTTCCAGTGGAAAGCTGTGAAATGACGAAAATACTGGTAATTTTTACAAGTCCGGGTACTTCGGGTGGCGTTTTCACGGGACTGTGCTTTCAAATATTAAGAGTTCATGTTTACAGAGCTCAGAATTGGTGTCTAAAGCCTTTGAATCACGAGAATAGTTTTTGTGTTTACAATTTAGGAGGATTGGCTTTGGCTTTTTTTTGTGTGAATCAGTTAAAATGGTCGCGGTTCCAGTAAATACTTCTAAGCAAACTGTCTAATTGTGGTAAAACTGTTAAAATACACAATGAGAGTTCCCAGAAATGATTAAGAACGTGTAATAAACCCTTCAAGTACACGTAAATAGATTCTTACTACATTTACTGTCGAATTCAATCACGGAGGTTTCAAGTGGAAAGCTGTGAAATGACGAAAATACTGGTAATGTTTACAAGTCCGGGTACTTCGGGTGGCGTTTTCACGGGACTGTGCTTTCAATTATTACGAGTTCATGTTTACAGAGCTCAGAATTGGTGTCTAAAGCCTTTGAATCACGAGAATAGTTTTTGTGTTTACAATTTAGGAGGATTGGCTTTGGCGTTTTTTTTGTGTGAATCAGTTAAAATGGTGGCGGTTCCAGTAAATACTTCTAAGCAAACTGTCTAATTGTGGTAAAACTGTTAAAATACACAATGGGAGTTCCCAGAAATGATTAAGAACGTGTAATAAACGTCTCAAGTACACGTAAATAGATTCTTACTACATTTACTGTCGAATTAAACACGGAGGTTTCCAGTGGAAAGCTGTGAAATGACGAAAATACTGGTAATGTTTACAAGTAGGGGTACTTCTGGTGGCGTTTTCACGGGACTGTGCTTTCAAATATTAAGAGTTCATGTTTACAGAGCTCAGAATTGGTGTCTAAAGCCTTTGAATGACGAGAATAGTTTTTTTGTTTACAATTTAGGAGGATTGGCTTTGGCGTTTTTTTTTGTGTGAATCAGTTAAAATGGTGGCGGTTCCAGTAAATACTTCTAAGCAAACTGTCTAATTGTGGTAAAACTGTTAAAATACACAATGAGAGTTCCCAGAAATGATTAAGAACGTGTAATAAACATCTCAAGTACACGTAAATAGATTCTTACTACATTTACTGTCGAATTCAATCACGGAGGTTTCCAGTGGAAAGGTGTGAAATGACGAAAATACTGGTAATGGTTACAACTCCGGGTACTTCTGGTGGCGTTTTCACGGGACTGTGCTTTCAAATATTAAGAGTTCATGTTTACAGAGCTCAGAATTGGTGTCTAAAGCCTTTGAATCACGAGAATAGTTTTTGCGTTTACAATTTAGGAGGATTGGCTTTGGCGTTTTTTTTGTGTGAATCAGTCAAAATGGTGGCGGTTCCAGTAAATACTTCTAAGCAAACTGTCTAATTGTGGTAAAACTGTTAAAATACACAATGAGAGTTCCCAGAAATGATTAAGAACGTGTAATAAACATCTCAAGTACACGTAAATAGATTCTTACTACATTTACTGTCGAATTCAATCACGGAGGTTTCAAGTGGAAAGCTGTGAAATGACGAAAATACTGGTAATGTTTACAAGTCCGGGTACTTCGGGTGTCGTTTTCACGGGACTGTGCTTTCAATTATTACGAGTTCATGTTTACAGAGCTCAGAATTGGTGTCTAAAGCCTTTGAATCACGAGAATAGTTTTTGTGTTTACAATTTAGGAGGATTGGCTTTGGCGTTTTTTTTGTGTGAATCAGTCAAAATGGTGGCGGTTCCAGTAAATACTTCTAAGCAAACTGTCTAATTGTGGTAAAACTGTTAAAATACACAATGAGAGTTCCCAGAAATGATTAAGAACGTGTAATAAACGTCTCAAGTACACGTAAATAGATTCTTACTACATTTACTGTCGAATTAAACACGGAGGTTTCCAGTGGAAAGCTGTGAAATGACGAAAATACTGGTAATGTTTACAAGTACGGGTACTTCTGGTGGCGTTTTCACGGGACTGTGCTTTCAAATATTAAGAGTTCATGTTTACAGAGCTCAGAATTGGTGTCTAAAACCTTTGAATGACGAGAATAGTTTTTTTGTTTACAATTTAGGAGGATTGGCTTTGGCGTTTTTTTTGTGTGAATCAGTTAAAATGGTGGCGGTTCCAGTAAATACTTCTAAGCAAACTGTCTAATTGTGGTAAAACTGTTAAAATACACAATGAGAGTTCCCAGAAATGATTAAGAACGTGTAATAAACATCTCAAGTACACGTAAATAGATTCTTACTACATTTACTGTCGAATTCAATCACGGAGGTTTCCAGTGGAAAGGTGTGAAATGACGAAAATACTGGTAATGGTTACAACTCCGGGTACTTCTGGTGGCGTTTTCACGGGACTGTGCTTTCAAATATTAAGAGTTCATGTTTACAGAGCTCAGAATTGGTGTCTAAAGCCTTTGAATCACGAGAATAGTTTTTGTGTTTACAATTTAGGAGGATTGGCTTTGGCGTTTTTTTTGTGTGAATCAGTCAAAATGGTGGCGGTTCCAGTAAATACTTCTAAGCAAACTGTCTAATTGTGGTAAAACTGTTAAAATACACAATGAGAGTTCCCAGAAATGATTAAGAACGTGTAATAAACATCTCAAGTACACGTAAATAGATTCTTGCTACATTTACTGTCGAATTCAATCACGGAGGTTTCCAGTGGAAAGCTTTGAAATGACGAAAATACTGGTAATGTTTACAAGTACGGGTACTTCGGGTGGCGTTTTCACGGGACTGTGCTTTCAATTATTACGAGTTCATGTTTACAGAGCTCAGAATTGGTGTCTAAAGCCTTTGAATCACGAGAATAGTTTTTGTGTTTACAATTTAGGAGGATTGGCTTTGGCGTTTTTTTTGTGTGAATCAGTTAAAATGGTGGCGGTTCCAGTAAATACTTCTAAGCAAACTGTCTAATTGTGGTAAAACTGTTAAAATACACAATGAGAGTTCCCAGAAATGATTAAGAACGTGTAATAAACATCTCAAGTACACGTAAATAGATTCTAACTACATTTACTGTCGAATTCAATCACGGAGGTTTCCAGTGGAAAGCTGTGAAATGACGAAAATACTGGTAATGTTTACAAGTCCGGGTACTTCTGGTGGCGTTTTTACGGGACTGTGCTTTCAAATATTAAGAGTTCATGTTTACAGAGCTCAGAATTGGTGTCTAAAGCCTTTGAATCACGAGAATATTTTTTGTGTTTACAATTTAGGAGGATTGGCTTTGGCGTTTTTTTTTGTGTGAATCAGTTAAAATGGTGGCGGTTCCAGTAAACAGTTCTAAGCAAACTGTCTAATTGTGGTAAAACTGTTAAAATACACAATGAGAGTTCCCAGTAATGATTAAGAACGTGTAATAAACATCTCAAGTACACGTAAATAGATTCTTACTACATTTACTGTCGAATTCAATCACGGAGGTTTCCAGTGGAAAGCTGTGAAATGACGAAAATACTGGTAATGTTTACAAGTCCGGGTACTTCTGGTGGCGTTTTCACGGGACTGTGCTTTCAATTATTACGAGTTCATGTTTACAGAGCTCAGAATTGGTGTCTAAAGCCTTTGAATCACGAGAATAGTTTTTGTGTTTACAATTTAGGAGGATTGGCTTTGGCGTTTTTTTTGTGTGAATCAGTCAAAATGGTGGCGGTTCCAGTAAATACTTCTAAGCAAACTGTCTAATTGTGGTAAAACTGTTAAAATACACAATGAGAGTTCCCAGAAATGATTAAGAACGTGTAATAAACATCTCAAGTACACGTAAATAGATTCTTACTACATTTACTGTCGAATTCAACACGGAGGTTTCCAGTGGAAAGCTGTGAAATGACGAAAATACTGGTAATGTTTACAAGTCCGGGTACTTCTGGTGGCGTTTTCACGGGACTGTGCTTTCAAATATTAAGAGTTCATGTTTACAGAGCTCAGAATTGGTGTCTAAAGCCTTTGAATCACGAGAATATTTTTTGTGTTTACAATTTAGGAGGATTGGCTTTGGCGTTTTTTTTTGTGTGAATCAGTCAAAATGGTGGCGGTTCCAGTAAATACTTCTAAGCAAACTGTCTAATTGTGGTAAAACTGTTAAAATACACAATGAGAGTTCCCAGAAATGATTAAGAACGTGTAATAAACATCTCAAGTACACGTAAATAGATTCTTACTACATTTACTGTCGAATTCAACACGGATGTTTCCAGTGGAAAGCTGTGAAATGATGAAAATACTGGTAATGTTTACAAGTACGGGTACTTCTGGTGGCGTTTTCACGGGACTGTGCTTTCAAATAATAAGAGTTCATGTTTACAGAGCTAAGAATTGGTGTCTAAAGCCTTTGAATCACGAGAATAGTTTTTGTGTTTACAATTTAGGAGGATTGGCTTTGGCGTTTTTTTTGTGTGAATCAGTTAAAATGGTGGCGGTTCCAGTAAATACTTCTAAGCAAACTGTCTAATTGTGGTAAAACTGTTAAAATACACAATGAGTGTTCCCAGAAATGATTAAGAACGTGTAATAAACCCCTCAAGTACACGTAAATAGATTCTTCCTACATTTACTGTCGAATTCAATCACGGAGGTTTCCAGTGGAAAGCTGTGAAATGACGAAAATACTGGTAATGTTTACAAGTCCGGGTACTTCGGGTGGCGTTTTCACGGGACTGTGCTTTCAAATATTAAGAGTTCATGTTTACAGAGCTCAGAATTGGTGTCTAAAGCCTTTGAATCACGAGAATAGTTTTTGTGTTTACAATTTAGGAGGATTGGCTTTGGCTTTTTTTTGTGTGAATCAGTTAAAATGGTCGCGGTTCCAGTAAATACTTCTAAGCAAACTGTCTAATTGTGGTAAAACTGTTAAAATACACAATGAGAGTTCCCAGAAATGATTAAGAACGTGTAATAAACCCTTCAAGTACACGTAAATAGATTCTTACTACATTTACTGTCGAATTCAATCACGGAGGTTTCAAGTGGAAAGCTGTGAAATGACGAAAATACTGGTAATGTTTACAAGTCCGGGTACTTCGGGTGGCGTTTTCACGGGACTGTGCTTTCAATTATTACGAGTTCATGTTTACAGAGCTCAGAATTGGTGTCTAAAGCCTTTGAATCACGAGAATAGTTTTTGTGTTTACAATTTAGGAGGATTGGCTTTGGCGTTTTTTTTGTGTGAATCAGTTAAAATGGTGGCGGTTCCAGTAAATACTTCTAAGCAAACTGTCTAATTGTGGTAAAAATGTTAAAATACACAATGGGAGTTCCCAGAAATGATTAAGAACGTGTAATAAACGTCTCAAGTACACGTAAATAGATTCTTACTACATTTACTGTCGAATTAAACACGGAGGTTTCCAGTGGAAAGCTGTGAAATGACGAAAATACTGGTAATGTTTACAAGTACGGGTACTTCTGGTGGCGTTTTCACGGGACTGTGCTTTCAAATATTAAGAGTTCATGTTTACAGAGCTCAGAATTGGTGTCTAAAGCCTTTGAATGACGAGAATAGTTTTTTTGTTTACAATTTAGGAGGATTGGCTTTGGCGTTTTTTTTGTGTGAATCAGTTAAAATGGTGGCGGTTCCAGTAAATACTTCTAAGCAAACTGTCTAATTGTGGTAAAACTGTTAAAATACACAATGAGAGTTCCCAGAAATGATTAAGAACGTGTAATAAACATCTCAAGTACACGTAAATAGATTCTTACTACATTTACTGTCGAATTCAATCACGGAGGTTTCCAGTGGAAAGGTGTGAAATGACGAAAATACTGGTAATGGTTACAACTCCGGGTACTTCTGGTGGCGTTTTCACGGGACTGTGCTTTCAAATATTAAGAGTTCATGTTTACAGAGCTCAGAATTGGTGTCTAAAGCCTTTGAATCACGAGAATAGTTTTTGTGTTTACAATTTAGGAGGATTGGCTTTGGCGTTTTTTTTGTGTGAATCAGTCAAAATGGTGGCGGTTCCAGTAAATACTTCTAAGCAAACTGTCTAATTGTGGTAAAACTGTTAAAATACACAATGAGAGTTCCCAGAAATGATTAAGAACGTGTAATAAACATCTCAAGTACACGTAAATAGATTCTTGCTACATTTACTGTCGAATTCAATCACGGAGGTTTCCAGTGGAAAGCTTTGAAATGACCAAAATACTGGTAATGTTTACAAGTCCGGGTACTTCGGGTGGCGTTTTCACGGGACTGTGCTTTCAATTATTACGAGTTCATGTTTACAGAGCTCAGAATTGGTGTCTAAAGCCTTTGAATCACGAGAATAGTTTTTGTGTTTACAATTTAGGAGGATTGGCTTTGGCGTTTTTTTTGTGTGAATCAGTTAAAATGGTGGCGGTTCCAGTAAATACTTCTAAGCAAACTGTCTAATTGTGGTAAAACTGTTAAAATACACAATGAGAGTTCCCAGAAATGATTAAGAACGTGTAATAAACATCTCAAGTACACGTAAATAGATTCTTACTACATTTACTGTCGAATTCAATCACGGAGGTTTCCAGTGGAAAGCTGTGAAATGACGAAAATACTGGTAATGTTTACAAGTCCGGGTACTTCTGGTGGCGTTTTTACGGGACTGTACTTTCAAATATTAAGAGTTCATGTTTACAGAGCTCAGAATTGGTGTCTAAAGCCTTTGAATCACGAGAATATTTTTTGTGTTTACAATTTAGGAGGATTGGCTTTGGCGTTTTTTTTTGTGTGAATCAGTTAAAATGGTGGCGGTTCCAGTAAACAGTTCTAAGCAAACTGTCTAATTGTGGTAAAACTGTTAAAATACACAATGAGAGTTCCCAGTAATGATTAAGAACGTGTAATAAACATCTCAAGTACACGTAAATAGATTCTTACTACATTTACTGTCGAATTCAATCACGGAGGTTTCCAGTGGAAAGCTGTGAAATGACGAAAATACTGGTAATGTTTACAAGTCCGGGTACTTCTGGTGGCGTTTTCACGGGACTGTGCTTTCAATTATTACGAGTTCATGTTTACAGAGCTCAGAATTGGTGTCTAAAGCCTTTGAATCACGAGAATATTTTTTGTGTTTACAATTTAGGAGGATTGGCTTTGGCGTTTTTTTTTGTGTGAATCAGTCAAAATGGTGGCGGTTCCAGTAAATACTTCTAAGCAAACTGTCTAATTGTGGTAAAACTGTTAAAATACACAATGAGAGTTCCCAGAAATGATTAAGAACGTGTAATAAACATCTCAAGTACACGTAAATAGATTCTTACTACATTTACTGTCGAATTCAACACGGAGGTTTCCAGTGGAAAGCTGTGAAATGATGAAAATACTGGTAATGTTTACAAGTACGGGTACTTCTGGTGGCGTTTTCACGGGACTGTGCTTTCAAATAATAAGAGTTCATGTTTACAGAGCTAAGAATTGGTGTCTAAAGCCTTTGAATCACGAGAATAGTTTTTGTGTTTACAATTTAGGAGGATTGGCTTTGGCGTTTTTTTTGTGTGAATCAGTTAAAATGGTGGCGGTTCCAGTAAATACTTCTAAGCAAACTGTCTAATTGTGGTAAAACTGTTAAAATACACAATGAGTGTTCCCAGAAATGATTAAGAACGTGTAATAAACCCCTCAAGTACACGTAAATAGATTCTTCCTACATTTACTGTCGAATTCAATCACGGAGGTTTCCAGTGGAAAGCTGTGAAATGACGAAAATACTGGTAATGTTTACAAGTCCGGGTACTTCGGGTGGCGTTTTCACGGGACTGTGCTTTCAAATATTAAGAGTTCATGTTTACAGAGCTCAGAATTGGTGTCTAAAGCCTTTGAATCACGAGAATAGTTTTTGTGTTTACAATTTAGGAGGATTGGCTTTGGCTTTTTTTTGTGTGAATCAGTTAAAATGGTCGCGGTTCCAGTAAATACTTCTAAGCAAACTGTCTAATTGTGGTAAAACTGTTAAAATACACAATGAGAGTTCCCAGAAATGATTAAGAACGTGTAATAAACCCTTCAAGTACACGTAAATAGATTCTTACTACATTTACTGTCGAATTCAATCACGGAGGTTTCAAGTGGAAAGCTGTGAAATGACGAAAATACTGGTAATGTTTACAAGTCCGGGTACTTCGGGTGGCGTTTTCACGGGACTGTGCTTTCAATTATTACGAGTTCATGTTTACAGAGCTCAGAATTGGTGTCTAAAGCCTTTGAATCACGAGAATAGTTTTTGTGTTTACAATTTAGGAGGATTGGCTTTGGCGTTTTTTTTGTGTGAATCAGTTAAAATGGTGGCGGTTCCAGTAAATACTTCTAAGCAAACTGTCTAATTGTGGTAAAACTGTTAAAATACACAATGAGAGTTCCCAGAAATGATTAAGAACGTGTAATAAACATCTCAAGTACACATAAATAGATTCTTACTACATTTACTGTCGAATTCAACACGGAGGTTTCCAGTGGAAAGCTGTGAAATGACGAAAATACTGGTAATGTTTACAAGTCCGGGTACTTCTGGTGGCGTTTTCACGGGACTGTGCTTTAAAATATTAAGAGTTCATGTTTACAGAGCTCAGAATTGGTGTCTAAAGCCTTTGAATCACGAGAATAGTTTTTGTGTTTACAATTTAGGAGGATTGGCTTTGGCGTTTTTTTTGTGTGAATCAGTCAAAATGGTGGCGGTTCCAGTAAATACTTCTAAGCAAACTGTCTAATTGTGGTAAAACTGTTAAAATACACAATGAGAGTTCCCAGAAATGATTAAGAACGTGTAATAAACATCTCAAGTACACGTAAATAGATTCTTACTACATTTACTGTCGAATTCAACACGGAGGTTTCCAGTGGAAAGCTGTGAAATGATGAAAATACTGGTAATGTTTACAAGTACGGGTACTTCTGGTGGCGTTTTCACGGGACTGTGCTTTCAAATAATAAGAGTTCATGTTTACAGAGCTAAGAATTGGTGTCTAAAGCCTTTGAATCACGAGAATAGTTTTTGTGTTTACAATTTAGGAGGATTGGCTTTGGCGTTCTTTTTGTGTGAATCAGTTAAAATGGTGGCGGTTCCAGTAAATACTTCTAAGCAAACTGTCTAATTGTGGTAAAACTGTTAAAATACACAATGAGTGTTCCCAGAAATGATTAAGAACGTGTAATAAACCCCTCAAGTACACGTAAATAGATTCTTCCTACATTTACTGTCGAATTCAATCACGGAGGTTTCCAGTGGAAAGCTGTGAAATGACGAAAATACTGGTAATGTTTACAAGTCCGGGTACTTCGGGTGGCGTTTTCACGGGACTGTGCTTTCAAATATTAAGAGTTCATGTTTACAGAGCTCAGAATTGGTGTCTAAAGCCTTTGAATCACGAGAATAGTTTTTGTGTTTACAATTTAGGAGGATTGGCTTTGGCTTTTTATTGTGTGAATCAGTTAAAATGGTCGCGGTTCCAGTAAATACTTCTAAGCAAACTGTCTAATTGTGGTAAAACTGTTAAAATACACAATGAGAGTTCCCAGAAATGATTAAGAACGTGTAATAAACCCTTCAAGTACACGTAAATAGATTCTTACTACATTTACTGTCGAATTCAATCACGGAGGTTTCAAGTGGAAAGCTGTGAAATGACGAAAATACTGGTAATGTTTACAAGTCCGGGTACTTCGGGTGGCGTTTTCACGGGACTGTGCTTTCAATTATTACGAGTTCATGTTTACAGAGCTCAGAATTGGTGTCTAAAGCCTTTGAATCACGAGAATAGTTTTTGTGTTTACAATTTAGGAGGATTGGCTTTGGCGTTTTTTTTGTGTGAATCAGTTAAAATGGTGGCGGTTCCAGTAAATACTTCTAAGCAAACTGTCTAATTGTGGTAAAACTGTTAAAATACACAATGAGAGTTCCCAGAAATGATTAAGAACGTGTAATAAACATCTCAAGTACACGTAAATAGATTCTTACTACATTTACTGTCGAATTCAACACGGAGGTTTCCAGTGGAAAGCTGTGAAATGACGAAAATACTGGTAATGTTTACAAGTCCGGGTACTTCTGGTGGCGTTTTCACGGGACTGTGCTTTAAAATATTAAGAGTTCATGTTTACAGAGCTCAGAATTGGTGTCTAAAGCCTTTGAATCACGAGAATAGTTTTTGTGTTTACAATTTAGGAGGATTGGCTTTGGCGTTTTTTTTGTGTGAATCAGTCAAAATGGTGGCGGTTCCAGTAAATACTTCTAAGCAAACTGTCTAATTGTGGTAAAACTGTTAAAATACACAATGAGAGTTCCCAGAAATGATTAAGAACGTGTAATAAACCCCTCAAGAACACGTAAATAGATTCTTGCTACATTTACTGTCGAATTCAATCACGGAGGTTTCCAGTGGAAAGCTTTGAAATGACGAAAATACTGGTAATGTTTACAAGTCCGGGTACTTCGGGTGGCGTTTTCACGGGACTGTGCTTTCAATTATTACGAGTTCATGTTTACAGAGCTCAGAATTGGTGTCTAAAGCCTTTGAATCACGAGAATAGTTTTTGTGTTTACAATTTAGGAGGATTGGCTTTGGCGTTTTTTTTGTGTGAATCAGTTAAAATGGTGGCGGTTCCAGTAAATACTTCTAAGCAAACTGTCTAATTGTGGTAAAACTGTTAAAATACACAATGAGAGTTCCCAGAAATGATTAAGAACGTGTAATAAACATCTCAAGTACACGTAAATAGATTCTTACTACATTTACTGTCGAATTCAATCACGGAGGTTTCCAGTGGAAAGCTGTGAAATGACGAAAATACTGGTAATGTTTACAAGTCCGGGTACTTCTGGTGGCGTTTTTACGGGACTGTGCTTTCAAATATTAAGAGTTCATGTTTACAGAGCTCAGAATTGGTGTCTAAAGCCTTTGAATCACGAGAATATTTTTTGTGTTTACAATTTAGGAGGATTGGCTTTGGCGTTTTTTTTTGTGTGAATCAGTTAAAATGGTGGCGGTTCCAGTAAACAGTTCTAAGCAAACTGTCTAATTGTGGTAAAACTGTTAAAATACACAATGAGAGTTCCCAGTAATGATTAAGAACGTGTAATAAACATCTCAAGCACACGTAAATAGATTCTTACTACATTTACTGTCGAATTCAACACGGAGGTTTCCAGTGGAAAGCTGTGAAATGACGAAAATACTGGTAATGTTTACAAGTCCGGGTACTTCTGGTGGCGTTTTCACGGGACTGTGCTTTCAATTATTACGAGTTCATGTTTACAGAGCTCAGAATTGGTGTCTAAAGCCTTTGAATCACGAGAATAGTTTTTGTGTTTACAATTTAGGAGGATTGGCTTTGGCGTTTTTTTTGTGTGAATCAGTCAAAATGGTGGCGGTTCCAGTAAATACTTCTAAGCAAACTGTCTAATTGTGGTAAAACTGTTAAAATACACAATGAGAGTTCCCAGAAATGATTAAGAACGTGTAATAAACATCTCAAGTACACGTAAATAGATTCTTACTACATTTACTGTCGAATTCAACACGGAGGTTTCCAGTGGAAAGCTGTGAAATGATGAAAATACTGGTAATGTTTACAAGTACGGGTACTTCTGGTGGCGTTTTCACGGGACTGTGCTTTCAAATAATAAGAGTTCAAGTTTACAGAGCTAAGAATTGGTGTCTAAAGCCTTTGAATCACGAGAATAGTTTTTGTGTTTACAATTTAGGAGGATTGGCTTTGGCGTTTTTTTTGTGTGAATCAGTTAAAATGGTGGCGGTTCCAGTAAATACTTCTAAGCAAACTGTCTAATTGTGGTAAAACTGTTAAAATACACAATGAGAGTTCCCAGAAATGATTAAGAACGTGTAATAAACCCCTCAAGTACACGTAAATAGATTCTTACTACATTCACTGTCGAATTCAACACGGAGGTTTCCAGTGGAAAGCTGTGAAATGACGAAAATACTGGTAATGTTTACAAGTCCGGGTACTTCGGGTGGCGTTTTCACGGGACTGTGCTTTCAATTATTACGAGTTCATGTTTACAGAGCTCAGAATTGGTGTCTAAAGCCTTTGAATCACGAGAATAGTTTTTGTGTTTACAATTTAGGAGGATTGGCTTTGGCGTTTTTTTTGTGTGAATCAGTTAAAATGGTGGCGGTTCCAGTAAATACTTCTAAGCAAACTGTCTAATTGTGGTAAAACTGTTAAAATACACAATGAGAGTTCCCAGAAATGATTAAGAACGTGTAATAAACATCTCAAGTACACGTAAATAGATTCTTACTACATTTACTGTCGAATTCAACACGGAGGTTTCCAGTGGAAAGCTGTGAAATGACGAAAATACTGGTAATGTTTACAAGTCCGGGTACTTCTGGTGGCGTTTTCACGGGACTGTGCTTTCAAATATTAAGAGTTCATGTTTACAGAGCTCAGAATTGGTGTCTAAAGCCTTTGAATCACGAGAATAGTTTTTGTGTTTACAATTTAGGAGGATTGGCTTTGGCGTTTTTTTTGTGTGAATCTGTCAAAATGGTGGCGGTTCCAGTAAATACTTCTAAGCAAACTGTCTAATTGTGGTAAAACTGTTAAAATACACAATGAGAGTTCCCAGAAATGATTAAGAACGTGTAATAAACATCTCAAGAACACGTAAATAGATTCTTGCTACATTTACTGTCGAATTCAATCACGGAGGTTTCCAGTGGAAAGCTGTGAAATGACGAAAATACTGGTAATGTTTACAAGTCCGGGTACTTCTGGTGGCGTTTTCACGGGACTGTGCTTTCAAATATTAAGAGTTCATGTTTACAGAGCTCAGAATTGGTGTCTAAAGCCTTTGAATCACGAGAATAGTTTTTGTGTTTACAATTTAGGAGGATTGGCTTTGGCTTTTTTTTGTGTGAATCAGTTAAAATGGTAGCGGTTCCAGTAAATACTTCTAAGCAAACTGTCTAATTGTGGTAAAACTGTTAAAATACACAATGAGAGTTCCCAGAAATGATTAAGAACGTGTAATAAACCCTTCAAGTACACGTAAATAGATTCTTACTACATTTACTGTCGAATTCAATCACGGAGGTTTCAAGTGGAAAGCTGTGAAATGACGAAAATACTGGTAATGTTTACAAGTCCGGGTACTTCGGGTGGCGTTTTCACGGGACTGTGCTTTCAATTATTACGAGTTCATGTTTACAGAGCTCAGAATTGGTGTCTAAAGCCTTTGAATCACGAGAATAGTTTTTGTGTTTACAATTTAGGAGGATTGGCTTTGGCGTTTTTTTTGTGTGAATCAGTTAAAATGGTGGCGGTTCCAGTAAATACTTCTAAGCAAACTGTCTAATTGTGGTAAAACTGTTAAAATACACAATGAGAGTTCCCAGAAATGATTAAGAACGTGTAATAAACGTCTCAAGTACACGTAAATAGATTCTTACTACATTTACTGTCGAATTAAACACGGAGGTTTCCAGTGGAAAGCTGTGAAATGACGAAAATACTGGTAATGTTTACAAGTACGGGTACTTCTGGTGGCGTTTTCACGGGACTGTGCTTTCAAATATTAAGAGTTCATGTTTACAGAGCTCAGAATTGGTGTCTAAAGCCTTTGAATCACGAGAATAGTTTTTGTGTTTACAATTTAGGAGGATTGGCTTTGGCGTTTTTTTTGTGTGAATCAGTCAAAATGGTGGCGGTTCCAGTAAATACTTCTAAGCAAACTGTCTAATTGTGGTAAAACTGTTAAAATACACAATGAGAGTTCCCAGAAATGATTAAGAACGTGTAATAAACATCTCAAGTACACGTAAATAGATTCTTACTACATTTACTGTCGAATTCAACACGGAGGTTTCCAGTGGAAAGCTGTGAAATGATGAAAATACTGGTAATGTTTACAAGTCTGGGTACTTCGGGTGGCGTTTTCACGGGACTGTGCTTTCAAATATTAAGAGTTCATGTTTACAGAGCTCAGAATTGGTGTCTAAAGCCTTTGAATCACGAGAATAGTTTTTGTGTTTACAATTTAGGAGGATTGGCTTTGGCGTTTTTTTTGTGTGAATCAGTCAAAATGGTGGCGGTTCCAGTAAATACTTCTAAGCAAACTGTCTAATTGTGGTAAAACTGTTAAAATACACAATGAGAGTTCCCAGAAATGATTAAGAACGTGTAATAAACATCTCAAGTACACGTAAATAGATTCTTACTACATTTACTGTCGAATTCAACACGGAGGTTTCCAGTGGAAAGCTGTGAAATGATGAAAATACTGGTAATGTTTACAAGTCTGGGTACTTCGGGTGGCGTTTTCACGGGACTGTGCTTTCAAATATTAAGAGTTCATGTTTACAGAGCTCAGAATTGGTGTCTAAAGCCTTTGAATCACGAGAATAGTTTTTGTGTTTACAATTTAGGAGGATTGGCTTTGGCTTTTTTTTGTGTGAATCAGTTAAAATGGTGGCGGTTCCAGTAAATACTTCTAAGCAAACTGTCTAATTGTGGTAAAACTGTTAAAATACACAATGAGAGTTCCCAGAAATGATTAAGAACGTGTAATAAACCCTTCAAGTACAAGTAAATAGATTCTTACTACATTTACTGTCGAATTCAATCACGGAGGTTTCCAGTGGAAAGCTGTGAAATGACGAAAATACTGGTAATGTTTACAAGTCCGGGTACTTCTGGTGGCGTTTTCACGGGACTGTGCTTTAAAATATTAAGAGTTCATGTTTACAGAGCTCAGAATTGGTGTCTAAAGCCTTTGAATCACGAGAATAGTTTTTGTGTTTACAATTTAGGAGGATTGGCTTTGGCGTTTTTTTTGTGTGAATCTGTCAAAATGGTGGCGGTTCCAGTAAATACTTCTAAGCAAACTGTCTAATTGTGGTAAAACTGTTAAAATACACAATGAGAGTTCCCAGAAATGATTAAGAACGTGTAATAAACCCCTCAAGAACACGTAAATAGATTCTTGCTACATTTACTGTCGAATTCAATCACGGAGGTTTCCAGTGGAAAGCTGTGAAATGACGAAAATACTGGTAATGTTTACAAGTCCGGGTACTTCGGGTGGCGTTTTCACGGGACTGTGCTTTCAATTATTACGAGTTCATGTTTACAGAGCTCAGAATTGGTGTCTAAAGCCTTTGAATCACGAGAATATTTTTTGTGTTTACAATTTAGGAGGATTGGCTTTGGCGTTGTTTTTTGTGTGAATCAGTCAAAATGGTGGCGGTTCCAGTAAATACTTCTAAGCAAACTGTCTAATTGTGGTAAAACTGTTAAAATACACAATGAGAGTTCCCAGAAATGATTAAGAACGTGTAATAAACCCTTCAAGTACACGTAAATAGATTCTTACTACATTTACTGTCGAATTCAATCACGGAGGTTTCAAGTGGAAAGCTGTGAAATGACGAAAATACTGGTAATGTTTACAAGTCCGGGTACTTCGGGTGGCGTTTTCACGGGACTGTGCTTTCAATTATTACGAGTTCATGTTTACAGAGCTCAGAATTGGTGTCTAAAGCCTTTGAATCACGAGAATAGTTTTTGTGTTTACAATTTAGGAGGATTGGCTTTGGCGTTTTTTTTGTGTGAATCAGTTAAAATGGTGGCGGTTCCAGTAAATACTTCTAAGCAAACTGTCTAATTGTGGTAAAACTGTTAAAATACACAATGAGAGTTCCCAGAAATGATTAAGAACGTGTAATAAACGTCTCAAGTACACGTAAATAGATTCTTACTACATTTACTGTCGAATTAAACGCGGAGGTTTCCAGTGGAAAGCTGTGAAATGACGAAAATACTGGTAATGTTTACAAGTACGGGTACTTCTGGTGGCGTTTTCACGGGACTGTGCTTTCAAATATTAAGAGTTCATGTTTACAGAGCTCAGAATTGGTGTCTAAAGCCTTTGAATGACGAGAATAGTTTTTTTGTTTACAATTTAGGAGGATTGGCTTTGGCGTTTTTTTTGTGTGAATCAGTTAAAATGGTGGCGGTTCCAGTAAATACTTCTAAGCAAACTGTCTAATTGTGGTAAAACTGTTAAAATACACAATGAGAGTTCCCAGAAATGATTAAGAACGTGTAATAAACATCTCAAGTACACGTAAATAGATTCTTACTACATTTACTGTCGAATTCAATCACGGAGGTTTCCAGTGGAAAGGTGTGAAATGACGAAAATACTGGTAATGTTTACAAGTACGGGTACTTCTGGTGGCGTTTTCACGGGACTGTGCTTTCAAATATTAAGAGTTCATGTTTACAGAGCTAAGAATTGGTGTCTAAAGCCTTTGAATCACGAGAATAGTTTTTGTGTTTACAATTTAGGAGGATTGGCTTTGGCGTTTTTTTTGTGTGAATCAGTCAAAATGGTGGCGGTTCCAGTAAATACTTCTAAGCAAACTGTCTAATTGTGGTAAAACTGTTAAAATACACAATGAGAGTTCCCAGAAATGATTAAGAACGTGTAATAAACATCTCAAGTACACGTAAATAGATTCTTACTACATTTACTGTCGAATTCAACACGGAGGTTTCCAGTGGAAAGCTGTGAAATGACGAAAATACTGGTAATGTTTACAAGTCCGGGTACTTCTGGTGGCGTTTTCACGGGACTGTGCTTTCAAATATTAAGAGTTCATGTTTACAGAGCTCAGAATTGGTGTCTAAAGCCTTTGAATCACGAGAATAGTTTTTGTGTTTACAATTTAGGAGGATTGGCTTTGGCGTTTTTTTTGTGTGAATCAGTCAAAATGGTGGCGGTTCCAGTAAATACTTCTAAGCAAACTGTCTAATTGTGGTAAAACTGTTAAAATACACAATGAGAGTTCCCAGAAATGATTAAGAACGTGTAATAAACATCTCAAGTACACGTAAATAGATTCTTACTACATTTACTGTCGAATTCAACACGGAGGTTTCCAGTGGAAAGCTGTGAAATGATGAAAATACTGGTAATGTTTACAAGTCTGGGTACTTCGGGTGGCGTTTTCACGGGACTGTGCTTTCAAATATTAAGAGTTCATGTTTACAGAGCTCAGAATTGGTGTCTAAAGCCTTTGAATCACGAGAATAGTTTTTGTGTTTACAATTTAGGAGGATTGGCTTTGGCTTTTTTTTGTGTGAATCAGTTAAAATGGTGGCGGTTCCAGTAAATACTTCTAAGCAAACTGTCTAATTGTGGTAAAACTGTTAAAATACACAATGAGAGTTCCCAGAAATGATTAAGAACGTGTAATAAACCCTTCAAGTACACGTAAATAGATTCTTACTACATTTACTGTCGAATTCAATCACGGAGGTTCCCAGTGGAAAGCTGTGAAATGACGAAAATACTGGTAATGTTTACAAGTCCGGGTACTTCGGGTGGCGTTTTCACGGGACTGTGCTTTCAATTATTACGAGTTCATGTTTACAGAGCTCAGAATTGGTGTCTAAAGCCTTTGAATCACGAGAATAGTTTTTGTGTTTACAATTTAGGATGATTGGCTTTGGCTTTTTTTTGTGTGAATCAGTTAAAATGGTGGCGGTTCTAGTAAATACTTCTAAGCAAACTGTCTAGTTGTGGTAAATCTGTTAAAATACACAATGAGAGTTCCCAGAAATGATTAAGAACGTGTAATAAACGCCTCAAGTACACGTAAATAGATTCTTACTACATTTACTGTCGAATTAAACACGGAGGTTTCCAATGGAAAGCTGTGAAATGACGAAAATACTGGTAATGTTTACAAGTACGGGTACTTCTGGTGGCGTTTTCACGGGACTGTGCTTACAAATATTAAGAGTTCATGTTTACAGAGCTCAGAATTGGTGTCTAAAGCCTTTGAATGACGAGAATAGTGTTTTTGTTTACAATTTAGGAGGATTGGCTTTGGCGTTTTTTTTGTGTGAATCAGTTAAAATGGTGGCGGTTCCAGTAAATACTTCTAAGCAAACTGTCTAGTTGTGGTAAAACTGTTAAAATACACAATGAGAGTTCCCAGAAATGATTAAGAACGTGTAATAAACGTCTCAAGTACACGTAAATAGATTCTTACTACATTTACTGTCGAATTAAACACGGAGGTTTCCAGTGGAAAGCTGTGAAATGACGAAAATACTGGTAATGTTTACAAGTACGGGTACTTCTGGTGGCGTTTTCACGGGACTGTGCTTTCAAATATTAAGAGTTCATGTTTACAGAGCTCAGAATTGGTGTCTAAAGCCTTTGAATCACGAGAATAGTGTTTTTGTTTACAATTTAGGAGGATTGGCTTTGGCGTTTTTTTTGTGTGAATCAGTTAAAATGGTGGCGGTTCCAGTAAATACTTCTAAGCAAACTGTCTAATTGTGGTAAAACTGTTAAAATACACAATGAGAGTTCCCAGAAATGATTAAGAACGTGTAATAAACATCTCAAGTACACGTAAATAGATTCTTACTACATTTACTGTCGAATTCAACACGGAGGTTTCCAGTGGAAAGCTGTGAAATGACGAAAATACTGGTAATGTTTACAAGTACGGGTACTTCTGGTGGCGTTTTCACGGGACTGTGCTTTCAAATATTAAGAGTTCATGTTTACAGAGCTCAGAATTGGTGTCTAAAGCCTTTGAATCACGAGAATAGTTTTTGTGTTTACAATTTAGGAGGATTGGCTTTGGCGTTTTTTTTTGTGTGAATCAGTTAAAATGGCGGCGGTTCCAGTAAACAGTTCTAAGAAAACTGTCTAATTGTGGTAAAACTGTTAAAATACACAATGATAGTTCCCAGAAATGATTAAGAACGTGTAATAAACACCTCAAGTACACGTAAATAGATTCTTACTACATTTACTGTCGAATTCAATCACGGAGGTTTCCAGTGGAAAGTTGTGAAATGACGAAAATACTGGTAATGTTTACAAGTACGGGTACTTCTGGTGGCGTTTTCACGGGACTGTGCTTTCAATTATTAAGAGTTCATGTTTACAGAGCTCAGAATTTGTGTCTAAAGCCTTTGAATCACGAGAATAGTTTTTATGTTTACAATTTAGGAGGATTGGCTTTGGCATATTTTTTGTGTGAATCAGTTAAAATGGTGGCGGTTCCACTAAAAAGTTCTAAGCAAACTGTCTAATTGTGGTAAAACTGTTAAAATACACAATGAGAGTTCCCAGAAATGATTAAGAACGTGTAATAAACATCTCAAGTACACGTAAATAGATTCTTACTACATTTACTGTCGAATTCAACACCGAGGTTTCCAGTGGAAAGCTGTGAAATGACGAAAATACTGGTAATGTTTAAAAGTACGGGTACTTCTGGTGGCGTTTTCACGGGACTGTGCTTTCAAATATTAAGAGTTCATGTTTACAGAGCTCAGAATTGGTGTCTAAAGCCTTTGAATCACGAGAATAGTTTTTGTGTTTACAATTTAGGAGGATTGGCTTTGGCGTTTTTTTTGTGTGAATCAGTTAAAATGGTGGCGGTTCCAGTAAATACTTCTAAGCAAACTGTCTAATTGTGGTAAAACTGTTAAAATACACAATGAGAGTTCCCAGAAATGATTAAGAAGGTGTAATAAACCCCTCAAGTACACGTAAATAGATTCTTACTACATTTACTGTCGAATTCAATCACGGAGGTTTCCAGTGGAAAATACTGGTAATGTTTACAAGTCCGGGTACTTCGGGTGGCGTTTTCACGGGACTGTGCTTTCAATTATTACGAGTTCATGTTTACAGAGCTCAGAATTGGTGTCTAAAGCCTTTGAATCACGAGAATATTTTTTGTGTTTACAATTTAGGAGGATTGGCTTTGGCGTTTTTTTTGTGTGAATCAGTCAAAATGGTGGCGGTTCCAGTAAATACTTCTAAGCAAACTGTCTAATTGTGGTAAAACTGTTAAAATACACAATGAGAGTTCCCAGAAATGATTAAGAACGTGTAATAAACATCTCAAGTACACGTAAATAGATTCTTACTACATTTACTGTCGAATTCAACACGGAGGTTTCCAGTGGAAAGCTGTGAAATGATGAAAATACTGGTAATGTTTACAAGTCTGGGTACTTCGGGTGGCGTTTTCACGGGACTGTGCTTTCAAATATTAAGAGTTCATGTTTACAGAGCTCAGAATTGGTGTCTAAAGCCTTTGAATCACGAGAATAGTTTTTGTGTTTACAATTTAGGAGGATTGGCTTTGGCGTTTTTTTTGTGTGAATCAGTCAAAATGGTGGCGGTTCCAGTAAATACTTCTAAGCAAACTGTCTAATTGTGGTAAAACTGTTAAAATACACAATGAGAGTTCCCAGAAATGATTAAGAACGTGTAATAAACATCTCAAGTACACGTAAATAGATTCTTACTACATTTACTGTCGAATTCAACACGGAGGTTTCCAGTGGAAAGCTGTGAAATGACGAAAATACTGGTAATGTTTACAAGTCCGGGTACTTCGGGTGGCGTTTTCACGGGACTGTGCTTTCAAATATTAAGAGTTCATGTTTACAGAGCTCAGAATTGGTGTCTAAAGCCTTTGAATCACGAGAATAGTTTTTGTGTTTACAATTTAGGAGGATTGGCTTTGGCGTTTTTTTTGTGTGAATCAGTCAAAATGGTGGCGGTTCCAGTAAATACTTCTAAGCAAACTGTCTAATTGTGGTAAAACTGTTAAAATACACAATGAGAGTTCCCAGAAATGATTAAGAACGTGTAATAAACATCTCAAGTACACGTAAATAGATTCTTACTACATTTACTGTCGAATTCAACACGGAGGTTTCCAGTGGAAAGCTGTGAAATGATGAAAATACTGGTAATGTTTACAAGTCTGGGTACTTCGGGTGGCGTTTTCACGGGACTGTGCTTTCAAATATTAAGAGTTCATGTTTACAGAGCTCAGAATTGGTGTCTAAAGCCTTTGAATCACGAGAATAGTTTTTGTGTTTACAATTTAGGAGGATTGGCTTTGGCTTTTTTTTGTGTGAATCAGTTAAAATGGTGGCGGTTCCAGTAAATACTTCTAAGCAAACTGTCTAATTGTGGTAAAACTGTTAAAATACACAATGAGAGTTCCCAGAAATGATTAAGAACGTGTAATAAACCCTTCAAGTACACGTAAATAGATTCTTACTACATTTACTGTCGAATTCAATCACGGAGGTTTCCAGTGGAAAGCTGTGAAATGACGAAAATACTGGTAATGTTTACAAGTCCGGGTACTTCGGGTGGCGTTTTCACGGGACTGTGCTTTCAATTATTACGAGTTCATGTTTACAGAGCTCAGAATTGGTGTCTAAAGCCTTTGAATCACGAGAATAGTTTTTGTGTTTACAATTTAGGATGATTGGCTTTGGCTTTTTTTTGTGTGAATCAGTTAAAATGGTGGCGGTTCTAGTAAATACTTCTAAGCAAACTGTCTAGTTGTGGTAAATCTGTTAAAATACACAATGAGAGTTCCCAGAAATGATTAAGAACGTGTAATAAACGTCTCAAGTACACGTAAATAGATTCTTACTACATTTACTGTCGAATTAAACACGGAGGTTTCCAATGGAAAGCTGTGAAATGACGAAAATACTGGTAATGTTTACAAGTACGGGTACTTCTGGTGGCGTTTTCACGGGACTGTGCTTACAAATATTAAGAGTTCATGTTTACAGAGCTCAGAATTGGTGTCTAAAGCCTTTGAATGACGAGAATAGTGTTTTTGTTTACAATTTAGGAGGATTGGCTTTGGCGTTTTTTTTGTGTGAATCAGTTAAAATGGTGGCGGTTCCAGTAAATACTTCTAAGCAAACTGTCTAGTTGTGGTAAAACTGTTAAAATACACAATGAGAGTTCCCAGAAATGATTAAGAACGTGTAATAAACGTCTCAAGTACACGTAAATAGATTCTTACTACATTTACTGTCGAATTAAACACGGAGGTTTCCAGTGGAAAGCTGTGAAATGACGAAAATACTGGTAATGTTTACAAGTACGGGTACTTCTGGTGGCGTTTTCACGGGACTGTGCTTTCAAATATTAAGAGTTCATGTTTACAGAGCTCAGAATTGGTGTCTAAAGCCTTTGAATGACGAGAATAGTGTTTTTGTTTACAATTTAGGAGGATTGGCTTTGGCGTTTTTTTTGTGTGAATCAGTTAAAATGGTGGCGGTTCCAGTAAATACTTCTAAGCAAACTGTCTAATTGTGGTAAAACTGTTAAAATACACAATGAGAGTTCCCAGAAATGATTAAGAACGTGTAATAAACATCTCAAGTACACGTAAATAGATTCTTACTACATTTACTGTCGAATTCAACACGGAGGTTTCCAGTGGAAAGCTGTGAAATGACGAAAATACTGGTAATGTTTACAAGTACGGGTACTTCTGGTGGCGTTTTCACGGGACTGTGCTTTCAAATATTAAGAGTTCATGTTTACAGAGCTCAGAATTGGTGTCTAAAGCCTTTGAATCACGAGAATAGTTTTTGTGTTTACAATTTAGGAGGATTGGCTTTGGCGTTTTTTTTTGTGTGAATCAGTTAAAATGGCGGCGGTTCCAGTAAACAGTTCTAAGAAAACTGTCTAATTGTGGTAAAACTGTTAAAATACACAATGATAGTTCCCAGAAATGATTAAGAACGTGTAATAAACACCTCAAGTACACGTAAATAGATTCTTACTACATTTACTGTCGAATTCAATCACGGAGGTTTCCAGTGGAAAGTTGTGAAATGACGAAAATACTGGTAATGTTTACAAGTACGGGTACTTCTGGTGGCGTTTTCACGGGACTGTGCTTTCAATTATTAAGAGTTCATGTTTACAGAGCTCAGAATTTGTGTCTAAAGCCTTTGAATCACGAGAATAGTTTTTATGTTTACAATTTAGGAGGATTGGCTTTGGCATATTTTTTGTGTGAATCAGTTAAAATGGTGGCGGTTCCACTAAAAAGTTCTAAGCAAACTGTCTAATTGTGGTAAAACTGTTAAAATACACAATGAGAGTTCCCAGAAATGATTAAGAACGTGTAATAAACATCTCAAGTACACGTAAATAGATTCTTACTACATTTACTGTCGAATTCAACACCGAGGTTTCCAGTGGAAAGCTGTGAAATGACGAAAATACTGGTAATGTTTAAAAGTACGGGTACTTCTGGTGGCGTTTTCACGGGACTGTGCTTTCAAATATTAAGAGTTCATGTTTACAGAGCTCAGAATTGGTGTCTAAAGCCTTTGAATCACGAGAATAGTTTTTGTGTTTACAATTTAGGAGGATTGGCTTTGGCTTTTTTTTGTGTGAATCAGTTAAAATGGTGGCGGTTCCAGTAAATACTTCTAAGCAAACTGTCTAATTGTGGTAAAACTGTTAAAATACACAATGAGAGTTCCCAGAAATGATTAAGAACGTGTAATAAACCCCTCAAGTACACGTAAATAGATTCTTACTACATTTACTGTCGAATTCAATCACGGAGGTTTCCAGTGGAAAATACTGGTAATGTTTACAAGTCCGGGTACTTCGGGTGGCGTTTTCACGGGACTGTGCTTTCAATTATTACGAGTTCATGTTTACAGAGCTCAGAATTGGTGTCTAAAGCCTTTGAATCACGAGAATATTTTTTGTGTTTACAATTTAGGAGGATTGGCTTTGGCGTTTTTTTTGTGTGAATCAGTTAAAATGGTGGCGGTTCTAGTAAATACTTCTAAGCAAACTGTCTAGTTGTGGTAAAACTGTTAAAATACACAATGAGAGTTCCCAGAAATGATTAAGAACGTGTAATAAACGTCTCAAGTACACGTAAATAGATTCTTACTACATTTACTGTCGAATTAAACACGGAGGTTTCCAATGGAAAGCTGTGAAATGACGAAAATACTGATAATGTTTACAAGTACGGGTACTTCTGGTGGCGTTTTCACGGGACTGTGCTTACAAATATTAAGAGTTCATGTTTACAGAGCTCAGAATTGGTGTCTAAAGCCTTTGAATGACGAGAATAGTGTTTTTGTTTACAATTTAGGAGGATTGGCTTTGGCGTTTTTTTTGTGTGAATCAGTAAAAATGGTGGCGGTTCCAGTAAATACTTCTAAGCAAACTGTCTAGTTGTGGTAAAACTGTTAAAATACACAATGAGAGTTCCCAGAAATGATTAAGAACGTGTAATAAACGTCTCAAGTACACGTAAATAGATTCTTACTACATTTACTGTCGAATTCAACACGGAGGTTTCCAGTGGAAAGCTGTGAAATGACGAAAATACTGGTAATGTTTACAAGTACGGGTACTTCTGGTGGCGTTTTCACGGGACTGTGCTTTCAAATATTAAGAGTTCATGTTTACAGAGCTCAGAATTGGTGTCTAAAGCCTTTGAATGACGAGAATAGTGTTTTTGTTTACAATTTAGGAGGATTGGCTTTGGCGTTTTTTTTGTGTGAATCAGTTAAAATGGTGGCGGTTCCAGTAAATACTTCTAAGCAAACTGTCTAATTGTGGTAAAACTGTTAAAATACACAATGAGAGTTCCCAGAAATGATTAAGAACGTGTAATAAACATCTCAAGTACACGTAAATAGATTCTTACTACATTTACTGTCGAATTCAACACGGAGGTTTCCAGTGGAAAGCTGTGAAATGACGAAAATACTGGTAATGTTTACAAGTCCGGGTACTTCTGGTGGCGTTTTCACGGGACTGTGCTTTCAAATATTAAGAGTTCATGTTTACAGAGCTCAGAATTGGTGTCTAAAGCCTTTGAATCACGAGAATAGTTTTTGTGTTTACAATTTAGGAGGATTGGCTTTGGCTTTTTTTTGTGTGAATCAGTTAAAATGGTGGCGGTTCCAGTAAATACTTCTAAGCAAACTGTCTAATTGTGGTAAAACTGTTAAAATACACAATGAGAGTTCCCAGAAATGATTAAGAACGTGTAATAAACCCTTCAAGTACAAGTAAATAGATTCTTACTACATTTACTGTCGAATTCAATCACGGAGGTTTCCAGTGGAAAGCTGTGAAATGACGAAAATACTGGTAATGTTTACAAGTCCGTGTACTTCTGGTGGCGTTTTCACGGGACTGTGCTTTAAAATATTAAGAGTTCATGTTTACAGAGCTCAGAATTGGTGTCTAAAGCCTTTGAATCACGAGAATAGTTTTTGTGTTTACAATTTAGGAGGATTGGCTTTGGCGTTTTTTTTGTGTGAATCTGTCAAAATGGTGGCGGTTCCAGTAAATACTTCTAAGCAAACTGTCTAATTGTGGTAAAACTGTTAAAATACACAATGAGAGTTCCCAGAAATGATTAAGAACGTGTAATAAACCCCTCAAGAACACGTAAATAGATTCTTGCTACATTTACTGTCGAATTCAATCACGGAGGTTTCCAGTGGAAAGCTGTGAAATGACGAAAATACTGGTAATGTTTACAAGTCCGGGTACTTCGGGTGGCGTTTTCACGGGACTGTGCTTTCAATTATTACGAGTTCATGTTTACAGAGCTCAGAATTGGTGTCTAAAGCCTTTGAATCACGAGAATATTTTTTGTGTTTACAATTTAGGAGGATTGGCTTTGGCGTTGTTTTTTGTGTGAATCAGTCAAAATGGTGGCGGTTCCAGTAAATACTTCTAAGCAAACTGTCTAATTGTGGTAAAACTGTTAAAATACACAATGAGAGTTCCCAGAAATGATTAAGAACGTGTAATAAACATCTCAAGTACACGTAAATAGATTCTTACTACATTTACTGTCGAATTCAACACGGAGGTTTCCAGTGGAAAGCTGTGAAATGATGAAAATACTGGTAATGTTTACAAGTACGGGTACTTCTGGTGGCGTTTTCACGGGACTGTGCTTTCAAATAATAAGAGTTCATGTTTACAGAGCTAAGAATTGGTGTCTAAAGCCTTTGAATCACGAGAATAGTTTTTGTGTTTACAATTTAGGAGGATTGGCTTTGGCGTTTTTTTTGTGTGAATCAGTTAAAATGGTGGCGGTTCCAGTAAATACTTCTAAGCAAACTGTCTAATTGTGGTAAAACTGTTAAAATACACAATGAGAGTTCCCAGAAATGATTAAGAACGTGTAATAAACCCCTCAAGTACACGTAAATAGATTCTTCCTACATTTACTGTCGAATTCAATCACGGAGGTTTCCAGTGGAAAGCTGTGAAATGACGAAAATACTGGTAATGTTTACAAGTCCGGGAACTTCGGGTGGCGTTTTCACGGGACTGTGCTTTCAAATATTAAGAGTTCATGTTTACAGAGCTCAGAATTGGTGTCTAAAGCCTTTGAATCACGAGAATAGTTTTTGTGTTTACAATTTAGGAGGATTGGCTTTGGCTTTTTTTTGTGTGAATCAGTTAAAATGGTCGCGGTTCCAGTAAATACTTCTAAGCAAACTGTCTAATTGTGGTAAAACTGTTAAAATACACAATGAGAGTTCCCAGAAATGATTAAGAACGTGTAATAAACCCTTCAAGTACACGTAAATAGATTCTTACTACATTTACTGTCGAATTCAATCACGGAGGTTTCAAGTGGAAAGCTGTGAAATGACGAAAATACTGGTAATGTTTACAAGTCCGGGTACTTCGGGTGGCGTTTTCACGGGACTGTGCTTTCAATTATTACGAGTTCATGTTTACAGAGCTCAGAATTGGTGTCTAAAGCCTTTGAATCACGAGAATAGTTTTTGTGTTTACAATTTAGGAGGATTGGCTTTGGCGTTTTTTTTGTGTGAATCAGTTAAAATGGTGGCGGTTCCAGTAAATACTTCTAAGCAAACTGTCTAATTGTGGTAAAACTGTTAAAATACACAATGAGAGTTCCCAGAAATGATTAAGAACGTGTAATAAACGTCTCAAGTACACGTAAATAGATTCTTACTACATTTACTGTCGAATTAAACGCGGAGGTTTCCAGTGGAAAGCTGTGAAATGACGAAAATACTGGTAATGTTTACAAGTCCGGGTACTTCTGGTGGCGTTTTCACGGGACTGTGCTTTCAAATATTAAGAGTTCATGTTTACAGAGCTCAGAATTGGTGTCTAAAGCCTTTGAATGACGAGAATAGTTTTTTTGTTTACAATTTAGGAGGATTGGCTTTGGCGTTTTTTTTGTGTGAATCAGTTAAAATGGTGGCGGTTCCAGTAAATACTTCTAAGCAAACTGTCTAATTGTGGTAAAACTGTTAAAATACACAATGAGAGTTCCCAGAAATGATTAAGAACGTGTAATAAACATCTCAAGTACACGTAAATAGATTCTTACTACATTTACTGTCGAATTCAATCACGGAGGTTTCCAGTGGAAAGGTGTGGAATGACGAAAATACTGGTAATGTTTACAAGTACGGGTACTTCTGGTGGCGTTTTCACGGGACTGTGCTTTCAAATATTAAGAGTTCATGTTTACAGAGCTAAGAATTGGTGTCTAAAGCCTTTGAATCACGAGAATAGTTTTTGTGTTTACAATTTAGGAGGATTGGCTTTGGCGTTTTTTTTGTGTGAATCAGTCAAAATGGTGGCGGTTCCAGTAAATACTTCTAAGCAAACTGTCTAATTGTGGTAAAACTGTTAAAATACACAATGAGAGTTCCCAGAAATGATTAAGAACGTGTAATAAACATCTCAAGTACACGTAAATAGATTCTTACTACATTTACTGTCGAATTCAACACGGAGGTTTCCAGTGGAAAGCTGTGAAATGACGAAAATACTGGTAATGTTTACAAGTCCGGGTACTTCTGGTGGCGTTTTCACGGGACTGTGCTTTCAAATATTAAGAGTTCATGTTTACAGAGCTCAGAATTGGTGTCTAAAGCCTTTGAATCACGAGAATAGTTTTTGTGTTTACAATTTAGGAGGATTGGCTTTGGCGTTTTTTTTGTGTGAATCAGTCAAAATGGTGGCGGTTCCAGTAAATACTTCTAAGCAAACTGTCTAATTGTGGTAAAACTGTTAAAATACACAATGAGAGTTCCCAGAAATGATTAAGAACGTGTAATAAACATCTCAAGTACACGTAAATAGATTCTTACTACATTTACTGTCGAATTCAACACGGAGGTTTCCAGTGGAAAGCTGTGAAATGATGAAAATACTGGTAATGTTTACAAGTCTGGGTACTTCGGGTGGCGTTTTCACGGGACTGTGCTTTCAAATATTAAGAGTTCATGTTTACAGAGCTCAGAATTGGTGTCTAAAGCCTTTGAATCACGAGAATAGTTTTTGTGTTTACAATTTAGGAGGATTGGCTTTGGCTTTTTTTTGTGTGAATCAGTTAAAATGGTGGCGGTTCCAGTAAATACTTCTAAGCAAACTGTCTAATTGTGGTAAAACTGTTAAAATACACAATGAGAGTTCCCAGAAATGATTAAGAACGTGTAATAAACCCTTCAAGTACACGTAAATAGATTCTTACTACATTTACTGTCGAATTCAATCACGGAGGTTTCCAGTGGAAAGCTGTGAAATGACGAAAATACTGGTAATGTTTACAAGTCCGGGTACTTCGGGTGGCGTTTTCACGGGACTGTGCTTTCAATTATTACGAGTTCATGTTTACAGAGCTCAGAATTGGTGTCTAAAGCCTTTGAATCACGAGAATAGTTTTTGTGTTTACAATTTAGGAGGATTGGCTTTGGCTTTTTTTTGTGTGAATCAGTTAAAATGGTGGCGGTTCTAGTAAATACTTCTAAGCAAACTGTCTAGTTGTGGTAAATCTGTTAAAATACACAATGAGAGTTCCCAGAAATGATTAAGAACGTGTAATAAACGTCTCAAGTACACGTAAATAGATTCTTACTACATTTACTGTCGAATTAAACACGGAGGTTTCCAATGGAAAGCTGTGAAATGACGAAAATACTGGTAATGTTTACAAGTACGGGTACTTCTGGTGGCGTTTTCACGGGACTGTGCTTACAAATATTAAGAGTTCATGTTTACAGAGCTCAGAATTGGTGTCTAAAGCCTTTGAATGACGAGAATAGTGTTTTTGTTTACAATTTAGGAGGATTGGCTTTGGCGTTTTTTTTGTGTGAATCAGTTAAAATGGTGGCGGTTCCAGTAAATACTTCTAAGCAAACTGTCTAGTTGTGGTAAAACTGTTAAAATACACAATGAGAGTTCCCAGAAATGATTAAGAACGTGTAATAAACGTCTCAAGTACACGTAAATAGATTCTTACTACATTTACTGTCAAATTAAACACGGAGGTTTCCAGTGGAAAGCTGTGAAATGACGAAAATACTGGTAATGTTTACAAGTACGGGTACTTCTGGTGGCGTTTTCACGGGACTGTGCTTTCAAATATTAAGAGTTCATGTTTACAGAGCTCAGAATTGGTGTCTAAAGCCTTTGAATGACGAGAATAGTGTTTTTGTTTACAATTTAGGAGGATTGGCTTTGGCGTTTTTTTTGTGTGAATCAGTTAAAATGGTGGCGGTTCCAGTAAATACTTCTAAGCAAACTGTCTAATTGTGGTAAAACTGTTAAAATACACAATGAGAGTTCCCAGAAATGATTAAGAACGTGTAATAAACATCTCAAGTACACGTAAATAGATTCTTACTACATTTACTGTCGAATTCAACACGGAGGTTTCCAGTGGAAAGCTGTGAAATGACGAAAATACTGGTAATGTTTACAAGTACGGGTACTTCTGGTGGCGTTTTCACGGGACTGTGCTTTCAAATATTAAGAGTTCATGTTTACAGAGCTCAGAATTGGTGTCTAAAGCCTTTGAATCACGAGAATAGTTTTTGTGTTTACAATTTAGGAGGATTGGCTTTGGCGTTTTTTTTGTGTGAATCAGTTAAAATGGTGGCGGTTCCAGTAAATACTTCTAAGCAAACTGTCTAATTGTGGTAAAACTGTTAAAATGCACAATGAGAGTTCCCAGAAATGATTAAGAACGTGTAATAAACATCTCAAGTACACGTAAATAGATTCTTACTACATTTACTGTCGAATTCAACACGGAGGTTTCCAGTGGAAAGCTGTGAAATGACGAAAATACTGGTAATGTTTACAAGTCCGGGTACTTCTGGTGGCGTTTTCACGGGACTGTGCTTTCAAATATTAAGAGTTCATGTTTACAGAGCTCAGAATTGGTGTCTAAAGCCTTTGAATCACGAGAATAATTTTTGTGTTTACAATTTAGGAGGATTGGCTTTGGCGTTTTTTTTGTGTGAATCAGTCAAAATGGTGGCGGTTCCAGTAAATACTTCTAAGCAAACTGTCTAATTGTGGTAAAACTGTTAAAATACACAATGAGAGTTCCCAGAAATGATTAAGAACGTGTAATAAACCCTTCAAGTACACGTAAATAGATTCTTACTACATTTACTGTCGAATTCAATCACGGAGGTTTCCAGTGGAAAGCTGTGAAATGACGAAAATACTGGTAATGTTTACAAGTCCGGGTACTTCGGGTGGCGTTTTCACGGGACTGTGCTTTCAATTATTACGAGTTCATGTTTACAGAGCTCAGAATTGGTGTCTAAAGCCTTTGAATGACGAGAATAGTGTTTTTGTTTACAATTTAGGAGGATTGGCTTTGGCATATTTTTTGTGTGAATCAGTTAAAATGGTGGCGGTTCCAGTAAATACTTCTAAGCAAACTGTCTAGTTGTGGTAAAACTGTTAAAATACACAATGAGAGTTCCCAGAAATGATTAAGAACGTGTAATAAACGTCTCAAGTACACGTAAATAGATTCTTACTACATTTACTGTCGAATTAAACACGGAGGTTTCCAGTGGAAAGCTGTGAAATGACGAAAATACTGGTAATGTTTACAAGTACGGGTACTTCTGGTGGCGTTTTCACGGGACTGTGCTTTCAAATATTAAGAGTTCATGTTTACAGAGCTCAGAATTGGTGTCTAAAGCCTTTGAATGACGAGAATAGTGTTTTTGTTTACAATTTAGGAGGATTGGCTTTGGCGTTTTTTTTGTGTGAATCAGTTAAAATGGTGGCGGTTCCAGTAAATACTTCTAAGCAAACTGTCTAATTGTGGTAAAACTGTTAAAATACACAATGAGAGTTCCCAGAAATGATTAAGAACGTGTAATAAACATCTCAAGTACACGTAAATAGATTCTTACTACATTTACTGTCGAATTCAACACGGAGGTTTCCAGTGGAAAGCTGTGAAATGACGAAAATACTGGTAATGTTTACAAGTACGGGTACTTCTGGTGGCGTTTTCACGGGACTGTGCTTTCAAATATTAAGAGTTCATGTTTACAGAGCTCAGAATTGGTGTCTAAAGCCTTTGAATCACGAGAATAGTTTTTGTGTTTACAATTTAGGAGGATTGGCTTTGGCGTTTTTTTTGTGTGAATCAGTTAAAATGGTGGCGGTTCCAGTAAATACTTCTAAGCAAACTGTCTAATTGTGGTAAAACTGTTAAAATACACAATGAGAGTTCCCAGAAATGATTAAGAACGTGTAATAAACATCTCAAGTACACGTAAATAGATTCTTACTACATTTACTGTCGAATTCAACACGGAGGTTTCCAGTGGAAAGCTGTGAAATGACGAAAATACTGGTAATGTTTACAAGTACGGGTACTTCTGGTGGCGTTTTCACGGGACTGTGCTTTCAAATATTAAGAGTTCATGTTTACAGAGCTAAGAATTGGTGTCTAAAGCCTTTGAATCACGAGAATAGTTTTTGTGTTTACAATTTAGGAGGATTGGCTTTGGCGTTTTTTTTGTGTGAATCAGTTAAAATGGTGGCGGTTCCAGTAAATACTTCTAAGCAAACTATCTAATTGTGGTAAAACTGTTAAAATACACAATGAGAGTTCCCAGAAATGATTAAGAACGTGTAATAAACCCCTCAAGTACAGGTAAATAGATTCTTACTACATTTACTGTCGAATTCAATCACGGAGGTTTCCAGTGGAAAGCTGTGAAATGACGAAAATACTGGTAATGTTTACAAGTCCGGGTACTTCTGGTGGCGTTTTCACGGGACTGTGCTTTCAAATATTAAGAGTTCATGTTTACAGAGCTCAGAATTGGTGTCTAAAGCCTTTGAATCACGAGAATAGTTTTTGTGTTTACAATTTAGGAGGATTGGCTTTGGCGTTTTTTTTTGTGTGAATCAGTTAAAATGGCGGCGGTTCCAGTAAACAGTTCTAAGAAAACTGTCTAATTGTGGTAAAACTGTTAAAATACACAATGATAGTTCCCAGAAATGATTAAGAACGTGTAATAAACACCTCAAGTACACGTAAATAGATTCTTACTACATTTACTGTCGAATTCAATCACGGAGGTTTCCAGTGGAAAGTTGTGAAATGACGAAAATACTGGTAATGTTTACAAGTACGGGTACTTCTGGTGGCGTTTTCACGGGACTGTGCTTTCAATTATTAAGAGTTCATGTTTACAGAGCTCAGAATTTGTGTCTAAAGCCTTTGAATCACGAGAATAGTTTTTATGTTTACAATTTAGGAGGATTGGCTTTGGCATATTTTTTGTGTGAATCAGTTAAAATGGTGGCGGTTCCACTAAAAAGTTCTAAGCAAACTGTCTAATTGTGGTAAAACTGTTAAAATACACAATGAGAGTTCCCAGAAATGATTAAGAACGTGTAATAAACATCTCAAGTACACGTAAATAGATTCTTACTACATTTACTGTCGAATTCAACACCGAGGTTTCCAGTGGAAAGCTGTGAAATGACGAAAATACTGGTAATGTTTAAAAGTACGGGTACTTCTGGTGGCGTTTTCACGGGACTGTGCTTTCAAATATTAAGAGTTCATGTTTACAGAGCTCAGAATTGGTGTCTAAAGCCTTTGAATCACGAGAATAGTTTTTGTGTTTACAATTTAGGAGGATTGGCTTTGGCGTTTTTTTTGTGTGAATCAGTTAAAATGGTGGCGGTTCCAGTAAATACTTCTAAGCAAACTGTCTAATTGTGGTAAAACTGTTAAAATACACAATGAGAGTTCCCAGAAATGATTAAGAACGTGTAATAAACCCCTCAAGTACACGTAAATAGATTCTTACTACATTTACTGTCGAATTCAATCACGGAGGTTTCCAGTGGAAAATACTGGTAATGTTTACAAGTCCGGGTACTTCGGGTGGCGTTTTCACGGGACTGTGCTTTCAATTATTACGAGTTCATGTTTACAGAGCTCAGAATTGGTGTCTAAAGCCTTTGAATCACGAGAATATTTTTTGTGTTTACAATTTAGGAGGATTGGCTTTGGCGTTTTTTTTGTGTGAATCAGTTAAAATGGTGGCGGTTCTAGTAAATACTTCTAAGCAAACTGTCTAGTTGTGGTAAAACTGTTAAAATACACAATGAGAGTTCCCAGAAATGATTAAGAACGTGTAATAAACGTCTCAAGTACACGTAAATAGATTCTTACTACATTTACTGTCGAATTAAACACGGAGGTTTCCAATGGAAAGCTGTGAAATGACGAAAATACTGATAATGTTTACAAGTACGGGTACTTCTGGTGGCGTTTTCACGGGACTGTGCTTACAAATATTAAGAGTTCATGTTTACAGAGCTCAGAATTGGTGTCTAAAGCCTTTGAATGACGAGAATAGTGTTTTTGTTTACAATTTAGGAGGATTGGCTTTGGCGTTTTTTTTGTGTGAATCAGTTAAAATGGTGGCGGTTCCAGTAAATACTTCTAAGCAAACTGTCTAGTTGTGGTAAAACTGTTAAAATACACAATGAGAGTTCCCAGAAATGATTAAGAACGTGTAATAAACGTCTCAAGTACACGTAAATAGATTCTTACTACATTTACTGTCGAATTCAACACGGAGGTTTCCAGTGGAAAGCTGTGAAATGACGAAAATACTGGTAATGTTTACAAGTACGGGTACTTCTGGTGGCGTTTTCACGGGACTGTGCTTTCAAATATTAAGAGTTCATGTTTACAGAGCTCAGAATTGGTGTCTAAAGCCTTTGAATCATGAGAATAGTTTTTGTGTTTACAATTTAGGAGGATTGGCTTTGGCGTTTTTTTTGTGTGAATCAGTTAAAATGGTGGCGGTTCCAGTAAATACTTCTAAGCAAACTGTCTAATTGTGGTAAAACTGTTAAAATACACAATGAGAGTTCCCAGAAATGATTAAGAACGTGTAATAAACATCTCAAGTACACGTAAATAGATTCTTACTACATTTACTGTCGAATTCAACACGGAGGTTTCCAGTGGAAAGCTGTGAAATGACGAAAATACTGGTAATGTTTACAAGTACGGGTACTTCTGGTGGCGTTTTCACGGGACTGTGCTTTCAAATATTAAGAGTTCATGTTTACAGAGCTAAGAATTGGTGTCTAAAGCCTTTGAATCACGAGAATAGTTTTTGTGTTTACAATTTAGGAGGATTGGCTTTGGCGTTTTTTTTGTGTGAATCAGTTAAAATGGTGGCGGTTCCAGTAAATACTTCTAAGCAAACTGTCTAATTGTGGTAAAACTGTTAAAATACACAATGAGAGTTCCCAGAAATGATTAAGAACGTGTAATAAACCCCTCAAGTACACGTAAATAGATTCTTACTACATTTACTGTCGAATTCAATCACGGAGGTTTCCAGTGGAAAGCTGTGAAATGACGAAAATACTGGTAATGTTTACAAGTCCGGGTACTTCTGGTGGCGTTTTCACGGGACTGTGCTTTCAAATATTAAGAGTTCATGTTTACAGAGCTCAGAATTGGTGTCTAAAGCCTTTGAATCACGAGAATAGTTTTTGTGTTTACAATTTAGGAGGATTGGCTTTGGCGTTTTTTTTTGTGTGAATCAGTTAAAATGACGGCGGTTCCAGTAAACAGTTCTAAGAAAACTGTCTAATTGTGGTAAAACTGTTAAAATACACAATGATAGTTCCCAGAAATGATTAAGAACGTGTAATAAACACCTCAAGTACACGTAAATAGATTCTTACTACATTTACTGTCGAATTCAATCACGGAGGTTTCCAGTGGAAAGTTGTGAAATGACGAAAATACTGGTAATGTTTACAAGTACGGGTACTTCTGGTGGCGTTTTCACGGGACTGTGCTTTCAATTATTAAGAGTTCATGTTTACAGAGCTCAGAATTTGTGTCTAAAGCCTTTGAATCACGAGAATAGTTTTTATGTTTACAATTTAGGAGGATTGGCTTTGGCATATTTTTTGTGTGAATCAGTTAAAATGGTGGCGGTTCCACTAAAAAGTTCTAAGCAAACTGTCTAATTGTGGTAAAACTGTTAAAATACACAATGAGAGTTCCCAGAAATGATTAAGAACGTGTAATAAACATCTCAAGTACACGTAAATAGATTCTTACTACATTTACTGTCGAATTCAACACGGAGGTTTCCAGTGGAAAGCTGTGAAATGACGAAAATACTGGTAATGTTTAAAAGTACGGGTACTTCTGGTGGCGTTTTCACGGGACTGTGCTTTCAAATATTAAGAGTTCATGTTTACAGAGCTCAGAATTGGTGTCTAAAGCCTTTGAATCACGAGAATAGTTTTTGTGTTTACAATTTAGGAGGATTGGCTTTGGCGTTTTTTTTGTGTGAATCAGTTAAAATGGTGGCGGTTCCAGTAAATACTTCTAAGCAAACTGTCTAATCGTGGTAAAACTGTTAAAATACACAATGAGAGTTCCCAGAAATGATTAAGAACGTGTAATAAACCCCTCAAGTACACGTAAATAGATTCTTACTACATTTACTGTCGAATTCAATCACGGAGGTTTCCAGTGGAAAATACTGGTAATGTTTACAAGTCCGGGTACTTCGGGTGGCGTTTTCACGGGACTGTGCTTTCAATTATTACGAGTTCATGTTTACAGAGCTCAGAATTGGTGTCTAAAGCCTTTGAATCACGAGAATATTTTTTGTGTTTACAATTTAGGAGGATTGGCTTTGGCGTTTTTTTTGTGTGAATCAGTTAAAATGGTGGCGGTTCTAGTAAATACTTCTAAGCAAACTGTCTAGTTGTGGTAAAACTGTTAAAATACACAATGAGAGTTCCCAGAAATGATTAAGAACGTGTAATAAACGTCTCAAGTACACGTAAATAGATTCTTACTACATTTACTGTCGAATTAAACACGGAGGTTTCCAATGGAAAGCTGTGAAATGACGAAAATACTGATAATGTTTACAAGTACGGGTACTTCTGGTGGCGTTTTCACGGGACTGTGCTTACAAATATTAAGAGTTCATGTTTACAGAGCTCAGAATTGGTGTCTAAAGCCTTTGAATGACGAGAATAGTGTTTTTGTTTACAATTTAGGAGGATTGGCTTTGGCGTTTTTTTTGTGTGAATCAGTTAAAATGGTGGCGGTTCCAGTAAATACTTCTAAGCAAACTGTCTAGTTGTGGTAAAACTGTTAAAATACACAATGAGAGTTCCCAGAAATGATTAAGAACGTGTAATAAACGTCTCAAGTACACGTAAATAGATTCTTACTACATTTACTGTCGAATTCAACACGGAGGTTTCCAGTGGAAAGCTGTGAAATGACGAAAATACTGGTAATGTTTACAAGTACGGGTACTTCTGGTGGCGTTTTCACGGGACTGTGCTTTCAAATATTAAGAGTTCATGTTTACAGAGCTCAGAATTGGTGTCTAAAGCCTTTGAATCATGAGAATAGTTTTTGTGTTTACAATTTAGGAGGATTGGCTTTGGCGTTTTTTTTGTGTGAATCAGTTAAAATGGTGGCGGTTCCAGTAAATACTTCTAAGCAAACTGTCTAATTGTGGTAAAACTGTTAAAATACACAATGAGAGTTCCCAGAAATGATTAAGAACGTGTAATAAACATCTCAAGTACACGTAAATAGATTCTTACTACATTTACTGTCGAATTCAACACGGAGGTTTCCAGTGGAAAGCTGTGAAATGACGAAAATACTGGTAATGTTTACAAGTACGGGTACTTCTGGTGGCGTTTTCACGGGACTGTGCTTTCAAATATTAAGAGTTCATGTTTACAGAGCTAAGAATTGGTGTCTAAAGCCTTTGAATCACGAGAATAGTTTTTGTGTTTACAATTTAGGAGGATTGGCTTTGGCGTTTTTTTTGTGTGAATCAGTTAAAATGGTGGCGGTTCCAGTAAATACTTCTAAGCAAACTGTCTAATTGTGGTAAAACTGTTAAAATACACAATGAGAGTTCCCAGAAATGATTAAGAACGTGTAATAAACCCCTCAAGTACACGTAAATAGATTCTTACTACATTTACTGTCGAATTCAATCACGGAGGTTTCCAGTGGAAAGCTGTGAAATGACGAAAATACTGGTAATGTTTACAAGTCCGGGTACTTCTGGTGGCGTTTTCACGGGACTGTGCTTTCAAATATTAAGAGTTCATGTTTACAGAGCTCAGAATTGGTGTCTAAAGCCTTTGAATCACGAGAATAGTTTTTGTGTTTACAATTTAGGAGGATTGGCTTTGGCGTTTTTTTTTGTGTGAATCAGTTAAAATGGCGGCGGTTCCAGTAAACAGTTCTAAGAAAACTGTCTAATTGTGGTAAAACTGTTAAAATACACAATGATAGTTCCCAGAAATGATTAAGAACGTGTAATAAACACCTCAAGTACACGTAAATAGATTCTTACTACATTTACTGTCGAATTCAATCACGGAGGTTTCCAGTGGAAAGTTGTGAAATGACGAAAATACTGGTAATGTTTACAAGTACGGGTACTTCTGGTGGCGTTTTCACGGGACTGTGCTTTCAATTATTAAGAGTTCATGTTTACAGAGCTCAGAATTTGTGTCTAAAGCCTTTGAATCACGAGAATAGTTTTTATGTTTACAATTTAGGAGGATTGGCTTTGGCATATTTTTTGTGTGAATCAGTTAAAATGGTGGCGGTTCCACTAAAAAGTTCTAAGCAAACTGTCTAATTGTGGTAAAACTGTTAAAATACACAATGAGAGTTCCCAGAAATGATTAAGAACGTGTAATAAACATCTCAAGTACACGTAAATAGATTCTTACTACATTTACTGTCGAATTCAACACGGAGGTTTCCAGTGGAAAGCTGTGAAATGACGAAAATACTGGTAATGTTTACAAGTCCGGGTACTTCTGGTGGCGTTTTCACGGGACTGTGCTTTCAAATATTAAGAGTTCATGTTTACAGAGCTCAGAATTGGTGTCTAAAGCCTTTGAATCACGAGAATAGTTTTTGTGTTTACAATTTAGGAGGATTGGCTTTGGCGTTTTTTTTGTGTGAATCAGTTAAAATGGTGGCGGTTCCAGTAAATACTTCTAAGCAAACTGTCTAATTGTGGTAAAACTGTTAAAATACACAATGAGAGTTCCCAGAAATGATTAAGAACGTGTAATAAACATCTCAAGTACACGTAAATAGATTCTTACTACATTTACTGTCGAATTCAACACGGAGGTTTCCAGTGGAAAGCTGTGAAATGACGAAAATACTGGTAATGTTTACAAGTACGGGTACTTCTGGTGGCGTTTTCACGGGACTGTGCTTTCAAATATTAAGAGTTCATGTTTACAGAGCTAAGAATTGGTGTCTAAAGCCTTTGAATCACGAGAATAGTTTTTGTGTTTACAATTTAGGAGGATTGGCTTTGGCGTTTTTTTTGTGTGAATCAGTTAAAATGGTGGCGGTTCCAGTAAATACTTCTAAGCAAACTGTCTAATTGTGGTAAAACTGTTAAAATACACAATGAGAGTTCCCAGAAATGATTAAGAACGTGTAATAAACCCCTCAAGTACACGTAAATAGATTCTTACTACATTTACTGTCGAATTCAATCACGGAGGTTTCCAGTGGAAAGCTGTGAAATGACGAAAATACTGGTAATGTTTACAAGTCCGGGTACTTCTGGTGGCGTTTTCACGGGACTGTGCTTTCAAATATTAAGAGTTCATGTTTACAGAGCTCAGAATTGGTGTCTAAAGCCTTTGAATCACGAGAATAGTTTTTGTGTTTACAATTTAGGAGGATTGGCTTTGGCGTTTTTTTTTTGTGTGAATCAGTTAAAATGGCGGCGGTTCCAGTAAACAGTTCTAAGAAAACTGTCTAATTGTGGTAAAACTGTTAAAATACACAATGATAGTTCCCAGAAATGATTAAGAACGTGTAATAAACACCTCAAGTACACGTAAATAGATTCTTACTACATTTACTGTCGAATTCAATCACGGAGGTTTCCAGTGGAAAGTTGTGAAATGACGAAAATACTGGTAATGTTTACAAGTACGGGTACTTCTGGTGGCGTTTTCACGGGACTGTGCTTTCAATTATTAAGAGTTCATGTTTACAGAGCTCAGAATTTGTGTCTAAAGCCTTTGAATCACGAGAATAGTTTTTATGTTTACAATTTAGGAGGATTGGCTTTGGCATATTTTTTGTGTGAATCAGTTAAAATGGTGGCGGTTCCACTAAAAAGTTCTAAGCAAACTGTCTAATTGTGGTAAAACTGTTAAAATACACAATGAGAGTTCCCAGAAATGATTAAGAACGTGTAATAAACATCTCAAGTACACGTAAATAGATTCTTACTACATTTACTGTCGAATTCAACACGGAGGTTTCCAGTGGAAAGCTGTGAAATGACGAAAATACTGGTAATGTTTAAAAGTACGGGTACTTCTGGTGGCGTTTTCACGGGACTGTGCTTTCAAATATTAAGAGTTCATGTTTACAGAGCTCAGAATTGGTGTCTAAAGCCTTTGAATCACGAGAATAGTTTTTGTGTTTACAATTTAGGAGGATTGGCTTTGGCGTTTTTTTTGTGTGAATCAGTTAAAATGGTGGCGGTTCCAGTAAATACTTCTAAGCAAACTGTCTAATTGTGGTAAAACTGTTAAAATACACAATGAGAGTTCCCAGAAATGATTAAGAACGTGTAATAAACCCCTCAAGTACACGTAAATAGATTCTTACTACATTTACTGTCGAATTCAATCACGGAGGTTTCCAGTGGAAAATACTGGTAATGTTTACAAGTCCGGGTACTTCGGGTGGCGTTTTCACGGGACTGTGCTTTCAATTATTACGAGTTCATGTTTACAGAGCTCAGAATTGGTGTCTAAAGCCTTTGAATCACGAGAATATTTTTTGTGTTTACAATTTAGGAGGATTGGCTTTGGCGTTTTTTTTGTGAATCAGTTAAAATGGTGGCGGTTCCAGTAAATACTTCTAAGCAAACTGTCTAGTTGTGGTAAAACTGTTAAAATACACAATGAGAGTTCCCAGAAATGATTAAGAACGTGTAATAAACGTCTCAAGTACACGTAAATAGATTCTTACTACATTTACTGTCGAATTCAACACGGAGGTTTCCAGTGGAAAGCTTTGAAATGACGAAAATACTGGTAATGTTTACAAGTACGGGTACTTCTGGTGGCGTTTTCACGGGACTGTGCTTTCAAATATTAAGAGTTCATGTTTACAGAGCTCAGAATTGGTGTCTAAAGCCTTTGAATCATGAGAATAGTTTTTGTGTTTACAATTTAGGAGGATTGGCTTTGGCGTTTTTTTTGTGTGAATCAGTTAAAATGGTGGCGGTTCCAGTAAATACTTCTAAGCAAACTGTCTAATTGTGGTAAAACTGTTAAAATACACAATGAGAGTTCCCAGAAATGATTAAGAACGTGTAATAAACATCTCAAGTACACGTAAATAGATTCTTACTACATTTACTGTCGAATTCAACACGGAGGTTTCCAGTGGAAAGCTGTGAAATGACGAAAATACTGGTAATGTTTACAAGTACGGGTACTTCTGGTGGCGTTTTCACGGGACTGTGCTTTCAAATATTAAGAGTTCATGTTTACAGAGCTAAGAATTGGTGTCTAAAGCCTTTGAATCACGAGAATAGTTTTTGTGTTTACAATTTAGGAGGATTGGCTTTGGCGTTTTTTTTGTGTGAATCAGTTAAAATGGTGGCGGTTCCAGTAAATACTTCTAAGCAAACTGTCTAATTGTGGTAAAACTGTTAAAATACACAATGAGAGTTCCCAGAAATGATTAAGAACGTGTAATAAACCCCTCAAGTACACGTAAATAGATTCTTACTACATTTACTGTCGAATTCAATCACGGAGGTTTCCAGTGGAAAGCTGTGAAATGACGAAAATACTGGTAATGTTTACAAGTCCGGGTACTTCTGGTGGCGTTTTCACGGGACTGTGCTTTCAAATATTAAGAGTTCATGTTTACAGAGCTCAGAATTGGTGTCTAAAGCCTTTGAATCACGAGAATAGTTTTTGTGTTTACAATTTAGGAGGATTGGCTTTGGCGTTTTTTTTTGTGTGAATCAGTTAAAATGGCGGCGGTTCCAGTAAACAGTTCTAAGAAAACTGTCTAATTGTGGTAAAACTGTTAAAATACACAATGATAGTTCCCAGAAATGATTAAGAACGTGTAATAAACACCTCAAGTACACGTAAATAGATTCTTACTACATTTACTGTCGAATTCAATCACGGAGGTTTCCAGTGGAAAGTTGTGAAATGACGAAAATACTGGTAATGTTTACAAGTACGGGTACTTCTGGTGGCGTTTTCACGGGACTGTGCTTTCAATTATTAAGAGTTCATGTTTACAGAGCTCAGAATTTGTGTCTAAAGCCTTTGAATCACGAGAATAGTTTTTATGTTTACAATTTAGGAGGATTGGCTTTGGCATATTTTTTGTGTGAATCAGTTAAAATGGTGGCGGTTCCACTAAAAAGTTCTAAGCAAACTGTCTAATTGTGGTAAAACTGTTAAAATACACAATGAGAGTTCCCAGAAATGATTAAGAACGTGTAATAAACATCTCAAGTACACGTAAATAGATTCTTACTACATTTACTGTCGAATTCAACACGGAGGTTTCCAGTGGAAAGCTGTGAAATGACGAAAATACTGGTAATGTTTACAAGTCCGGGTACTTCTGGTGGCGTTTTCACGGGACTGTGCTTTCAAATATTAAGAGTTCATGTTTACAGAGCTCAGAATTGGTGTCTAAAGCCTTTGAATCACGAGAATAGTTTTTGTGTTTACAATTTAGGAGGATTGGCTTTGGCGTTTTTTTTGTGTGAATCAGTTAAAATGGTGGCGGTTCCAGTAAATACTTCTAAGCAAACTGTCTAATTGTGGTAAAACTGTTAAAATACACAATGAGAGTTCCCAGAAATGATTAAGAACGTGTAATAAACATCTCAAGTACACGTAAATAGATTCTTACTACATTTACTGTCGAATTCAACACGGAGGTTTCCAGTGGAAAGCTGTGAAATGACGAAAATACTGGTAATGTTTACAAGTACGGGTACTTCTGGTGGCGTTTTCACGGGACTGTGCTTTCAAATATTAAGAGTTCATGTTTACAGAGCTAAGAATTGGTGTCTAAAGCCTTTGAATCACGAGAATAGTTTTTGTGTTTACAATTTAGGAGGATTGGCTTTGGCGTTTTTTTTGTGTGAATCAGTTAAAATGGTGGCGGTTCCAGTAAATACTTCTAAGCAAACTGTCTAATTGTGGTAAAACTGTTAAAATACACAATGAGAGTTCCCAGAAATGATTAAGAACGTGTAATAAACCCCTCAAGTACACGTAAATAGATTCTTACTACATTTACTGTCGAATTCAATCACGGAGGTTTCCAGTGGAAAGCTGTGAAATGACGAAAATACTGGTAATGTTTACAAGTCCGGGTACTTCTGGTGGCGTTTTCACGGGACTGTGCTTTCAAATATTAAGAGTTCATGTTTACAGAGCTCAGAATTGGTGTCTAAAGCCTTTGAATCACGAGAATAGTTTTTGTGTTTACAATTTAGGAGGATTGGCTTTGGCGTTTTTTTTTGTGTGAATCAGTTAAAATGGCGGCGGTTCCAGTAAACAGTTCTAAGAAAACTGTCTAATTGTGGTAAAACTGTTAAAATACACAATGATAGTTCCCAGAAATGATTAAGAACGTGTAATAAACACCTCAAGTACACGTAAATAGATTCTTACTACATTTACTGTCGAATTCAATCACGGAGGTTTCCAGTGGAAAGTTGTGAAATGACGAAAATACTGGTAATGTTTACAAGTACGGGTACTTCTGGTGGCGTTTTCACGGGACTGTGCTTTCAATTATTAAGAGTTCATGTTTACAGAGCTCAGAATTTGTGTCTAAAGCCTTTGAATCACGAGAATAGTTTTTATGTTTACAATTTAGGAGGATTGGCTTTGGCATATTTTTTGTGTGAATCAGTTAAAATGGTGGCGGTTCCACTAAAAAGTTCTAAGCAAACTGTCTAATTGTGGTAAAACTGTTAAAATACACAATGAGAGTTCCCAGAAATGATTAAGAACGTGTAATAAACATCTCAAGTACACGTAAATAGATTCTTACTACATTTACTGTCGAATTCAACACGGAGGTTTCCAGTGGAAAGCTGTGAAATGACGAAAATACTGGTAATGTTTAAAAGTACGGGTACTTCTGGTGGCGTTTTCACGGGACTGTGCTTTCAAATATTAAGAGTTCATGTTTACAGAGCTCAGAATTGGTGTCTAAAGCCTTTGAATCACGAGAATAGTTTTTGTGTTTACAATTTAGGAGGATTGGCTTTGGCGTTTTTTTTGTGTGAATCAGTTAAAATGGTGGCGGTTCCAGTAAATACTTCTAAGCAAACTGTCTAATTGTGGTAAAACTGTTAAAATACACAATGAGAGTTCCCAGAAATGATTAAGAACGTGTAATAAACCCCTCAAGTACACGTAAATAGATTCTTACTACATTTACTGTCGAATTCAATCACGGAGGTTTCCAGTGGAAAATACTGGTAATGTTTACAAGTCCGGGTACTTCGGGTGGCGTTTTCACGGGACTGTGCTTTCAATTATTACGAGTTCATGTTTACAGAGCTCAGAATTGGTGTCTAAAGCCTTTGAATCACGAGAATATTTTTTGTGTTTACAATTTAGGAGGATTGGCTTTGGCGTTTTTTTTGTGTGAATCAGTTAAAATGGTGGCGGTTCTAGTAAATACTTCTAAGCAAACTGTCTAGTTGTGGTAAAACTGTTAAAATACACAATGAGAGTTCCCAGAAATGATTAAGAACGTGTAATAAACGTCTCAAGTACACGTAAATAGATTCTTACTACATTTACTGTCGAATTAAACACGGAGGTTTCCAATGGAAAGCTGTGAAATGACGAAAATACTGATAATGTTTACAAGTACGGGTACTTCTGGTGGCGTTTTCACGGGACTGTGCTTACAAATATTAAGAGTTCATGTTTACAGAGCTCAGAATTGGTGTCTAAAGCCTTTGAATGACGAGAATAGTGTTTTTGTTTACAATTTAGGAGGATTGGCTTTGGCGTTTTTTTTGTGTGAATCAGTTAAAATGGTGGCGGTTCCAGTAAATACTTCTAAGCAAACTGTCTAGTTGTGGTAAAACTGTTAAAATACACAATGAGAGTTCCCAGAAATGATTAAGAACGTGTAATAAACGTCTCAAGTACACGTAAATAGATTCTTACTACATTTACTGTCGAATTCAACACGGAGGTTTCCAGTGGAAAGCTGTGAAATGACGAAAATACTGGTAATGTTTACAAGTACGGGTACTTCTGGTGGCGTTTTCACGGGACTGTGCTTTCAAATATTAAGAGTTCATGTTTACAGAGCTCAGAATTGGTGTCTAAAGCCTTTGAATCATGAGAATAGTTTTTGTGTTTACAATTTAGGAGGATTGGCTTTGGCGTTTTTTTTGTGTGAATCAGTTAAAATGGTGGCGGTTCCAGTAAATACTTCTAAGCAAACTGTCTAATTGTGGTAAAACTGTTAAAATACACAATGAGAGTTCCCAGAAATGATTAAGAACGTGTAATAAACATCTCAAGTACACGTAAATAGATTCTTACTACATTTACTGTCGAATTCAACACGGAGGTTTCCAGTGGAAAGCTGTGAAATGACGAAAATACTGGTAATGTTTACAAGTACGGGTACTTCTGGTGGCGTTTTCACGGGACTGTGCTTTCAAATATTAAGAGTTCATGTTTACAGAGCTAAGAATTGGTGTCTAAAGCCTTTGAATCACGAGAATAGTTTTTGTGTTTACAATTTAGGAGGATTGGCTTTGGCGTTTTTTTTGTGTGAATCAGTTAAAATGGTGGCGGTTCCAGTAAATACTTCTAAGCAAACTGTCTAATTGTGGTAAAACTGTTAAAATACACAATGAGAGTTCCCAGAAATGATTAAGAACGTGTAATAAACCCCTCAAGTACACGTAAATAGATTCTTACTACATTTACTGTCGAATTCAATCACGGAGGTTTCCAGTGGAAAGCTGTGAAATGACGAAAATACTGGTAATGTTTACAAGTCCGGGTACTTCTGGTGGCGTTTTCACGGGACTGTGCTTTCAAATATTAAGAGTTCATGTTTACAGAGCTCAGAATTGGTGTCTAAAGCCTTTGAATCACGAGAATAGTTTTTGTGTTTACAATTTAGGAGGATTGGCTTTGGCGTTTTTTTGTGTGTGAATCAGTTAAAATGGCGGCGGTTCCAGTAAACAGTTCTAAGAAAACTGTCTAATTGTGGTAAAACTGTTAAAATACACAATGATAGTTCCCAGAAATGATTAAGAACGTGTAATAAACACCTCAAGTACACGTAAATAGATTCTTACTACATTTACTGTCGAATTCAATCACGGAGGTTTCCAGTGGAAAGTTGTGAAATGACGAAAATACTGGTAATGTTTACAAGTACGGGTACTTCTGGTGGCGTTTTCACGGGACTGTGCTTTCAATTATTAAGAGTTCATGTTTACAGAGCTCAGAATTTGTGTCTAAAGCCTTTGAATCACGAGAATAGTTTTTATGTTTACAATTTAGGAGGATTGGCTTTGGCATATTTTTTGTGTGAATCAGTTAAAATGGTGGCGGTTCCACTAAAAAGTTCTAAGCAAACTGTCTAATTGTGGTAAAACTGTTAAAATACACAATGAGAGTTCCCAGAAATGATTAAGAACGTGTAATAAACATCTCAAGTACACGTAAATAGATTCTTACTACATTTACTGTCGAATTCAACACGGAGGTTTCCAGTGGAAAGCTGTGAAATGACGAAAATACTGGTAATGTTTAAAAGTACGGGTACTTCTGGTGGCGTTTTCACGGGACTGTGCTTTCAAATATTAAGAGTTCATGTTTACAGAGCTCAGAATTGGTGTCTAAAGCCTTTGAATCACGAGAATAGTTTTTGTGTTTACAATTTAGGAGGATTGGCTTTGGCGTTTTTTTTTGTGTGAATCAGTTAAAATGGTGGCGGTTCCAGTAAATACTTCTAAGCAAACTGTCTAATTGTGGTAAAACTGTTAAAATACACAATGAGAGTTCCCAGAAATGATTAAGAACGTGTAATAAACACCTCAAGTACACGTAAATAGATTCTTACTACATTTACTGTCGAATTCAATCACGGAGGTTTCGAGTGGAAAGCTGTGAAATGACGAAAATCCTGGTAATTTTTACAAGTACGGGTACTTCTGGTCGCGTTTTCACGGGACTCTGCTTTCAATTATTAAGAGTTCATGTTACAGAGCTCAGAATTGGTGTCTAAAGCCTTTGAATCACGAGAATAGTTTTTATGTTTACAATTTAGGAGGATGGCTTTGGCGTATTTTAGTGTGAATCAGTTAAAATGGTGGCGGTTCCAATAAACAGTTCTAAGCAAACTGTCTAATTGTGGTAAAACCGTTAAAATACACAATGAGAGTTCCCAGAAATGATTAAGAACGTGTAATAAACATCTCAAGTACACGTAAATAGATTCTTACTACATTTACTGTCGAATTCAACACGGAGGTTTCCAGTGGAAAGCTGTGAAATGACGAAAATACTGGTAATGTTTACAAGTCCGGGTACTTCTGGTGGCGTTTTCACGGGACTGTGCTTTCAATTATTACGAGTTCATGTTTACAGAGCTCAGAATTGGTGTCTAAAGCCTTTGAATCACGAGAATAGTTTTTGTGTTTACAATTTAGGAGGATTGGCTTTGGCGTTTTTTTTGTGTGAATCAGTCAAAATGGTGGCGGTTCCAGTAAATACTTCTAAGCAAACTGTCTAATTGTGGTAAAACTGTTAAAATACACAATGAGAGTTCCCAGAAATGATTAAGAACGTGTAATAAACATCTCAAGTACACGTAAATAGATTCTTACTACATTTACTGTCGAATTCAACACGGAGGTTTCCAGTGGAAAGCTATGAAATGATGAAAATACTGGTAATGTTTACAAGTACGGGTACTTCTGGTGGCGTTTTCACGGGACTGTGCTTTCAAATAATAAGAGTTCATGTTTACAGAGCTAAGAATTGGTGTCTAAAGCCTTTGAATCACGAGAATAGTTTTTGTGTTTACAATTTAGGAGGATTGGCTTTGGCGTTTTTTTTGTGTGAATCAGTTAAAATGGTGGCGGTTCCAGTAAATACTTCTAAGCAAACTGTCTAATTGTGGTAAAACTGTTAAAATACACAATGAGAGTTCCCAGAAATGATTAAGAACGTGTAATAAACCCCTCAAGTACACGTAAATAGATTCTTACTACATTTACTGTCGAATTCAATCACGGAGGTTTCCAGTGGAAAGCTGTGAAATGACGAAAATACTGGTAATGTTTACAAGTCCGGGTACTTCGGGTGGCGTTTTCACGGGACTGTGCTTTCAAATATTAAGAGTTCATGTTTACAGAGCTCAGAATTGGTGTCTAAAGCCTTTGAATCACGAGAATAGTTTTTGTGTTTACAATTTAGGAGGATTGGCTTTGGCTTTTTTTTGTGTGAATCAGTTAAAATGTTCGCGGTTCCAGTAAATACTTCTAAGCAAACTGTCTAATTGTGGTAAAACTGTTAAAATACACAATGAGAGTTCCCAGAAATGATTAAGAACGTGTAATAAACCCTTCAAGTACACGTAAATAGATTCTTACTACATTTACTGTCGAATTAAACACGGAGGTTTCCAGTGGAAAGCTGTGAAATGACGAAAATACTGGTAATGTTTCCAACTACGGGTACTTCTGGTGGCGTTTTCACGGGACTGTGCTTTCAAATATTAAGAGTTCATGTTTACAGAGCTAAGAATTGGTGTCTAAAGCCTTTGAATCACGAGAATAGTTTTTGTGTTTACAATTTAGGAGGATTGGCTTTGGCGTTTTTTTTGTGTGAATCAGTTAAAATGGTGGCGGTTCCAGTAAATACTTCTAAGCAAACTGTCTAATTGTGGTAAAACTGTTAAAATACACAATGAGAGTTCCCAGAAATGATTAAGAACGTGTAATAAACCCCTCAAGTACACGTAAATAGATTCTTACTACATTTACTGTCGAATTCAATCACGGAGGTTTCCAGTGGAAAGCTGTGAAATGACGAAAATACTGGTAATGTTTACAAGTCCGGGTACTTCTGGTGGCGTTTTCACGGGACTGTGCTTTCAAATATTAAGAGTTCATGTTTACAGAGCTCAGAATTGGTGTCTAAAGCCTTTGAATCACGAGAATAGTTTTTGTGTTTACAATTTAGGAGGATTGGCTTTGGCGTTTTTTTGTGTGTGAATCAGTTAAAATGGCGGCGGTTCCAGTAAACAGTTCTAAGAAAACTGTCTAATTGTGGTAAAACTGTTAAAATACACAATGATAGTTCCCAGAAATGATTAAGAACGTGTAATAAACACCTCAAGTACACGTAAATAGATTCTTACTACATTTACTGTCGAATTCAATCACGGAGGTTTCCAGTGGAAAGTTGTGAAATGACGAAAATACTGGTAATGTTTACAAGTACGGGTACTTCTGGTGGCGTTTTCACGGGACTGTGCTTTCAATTATTAAGAGTTCATGTTTACAGAGCTCAGAATTTGTGTCTAAAGCCTTTGAATCACGAGAATAGTTTTTATGTTTACAATTTAGGAGGATTGGCTTTGGCATATTTTTTGTGTGAATCAGTTAAAATGGTGGCGGTTCCACTAAAAAGTTCTAAGCAAACTGTCTAATTGTGGTAAAACTGTTAAAATACACAATGAGAGTTCCCAGAAATGATTAAGAACGTGTAATAAACATCTCAAGTACACGTAAATAGATTCTTACTACATTTACTGTCGAATTCAACACGGAGGTTTCCAGTGGAAAGCTGTGAAATGACGAAAATACTGGTAATGTTTAAAAGTACGGGTACTTCTGGTGGCGTTTTCACGGGACTGTGCTTTCAAATATTAAGAGTTCATGTTTACAGAGCTCAGAATTGGTGTCTAAAGCCTTTGAATCACGAGAATAGTTTTTGTGTTTACAATTTAGGAGGATTGGCTTTGGCGTTTTTTTTTGTGTGAATCAGTTAAAATGGTGGCGGTTCCAGTAAATACTTCTAAGCAAACTGTCTAATTGTGGTAAAACTGTTAAAATACACAATGAGAGTTCCCAGAAATGATTAAGAACGTGTAATAAACACCTCAAGTACACGTAAATAGATTCTTACTACATTTACTGTCGAATTCAATCACGGAGGTTTCGAGTGGAAAGCTGTGAAATGACGAAAATCCTGGTAATTTTTACAAGTACGGGTACTTCTGGTCGCGTTTTCACGGGACTCTGCTTTCAATTATTAAGAGTTCATGTTACAGAGCTCAGAATTGGTGTCTAAAGCCTTTGAATCACGAGAATAGTTTTTATGTTTACAATTTAGGAGGATGGCTTTGGCGTATTTTAGTGTGAATCAGTTAAAATGGTGGCGGTTCCAATAAACAGTTCTAAGCAAACTGTCTAATTGTGGTAAAACCGTTAAAATACACAATGAGAGTTCCCAGAAATGATTAAGAACGTGTAATAAACATCTCAAGTACACGTAAATAGATTCTTACTACATTTACTGTCGAATTCAACACGGAGGTTTCCAGTGGAAAGCTGTGAAATGACGAAAATACTGGTAATGTTTACAAGTCCGGGTACTTCTGGTGGCGTTTTCACGGGACTGTGCTTTCAATTATTACGAGTTCATGTTTACAGAGCTCAGAATTGGTGTCTAAAGCCTTTGAATCACGAGAATAGTTTTTGTGTTTACAATTTAGGAGGATTGGCTTTGGCGTTTTTTTTGTGTGAATCAGTCAAAATGGTGGCGGTTCCAGTAAATACTTCTAAGCAAACTGTCTAATTGTGGTAAAACTGTTAAAATACACAATGAGAGTTCCCAGAAATGATTAAGAACGTGTAATAAACATCTCAAGTACACGTAAATAGATTCTTACTACATTTACTGTCGAATTCAACACGGAGGTTTCCAGTGGAAAGCTATGAAATGATGAAAATACTGGTAATGTTTACAAGTACGGGTACTTCTGGTGGCGTTTTCACGGGACTGTGCTTTCAAATAATAAGAGTTCATGTTTACAGAGCTAAGAATTGGTGTCTAAAGCCTTTGAATCACGAGAATAGTTTTTGTGTTTACAATTTAGGAGGATTGGCTTTGGCGTTTTTTTTGTGTGAATCAGTTAAAATGGTGGCGGTTCCAGTAAATACTTCTAAGCAAACTGTCTAATTGTGGTAAAACTGTTAAAATACACAATGAGAGTTCCCAGAAATGATTAAGAACGTGTAATAAACCCCTCAAGTACACGTAAATAGATTCTTACTACATTTACTGTCGAATTCAATCACGGAGGTTTCCAGTGGAAAGCTGTGAAATGACGAAAATACTGGTAATGTTTACAAGTCCGGGTACTTCGGGTGGCGTTTTCACGGGACTGTGCTTTCAAATATTAAGAGTTCATGTTTACAGAGCTCAGAATTGGTGTCTAAAGCCTTTGAATCACGAGAATAGTTTTTGTGTTTACAATTTAGGAGGATTGGCTTTGGCTTTTTTTTGTGTGAATCAGTTAAAATGTTCGCGGTTCCAGTAAATACTTCTAAGCAAACTGTCTAATTGTGGTAAAACTGTTAAAATACACAATGAGAGTTCCCAGAAATGATTAAGAACGTGTAATAAACCCTTCAAGTACACGTAAATAGATTCTTACTACATTTACTGTCGAATTAAACACGGAGGTTTCCAGTGGAAAGCTGTGAAATGACGAAAATACTGGTAATGTTTCCAACTACGGGTACTTCTGGTGGCGTTTTCACGGGACTGTGCTTTCAAATATTAAGAGTTCATGTTTACAGAGCTCAGAATTGGTGTCTAAAGCCTTTGAATGACGAGAATAGTTTTTTTGTTTACAATTTAGGAGGATTGGCTTTGGCGTTTTTTTTGTGTGAATCAGTTAAAATGGTGGCGGTTCCAGTAAATACTTCTAAGCAAACTGTCTAATTGTGGTAAAACTGTTAAAATACACAATGAGAGTTCCCAGAAATGATTAAGAACGTGTAATAAACATCTCAAGTACACGTAAATAGATTCTTACTACATTTACTGTCGAATTCAATCACGGAGGTTTCCAGTGGAAAGGTGTGAAATGACGAAAATACTGGTAATGGTTACAACTCCGGGTACTTCTGGTGGCGTTTTCACGGGACTGTGCTTTCAAATATTAAGAGTTCATGTTTACAGAGCTCAGAATTGGTGTCTAAAGCCTTTGAATCACGAGAATAGTTTTTGTGTTTACAATTTAGGAGGATTGGCTTTGGCGTTTTTTTTGTGTGAATCAGTCAAAATGGTGGCGGTTCCAGTAAATACTTCTAAGCAAACTGTCTAATTGTGGTAAAACTGTTAAAATACACAATGAGAGTTCCCAGAAATGATTAAGAACGTGTAATAAACATCTCAAGTACACGTAAATAGATTCTTACTACATTTACTGTCGAATTCAACACGGAGGTTTCCAGTGGAAAGCTGTGAAATGACGAAAATACTGGTAATGTTTACAAGTACGGGTACTTCTGGTGGCGTTTTCACGGGACTGTGCTTTCAAATATTAAGAGTTCATGTTTACAGAGCTCAGAATTGGTGTCTAAAGCCTTTGAATCACGAGAATAGTTTTTGTGTTTACAATTTAGGAGGATTGGCTTTGGCGTTTTTTTTGTGTGAATCAGTCAAAATGGTGGCGGTTCCAGTAAATACTTCTAAGCAAACTGTCTAATTGTGGTAAAACTGTTAAAATACACAATGAGAGTTCCCAGAAATGATTAAGAACGTGTAATAAACATCTCAAGAACACGTAAATAGATTCTTACTACATTTACTGTCGAATTCAACACGGAGGTTTCCAGTGGAAAGCTGTGAAATGACGAAAATAGTGGTAATGTTTACAAGTACGGGTACTTCTGGTGGCGTTTTCACGGGACTGTGCTTTCAAATAATAAGAGTTCATGTTTACAGAGCTAAGAATTGGTGTCTAAAGCCTTTGAATCACGAGAATAGTTTTTGTGTTTACAATTTAGGAGGATTGGCTTTGGCGTTTTTTTTGTGTGAATCAGTTAAAATGGTGGCGGTTCCAGTAAATACTTCTAAGCAAACTGTCTAATTGTGGTAAAACTGTTAAAATACACAATGAGAGTTCCCAGAAATGATTAAGAACGTGTAATAAACCCCTCAAGTACACGTAAATAGATTCTTCCTACATTTACTGTCGAATTCAACACGGAGGTTTCCAGTGGAAAGCTGTGAAATGATGAAAATACTGGTAATGTTTACAAGTCTGGGTACTTCGGGTGGCGTTTTCACGGGACTGTGCTTTCAAATATTAAGAGTTCATGTTTACAGAGCTCAGAATTGGTGTCTAAAGCCTTTGAATCACGAGAATAGTTTTTGTGTTTACAATTTAGGAGGATTGGCTTTGGCTTTTTAATGTGTGAATCAGTTAAAATGGTGGCGGTTCCAGTAAATACTTCTAAGCAAACTGTCTAATTGTGGTAAAACTGTTAAAATACACAAGGAGAGTTCCCAGAAATGATTAAGAACGTGTAATAAACCCTTCAAGTACACGTAAATAGATTCTTACTACATTTACTGTCGAATTCAATCACGGAGGTTTCCAGTGGAAAGCTGTGAAATGACGAAAATACTGGTAATGTTTACAAGTCCGGGTACTTCGGGTGGCGTTTTCACGGGACTGTGCTTTCAATTATTACGAGTTCATGTTTACAGAGCTCAGAATTGGTGTCTAAAGCCTTTGAATGACGAGAATAGTTTTTTTGTTTACAATTTAGGAGGATTGGCTTTGGCGTTTTTTTTGTGTGAATCAGTTAAAATGGTGGCGGTTCCAGTAAATACTTCTAAGCAAACTGTCTAATTGTGGTAAAACTGTTAAAATACACAATGAGAGTTCCCAGAAATGATTAAGAACGTGTAATAAACATCTCAAGTACACGTAAATAGATTCTTACTACATTTACTGTCGAATTCAATCACGGAGGTTTCCAGTGGAAAGGTGTGAAATGACGAAAATACTGGTAATGGTTACAACTCCGGGTACTTCTGGTGGCGTTTTCACGGGACTGTGCTTTCAAATATTAAGAGTTCATGTTTACAGAGCTCAGAATTGGTGTCTAAAGCCTTTGAATCACGAGAATAGTTTTTGTGTTTACAATTTAGGAGGATTGGCTTTGGCGTTTTTTTTGTGTGAATCAGTCAAAATGGTGGCGGTTCCAGTAAATACTTCTAAGCAAACTGTCTAATTGTGGTAAAACTGTTAAAATACACAATGAGAGTTCCCAGAAATGATTAAGAACGTGTAATAAACATCTCAAGTACACGTAAATAGATTCTTACTACATTTACTGTCGAATTCAACACGGAGGTTTCCAGTGGAAAGCTGTGAAATGACGAAAATACTGGTAATGTTTACAAGTACGGGTACTTCTGGTGGCGTTTTCACGGGACTGTGCTTTCAAATATTAAGAGTTCATGTTTACAGAGCTCAGAATTGGTGTCTAAAGCCTTTGAATCACGAGAATAGTTTTTGTGTTTACAATTTAGGAGGATTGGCTTTGGCGTTTTTTTTGTGTGAATCAGTCAAAATGGTGGCGGTTCCAGTAAATACTTCTAAGCAAACTGTCTAATTGTGGTAAAACTGTTAAAATACACAATGAGAGTTCCCAGAAATGATTAAGAACGTGTAATAAACATCTCAAGAACACGTAAATAGATTCTTACTACATTTACTGTCGAATTCAACACGGAGGTTTCCAGTGGAAAGCTATGAAATGATGAAAATACTGGTAATGTTTACAAGTACGGGTACTTCTGGTGGCGTTTTCACGGGACTGTGCTTTCAAATAATAAGAGTTCATGTTTACAGAGCTAAGAATTGGTGTCTAAAGCCTTTGAATCACGAGAATAGTTTTTGTGTTTACAATTTAGGAGGATTGGCTTTGGCGTTTTTTTTGTGTGAATCAGTTAAAATGGTGGCGGTTCCAGTAAATACTTCTAAGCAAACTGTCTAATTGTGGTAAAACTGTTAAAATACACAATGAGAGTTCCCAGAAATGATTAAGAACGTGTAATAAACCCCTCAAGTACACGTAAATAGATTCTTCCTACATTTACTGTCGAATTCAATCACGGAGGTTTCCAGTGGAAAGCTGTGAAATGACGAAAATACTGGTAATGTTTACAAGTCCGGGTACTTCGGGTGGCGTTTTCACGGGACTGTGCTTTCAAATATTAAGAGTTCATGTTTACAGAGCTCAGAATTGGTGTCTAAAGCCTTTGAATCACGAGAATAGTTTTTGTGTTTACAATTTAGGAGGATTGGCTTTGGCTTTTTTTTGTGTGAATCAGTTAAAATGGTCGCGGTTCCAGTAAATACTTCTAAGCAAACTGTCTAATTGTGGTAAAACTGTTAAAATACACAATGAGAGTTCCCAGAAATGATTAAGAACGTGTAATAAACCCTTCAAGTACACGTAAATAGATTCTTACTACATTTACTGTCGAATTAAACACGGAGGTTTCCAGTGGAAAGCTGTGAAATGACGAAAATACTGGTAATGTTTACAAGTACGGGTACTTCTGGTGGCGTTTTCACGGGACTGTGCTTTCAAATATTAAGAGTTCATGTTTACAGAGCTCAGAATTGGTGTCTAAAGCCTTTGAATGACGAGAATAGTTTTTTTGTTTACAATTTAGGAGGATTGGCTTTGGCGTTTTTTTTGTGTGAATCAGTCAAAATGGTGGCGGTTCCAGTAAATACTTCTAAGCAAACTGTCTAATTGTGGTAAAACTGTTAAAATACACAATGAGAGTTCCCAGAAATGATTAAGAACGTGTAATAAACATCTCAAGTACACGTAAATAGATTCTTACTACATTTACTGTCGAATTCAACACGGAGGTTTCCAGTGGAAAGCTATGAAATGATGAAAATACTGGTAATGTTTACAAGTACGGGTACTTCTGGTGGCGTTTTCACGGGACTGTGCTTTCAAATAATAAGAGTTCATGTTTACAGAGCTAAGAATTGGTGTCTAAAGCCTTTGAATCACGAGAATAGTTTTTGTGTTTACAATTTAGGAGGATTGGCTTTGGCGTTTTTTTTGTGTGAATCAGTTAAAATGGTGGCGGTTCCAGTAAATACTTCTAAGCAAACTGTCTAATTGTGGTAAAACTGTTAAAATACACAATGAGAGTTCCCAGAAATGATTAAGAACGTGTAATAAACCCCTCAAGTACACGTAAATAGATTCTTCCTACATTTACTGTCGAATTCAATCACGGAGGTTTCCAGTGGAAAGCTGTGAAATGACGAAAATACTGGTAATGTTTACAAGTCCGGGTACTTCGGGTGGCGTTTTCACGGGACTGTGCTTTCAAATATTAAGAGTTCATGTTTACAGAGCTCAGAATTGGTGTCTAAAGCCTTTGAATCACGAGAATAGTTTTTGTGTTTACAATTTAGGAGGATTGGCTTTGGCTTTTTTTTGTGTGAATCAGTTAAAATGGTCGCGGTTCCAGTAAATACTTCTAAGCAAACTGTCTAATTGTGGTAAAACTGTTAAAATACACAATGAGAGTTCCCAGAAATGATTAAGAACGTGTAATAAACCCTTCAAGTACACGTAAATAGATTCTTACTACATTTACTGTCGAATTAAACACGGAGGTTTCCAGTGGAAAGCTGTGAAATGACGAAAATACTGGTAATGTTTACAAGTACGGGTACTTCTGGTGGCGTTTTCACGGGACTGTGCTTTCAAATATTAAGAGTTCATGTTTACAGAGCTCAGAATTGGTGTCTAAAGCCTTTGAATGACGAGAATAGTTTTTTTGTTTACAATTTAGGAGGATTGGCTTTGGCGTTTTTTTTGTGTGAATCAGTCAAAATGGTGGCGGTTCCAGTAAATACTTCTAAGCAAACTGTCTAATTGTGGTAAAACTGTTAAAATACACAATGAGAGTTCCCAGAAATGATTAAGAACGTGTAATAAACATCTCAAGTACACGTAAATAGATTCTTACTACATTTACTGTCGAATTCAATCACGGAGGTTTCCAGTGGAAAGGTGTGAAATGACGAAAATACTGGTAATGGTTACAACTCCGGGTACTTCTGGTGGCGTTTTCACGGGACTGTGCTTTCAAATATTAAGAGTTCATGTTTACAGAGCTCAGAATTGGTGTCTAAAGCCTTTGAATCACGAGAATAGTTTTTGTGTTTACAATTTAGGAGGATTGGCTTTGGCGTTTTTTTTGTGTGAATCAGTCAAAATGGTGGCGGTTCCAGTAAATACTTCTAAGCAAACTGTCTAATTGTGGTAAAACTGTTAAAATACACAATGAGAGTTCCCAGAAATGATTAAGAACGTGTAATAAACATCTCAAGTACACGTAAATAGATTCTTACTACATTTACTGTCGAATTCAACACGGAGGTTTCCAGTGGAAAGCTGTGAAATGACGAAAATACTGGTAATGTTTACAAGTACGGGTACTTCTGGTGGCGTTTTCACGGGACTGTGCTTTCAAATATTAAGAGTTCATGTTTACAGAGCTCAGAATTGGTGTCTAAAGCCTTTGAATCACGAGAATAGTTTTTGTGTTTACAATTTAGGAGGATTGGCTTTGGCGTTTTTTTTGTGTGAATCAGTCAAAATGGTGGCGGTTCCAGTAAATACTTCTAAGCAAACTGTCTAATTGTGGTAAAACTGTTAAAATACACAATGAGAGTTCCCAGAAATGATTAAGAACGTGTAATAAACAGCTCAAGTACACGTAAATAGATTCTTACTACATTTACTGTCGAATTCAACACGGAGGTTTCCAGTGGAAAGCTGTGAAATGACGAAAATACTGGTAATGTTTACAAGTACGGGTACTTCTGGTGGCGTTTTCACGGGACTGTGCTTTCAAATATTAAGAGTTCATGTTTACAGAGCTCAGAATTGGTGTCTAAAGCCTTTGAATCACGAGAATAGTTTTTGTGTTTACAATTTAGGAGGATTGGCTTTGGCGTTTTTTTTGTGTGAATCAGTCAAAATGGTGGCGGTTCCAGTAAATACTTCTAAGCAAACTGTCTAATTGTGGTAAAACTGTTAAAATACACAATGAGAGTTCCCAGAAATGATTAAGAACGTGTAATAAACATCTCAAGAACACGTAAATAGATTCTTACTACATTTACTGTCGAATTCAACACGGAGGTTTCCAGTGGAAAGCTATGAAATGATGAAAATACTGGTAATGTTTACAAGTACGGGTACTTCTGGTGGCGTTTTCACGGGACTGTGCTTTCAAATAATAAGAGTTCATGTTTACAGAGCTAAGAATTGGTGTCTAAAGCCTTTGAATCACGAGAATAGTTTTTGTGTTTACAATTTAGGAGGATTGGCTTTGGCGTTTTTTTTGTGTGAATCAGTTAAAATGGTGGCGGTTCCAGTAAATACTTCTAAGCAAACTGTCTAATTGTGGTAAAACTGTTAAAATACACAATGAGAGTTCCCAGAAATGATTAAGAACGTGTAATAAACCCCTCAAGTACACGTAAATAGATTCTTCCTACATTTACTGTCGAATTCAATCACGGAGGTTTCCAGTGGAAAGCTGTGAAATGACGAAAATACTGGTAATGTTTACAAGTCCGGGTACTTCGGGTGGCGTTTTCACGGGACTGTGCTTTCAAATATTAAGAGTTCATGTTTACAGAGCTCAGAATTGGTGTCTAAAGCCTTTGAATCACGAGAATAGTTTTTGTGTTTACAATTTAGGAGGATTGGCTTTGGCTTTTTTTTGTGTGAATCAGTTAAAATGGTCGCGGTTCCAGTAAATACTTCTAAGCAAACTGTCTAATTGTGGTAAAACTGTTAAAATACACAATGAGAGTTCCCAGAAATGATTAAGAACGTGTAATAAACCCTTCAAGTACACGTAAATAGATTCTTACTACATTTACTGTCGAATTAAACACGGAGGTTTCCAGTGGAAAGCTGTGAAATGACGAAAATACTGGTAATGTTTACAAGTACGGGTACTTCTGGTGGCGTTTTCACGGGACTGTGCTTTCAAATATTAAGAGTTCATGTTTACAGAGCTCAGAATTGGTGTCTAAAGCCTTTGAATGACGAGAATAGTTTTTTTGTTTACAATTTAGGAGGATTGGCTTTGGCGTTTTTTTTGTGTGAATCAGTCAAAATGGTGGCGGTTCCAGTAAATACTTCTAAGCAAACTGTCTAATTGTGGTAAAACTGTTAAAATACACAATGAGAGTTCCCAGAAATGATTAAGAACGTGTAATAAACATCTCAAGTACACGTAAATAGATTCTTACTACATTTACTGTCGAATTCAACACGGAGGTTTCCAGTGGAAAGCTATGAAATGATGAAAATACTGGTAATGTTTACAAGTACGGGTACTTCTGGTGGCGTTTTCACGGGACTGTGCTTTCAAATAATAAGAGTTCATGTTTACAGAGCTAAGAATTGGTGTCTAAAGCCTTTGAATCACGAGAATAGTTTTTGTGTTTACAATTTAGGAGGATTGGCTTTGGCGTTTTTTTTGTGTGAATCAGTTAAAATGGTGGCGGTTCCAGTAAATACTTCTAAGCAAACTGTCTAATTGTGGTAAAACTGTTAAAATACACAATGAGAGTTCCCAGAAATGATTAAGAACGTGTAATAAACCCCTCAAGTACACGTAAATAGATTCTTCCTACATTTACTGTCGAATTCAATCACGGAGGTTTCCAGTGGAAAGCTGTGAAATGACGAAAATACTGGTAATGTTTACAAGTCCGGGTACTTCGGGTGGCGTTTTCACGGGACTGTGCTTTCAAATATTAAGAGTTCATGTTTACAGAGCTCAGAATTGGTGTCTAAAGCCTTTGAATCACGAGAATAGTTTTTGTGTTTACAATTTAGGAGGATTGGCTTTGGCTTTTTTTTGTGTGAATCAGTTAAAATGGTCGCGGTTCCAGTAAATACTTCTAAGCAAACTGTCTAATTGTGGTAAAACTGTTAAAATACACAATGAGAGTTCCCAGAAATGATTAAGAACGTGTAATAAACCCTTCAAGTACACGTAAATAGATTCTTACTACATTTACTGTCGAATTAAACACGGAGGTTTCCAGTGGAAAGCTGTGAAATGACGAAAATACTGGTAATGTTTACAAGTACGGGTACTTCTGGTGGCGTTTTCACGGGACTGTGCTTTCAAATATTAAGAGTTCATGTTTACAGAGCTCAGAATTGGTGTCTAAAGCCTTTGAATGACGAGAATAGTTTTTTTGTTTACAATTTAGGAGGATTGGCTTTGGCGTTTTTTTTGTGTGAATCAGTCAAAATGGTGGCGGTTCCAGTAAATACTTCTAAGCAAACTGTCTAATTGTGGTAAAACTGTTAAAATACACAATGAGAGTTCCCAGAAATGATTAAGAACGTGTAATAAACATCTCAAGTACACGTAAATAGATTCTTACTACATTTACTGTCGAATTCAATCACGGAGGTTTCCAGTGGAAAGGTGTGAAATGACGAAAATACTGGTAATGGTTACAACTCCGGGTACTTCTGGTGGCGTTTTCACGGGACTGTGCTTTCAAATATTAAGAGTTCATGTTTACAGAGCTCAGAATTGGTGTCTAAAGCCTTTGAATCACGAGAATAGTTTTTGTGTTTACAATTTAGGAGGATTGGCTTTGGCGTTTTTTTTGTGTGAATCAGTCAAAATGGTGGCGGTTCCAGTAAATACTTCTAAGCAAACTGTCTAATTGTGGTAAAACTGTTAAAATACACAATGAGAGTTCCCAGAAATGATTAAGAACGTGTAATAAACATCTCAAGTACACGTAAATAGATTCTTACTACATTTACTGTCGAATTCAACACGGAGGTTTCCAGTGGAAAGCTGTGAAATGACGAAAATACTGGTAATGTTTACAAGTACGGGTACTTCTGGTGGCGTTTTCACGGGACTGTGCTTTCAAATATTAAGAGTTCATGTTTACAGAGCTCAGAATTGGTGTCTAAAGCCTTTGAATCACGAGAATAGTTTTTGTGTTTACAATTTAGGAGGATTGGCTTTGGCGTTTTTTTTGTGTGAATCAGTCAAAATGGTGGCGGTTCCAGTAAATACTTCTAAGCAAACTGTCTAATTGTGGTAAAACTGTTAAAATACACAATGAGAGTTCCCAGAAATGATTAAGAACGTGTAATAAACAGCTCAAGTACACGTAAATAGATTCTTACTACATTTACTGTCGAATTCAACACGGAGGTTTCCAGTGGAAAGCTGTGAAATGATGAAAATACTGGTAATGTTTACAAGTCTGGGTACTTCGGGTGGCGTTTTCACGGGACTGTGCTTTCAAATATTAAGAGTTCATGTTTACAGAGCTCAGAATTGGTGTCTAAAGCCTTTGAATCACGAGAATAGTTTTTGTGTTTACAATTTAGGAGGATTGGCTTTGGCTTTTTAATGTGTGAATCAGTTAAAATGGTGGCGGTTCCAGTAAATACTTCTAAGCAAACTGTCTAATTGTGGTAAAACTGTTAAAATACACAAGGAGAGTTCCCAGAAATGATTAAGAACGTGTAATAAACCCTTCAAGTACACGTAAATAGATTCTTACTACATTTACTGTCGAATTCAATCACGGAGGTTTCCAGTGGAAAGCTGTGAAATGACGAAAATACTGGTAATGTTTACAAGTCCGGGTACTTCGGGTGGCGTTTTCACGGGACTGTGCTTTCAATTATTACGAGTTCATGTTTACAGAGCTCAGAATTGGTGTCTAAAGCCTTTGAATGACGAGAATAGTTTTTTTGTTTACAATTTAGGAGGATTGGCTTTGGCGTTTTTTTTGTGTGAATCAGTTAAAATGGTGGCGGTTCCAGTAAATACTTCTAAGCAAACTGTCTAATTGTGGTAAAACTGTTAAAATACACAATGAGAGTTCCCAGAAATGATTAAGAACGTGTAATAAACATCTCAAGTACACGTAAATAGATTCTTACTACATTTACTGTCGAATTCAATCACGGAGGTTTCCAGTGGAAAGGTGTGAAATGACGAAAATACTGGTAATGGTTACAACTCCGGGTACTTCTGGTGGCGTTTTCACGGGACTGTGCTTTCAAATATTAAGAGTTCATGTTTACAGAGCTCAGAATTGGTGTCTAAAGCCTTTGAATCACGAGAATAGTTTTTGTGTTTACAATTTAGGAGGATTGGCTTTGGCGTTTTTTTTGTGTGAATCAGTCAAAATGGTGGCGGTTCCAGTAAATACTTCTAAGCAAACTGTCTAATTGTGGTAAAACTGTTAAAATACACAATGAGAGTTCCCAGAAATGATTAAGAACGTGTAATAAACATCTCAAGTACACGTAAATAGATTCTTACTACATTTACTGTCGAATTCAACACGGAGGTTTCCAGTGGAAAGCTGTGAAATGACGAAAATACTGGTAATGTTTACAAGTACGGGTACTTCTGGTGGCGTTTTCACGGGACTGTGCTTTCAAATATTAAGAGTTCATGTTTACAGAGCTCAGAATTGGTGTCTAAAGCCTTTGAATCACGAGAATAGTTTTTGTGTTTACAATTTAGGAGGATTGGCTTTGGCGTTTTTTTTGTGTGAATCAGTCAAAATGGTGGCGGTTCCAGTAAATACTTCTAAGCAAACTGTCTAATTGTGGTAAAACTGTTAAAATACACAATGAGAGTTCCCAGAAATGATTAAGAACGTGTAATAAACATCTCAAGAACACGTAAATAGATTCTTACTACATTTACTGTCGAATTCAACACGGAGGTTTCCAGTGGAAAGCTATGAAATGATGAAAATACTGGTAATGTTTACAAGTACGGGTACTTCTGGTGGCGTTTTCACGGGACTGTGCTTTCAAATAATAAGAGTTCATGTTTACAGAGCTAAGAATTGGTGTCTAAAGCCTTTGAATCACGAGAATAGTTTTTGTGTTTACAATTTAGGAGGATTGGCTTTGGCGTTTTTTTTGTGTGAATCAGTTAAAATGGTGGCGGTTCCAGTAAATACTTCTAAGCAAACTGTCTAATTGTGGTAAAACTGTTAAAATACACAATGAGAGTTCCCAGAAATGATTAAGAACGTGTAATAAACCCCTCAAGTACACGTAAATAGATTCTTCCTACATTTACTGTCGAATTCAATCACGGAGGTTTCCAGTGGAAAGCTGTGAAATGACGAAAATACTGGTAATGTTTACAAGTCCGGGTACTTCGGGTGGCGTTTTCACGGGACTGTGCTTTCAAATATTAAGAGTTCATGTTTACAGAGCTCAGAATTGGTGTCTAAAGCCTTTGAATCACGAGAATAGTTTTTGTGTTTACAATTTAGGAGGATTGGCTTTGGCTTTTTTTTGTGTGAATCAGTTAAAATGGTCGCGGTTCCAGTAAATACTTCTAAGCAAACTGTCTAATTGTGGTAAAACTGTTAAAATACACAATGAGAGTTCCCAGAAATGATTAAGAACGTGTAATAAACCCTTCAAGTACACGTAAATAGATTCTTACTACATTTACTGTCGAATTAAACACGGAGGTTTCCAGTGGAAAGCTGTGAAATGACGAAAATACTGGTAATGTTTACAAGTACGGGTACTTCTGGTGGCGTTTTCACGGGACTGTGCTTTCAAATATTAAGAGTTCATGTTTACAGAGCTCAGAATTGGTGTCTAAAGCCTTTGAATGACGAGAATAGTTTTTTTGTTTACAATTTAGGAGGATTGGCTTTGGCGTTTTTTTTGTGTGAATCAGTCAAAATGGTGGCGGTTCCAGTAAATACTTCTAAGCAAACTGTCTAATTGTGGTAAAACTGTTAAAATACACAATGAGAGTTCCCAGAAATGATTAAGAACGTGTAATAAACATCTCAAGTACACGTAAATAGATTCTTACTACATTTACTGTCGAATTCAATCACGGAGGTTTCCAGTGGAAAGGTGTGAAATGACGAAAATACTGGTAATGGTTACAACTCCGGGTACTTCTGGTGGCGTTTTCACGGGACTGTGCTTTCAAATATTAAGAGTTCATGTTTACAGAGCTCAGAATTGGTGTCTAAAGCCTTTGAATCACGAGAATAGTTTTTGTGTTTACAATTTAGGAGGATTGGCTTTGGCGTTTTTTTTGTGTGAATCAGTCAAAATGGTGGCGGTTCCAGTAAATACTTCTAAGCAAACTGTCTAATTGTGGTAAAACTGTTAAAATACACAATGAGAGTTCCCAGAAATGATTAAGAACGTGTAATAAACATCTCAAGTACACGTAAATAGATTCTTACTACATTTACTGTCGAATTCAACACGGAGGTTTCCAGTGGAAAGCTGTGAAATGACGAAAATACTGGTAATGTTTACAAGTACGGGTACTTCTGGTGGCGTTTTCACGGGACTGTGCTTTCAAATATTAAGAGTTCATGTTTACAGAGCTCAGAATTGGTGTCTAAAGCCTTTGAATCACGAGAATAGTTTTTGTGTTTACAATTTAGGAGGATTGGCTTTGGCGTTTTTTTTGTGTGAATCAGTCAAAATGGTGGCGGTTCCAGTAAATACTTCTAAGCAAACTGTCTAATTGTGGTAAAACTGTTAAAATACACAATGAGAGTTCCCAGAAATGATTAAGAACGTGTAATAAACATCTCAAGAACACGTAAATAGATTCTTACTACATTTACTGTCGAATTCAACACGGAGGTTTCCAGTGGAAAGCTATGAAATGATGAAAATACTGGTAATGTTTACAAGTACGGGTACTTCTGGTGGCGTTTTCACGGGACTGTGCTTTCAAATAATAAGAGTTCATGTTTACAGAGCTAAGAATTGGTGTCTAAAGCCTTTGAATCACGAGAATAGTTTTTGTGTTTACAATTTAGGAGGATTGGCTTTGGCGTTTTTTTTTGTGTGAATCAGTTAAAATGGTGGCGGTTCCAGTAAATACTTCTAAGCAAACTGTCTAATTGTGGTAAAACTGTTAAAATACACAATGAGAGTTCCCAGAAATGATTAAGAACGTGTAATAAACCCCTCAAGTACACGTAAATAGATTCTTCCTACATTTACTGTCGAATTCAATCACGGAGGTTTCCAGTGGAAAGCTGTGAAATGACGAAAATACTGGTAATGTTTACAAGTCCGGGTACTTCGGGTGGCGTTTTCACGGGACTGTGCTTTCAAATATTAAGAGTTCATGTTTACAGAGCTCAGAATTGGTGTCTAAAGCCTTTGAATCACGAGAATAGTTTTTGTGTTTACAATTTAGGAGGATTGGCTTTGGCTTTTTTTTGTGTGAATCAGTTAAAATGGTCGCGGTTCCAGTAAATACTTCTAAGCAAACTGTCTAATTGTGGTAAAACTGTTAAAATACACAATGAGAGTTCCCAGAAATGATTAAGAACGTGTAATAAACCCTTCAAGTACACGTAAATAGATTCTTACTACATTTACTGTCGAATTAAACACGGAGGTTTCCAGTGGAAAGCTGTGAAATGACGAAAATACTGGTAATGTTTACAAGTACGGGTACTTCTGGTGGCGTTTTCACGGGACTGTGCTTTCAAATATTAAGAGTTCATGTTTACAGAGCTCAGAATTGGTGTCTAAAGCCTTTGAATGACGAGAATAGTTTTTTTGTTTACAATTTAGGAGGATTGGCTTTGGCGTTTTTTTTGTGTGAATCAGTCAAAATGGTGGCGGTTCCAGTAAATACTTCTAAGCAAACTGTCTAATTGTGGTAAAACTGTTAAAATACACAATGAGAGTTCCCAGAAATGATTAAGAACGTGTAATAAACATCTTAAGTACACGTAAATAGATTCTTACTACATTTACTGTCGAATTCAATCACGGAGGTTTCCAGTGGAAAGGTGTGAAATGACGAAAATACTGGTAATGGTTACAACTCCGGGTACTTCTGGTGGCGTTTTCACGGGACTGTGCTTTCAAATATTAAGAGTTCATGTTTATAGAGCTCAGAATTGGTGTCTAAAGCCTTTGAATCACGAGAATAGTTTTTGTGTTTACAATTTAGGAGGATTGGCTTTGGCGTTTTTTTTGTGTGAATCAGTCAAAATGGTGGCGGTTCCAGTAAATACTTCTAAGCAAACTGTCTAATTGTGGTAAAACTGTTAAAATACACAATGAGAGTTCCCAGAAATGATTAAGAACGTGTAATAAACATCTCAAGTACACGTAAATAGATTCTTACTACATTTACTGTCGAATTCAACACGGAGGTTTCCAGTGGAAAGCTGTGAAATGACGAAAATACTGGTAATGTTTACAAGTACGGGTACTTCTGGTGGCGTTTTCACGGGACTGTGCTTTCAAATATTAAGAGTTCATGTTTACAGAGCTCAGAATTGGTGTCTAAAGCCTTTGAATCACGAGAATAGTTTTTGTGTTTACAATTTAGGAGGATTGGCTTTGGCGTTTTTTTTGTGTGAATCAGTCAAAATGGTGGCGGTTCCAGTAAATACTTCTAAGCAAACTGTCTAATTGTGGTAAAACTGTTAAAATACACAATGAGAGTTCCCAGAAATGATTAAGAACGTGTAATAAACAGCTCAAGTACACGTAAATAGATTCTTACTACATTTACTGTCGAATTCAACACGGAGGTTTCCAGTGGAAAGCTGTGAAATGATGAAAATACTGGTAATGTTTACAAGTCTGGGTACTTCGGGTGGCGTTTTCACGGGACTGTGCTTTCAAATATTAAGAGTTCATGTTTACAGAGCTCAGAATTGGTGTCTAAAGCCTTTGAATCACGAGAATAGTTTTTGTGTTTACAATTTAGGAGGATTGGCTTTGGCTTTTTTTTGTGTGAATCAGTTAAAATGGTGGCGGTTCCAGTAAATACTTCTAAGCAAACTGTCTAATTGTGGTAAAACTGTTAAAATACACAAGGAGAGTTCCCAGAAAAGATTAAGAACGTGTAATAAACCCTTCAAGTACACGTAAATAGATTCTTACTACATTTACTGTCGAATTCAATCACGGAGGTTTCCAGTGGAAAGCTGTGAAATGACGAAAATACTGGTAATGTTTACAAGTCCGGGTACTTCGGGTGGCGTTTTCACGGGACTGTGCTTTCAATTATTACGAGTTCATGTTTACAGAGCTCAGAATTGGTGTCTAAAGCCTTTGAATCACGAGAATAGTTTTTGTGTTTACAATTTAGGAGGATTGGCTTTGGCGTTTTTTTTGTGTGAATCAGTTAAAATGGTGGCGGTTCTAGTAAATACTTCTAAGCAAACTGTCTAGTTGTGGTAAAACTGTTAAAATACACAATGAGAGTTCCCAGAAATGATTAAGAACGTGTAATAAACGTCTCAAGTACACGTAAATAGATTCTTACTACATTTACTGTCGAATTAAACACGGAGTTTTCCAGTGGAAAGCTGTGAAATGACGAAAATACTGGTAATGTTTACAAGTACGGGTACTTCTGGTGGCGTTTTCACGGGACTGTGCTTTCAAATATTAAGAGTTCATGTTTACAGAGCTCAGAATTGGTGTCTAAAGCCTTTGAATGACGAGAATAGTGTTTTTGTGTACAATTTAGGAGGATTGGCTTTGGCGTTTTTTTTGTGTGAATCAGTTAAAATGTTGGCGGTTCCAGTAAATACTTCTAAGCAAACTGTCTAGTTGTGGTAAAACTGTTAAAATACACAATGAGAGTTCCCAGAAATGATTAAGAACGTGTAATAAACATCTCAAGTACACGTAAATAGATTCTTACTACATTTACTGTCGAATTCAATCACGGAGGTTTCCAGTGGAAAGCTGTGAAATGACGAAAATACTGGTAATGGTTACAACTCCGGGTACTTCTGGTGGCGTTTTCACGGGACTGTGCTTTCAAATATTAAGAGTTCATGTTTACAGAGCTCAGAATTGGTGTCTAAAGCCTTTGAATCACGAGAATAGTTTTTGTGTTTACAATTTAGGAGGATTGGCTTTGGCGTTTTTTTTGTGTGAATCAGTCAAAATGGTGGCGGTTCCAGTAAATACTTCTAAGCAAACTGTCTAATTGTGGTAAAACTGTTAAAATACACAATGAGAGTTCCCAGAAATGATTAAGAACGTGTAATAAACATCTCAAGTACACGTAAATAGATTCTTACTACATTTACTGTCGAATTCAACACGGAGGTTTCCAGTGGAAAGCTGTGAAATGACGAAAATACTGGTAATGTTTACAAGTACGGGTACTTCTGGTGGCGTTTTCACGGGACTGTGCTTTCAAATATTAAGAGTTCATGTTTACAGAGCTCAGAATTGGTGTCTAAAGCCTTTGAATCACGAGAATAGTTTTTGTGTTTACAATTTAGGAGGATTGGCTTTGGCGTTTTTTTTGTGTGAATCAGTCAAAATGGTGGCGGTTCCAGTAAATACTTCTAAGCAAACTGTCTAATTGTGGTAAAACTGTTAAAATACACAATGAGAGTTCCCAGAAATGATTAAGAACGTGTAATAAACAGCTCAAGTACACGTAAATAGATTCTTACTACATTTACTGTCGAATTCAACACGGAGGTTTCCAGTGGAAAGCTGTGAAATGATGAAAATACTGGTAATGTTTACAAGTCTGGGTACTTCGGGTGGCGTTTTCACGGGACTGTGCTTTCAAATATTAAGAGATCATGTTTACAGAGCTCAGAATTGGTGTCTAAAGCCTTTGAATCACGAGAATAGTTTTTGTGTTTACAATTTAGGAGGATTGGCTTTGGCTTTTTTTTGTGTGAATCAGTTAAAATGGTGGCGGTTCCAGTAAATACTTCTAAGCAAACTGTCTAATTGTGGTAAAACTGTTAAAATACACAAGGAGAGTTCCCAGAAATGATTAAGAACGTGTAATAAACCCTTCAAGTACACGTAAATAGATTCTTACTACATTTACTGTCGAATTCAATCACGGAGGTTTCCAGTGGAAAGCTGTGAAATGACGAAAATACTGGTAATGTTTACAAGTCCGGGTACTTCGGGTGGCGTTTTCACGGGACTGTGCTTTCAATTATTACGAGTTCATGTTTACAGAGCTCAGAATTGGTGTCTAAAGCCTTTGAATCACGAGAATAGTTTTTGTGTTTACAATTTAGGAGGATTGGCTTTGGCGTTTTTTTTGTGTGAATCAGTTAAAATGGTGGCGGTTCTAGTAAATACTTCTAAGCAAACTGTCTAGTTGTGGTAAAACTGTTAAAATACACAATGAGAGTTCCCAGAAATGATTAAGAACGTGTAATAAACGTCTCAAGTACACGTAAATAGATTCTTACTACATTTACTGTCGAATTAAACACGGAGGTTTCCAGTGGAAAGCTGTGAAATGACGAAAATACTGGTAATGTTTACAAGTACGGGTACTTCTGGTGGCGTTTTCACGGGACTGTGCTTTCAAATATTAAGAGTTCATGTTTACAGAGCTCAGAATTGGTGTCTAAAGCCTTTGAATGACGAGAATAGTGTTTTTGTTTACAATTTAGGAGGATTGGCTTTGGCGTTTTTTTTGTGTGAATCAGTTAAAATGGTGGCGGTTCCAGTAAATACTTCTAAGCAAACTGTCTAGTTGTGGTAAAACTGTTAAAATACACAATGAGAGTTCCCAGAAATGATTAAGAACGTGTAATAAACGTCTCAAGTACACGTAAATAGATTCTTACTACATTTACTGTCGAATTAAACACGGAGGTTTCCAGTGGAAAGCTGTGAAATGACGAAAATACTGGTAATGTTTACAAGTACGGGTACTTCTGGTGGCGTTTTCACGGGACTGTGCTTTCAAATATTAAGAGTTCATGTTTACAGAGCTCAGAATTGGTGTCTAAAGCCTTTGAATCACGAGAATAGTTTTTGTGTTTACAATTTAGGAGGATTGGCTTTGGCGTTTTTTTTGTGTGAATCAGTCAAAATGGTGGCGGTTCCAGTATATACTTCTAAGCAAACTGTCTAATTGTGGTAAAACTGTTAAAATACACAATGAGAGTTCCCAGAAATGATTAAGAACGTGTAATAAACATCTCAAGTACACGTAAATAGATTCTTACTACATTTACTGTCGAATTCAACACGGAGGTTTCCAGTGGAAAGCTGTGAAATGACGAAAATACTGGTAATGTTTACAAGTACGGGTACTTCTGGTGGCGTTTTCACGGGACTGTGCTTTCAAATATTAAGAGTTCATGTTTACAGAGCTCAGAATTGGTGTCTAAAGCCTTTGAATCACGAGAATAGTTTTTGTGTTTACAATTTAGGAGGATTGGCTTTGGCGTTTTTTTTGTGTGAATCAGTCAAAATGGTGGCGGTTCCAGTATATACTTCTAAGCAAACTGTCTAATTGTGGTAAAACTGTTAAAATACACAATGAGAGTTCCCAGAAATGATTAAGAACGTGTAATAAACAGCTCAAGTACACGTAAATAGATTCTTACTACATTTACTGTCGAATTCAACACGGAGGTTTCCAGTGGAAAGCTGTGAAATGATGAAAATACTGGTAATGTTTACAAGTCTGGGTACTTCGGGTGGCGTTTTCACGGGACTGTGCTTTCAAATATTAAGAGTTCATGTTTACAGAGCTCAGAATTGGTGTCTAAAGCCTTTGAATCACGAGAATAGTTTTTGTGTTTACAATTTAGGAGGATTGGCTTTGGCTTTTTTTTGTGTGAATCAGTTAAAATGGTGGCGGTTCCAGTAAATACTTCTAAGCAAACTGTCTAATTGTGGTAAAACTGTTAAAATACACAAGGAGAGTTCCCAGAAATGATTAAGAACGTGTAATAAACCCTTCAAGTACACGTAAATAGATTCTTACTACATTTACTGTCGAATTCAATCACGGAGGTTTCCAGTGGAAAGCTGTGAAATGACGAAAATACTGGTAATGTTTACAAGTCCGGGTACTTCGGGTGGCGTTTTCACGGGACTGTGCTTTCAATTATTACGAGTTCATGTTTACAGAGCTCAGAATTGGTGTCTAAAGCCTTTGAATCACGAGAATAGTTTTTGTGTTTACAATTTAGGAGGATTGGCTTTGGCGTTTTTTTTGTGTGAATCAGTTAAAATGGTGGCGGTTCTAGTAAATACTTCTAAGCAAACTGTCTAGTTGTGGTAAAACTGTTAAAATACACAATGAGAGTTCCCAGAAATGATTAAGAACGTGTAATAAACGTCTCAAGTACACGTAAATAGATTCTTACTACATTTACTGTCGAATTAAACACGGAGGTTTCCAGTGGAAAGCTGTGAAATGACGAAAATACTGGTAATGTTTACAAGTACGGGTACTTCTGGTGGCGTTTTCACGGGACTGTGCTTTCAAATATTAAGAGTTCATGTTTACAGAGCTCAGAATTGGTGTCTAAAGCCTTTGAATGACGAGAATAGTGTTTTTGTTTACAATTTAGGAGGATTGGCTTTGGCGTTTTTTTTGTGTGAATCAGTTAAAATGGTGGCGGTTCCAGTAAATACTTCTAAGCAAACTGTCTAGTTGTGGTAAAACTGTTAAAATACACAATGAGAGTTCCCAGAAATGATTAAGAACGTGTAATAAACGTCTCAAGTACACGTAAATAGATTCTTACTACATTTACTGTCGAATTAAACACGGAGGTTTCCAGTGGAAAGCTGTGAAATGACGAAAATACTGGTAATGTTTACAAGTACGGGTACTTCTGGTGGCGTTTTCACGGGACTGTGCTTTCAAATATTAAGAGTTCATGTTTACAGAGCTCAGAATTGGTGTCTAAAGCCTTTGAATCACGAGAATAGTGTTTTTGTTTACAATTTAGGAGGATTGGCTTTGGCGTTTTTTTTGCGTGAATCAGTTAAAATGGTGGCGGTTCCAGTAAATACTTCTAAGCAAACTGTCTAATTGTGGTAAAACTGTTAAAATACACAATGAGAGTTCCCAGAAATGATTAAGAACGTGTAATAAACATCTCAAGTACACGTAAATAGATTCTTACTACATTTACTGTCGAATTCAACACGGAGGTTTCCAGTGGAAAGCTGTGAAATGACGAAAATACTGGTAATGTTTACAAGTACGGGTACTTCTGGTGGCGTTTTCACGGGACTGTGCTTTCAAATATTAAGAGTTCATGTTTACAGAGCTCAGAATTGGTGTCTAAAGCCTTTGAATCACGAGAATAGTTTTTGTGTTTACAATTTAGGAGGATTGGCTTTGGCGTTTTTTTTGTGTGAATCAGTTAAAATGCTGGCGGTTCCAGTAAATACTTCTAAGCAAACTGTCTAATTGTGGTAAAACTGTTAAAATACACAATGAGAGTTCCCAGAAATGATTAAGAACGTGTAATAAACATCTCAAGTACACGTAAATAGATTCTTACTACATTTACTGTCGAATTCAACACGGAGGTTTCCAGTGGAAAGCTGTGAAATGATGAAAATACTGGTAATGTTTACAAGTACGGGTACTTCTGGTGGCGTTTTCACGGGACTGTGCTTTCAAATATTAAGAGTTCATGTTTACAGAGCTAAGAATTGGTGTCTAAAGCCTTTGAATCACGAGAATAGTTTTTGTGTTTACAATTTAGGAGGATTGGCTTTGGCGTTTTTTTTGTGTGAATCAGTTAAAATGGTGGCGGTTCCAGTAAATACTTCTAAGCAAACTGTCTAATTGTGGTAAAACTGTTAAAATACACAATGAGAGTTCCCAGAAATGATTAAGAACGTGTAATAAACCCCTCAAGTACACGTAAATAGATTCTTACTACATTTACTGTCGAATTCAATCACGGAGGTTTCCAGTGGAAAGCTGTGAAATGACGAAAATACTGGTAATGTTTACAAGTCCGGGTACTTCTGGTGGCGTTTTCACGGGACTGTGCTTTCAAATATTAAGAGTTCATGTTTACAGAGCTCAGAATTGGTGTCTAAAGCCTTTGAATCACGAGAATAGTTTTTGTGTTTACAATTTAGGAGGATTGGCTTTGGCGTTTTTTTTGTGTGAATCAGTTAAAATGGTGGCGGTTCCAGTAAATACTTCTAAGCAAACTGTCTAATTGTGGTAAAACTGTTAAAATACACAATGAGAGTTCCCAGAAATGATTAAGAACGTGTAATAAACCCCTCAAGTACACGTAAATAGATTCTTACTACATTTACTGTCGAATTCAATCACGGCGGTTTCCAGTGGAAAATACTGGTAATGTTTACAAGTCCGGGTACTTCGGGTGGCGTTTTCACGGGACTGTGCTTTCAATTATTATGAGTTCATGTTTACAGAGCTCAGAATTGGTGTCTAAAGCCTTTGAATCACGAGAATAGTTTTTGTGTTTACAATTTAGGAGGATTGGCTTTGGCGTTTTTTTTGTGTGAATCAGTTAAAATGGTGGCGGTTCTAGTAAATACTTCTAAGCAAACTGTCTAGTTGTGGTAAAACTGTTAAAATACACAATGAGAGTTCCCAGAAATGATTAAGAACGTGTAATAAACGTCTCAAGTACACGTAAATAGATTCTTACTACATTTACTGTCGAATTAAACACGGAGGTTTCCAATGGAAAGCTGTGAAATGACGAAAATACTGATAATGTTTACAAGTACGGGTACTTCTGGTGGCGTTTTCACGGGACTGTGCTTTCAAATATTAAGAGTTCATGTTTACAGAGCTCAGAATTGGTGTCTAAAGCCTTTGAATCACGAGAATAGTTTTTGTGTTTACAATTTAGGAGGATTGGCTTTGGCGTTTTTTTTGTGTGAATCAGTTAAAATGGTGGCGGTTCCAGTAAATACTTCTAAGCAAACTGTCTAATTGTGGTAAAACTGTTAAAATACACAATGAGAGTTCCCAGAAATGATTAAGAACGTGTAATAAACATCTCAAGTACACGTAAATAGATTCTTACTACATTTACTGTCGAATTCAACACGGAGGTTTCCAGTGGAAAGCTGTGAAATGATGAAAATACTGGTAATGTTTACAAGTACGGGTACTTCTGGTGGCGTTTTCACGGGACTGTGCTTTCAAATATTAAGAGTTCATGTTTACAGAGCTAAGAATTGGTGTCTAAAGCCTTTGAATCACGAGAATAGTTTTTGTGTTTACAATTTAGGAGGATTGGCTTTGGCGTTTTTTTTGTGTGAATCAGTTAAAATGGTGGCGGTTCCAGTAAATACTTCTAAGCAAACTGTCTAATTGTGGTAAAACTGTTAAAATACACAATGAGAGTTCCCAGAAATGATTAAGAACGTGTAATAAACCCCTCAAGTACACGTAAATAGATTCTTACTACATTTACTGTCGAATTCAATCACGGAGGTTTCCAGTGGAAAGCTGTGAAATGACGAAAATACTGGTAATGTTTACAAGTCCGGGTACTTCTGGTGGCGTTTTCACAGGACTGTGCTTTCAAATATTAAGAGTTCATGTTTACAGAGCTCAGAATTGGTGTCTAAAGCCTTTGAATCACGAGAATAGTTTTTGTGTTTACAATTTAGGAGGATTGGCTTTGGCGTTTTTTTTGTGTGAATCAGTTAAAATGGTGGCGGTTCCAGTAAATACTTCTAAGCAAACTGTCTAATTGTGGTAAAACTGTTAAAATACACAATGAGAGTTCCCAGAAATGATTAAGAACGTGTAATAAACCCCTCAAGTACACGTAAATAGATTCTTACTACATTTACTGTCGAATTCAATCACGGCGGTTTCCAGTGGAAAATACTGGTAATGTTTACAAGTCCGGGTACTTCGGGTGGCGTTTTCACGGGACTGTGCTTTCAATTATTACGAGTTCATGTTTACAGAGCTCAGAATTGGTGTCTAAAGCCTTTGAATCACGAGAATAGTTTTTGTGTTTACAATTTAGGAGGATTGGCTTTGGCGTTTTTTTTGTGTGAATCAGTTAAAATGGTGGCGGTTCTAGTAAATACTTCTAAGCAAACTGTCTAGTTGTGGTAAAACTGTTAAAATACACAATGAGAGTTCCCAGAAATGATTAAGAACGTGTAATAAACGTCTCAAGTACACGTAAATAGATTCTTACTACATTTACTGTCGAATTAAACACGGAGGTTTCCAATGGAAAGCTGTGAAATGACGAAAATACTGATAATGTTTACAAGTACGGGTACTTCTGGTGGCGTTTTCACGGGACTGTGCTTACAAATATTAAGAGTTCATGTTTACAGAGCTCAGAATTGGTGTCTAAAGCCTTTGAATGACGAGAATAGTGTTTTTGTTTACAATTTAGGAGGATTGGCTTTGGCGTTTTTTTTGTGTGAATCAGTTAAAATGGTGGCGGTTCCAGTAAATACTTCTAAGCAAACTGTCTAGTTGTGGTAAAACTGTTAAAATACACAATGAGAGTTCCCAGAAATGATTAAGAACGTGTAATAAACGTCTCAAGTACACGTAAATAGATTCTTACTACATTTACTGTCGAATTAAACACGGAGGTTTCCAGTGGAAAGCTGTGAAATGACGAAAATACTGGTAATGTTTACAAGTACGGGTACTTCTGGTGGCGTTTTCACGGGACTGTGCTTTCAAATATTAAGAGTTCATGTTTACAGAGCTCAGAATTGGTGTCTAAAGCCTTTGAATGACGAGAATAGTGTTTTTGTTTACAATTTAGGAGGATTGGCTTTGGCGTTTTTTTTGTGTGAATCAGTTAAAATGGTGGCGGTTCCAGTAAATACTTCTAAGCAAACTGTCTAATTGTGGTAAAACTGTTAAAATACACAATGAGAGTTCCCAGAAATGATTAAGAACGTGTAATAAACATCTCAAGTACACGTAAATAGATTCTTACTACATTTACTGTCGAATTCAACACGGAGGTTTCCAGTGGAAAGCTGTGAAATGACGAAAATACTGGTAATGTTTACAAGTACGGGTACTTCTGGTGGCGTTTTCACGGGACTGTGCTTTCAAATATTAAGAGTTCATGTTTACAGAGCTCAGAATTGGTGTCTAAAGCCTTTGAATCATGAGAATAGTTTTTGTGTTTACAATTTAGGAGGATTGGCTTTGGCGTTTTTTTTGTGTGAATCAGTTAAAATGGTGGCGGTTCCAGTAAATACTTCTAAGCAAACTGTCTAATTGTGGTAAAACTGTTAAAATACACAATGAGAGTTCCCAGAAATGATTAAGAACGTGTAATAAACATCTCAAGTACACGTAAATAGATTCTTACTACATTTACTGTCGAATTCAACACGGAGGTTTCCAGTGGAAAGCTGTGAAATGACGAAAATACTGGTAATGTTTACAAGTACGGGTACTTCTGGTGGCGTTTTCACGGGACTGTGCTTTCAAATATTAAGAGTTCATGTTTACAGAGCTAAGAATTGGTGTCTAAAGCCTTTGAATCACGAGAATAGTTTTTGTGTTTACAATTTAGGAGGATTGGCTTTGGCGTTTTTTTTGTGTGAATCAGTTAAAATGGTGGCGGTTCCAGTAAATACTTCTAAGCAAACTGTCTAATTGTGGTAAAACTGTTAAAATACACAATGAGAGTTCCCAGAAATGATTAAGAACGTGTAATAAACCCCTCAAGTACACGTAAATAGATTCTTACTACATTTACTGTCGAATTCAATCACGGAGGTTTCCAGTGGAAAGCTGTGAAATGACGAAAATACTGGTAATGTTTACAAGTCCGGGTACTTCTGGTGGCGTTTTCACGGGACTGTGCTTTCAAATATTAAGAGTTCATGTTTACAGAGCTCAGAATTGGTGTCTAAAGCCTTTGAATCACGAGAATAGTTTTTGTGTTTACAATTTAGGAGGATTGGCTTTGGCGTTTTTTTTTGTGTGAATCAGTTAAAATGGCGGCGGTTCCAGTAAACAGTTCTAAGAAAACTGTCTAATTGTGGTAAAACTGTTAAAATACACAATGATAGTTCCCAGAAATGATTAAGAACGTGTAATAAACACCTCAAGTACACGTAAATAGATTCTTACTACATTTACTGTCGAATTCAATCACGGAGGTTTCCAGTGGAAAGTTGTGAAATGACGAAAATACTGGTAATGTTTACAAGTACGGGTACTTCTGGTGGCGTTTTCACGGGACTGTGCTTTCAATTATTAAGAGTTCATGTTTACAGAGCTCAGAATTTGTGTCTAAAGCCTTTGAATCACGAGAATAGTTTTTATGTTTACAATTTAGGAGGATTGGCTTTGGCATATTTTTTGTGTGAATCAGTTAAAATGGTGGCGGTTCCACTAAAAAGTTCTAAGCAAACTGTCTAATTGTGGTAAAACTGTTAAAATACACAATGAGAGTTCCCAGAAATGATTAAGAACGTGTAATAAACATCTCAAGTACACGTAAATAGATTCTTACTACATTTACTGTCGAATTCAACACGGAGGTTTCCAGTGGAAAGCTGTGAAATGACGAAAATACTGGTAATGTTTAAAAGTACGGGTACTTCTGGTGGCGTTTTCACGGGACTGTGCTTTCAAATATTAAGAGTTCATGTTTACAGAGCTCAGAATTGGTGTCTAAAGCCTTTGAATCACGAGAATAGTTTTTGTGTTTACAATTTAGGAGGATTGGCTTTGGCGTTTTTTTTGTGTGAATCAGTTAAAATGGTGGCGGTTCCAGTAAATACTTCTAAGCAAACTGTCTAATTGTGGTAAAACTGTTAAAATACACAATGAGAGTTCCCAGAAATGATTAAGAACGTGTAATAAACCCCTCAAGTACACGTAAATAGATTCTTACTACATTTACTGTCGAATTCAACACGGAGGTTTCCAGTGGAAAGCTGTGAAATGACGAAAATACTGGTAATGTTTACAAGTACGGGTACTTCTGGTGGCGTTTTCACGGGACTGTGCTTTCAAATATTAAGAGTTCATGTTTACAGAGCTAAGAATTGGTGTCTAAAGCCTTTGAATCACGAGAATAGTTTTTGTGTTTACAATTTAGGAGGATTGGCTTTGGCGTTTTTTTTGTGTGAATCAGTTAAAATGGTGGCGGTTCCAGTAAATACTTCTAAGCAAACTGTCTAATTGTGGTAAAACTGTTAAAATACACAATGAGAGTTCCCAGAAATGATTAAGAACGTGTAATAAACCCCTCAAGTACACGTAAATAGATTCTTACTACATTTACTGTCGAATTCAATCACGGAGGTTTCCAGTGGAAAGCTGTGAAATGACGAAAATACTGGTAATGTTTACAAGTCCGGGTACTTCTGGTGGCGTTTTCACGGGACTGTGCTTTCAAATATTAAGAGTTCATGTTTACAGAGCTCAGAATTGGTGTCTAAAGCCTTTGAATCACGAGAATATTTTTTGTGTTTACAATTTAGGAGGATTGGCTTTGGCGTTTTTTTTTGTGTGAATCAGTTAAAATGGTGGCGGTTCCAGTAAACAGTTCTAAGAAAACTGTCTAATTGTGGTAAAACTGTTAAAATACACAATGATAGTTCCCAGAAATGATTAAGAACGTGTAATAAACACCTCAAGTACACGTAAATAGATTCTTACTACATTTACTGTCGAATTCAATCACGGAGGTTTCCAGTGGAAAGTTGTGAAATGACGAAAATACTGGTAATGTTTAAAAGTACGGGTACTTCTGGTGGCGTTTTCACGGGACTGTGCTTTCAAATATTAAGAGTTCATGTTTACAGAGCTCAGAATTGGTGTCTAAAGCCTTTGAATCACGAGAATAGTTTTTGTGTTTACAATTTAGGAGGATTGGCTTTGGCGTTTTTTTTGTGTGAATCAGTTAAAATGGTGGCGGTTCCAGTAAATACTTCTAAGCAAACTGTCTAATTGTGGTAAAACTGTTAAAATACACAATGAGAGTTCCCAGAAATGATTAAGAACGTGTAATAAACCCCTCAAGTACACGTAAATAGATTCTTACTACATTTACTGTCGAATTCAATCACGGAGGTTTCCAGTGGAAAATACTGGTAATGTTTACAAGTCCGGGTACTTCGGGTGGCGTTTTCACGGGACTGTGCTTTCAATTATTACGAGTTCATGTTTACAGAGCTCAGAATTGGTGTCTAAAGCCTTTGAATCACGAGAATATTTTTTGTGTTTACAATTTAGGAGGATTGGCTTTGGCATTTTTTTGTGTGAATCAGTTAAAATGGTGGCGGTTCCAGTAAATACTTCTAAGCAAACTGTCTAATTGTGGTAAAACTGTTAAAATACACAATGAGAGTTCCCAGAAATGATTAAGAACGTGTAATAAACATCTCAAGTACACGTAAATAGATTCTTATTACATTTACTGTCGAATTAAACACGGAGGTTTCCAGTGGAAAGCTGTGAAATGACGAAAATAGTGGTAATGTTTACAAGTACGGGTACTTCTGGTGGCGTTTTCACGGGACTGTGCTTTCAAATATTAAGAGTTCATGTTTACAGAGCTCAGAATTGGTGTCTAAAGCCTTTGAATCACGAGAGTAGTTTTTGTGTTTACAATTTAGGAGGATTGGCTTTGGCGTTTTTTTTTGTGTGAATCAGTTAAAATGGTGGCGGTTCCAGTAAATACTTCTAAGCAAACTGTCTAATTGTGGTAAAACTGTTAAAATACACAATGAGAGTTCCCAGAAATGATTAAGAACGTGTAATAAACACCTCAAGTACACGTAAATAGATTCTTACTACATTTACTGTCGAATTCAATCACGGAGGTTTCGAGTGGAAAGCTGTGAAATGACGAAAATCCTGGTAATTTTTACAAGTACGGGTACTTCTGGTGGCGTTTTCACGGGACTGTGCTTTCAATTATTAAGAGTTCATGTTACAGAGCTCAGAATTGGTGTCTAAAGCCTTTGAATCACGAGAATAGTTTTTATGTTTACAATTTAGGAGGATGGCTTTGGCGTATTTTAGTGTGAATCAGTTAAAATGGTGGCGGTTCCAATAAACAGTTCTAAGCAAACTGTCTAATTGTGGTAAAACCGTTAAAATACACAATGAGAGTTCCCAGAAATGATTAAGAACGTGTAATAAACATCTCAAGTACACGTAAATAGATTCTTACTACATTTACTGTCGAATTCAACACGGAGGTTTCCAGTGGAAAGCTGTGAAATGACGAAAATACTGGTAATGTTTACAAGTCCGGGTACTTCTGGTGGCGTTTTCACGGGACTGTGCTTTCAATTATTACGAGTTCATGTTTACAGAGCTCAGAATTGGTGTCTAAAGCCTTTGAATCACGAGAATAGTTTTTGTGTTTACAATTTAGGAGGATTGGCTTTGGCGTTTTTTTTGTGTGAATCAGTTAAAATGGTGGCGGTTCCAGTAAATACTTCTAAGCAAACTGTCTAATTGTGGTAAAACTGTTAAAATACACAATGAGAGTTCCCAGAAATGATTAAGAACGTGTAATAAACCCCTCAAGTACACGTAAATAGATTCTTACTACATTTACTGTCGAATTCAATCACGGAGGTTTCCAGTGGAAAGCTGTGAAATGACGAAAATACTGGTAATGTTTACAAGTCCGGGTACTTCTGGTGGCGTTTTCACGGGACTGTGCTTTCAAATATTAAGAGTTCATGTTTACAGAGCTCAGAATTGGTGTCTAAAGCCTTTGAATCACGAGAATAGTTTTTGTGTTTACAATTTAGGAGGATTGGCTTTGGCGTTTTTTTTTGTGTGAATCAGTTAAAATGGTGGCGGTTCCAGTAAACAGTTCTAAGAAAACTGTCTAATTGTGGTAAAACTGTTAAAATACACAATGATAGTTCCCAGAAATGATTAAGAACGTGTAATAAACACCTCAAGTACACGTAAATAGATTCTTACTACATTTACTGTCGAATTCAATCACGGAGGTTTCCAGTGGAAAGTTGTGAAATGACGAAAATACTGGTAATGTTTACAAGTACGGGTACTTCTGGTGGCGTTTTCACGGGACTGTGCTTTCAATTATTAAGAGTTCATGTTTACAGAGCTCAGAATTGGTGTCTAAAGCCTTTGAATCACGAGAATAGTTTTTGTGTTTACAATTTAGGAGGATTGGCTTTGGCATATTTTTTGTGTGAATCAGTTAAAATGGTGGCGGTTCCACTAAAAAGTTCTAAGCAAACTGTCTAATTGTGGTAAAACTGTTAAAATACACAATGAGAGTTCCCAGAAATGATTAAGAACGTGTAATAAACATCTCAAGTACACGTAAATAGATTCTTACTACATTTACTGTCGAATTCAACACGGAGGTTTCCAGTGGAAAGCTGTGAAATGACGAAAATACTGGTAATGTTTAAAAGTACGGGTACTTCTGGTGGCGTTTTCACGGGACTGTGCTTTCAAATATTAAGAGTTCATGTTTACAGAGCTCAGAATTGGTGTCTAAAGCCTTTGAATCACGAGAATAGTTTTTGTGTTTACAATTTAGGAGGATTGGCTTAGGCGTTTTTTTTGTGTGAATCAGTTAAAATGGTGGCGGTTCCAGTAAATACTTCTAAGCAAACTGTCTAATTGTGGTAAAACTGTTAAAATACACAATGAGAGTTCCCAGAAATGATTAAGAACGTGTAATAAACCCCTCAAGTACACGTAAATAGATTCTTACTACATTTACTGTCGAATTCAATCACAGAGGTTTCCAGTGGAAAATACTGGTAATGTTTACAAGTCCAGGTACTTCGGGTGGCGTTTTCACGGGACTGTGCTTTCAATTATTACGAGTTCATGTTTACAGAGCTCAGAATTGGTGTCTAAAGCCTTTGAATCACGAGAATATTTTTTGTGTTTACAATTTAGGAGGATTGGCTTTGGCATTTTTTTGTGTGAATCAGTTAAAATGGTGGCGGTTCCAGTAAATACTTCTAAGCAAACTGTCTAATTGTGGTAAAACTGTTAAAATACACAATGAGAGTTCCCAGAAATGATTAAGAACGTGTAATAAACATCTCAAGTACACGTAAATAGATTCTTACTACATTTACTGTCGAATTAAACACGGAGGTTTCCAGTGGAAAGCTGTGAAATGACGAAAATAGTGGTAATGTTTACAAGTACGGGTACTTCTGGTGGCGTTTTCACGGGACTGTGCTTTCAAATATTAAGAGTTCATGTTTACAGAGCTCAGAATTGGTGTCTAAAGCCTTTGAATCACGAGAATAGTTTTTGTGTTTACAATTTAGGAGGATTGGCTTTGGCGTTTTTTTTTGTGTGAATCAGTTAAAATGGTGGCGGTTCCAGTAAATACTTCTAAGCAAACTGTCTAATTGTGGTAAAACTGTTAAAATACACAATGAGAGTTCCCAGAAATGATTAAGAACGTGTAATAAACACCTCAAGTACACGTAAATAGATTCTTACTACATTTACTGTCGAATTCAATCACGGAGGTTTCGAGTGGAAAGCTGTGAAATGACGAAAATCCTGGTAATTTTTACAAGTACGGGTACTTCTGGTGGCGTTTTCACGGGACTGTGCTTTCAATTATTAAGAGTTCATGTTACAGAGCTCAGAATTGGTGTCTAAAGCCTTTGAATCACGAGAATAGTTTTTATGTTTACAATTTAGGAGGATGGCTTTGGCGTATTTTAGTGTGAATCAGTTAAAATGGTGGCGGTTCCAATAAACAGTTCTAAGCAAACTGTCTAATTGTGGTAAAACCGTTAAAATACACAATGAGAGTTCCCAGAAATGATTAAGAACGTGTAATAAACATCTCAAGTACACGTAAATAGATTCTTACTACATTTACTGTCGAATTCAACACGGAGGTTTCCAGTGGAAAGCTGTGAAATGACGAAAATACTGGTAATGTTTACAAGTCCGGGTACTTCTGGTGGCGTTTTCACGGGACTGTGCTTTCAATTATTACGAGTTCATGTTTACAGAGCTCAGAATTGGTGTCTAAAGCCTTTGAATCACGAGAATAGTTTTTGTGTTTACAATTTAGGAGGATTGGCTTTGGCGTTTTTTTTGTGTGAATCAGTCAAAATGGTGGCGGTTCCAGTAAATACTTCTAAGCAAACTGTCTAATTGTGGTAAAACTGTTAAAATACACAATGAGAGTTCCCAGAAATGATTAAGAACGTGTAATAAACATCTCAAGTACACGTAAATAGATTCTTACTACATTTACTGTCGAATTCAACACGGAGGTTTCCAGTGGAAAGCTATGAAATGATGAAAATACTGGTAATGTTTACAAGTACGGGTACTTCTGGTGGCGTTTTCACGGGACTGTGCTTTCAAATAATAAGAGTTCATGTTTACAGAGCTAAGAATTGGTGTCTAAAGCCTTTGAATCACGAGAATAGTTTTTGTGTTTACAATTTAGGAGGATTGGCTTTGGCGTTTTTTTTGTGTGAATCAGTTAAAATGGTGGCGGTTCCAGTAAATACTTCTAAGCAAACTGTCTAATTGTGGTAAAACTGTTAAAATACACAATGAGAGTTCCCAGAAATGATTAAGAACGTGTAATAAACAGCTCAAGTACACGTAAATAGATTCTTACTACATTTACTGTCGAATTCAATCACGGAGGTTTCCAGTGGAAAGCTGTGAAATGACGAAAATACTGGTAATGTTTACAAGTCCGGGTACTTCGGGTGGCGTTTTCACGGGACTGTGCTTTCAAATATTAAGAGTTCATGTTTACAGAGCTCAGAATTGGTGTCTAAAGCCTTTGAATCACGAGAATAGTTTTTGTGTTTACAATTTAGGAGGATTGGCTTTGGCTTTTTTTTGTGTGAATCAGTTAAAATGGTCGCGGTTCCAGTAAATACTTCTAAGCAAACTGTCTAATTGTGGTAAAACTGTTAAAATACACAATGAGAGTTCCCAGAAATGATTAAGAACGTGTAATAAACCCTTCAAGTACACGTAAATAGATTCTTACTACATTTACTGTCGAATTAAACACGGAGGTTTCCAGTGGAAAGCTGTGAAATGACGAAAATACTGGTAATGTTTACAAGTACGGGTACTTCTGGTGGCGTTTTCACGGGACTGTGCTTTCAAATATTAAGAGTTCATGTTTACAGAGCTCAGAATTGGTGTCTAAAGCCTTTGAATGACGAGAATAGTTTTTTTGTTTACAATTTAGGAGGATTGGCTTTGGCGTTTTTTTTGTGTGAATCAGTTAAAATGGTGGCGGTTCCAGTAAATACTTCTAAGCAAACTGTCTAATTGTGGTAAAACTGTTAAAATACACAATGAGAGTTCCCAGAAATGATTAAGAACGTGTAATAAACATCTCAAGTACACGTAAATAGATTCTTACTACATTTACTGTCGAATTCAATCACGGAGGTTTCCAGTGGAAAGGTGTGAAATGACGAAAATACTGGTAATGGTTACAACTCCGGGTACTTCTGGTGGCGTTTTCACGGGACTGTGCTTTCAAATATTAAGAGTTCATGTTTACAGAGCTCAGAATTGGTGTCTAAAGCCTTTGAATCACGAGAATAGTTTTTGTGTTTACAATTTAGGAGGATTGGCTTTGGCGTTTTTTTTTGTGTGAATCAGTCAAAATGGTGGCGGTTCCAGTAAATACTTCTAAGCAAACTGTCTAATTGTGGTAAAACTGTTAAAATACACAATGAGAGTTCCCAGAAATGATTAAGAACGTGTAATAAACATCTCAAGTACACGTAAATAGATTCTTACTACATTTACTGTCGAATTCAACACGGAGGTTTCCAGTGGAAAGCTGTGAAATGACGAAAATACTGGTAATGTTTACAAGTCCGGGTACTTCTGGTGGCGTTTTCACGGGACTGTGCTTTCAAATATTAAGAGTTCATGTTTACAGAGCTCAGAATTGGTGTCTAAAGCCTTTGAATCACGAGAATAGTTTTTGTGTTTACAATTTAGGAGGATTGGCTTTGGCGTTTTTTTTGTGTGAATCAGTCAAAATGGTGGCGGTTCCAGTAAATACTTCTAAGCAAACTGTCTAATTGTGGTAAAACTGTTAAAATACACAATGAGAGTTCCCAGAAATGATTAAGAACGTGTAATAAACATCTCAAGAACACGTAAATAGATTCTTACTACATTTACTGTCGAATTCAACACGGAGGTTTCCAGTGGAAAGCTATGAAATGATGAAAATACTGGTAATGTTTACAAGTACGGGTACTTCTGGTGGCGTTTTCACGGGACTGTGCTTTCAAATAATAAGAGTTCATGTTTACAGAGCTAAGAATTGGTGTCTAAAGCCTTTGAATCACGAGAATAGTTTTTGTGTTTACAATTTAGGAGGATTGGCTTTGGCGTTTTTTTTGTGTGAATCAGTTAAAATGGTGGCGGTTCCAGTAAATACTTCTAAGCAAACTGTCTAATTGTGGTAAAACTGTTAAAATACACAATGAGAGTTCCCAGAAATGATTAAGAACGTGTAATAAACCCCTCAAGTACACGTAAATAGATTCTTCCTACATTTACTGTCGAATTCAATCACGGAGGTTTCCAGTGGAAAGCTGTGAAATGACGAAAATACTGGTAATGTTTACAAGTCCGGGTACTTCGGGTGGCGTTTTCACGGGACTGTGCTTTCAAATATTAAGAGTTCATGTTTACAGAGCTCAGAATTGGTGTCTAAAGCCTTTGAATCACGAGAATAGTTTTTGTGTTTACAATTTAGGAGGATTGGCTTTGGCTTTTTTTTGTGTGAATCAGTTAAAATGGTCGCGGTTCCAGTAAATACTTCTAAGCAAACTGTCTAATTGTGGTAAAACTGTTAAAATACACAATGAGAGTTCCCAGAAATGATTAAGAACGTGTAATAAACCCTTCAAGTACACGTAAATAGATTCTTACTACATTTACTGTCGAATTAAACACGGAGGTTTCCAGTGGAAAGCTGTGAAATGACGAAAATACTGGTAATGTTTACAAGTACGGGTACTTCTGGTGGCGTTTTCACGGGACTGTGCTTTCAAATATTAAGAGTTCATGTTTACAGAGCTCAGAATTGGTGTCTAAAGCCTTTGAATCACGAGAATAGTTTTTGTGTTTACAATTTAGGAGGATTGGCTTTGGCGTTTTTTTTGTGTGAATCAGTCAAAATGGTGGCGGTTCCAGTAAATACTTCTAAGCAAACTGTCTAATTGTGGTAAAACTGTTAAAATACACAATGAGAGTTCCCAGAAATGATTAAGAACGTGTAATAAACATCTCAAGTACACGTAAATAGATTCTTACTACATTTACTGTCGAATTCAACACGGAGGTTTCCAGTGGAAAGCTGTGAAATGACGAAAATACTGGTAATGTTTACAAGTACGGGTACTTCTGGTGGCGTTTTCACGGGACTGTGCTTTCAAATATTAAGAGTTCATGTTTACAGAGCTCAGAATTGGTGTCTAAAGCCTTTGAATCACGAGAATAGTTTTTGTGTTTACAATTTAGGAGGATTGGCTTTGGCGTTTTTTTTGTGTGAATCAGTCAAAATGGTGGCGGTTCCAGTAAATACTTCTAAGCAAACTGTCTAATTGTGGTAAAACTGTTAAAATACACAATGAGAGTTCCCAGAAATGATTAAGAACGTGTAATAAACAGCTCAAGTACACGTAAATAGATTCTTACTACATTTACTGTCGAATTCAACACGGAGGTTTCCAGTGGAAAGCTGTGAAATGATGAAAATACTGGTAATGTTTACAAGTCTGGGTACTTCGGGTGGCGTTTTCACGGGACTGTGCTTTCAAATATTAAGAGTTCATGTTTACAGAGCTCAGAATTGGTGTCTAAAGCCTTTGAATCACGAGAATAGTTTTTGTGTTTACAATTTAGGAGGATTGGCTTTGGCTTTTTTTTGTGTGAATCAGTTAAAATGGTGGCGGTTCCAGTAAATACTTCTAAGCAAACTGTCTAATTGTGGTAAAACTGTTAAAATACACAAGGAGAGTTCCCAGAAATGATTAAGAACGTGTAATAAACCCTTCAAGTACACGTAAATAGATTCTTACTACATTTACTGTCGAATTCAATCACGGAGGTTTCCAGTGGAAAGCTGTGAAATGACGAAAATACTGGTAATGTTTACAAGTCCGGGTACTTCGGGTGGCGTTTTCACGGGACTGTGCTTTCAATTATTACGAGTTCATGTTTACAGAGCTCAGAATTGGTGTCTAAAGCCTTTGAATGACGAGAATAGTTTTTTTGTTTACAATTTAGGAGGATTGGCTTTGGCGTTTTTTTTGTGTGAATCAGTTAAAATGGTGGCGGTTCCAGTAAATACTTCTAAGCAAACTGTCTAATTGTGGTAAAACTGTTAAAATACACAATGAGAGTTCCCAGAAATGATTAAGAACGTGTAATAAACATCTCAAGTACACGTAAATAGATTCTTACTACATTTACTGTCGAATTCAATCACGGAGGTTTCCAGTGGAAAGGTGTGAAATGACGAAAATACTGGTAATGGTTACAACTCCGGGTACTTCTGGTGGCGTTTTCACGGGACTGTGCTTTCAAATATTAAGAGTTCATGTTTACAGAGCTCAGAATTGGTGTCTAAAGCCTTTGAATCACGAGAATAGTTTTTGTGTTTACAATTTAGGAGGATTGGCTTTGGCGTTTTTTGTGTGTGAATCAGTCAAAATGGTGGCGGTTCCAGTAAATACTTCTAAGCAAACTGTCTAATTGTGGTAAAACTGTTAAAATACACAATGAGAGTTCCCAGAAATGATTAAGAACGTGTAATAAACATCTCAAGTACACGTAAATAGATTCTTACTACATTTACTGTCGAATTCAACACGGAGGTTTCCAGTGGAAAGCTGTGAAATGACGAAAATACTGGTAATGTTTACAAGTACGGGTACTTCTGGTGGCGTTTTCACGGGACTGTGCTTTCAAATATTAAGAGTTCATGTTTACAGAGCTCAGAATTGGTGTCTAAAGCCTTTGAATCACGAGAATAGTTTTTGTGTTTACAATTTAGGAGGATTGGCTTTGGCGTTTTTTTTGTGTGAATCAGTCAAAATGGTGGCGGTTCCAGTAAATACTTCTAAGCAAACTGTCTAATTGTGGTAAAACTGTTAAAATACACAATGAGAGTTCCCAGAAATGATTAAGAACGTGTAATAAACATCTCAAGAACACGTAAATAGATTCTTACTACATTTACTGTCGAATTCAACACGGAGGTTTCCAGTGGAAAGCTATGAAATGATGAAAATACTGGTAATGTTTACAAGTACGGGTACTTCTGGTGGCGTTTTCACGGGACTGTGCTTTCAAATAATAAGAGTTCATGTTTACAGAGCTAAGAATTGGTGTCTAAAGCCTTTGAATCACGAGAATAGTTTTTGTGTTTACAATTTAGGAGGATTGGCTTTGGCGTTTTTTTTTGTGTGAATCAGTTAAAATGGTGGCGGTTCCAGTAAATACTTCTAAGCAAACTGTCTAATTGTGGTAAAACTGTTAAAATACACAATGAGAGTTCCCAGAAATGATTAAGAACGTGTAATAAACCCCTCAAGTACACGTAAATAGATTCTTCCTACATTTACTGTCGAATTCAATCACGGAGGTTTCCAGTGGAAAGCTGTGAAATGACGAAAATACTGGTAATGTTTACAAGTCCGGGTACTTCTGGTGGCGTTTTCACGGGACTGTGCTTTCAAATATTAAGAGTTCATGTTTACAGAGCTCAGAATTGGTGTCTAAAGCCTTTGAATCACGAGAATAGTTTTTGTGTTTACAATTTAGGAGGATTGGCTTTGGCTTTTTTTTGTGTGAATCAGTTAAAATGGTCGCGGTTCCAGTAAATACTTCTAAGCAAACTGTCTAATTGTGGTAAAACTGTTAAAATACACAATGAGAGTTCCCAGAAATGATTAAGAACGTGTAATAAACCCTTCAAGTACACGTAAATAGATTCTTACTACATTTACTGTCGAATTAAACACGGAGGTTTCCAGTGGAAAGCTGTGAAATGACGAAAATACTGGTAATGTTTACAAGTACGGGTACTTCTGGTGGCGTTTTCACGGGACTGTGCTTTCAAATATTAAGAGTTCATGTTTACAGAGCTCAGAATTGGTGTCTAAAGCCTTTGAATGACGAGAATAGTTTTTTTGTTTACAATTTAGGAGGATTGGCTTTGGCGTTTTTTTTGTGTGAATCAGTCAAAATGGTGGCGGTTCCAGTAAATACTTCTAAGCAAACTGTCTAATTGTGGTAAAACTGTTAAAATACACAATGAGAGTTCCCAGAAATGATTAAGAACGTGTAATAAACATCTCAAGTACACGTAAATAGATTCTTACTACATTTACTGTCGAATTCAATCACGGAGGTTTCCAGTGGAAAGGTGTGAAATGACGAAAATACTGGTAATGGTTACAACTCCGGGTACTTCTGGTGGCGTTTTCACGGGACTGTGCTTTCAAATATTAAGAGTTCATGTTTACAGAGCTCAGAATTGGTGTCTAAAGCCTTTGAATCACGAGAATAGTTTTTGTGTTTACAATTTAGGAGGATTGGCTTTGGCGTTTTTTTTGTGTGAATCAGTCAAAATGGTGGCGGTTCCAGTAAATACTTCTAAGCAAACTGTCTAATTGTGGTAAAACTGTTAAAATACACAATGAGAGTTCCCAGAAATGATTAAGAACGTGTAATAAACATCTCAAGTACACGTAAATAGATTCTTACTACATTTACTGTCGAATTCAACACGGAGGTTTCCAGTGGAAAGCTGTGAAATGACGAAAATACTGGTAATGTTTACAAGTACGGGTACTTCTGGTGGCGTTTTCACGGGACTGTGCTTTCAAATATTAAGAGTTCATGTTTACAGAGCTCAGAATTGGTGTCTAAAGCCTTTGAATCACGAGAATAGTTTTTGTGTTTACAATTTAGGAGGATTGGCTTTGGCGTTTTTTTTGTGTGAATCAGTCAAAATGGTGGCGGTTCCAGTAAATACTTCTAAGCAAACTGTCTAATTGTGGTAAAACTGTTAAAATACACAATGAGAGTTCCCAGAAATGATTAAGAACGTGTAATAAACATCTCAAGTACACGTAAATAGATTCTTACTACATTTACTGTCGAATTCAATCACGGAGGTTTCCAGTGGAAAGGTGTGAAATGACGAAAATACTGGTAATGGTTACAACTCCGGGTACTTCTGGTGGCGTTTTCACGGGACTGTGCTTTCAAATATTAAGAGTTCATGTTTACAGAGCTCAGAATTGGTGTCTAAAGCCTTTGAATCACGAGAATAGTTTTTGTGTTTACAATTTAGGAGGATTGGCTTTGGCGTTTTTTTTGTGTGAATCAGTCAAAATGGTGGCGGTTCCAGTAAATACTTCTAAGCAAACTGTCTAATTGTGGTAAAACTGTTAAAATACACAATGAGAGTTCCCAGAAATGATTAAGAACGTGTAATAAACAGCTCAAGTACACGTAAATAGATTCTTACTACATTTACTGTCGAATTCAACACGGAGGTTTCCAGTGGAAAGCTGTGAAATGATGAAAATACTGGTAATGTTTACAAGTCTGGGTACTTCGGGTGGCGTTTTCACGGGACTGTGCTTTCAAATATTAAGAGTTCATGTTTACAGAGCTCAGAATTGGTGTCTAAAGCCTTTGAATCACGAGAATAGTTTTTGTGTTTACAATTTAGGAGGATTGGCTTTGGCTTTTTTTTGTGTGAATCAGTCAAAATGGTGGCGGTTCCAGTAAATACTTCTAAGCAAACTGTCTAATTGTGGTAAAACTGTTAAAATACACAATGAGAGTTCCCAGAAATGATTAAGAACGTGTAATAAACATCTCAAGTACACGTAAATAGATTCTTACTACATTTACTGTCGAATTCAATCACGGAGGTTTCCAGTGGAAAGGTGTGAAATGACGAAAATACTGGTAATGGTTACAACTCCGGGTACTTCTGGTGGCGTTTTCACGGGACTGTGCTTTCAAATATTAAGAGTTCATGTTTACAGAGCTCAGAATTGGTGTCTAAAGCCTTTGAATCACGAGAATAGTTTTTGTGTTTACAATTTAGGAGGATTGGCTTTGGCGTTTTTTTTGTGTGAATCAGTCAAAATGGTGGCGGTTCCAGTAAATACTTCTAAGCAAACTGTCTAATTGTGGTAAAACTGTTAAAATACACAATGAGAGTTCCCAGAAATGATTAAGAACGTGTAATAAACAGCTCAAGTACACGTAAATAGATTCTTACTACATTTACTGTCGAATTCAACACGGAGGTTTCCAGTGGAAAGCTGTGAAATGATGAAAATACTGGTAATGTTTACAAGTCTGGGTACTTCGGGTGGCGTTTTCACGGGACTGTGCTTTCAAATATTAAGAGTTCATGTTTACAGAGCTCAGAATTGGTGTCTAAAGCCTTTGAATCACGAGAATAGTTTTTGTGTTTACAATTTAGGAGGATTGGCTTTGGCTTTTTTTTGTGTGAATCAGTTAAAATGGTGGCGGTTCCAGTAAATACTTCTAAGCAAACTGTCTAATTGTGGTAAAACTGTTAAAATACACAAGGAGAGTTCCCAGAAATGATTAAGAACGTGTAATAAACCCTTCAAGTACACGTAAATAGATTCTTACTACATTTACTGTCGAATTCAATCACGGAGGTTTCCAGTGGAAAGCTGTGAAATGACGAAAATACTGGTAATGTTTACAAGTCCGGGTACTTCGGGTGGCGTTTTCACGGGACTGTGCTTTCAATTATTACGAGTTCATGTTTACAGAGCTCAGAATTGGTGTCTAAAGCCTTTGAATCACGAGAATAGTTTTTGTGTTTACAATTTAGGAGGATTGGCTTTGGCGTTTTTTTTGTGTGAATCAGTTAAAATGGTGGCGGTTCTAGTAAATACTTCTAAGCAAACTGTCTAGTTGTGGTAAAACTGTTAAAATACACAATGAGAGTTCCCAGAAATGATTAAGAACGTGTAATAAACCCTTCAAGTACACGTAAATAGATTCTTACTACATTTACTGTCGAATTAAACACGGAGGTTTCCAGTGGAAAGCTGTGAAATGACGAAAATACTGGTAATGTTTACAAGTACGGGTACTTCTGGTGGCGTTTTCACGGGACTGTGCTTTCAAATATTAAGAGTTCATGTTTACAGAGCTCAGAATTGGTGTCTAAAGCCTTTGAATGACGAGAATAGTGTTTTTGTTTACAATTTAGGAGGATTGGCTTTGGCGTTTTTTTTGTGTGAATCAGTTAAAATGGTGGCGGTTCCAGTAAATACTTCTAAGCAAACTGTCTAGTTGTGGTAAAACTGTTAAAATACACATTGAGAGTTCCCAGAAATGATTAAGAACGTGTAATAAACGTCTCAAGTACACGTAAATAGATTCTTACTACATTTACTGTCGAATTAAACACGGAGGTTTCCAGTGGAAAGCTGTGAAATGACGAAAATACTGGTAATGTTTACAAGTTCGGGTACTTCTGGTGGCGTTTTCACGGGACTGTGCTTTCAAATATTAAGAGTTCATGTTTACAGAGCTCAGAATTGGTGTCTAAAGCCTTTGAATCACGAGAATAGTTTTTGTGTTTACAATTTAGGAGGATTGGCTTTGGCGTTTTTTTTGTGTGAATCAGTCAAAATGGTGGCGGTTCCAGTAAATACTTCTAAGCAAACTGTCTAATTGTGGTAAAACTGTTAAAATACACAATGAGAGTTCCCAGAAATGATTAAGAACGTGTAATAAACATCTCAAGTACACGTAAATAGATTCTTACTACATTTACTGTCGAATTCAACACGGAGGTTTCCAGTGGAAAGCTGTGAAATGACGAAAATACTGGTAATGTTTACAAGTACGGGTACTTCTGGTGGCGTTTTCACGGGACTGTGCTTTCAAATATTAAGAGTTCATGTTTACAGAGCTCAGAATTGGTGTCTAAAGCCTTTGAATCACGAGAATAGTTTTTGTGTTTACAATTTAGGAGGATTGGCTTTGGCGTTTTTTTTGTGTGAATCAGTCAAAATGGTGGCGGTTCCAGTAAATACTTCTAAGCAAACTGTCTAATTGTGGTAAAACTGTTAAAATACACAATGAGAGTTCCCAGAAATGATTAAGAACGTGTAATAAACAGCTCAAGTACACGTAAATAGATTCTTACTACATTTACTGTCGAATTCAACACGGAGGTTTCCAGTGGAAAGCTGTGAAATGATGAAAATACTGGTAATGTTTACAAGTCTGGGTACTTCGGGTGGCGTTTTCACGGGACTGTGCTTTCAAATATTAAGAGTTCATGTTTACAGAGCTCAGAATTGGTGTCTAAAGCCTTTGAATCACGAGAATAGTTTTTGTGTTTACAATTTAGGAGGATTGGCTTTGGCTTTTTTTTGTGTGAATCAGTTAAAATGGTGGCGGTTCCAGTAAATACTTCTAAGCAAACTGTCTAATTGTGGTAAAACTGTTAAAATACACAAGGAGAGTTCCCAGAAATGATTAAGAACGTGTAATAAACCCTTCAAGTACACGTAAATAGATTCTTACTACATTTACTGTCGAATTCAATCACGGAGGTTTCCAGTGGAAAGCTGTGAAATGACGAAAATACTGGTAATGTTTACAAGTCCGGGTACTTCGGGTGGCGTTTTCACGGGACTGTGCTTTCAATTATTACGAGTTCATGTTTACAGAGCTCAGAATTGGTGTCTAAAGCCTTTGAATCACGAGAATAGTTTTTGTGTTTACAATTTAGGAGGATTGGCTTTGGCGTTTTTTTTGTGTGAATCAGTTAAAATGGTGGCGGTTCTAGTAAATACTTCTAAGCAAACTGTCTAGTTGTGGTAAAACTGTTAAAATACACAATGAGAGTTCCCAGAAATGATTAAGAACGTGTAATAAACCCTTCAAGTACACGTAAATAGATTCTTACTACATTTACTGTCGAATTAAACACGGAGGTTTCCAGTGGAAAGCTGTGAAATGACGAAAATACTGGTAATGTTTACAAGTACGGGTACTTCTGGTGGCGTTTTCACGGGACTGTGCTTTCAAATATTAAGAGTTCATGTTTACAGAGCTCAGAATTGGTGTCTAAAGCCTTTGAATGACGAGAATAGTGTTTTTGTTTACAATTTAGGAGGATTGGCTTTGGCGTTTTTTTTGTGTGAATCAGTTAAAATGGTGGCGGTTCCAGTAAATACTTCTAAGCAAACTGTCTAGTTGTGGTAAAACTGTTAAAATACACAATGAGAGTTCCCAGAAATGATTAAGAACGTGTAATAAACGTCTCAAGTACACGTAAATAGATTCTTACTACATTTACTGTCGAATTAAACACGGAGGTTTCCAGTGGAAAGCTGTGAAATGACGAAAATACTGGTAATGTTTACAAGTACGGGTACTTCTGGTGGCGTTTTCACGGGACTGTGCTTTCAAATATTAAGAGTTCATGTTTACAGAGCTCAGAATTGGTGTCTAAAGCCTTTGAATCACGAGAATAGTGTTTTTGTTTACAATTTAGGAGGATTGGCTTTGGCGTTTTTTTTGTGTGAATCAGTTAAAATGGTGGCGGTTCCAGTAAATACTTCTAAGCAAACTGTCTAATTGTGGTAAAACTGTTAAAATACACAATGAGAGTTCCCAGAAATGATTAAGAACGTGTAATAAACATCTCAAGTACACGTAAATAGATTCTTACTACATTTACTGTCGAATTCAACACGGAGGTTTCCAGTGGAAAGCTGTGAAATGACGAAAATACTGGTAATGTTTACAAGTACGGGTACTTCTGGTGGCGTTTTCACGGGACTGTGCTTTCAAATATTAAGAGTTCATGTTTACAGAGCTCAGAATTGGTGTCTAAAGCCTTTGAATCACGAGAATAGTTTTTGTGTTTACAATTTAGGAGGATTGGCTTTGGCGTTTTTTTTGTGTGAATCAGTTAAAATGGTGGCGGTTCCAGTAAATACTTCTAAGCAAACTGTCTAATTGTGGTAAAACTGTTAAAATACACAATGAGAGTTCCCAGAAATGATTAAGAACGTGTAATAAACATCTCAAGTACACGTAAATAGATTCTTACTACATTTACTGTCGAATTCAACACGGAGGTTTCCAGTGGAAAGCTGTGAAATGATGAAAATACTGGTAATGTTTACAAGTACGGGTACTTCTGGTGGCGTTTTCACGGGACTGTGCTTTCAAATATTAAGAGTTCATGTTTACAGAGCTAAGAATTGGTGTCTAAAGCCTTTGAATCACGAGAATAGTTTTTGTGTTTACAATTTAGGAGGATTGGCTTTGGCGTTTTTTTTGTGTGAATCAGTTAAAATGGTGGCGGTTCCAGTAAATACTTCTAAGCAAACTGTCTAATTGTGGTAAAACTGTTAAAATACACAATGAGAGTTCCCAGAAATGATTAAGAACGTGTAATAAACCCCTCAAGTACACGTAAATAGATTCTTACTACATTTACTGTCGAATTCAATCACGGAGGTTTCCAGTGGAAAGCTGTGAAATGACGAAAATACTGGTAATGTTTACAAGTCCGGGTACTTCTGGTGGCGTTTTCACGGGACTGTGCTTTCAAATATTAAGAGTTCATGTTTACAGAGCTCAGAATTGGTGTCTAAAGCCTTTGAATCACGAGAATAGTTTTTGTGTTTACAATTTAGGAGGATTGGCTTTGGCGTTTTTTTTGTGTGAATCAGTTAAAATGGTGGCGGTTCCAGTAAATACTTCTAAGCAAACTGTCTAATTGTGGTAAAACTGTTAAAATACACAATGAGAGTTCCCAGAAATGATTAAGAACGTGTAATAAACCCCTCAAGTACACGTAAATAGATTCTTACTACATTTACTGTCGAATTCAATCACGGAGGTTTCCAGTGGAAAATACTGGTAATGTTTACAAGTCCGGGTACTTCGGGTGGCGTTTTCACGGGACTGTGCTTTCAATTATTACGAGTTCATGTTTACAGAGCTCAGAATTGGTGTCTAAAGCCTTTGAATCACGAGAATAGTTTTTGTGTTTACAATTTAGGAGGATTGGCTTTGGCGTTTTTTTTGTGTGAATCAGTTAAAATGGTGGCGGTTCTAGTAAATACTTCTAAGCAAACTGTCTAGTTGTGGTAAAACTGTTAAAATACACAATGAGAGTTCCCAGAAATGATTAAGAACGTGTAATAAACGTCTCAAGTACACGTAAATAGATTCTTACTACATTTACTGTCGAATTAAACACGGAGGTTTCCAGTGGAAAGCTGTGAAATGACGAAAATACTGGTAATGTTTACAAGTACGGGTACTTCTGGTGGCGTTTTCACGGGACTGTGCTTTCAAATATTAAGAGTTCATGTTTACAGAGCTCAGAATTGGTGTCTAAAGCCTTTGAATGACGAGAATAGTGTTTTTGTTTACAATTTAGGAGGATTGGCTTTGGCGTTTTTTTTGTGTGAATCAGTTAAAATGGTGGCGGTTCCAGTAAATACTTCTAAGCAAACTGTCTAGTTGTGGTAAAACTGTTAAAATACACAATGAGAGTTCCCAGAAATGATTAAGAACGTGTAATAAACGTCTCAAGTACACGTAAATAGATTCTTACTACATTTACTGTCGAATTAAACACGGAGGTTTCCAGTGGAAAGCTGTGAAATGACGAAAATACTGGTAATGTTTACAAGTACGGGTACTTCTGGTGGCGTTTTCACGGGACTGTGCTTTCAAATATTAAGAGTTCATGTTTACAGAGCTCAGAATTGGTGTCTAAAGCCTTTGAATCACGAGAATAGTGTTTTTGTTTACAATTTAGGAGGATTGGCTTTGGCGTTTTTTTTGTGTGAATCAGTTAAAATGGTGGCGGTTCCAGTAAATACTTCTAAGCAAACTGTCTAATTGTGGTAAAACTGTTAAAATACACAATGAGAGTTCCCAGGAATGATTAAGAACGTGTAATAAACATCTCAAGTACACGTAAATAGATTCTTACTACATTTACTGTCGAATTCAACACGGAGGTTTCCAGTGGAAAGCTGTGAAATGACGAAAATACTGGTAATGTTTACAAGTACGGGTACTTCTGGTGGCGTTTTCACGGGACTGTGCTTTCAAATATTAAGAGTTCATGTTTACAGAGCTCAGAATTGGTGTCTAAAGCCTTTGAATCACGAGAATAGTTTTTGTGTTTACAATTTAGGAGGATTGGCTTTGGCGTTTTTTTTGTGTGAATCAGTTAAAATGGTGGCGGTTCCAGTAAATACTTCTAAGCAAACTGTCTAATTGTGGTAAAACTGTTAAAATACACAATGAGAGTTCCCAGAAATGATTAAGAACTTGTAATAAACATCTCAAGTACACGTAAATAGATTCTTACTACATTTACTGTCGAATTCAACACGGAGGTTTCCAGTGGAAAGCTGTGAAATGATGAAAATACTGGTAATGTTTACAAGTACGGGTACTTCTGGTGGCGTTTTCACGGGACTGTGCTTTCAAATATTAAGAGTTCATGTTTACAGAGCTAAGAATTGGTGTCTAAAGCCTTTGAATCACGAGAATAGTTTTTGTGTTTACAATTTAGGAGGATTGGCTTTGGCGTTTTTTTTGTGTGAATCAGTTAAAATGGTGGCGGTTCCAGTAAATACTTCTAAGCAAACTGTCTAATTGTGGTAAAACTGTTAAAATACACAATGAGAGTTCCCAGAAATGATTAAGAACGTGTAATAAACCCCTCAAGTACACGTAAATAGATTCTTACTACATTTACTGTCGAATTCAATCACGGAGGTTTCCAGTGGAAAGCTGTGAAATGACGAAAATACTGGTAATGTTTACAAGTCCGGGTACTTCTGGTGGCGTTTTCACGGGACTGTGCTTTCAAATATTAAGAGTTCATGTTTACAGAGCTCAGAATTGGTGTCTAAAGCCTTTGAATCACGAGAATAGTTTTTGTGTTTACAATTTAGGAGGATTGGCTTTGGCGTTTTTTTTTGTGTGAATCAGTTAAAATGGTGGCGGTTCCAGTAAACAGCTCTAAGAAAACTGTCTAATTGTGGTAAAACTGTTAAAATACACAATGATAGTTCCCAGAAATGATTAAGAACGTGTAATAAACACCTCAAGTACACGTAAATAGATTCTTACTACATTTACTGTCGAATTCAATCACGGAGGTTTCCAGTGGAAAGTTGTGAAATGACGAAAATACTGGTAATGTTTACAAGTACGGGTACTTCTGGTGGCGTTTTCACGGGACTGTGCTTTCAATTATTAAGAGTTCATGTTTACAGAGCTCAGAATTGGTGTCTAAAGCCTTTGAATCACGTGAATAGTTTTTATGTTTACAATTTAGGAGGATTGGCTTTGGCATATTTTTTGTGTGAATCAGTTAAAATGGTGGCGGTTCCAGTAAATACTTCTAAGCAAACTGTCTAATTGTGGTAAAACTGTTAAAATACACAATGAGAGTTCCCAGAAATGATTAAGAACGTGTAATAAACATCTCAAGTACACGTAAATAGATTCTTACTACATTTACTGTCGAATTCAACACGGAGGTTTCCAGTGGAAAGCTGTGAAATGACGAAAATACTGGTAATGTTTAAAAGTACGGGTACTTCTGGTGGCGTTTTCACGGGACTGTGCTTTCAAATATTAAGAGTTCATGTTTACAGAGCTCAGAATTGGTGTCTAAAGCCTTTGAATCACGAGAATAGTTTTTGTGTTTACAATTTAGGAGGATTGGCTTTGGCGTTTTTTTTGTGTGAATCAGTTAAAATGGTGGCGGTTCCAGTAAATACTTCTAAGCAAACTGTCTAATTGTGGTAAAACTGTTAAAATACACAATGAGAGTTCCCAGAAATGATTAAGAACGTGTAATAAACCCCTCAAGTACACGTAAATAGATTCTTACTACATTTACTGTCGAATTCAATCACGGAGGTTTCCAGTGGAAAATACTGGTAATGTTTACAAGTCCGGGTACTTCGGGTGGCGTTTTCACGGGACTGTGCTTTCAATTATTACGAGGTCATGTTTACAGAGCTCAGAATTGGTGTCTAAAGCCTTTGAATCACGAGAATAGTTTTTGTGTTTACAATTTAGGAGGATTGGCTTTGGCGTTTTTTTTGTGTGAATCAGTTAAAATGGTGGCGGTTCTAGTAAATACTTCTAAGCAAAGTGTCTAGTTGTGGTAAAACTGTTAAAATACACAATGAGAGTTCCCAGAAATGATTAAGAACGTGTAATAAACGTCTCAAGTACACGTAAATAGATTCTTACTACATTTACTGTCGAATTAAACACGGAGGTTTCCAGTGGAAAGCTGTGAAATGACGAAAATACTGGTAATGTTTACAAGTACGGGTACTTCTGGTGGCGTTTTCACGGGACTGTGCTTTCAAATATTAAGAGTTCATGTTTACAGAGCTCAGAATTGGTGTCTAAAGCCTTTGAATGACGAGAATAGTGTTTTTGTTTACAATTTAGGAGGATTGGCTTTGGCGTTTTTTTTGTGTGAATCAGTTAAAATGGTGGCGGTTCCAGTAAATACTTCTAAACAAACTGTCTAGTTGTGGTAAAACTGTTAAAATACACAATGAGAGTTCCCAGAAATGATTAAGAACGTGTAATAAACGTCTCAAGTACACGTAAATAGATTCTTACTACATTTACTGTCGAATTAAACACGGAGGTTTCCAGTGGAAAGCTGTGAAATGACGAAAATACTGGTAATGTTTACAAGTACGGGTACTTCTGGTGGCGTTTTCACGGGACTGTGCTTTCAAATATTAAGAGTTCATGTTTACAGAGCTCAGAATTGGTGTCTAAAGCCTTTGAATCACGAGAATAGTGTTTTTGTTTACAATTTAGGAGGATTGGCTTTGGCGTTTTTTTTGTGTGAATCAGTTAAAATGGTGGCGGTTCCAGTAAATACTTCTAAGCAAACTGTCTAATTGTGGTAAAACTGTTAAAATACACAATGAGAGTTCCCAGAAATGATTAAGAACGTGTAATAAACATCTCAAGTACACGTAAATAGATTCTTACTACATTTACTGTCGAATTCAACACGGAGGTTTCCAGTGGAAAGCTGTGAAATGACGAAAATACTGGTAATGTTTACAAGTACGGGTACTTCTGGTGGCGTTTTCACGGGACTGTGCTTTCAAATATTAAGAGTTCATGTTTACACAGCTCAGAATTGGTGTCTAAAGCCTTTGAATCACGAGAATAGTTTTTGTGTTTACAATTTAGGAGGATTGGCTTTGGCGTTTTTTTTGTGTGAATCAGTTAAAATGGTGGCGGTTCCAGTAAATACTTCTAAGCAAACTGTCTAATTGTGGTAAAACTGTTAAAATACACAATGAGAGTTCCCAGAAATGATTAAGAACGTGTAATAAACATCTCAAGTACACGTAAATAGATTCTTACTACATTTACTGTCGAATTCAACACGGAGGTTTCCAGTGGAAAGCTGTGAAATGATGAAAATACTGGTAATGTTTACAAGTACGGGTACTTCTGGTGGCGTTTTCACGGGACTGTGCTTTCAAATATTAAGAGTTCATGTTTACAGAGCTAAGAATTGGTGTCTAAAGCCTTTGAATCACGAGAATAGTTTTTGTGTTTACAATTTAGGAGGATTGGCTTTGGCGTTTTTTTTGTGTGAATCAGTTAAAATGGTGGCGGTTCCAGTAAATACTTCTAAGCAAACTGTCTAATTGTGGTAAAACTGTTAAAATACACAATGAGAGTTCCCAGAAATGATTAAGAACGTGTAATAAACCCCTCAAGTACACGTAAATAGATTCTTACTACATTTACCGTCGAATTCAATCACGGAGGTTTCCAGTGGAAAGCTGTGAAATGACGAAAATACTGGTAATGTTTACAAGTCCGGGTACTTCTGGTGGCGTTTTCACGGGACTGTGCTTTCAAATATTAAGAGTTCATGTTTACAGAGCTCAGAATTGGTGTCTAAAGCCTTTGAATCACGAGAATAGTTTTTGTGTTTACAATTTAGGAGGATTGGCTTTGGCGTTTTTTTTTGTGTGAATCAGTTAAAATGGTGGCGGTTCCAGTAAACAGTTCTAAGAAAACTGTCTAATTGTGGTAAAACTGTTAAAATACACAATGATAGTTCCCAGAAATGATTAAGAACGTGTAATAAACACCTCAAGTACACGTAAATAGATTCTTACTACATTTACTGTCGAATTCAATCACGGAGGTTTCCAGTGGAAAGTTGTGAAATGACGAAAATACTGGTAATGTTTACAAGTACGGGTACTTCTGGTGGCGTTTTCACGGGACTGTGCTTTCAATTATTAAGAGTTCATGTTTACAGAGCTCAGAATTTGTGTCTAAAGCCTTTGAATCACGAGAATAGTTTTTATGTTTACAATTTAGGAGGATTGGCTTTGGCATATTTTTTGTGTGAATCAGTTAAAATGGTGGCGGTTCCACTAAAAAGTTCTAAGCAAACTGTCTAATTGTGGTAAAACTGTTAAAATACACAATGAGAGTTCCCAGAAATGATTAAGAACGTGTAATAAACATCTCAAGTACACGTAAATAGATTCTTACTACATTTACTGTCGAATTCAACACGGAGGTTTCCAGTGGAAAGCTGTGAAATGACGAAAATACTGGTAATGTTTACAAGTACGGGTACTTCTGGTGGCGTTTTCACGGGACTGTGCTTTCAAATATTAAGAGTTCATGTTTACAGAGCTCAGAATTGGTGTCTAAAGCCTTTGAATCACGAGAATAGTTTTTGTGTTTACAATTTAGGAGGATTGGCTTTGGCGTTTTTTTTGTGTGAATCAGTTAAAATGGTGGCGGTTCCAGTAAATACTTCTAAGCAAACTGTCTAATGGTGGTAAAACTGTTAAAATACACAATGAGAGTTCCCAGAAATGATTAAGAACGTGTAATAAACCCCTCAAGTACACGTAAATAGATTCTTACTACATTTACTGTCGAATTCAATCACGGAGGTTTCCAGTTGAAAATACTGGTAATGTTTACAAGTCCGGGTACTTCGGGTGGCGTTTTCACGGGACTGTGCTTTCAATTATTACGAGTTCATGTTTACAGAGCTCAGAATTGGTGTCTAAAGCCTTTGAATCACGAGAATATTTTTTGTGTTTACAATTTAGGAGGATTGGCTTTGGCGTTTTTTTGTGTGAATCAGTTAAAATGGTGGCGGTTCCAGTAAGAACTTCTAAGCAAACTGTCTAATTGTGGTAAAACTGTTAAAATACACAATGAGAGTTCCCAGAAATGATTAAGAACGTGTAATAAACATCTCAAGTACACGTAAATAGATTCTTACTACATTTACTGTCGAATTCAACACGGAGGTTTCCAGTGGAAAGCTGTGAAATGACGAAAATACTGGTAATGTTTACAAGTACGGGTACTTCTGGTGGCGTTTTCACGGGACTGTGCTTTCAAATATTAAGAGTTCATGTTTACAGAGCTCAGAATTGGTGTCTAAAGCCTTTGAATCACGAGAATAGTTTTTGTGTTTACAATTTAGGAGGATTGGCTTTGGCGTTTTTTTTGTGTGAATCAGTTAAAATGGTGGCGGTTCCAGTAAATACTTCTAAGCAAACTGTCTAATTGTGGTAAAACTGTTAAAATACACAATGAGAGTTCCCAGAAATGATTAAGAACGTGTAATAAACATCTCAAGTACACGTAAATAGATTCTTACTACATTTACTGTCGAATTCAACACGGAGGTTTCCAGTGGAAAGCTGTGAAATGATGAAAATACTGGTAATGTTTACAAGTACGGGTACTTCTGGTGGCGTTTTCACGGGACTGTGCTTTCAAATATTAAGAGTTCATGTTTACAGAGCTAAGAATTGGTGTCTAAAGCCTTTGAATCACGAGAATAGTTTTTGTGTTTACAATTTAGGAGGATTGGCTTTGGCGTTTTTTTTGTGTGAATCAGTTAAAATGGTGGCGGTTCCAGTAAATACTTCTAAGCAAACTGTCTAATTGTGGTAAAACTGTTAAAATACACAATGAGAGTTCCCAGAAATGATTAAGAACGTGTAATAAACATCTCAAGTACACGTAAATAGATTCTTACTACATTTACTGTCGAATTCAATCACGGAGGTTTCCAGTGGAAAGCTGTGAAATGACGAAAATACTGGTAATGTTTACAAGTCCGGGTACTTCTGGTGGCGTTTTCACGGGACTGTGCTTTCAAATATTAAGAGTTCATGTTTACAGAGCTCAGAATTGGTGTCTAAAGCCTTTGAATCACGAGAATAGTTTTTGTGTTTACAATTTAGGAGGATTGGCTTTGGCGTTTTTTTTTGTGTGAATCAGTTAAAATGGTGGCGGTTCCAGTAAACAGTTCTAAGAAAACTGTCTAATTGTGGTAAAACTGTTAAAATACACAATGATAGTTCCCAGAAATGATTAAGAACGTGTAATAAACACCTCAAGTACACGTAAATAGATTCTTACTACATTTACTGTCGAATTCAATCACGGAGGTTTCCAGTGGAAAGTTGTGAAATGACGAAAATACTGGTAATGTTTACAAGTACGGGTACTTCTGGTGGCGTTTTCACGGGACTGTGCTTTCAATTATTAAGAGTTCATGTTTACAGAGCTCAGAATTTGTGTCTAAAGCCTTTGAATCACGAGAATAGTTTTTATGTTTACAATTTAGGAGGATTGGCTTTGGCATATTTTTTGTGTGAATCAGTTAAAATGGTGGCGGTTCCACTAAAAAGTTCTAAGCAAACTGTCTAATTGTGGTAAAACTGTTAAAATACACAATGAGAGTTCCCAGAAATGATTAAGAACGTGTAATAAACATCTCAAGTACACGTAAATAGATTCTTACTACATTTACTGTCGAATTCAACACGGAGGTTTCCAGTGGAAAGCTGTGAAATGACGAAAATACTGGTAATGTTTAAAAGTACGGGTACTTCTGGTGGCGTTTTCACGGGACTGTGCTTTCAAATATTAAGAGTTCATGTTTACAGAGCTCAGAATTGGTGTCTAAAGCCTTTGAATCACGAGAATAGTTTTTGTGTTTACAATTTAGGAGGATTGGCTTTGGCGTTTTTTTTGTGTGAATCAGTTAAAATGGTGGCGGTTCCAGTAAATACTTCTAAGCAAACTGTCTAATTGTGGTAAAACTGTTAAAATACACAATGAGAGTTCCCAGAAATGATTAAGAACGTGTAATAAACCCCTCAAGTACACGTAAATAGATTCTTACTACATTTACTGTCGAATTCAATCACGGAGGTTTCCAGTGGAAAATACTGGTAATGTTTACAAGTCCGGGTACTTCGGGTGGCGTTTTCACGGGACTGTGCTTTCAATTATTACGAGTTCATGTTTACAGAGCTCAGAATTGGTGTCTAAAGCCTTTGAATCACGAGAATAGTTTTTGTGTTTACAATTTAGGAGGATTGGCTTTGGCGTTTTTTTTTGTGTGAATCAGTTAAAATGGTGGCGGTTCTAGTAAATACTTCTAAGCAAACTGTCTAGTTGTGGTAAAACTGTTAAAATACACAATGAGAGTTCCCAGAAATGATTAAGAACGTGTAATAAACGTCTCAAGTACACGTAAATAGATTCTTACTACATTTACTGTCGAATTAAACACGGAGGTTTCCAGTGGAAAGCTGTGAAATGACGAAAATACTGGTAATGTTTACAATACGGGTACTTCTGGTGGCGTTTTCACGGGACTGTGCTTTCAAATATTAAGAGTTCATGTTTACAGAGCTCAGAATTGGTGTCTAAAGCCTTTGAATCACGAGAATAGTGTTTTTGTTTACAATTTAGGAGGATTGGCTTTGGCGTTTTTTTTGTGTGAATCAGTTAAAATGGTGGCGGTTCCAGTAAATACTTCTAAGCAAACTGTCTAATTGTGGTAAAACTGTTAAAATACACAATGAGAGTTCCCAGAAATGATTAAGAACGTGTAATAAACATCTCAAGTACACGTAAATAGATTCTTACTACATTTACTGTCGAATTCAACACGGAGGTTTCCAGTGGAAAGCTGTGAAATGACGAAAATACTGGTAATGTTTACAAGTACGGGTACTTCTGGTGGCGTTTTCACGGGACTGTGCTTTCAAATATTAAGAGTTCATGTTTACAGAGCTCAGAATTGGTGTCTAAAGCCTTTGAATCACGAGAATAGTTTTTGTGTTTACAATTTAGGAGGATTGGCTTTGGCGTTTTTTTTGTGTGAATCAGTTAAAATGGTGGCGGTTCCAGTAAATACTTCTAAGCAAACTGTCTAATTGTGGTAAAACTGTTAAAATACACAATGAGAGTTCCCAGAAATGATTAAGAACGTGTAATAAACATCTCAAGTACACGTAAATAGATTCTTACTACATTTACTGTCGAATTCAACACGGAGGTTTCCAGTGGAAAGCTGTGAAATGATGAAAATACTGGTAATGTTTACAAGTACGGGTACTTCTGGTGGCGTTTTCACGGGACTGTGCTTTCAAATATTAAGAGTTCATGTTTACAGAGCTAAGAATTGGTGTCTAAAGCCTTTGAATCACGAGAATAGTTTTTGTGTTTACAATTTAGGAGGATTGGCTTTGGCGTTTTTTTTGTGTGAATCAGTTAAAATGGTGGCGGTTCCAGTAAATACTTCTAAGCAAACTGTCTAATTGTGGTAAAACTGTTAAAATACACAATGAGAGTTCCCAGAAATGATTAAGAACGTGTAATAAACCCCTCAAGTACACGTAAATAGATTCTTACTACATTTACTGTCGAATTCAATCACGGAGGTTTCCAGTGGAAAGCTGTGAAATGACGAAAATACTGGTAATGTTTACAAGTCCGGGTACTTCTGGTGGCGTTTTCACGGGACTGTGCTTTCAAATATTAAGAGTTCATGTTTACAGAGCTCAGAATTGGTGTCTAAAGCCTTTGAATCACGAGAATAGTTTTTGTGTTTACAATTTAGGAGGATTGGCTTTGGCGTTTTTTTTTGTGTGAATCAGTTAAAATGGTGGCGGTTCCAGTAAACAGCTCTAAGAAAACTGTCTAATTGTGGTAAAACTGTTAAAATACACAATGATAGTTCCCAGAAATGATTAAGAACGTGTAATAAACACCTCAAGTACACGTAAATAGATTCTTACTACATTTACTGTCGAATTCAATCACGGAGGTTTCCAGTGGAAAGTTGTGAAATGACGAAAATACTGGTAATGTTTACAAGTACGGGTACTTCTGGTGGCGTTTTCACGGGACTGTGCTTTCAATTATTAAGAGTTCATGTTTACAGAGCTCAGAATTTGTGTCTAAAGCCTTTGAATCACGAGAATAGTTTTTATGTTTACAATTTAGGCGGATTGGCTTTGGCATATTTTTTGTGTGAATCAGTTAAAATGGTGGCGGTTCCACTAAAAAGTTCTAAGCAAACTGTCTAATTGTGGTAAAACTGTTAAAATACACAATGAGAGTTCCCAGAAATGATTAAGAACGTGTAATAAACATCTCAAGTACACGTAAATAGATTCTTACTACATTTACTGTCGAATTCAACACGGAGGTTTCCAGTGGAAAGCTGTGAAATGACGAAAATACTGGTAATGTTTACAAGTACGGGTACTTCTGGTGGCGTTTTCACGGGACTGTGCTTTCAAATATTAAGAGTTCATGTTTACAGAGCTCAGAATTGGTGTCTAAAGCCTTTGAATCACGAGAATAGTTTTTGTGTTTACAATTTAGGAGGATTGGCTTTGGCGTTTTTTTTGTGTGAATCAGTTAAAATGGTGGCGGTTCCAGTAAATACTTCTAAGCAAACTGTCTAATTGTGGTAAAACTGTTAAAATACACAATGAGAGTTCCCAGAAATGATTAAGAACGTGTAATAAACCCCTCAAGTACACGTAAATAGATTCTTACTACATTTACTGTCGAATTCAATCACGGAGGTTTCCAGTGGAAAATACTGGTAATGTTTACAAGTCCGGGTACTTCGGGTGGCGTTTTCACGGGACTGTGCTTTCAATTATTACGAGTTCATGTTTACAGAGCTCAGAATTGGTGTCTAAAGCCTTTGAATCACGAGAATATTTTTTGTGTTTACAATTTAGGAGGATTGGCTTTGGCGTTTTTTTGTGTGAATCAGTTAAAATGGTGGCGGTTCCAGTAAGTACTTCTAAGCAAACTGTCTAATTGTGGTAAAACTGTTAAAATACACAATGAGAGTTCCCAGAAATGATTAAGAACGTGTAATAAACATCTCAAGTACACGTAAATAGATTCTTACTACATTTACTGTCGAATTAAACACGGAGGTTTCCAATGGAAAGCTGTGAAATGACGAAAATACTGGTAATGTTTACAAGTACGGGTACTTCTGGTGGCGTTTTCACGGGACTGTGCTTTCAAATATTAAGAGTTCATGTTTACAGAGCTCAGAATTGGTGTCTAAAGCCTTTGAATCACGAGAATAGTTTTTGTGTTTACAATTTAGGAGGATTGGCTTTGGCGTTTTTTTTTGTGTGAATCAGTTAAAATGGTGGCGGTTCCAGTAAACAGTTCTAAGAAAACTGTCTAATTGTGGTAAAACTGTTAAAATACACAATGATAGTTCCCAGAAATGATTAAGAACGTGTAATAAACACCTCAAGTACACGTAAATAGATTCTTACTACATTTACTGTCGAATTCAATCACGGAGGTTTCCAGTGGAAAGTTGTGAAATGACGAAAATACTGGTAATGTTTACAAGTACGGGTACTTCTGGTGGCGTTTTCACGGGACTGTGCTTTCAATTATTAAGAGTTCATGTTTACAGAGCTCAGAATTTGTGTCTAAAGCCTTTGAATCACGAGAATAGTTTTTATGTTTACAATTTAGGAGGATTGGCTTTGGCATATTTTTTGTGTGAATCAGTTAAAATGGTGGCGGTTCCACTAAAAAGTTCTAAGCAAACTGTCTAATTGTGGTAAAACTGTTAAAATACACAATGAGAGTTCCCAGAAATGATTAAGAACGTGTAATAAACATCTCAAGTACACGTAAATAGATTCTTACTACATTTACTGTCGAATTCAACACGGAGGTTTCCAGTGGAAAGCTGTGAAATGACGAAAATACTGGTAATGTTTAAAAGTACGGGTACTTCTGGTGGCGTTTTCACGGGACTGTGCTTTCAAATATTAAGAGTTCATGTTTACAGAGCTCAGAATTGGTGTCTAAAGCCTTTGAATCACGAGAATAGTTTTTGTGTTTACAATTTAGGAGGATTGGCTTTGGCGTTTTTTTTGTGTGAATCAGTTAAAATGGTGGCGGTTCCAGTAAATACTTCTAAGCAAACTGTCTAATTGTGGAAAAACTGTTAAAATACACAATGAGAGTTCCCAGAAATGATTAAGAACGTGTAATAAACCCCTCAAGTACACGTAAATAGATTCTTACTACATTTACTGTCGAATTCAATCACGGAGGTTTCCAGTGGAAAATACTGGTAATGTTTACAAGTCCGGGTACTTCGGGTGGCGTTTTCACGGGACTGTGCTTTCAATTATTACGAGTTCATGTTTACAGAGCTCAGAATTGGTGTCTAAAGCCTTTGAATCACGAGAATATTTTTTGTGTTTACAATTTAGGAGGATTGGCTTTGGCGTTTTTTTGTGTGAATCAGTTAAAATGGTGGCGGTTCCAGTAAATACTTCTAAGCAAACTGTCTAATTGTGGTAAAACTGTTAAAATACACAATGAGAGTTCCCAGAAATGATTAAGAACGTGTAATAAACATCTCAAGTACACGTAAATAGATTCTTACTACATTTACAGTCGAATTAAACACGGAGGTTTCCAGTGGAAAGCTGTGAAATGACGAAAATACTGGTAATGTTTACAAGTACGGGTACTTCTGGTGGCGTTTTCACGGGACTGTGCTTTCAAATATTAAGAGTTCATGTTTACAGAGCTCAGAATTGGTGTCTAAAGCCTTTGAATCACGAGAATAGTTTTTGTGTTTACAATTTAGGAGGATTGGCTTTGGCGTTTTTTTTTGTGTGAATCAGTTAAAATGGTGGCGGTTCCAGTAAATACTTCTAAGCAAACTGTCTAATTGTGGTAAAACTGTTAAAATACACAATGAGAGTTCCCAGAAATGATTAAGAACGTGTAATAAACACCTCAAGTACACGTAAATAGATTCTTACTACATTTACTGTCGAATTCAATCACGGAGGTTTCGAGTGGAAAGCTGTGAAATGACGAAAATACTGGTAATTTTTACAAGTACGGGTACTTCTGGTGGCGTTTTCACGGGACTGTGCTTTCAATTATTAAGAGTTCATGTTACAGAGCTCAGAATTGGTGTCTAAAGCCTTTGAATCACGAGAATAGTTTTTATGTTTACAATTTAGGAGGATGGCTTTGGCGTATTTTAGTGTGAATCAGTTAAAATGGTGGCGGTTCCAATAAACAGTTCTAAGCAAACTGTCTAATTGTGGTAAAACCGTTAAAATACACAATGAGAGTTCCCAGAAATGATTAAGAACGTGTAATAAACATCTCAAGTACACGTAAATAGATTCTTACTACATTTACTGTCGAATTAAACACGGAGGTTTCCAGTGGAAAGCTGTGAAATGACGAAAATACTGGTAATGTTTACAAGTACGGGTACTTCTGGTGGCGTTTTCACGGGACTGTGCTTTCAAATATTAAGAGTTCATGTTTACAGAGCTCAGAATTGGTGTCTAAAGCCTTTGAATCACGAGAATAGTTTTTGTGTTTACAATTTAGGAGGATTGGCTTTGGCGTTTTTTTTGTGTGAATCAGTTAAAATGGTGGCGGTTCCAGTAAATACTTCTAAGCAAACTGTCTAATTGTGGTAAAACTGTTAAAATACACAATGAGAGTTCCCAGAAATGATTAAGAACGTGTAATAAACATCTCAAGTACACGTAAATAGATTCTTACTACATTTACTGTCGAATTCAATCACGGAGGTTTCCAGTGGAAAGGTTTGAAATGACGAAAATACTGGTAATGGTTACAACTCCGGGTACTTCTGGTGGCGTTTTCATGGGACTGTGCTTTCAAATATTAAGAGTTCATGTTTACAGAGCTCAGAATTGGTGTCTAAAGCCTTTGAATCACGAGAATAGTTTTTGTGTTTACAATTTAGGAGGATTGGCTTTGGCGTTTTTTTTGTGTGAATCAGTCAAAATGGTGGCGGTTCCAGTAAATACTTCTAAGCAAACTGTCTAATTGTGGTAAAACTGTTAAAATACACAATGAGAGTTCCCAGAAATGATTAAGAACGTGTAATAAACATCTCAAGTACACGTAAATAGATTCTTACTACATTTACTGTCGAATTCAACACGGAGGTTTCCAGTGGAAAGCTGTGAAATGACGAAAATACTGGTAATGTTTACAAGTACGGGTACTTCTGGTGGCGTTTTCACGGGACTGTGCTTTCAAATATTAAGAGTTCATGTTTACAGAGCTCAGAATTGGTGTCAAAAGCCTTTGAATCACGAGAATAGTTTTTGTGTTTACAATTTAGGAGGATTGGCTTTGGCGTTTTTTTTGTGTGAATCAGTCAAAATTGTGGCGGTTCCAGTAAATACTTCTAAGCAAACTGTCTAATTGTGGTAAAACTGTTAAAATACACAATGAGAGTTCCCAGAAATGATTAAGAACGTGTAATAAACAGCTCAAGTACACGTAAATAGATTCTTACTACATTTACTGTCGAATTCAACACGGAGGTTTCCAGTGGAAAGCTGTGAAATGATGAAAATACTGGTAATGTTTACAAGTCTGGGTACTTCGGGTGGCGTTTTCACGGGACTGTGCTTTCAAATATTAAGAGTTCATGTTTACAGAGCTCAGAATTGGTGTCTAAAGCCTTTGAATCACGAGAATAGTTTTTGTGTTTACAATTTAGGAGGATTGGCTTTGGCTTTTTTTTGTGTGAATCAGTTAAAATGGTGGCGGTTCCAGTAAATACTTCTAAGCAAACTGTCTAATTGTGGTAAAACTGTTAAAATACACAATGAGAGTTCCCAGAAATGATTAAGAACGTGTAATAAACCCTTCAAGTACACGTAAATAGATTCTTACTACATTTACTGTCGAATTCAATCACGGAGGTTTCCAGTGGAAAGCTGTGAAATGACGAAAATACTGGTAATGTTTACAAGTCCGGGTACTTCGGGTGGCGTTTTCACGGGACTGTGCTTTCAATTATTACGAGTTCATGTTTACAGAGCTCAGAATTGGTGTCTAAAGCCTTTGAATCACGAGAATAGTTTTTGTGTTTACAATTTAGGAGGATTGGCTTTGGCGTTTTTTTTGTGTGAATCAGTTAAAATGGTGGCGGTTCTAGTAAATACTTCTAAGCAAACTGTCTAGTTGTGGTAAAACTGTTAAAATACACAATGAGAGTTCCCAGAAATGATTAAGAACGTGTAATAAACGTCTCAAGTACACGTAAATAGATTCTTACTACATTTACTGTCGAATTAAACACGGAGGTTTCCAGTGGAAAGCTGTGAAATGACGAAAATACTGGTAATGTTTACAAGTACGGGTACTTCTGGTGGCGTTTTCACGGGACTGTGCTTTCAAATATTAAGAGTTCATGTTTACAGAGCTCAGAATTGGTGTCTAAAGCCTTTGAATGACGAGAATAGTGTTTTTGTTTACAATTTAGGAGGATTGGCTTTGGCGTTTTTTTTGTGTGAATCAGTTAAAATGGTGGCGGTTCCAGTAAATACTTCTAAGCAAACTGTCTAGTTGTGGTAAAACTGTTAAAATACACAATGAGAGTTCCCAGAAATGATTAAGAACGTGTAATAAACGTCTCAAGTACACGTAAATAGATTCTTACTACATTTACTGTCGAATTAAACACGGAGGTTTCCAGTGGAAAGCTGTGAAATGACGAAAATACTGGTAATGTTTACAAGTCCGAGTACTTCGGGTGGCGTTTTCACGGGACTGTGCTTTCAATTATTACGAGTTCATGTTTACAGAGCTCAGAATTGGTGTCTAAAGCCTTTGAATGACGAGAATAGTTTTTGTGTTTACAATTTAGGAGGATTGGCTTTGGCGTTTTTTTTGTGTGAATCAGTCAAAATGGTGGCGGTTCCAGTAAATACTTCTAAGCAAACTGTCTAATTGTGGTAAAACTGTTAAAATACACAATGAGAGTTCCCAGAAATGATTAAGAACGTGTAATAAACATCTCAAGTACACGTAAATAGATTCTTACTACATTTACTGTCGAATTCAACACGGAGGTTTCCAGTGGAAAGCTATGAAATGATGAAAATACTGGTAATGTTTACAAGTCCGGGTACTTCTGGTGGCGTTTTCACGGGACTGTGCTTTCAAATAATAAGAGTTCATGTTTACAGAGCTAAGAATTGGTGTCTAAAGCCTTTGAATCACGAGAATAGTTTTTGTGTTTACAATTTAGGAGGATTGGCTTTGGCGTTTTTTTTGTGTGAATCAGTTAAAATGGTGGCGGTTCCAGTAAATACTTCTAAGCAAACTGTCTAATTGTGGTAAAACTGTTAAAATACACAATGAGAGTTCCCAGAAATGATTAAGAACGTGTAATAAACCCCTCAAGTACACGTAAATAGATTCTTCCTACATTTACTGTCGAATTCAATTACGGAGGTTTCCAGTGGAAAGCTGTGAAATGACGAAAATACTGGTAATGTTTACAAGTCCGGGTACTTCGGGTGGCGTTTTCACGGGACTGTGCTTTCAAATATTAAGAGTTCATGTTTACAGAGCTCAGAATTGGTGTCTAAAGCCTTTGAATCACGAGAATAGTTTTTGTGTTTACAATTTAGGAGGATTGGCTTTGGCTTTTTTTTGTGTGAATCAGTTAAAATGGTCGCGGTTCCAGTAAATACTTCTAAGCAAACTGTCTAATTGTGGTAAAACTGTTAAAATACACAATGAGAGTTCCCAGAAATGATTAAGAACGTGTAAAAAACCCTTCAAGTACACGTAAATAGATTCTTACTACATTTACTGTCGAATTAAACACGGAGGTTTCCAGTGGAAAGCTGTGAAATTACGAAAATACTGGTAATGTTTACAAGTACGGGTACTTCTGGTGGCGTTTTCACGGGACTGTGCTTTCAAATATTAAGAGTTCATGTTTACAGAGCTCAGAATTGGTGTCTAAAGCCTTTGAATGACGAGAATAGTTTTTTTGTTTACAATTTAGGAGGATAGGCTTTGGCGTTTTTTTTGTGTGAATCAGTTAAAATGGTGGCGGTTCCAGTAAATACTTCTAAGCAAACTGTCTAATTGTGGTAAAACTGTTAAAATACACAATGAGAGTTCCCAGAAATGATTAAGAACGTGTAATAAACATCTCAAGTACACGTAAATAGATTCTTACTACATTTACTGTCGAATTCAATCACGGAGGTTTCCAGTGGAAAGGTGTGAAATGACGAAAATACTGGTAATGGTTACAACTCCGGGTACTTCTGGTGGCGTTTTCACGGGACTGTGCTTTCAAATATTAAGAGTTCATGTTTACAGAGCTCAGAATTGGTGTCTAAAGCCTTTGAATCACGAGAATATTTTTTGTGTTTACAATTTAGGAGGATTGGCTTTGGCGTTTTTTTTGTGTGAATCAGTCAAAATGGTGGCGGTTCCAGTAAATACTTCTAAGCAAACTGTCTAATTGTGGTAAAACTGTTAAAATACACAATGAGAGTTCCCAGAAATGATTAAGAACGTGTAATAAACATCTCAAGTACACGTAAATAGATTCTTACTACATTTACTGTCGAATTCAACACGGAGGTTTCCAGTGGAAAGCTGTGAAATGACGAAAATACTGGTAATGTTTACAAGTACGGGTACTTCTGGTGGCGTTTTCACGGGACTGTGCTTTCAAATATTAAGAGTTCATGTTTACAGAGCTCAGAATTGGTGTCTAAAGCCTTTGAATCACGAGAATAGTTTTTGTGTTTACAATTTAGGAGGATTGGCTTTGGCGTTTTTTTTGTGTGAATCAGTCAAAATGGTGGCGGTTCCAGTTAATACTTCTAAGCAAACTGTCTAATTGTGGTAAAACTGTTAAAATACACAATGAGAGTTCCCAGAAATGATTAAGAACGTGTAATAAACATCTCAAGTACACGTAAATAGATTCTTACTACATTTACTGTCGAATTCAACACGGAGGTTTCCAGTGGAAAGCTATGAAATGATGAAAATACTGGTAATGTTTACAAGTACGGGTACTTCTGGTGGCGTTTTCACGGGACTGTGCTTTCAAATAATAAGAGTTCATGTTTACAGAGCTAAGAATTGGTGTCTAAAGCCTTTGAATCACGAGAATAGTTTTTGTGTTTACAATTTAGGAGGATTGGCTTTGGCGTTTTTTTTGTGTGAATCAGTTAAAATGGTGGCGGTTCCAGTAAATACTTCTAAGCAAACTGTCTAATTGTGGTAAAACTGTTAAAATACACAATGAGAGTTCCCAGAAATGATTAAGAACGTGTAATAAACCCCTCAAGTACACGTAAATAGATTCTTCCTACATTTACTGTCGAATTCAATCACGGAGGTTTCCAGTGGAAAGCTGTGAAATGACGAAAATACTGGTAATGTTTACAAGTCCGGGTACTTCGGGTGGCGTTTTCACGGGACTGTGCTTTCAAATATTAAGAGTTCATGTTTACAGAGCTCAGAATTGGTGTCTAAAGCCTTTGAATCACGAGAATAGTTTTTGTGTTTACAATTTAGGAGGATTGGCTTTGGCTTTTTTTTGTGTGAATCAGTTAAAATGGTCGCGGTTCCAGTAAATACTTCTAAGCAAACTGTCTAATTGTGGTAAAACTGTTAAAATACACAATGAGAGTTCCCAGAAATGATTAAGAATGTGTAATAAACATCTCAAGTACACGTAAATAGATTCTTACTACATTTACTGTCGAATTCAACACGGAGGTTTCCAGTGGAAAGCTGTGAAATGACGAAAATACTGGTAATGTTTACAAGTACGGGTACTTCTGGTGGCGTTTTCACGGGACTGTGCTTTCAAATATTAAGAGTTCATGTTTACAGAGCTCAGAATTGGTGTCTAAAGCCTTTGAATCACGAGAATAGTTTTTGTGTTTACAATTTAGGAGGATTGGCTTTGGCGTTTTTTTTGTGTGAATCAGTCAAAATTGTGGCGGTTCCAGTAAATACTTCTAAGCAAACTGTCTAATTGTGGTAAAACTGTTAAAATACACAATGAGAGTTCCCAGAAATGATTAAGAACGTGTAATAAACAGCTCAAGTACACGTAAATAGATTCTTACTACATTTACTGTCGAATTCAACACGGAGGTTTCCAGTGGAAAGCTGTGAAATGATGAAAATACTGGTAATGTTTACAAGTCTGGGTACTTCGGGTGGCGTTTTCACGGGACTGTGCTTTCAAATATTAAGAGTTCATGTTTACAGAGCTCAGAATTGGTGTCTAAAGCCTTTGAATCACGAGAATAGTTTTTGTGTTTACAATTTAGGAGGATTGGCTTTGGCTTTTTTTTGTGTGAATCAGTTAAAATGGTGGCGGTTCCAGTAAATACTTCTAAGCAAACTGTCTAATTGTGGTAAAACTGTTAAAATACACAATGAGAGTTCCCAGAAATGATTAAGAACGTGTAATAAACCCTTCAAGTACACGTAAATAGATTCTTACTACATTTACTGTCGAATTCAATCACGGAGGTTTCCAGTGGAAAGCTGTGAAATGACGAAAATACTGGTAATGTTTACAAGTCCGGGTACTTCGGGTGGCGTTTTCACGGGACTGTGCTTTCAATTATTACGAGTTCATGTTTACAGAGCTCAGAATTGGTGTCTAAAGCCTTTGAATCACGAGAATAGTTTTTGTGTTTACAATTTAGGAGGATTGGCTTTGGCGTTTTTTTTGTGTGAATCAGTTAAAATGGTGGCGGTTCTAGTAAATACTTCTAAGCAAACTGTCTAGTTGTGGTAAAACTGTTAAAATACACAATGAGAGTTCCCAGAAATGATTAAGAACGTGTAATAAACGTCTCAAGTACACGTAAATAGATTCTTACTACATTTACTGTCGAATTAAACACGGAGGTTTCCAGTGGAAAGCTGTGAAATGACGAAAATACTGGTAATGTTTACAAGTACGGGTACTTCTGGTGGCGTTTTCACGGGACTGTGCTTTCAAATATTAAGAGTTCATGTTTACAGAGCTCAGAATTGGTGTCTAAAGCCTTTGAATGACGAGAATAGTGTTTTTGTTTACAATTTAGGAGGATTGGCTTTGGCGTTTTTTTTGTGTGAATCAGTTAAAATGGTGGCGGTTCCAGTAAATACTTCTAAGCAAACTGTCTAGTTGTGGTAAAACTGTTAAAATACACAATGAGAGTTCCCAGAAATGATTAAGAACGTGTAATAAACGTCTCAAGTACACGTAAATAGATTCTTACTACATTTACTGTCGAATTAAACACGGAGGTTTCCAGTGGAAAGCTGTGAAATGACGAAAATACTGGTAATGTTTACAAGTACGGGTACTTCTGGTGGCGTTTTCACGGGACTGTGCTTTCAAATATTAAGAGTTCATGTTTACAGAGCTCAGAATTGGTGTCTAAAGCCTTTGAATGACGAGAATAGTGTTTTTGTTTACAATTTAGGAGGATTGGCTTTGGCGTTTTTTTTGTGTGAATCAGTTAAAATGGTGGCGGTTCCAGTAAATACTTCTAAGCAAACTGTCTAATTGTGGTAAAACTGTTAAAATACACAATGAGAGTTCCCAGAAATGATTAAGAACGTGTAATAAACATCTCAAGTACACGTAAATAGATTCTTACTACATTTACTGTCGAATTCAACACGGAGGTTTCCAGTGGAAAGCTGTGAAATGACGAAAATACTGGTAATGTTTACAAGTACGGGTACTTCTGGTGGCGTTTTCACGGGACTGTGCTTTCAAATATTAAGAGTTCATGTTTACAGAGCTCAGAATTGGTGTCTAAAGCCTTTGAATCACGAGAATAGTTTTTGTGTTTACAATTTAGGAGGATTGGCTTTGGCGTTTTTTTTGTGTGAATCAGTTAAAATGGTGGCGGTTCCAGTAAATACTTCTAAGCAAACTGTCTAATTGTGGTAAAACTGTTAAAATACACAATGAGAGTTCCCAGAAATGATTAAGAACGTGTAATAAACATCTCCGTTACACGTAAATAGATTCTTACTACATTTACTGTCGAATTCAACACGGAGGTTTCCAGTGGAAAGCTGTGAAATGACGAAAATACTGGTAATGTTTACAAGTCCGGGTACTTCTGGTGGCGTTTTCACGGGACTGTGCTTTCAAATATTAAGAGTTCATGTTTACAGAGCTCAGAATTGGTGTCTAAAGCCTTTGAATCACGAGAATAGTTTTTGTGTTTACAATTTAGGAGGATTGGCTTTGGCGTTTTTTTTTGTGTGAATCAGTTAAAATGGTGGCGGTTCCAGTAAACAGTTCTAAGAAAACTGTCTAATTGTGGTAAAACTGTTAAAATACACAATGATAGTTCCCAGAAATGATTAAGAACGTGTAATAAACACCTCAAGTACACGTAAATAGATTCTTACTACATTTACTGTCGAATTCAATCACGGAGGTTTCCAGTGGAAAGTTGTGAAATGACGAAAATACTGGTAATGTTTACAAGTACGGGTACTTCTGGTGGCGTTTTCACGGGACTGTGCTTTCAATTATTAAGAGTTCATGTTTACAGAGCTCAGAATTTGTGTCTAAAGCCTTTGAATCACGAGAATAGTTTTTATGTTTACAATTTAGGAGGATTGGCTTTGGCATATTTTTTGTGTGAATCAGTTAAAATGGTGGCGGTTCCACTAAAAAGTTCTAAGCAAACTGTCTAATTGTGGTAAAACTGTTAAAATACACAATGAGAGTTCCCAGAAATGATTAAGAACGTGTAATAAACATCTCAAGTACACGTAAATAGATTCTTACTACATTTACTGTCGAATTCAACACGGAGGTTTCCAGTGGAAAGCTGTGAAATGACGAAAATACTGGTAATGTTTAAAAGTACGGGTACTTCTGGTGGCGTTTTCACGGGACTGTGCTTTCAAATATTAAGAGTTCATGTTTACAGAGCTCAGAATTGGTGTCTAAAGCCTTTGAATCACGAGAATAGTTTTTGTGTTTACAATTTAGGAGGATTGGCTTTGGCGTTTTTTTTGTGTGAATCAGTTAAAATGGTGGCGGTTCCAGTAAATACTTCTAAGCAAACTGTCTAATTGTGGTAAAACTGTTAAAATACACAATGAGAGTTCCCAGAAATGATTAAGAACGTGTAATAAACCCCTCAAGTACACGTAAATAGATTCTTACTACATTTACTGTCGAATTCAATCACGGAGGTTTCCAGTGGAAAATACTGGTAATGTTTACAAGTCCGGGTACTTCGGGTGGCGTTTTCACGGGACTGTGCTTTCAATTATTACGAGTTCATGTTTACAGAGCTCAGAATTGGTGTCTAAAGCCTTTGAATCACGAGAATATTTTTTATGTTTACAATTTAGGAGGATTGGCTTTGGCGTTTTTTTGTGTGAATCAGTTAAAATGGTGGCGGTTCCAGTAAATACTTCTAAGCAAACTGTCTAATTGTGGTAAAACTGTTAAAATACACAATGAGAGTTCCCAGAAATGATTAAGAACGTGTAATAAACCCCTCAAGTACACGTAAATAGATTCTTACTACATTCACTGTCGAATTCAACACGGAGGTTTCCAGTGGAAAGCTGTGAAATGACGAAAATACTGGTAATGTTTACAAGTCCGGGTACTTCGGGTGGCGTTTTCACGGGACTGTGCTTTCAATTATTACGAGTTCATGTTTACAGAGCTCAGAATTGGTGTCTAAAGCCTTTGAATCACGAGAATAGTTTTTGTGTTTACAATTTAGGAGGATTGGCTTTGGCGTTTTTTTTGTGTGAATCAGTTAAAATGGTGGCGGTTCCAGTAAATACTTCTAAGCAAACTGTCTAATTGTGGTAAAACTGTTAAAATACACAATGAGAGTTCCCAGAAATGATTAAGAACGTGTAATAAACATCTCAAGTACACGTAAATAGATTCTTACTACATTTACTGTCGAATTCAACACGGAGGTTTCCAGTGGAAAGCTGTGAAATGACGAAAATACTGGTAAAGCTTACAAGTCCGGGTACTTCTGGTGGCGTTTTCACGGGACTGTGCTTTAAAATATTAAGAGTTCATGTTTACAGAGCTCAGAATTGGTGTCTAAAGCCTTTGAATCACGAGAATAGTTTTTGTGTTTACAATTTAGGAGGATTGGCTTTGGCGTTTTTTTTGTGTGAATCTGTCAAAATGGTGGCGGTTCCAGTAAATACTTCTAAGCAAACTGTCTAATTGTGGTAAAACTGTTAAAATACACAATGAGAGTTCCCAGAAATGATTAAGAACGTGTAATAAACCCCTCAAGAACACGTAAATAGATTCTTGCTACATTTACTGTCGAATTCAATCACGGAGGTTTCCAGTGGAAAGCTGTGAAATGACGAAAATACTGGTAATGTTTACAAGTCCGGGTACTTCGGGTGGCGTTTTCACGGGACTGTGCTTTCAATTATTACGAGTTCATGTTTACAGAGCTCAGAATTGGTGTCTAAAGCCTTTGAATCACGAGAATAGTTTTTGTGTTTACAATTTAGGAGGATTGGCTTTGGCGTTTTTTTTGTGTGAATCAGTTAAAATGGTGGCGGTTCCAGTAAATACTTCTAAGCAAACTGTCTAATTGTGGTAAAACTGTTAAAATACACAATGAGAGTTCCCAGAAATGATTAAGAACGTGTAATAAACATCTCAAGTACACGTAAATAGATTCTTACTACATTTACTGTCGAATTCAATCACGGAGGTTTCCAGTGGAAAGCTGTGAAATGACGAAAATACTGGTAATGTTTACAAGTCCGGGTACTTCTGGTGGCGTTTTTACGGGACTGTGCTTTCAAATATTAAGAGTTCATGTTTACAGAGCTCAGAATTGGTGTCTAAAGCCTTTGAATCACGAGAATATTTTTTGTGTTTACAATTTAGGAGGATTGGCTTTGGCGTTTTTTTTTGTGTGAATCAGTCAAAATGGTGGCGGTTCCAGTAAATACTTCTAAGCAAACTGTCTAATTGTGGTAAAACTGTTAAAATACACAATGAGAGTTCCCAGAAATGATTAAGAACGTGTAATAAACATCTCAAGTACACGTAAATAGATTCTTACTACATTTACTGTCGAATTCAATCACGGAGGTTTCCAGTGGAAAGCTGTGAAATGACGAAAATACTGGTAATGTTTACAAGTCCGGGTACTTCGGGTGGCGTTTTCACGGGACTGTGCTTTCAATTATTACGAGTTCATGTTTACAGAGCTCAGAATTGGTGTCTAAAGCCTTTGAATCACGAGAATAGTTTTTGTGTTTACAATTTAGGAGGATTGGCTTTGGCGTTTTTTTTGTGTGAATCAGTTAAAATGGTGGCGGTTCTAGTAAATACTTCTAAGCAAACTGTCTAGTTGTGGTAAAACTGTTAAAATACACAATGAGAGTTCCCAGAAATGATTAAGAACGTGTAATAAACGTCTCAAGTACACGTAAATAGATTCTTACTACATTTACTGTCGAATTAAACACGGAGGTTTCCAGTGGAAAGCTGTGAAATGACGAAAATACTGGTAATGTTTACAAGTACGGGTACTTCTGGTGGCGTTTTCACGGGACTGTGCTTTCAAATATTAAGAGTTCATGTTTACAGAGCTCAGAATTGGTGTCTAAAGCCTTTGAATCACGAGAATAGTTTTTGTGTTTACAATTTAGGAGGATTGGCTTTGGCGTTTTTTTTTGTGTGAATCAGTTAAAATGGTGGCGGTTCCAGTAAATACTTCTAAGCAAACTGTCTAATTGTGGTAAAACTGTTAAAATACACAATGAGAGTTCCCAGAAATGATTAAGAACGTGTAATAAACCCCTCAAGTACACGTAAATAGATTCTTACTACATTTACTGTCGAATTCAATCACGGAGGTTTCCAGTGGAAAGCTGTGAAATGACGAAAATACTGGTAATGTTTACAAGTCCGGGTACTTCTGGTGGCGTTTTCACGGGACTGTGCTTTCAAATATTAAGAGTTCATGTTTACAGAGCTCAGAATTGGTGTCTAAAGCCTTTGAATCACGAGAATAGTTTTTGTGTTTACAATTTAGGAGGATTGGCTTTGGCGTTTTTTTTGTGTGAATCAGTCAAAATTGTGGCGGTTCCAGTAAATACTTCTAAGCAAACTGTCTAATTGTGGTAAAACTGTTAAAATACACAATGAGAGTTCCCAGAAATGATTAAGAACGTGTAATAAACAGCTCAAGTACACGTAAATAGATTCTTACTACATTTACTGTCGAATTCAACACGGAGGTTTCCAGTGGAAAGCTGTGAAATGATGAAAATACTGGTAATGTTTACAAGTCTGGGTACTTCGGGTGGCGTTTTCACGGGACTGTGCTTTCAAATATTAAGAGTTCATGTTTACAGAGCTCAGAATTGGTGTCTAAAGCCTTTGAATCACGAGAATAGTTTTTGTGTTTACAATTTAGGAGGATTGGCTTTGGCTTTTTTTTGTGTGAATCAGTTAAAATGGTGGCGGTTCCAGTAAATACTTCTAAGCAAACTGTCTAATTGTGGTAAAACTGTTAAAATACACAATGAGAGTTCCCAGAAATGATTAAGAACGTGTAATAAACCCTTCAAGTACACGTAAATAGATTCTTACTACATTTACTGTCGAATTCAATCACGGAGGTTTCCAGTGGAAAGCTGTGAAATGACGAAAATACTGGTAATGTTTACAAGTCCGGGTACTTCGGGTGGCGTTTTCACGGGACTGTGCTTTCAATTATTACGAGTTCATGTTTACAGAGCTCAGAATTGGTGTCTAAAGCCTTTGAATCACGAGAATAGTTTTTGTGTTTACAATTTAGGAGGATTGGCTTTGGCGTTTTTTTTGTGTGAATCAGTTAAAATGGTGGCGGTTCTAGTAAATACTTCTAAGCAAACTGTCTAGTTGTGGTAAAACTGTTAAAATACACAATGAGAGTTCCCAGAAATGATTAAGAACGTGTAATAAACGTCTCAAGTACACGTAAATAGATTCTTACTACATTTACTGTCGAATTAAACACGGAGGTTTCCAGTGGAAAGCTGTGAAATGACGAAAATACTGGTAATGTTTACAAGTACGGGTACTTCTGGTGGCGTTTTCACGGGACTGTGCTTTCAAATATTAAGAGTTCATGTTTACAGAGCTCAGAATTGGTGTCTAAAGCCTTTGAATGACGAGAATAGTGTTTTTGTTTACAATTTAGGAGGATTGGCTTTGGCGTTTTTTTTGTGTGAATCAGTTAAAATGGTGGCGGTTCCAGTAAATACTTCTAAGCAAACTGTCTAGTTGTGGTAAAACTGTTAAAATACACAATGAGAGTTCCCAGAAATGATTAAGAACGTGTAATAAACGTCTCAAGTACACGTAAATAGATTCTTACTACATTTACTGTCGAATTAAACACGGAGGTTTCCAGTGGAAAGCTGTGAAATGACGAAAATACTGGTAATGTTTACAAGTACGGGTACTTCTGGTGGCGTTTTCACGGGACTGTGCTTTCAAATATTAAGAGTTCATGTTTACAGAGCTCAGAATTGGTGTCTAAAGCCTTTGAATGACGAGAATAGTGTTTTTGTTTACAATTTAGGAGGATTGGCTTTGGCGTTTTTTTTGTGTGAATCAGTTAAAATGGTGGCGGTTCCAGTAAATACTTCTAAGCAAACTGTCTAATTGTGGTAAAACTGTTAAAATACACAATGAGAGTTCCCAGAAATGATTAAGAACGTGTAATAAACATCTCAAGTACACGTAAATAGATTCTTACTACATTTACTGTCGAATTCAACACGGAGGTTTCCAGTGGAAAGCTGTGAAATGACGAAAATACTGGTAATGTTTACAAGTACGGGTACTTCTGGTGGCGTTTTCACGGGACTGTGCTTTCAAATATTAAGAGTTCATGTTTACAGAGCTCAGAATTGGTGTCTAAAGCCTTTGAATGACGAGAATAGTGTTTTTGTTTACAATTTAGGAGGATTGGCTTTGGCGTTTTTTTTGTGTGAATCAGTTAAAATGGTGGCGGTTCCAGTAAATACTTCTAAGCAAACTGTCTAGTTGTGGTAAAACTGTTAAAATACACAATGAGAGTTCCCAGAAATGATTAAGAACGTGTAATAAACGTCTCAAGTACACGTAAATAGATTCTTACTACATTTACTGTCGAATTAAACACGGAGGTTTCCAGTGGAAAGCTGTGAAATGACGAAAATACTGGTAATGTTTACAAGTACGGGTACTTCTGGTGGCGTTTTCACGGGACTGTGCTTTCAAATATTAAGAGTTCATGTTTACAGAGCTCAGAATTGGTGTCTAAAGCCTTTGAATGACGAGAATAGTGTTTTTGTTTACAATTTAGGAGGATTGGCTTTGGCGTTTTTTTTGTGTGAATCAGTTAAAATGGTGGCGGTTCCAGTAAATACTTCTAAGCAAACTGTCTAATTGTGGTAAAACTGTTAAAATACACAATGAGAGTTCCCAGAAATGATTAAGAACGTGTAATAAACATCTCAAGTACACGTAAATAGATTCTTACTACATTTACTGTCGAATTCAACACGGAGGTTTCCAGTGGAAAGCTGTGAAATGACGAAAATACTGGTAATGTTTACAAGTACGGGTACTTCTGGTGGCGTTTTCACGGGACTGTGCTTTCAAATATTAAGAGTTCATGTTTACAGAGCTCAGAATTGGTGTCTAAAGCCTTTGAATCACGAGAATAGTTTTTGTGTTTACAATTTAGGAGGATTGGCTTTGGCGTTTTTTTTGTGTGAATCAGTTAAAATGGTGGCGGTTCCAGTAAATACTTCTAAGCAAACTGTCTAATTGTGGTAAAACTGTTAAAATACACAATGAGAGTTCCCAGAAATGATTAAGAACGTGTAATAAACATCTCCGTTACACGTAAATAGATTCTTACTACATTTACTGTCGAATTCAACACGGAGGTTTCCAGTGGAAAGCTGTGAAATGACGAAAATACTGGTAATGTTTACAAGTACGGGTACTTCTGGTGGCGTTTTCACGGGACTGTGCTTTCAAATATTAAGAGTTCATGTTTACAGAGCTAAGAATTGGTGTCTAAAGCCTTTGAATCACGAGAATAGTTTTTGTGTTTACAATTTAGGAGGATTGGCTTTGGCGTTTTTTTTGTGTGAATCAGTTAAAATGGTGGCGGTTCCAGTAAATACTTCTAAGCAAACTGTCTAATTGTGGTAAAACTGTTAAAATACACAATGAGAGTTCCCAGAAATGATTAAGAACGTGTAATAAACCCCTCAAGTACACGTAAATAGATTCTTACTACATTTACTGTCGAATTCAATCACGGAGGTTTCCAGTGGAAAGCTGTGAAATGACGAAAATACTGGTAATGTTTACAAGTCCGGGTACTTCTGGTGGCGTTTTCACGGGACTGTGCTTTCAAATATTAAGAGTTCATGTTTACAGAGCTCAGAATTGGTGTCTAAAGCCTTTGAATCACGAGAATAGTTTTTGTGTTTACAATTTAGGAGGATTGGCTTTGGCGTTTTTTTTTGTGTGAATCAGTTAAAATGGTGGCGGTTCCAGTAAACAGTTCTAAGAAAACTGTCTAATTGTGGTAAAACTGTTAAAATACACAATGATAGTTCCCAGAAATGATTAAGAACGTGTAATAAACACCTCAAGTACACGTAAATAGATTCTTACTACATTTACTGTCGAATTCAATCACGGAGGTTTCCAGTGGAAAGTTGTGAAATGACGAAAATACTGGTAATGTTTACAAGTACGGGTACTTCTGGTGGCGTTTTCACGGGACTGTGCTTTCAATTATTAAGAGTTCATGTTTACAGAGCTCAGAATTTGTGTCTAAAGCCTTTGAATCACGAGAATAGTTTTTATGTTTACAATTTAGGAGGATTGGCTTTGGCATATTTTTTGTGTGAATCAGTTAAAATGGTGGCGGTTCCACTAAAAAGTTCTAAGCAAACTGTCTAATTGTGGTAAAACTGTTAAAATACACAATGAGAGTTCCCAGAAATGATTAAGAACGTGTAATAAACATCTCAAGTACACGTAAATAGATTCTTACTACATTTACTGTCGAATTCAACACGGAGGTTTCCAGTGGAAAGCTGTGAAATGACGAAAATACTGGTAATGTTTAAAAGTACGGGTACTTCTGGTGGCGTTTTCACGGGACTGTGCTTTCAAATATTAAGAGTTCATGTTTACAGAGCTCAGAATTGGTGTCTAAAGCCTTTGAATCACGAGAATAGTTTTTGTGTTTACAATTTAGGAGGATTGGCTTTGGCGTTTTTTTTGTGTGAATCAGTTAAAATGGTGGCGGTTCCAGTAAATACTTCTAAGCAAACTGTCTAATTGTGGTAAAACTGTTAAAATACACAATGAGAGTTCCCAGAAATGATTAAGAACGTGTAATAAACCCCTCAAGTACACGTAAATAGATTCTTACTACATTTACTGTCGAATTCAATCACGGAGGTTTCCAGTGGAAAATACTGGTAATGTTTACAAGTCCGGGTACTTCGGGTGGCGTTTTCACGGGACTGTGCTTTCAATTATTACGAGTTCATGTTTACAGAGCTCAGAATTGGTGTCTAAAGCCTTTGAATCACGAGAATATTTTTTATGTTTACAATTTAGGAGGATTGGCTTTGGCGTTTTTTTGTGTGAATCAGTTAAAATGGTGGCGGTTCCAGTAAATACTTCTAAGCAAACTGTCTAATTGTGGTAAAACTGTTAAAATACACAATGAGAGTTCCCAGAAATGATTAAGAACGTGTAATAAACCCCTCAAGTACACGTAAATAGATTCTTACTACATTCACTGTCGAATTCAACACGGAGGTTTCCAGTGGAAAGCTGTGAAATGACGAAAATACTGGTAATGTTTACAAGTCCGGGTACTTCGGGTGGCGTTTTCACGGGACTGTGCTTTCAATTATTACGAGTTCATGTTTACAGAGCTCAGAATTGGTGTCTAAAGCCTTTGAATCACGAGAATAGTTTTTGTGTTTACAATTTAGGAGGATTGGCTTTGGCGTTTTTTTTGTGTGAATCAGTTAAAATGGTGGCGGTTCCAGTAAATACTTCTAAGCAAACTGTCTAATTGTGGTAAAACTGTTAAAATACACAATGAGAGTTCCCAGAAATGATTAAGAACGTGTAATAAACATCTCAAGTACACGTAAATAGATTCTTACTACATTTACTGTCGAATTCAACACGGAGGTTTCCAGTGGAAAGCTGTGAAATGACGAAAATACTGGTAATGTTTACAAGTCCGGGTACTTCTGGTGGCGTTTTCACGGGACTGTGCTTTAAAATATTAAGAGTTCATGTTTACAGAGCTCAGAATTGGTGTCTAAAGCCTTTGAATCACGAGAATAGTTTTTGTGTTTACAATTTAGGAGGATTGGCTTTGGCGTTTTTTTTGTGTGAATCTGTCAAAATGGTGGCGGTTCCAGTAAATACTTCTAAGCAAACTGTCTAATTGTGGTAAAACTGTTAAAATACACAATGAGAGTTCCCAGAAATGATTAAGAACGTGTAATAAACCCCTCAAGAACACGTAAATAGATTCTTGCTACATTTACTGTCGAATTCAATCACGGAGGTTTCCAGTGGAAAGCTGTGAAATGACGAAAATACTGGTAATGTTTACAAGTCCGGGTACTTCGGGTGGCGTTTTCACGGGACTGTGCTTTCAATTATTACGAGTTCATGTTTACAGAGCTCAGAATTGGTGTCTAAAGCCTTTGAATCACGAGAATAGTTTTTGTGTTTACAATTTAGGAGGATTGGCTTTGGCGTTTTTTTTGTGTGAATCAGTTAAAATGGTGGCGGTTCCAGTAAATACTTCTAAGCAAACTGTCTAATTGTGGTAAAACTGTTAAAATACACAATGAGAGTTCCCAGAAATGATTAAGAACGTGTAATAAACATCTCAAGTACACGTAAATAGATTCTTACTACATTTACTGTCGAATTCAATCACGGAGGTTTCCAGTGGAAAGCTGTGAAATGACGAAAATACTGGTAATGTTTACAAGTCCGGGTACTTCTGGTGGCGTTTTTACGGGACTGTGCTTTCAAATATTAAGAGTTCATGTTTACAGAGCTCAGAATTGGTGTCTAAAGCCTTTGAATCACGAGAATATTTTTTGTGTTAACAATTTAGGAGGATTGGCTTTGGCGTTTTTTTTTGTGTGAATCAGTCAAAATGGTGGCGGTTCCAGTAAATACTTCTAAGCAAACTGTCTAATTGTGGTAAAACTGTTAAAATACACAATGAGAGTTCCCAGAAATGATTAAGAACGTGTAATAAACATCTCAAGTACACGTAAATAGATTCTTACTACATTTACTGTCGAATTCAATCACGGAGGTTTCCAGTGGAAAGCTGTGAAATGACGAAAATACTGGTAATGTTTACAAGTCCGGGTACTTCGGGTGGCGTTTTCACGGGACTGTGCTTTCAAATATTACGAGTTCATGTTTACAGAGCTCAGAATTGGTGTCTAAAGCCTTTGAATCACGAGAATAGTTTTTGTGTTTACAATTTAGGAGGATTGGCTTTGGCGTTTTTTTTGTGTGAATCAGTTAAAATGGTGGCGGTTCTAGTAAATACTTCTAAGCAAACTGTCTAGTTGTGGTAAAACTGTTAAAATACACAATGAGAGTTCCCAGAAATGATTAAGAACGTGTAATAAACGTCTCAAGTACACGTAAATAGATTCTTACTACATTTACTGTCGAATTAAACACGGAGGTTTCCAGTGGAAAGCTGTGAAATGACGAAAATACTGGTAATGTTTACAAGTACGGGTACTTCTGGTGGCGTTTTCACGGGACTGTGCTTTCAAATATTAAGAGTTCATGTTTACAGAGCTCAGAATTGGTGTCTAAAGCCTTTGAATCACGAGAATAGTTTTTGTGTTTACAATTTAGGAGGATTGGCTTTGGCGTTTTTTTTTGTGTGAATCAGTTAAAATGGTGGCGGTTCCAGTAAATACTTCTAAGCAAACTGTCTAATTGTGGTAAAACTGTTAAAATACACAATGAGAGTTCCCAGAAATGATTAAGAACGTGTAATAAACCCCTCAAGTACACGTAAATAGATTCTTACTACATTTACTGTCGAATTCAATCACGGAGGTTTCCAGTGGAAAGCTGTGAAATGACGAAAATACTGGTAATGTTTACAAGTCCGGGTACTTCTGGTGGCGTTTTCACGGGACTGTGCTTTCAAATATTAAGAGTTCATGTTTACAGAGCTCAGAATTGGTGTCTAAAGCCTTTGAATCACGAGAATAGTTTTTGTGTTTACAATTTAGGAAGATTGGCTTTGGCGTTTTTTTTTGTGTGAATCAGTTAAAATGGTGGCGGTTCCAGTAAACAGTTCTAAGAAAACTGTCTAATTGTGGTAAAACTGTTAAAATACACAATGATAGTTCCCAGAAATGATTAAGAACGTGTAATAAACACCTCAAGTACACGTAAATAGATTCTTACTACATTTACTGTCGAATTCAATCACGGAGGTTTCCAGTGGAAAGTTGTGAAATGACGAAAATACTGGTAATGTTTACAAGTACGGGTACTTCTGGTGGCGTTTTCACGGGACTGTGCTTTCAATTATTAAGAGTTCATGTTTACAGAGCTCAGAATTTGTGTCTAAAGCCTTTGAATCACGAGAATAGTTTTTATGTTTACAATTTAGGAGGATTGGCTTTGGCGTTTTTTTTGTGTGAATCAGTTAAAATGGTGGCGGTTCCAGTAAATACTTCTAAGCAAACTGTCTAATTGTGGTAAAACTGTTAAAATACACAATGAGAGTTCCCAGAAATGATTAAGAACGTGTAATAAACATCTCAAGTACACGTAAATAGATTCTTACTACATTTACTGTCGAATTCAACACGGAGGTTTCCAGTGGAAAGCTGTGAAATGACGAAAATACTGGTAATGTTTAAAAGTACGGGTACTTCTGGTGGCGTTTTCACGGGACTGTGCTTTCAAATATTAAGAGTTCATGTTTACAGAGCTCAGAATTGGTGTCTAAAGCCTTTGAATCACGAGAATAGTTTTTGTGTTTACAATTTAGGAGGATTGGCTTTGGCGTTTTTTTTGTGTGAATCAGTTAAAATGGTGGCGGTTCCAGTAAATACTTCTAAGCAAACTGTCTAATTGTGGTAAAACTGTTAAAATACACAATGAGAGTTCCCAGAAATGATTAAGAACGTGTAATAAACCCCTCAAGTACACGTAAATAGATTCTTACTACATTTACTGTCGAATTCAATCACGGAGGTTTCCAGTGGAAAATACTGGTAATGTTTACAAGTCCGGGTACTTCGGGTGGCGTTTTCACGGGACTGTGCTTTCAATTATTACGAGTTCATGTTTACAGAGCTCAGAATTGGTGTCTAAAGCCTTTGAATCACGAGAATATTTTTTGTGTTTACAATTTAGGAGGATTGGCTTTGGCGTTTTTTTGTGTGAATCAGTTAAAATGGTGGCGGTTCCAGTAAATACTTCTAAGCAAACTGTCTAATTGTGGTAAAACTGTTAAAATACACAATGAGAGTTCCCAGAAATGATTAAGAACGTGTAATAAACCCCTCAAGTACACGTAAATAGATTCTTACTACATTCACTGTCGAATTCAACACGGAGGTTTCCAGTGGAAAGCTGTGAAATGACGAAAATACTGGTAATGTTTACAAGTCCGGGTACTTCGGGTGGCGTTTTCACGGGACTGTGCTTTCAATTATTACGAGTTCATGTTTACAGAGCTCAGAATTGGTGTCTAAAGCCTTTGAATCACGAGAATAGTTTTTGTGTTTACAATTTAGGAGGATTGGCTTTGGCGTTTTTTTTGTGTGAATCAGTTAAAATGGTGGCGGTTCCAGTAAATACTTCTAAGCAAACTGTCTAATTGTGGTAAAACTGTTAAAATACACAATGAGAGTTCCCAGAAATGATTAAGAACGTGTAATAAACATCTCAAGTACACGTAAATAGATTCTTACTACATTTACTGTCGAATTCAACACGGAGGTTTCCAGTGGAAAGCTGTGAAATGACGAAAATACTGGTAATGTTTACAAGTCCGGGTACTTCTGGTGGCGTTTTCACCGGACTGTGCTTTAAAATATTAAGAGTTCATGTTTACAGAGCTCAGAATTGGTGTCTAAAGCCTTTGAATCACGAGAATATTTTTTGTGTTTACAATTTAGGAGGATTGGCTTTGGCGTTTTTTTTTGTGTGAATCAGTCAAAATGGTGGCGGTTCCAGTAAATACTTCTAAGCAAACTGTCTAATTGTGGTAAAACTGTTAAAATACACAATGAGAGTTCCCAGAAATGATTAAGAACGTGTAATAAACATCTCAAGTACACGTAAATAGATTCTTACTACATTTACTGTCGAATTCAACACGGAGGTTTCCAGTGGAAAGCTGTGAAATGATGAAAATACTGGTAATGTTTACAAGTACGGGTACTTCTGGTGGCGTTTTCACGGGACTGTGCTTTCAAATAATAAGAGTTCATGTTTACAGAGCTAAGAATTGGTGTCTAAAGCCTTTGAATCACGAGAATAGTTTTTGTGTTTACAATTTAGGAGGATTGGCTTTGGCGTTTTTTTTGTGTGAATCAGTCAAAATGGTGGCGGTTCCAGTAAATACTTCTAAGCAAACTGTCTAATTGTGGTAAAACTGTTAAAATACACAATGAGAGTTCCCAGAAATGATTAAGAACGTGTAATAAACATCTCAAGTACACGTAAATAGATTCTTACTACATTTACTGTCGAATTCAACACTGAGGTTTCCAGTGGAAAGCTGTGAAATGACGAAAATACTGGTAATGTTTACAAGTACGGGTACTTCTGGTGGCGTTTTCACGGGACTGTGCTTTCAAATATTAAGAGTTCATGTTTACAGAGCTCAGAATTGGTGTCTAAAGCCTTTGAATCACGAGAATAGTTTTTGTGTTTACAATTTAGGAGGATTGGCTTTGGCGTTTTTTTTGTGTGAATCAGTCAAAATGGTGGCGGTTCCAGTAAATACTTCTAAGCAAACTGTCTAATTGTGGTAAAACTGTTAAAATTCACAATGAGAGTTCCCAGAAATGATTAAGAACGTGTAATAAACATCTCAAGTACACGTAAATAGATTCTTACTACATTTACTGTCGAATTCAACACGGAGGTTTCCAGTGGAAAGCTGTGAAATGACGAAAATACTGGTAATGTTTACAAGTACGGGTACTTCTGGTGGCGTTTTCACGGGACTGTGCTTTCAAATATTAAGAGTTCATGTTTACAGAGCTCAGAATTGGTGTCTAAAGCCTTTGAATCACGAGAATAGTTTTTGTGTTTACAATTTAGGAGGATTGGCTTTGGCGTTTTTTTTGTGTGAATCAGTCAAAATGGTGGCGGTTCCAGTAAATACTTCTAAGCAAACTGTCTAATTGTGGTAAAACTGTTAAAATACACAATGAGAGTTCCCAGAAATGATTAAGAACGTGTAATAAACAGCTCAAGTACACGTAAATAGATTCTTACTACATTTACTGTCGAATTCAACACGGAGGTTTCCAGTGGAAAGCTGTGAAATGATGAAAATACTGGTAATGTTTACAAGTCTGGTACTTCGGGTGGCGTTTTCACGGGACTGTGCTTTCAAATATTAAGAGTTCATGTTTACAGAGCTCAGAATTGGTGTCTAAAGCCTTTGAATCACGAGAATAGTTTTTGTGTTTACAATTTAGGAGGATTGGCTTTGGCGTTTTTTTTGTGTGAATCAGTCAAAATGGTGGCGGTTCCAGTAAATACTTCTAAGCAAACTGTCTAATTGTGGTAAAACTGTTAAAATACACAATGAGAGTTCCCAGAAATGATTAAGAACGTGTAATAAACATCTCAAGTACACGTAAATAGATTCTTACTACATTTACTGTCGAATTCAACACGGAGGTTTCCAGTGGAAAGCTATGAAATGATGAAAATACTGGTAATGTTTACAAGTACGGGTACTTCTGGTGGCGTTTTCACGGGACTGTGCTTTCAAATAATAAGAGTTCATGTTTACAGAGCTAAGAATTGGTGTCTAAAGCCTTTGAATCACGAGAATAGTTTCTGTGTTTACAATTTAGGAGGATTGGCTTTGGCGTTTTTTTTGTGTGAATCAGTTAAAATGGTGGCGGTTCCAGTAAATACTTCTAAGCAAACTGTCTAATTGTGGTAAAACTGTTAAAATACACAATGAGAGTTCCCAGAAATTATTAAGAACGTGTAATAAACCCCTCAAGTACACGTAAATAGATTCTTCCTACATTTACTGTCGAATTCAATCACGGAGGTTTCCAGTGGAAAGCTGTGAAATGACGAAAATACTGGTAATGTTTACAAGTCCGGGTACTTCGGGTGGCGTTTTCACGGGACTGTGCTTTCAAATATTAAGACTTCATGTTTACAGAGCTCAGAATTGGTGTCTAAAGCCTTTGAATCACGAGAATAGTTTTTGTGTTTACAATTTAGGAGGATTGGCTTTGGCTTTTTTTTGTGTGAATCAGTTAAAATGGTCGCGGTTCCAGTAAATACTTCTAAGCAAACTGTCTAATTGTGGTAAAACTGTTAAAATACACAATGAGAGTTCCCAGAAATGATTAAGAATGTGTAATAAACATCTCAAGTACACGTAAATAGATTCTTACTACATTTACTGTCGAATTCAACACGGAGGTTTCCAGTGGAAAGCTGTGAAATGACGAAAATACTGGTAATGTTTACAAGTACGGGTACTTCTGGTGGCGTTTTCACGGGACTGTGCTTTCAAATATTAAGAGTTCATGTTTACAGAGCTCAGAATTGGTGTCTAAAGCCTCTGAATCACGAGAATAGTTTTTGTGTTTACAATTTAGGAGGATTGGCTTTGGCGTTTTTTTTGTGTGAATCAGTCAAAATGGTGGCGGTTCCAGTAAATACTTCTAAGCAAACTGTCTAATTGTGGTAAAACTGTTAAAATACACAATGAGAGTTCCCAGAAATGATTAAGAACGTGTAATAAACAGCTCAAGTACACGTAAATAGATTCTTACTACATTTACTGTCGAATTCAACACGGAGGTTTCCAGTGGAAAGCTGTGAAATGATGAAAATACTGGTAATGTTTACAAGTCTGGGTACTTCGGGTGGCGTTTTCACGGGACTGTGCTTTCAAATATTAAGAGTTCATGTTTACAGAGCTCAGAATTGGTGTCTAAAGCCTTTGAATCACGAGAATAGTTTTTGTGTTTACAATTTAGGAGGATTGGCTTTGGCTTTTTTTTGTGTGAATCAGTTAAAATCGTGGCGGTTCCAGTAAATACTTCTAAGCAAACTGTCAAATTGTGGTAAAACTGTTAAAATACACAATGAGAGTTCCCAGAAATGATTAAGAACGTGTAATAAACCCTTCAAGTACACGTAAATAGATTCTTACTACATTTACTGTCGAATTCAATCACGGAGGTTTCCAGTGGAAAGCTGTGAAATGACGAAAATACTGGTAATGTTTACAAGTCCGGGTACTTCGGGTGGCGTTTTCACGGGACTGTGCTTTCAATTATTACGAGTTCATGTTTACAGAGCTCAGAATTGGTGTCTAAAGCCTTTGAATCACGAGAATAGTTTTTGTGTTTACAATTTAGGAGGATTGGCTTTGGCGTTTTTTTTGTGTGAATCAGTTAAAATGGTGGCGGTTCTAGTAAATACTTCTAAGCAAACTGTCTAGTTGTGGTAAAACTGTTAAAATACACAATGAGAGTTCCCAGAAATGATTAAGAACGTGTAATAAACGTCTCAAGTACACGTAAATAGATTCTTACTACATTTACTGTCGAATTAAACACGGAGGTTTCCAGTGGAAAGCTGTGAAATGACGAAAATACTGGTAATGTTTACAAGTACGGGTACTTCTGGTGGCGTTTTCACGGGACTGTGCTTTCAAATATTAAGAGTTCATGTTTACAGAGCTCAGAATTGGTGTCTAAAGCCTTTGAATGACGAGAATAGTGTTTTTGTTTACAATTTAGGAGGATTGGCTTTGGCGTTTTTTTTGTGTGAATCAGTTAAAATGGTGGCGGTTCCAGTAAATACTTCTAAGCAAACTGTCTAATTGTGGTAAAACTGTTAAAATACACAATGAGAGTTCCCAGAAATGATTAAGAACGTGTAATAAACATCTCAAGTACACGTAAATAGATTCTTACTACATTTACTGTCGAATTAAACACGGAGGTTTCCAGTGGAAAGCTGTGAAATGACGAAAATACTGGTAATGTTTACAAGTACGGGTACTTCTGGTGGCGTTTTCACGGGACTGTGCTTTCAAATATTAAGAGTTCATGTTTACAGAGCTCAGAATTGGTGTCTAAAGCCTTTGAATCACGAGAATAGTTTTTGTGTTTACAATTTAGGAGGATTGGCTTTGGCGTTTTTTTTGTGTGAATCAGTTAAAATGGTGGCGGTTCCAGTAAATACTTCTAAGCAAACTGTCTAATTGTGGTAAAACTGTTAAAATACACAATGAGAGTTCCCAGAAATGATTAAGAACGTGTAATAAACATCTCCGTTACACGTAAATAGATTCTTACTACATTTACTGTCGAATTAAACACGGAGGTTTCCAGTGGAAAGCTGTGAAATGACGAAAATACTGGTAATGTTTACAAGTACGGGTACTTCTGGTGGCGTTTTCACGGGACTGTGCTTTCAAATATTAAGAGTTCATGTTTACAGAGCTCAGAATTGGTGTCTAAAGCCTTTGAATCACGAGAATAGTTTTTGTGTTTACAATTTAGGAGGATTGGCTTTGGCGTTTTTTTAGTGTGAATCTGTCAAAATGGTGGCGGTTCCAGTAAATACTTCTAAGCAAACTGTCTAATTGTGGTAAAACTGTTAAAATACACAATGAGAGTTCCCAGAAATGATTAAGAACGTGTAATAAACCCCTCAAGAACACGTAAATAGATTCTTGCTACATTTACTGTCGAATTCAATCACGGAGGTTTCCAGTGGAAAGCTGTGAAATGACGAAAATACTGGTAATGTTTACAAGTCCGGGTACTTCGGGTGGCGTTTTCACGGGACTGTGCTTTCAATTATTACGAGTTCATGTTTACAGAGCTCAGAATTGGTGTCTAAAGCCTTTGAATCACGAGAATAGTTTTTGTGTTTACAATTTAGGAGGATTGGCTTTGGCGTTTTTTTTGTGTGAATCAGTTAAAATGGTGGCGGTTCCAGTAAATACTTCTAAGCAAACTGTCTAATTGTGGTAAAACTGTTAAAATACACAATGAGAGTTCCCAGAAATGATTAAGAACGTGTAATAAACATCTCAAGTACACGTAAATAGATTCTTACTACATTTACTGTCGAATTCAATCACGGAGGTTTCCAGTGGAAAGCTGTGAAATGACGAAAATACTTGTAATGTTTACAAGTCCGGGTACTTCTGGTGGCGTTTTTACGGGACTGTGCTTTCAAATATTAAGAGTTCATGTTTACAGAGCTCAGAATTGGTGTCTAAAGCCTTTGAATCACGAGAATATTTTTTGTGTTTACAATTTAGGAGGATTGGCTTTGGCGTTTTTTTTTGTGTGAATCAGTCAAAATGGTGGCGGTTCCAGTAAATACTTCTAAGCAAACTGTCTAATTGTGGTAAAACTGTTAAAATACACAATGAGAGTTCCCAGAAATGATTAAGAACGTGTAATAAACATCTCAAGTACACGTAAATAGATTCTTACTACATTTACTGTCGAATTCAACACGGAGGTTTCCAGTGGAAAGCTGTGAAATGATGAAAATACTGGTAATGTTTACAAGAACGGGTACTTCTGGTGGCGTTTTCACGGGACTGTGCTTTCAAATAATAAGAGTTCATGTTTACAGAGCTAAGAATTGGTGTCTAAAGCCTTTGAATCACGAGAATAGTTTTTGTGTTTACAATTTAGGAGGATTGGCTTTGGCGTTTTTTTTGTGTGAATCAGTTAAAATGGTGGCGGTTCCAGTAAATACTTCTAAGCAAACTGTCTAATTGTGGTAAAACTGTTAAAATACACAATGAGAGTTCCCAGAAATGATTAAGAACGTGTAATAAACCCCTCAAGTACACGTAAATAGATTCTTCCTACATTTACTGTCGAATTCAATCACGGAGGTTTCCAGTGGAAAGCTGTGAAATGATGAAAATACTGGTAATGTTTACAAGTCCGGGTACTTCGGGTGGTGTTTTCACGGGACTGTGCTTTCAAATATTAAGAGTTCATGTTTATAGAGCTCAGAATTGGTGTCTAAAGCCTTTGAATCACGAGAATAGTTTTTGTGTTTACAATTTAGGAGGATTGGCTTTGGCTTTTTTTTGTGTAAATCAGTTAAAATGGTGGCGGTTCCAGTAAATACTTCTAAGCAAACTGTCTAATTGTGGTAAAACTGTTAAAATACACAATGAGAGTTCCCAGAAATGATTAAGAACGTGTAATAAACCCTTCAAGTACACGTAAATAGATTCTTACTACATTTACTGTCGAATTCAATCACGGAGGTTTCCAGTGGAAAGCTGTGAAATGACGAAAATACTGGTAATGTTTACAAGTCCGGGTACTTCGGGTGGCGTTTTCACGGGACTGTGCTTTCAATTATTACGAGTTCATGTTTACAGAGCTCAGAATTGGTGTCTAAAGCCTTTGAATCACGAGAATAGTTTTTGTGTTTACAATTTAGGAGGATTGGCTTTGGCGTTTTTTTTGTGTGAATCAGTTAAAATGGTGGCGGTTCCAGTAAATACTTCTAAGCAAACTGTCTAATTGTGGTAAAACTGTTAAAATACACAATGAGAGTTCCCAGAAATGATTAAGAACGTGTAATAAACGTCTCAAGTACAAGTAAATAGATTCTTACTACATTTACTGTCGAATTAAACACGGAGGTTTCCAGTGGAAAGCTGTGAAATGACGAAAATACTGGTAATGTTTACAAGTACGGGTACTTCTGGTGGCGTTTTCACGGGACTGTGCTTTCAAATATTAAGAGTTCATGTTTACAGAGCTCAGAATTGGTGTCTAAAGCCTTTGAATGACGAGAATAGTTTTTTTGTTTACAATTTAGGAGGATTGGCTTTGGCGTTTTTTTTGTGTGAATCAGTTAAAATGGTGGCGGTTCCAGTAAATACTTCTAAGCAAACTGTCTAATTGTGGTAAAACTGTTAAAATACACAATGAGAGTTCCCAGAAATGATTAAGAACGTGTAATAAACATCTCAAGTACACGTAAATAGATTCTTACTACATTTACTGTCGAATTCAACACGGAGGTTTCCAGTGGAAAGCTGTGAAATGACGAAAATACTGGTAATGTTTACAAGTACGGGTACTTCTGGTGGCGTTTTCACGGGACTGTGCTTTCAAATATTAAGAGTTCATGTTTACAGAGCTCAGAATTGGTGTCTAAAGCCTTTGAATCACGAGAATAGTTTTTGTGTTTACAATTTAGGAGGATTGGCTTTGGCGTTTTTTTAGTGTGAATCTGTCAAAATGGTGGCGGTTCCAGTAAATACTTCTAAGCAAACTGTCTAATTGTGGTAAAACTGTTAAAATACACAATGAGAGTTCCCAGAAATGATTAAGAACGTGTAATAAACCCCTCAAGAACACGTAAATAGATTCTTGCTACATTTACTGTCGAATTCAATCACGGAGGTTTCCAGTGGAAAGCTGTGAAATGATGAAAATACTGGTAATGTTTACAAGTCCGGGTACTTCGGGTGGTGTTTTCACGGGACTGTGCTTTCAAATATTAAGAGTTCATGTTTATAGAGCTCAGAATTGGTGTCTAAAGCCTTTGAATCACGAGAATAGTTTTTGTGTTTACAATTTAGGAGGATTGGCTTTGGCTTTTTTTTGTGTGAATCAGTTAAAATGGTGGCGGTTCCAGTAAATACTTCTAAGCAAACTGTCTAATTGTGGTAAAACTGTTAAAATACACAATGAGAGTTCCCAGAAATGATTAAGAACGTGTAATAAACCCTTCAAGTACACGTAAATAGATTCTTACTACATTTACTGTCGAATTCAATCACGGAGGTTTCCAGTGGAAAGCTGTGAAATGACGAAAATACTGGTAATGTTTACAAGTACGGGTACTTCTGGTGGCGTTTTCACGGGACTGTGCTTTCAAATATTAAGAGTTCATGTTTACAGAGCTCAGAATTGGTGTCTAAAGCCTTTGAATGACGAGAATAGTGTTTTTGTTTACAATTTAGGAGGATTGGCTTTGGCGTTTTTTTTGTGTGAATCAGTTAAAATGGTGGCGGTTCCAGTAAATACTTCTAAGCAAACTGTCTAGTTGTGGTAAAACTGTTAAAATACACAATGAGAGTTCCCAGAAATGATTAAGAACGTGTAATAAACGTCTCAAGTACACGTAAATAGATTCTTACTACATTTACTGTCGAATTCAACACGGAGGTTTCCAGTGGAAAGCTGTGAAATGACGAAATTACTGGTAATGTTTACAAGTACGGGTACTTCTGGTGGCGTTTTCACGGGACTGTGCTTTCAAATATTAAGAGTTCATGTTTACAGAGCTCAGAATTGGTGTCTAAAGCCTTTGAATGACGAGAATAGTGTTTTTGTTTACAATTTAGGAGGATTGGCTTTGGCGTTTTTTTTGTGTGAATCAGTTAAAATGGTGGCGGTTCCAGTAAATACTTCTAAGCAAACTGTCTAATTGTGGTAAAACTGTTAAAATACACAATGAGAGTTCCCAGAAATGATTAAGAACGTGTAATAAACATCTCAAGTACACGTAAATAGATTCTTACTACATTTACTGTCGAATTAAACACGGAGGTTTCCAGTGGAAAGCTGTGAAATGACGAAAATACTGGTAATGTTTACAAGTACGGGTACTTCTGGTGGCGTTTTCACGGGACTGTGCTTTCAAATATTAAGAGTTCATGTTTACAGAGCTCAGAATTGGTGTCTAAAGCCTTTGAATCACGAGAATAGTTTTTGTGTTTACAATTTAGGAGGATTGGCTTTGGCGTTTTTTTTGTGTGAATCAGTTAAAATGGTGGCGGTTCCAGTAAATACTTCTAAGCAAACTGTCTAATTGTGGTAAAACTGTTAAAATACACAATGAGAGTTCCCAGAAATGATTAAGAACGTGTAATAAACATCTCCGTTACACGTAAATAGATTCTTACTACATTTACTGTCGAATTAAACACGGAGGTTTCCAGTGGAAAGCTGTGAAATGACGAAAATACTGGTAATGTTTACAAGTACGGGTACTTCTGGTGGCGTTTTCACGGGACTGTGCTTTCAAATATTAAGAGTTCATGTTTACAGAGCTCAGAATTGGTGTCTAAAGCCTTTGAATCACGAGAATAGTTTTTGTGTTTACAATTTAGGAGGATTGGCTTTGGCGTTTTTTTAGTGTGAATCTGTCAAAATGGTGGCGGTTCCAGTAAATACTTCTAAGCAAACTGTCTAATTGTGGTAAAACTGTTAAAATACACAATGAGAGTTCCCAGAAATGATTAAGAACGTGTAATAAACCCCTCAAGAACACGTAAATATATTCTTGCTACATTTACTGTCGAATTCAATCACGGAGGTTTCCAGTGGAAAGCTGTGAAATGACGAAAATACTGGTAATGTTTACAAGTCCGGGTACTTCGGGTGGCGTTTTCACGGGACTGTGCTTTCAATTATTACGAGTTCATGTTTACAGAGCTCAGAATTGGTGTCTAAAGCCTTTGAATCACGAGAATAGTTTTTGTGTTTACAATTTAGGAGGATTGGCTTTGGCGTTTTTTTTGTGTGAATCAGTTAAAATGGTGGCGGTTCCAGTAAATACTTCTAAGCAAACTGTCTAATTGTGGTAAAACTGTTAAAATACACAATGAGAGTTCCCAGAAATGATTAAGAACGTGTAATAAACATCTCAAGTACACGTAAATAGATTCTTACTACATTTACTGTCGAATTCAATCACGGAGGTTTCCAGTGGAAAGCTGTGAAATGACGAAAATACTTGTAATGTTTACAAGTCCGGGTACTTCTGGTGGCGTTTTTACGGGACTGTGCTTTCAAATATTAAGAGTTCATGTTTACAGAGCTCAGAATTGGTGTCTAAAGCCTTTGAATCACGAGAATATTTTTTGTGTTTACAATTTAGGAGGATTGGCTTTGGCGTTTTTTTTTGTGTGAATCAGTCAAAATGGTGGCGGTTCCAGTAAATACTTCTAAGCAAACTGTCTAATTGTGGTAAAACTGTTAAAATACACAATGAGAGTTCCCAGAAATGATTAAGAACGTGTAATAAACATCTCAAGTACACGTAAATAGATTCTTACTACATTTACTGTCGAATTCAACACGGAGGTTTCCAGTGGAAAGCTGTGAAATGATGAAAATACTGGTAATGTTTACAAGAACGGGTACTTCTGGTGGCGTTTTCACGGGACTGTGCTTTCAAATAATAAGAGTTCATGTTTACAGAGCTAAGAATTGGTGTCTAAAGCCTTTGAATCACGAGAATAGTTTTTGTGTTTACAATTTAGGAGGATTGGCTTTGGCGTTTTTTTTGTGTGAATCAGTTAAAATGGTGGCGGTTCCAGTAAATACTTCTAAGCAAACTGTCTAATTGTGGTAAAACTGTTAAAATACACAATGAGAGTTCCCAGAAATGATTAAGAACGTGTAATAAACCCCTCAAGTACACGTAAATAGATTCTTCCTACATTTACTGTCGAATTCAATCACGGAGGTTTCCAGTGGAAAGCTGTGAAATGATGAAAATACTGGTAATGTTTACAAGTCCGGGTACTTTGGGTGGTGTTTTCACGGGACTGTGCTTTCAAATATTAAGAGTTCATGTTTATAGAGCTCAGAATTGGTGTCTAAAGCCTTTGAATCACGAGAATAGTTTTTGTGTTTACAATTTAGGAGGATTGGCTTTGGCTTTTTTTTGTGTGAATCAGTTAAAATGGTGGCGGTTCCAGTAAATACTTCTAAGCAAACTGTCTAATTGTGGTAAAACTGTTAAAATACACAATGAGAGTTCCCAGAAATGATTAAGAACGTGTAATAAACCCTTCAAGTACACGTAAATAGATTCTTACTACATTTACTGTCGAATTCAATCACGGAGGTTTCATAGGAAAGCTGTGAAATGACGAAAATACTGGTAATGTTTACAAGTCCGGGTACTTCGGGTGGCGTTTTCACGGGACTGTGCTTTCAATTATTACGAGTTCATGTTTACAGAGCTCAGAATTGGTGTCTAAAGCCTTTGAATCACGAGAATAGTTTTTGTGTTTACAATTTAGGAGGATTGGCTTTGGCGTTTTTTTTGTGTGAATCAGTTAAAATGGTGGCGGTTCCAGTAAATACTTCTAAGCAAACTGTCTAATTGTGGTAAAACTGTTAAAATACACAATGAGAGTTCCCAGAAATGATTAAGAACGTGTAATAAACGTCTCAAGTACAAGTAAATAGATTCTTACTACATTTACTGTCGAATTAAACACGGAGGTTTCCAGTGGAAAGCTGTGAAATGACGAAAATACTGGTAATGTTTACAAGTACGGGTACTTCTGGTGGCGTTTTCACGGGACTGTGCTTTCAAATATTAAGAGTTCATGTTTACAGAGCTCAGAATTGGTGTCTAAAGCCTTTGAATGACGAGAATAGTTTTTTTGTTTACAATTTAGGAGGATTGGCTTTGGCGTTTTTTTTGTGTGAATCAGTTAAAATGGTGGCGGTTCCAGTAAATACTTCTAAGCAAACTGTCTAATTGTGGTAAAACTGTTAAAATACACAATGAGAGTTCCCAGAAATGATTAAGAACGTGTAATAAACATCTCAAGTACACGTAAATAGATTCTTACTACATTTACTGTCGAATTCAACACGGAGGTTTCCAGTGGAAAGCTGTGAAATGACGAAAATACTGGTAATGTTTACAAGTACGGGTACTTCTGGTGGCGTTTTCACGGGACTGTGCTTTCAAATATTAAGAGTTCATGTTTACAGAGCTCAGAATTGGTGTCTAAAGCCTTTGAATCACGAGAATAGTTTTTGTGTTTACAATTTAGGAGGATTGGCTTTGGCGTTTTTTTTTTGTGTGAATCAGTTAAAATGGTGGCGGTTCCAGTAAATACTTCTAAGCAAACTGTCTAATTGTGGTAAAACTGTTAAAATACACAATGAGAGTTCCCAGAAATGATTAAGAACGTGTAATAAACATCTCCGTTACACGTAAATAGATTCTTACTACATTTACTGTCGAATTCAACACGGAGGTTTCCAGTGGAAAGCTGTGAAATGACGAAAATACTGGTAATGTTTACAAGTACGGGTACTTCTGGTGGCGTTTTCACGGGACTGTGCTTTCAAATATTAAGAGTTCATGTTTACAGAGCTCAGAATTGGTGTCTAAAGCCTTTGAATCACGAGAATAGTTTTTGTGTTTACAATTTAGGAGGATTGGCTTTGGCGTTTTTTTTGTGTGAATCTGTCAAAATGGTGGCGGTTCCAGTAAATACTTCTAAGCAAACTGTCTAATTGTGGTAAAACTGTTAAAATACACAATGAGAGTTCCCAGAAATGATTAAGAACGTGTAATAAACCCCTCAAGAACACGTAAATAGATTCTTGCTACATTTACTGTCGAATTCAATCACGGAGGTTTCCAGTGGAAAGCTGTGAAATGACGAAAATACTGGTAATGTTTACAAGTCCGGGTACTTCGGGTGGCGTTTTCACGGGACTGTGCTTTCAATTATTACGAGTTCATGTTTACAGAGCTCAGAATTGGTGTCTAAAGCCTTTGAATCACGAGAATAGTTTTTGTGTTTACAATTTAGGAGGATTGGCTTTGGCGTTTTTTTTGTGTGAATCAGTTAAAATGGTGGCGGTTCCAGTAAATACTTCTAAGCAAACTGTCTAATTGTGGTAAAACTGTTAAAATACACAATGAGAGTTCCCAGAAATGATTAAGAACGTGTAATAAACATCTCAAGTACACGTAAATAGATTCTTACTACATTTACTGTCGAATTCAATCACGGAGGTTTCCAGTGGAAAGCTGTGAAATGACGAAAATACTTGTAATGTTTACAAGTCCGGGTACTTCTGGTGGCGTTTTTACGGGACTGTGCTTTCAAATATTAAGAGTTCATGTTTACAGAGCTCAGAATTGGTGTCTAAAGCCTTTGAATCACGAGAATATTTTTTGTGTTTACAATTTAGGAGGATTGGCTTTGGCGTTTTTTTTTGTGTGAATCAGTCAAAATGGTGGCGGTTCCAGTAAATACTTCTAAGCAAACTGTCTAATTGTGGTAAAACTGTTAAAATACACAATGAGAGTTCCCAGAAATGATTAAGAACGTGTAATAAACATCTCAAGTACACGTAAATAGATTCTTACTACATTTACTGTCGAATTCAACACGGAGGTTTCCAGTGGAAAGCTGTGAAATGATGAAAATACTGGTAATGTTTACAAGAACGGGTACTTCTGGTGGCGTTTTCACGGGACTGTGCTTTCAAATAATAAGAGTTCATGTTTACAGAGCTAAGAATTGGTGTCTAAAGCCTTTGAATCACGAGAATAGTTTTTGTGTTTACAATTTAGGAGGATTGGCTTTGGCGTTTTTTTTGTGTGAATCAGTTAAAATGGTGGCGGTTCCAGTAAATACTTCTAAGCAAACTGTCTAATTGTGGTAAAACTGTTAAAATACACAATGAGAGTTCCCAGAAATGATTAAGAACGTGTAATAAACCCCTCAAGTAAACGTAAATAGATTCTTCCTACATTTACTGTCGAATTCAATCACGGAGGTTTCCAGTGGAAAGCTGTGAAATGATGAAAATACTGGTAATGTTTACAAGTCCGGGTACTTCGGGTGGTGTTTTCACGGGACTGTGCTTTCAAATATTAAGAGTTCATGTTTATAGAGCTCAGAATTGGTGTCTAAAGCCTTTGAATCACGAGAATAGTTTTTGTGTTTACAATTTAGGAGGATTGGCTTTGGCTTTTTTTTGTGTGAATCAGTTAAAATGGTGGCGGTTCCAGTAAATACTTCTAAGCAAACTGTCTAATTGTGGTAAAACTGTTAAAATACACAATGAGAGTTCCCAGAAATGATTAAGAACGTGTAATAAACCCTTCAAGTACACGTAAATAGATTCTTACTACATTTACTGTCGAATTCAATCACGGAGGTTTCATAGGAAAGCTGTGAAATGACGAAAATACTGGTAATGTTTACAAGTCCGGGTACTTCGGGTGGCGTTTTCACGGGACTGTGCTTTCAATTATTACGAGTTCATGTTTACAGAGCTCAGAATTGGTGTCTAAAGCCTTTGAATCACGAGAATAGTTTTTGTGTTTACAATTTAGGAGGATTGGCTTTGGCGTTTTTTTTGTGTGAATCAGTTAAAATGGTGGCGGTTCCAGTAAATACTTCTAAGCAAACTGTCTAATTGTGGTAAAACTGTTAAAATACACAATGAGAGTTCCCAGAAATGATTAAGAACGTGTAATAAACGTCTCAAGTACAAGTAAATAGATTCTTACTACATTTACTGTCGAATTAAACACGGAGGTTTCCAGTGGAAAGCTGTGAAATGACGAAAATACTGGTAATGTTTACAAGTACGGGTACTTCTGGTGGCGTTTTCACGGGACTGTGCTTTCAAATATTAAGAGTTCATGTTTACAGAGCTCAGAATTGGTGTCTAAAGCCTTTGAATGACGAGAATAGTTTTTTTGTTTACAATTTAGGAGGATTGGCTTTGGCGTTTTTTTTGTGTGAATCAGTTAAAATGGTGGCGGTTCCAGTAAATACTTCTAAGCAAACTGTCTAATTGTGGTAAAACTGTTAAAATACACAATGAGAGTTCCCAGAAATGATTAAGAACGTGTAATAAACATCTCAAGTACACGTAAATAGATTCTTACTACATTTACTGTCGAATTCAACACGGAGGTTTCCAGTGGAAAGCTGTGAAATGACGAAAATACTGGTAATGTTTACAAGTACGGGTACTTCTGGTGGCGTTTTCACGGGACTGTGCTTTCAAATATTAAGAGTTCATGTTTACAGAGCTCAGAATTGGTGTCTAAAGCCTTTGAATCACGAGAATAGTTTTTGTGTTTACAATTTAGGAGGATTGGCTTTGGCGTTTTTTTTTGTGTGAATCAGTTAAAATGGTGGCGGTTCCAGTAAATACTTCTAAGCAAACTGTCTAATTGTGGTAAAACTGTTAAAATACACAATGAGAGTTCCCAGAAATGATTAAGAACGTGTAATAAACATCTCCGTTACACGTAAATAGATTCTTACTACATTTACTGTCGAATTCAACACGGAGGTTTCCAGTGGAAAGCTGTGAAATGACGAAAATACTGGTAATGTTTACAAGTACGGGTACTTCTGGTGGCGTTTTCACGGGACTGTGCTTTCAAATATTAAGAGTTCATGTTTACAGAGCTCAGAATTGGTGTCTAAAGCCTTTGAATCACGAGAATAGTTTTTGTGTTTACAATTTAGGAGGATTGGCTTTGGCGTTTTTTTTGTGTGAATCTGTCAAAATGGTGGCGGTTCCAGTAAATACTTCTAAGCAAACTGTCTAATTGTGGTAAAACTGTTAAAATACACAATGAGAGTTCCCAGAAATGATTAAGAACGTGTAATAAACATCTCAAGTACACGTAAATAGATTCTTACTACATTTACTGTCGAATTCAATCACGGAGGTTTCCAGTGGAAAGCTGTGAAATGACGAAAATACTGGTAATGTTTACAAGTCCGGGTACTTCTGGTGGCGTTTTTACGGGACTGTGCTTTCAAATATTAAGAGTTCATGTTTACAGAGCTCAGAATTGGTGTCTAAAGCCTTTGAATCACGAGAATATTTTTTGTGTTTACAATTTAGGAGGATTGGCTTTGGCGTTTTTTTTTTGTGTGAATCAGTCAAAATGGTGGCGGTTCCAGTAAATACTTCTAAGCAAACTGTCTAATTGTGGTAAAACTGTTAAAATACACAATGAGAGTTCCCAGAAATGATTAAGAACGTGTAATAAACATCTCAAGTACACGTAAATAGATTCTTACTACATTTACTGTCGAATTCAACACGGAGGTTTCCAGTGGAAAGCTGTGAAATGATGAAAATACTGGTAATGTTTACAAGTACGGGTACTTCTGGTGGCGTTTTCACGGGACTGTGCTTTCAAATAATAAGAGTTCATGTTTACAGAGCTAAGAATTGGTGTCTAAAGCCTTTGAATCACGAGAATAGTTTTTGTGTTTACAATTTAGGAGGATTGGCTTTGCCTTTTTTTTTGTGTGAATCAGTTAAAATGGTGGCGGTTCCAGTAAATACTTCTAAGCAAACTGTCTAATTGTGGTAAAACTGTTAAAATACACAATGAGAGTTCCCAGAAATGATTAAGAACGTGTAATAAACGTCTCAAGTACACGTAAATAGATTCTTACTACATTTACTGTCGAATTAAACACGGAGGTTTCCAGTGGAAAGCTGTGAAATGACGAAAATACTGGTAATGTTTACAAGTACGGGTACTTCTGGTGGCGTTTTCACGGGACTGTGCTTTCAAATATTAAGAGTTCATGTTTACAGAGCTCAGAATTGGTGTCTAAAGCCTTTGAATGACGAGAATAGTTTTTTTGTTTACAATTTAGGAGGATTGGCTTTGGCGTTTTTTTTGTGTGAATCAGTTAAAATGGTGGCGGTTCCAGTAAATACTTCTAAGCAAACTGTCTAATTGTGGTAAAACTGTTAAAATACACAATGAGAGTTCCCAGAAATGATTAAGAACGTGTAATAAACCCCTCAAGAACACGTAAATAGATTCTTACTACATTTACTGTCGAATTCAATCACGGAGGTTTCCAGTGGAAAGGTGTGAAATGACGAAAATACTGGTAATGGTTACAACTCCGGGTACTTCTGGTGGCGTTTTCACGGGACTGTGCTTTCAAATATTAAGAGTTCATGTTTACAGAGCTCAGAATTGGTGTCTAAAGCCTTTGAATCACGAGAATAGTTTTTGTGTTTACAATTTAGGAGGATTGGCTATGGCGTTTTTTTTGTGTGAATCAGTCAAAATGGTGGCGGTTCCAGTAAATACTTCTAAGCAAACTGTCTAATTGTGGTAAAACTGTTAAAATACACAATGAGAGTTCCCAGAAATGATTAAGAACGTGTAATAAACATCTCAAGTACACGTAAATAGATTCTTACTACATTTACTGTCGAATTCAACACGGAGGTTTCCAGTGGAAAGCTGTGAAATGACGAAAATACTGGTAATGTTTACAAGTCCGGGTACTTCTGGTGGCGTTTTCACGGGACTGTGCTTTCAAATATTAAGAGTTCATGTTTACAGAGCTCAGAATTGGTGTCTAAAGCCTTTGAATCACGAGAATAGTTTTTGTGTTTACAATTTAGGAGGATTGGCTTTGGCGTTTTTTTTGTGTGAATCAGTCAAAATGGTGGCGGTTCCAGTAAATACTTCTAAGCAAACTGTCTAATTGTGGTAAAACTGTTAAAATACACAATGAGAGTTCCCAGAAATGATTAAGAACGTGTAATAAACATCTCAAGTACACGTAAATAGATTCTTACTACATTTACTGTCGAATTCAACACGGAGGTTTCCAGTGGAAAGCTGTGAAATGATGAAAATACTGGTAATATTTACAAGTCTGGGTACTTCGGGTGGCGTTTTCACGGGACTGTGCTTTCAAATATTAAGAGTTCATGTTTACAGAGCTCAGAATTGGTGTCTAAAGCCTTTGAATCACGAGAATAGTTTTTGTGTTTACAATTTAGGAGGATTGGCTTTGGCTTTTTTTTGTGTGAATCAGTTAAAATGGTGGCGGTTCCAGTAAATACTTCTAAGCAAACTGTCTAATTGTGGTAAAACTGTTAAAATACACAATGAGAGTTCCCAGAAATGATTAAGAACGTGTAATAAACCCTTCAAGTACACGTAAATAGATTCTTACTACATTTACTGTCGAATTCAATCACGGAGGTTTCCAGTGGAAAGCTGTGAAATGACGAAAATACTGGTAATGTTTACAAGTCCGGGTACTTCGGGTGGCGTTTTCACGGGACTGTGCTTTCAATTATTACGATTTCATGTTTACAGAGCTCAGAATTGGTGTCTAAAGCCTTTGAATCACGAGAATAGTTTTTGTGTTTACAATTTAGGAGGATTGGCTTTGGCGTTTTTTTTGTGTGAATCAGTTAAAATGGTGGCGGTTCTAGTAAATACTTCTAAGCAAACTGTCTAGTTGTGGTAAAACTGTTAAAATACACAATGAGAGTTCCCAGAAATGATTAAGAACGTGTAATAAACGTCTCAAGTACACGTAAATAGATTCTTACTACATTTACTGTCGAATTAAACACGGAGGTTTCCAATGGAAAGCTGTGAAATGACGAAAATACTGGTAATGTTTACAAGTACGGGTACTTCTGGTGGCGTTTTCACGGGACTGTGCTTACAAATATTAAGAGTTCATGTTTACAGAGCTGAGAATTGGTGTCTAAAGCCTTTGAATGACGAGAATAGTGTTTTTGTTTACAATTTAGGAGGATTGGCTTTGGCGTTTTTTTTGTGTGAATCAGTTAAAATGGTGGCGGTTCCAGTAAATACTTCTAAGCAAACTGTCTAGTTGTGGTAAAACTGTTAAAATACACAATGAGAGTTCCCAGAAATGATTAAGAACGTGTAATAAACATCTCAAGTACACGTAAATAGATTCTTACTACATTTACTGTCGAATTAAACACGGAGGTTTCCAGTGGAAAGCTGTGAAATGACGAAAATACTGGTAATGTTTACAAGTACGGGTACTTCTGGTGGCGTTTTCACGGGACTGTGCTTTCAAATAATAAGAGTTCATGTTTACAGAGCTAAGAATTGGTGTCTAAAGCCTTTGAATCACGAGAATATTTTTTGTGTTTACAATTTAGGAGGATTGGCTTTGGCGTTTTTTTTGTGTGAATCAGTCAAAATGGTGGCGGTTCCAGTAAATACTTCTAAGCAAACTGTCTAATTGTGGTAAAACTGTTAAAATACACAATGAGAGTTCCCAGAAATGATTAAGAACGTGTAATAAACATCTCAAGTACACGTAAATAGATTCTTACTACATTTACTGTCGAATTCAACACGGAGGTTTCCAGTGGAAAGCTGTGAAATGACGAAAATACTGGTAATGTTTACAAGTACGGGTACTTCTGGTGGCGTTTTCACGGGACTGTGCTTTCAAATATTAAGAGTTCATGTTTACAGAGCTCAGAATTGGTGTCTAAAGCCTTTGAATCACGAGAATAGTTTTTGTGTTTACAATTTAGGAGGATTGGCTTTGGCGTTTTTTTTGTGTGAATCAGTCAAAATGGTGGCGGTTCCAGTAAATACTTCTAAGCAAACTGTCTAATTGTGGTAAAACTGTTAAAATACACAATGAGAGTTCCCAGAAATGATTAAGAACGTGTAATAAACATCTCAAGTACACGTAAATAGATTCTTACTACATTTACTGTCGAATTCAACACGGAGGTTTCCAGTGGAAAGCTATGAAATGATGAAAATACTGGTAATGTTTACAAGTACGGGTACTTCTGGTGGCGTTTTCACGGGACTGTGCTTTCAAATAATAAGAGTTCATGTTTACAGAGCTAAGAATTGGTGTCTAAAGCCTTTGAATCACGAGAATAGTTTTTGTGTTTACAATTTAGGAGGATTGGCTTTGGCGTTTTTTTTGTGTGAATCAGTTAAAATGGTGGCGGTTCCAGTAAATACTTCTAAGCAAACTGTCTAATTGTGGTAAAACTGTTAAAATACACAATGAGAGTTCCCAGAAATGATTAAGAACGTGTAATAAACGTCTCAAGTACACGTAAATAGATTCTTACTACATTTACTGTCGAATTAAACACGGAGGTTTCCAGTGGAAAGCTGTGAAATGACGAAAATACTGGTAATGTTTACAAGTACGGGTACTTCTGGTGGCGTTTTCACGGGACTGTGCTTTCAAATATTAAGAGTTCATGTTTACAGAGCTCAGAATTGGTGTCTAAAGCCTTTGAATGACGAGAATAGTTTTTTTGTTTACAATTTAGGAGGATTGGCTTTGGCGTTTTTTTTGTGTGAATCAGTTAAAATGGTGGCGGTTCCAGTAAATACTTCTAAGCAAACTGTCTAATTGTGGTAAAACTGTTAAAATACACAATGAGAGTTCCCAGAAATGATTAAGAACGTGTAATAAACCCCTCAAGAACACGTAAATAGATTCTTACTACATTTACTGTCGAATTCAATCACGGAGGTTTCCAGTGGAAAGGTGTGAAATGACGAAAATACTGGTAATGGTTACAACTCCGGGTACTTCTGGTGGCGTTTTCACGGGACTGTGCTTTCAAATATTAAGAGTTCATGTTTACAGAGCTCAGAATTGGTGTCTAAAGCCTTTGAATCACGAGAATAGTTTTTGTGTTTACAATTTAGGAGGATTGGCTATGGCGTTTTTTTTGTGTGAATCAGTCAAAATGGTGGCGGTTCCAGTAAATACTTCTAAGCAAACTGTCTAATTGTGGTAAAACTGTTAAAATACACAATGAGAGTTCCCAGAAATGATTAAGAACGTGTAATAAACATCTCAAGTACACGTAAATAGATTCTTACTACATTTACTGTCGAATTCAACACGGAGGTTTCCAGTGGAAAGCTGTGAAATGACGAAAATACTGGTAATGTTTACAAGTCCGGGTACTTCTGGTGGCGTTTTCACGGGACTGTGCTTTCAAATATTAAGAGTTCATGTTTACAGAGCTCAGAATTGGTGTCTAAAGCCTTTGAATCACGAGAATAGTTTTTGTGTTTACAATTTAGGAGGATTGGCTTTGGCGTTTTTTTTGTGTGAATCAGTCAAAATGGTGGCGGTTCCAGTAAATACTTCTAAGCAAACTGTCTAATTGTGGTAAAACTGTTAAAATACACAATGAGAGTTCCCAGAAATGATTAAGAACGTGTAATAAACATCTCAAGTACACGTAAATAGATTCTTACTACATTTACTGTCGAATTCAACACGGAGGTTTCCAGTGGAAAGCTGTGAAATGATGAAAATACTGGTAATATTTACAAGTCTGGGTACTTCGGGTGGCGTTTTCACGGGACTGTGCTTTCAAATATTAAGAGTTCATGTTTACAGAGCTCAGAATTGGTGTCTAAAGCCTTTGAATCACGAGAATAGTTTTTGTGTTTACAATTTAGGAGGATTGGCTTTGGCTTTTTTTTGTGTGAATCAGTTAAAATGGTGGCGGTTCCAGTAAATACTTCTAAGCAAACTGTCTAATTGTGGTAAAACTGTTAAAATACACAATGAGAGTTCCCAGAAATGATTAAGAACGTGTAATAAACCCTTCAAGTACACGTAAATAGATTCTTACTACATTTACTGTCGAATTCAATCACGGAGGTTTCCAGTGGAAAGCTGTGAAATGACGAAAATACTGGTAATGTTTACAAGTCCGGGTACTTCGGGTGGCGTTTTCACGGGACTGTGCTTTCAATTATTACGATTTCATGTTTACAGAGCTCAGAATTGGTGTCTAAAGCCTTTGAATCACGAGAATAGTTTTTGTGTTTACAATTTAGGAGGATTGGCTTTGGCGTTTTTTTTGTGTGAATCAGTTAAAATGGTGGCGGTTCTAGTAAATACTTCTAAGCAAACTGTCTAGTTGTGGTAAAACTGTTAAAATACACAATGAGAGTTCCCAGAAATGATTAAGAACGTGTAATAAACGTCTCAAGTACACGTAAATAGATTCTTACTACATTTACTGTCGAATTAAACACGGAGGTTTCCAATGGAAAGCTGTGAAATGACGAAAATACTGGTAATGTTTACAAGTACGGGTACTTCTGGTGGCGTTTTCACGGGACTGTGCTTACAAATATTAAGAGTTCATGTTTACAGAGCTGAGAATTGGTGTCTAAAGCCTTTGAATGACGAGAATAGTGTTTTTGTTTACAATTTAGGAGGATTGGCTTTGGCGTTTTTTTTGTGTGAATCAGTTAAAATGGTGGCGGTTCCAGTAAATACTTCTAAGCAAACTGTCTAGTTGTGGTAAAACTGTTAAAATACACAATGAGAGTTCCCAGAAATGATTAAGAACGTGTAATAAACGTCTCAAGTACACGTAAATAGATTCTTACTACATTTACTGTCGAATTAAACACGGAGGTTTCCAGTGGAAAGCTGTGAAATGACGAAAATACTGGTAATGTTTACAAGTACGGGTACTTCTGGTGGCGTTTTCACGGGACTGTGCTTTCAAATAATAAGAGTTCATGTTTACAGAGCTAAGAATTGGTGTCTAAAGCCTTTGAATCACGAGAATATTTTTTGTGTTTACAATTTAGGAGGATTGGCTTTGGCGTTTTTTTTGTGTGAATCAGTCAAAATGGTGGCGGTTCCAGTAAATACTTCTAAGCAAACTGTCTAATTGTGGTAAAACTGTTAAAATACACAATGAGAGTTCCCAGAAATGATTAAGAACGTGTAATAAACATCTCAAGTACACGTAAATAGATTCTTACTACATTTACTGTCGAATTCAACACGGAGGTTTCCAGTGGAAAGCTGTGAAATGACGAAAATACTGGTAATGTTTACAAGTACGGGTACTTCTGGTGGCGTTTTCACGGGACTGTGCTTTCAAATATTAAGAGTTCATGTTTACAGAGCTCAGAATTGGTGTCTAAAGCCTTTGAATCACGAGAATAGTTTTTGTGTTTACAATTTAGGAGGATTGGCTTTGGCGTTTTTTTTGTGTGAATCAGTCAAAATGGTGGCGGTTCCAGTAAATACTTCTAAGCAAACTGTCTAATTGTGGTAAAACTGTTAAAATACACAATGAGAGTTCCCAGAAATGATTAAGAACGTGTAATAAACATCTCAAGTACACGTAAATAGATTCTTACTACATTTACTGTCGAATTCAACACGGAGGTTTCCAGTGGAAAGCTATGAAATGATGAAAATACTGGTAATGTTTACAAGTACGGGTACTTCTGGTGGCGTTTTCACGGGACTGTGCTTTCAAATAATAAGAGTTCATGTTTACAGAGCTAAGAATTGGTGTCTAAAGCCTTTGAATCACGAGAATAGTTTTTGTGTTTACAATTTAGGAGGATTGGCTTTGGCGTTTTTTTTGTGTGAATCAGTTAAAATGGTGGCGGTTCCAGTAAATACTTCTAAGCAAACTGTCTAATTGTGGTAAAACTGTTAAAATACACAATGAGAGTTCCCAGAAATTATTAAGAACGTGTAATAAACCCCTCAAGTACACGTAAATAGATTCTTCCTACATTTACTGTCGAATTCAATCACGGAGGTTTCCAGTGGAAAGCTGTGAAATGACGAAAATACTGGTAATGTTTACAAGTCCGGGTACTTCGGGTGGCGTTTTCACGGGACTGTGCTTTCAAATATTAAGAGTTCATGTTTACAGAGCTCAGAATTGGTGTCTAAAGCCTTTGAATCACGAGAATAGTTTTTGTGTTTACAATTTAGGAGGATTGGCTTTGGCTTTTTTTTGTGTGAATCAGTTAAAATGGTCGCGGTTCCAGTAAATACTTCTAAGCAAACTGTCTAATTGTGGTAAAACTGTTAAAATACACAATGAGAGTTCCCAGAAATGATTAAGAACGTGTAATAAACCCTTCAAGTACACGTAAATAGATTCTTACTACATTTACTGTCGAATTCAACACGGAGGTTTCCAGTGGAAAGCTGTGAAATGACGAAAATACTGGTAATGTTTACAAGTACGGGTACTTCTGGTGGCGTTTTCACGGGACTGTGCTTTCAAATATTAAGAGTTCATGTTTACAGAGCTCAGAATTGGTGTCTAAAGCCTTTGAATGACGAGAATAGTTTTTTTGTTTACAATTTAGGAGGATTGGCTTTGGCGTTTTTTTTGTGTGAATCAGTTAAAATGGTGGCGGTTCCAGTAAATACTTCTAAGCAAACTGTCTAATTGTGGTAAAACTGTTAAAATACACAATGAGAGTTCCCAGAAATGATTAAGAACGTGTAATAAACATCTCAAGTACACGTAAATAGATTCTTACTACATTTACTGTCGAATTCAATCACGGAGGTTTCCAGTGGAAAGGTGTGAAATGACGAAAATACTGGTAATGGTTACAACTCCGGGTACTTCTGGTGGCGTTTTCACGGGACTGTGCTTTCAAATATTAAGAGTTCATGTTTACAGAGCTCAGAATTGGTGTCTAAAGCCTTTGAATCACGAGAATAGTTTTTGTGTTTACAATTTAGGAGGATTGGCTTTGGCGTTTTTTTTGTGTGAATCTGTCAAACTGGTGGCGGTTCCAGTAAATACTTCTAAGCAAACTGTCTAATTGTGGTAAAACTGTTAAAATACACAATGAGAGTTCCCAGAAATGATTAAGAACGTGTAATAAACATCTCAAGTACACGTAAATAGATTCTTACTACATTTACTGTCGAATTCAATCACGGAGGTTTCCAGTGGAAAGCTGTGAAATGACGAAAATACTGGTAATGTTTACAAGTCCGGGTACTTCTGGTGGCGTTTTTACGGGACTGTGCTTTCAAATATTAAGAGTTCATGTTTACAGAGCTCAGAATTGGTGTCTAAAGCCTTTGAATCACGAGAATATTTTTTGTGTTTACAATTTAGGAGGATTGGCTTTGGCGTTTTTTTTGTGTGTGAATCAGTCAAAATGGTGGCGGTTCCAGTAAATACTTCTAAGCAAACTGTCTAATTGTGGTAAAACTGTTAAAATACACAATGAGAGTTCCCAGAAATGATTAAGAACGTGTAATAAACATCTCAAGTACACGTAAATAGATTCTTACTACATTTACTGTCGAATTCAACACGGAGGTTTCCAGTGGAAAGCTGTGAAATGATGAAAATACTGGTAATGTTTACAAGTACGGGTACTTCTGGTGGCGTTTTCACGGGACTGTGCTTTCAAATAATAAGAGTTCATGTTTACAGAGCTAAGAATTGGTGTCTAAAGCCTTTGAATCACGAGAATAGTTTTTGTGTTTACAATTTAGGAGGATTGGCTTTGGCGTTTTTTTTGTGTGAATCAGTTAAAATGGTGGCGGTTCCAGTAAATACTTCTAAGCAAACTGTCTAATTGTGGTAAAACTGTTAAAATACACAATGAGAGTTCCCAGAAATGATTAAGAACGTGTAATAAACGTCTCAAGTACACGTAAATAGATTCTTACTACATTTACTGTCGAATTAAACACGGAGGTTTCCAGTGGAAAGCTGTGAAATGACGAAAATACTGGTAATGTTTACAAGTACGGGTACTTCTGGTGGCGTTTTCACGGGACTGTGCTTTCAAATATTAAGAGTTCATGTTTACAGAGCTCAGAATTGGTGTCTAAAGCCTTTGAATGACGAGAATAGTTTTTGTGTTTACAATTTAGGAGGATTGGCTTTGGCGTTTTTTTTGTGTGAATCAGTTAAAATGGTGGCGGTTCCAGTAAATACTTCTAAGCAAACTGTCTAATTGTGGTAAAACTGTTAAAATACACAATGAGAGTTCCCAGAAATGATTAAGAACGTGTAATAAACCCCTCAAGAACACGTAAATAGATTCTTACTACATTTACTGTCGAATTCAATCACGGAGGTTTCCAGTGGAAAGGTGTGAAATGACGAAAATACTGGTAATGGTTACAACTCCGGGTACTTCTGGTGGCGTTTTCACGGGACTGTGCTTTCAAATATTAAGAGTTCATGTTTACAGAGCTCAGAATTGGTGTCTAAAGCCTTTGAATCACGAGAATAGTTTTTGTGTTTACAATTTAGGAGGATTGGCTATGGCGTTTTTTTTGTGTGAATCAGTCAAAATGGTGGCGGTTCCAGTAAATACTTCTAAGCAAACTGTCTAATTGTGGTAAAACTGTTAAAATACACAATGAGAGTTCCCAGAAATGATTAAGAACGTGTAATAAACATCTCAAGTACACGTAAATAGATTCTTACTACATTTACTGTCGAATTCAACACGGAGGTTTCCAGTGGAAAGCTGTGAAATGACGAAAATACTGGTAATGTTTACAAGTCCGGGTACTTCTGGTGGCGTTTTCACGGGACTGTGCTTTCAAATATTAAGAGTTCATGTTTACAGAGCTCAGAATTGGTGTCTAAAGCCTTTGAATCACGAGAATAGTTTTTGTGTTTACAATTTAGGAGGATTGGCTTTGGCGTTTTTTTTGTGTGAATCAGTCAAAATGGTGGCGGTTCCAGTAAATACTTCTAAGCAAACTGTCTAATTGTGGTAAAACTGTTAAAATACACAATGAGAGTTCCCAGAAATGATTAAGAACGTGTAATAAACATCTCAAGTACACGTAAATAGATTCTTACTACATTTACTGTTGAATTCAACACGGAGGTTTCCAGTGGAAAGCTGTGAAATGATGAAAATACTGGTAATATTTACAAGTCTGGGTACTTCGGGTGGCGTTTTCACGGGACTGTGCTTTCAAATATTAAGAGTTCATGTTTACAGAGCTCAGAATTGGTGTCTAAAGCCTTTGAATCACGAGAATAGTTTTTGTGTTTACAATTTAGGAGGATTGGCTTTGGCTTTTTTTTGTGTGAATCAGTTAAAATGGTGGCGGTTCCAGTAAATACTTCTAAGCAAACTGTCTAATTGTGGTAAAACTGTTAAAATACACAATGAGAGTTCCCAGAAATGATTAAGAACGTGTAATAAACCCTTCAAGTACACGTAAATAGATTCTTACTACATTTACTGTCGAATTCAATCACGGAGGTTTCCAGTGGAAAGCTGTGAAATGACGAAAATACTGGTAATGTTTACAAGTCCGGGTACTTCGGGTGGCGTTTTCACGGGACTGTGCTTTCAATTATTACGATTTCATGTTTACAGAGCTCAGAATTGGTGTCTAAAGCCTTTGAATCACGAGAATAGTTTTTGTGTTTACAATTTAGGAGGATTGGCTTTGGCGTTTTTTTTGTGTGAATCAGTTAAAATGGTGGCGGTTCTAGTAAATACTTCTAAGCAAACTGTCTAGTTGTGGTAAAACTGTTAAAATACACAATGAGAGTTCCCAGAAATGATTAAGAACGTGTAATAAACGTCTCAAGTACACGTAAATAGATTCTTACTACATTTACTGTCGAATTAAACACGGAGGTTTCCAATGGAAAGCTGTGAAATGACGAAAATACTGGTAATGTTTACAAGTACGGGTACTTCTGGTGGCGTTTTCACGGGACTGTGCTTACAAATATTAAGAGTTCATGTTTACAGAGCTCAGAATTGGTGTCTAAAGCCTTTGAATGACGAGAATAGTGTTTTTGTTTACAATTTAGGAGGATTGGCTTTGGCGTTTTTTTTGTGTGAATCAGTTAAAATGGTGGCGGTTCCAGTAAATACTTCTAAGCAAACTGTCTAGTTGTGGTAAAACTGTTAAAATACACAATGAGAGTTCCCAGAAATGATTAAGAACGTGTAATAAACGTCTCAAGTACACGTAAATAGATTCTTACTACATTTACTGTCGAATTAAACACGGAGGTTTCCAGTGGAAAGCTGTGAAATGACGAAAATACTGGTAATGTTTACAAGTACGGGTACTTCTGGTGGCGTTTTCACGGGACTGTGCTTTCAAATAATAAGAGTTCATGTTTACAGAGCTAAGAATTGGTGTCTAAAGCCTTTGAATCACGAGAATATTTTTTGTGTTTACAATTTAGGAGGATTGGCTTTGGCGTTTTTTTTGTGTGAATCAGTCAAAATGGTGGCGGTTCCAGTAAATACTTCTAAGCAAACTGTCTAATTGTGGTAAAACTGTTAAAATACACAATGAGAGTTCCCAGAAATGATTAAGAACGTGTAATAAACATCTCAAGTACACATAAATAGATTCTTACTACATTTACTGTCTAATTCAACACGGAGGTTTCCAGTGGAAAGCTGTGAAATGACGAAAATACTGGTAATGTTTACAAGTACGGGTACTTCTGGTGGCGTTTTCACGGGACTGTGCTTTCAAATATTAAGAGTTCATGTTTACAGAGCTCAGAATTGGTGTCTAAAGCCTTTGAATCACGAGAATAGTTTTTGTGTTTACAATTTAGGAGGATTGGCTTTGGCGTTTTTTTTGTGTGAATCAGTCAAAATGGTGGCGGTTCCAGTAAATACTTCTAAGCAAACTGTCTAATTGTGGTAAAACTGTTAAAATACACAATGAGAGTTCCCAGAAATGATTAAGAACGTGTAATAAACATCTCAAGTACACGTAAATAGATTCTTACTACATTTACTGTCGAATTCAACACGGAGGTTTCCAGTGGAAAGCTATGAAATGATGAAAATACTGGTAATGTTTACAAGTACGGGTACTTCTGGTGGCGTTTTCACGGGACTGTGCTTTCAAATAATAAGAGTTCATGTTTACAGAGCTAAGAATTGGTGTCTAAAGCCTTTGAATCACGAGAATAGTTTTTGTGTTTACAATTTAGGAGGATTGGCTTTGGCGTTTTTTTTTGTGTGAATCAGTTAAAATGGTGGCGGTTCCAGTAAATACTTCTAAGCAAACTGTCTAATTGTGGTAAAACTGTTAAAATACACAATGAGAGTTCCCAGAAATTATTAAGAACGTGTAATAAACCCCTCAAGTACACGTAAATAGATTCTTCCTACATTTACTGTCGAATTCAATCACGGAGGTTTCCAGTGGAAAGCTGTGAAATGACGAAAATACTGGTAATGTTTACAAGTCCGGGTACTTCGGGTGGCGTTTTCACGGGACTGTGCTTTCAAATATTAAGAGTTCATGTTTACAGAGCTCAGAATTGGTGTCTAAAGCCTTTGAATCACGAGAATAGTTTTTGTGTTTACAATTTAGGAGGATTGGCTTTGGCTTTTTTTTGTGTGAATCAGTTAAAATGGTCGCGGTTCCAGTAAATACTTCTAAGCAAACTGTCTAATTGTGGTAAAACTGTTAAAATACACAATGAGAGTTCCCAGAAATGATTAAGAACGTGTAATAAACCCTTCAAGTACACGTAAATAGATTCTTACTACATTTACTGTCGAATTAAACACGGAGGTTTCCAGTGGAAAGCTGTGAAATGACGAAAATACTGGTAATGTTTACAAGTACGGGTACTTCTGGTGGCGTTTTCACGGGACTGTGCTTTCAAATATTAAGAGTTCATGTTTACAGAGCTCAGAATTGGTGTCTAAAGCCTTTGAATCACGAGAATAGTTTTTGTGTTTACAATTTAGGAGGATTGGCTTTGGCGTTTTTTTTTGTGTGAATCAGTTAAAATGGTGGCGGTTCCAGTAAATACTTCTAAGCAAACTGTCTAATTGTGGTAAAACTGTTAAAATACACAATGAGAGTTCCCAGAAATGATTAAGAACGTGTAATAAACATCTCCGTTACACGTAAATAGATTCTTACTACATTTACTGTCGAATTCAACACGGAGGTTTCCAGTGGAAAGCTGTGAAATGACGAAAATACTGGTAATGTTTACAAGTACGGGTACTTCTGGTGGCGTTTTCACGGGACTGTGCTTTCAAATATTAAGAGTTCATGTTTACAGAGCTCAGAATTGGTGTCTAAAGCCTTTGAATCACGAGAATAGTTTTTGTGTTTACAATTTAGGAGGATTGGCTTTGGCGTTTTTTTTGTGTGAATCTGTCAAAATGGTGGCGGTTCCAGTAAATACTTCTAAGCAAACTGTCTAATTGTGGTAAAACTGTTAAAATACACAATGAGAGTTCCCAGAAATGATTAAGAACGTGTAATAAACATCTCAAGTACACGTAAATAGATTCTTACTACATTTACTGTCGAATTCAATCACGGAGGTTTCCAGTGGAAAGCTGTGAAATGACGAAAATACTGGTAATGTTTACAAGTCCGGGTACTTCTGGTGGCGTTTTTACGGGACTGTGCTTTCAAATATTAAGAGTTCATGTTTACAGAGCTCAGAATTGGTGTCTAAAGCCTTTGAATCACGAGAATATTTTTTGTGTTTACAATTTAGGAGGATTGGCTTTGGCGTTTTTTTTGTGTGTGAATCAGTCAAAATGGTGGCGGTTCCAGTAAATACTTCTAAGCAAACTGTCTAATTGTGGTAAAACTGTTAAAATACACAATGAGAGTTCCCAGAAATGATTAAGAACGTGTAATAAACATCTCAAGTACACGTAAATAGATTCTTACTACATTTACTGTCGAATTCAACACGGAGGTTTCCAGTGGAAAGCTGTGAAATGATGAAAATACTGGTAATGTTTACAAGTACGGGTACTTCTGGTGGCGTTTTCACGGGACTGTGCTTTCAAATAATAAGAGTTCATGTTTACAGAGCTAAGAATTGGTGTCTAAAGCCTTTGAATCACGAGAATAGTTTTTGTGTTTACAATTTAGGAGGATTGGCTTTGCCTTTTTTTGTGTGTGAATCAGTTAAAATGGTGGCGGTTCCAGTAAATACTTCTAAGCAAACTGTCTAATTGTGGTAAAACTGTTAAAATACACAATGAGAGTTCCCAGAAATGATTAAGAACGTGTAATAAACGTCTCAAGTACACGTAAATAGATTCTTACTACATTTACTGTCGAATTAAACACGGAGGTTTCCAGTGGAAAGCTGTGAAATGACGAAAATACTGGTAATGTTTACAAGTACGGGTACTTCTGGTGGCGTTTTCACGGGACTGTGCTTTCAAATATTAAGAGTTCATGTTTACAGAGCTCAGAATTGGTGTCTAAAGCCTTTGAATGACGAGAATAGTTTTTTTGTTTACAATTTAGGAGGATTGGCTTTGGCGTTTTTTTTGTGTGAATCAGTTAAAATGGTGGCGGTTCCAGTAAATACTTCTAAGCAAACTGTCTAATTGTGGTAAAACTGTTAAAATACACAATGAGAGTTCCCAGAAATGATTAAGAACGTGTAATAAACCCCTCAAGAACACGTAAATAGATTCTTACTACATTTACTGTCGAATTCAATCACGGAGGTTTCCAGTGGAAAGGTGTGAAATGACGAAAATACTGGTAATGGTTACAACTCCGGGTACTTCTGGTGGCGTTTTCACGGGACTGTGCTTTCAAATATTAAGAGTTCATGTTTACAGAGCTCAGAATTGGTGTCTAAAGCCTTTGAATCACGAGAATAGTTTTTGTGTTTACAATTTAGGAGGATTGGCTATGGCGTTTTTTTTGTGTGAATCAGTCAAAATGGTGGCGGTTCCAGTAAATACTTCTAAGCAAACTGTCTAATTGTGGTAAAACTGTTAAAATACACAATGAGAGTTCCCAGAAATGATTAAGAACGTGTAATAAACATCTCAAGTACACGTAAATAGATTCTTACTACATTTACTGTCGAATTCAACACGGAGGTTTCCAGTGGAAAGCTGTGAAATGACGAAAATACTGGTAATGTTTACAAGTCCGGGTACTTCTGGTGGCGTTTTCACGGGACTGTGCTTTCAAATATTAAGAGTTCATGTTTACAGAGCTCAGAATTGGTGTCTAAAGCCTTTGAATCACGAGAATAGTTTTTGTGTTTACAATTTAGGAGGATTGGCTTTGGCGTTTTTTTTGTGTGAATCAGTCAAAATGGTGGCGGTTCCAGTAAATACTTCTAAGCAAACTGTCTAATTGTGGTAAAACTGTTAAAATACACAATGAGAGTTCCCAGAAATGATTAAGAACGTGTAATAAACATCTCAAGTACACGTAAATAGATTCTTACTACATTTACTGTCGAATTCAACACGGAGGTTTCCAGTGGAAAGCTGTGAAATGATGAAAATACTGGTAATATTTACAAGTCTGGGTACTTCGGGTGGCGTTTTCACGGGACTGTGCTTTCAAATATTAAGAGTTCATGTTTACAGAGCTCAGAATTGGTGTCTAAAGCCTTTGAATCACGAGAATAGTTTTTGTGTTTACAATTTAGGAGGATTGGCTTTGGCTTTTTTTTGTGTGAATCAGTTAAAATGGTGGCGGTTCCAGTAAATACTTCTAAGCAAACTGTCTAATTGTGGTAAAACTGTTAAAATACACAATGAGAGTTCCCAGAAATGATTAAGAACGTGTAATAAACCCTTCAAGTACACGTAAATAGATTCTTACTACATTTACTGTCGAATTCAATCACGGAGGTTTCCAGTGGAAAGCTGTGAAATGACGAAAATACTGGTAATGTTTACAAGTCCGGGTACTTCGGGTGGCGTTTTCACGGGACTGTGCTTTCAATTATTACGATTTCATGTTTACAGAGCTCAGAATTGGTGTCTAAAGCCTTTGAATCACGAGAATAGTTTTTGTGTTTACAATTTAGGAGGATTGGCTTTGGCGTTTTTTTTGTGTGAATCAGTTAAAATGGTGGCGGTTCTAGTAAATACTTCTAAGCAAACTGTCTAGTTGTGGTAAAACTGTTAAAATACACAATGAGAGTTCCCAGAAATGATTAAGAACGTGTAATAAACGTCTCAAGTACACGTAAATAGATTCTTACTACATTTACTGTCGAATTAAACACGGAGGTTTCCAATGGAAAGCTGTGAAATGACGAAAATACTGGTAATGTTTACAAGTACGGGTACTTCTGGTGGCGTTTTCACGGGACTGTGCTTACAAATATTAAGAGTTCATGTTTACAGAGCTGAGAATTGGTGTCTAAAGCCTTTGAATGACGAGAATAGTGTTTTTGTTTACAATTTAGGAGGATTGGCTTTGGCGTTTTTTTTGTGTGAATCAGTTAAAATGGTGGCGGTTCCAGTAAATACTTCTAAGCAAACTGTCTAGTTGTGGTAAAACTGTTAAAATACACAATGAGAGTTCCCAGAAATGATTAAGAACGTGTAATAAACATCTCAAGTACACGTAAATAGATTCTTACTACATTTACTGTCGAATTAAACACGGAGGTTTCCAGTGGAAAGCTGTGAAATGACGAAAATACTGGTAATGTTTACAAGTACGGGTACTTCTGGTGGCGTTTTCACGGGACTGTGCTTTCAAATAATAAGAGTTCATGTTTACAGAGCTAAGAATTGGTGTCTAAAGCCTTTGAATCACGAGAATATTTTTTGTGTTTACAATTTAGGAGGATTGGCTTTGGCGTTTTTTTTGTGTGAATCAGTCAAAATGGTGGCGGTTCCAGTAAATACTTCTAAGCAAACTGTCTAATTGTGGTAAAACTGTTAAAATACACAATGAGAGTTCCCAGAAATGATTAAGAACGTGTAATAAACATCTCAAGTACACGTAAATAGATTCTTACTACATTTACTGTCGAATTCAACACGGAGGTTTCCAGTGGAAAGCTGTGAAATGACGAAAATACTGGTAATGTTTACAAGTACGGGTACTTCTGGTGGCGTTTTCACGGGACTGTGCTTTCAAATATTAAGAGTTCATGTTTACAGAGCTCAGAATTGGTGTCTAAAGCCTTTGAATCACGAGAATAGTTTTTGTGTTTACAATTTAGGAGGATTGGCTTTGGCGTTTTTTTTGTGTGAATCAGTCAAAATGGTGGCGGTTCCAGTAAATACTTCTAAGCAAACTGTCTAATTGTGGTAAAACTGTTAAAATACACAATGAGAGTTCCCAGAAATGATTAAGAACGTGTAATAAACATCTCAAGTACACGTAAATAGATTCTTACTACATTTACTGTCGAATTCAACACGGAGGTTTCCAGTGGAAAGCTATGAAATGATGAAAATACTGGTAATGTTTACAAGTACGGGTACTTCTGGTGGCGTTTTCACGGGACTGTGCTTTCAAATAATAAGAGTTCATGTTTACAGAGCTAAGAATTGGTGTCTAAAGCCTTTGAATCACGAGAATAGTTTTTGTGTTTACAATTTAGGAGGATTGGCTTTGGCGTTTTTTTTGTGTGAATCAGTTAAAATGGTGGCGGTTCCAGTAAATACTTCTAAGCAAACTGTCTAATTGTGGTAAAACTGTTAAAATACACAATGAGAGTTCCCAGAAATGATTAAGAACGTGTAATAAACGTCTCAAGTACACGTAAATAGATTCTTACTACATTTACTGTCGAATTAAACACGGAGGTTTCCAGTGGAAAGCTGTGAAATGACGAAAATACTGGTAATGTTTACAAGTACGGGTACTTCTGGTGGCGTTTTCACGGGACTGTGCTTTCAAATATTAAGAGTTCATGTTTACAGAGCTCAGAATTGGTGTCTAAAGCCTTTGAATGACGAGAATAGTTTTTTTGTTTACAATTTAGGAGGATTGGCTTTGGCGTTTTTTTTGTGTGAATCAGTTAAAATGGTGGCGGTTCCAGTAAATACTTCTAAGCAAACTGTCTAATTGTGGTAAAACTGTTAAAATACACAATGAGAGTTCCCAGAAATGATTAAGAACGTGTAATAAACCCCTCAAGAACACGTAAATAGATTCTTACTACATTTACTGTCGAATTCAATCACGGAGGTTTCCAGTGGAAAGGTGTGAAATGACGAAAATACTGGTAATGGTTACAACTCCGGGTACTTCTGGTGGCGTTTTCACGGGACTGTGCTTTCAAATATTAAGAGTTCATGTTTACAGAGCTCAGAATTGGTGTCTAAAGCCTTTGAATCACGAGAATAGTTTTTGTGTTTACAATTTAGGAGGATTGGCTATGGCGTTTTTTTTGTGTGAATCAGTCAAAATGGTGGCGGTTCCAGTAAATACTTCTAAGCAAACTGTCTAATTGTGGTAAAACTGTTAAAATACACAATGAGAGTTCCCAGAAATGATTAAGAACGTGTAATAAACATCTCAAGTACACGTAAATAGATTCTTACTACATTTACTGTCGAATTCAACACGGAGGTTTCCAGTGGAAAGCTGTGAAATGACGAAAATACTGGTAATGTTTACAAGTCCGGGTACTTCTGGTGGCGTTTTCACGGGACTGTGCTTTCAAATATTAAGAGTTCATGTTTACAGAGCTCAGAATTGGTGTCTAAAGCCTTTGAATCACGAGAATAGTTTTTGTGTTTACAATTTAGGAGGATTGGCTTTGGCGTTTTTTTTGTGTGAATCAGTCAAAATGGTGGCGGTTCCAGTAAATACTTCTAAGCAAACTGTCTAATTGTGGTAAAACTGTTAAAATACACAATGAGAGTTCCCAGAAATGATTAAGAACGTGTAATAAACATCGCAAGTACACGTAAATAGATTCTTACTACATTTACTGTCGAATTCAACACGGAGGTTTCCAGTGGAAAGCTGTGAAATGATGAAAATACTGGTAATATTTACAAGTCTGGGTACTTCGGGTGGCGTTTTCACGGGACTGTGCTTTCAAATATTAAGAGTTCATGTTTACAGAGCTCAGAATTGGTGTCTAAAGCCTTTGAATCACGAGAATAGTTTTTGTGTTTACAATTTAGGAGGATTGGCTTTGGCTTTTTTTTGTGTGAATCAGTTAAAATGGTGGCGGTTCCAGTAAATACTTCTAAGCAAACTGTCTAATTGTGGTAAAACTGTTAAAATACACAATGAGAGTTCCCAGAAATGATTAAGAACGTGTAATAAACCCTTCAAGTACACGTAAATAGATTCTTACTACATTTACTGTCGAATTCAATCACGGAGGTTTCCAGTGGAAAGCTGTGAAATGACGAAAATACTGGTAATGTTTACAAGTCCGGGTACTTCGGGTGGCGTTTTCACGGGACTGTGCTTTCAATTATTACGATTTCATGTTTACAGAGCTCAGAATTGGTGTCTAAAGCCTTTGAATCACGAGAATAGTTTTTGTGTTTACAATTTAGGAGGATTGGCTTTGGCGTTTTTTTTGTGTGAATCAGTTAAAATGGTGGCGGTTCTAGTAAATACTTCTAAGCAAACTGTCTAGTTGTGGTAAAACTGTTAAAATACACAATGAGAGTTCCCAGAAATGATTAAGAACGTGTAATAAACGTCTCAAGTACACGTAAATAGATTCTTACTACATTTACTGTCGAATTAAACACGGAGGTTTCCAATGGAAAGCTGTGAAATGACGAAAATACTGGTAATGTTTACAAGTACGGGTACTTCTGGTGGCGTTTTCACGGGACTGTGCTTACAAATATTAAGAGTTCATGTTTACAGAGCTGAGAATTGGTGTCTAAAGCCTTTGAATGACGAGAATAGTGTTTTTGTTTACAATTTAGGAGGATTGGCTTTGGCGTTTTTTTTGTGTGAATCAGTTAAAATGGTGGCGGTTCCAGTAAATACTTCTAAGCAAACTGTCTAGTTGTGGTAAAACTGTTAAAATACACAATGAGAGTTCCCAGAAATGATTAAGAACGTGTAATAAACGTCTCAAGTACACGTAAATAGATTCTTACTACATTTACTGTCGAATTAAACACGGAGGTTTCCAGTGGAAAGCTGTGAAATGACGAAAATACTGGTAATGTTTACAAGTACGGGTACTTCTGGTGGCGTTTTCACGGGACTGTGCTTTCAAATAATAAGAGTTCATGTTTACAGAGCTAAGAATTGGTGTCTAAAGCCTTTGAATCACGAGAATATTTTTTGTGTTTACAATTTAGGAGGATTGGCTTTGGCGTTTTTTTTGTGTGAATCAGTCAAAATGGTGGCGGTTCCAGTAAATACTTCTAAGCAAACTGTCTAATTGTGGTAAAACTGTTAAAATACACAATGAGAGTTCCCAGAAATGATTAAGAACGTGTAATAAACATCTCAAGTACACGTAAATAGATTCTTACTACATTTACTGTCGAATTCAACACGGAGGTTTCCAGTGGAAAGCTGTGAAATGACGAAAATACTGGTAATGTTTACAAGTACGGGTACTTCTGGTGGCGTTTTCACGGGACTGTGCTTTCAAATATTAAGAGTTCATGTTTACAGAGCTCAGAATTGGTGTCTAAAGCCTTTGAATCACGAGAATAGTTTTTGTGTTTACAATTTAGGAGGATTGGCTTTGGCGTTTTTTTTGTGTGAATCAGTCAAAATGGTGGCGGTTCCAGTAAATACTTCTAAGCAAACTGTCTAATTGTGGTAAAACTGTTAAAATACACAATGAGAGTTCCCAGAAATGATTAAGAACGTGTAATAAACATCTCAAGTACACGTAAATAGATTCTTACTACATTTACTGTCGAATTCAACACGGAGGTTTCCAGTGGAAAGCTATGAAATGATGAAAATACTGGTAATGTTTACAAGTACGGGTACTTCTGGTGGCGTTTTCACGGGACTGTGCTTTCAAATAATAAGAGTTCATGTTTACAGAGCTAAGAATTGGTGTCTAAAGCCTTTGAATCACGAGAATAGTTTTTGTGTTTACAATTTAGGAGGATTGGCTTTGGCGTTTTTTTTGTGTGAATCAGTTAAAATGGTGGCGGTTCCAGTAAATACTTCTAAGCAAACTGTCTAATTGTGGTAAAACTGTTAAAATACACAATGAGAGTTCCCAGAAATTATTAAGAACGTGTAATAAACCCCTCAAGTACACGTAAATAGATTCTTCCTACATTTACTGTCGAATTCAATCACGGAGGTTTCCAGTGGAAAGCTGTGAAATGACGAAAATACTGGTAATGTTTACAAGTCCGGGTACTTCGGGTGGCGTTTTCACGGGACTGTGCTTTCAAATATTAAGAGTTCATGTTTACAGAGCTCAGAATTGGTGTCTAAAGCCTTTGAATCACGAGAATAGTTTTTGTGTTTACAATTTAGGAGGATTGGCTTTGGCTTTTTTTTGTGTGAATCAGTTAAAATGGTCGCGGTTCCAGTAAATACTTCTAAGCAAACTGTCTAATTGTGGTAAAACTGTTAAAATACACAATGAGAGTTCCCAGAAATGATTAAGAACGTGTAATAAACCCTTCAAGTACACGTAAATAGATTCTTACTACATTTACTGTCGAATTCAACACGGAGGTTTCCAGTGGAAAGCTGTGAAATGACGAAAATACTGGTAATGTTTACAAGTACGGGTACTTCTGGTGGCGTTTTCACGGGACTGTGCTTTCAAATATTAAGAGTTCATGTTTACAGAGCTCAGAATTGGTGTCTAAAGCCTTTGAATGACGAGAATAGTTTTTTTGTTTACAATTTAGGAGGATTGGCTTTGGCGTTTTTTTTGTGTGAATCAGTTAAAATGGTGGCGGTTCCAGTAAATACTTCTAAGCAAACTGTCTAATTGTGGTAAAACTGTTAAAATACACAATGAGAGTTCCCAGAAATGATTAAGAACGTGTAATAAACATCTCAAGTACACGTAAATAGATTCTTACTACATTTACTGTCGAATTCAATCACGGAGGTTTCCAGTGGAAAGGTGTGAAATGACGAAAATACTGGTAATGGTTACAACTCCGGGTACTTCTGGTGGCGTTTTCACGGGACTGTGCTTTCAAATATTAAGAGTTCATGTTTACAGAGCTCAGAATTGGTGTCTAAAGCCTTTGAATCACGAGAATAGTTTTTGTGTTTACAATTTAGGAGGATTGGCTTTGGCGTTTTTTTTGTGTGAATCTGTCAAAATGGTGGCGGTTCCAGTAAATACTTCTAAGCAAACTGTCTAATTGTGGTAAAACTGTTAAAATACACAATGAGAGTTCCCAGAAATGATTAAGAACGTGTAATAAACATCTCAAGTACACGTAAATAGATTCTTACTACATTTACTGTCGAATTCAATCACGGAGGTTTCCAGTGGAAAGCTGTGAAATGACGAAAATACTGGTAATGTTTACAAGTCCGGGTACTTCTGGTGGCGTTTTTACGGGACTGTGCTTTCAAATATTAAGAGTTCATGTTTACAGAGCTCAGAATTGGTGTCTAAAGCCTTTGAATCACGAGAATATTTTTTGTGTTTACAATTTAGGAGGATTGGCTTTGGCGTTTTTTTTTTGTGTGAATCAGTCAAAATGGTGGCGGTTCCAGTAAATACTTCTAAGCAAACTGTCTAATTGTGGTAAAACTGTTAAAATACACAATGAGAGTTCCCAGAAATGATTAAGAACGTGTAATAAACATCTCAAGTACACGTAAATAGATTCTTACTACATTTACTGTCGAATTCAACACGGAGGTTTCCAGTGGAAAGCTGTGAAATGATGAAAATACTGGTAATGTTTACAAGTACGGGTACTTCTGGTGGCGTTTTCACGGGACTGTGCTTTCAAATAATAAGAGTTCATGTTTACAGAGCTAAGAATTGGTGTCTAAAGCCTTTGAATCACGAGAATAGTTTTTGTGTTTACAATTTAGGAGGATTGGCTTTGGCGTTTTTTTTGTGTGAATCAGTTAAAATGGTGGCGGTTCCAGTAAATACTTCTAAGCAAACTGTCTAATTGTGGTAAAACTGTTAAAATACACAATGAGAGTTCCCAGAAATGATTAAGAACGTGTAATAAACGTCTCAAGTACACGTAAATAGATTCTTACTACATTTACTGTCGAATTAAACACGGAGGTTTCCAGTGGAAAGCTGTGAAATGACGAAAATACTGGTAATGTTTACAAGTACGGGTACTTCTGGTGGCGTTTTCACGGGACTGTGCTTTCAAATATTAAGAGTTCATGTTTACAGAGCTCAGAATTGGTGTCTAAAGCCTTTGAATGACGAGAATAGTTTTTGTGTTTACAATTTAGGAGGATTGGCTTTGGCGTTTTTTTTGTGTGAATCAGTTAAAATGGTGGCGGTTCCAGTAAATACTTCTAAGCAAACTGTCTAATTGTGGTAAAACTGTTAAAATACACAATGAGAGTTCCCAGAAATGATTAAGAACGTGTAATAAACCCCTCAAGAACACGTAAATAGATTCTTACTACATTTACTGTCGAATTCAATCACGGAGGTTTCCAGTGGAAAGGTGTGAAATGACGAAAATACTGGTAATGGTTACAACTCCGGGTACTTCTGGTGGCGTTTTCACGGGACTGTGCTTTCAAATATTAAGAGTTCATGTTTACAGAGCTCAGAATTGGTGTCTAAAGCCTTTGAATCACGAGAATAGTTTTTGTGTTTACAATTTAGGAGGATTGGCTATGGCGTTTTTTTTGTGTGAATCAGTCAAAATGGTGGCGGTTCCAGTAAATACTTCTAAGCAAACTGTCTAATTGTGGTAAAACTGTTAAAATACACAATGAGAGTTCCCAGAAATGATTAAGAACGTGTAATAAACATCTCAAGTACACGTAAATAGATTCTTACTACATTTACTGTCGAATTCAACACGGAGGTTTCCAGTGGAAAGCTGTGAAATGACGAAAATACTGGTAATGTTTACAAGTCCGGGTACTTCTGGTGGCGTTTTCACGGGACTGTGCTTTCAAATATTAAGAGTTCATGTTTACAGAGCTCAGAATTGGTGTCTAAAGCCTTTGAATCACGAGAATAGTTTTTGTGTTTACAATTTAGGAGGATTGGCTTTGGCGTTTTTTTTGTGTGAATCAGTCAAAATGGTGGCGGTTCCAGTAAATACTTCTAAGCAAACTGTCTAATTGTGGTAAAACTGTTAAAATACACAATGAGAGTTCCCAGAAATGATTAAGAACGTGTAATAAACATCTCAAGTACACGTAAATAGATTCTTACTACATTTACTGTTGAATTCAACACGGAGGTTTCCAGTGGAAAGCTGTGAAATGATGAAAATACTGGTAATATTTACAAGTCTGGGTACTTCGGGTGGCGTTTTCACGGGACTGTGCTTTCAAATATTAAGAGTTCATGTTTACAGAGCTCAGAATTGGTGTCTAAAGCCTTTGAATCACGAGAATAGTTTTTGTGTTTACAATTTAGGAGGATTGGCTTTGGCTTTTTTTTGTGTGAATCAGTTAAAATGGTGGCGGTTCCAGTAAATACTTCTAAGCAAACTGTCTAATTGTGGTAAAACTGTTAAAATACACAATGAGAGTTCCCAGAAATGATTAAGAACGTGTAATAAACCCTTCAAGTACACGTAAATAGATTCTTACTACATTTACTGTCGAATTCAATCACGGAGGTTTCCAGTGGAAAGCTGTGAAATGACGAAAATACTGGTAATGTTTACAAGTCCGGGTACTTCGGGTGGCGTTTTCACGGGACTGTGCTTTCAATTATTACGATTTCATGTTTACAGAGCTCAGAATTGGTGTCTAAAGCCTTTGAATCACGAGAATAGTTTTTGTGTTTACAATTTAGGAGGATTGGCTTTGGCGTTTTTTTTGTGTGAATCAGTTAAAATGGTGGCGGTTCTAGTAAATACTTCTAAGCAAACTGTCTAGTTGTGGTAAAACTGTTAAAATACACAATGAGAGTTCCCAGAAATGATTAAGAACGTGTAATAAACGTCTCAAGTACACGTAAATAGATTCTTACTACATTTACTGTCGAATTAAACACGGAGGTTTCCAATGGAAAGCTGTGAAATGACGAAAATACTGGTAATGTTTACAAGTACGGGTACTTCTGGTGGCGTTTTCACGGGACTGTGCTTACAAATATTAAGAGTTCATGTTTACAGAGCTCAGAATTGGTGTCTAAAGCCTTTGAATGACGAGAATAGTGTTTTTGTTTACAATTTAGGAGGATTGGCTTTGGCGTTTTTTTTGTGTGAATCAGTTAAAATGGTGGCGGTTCCAGTAAATACTTCTAAGCAAACTGTCTAGTTGTGGTAAAACTGTTAAAATACACAATGAGAGTTCCCAGAAATGATTAAGAACGTGTAATAAACGTCTCAAGTACACGTAAATAGATTCTTACTACATTTACTGTCGAATTCAACACGGAGGTTTCCAGTGGAAAGCTATGAAATGATGAAAATACTGGTAATGTTTACAAGTACGGGTACTTCTGGTGGCGTTTTCACGGGACTGTGCTTTCAAATAATAAGAGTTCATGTTTACAGAGCTAAGAATTGGTGTCTAAAGCCTTTGAATCACGAGAATAGTTTTTGTGTTTACAATTTAGGAGGATTGGCTTTGGCGTTTTTTTTTGTGTGAATCAGTTAAAATGGTGGCGGTTCCAGTAAATACTTCTAAGCAAACTGTCTAATTGTGGTAAAACTGTTAAAATACACAATGAGAGTTCCCAGAAATTATTAAGAACGTGTAATAAACCCCTCAAGTACACGTAAATAGATTCTTCCTACATTTACTGTCGAATTCAATCACGGAGGTTTCCAGTGGAAAGCTGTGAAATGACGAAAATACTGGTAATGTTTACAAGTCCGGGTACTTCGGGTGGCGTTTTCACGGGACTGTGCTTTCAAATATTAAGAGTTCATGTTTACAGAGCTCAGAATTGGTGTCTAAAGCCTTTGAATCACGAGAATAGTTTTTGTGTTTACAATTTAGGAGGATTGGCTTTGGCTTTTTTTTGTGTGAATCAGTTAAAATGGTCGCGGTTCCAGTAAATACTTCTAAGCAAACTGTCTAATTGTGGTAAAACTGTTAAAATACACAATGAGAGTTCCCAGAAATGATTAAGAACGTGTAATAAACCCTTCAAGTACACGTAAATAGATTCTTACTACATTTACTGTCGAATTAAACACGGAGGTTTCCAGTGGAAAGCTGTGAAATGACGAAAATACTGGTAATGTTTACAAGTACGGGTACTTCTGGTGGCGTTTTCACGGGACTGTGCTTTCAAATATTAAGAGTTCATGTTTACAGAGCTCAGAATTGGTGTCTAAAGCCTTTGAATCACGAGAATAGTTTTTGTGTTTACAATTTAGGAGGATTGGCTTTGGCGTTTTTTTTTGTGTGAATCAGTTAAAATGGTGGCGGTTCCAGTAAATACTTCTAAGCAAACTGTCTAATTGTGGTAAAACTGTTAAAATACACAATGAGAGTTCCCAGAAATGATTAAGAACGTGTAATAAACATCTCCGTTACACGTAAATAGATTCTTACTACATTTACTGTCGAATTCAACACGGAGGTTTCCAGTGGAAAGCTGTGAAATGACGAAAATACTGGTAATGTTTACAAGTACGGGTACTTCTGGTGGCGTTTTCACGGGACTGTGCTTTCAAATATTAAGAGTTCATGTTTACAGAGCTCAGAATTGGTGTCTAAAGCCTTTGAATCACGAGAATAGTTTTTGTGTTTACAATTTAGGAGGATTGGCTTTGGCGTTTTTTTTGTGTGAATCTGTCAAAATGGTGGCGGTTCCAGTAAATACTTCTAAGCAAACTGTCTAATTGTGGTAAAACTGTTAAAATACACAATGAGAGTTCCCAGAAATGATTAAGAACGTGTAATAAACATCTCAAGTACACGTAAATAGATTCTTACTACATTTACTGTCGAATTCAATCACGGAGGTTTCCAGTGGAAAGCTGTGAAATGACGAAAATACTGGTAATGTTTACAAGTCCGGGTACTTCTGGTGGCGTTTTTACGGGACTGTGCTTTCAAATATTAAGAGTTCATGTTTACAGAGCTCAGAATTGGTGTCTAAAGCCTTTGAATCACGAGAATATTTTTTGTGTTTACAATTTAGGAGGATTGGCTTTGGCGTTTTTTTTGTGTGTGAATCAGTCAAAATGGTGGCGGTTCCAGTAAATACTTCTAAGCAAACTGTCTAATTGTGGTAAAACTGTTAAAATACACAATGAGAGTTCCCAGAAATGATTAAGAACGTGTAATAAACATCTCAAGTACACGTAAATAGATTCTTACTACATTTACTGTCGAATTCAACACGGAGGTTTCCAGTGGAAAGCTGTGAAATGATGAAAATACTGGTAATGTTTACAAGTACGGGTACTTCTGGTGGCGTTTTCACGGGACTGTGCTTTCAAATAATAAGAGTTCATGTTTACAGAGCTAAGAATTGGTGTCTAAAGCCTTTGAATCACGAGAATAGTTTTTGTGTTTACAATTTAGGAGGATTGGCTTTGCCTTTTTTTGTGTGTGAATCAGTTAAAATGGTGGCGGTTCCAGTAAATACTTCTAAGCAAACTGTCTAATTGTGGTAAAACTGTTAAAATACACAATGAGAGTTCCCAGAAATGATTAAGAACGTGTAATAAACGTCTCAAGTACACGTAAATAGATTCTTACTACATTTACTGTCGAATTAAACACGGAGGTTTCCAGTGGAAAGCTGTGAAATGACGAAAATACTGGTAATGTTTACAAGTACGGGTACTTCTGGTGGCGTTTTCACGGGACTGTGCTTTCAAATATTAAGAGTTCATGTTTACAGAGCTCAGAATTGGTGTCTAAAGCCTTTGAATGACGAGAATAGTTTTTTTGTTTACAATTTAGGAGGATTGGCTTTGGCGTTTTTTTTGTGTGAATCAGTTAAAATGGTGGCGGTTCCAGTAAATACTTCTAAGCAAACTGTCTAATTGTGGTAAAACTGTTAAAATACACAATGAGAGTTCCCAGAAATGATTAAGAACGTGTAATAAACCCCTCAAGAACACGTAAATAGATTCTTACTACATTTACTGTCGAATTCAATCACGGAGGTTTCCAGTGGAAAGGTGTGAAATGACGAAAATACTGGTAATGGTTACAACTCCGGGTACTTCTGGTGGCGTTTTCACGGGACTGTGCTTTCAAATATTAAGAGTTCATGTTTACAGAGCTCAGAATTGGTGTCTAAAGCCTTTGAATCACGAGAATAGTTTTTGTGTTTACAATTTAGGAGGATTGGCTATGGCGTTTTTTTTGTGTGAATCAGTCAAAATGGTGGCGGTTCCAGTAAATACTTCTAAGCAAACTGTCTAATTGTGGTAAAACTGTTAAAATACACAATGAGAGTTCCCAGAAATGATTAAGAACGTGTAATAAACATCTCAAGTACACGTAAATAGATTCTTACTACATTTACTGTCGAATTCAACACGGAGGTTTCCAGTGGAAAGCTGTGAAATGACGAAAATACTGGTAATGTTTACAAGTCCGGGTACTTCTGGTGGCGTTTTCACGGGACTGTGCTTTCAAATATTAAGAGTTCATGTTTACAGAGCTCAGAATTGGTGTCTAAAGCCTTTGAATCACGAGAATAGTTTTTGTGTTTACAATTTAGGAGGATTGGCTTTGGCGTTTTTTTTGTGTGAATCAGTCAAAATGGTGGCGGTTCCAGTAAATACTTCTAAGCAAACTGTCTAATTGTGGTAAAACTGTTAAAATACACAATGAGAGTTCCCAGAAATGATTAAGAACGTGTAATAAACATCTCAAGTACACGTAAATAGATTCTTACTACATTTACTGTCGAATTCAACACGGAGGTTTCCAGTGGAAAGCTGTGAAATGATGAAAATACTGGTAATATTTACAAGTCTGGGTACTTCGGGTGGCGTTTTCACGGGACTGTGCTTTCAAATATTAAGAGTTCATGTTTACAGAGCTCAGAATTGGTGTCTAAAGCCTTTGAATCACGAGAATAGTTTTTGTGTTTACAATTTAGGAGGATTGGCTTTGGCTTTTTTTTGTGTGAATCAGTTAAAATGGTGGCGGTTCCAGTAAATACTTCTAAGCAAACTGTCTAATTGTGGTAAAACTGTTAAAATACACAATGAGAGTTCCCAGAAATGATTAAGAACGTGTAATAAACCCTTCAAGTACACGTAAATAGATTCTTACTACATTTACTGTCGAATTCAATCACGGAGGTTTCCAGTGGAAAGCTGTGAAATGACGAAAATACTGGTAATGTTTACAAGTCCGGGTACTTCGGGTGGCGTTTTCACGGGACTGTGCTTTCAATTATTACGATTTCATGTTTACAGAGCTCAGAATTGGTGTCTAAAGCCTTTGAATCACGAGAATAGTTTTTGTGTTTACAATTTAGGAGGATTGGCTTTGGCGTTTTTTTTGTGTGAATCAGTTAAAATGGTGGCGGTTCTAGTAAATACTTCTAAGCAAACTGTCTAGTTGTGGTAAAACTGTTAAAATACACAATGAGAGTTCCCAGAAATGATTAAGAACGTGTAATAAACGTCTCAAGTACACGTAAATAGATTCTTACTACATTTACTGTCGAATTAAACACGGAGGTTTCCAATGGAAAGCTGTGAAATGACGAAAATACTGGTAATGTTTACAAGTACGGGTACTTCTGGTGGCGTTTTCACGGGACTGTGCTTACAAATATTAAGAGTTCATGTTTACAGAGCTGAGAATTGGTGTCTAAAGCCTTTGAATGACGAGAATAGTGTTTTTGTTTACAATTTAGGAGGATTGGCTTTGGCGTTTTTTTTGTGTGAATCAGTTAAAATGGTGGCGGTTCCAGTAAATACTTCTAAGCAAACTGTCTAGTTGTGGTAAAACTGTTAAAATACACAATGAGAGTTCCCAGAAATGATTAAGAACGTGTAATAAACATCTCAAGTACACGTAAATAGATTCTTACTACATTTACTGTCGAATTAAACACGGAGGTTTCCAGTGGAAAGCTGTGAAATGACGAAAATACTGGTAATGTTTACAAGTACGGGTACTTCTGGTGGCGTTTTCACGGGACTGTGCTTTCAAATAATAAGAGTTCATGTTTACAGAGCTAAGAATTGGTGTCTAAAGCCTTTGAATCACGAGAATATTTTTTGTGTTTACAATTTAGGAGGATTGGCTTTGGCGTTTTTTTTGTGTGAATCAGTCAAAATGGTGGCGGTTCCAGTAAATACTTCTAAGCAAACTGTCTAATTGTGGTAAAACTGTTAAAATACACAATGAGAGTTCCCAGAAATGATTAAGAACGTGTAATAAACATCTCAAGTACACGTAAATAGATTCTTACTACATTTACTGTCGAATTCAACACGGAGGTTTCCAGTGGAAAGCTGTGAAATGACGAAAATACTGGTAATGTTTACAAGTACGGGTACTTCTGGTGGCGTTTTCACGGGACTGTGCTTTCAAATATTAAGAGTTCATGTTTACAGAGCTCAGAATTGGTGTCTAAAGCCTTTGAATCACGAGAATAGTTTTTGTGTTTACAATTTAGGAGGATTGGCTTTGGCGTTTTTTTTGTGTGAATCAGTCAAAATGGTGGCGGTTCCAGTAAATACTTCTAAGCAAACTGTCTAATTGTGGTAAAACTGTTAAAATACACAATGAGAGTTCCCAGAAATGATTAAGAACGTGTAATAAACATCTCAAGTACACGTAAATAGATTCTTACTACATTTACTGTCGAATTCAACACGGAGGTTTCCAGTGGAAAGCTATGAAATGATGAAAATACTGGTAATGTTTACAAGTACGGGTACTTCTGGTGGCGTTTTCACGGGACTGTGCTTTCAAATAATAAGAGTTCATGTTTACAGAGCTAAGAATTGGTGTCTAAAGCCTTTGAATCACGAGAATAGTTTTTGTGTTTACAATTTAGGAGGATTGGCTTTGGCGTTTTTTTTGTGTGAATCAGTTAAAATGGTGGCGGTTCCAGTAAATACTTCTAAGCAAACTGTCTAATTGTGGTAAAACTGTTAAAATACACAATGAGAGTTCCCAGAAATGATTAAGAACGTGTAATAAACGTCTCAAGTACACGTAAATAGATTCTTACTACATTTACTGTCGAATTAAACACGGAGGTTTCCAGTGGAAAGCTGTGAAATGACGAAAATACTGGTAATGTTTACAAGTACGGGTACTTCTGGTGGCGTTTTCACGGGACTGTGCTTTCAAATATTAAGAGTTCATGTTTACAGAGCTCAGAATTGGTGTCTAAAGCCTTTGAATGACGAGAATAGTTTTTTTGTTTACAATTTAGGAGGATTGGCTTTGGCGTTTTTTTTGTGTGAATCAGTTAAAATGGTGGCGGTTCCAGTAAATACTTCTAAGCAAACTGTCTAATTGTGGTAAAACTGTTAAAATACACAATGAGAGTTCCCAGAAATGATTAAGAACGTGTAATAAACCCCTCAAGAACACGTAAATAGATTCTTACTACATTTACTGTCGAATTCAATCACGGAGGTTTCCAGTGGAAAGGTGTGAAATGACGAAAATACTGGTAATGGTTACAACTCCGGGTACTTCTGGTGGCGTTTTCACGGGACTGTGCTTTCAAATATTAAGAGTTCATGTTTACAGAGCTCAGAATTGGTGTCTAAAGCCTTTGAATCACGAGAATAGTTTTTGTGTTTACAATTTAGGAGGATTGGCTATGGCGTTTTTTTTGTGTGAATCAGTCAAAATGGTGGCGGTTCCAGTAAATACTTCTAAGCAAACTGTCTAATTGTGGTAAAACTGTTAAAATACACAATGAGAGTTCCCAGAAATGATTAAGAACGTGTAATAAACATCTCAAGTACACGTAAATAGATTCTTACTACATTTACTGTCGAATTCAACACGGAGGTTTCCAGTGGAAAGCTGTGAAATGACGAAAATACTGGTAATGTTTACAAGTCCGGGTACTTCTGGTGGCGTTTTCACGGGACTGTGCTTTCAAATATTAAGAGTTCATGTTTACAGAGCTCAGAATTGGTGTCTAAAGCCTTTGAATCACGAGAATAGTTTTTGTGTTTACAATTTAGGAGGATTGGCTTTGGCGTTTTTTTTGTGTGAATCAGTCAAAATGGTGGCGGTTCCAGTAAATACTTCTAAGCAAACTGTCTAATTGTGGTAAAACTGTTAAAATACACAATGAGAGTTCCCAGAAATGATTAAGAACGTGTAATAAACATCGCAAGTACACGTAAATAGATTCTTACTACATTTACTGTCGAATTCAACACGGAGGTTTCCAGTGGAAAGCTGTGAAATGATGAAAATACTGGTAATATTTACAAGTCTGGGTACTTCGGGTGGCGTTTTCACGGGACTGTGCTTTCAAATATTAAGAGTTCATGTTTACAGAGCTCAGAATTGGTGTCTAAAGCCTTTGAATCACGAGAATAGTTTTTGTGTTTACAATTTAGGAGGATTGGCTTTGGCTTTTTTTTGTGTGAATCAGTTAAAATGGTGGCGGTTCCAGTAAATACTTCTAAGCAAACTGTCTAATTGTGGTAAAACTGTTAAAATACACAATGAGAGTTCCCAGAAATGATTAAGAACGTGTAATAAACCCTTCAAGTACACGTAAATAGATTCTTACTACATTTACTGTCGAATTCAATCACGGAGGTTTCCAGTGGAAAGCTGTGAAATGACGAAAATACTGGTAATGTTTACAAGTCCGGGTACTTCGGGTGGCGTTTTCACGGGACTGTGCTTTCAATTATTACGATTTCATGTTTACAGAGCTCAGAATTGGTGTCTAAAGCCTTTGAATCACGAGAATAGTTTTTGTGTTTACAATTTAGGAGGATTGGCTTTGGCGTTTTTTTTGTGTGAATCAGTTAAAATGGTGGCGGTTCTAGTAAATACTTCTAAGCAAACTGTCTAGTTGTGGTAAAACTGTTAAAATACACAATGAGAGTTCCCAGAAATGATTAAGAACGTGTAATAAACGTCTCAAGTACACGTAAATAGATTCTTACTACATTTACTGTCGAATTAAACACGGAGGTTTCCAATGGAAAGCTGTGAAATGACGAAAATACTGGTAATGTTTACAAGTACGGGTACTTCTGGTGGCGTTTTCACGGGACTGTGCTTACAAATATTAAGAGTTCATGTTTACAGAGCTGAGAATTGGTGTCTAAAGCCTTTGAATGACGAGAATAGTGTTTTTGTTTACAATTTAGGAGGATTGGCTTTGGCGTTTTTTTTGTGTGAATCAGTTAAAATGGTGGCGGTTCCAGTAAATACTTCTAAGCAAACTGTCTAGTTGTGGTAAAACTGTTAAAATACACAATGAGAGTTCCCAGAAATGATTAAGAACGTGTAATAAACGTCTCAAGTACACGTAAATAGATTCTTACTACATTTACTGTCGAATTAAACACGGAGGTTTCCAGTGGAAAGCTGTGAAATGACGAAAATACTGGTAATGTTTACAAGTACGGGTACTTCTGGTGGCGTTTTCACGGGACTGTGCTTTCAAATAATAAGAGTTCATGTTTACAGAGCTAAGAATTGGTGTCTAAAGCCTTTGAATCACGAGAATATTTTTTGTGTTTACAATTTAGGAGGATTGGCTTTGGCGTTTTTTTTGTGTGAATCAGTCAAAATGGTGGCGGTTCCAGTAAATACTTCTAAGCAAACTGTCTAATTGTGGTAAAACTGTTAAAATACACAATGAGAGTTCCCAGAAATGATTAAGAACGTGTAATAAACATCTCAAGTACACGTAAATAGATTCTTACTACATTTACTGTCGAATTCAACACGGAGGTTTCCAGTGGAAAGCTGTGAAATGACGAAAATACTGGTAATGTTTACAAGTACGGGTACTTCTGGTGGCGTTTTCACGGGACTGTGCTTTCAAATATTAAGAGTTCATGTTTACAGAGCTCAGAATTGGTGTCTAAAGCCTTTGAATCACGAGAATAGTTTTTGTGTTTACAATTTAGGAGGATTGGCTTTGGCGTTTTTTTTGTGTGAATCAGTCAAAATGGTGGCGGTTCCAGTAAATACTTCTAAGCAAACTGTCTAATTGTGGTAAAACTGTTAAAATACACAATGAGAGTTCCCAGAAATGATTAAGAACGTGTAATAAACATCTCAAGTACACGTAAATAGATTCTTACTACATTTACTGTCGAATTCAACACGGAGGTTTCCAGTGGAAAGCTATGAAATGATGAAAATACTGGTAATGTTTACAAGTACGGGTACTTCTGGTGGCGTTTTCACGGGACTGTGCTTTCAAATAATAAGAGTTCATGTTTACAGAGCTAAGAATTGGTGTCTAAAGCCTTTGAATCACGAGAATAGTTTTTGTGTTTACAATTTAGGAGGATTGGCTTTGGCGTTTTTTTTGTGTGAATCAGTTAAAATGGTGGCGGTTCCAGTAAATACTTCTAAGCAAACTGTCTAATTGTGGTAAAACTGTTAAAATACACAATGAGAGTTCCCAGAAATTATTAAGAACGTGTAATAAACCCCTCAAGTACACGTAAATAGATTCTTCCTACATTTACTGTCGAATTCAATCACGGAGGTTTCCAGTGGAAAGCTGTGAAATGACGAAAATACTGGTAATGTTTACAAGTCCGGGTACTTCGGGTGGCGTTTTCACGGGACTGTGCTTTCAAATATTAAGAGTTCATGTTTACAGAGCTCAGAATTGGTGTCTAAAGCCTTTGAATCACGAGAATAGTTTTTGTGTTTACAATTTAGGAGGATTGGCTTTGGCTTTTTTTTGTGTGAATCAGTTAAAATGGTCGCGGTTCCAGTAAATACTTCTAAGCAAACTGTCTAATTGTGGTAAAACTGTTAAAATACACAATGAGAGTTCCCAGAAATGATTAAGAACGTGTAATAAACCCTTCAAGTACACGTAAATAGATTCTTACTACATTTACTGTCGAATTCAACACGGAGGTTTCCAGTGGAAAGCTGTGAAATGACGAAAATACTGGTAATGTTTACAAGTACGGGTACTTCTGGTGGCGTTTTCACGGGACTGTGCTTTCAAATATTAAGAGTTCATGTTTACAGAGCTCAGAATTGGTGTCTAAAGCCTTTGAATGACGAGAATAGTTTTTTTGTTTACAATTTAGGAGGATTGGCTTTGGCGTTTTTTTTGTGTGAATCAGTTAAAATGGTGGCGGTTCCAGTAAATACTTCTAAGCAAACTGTCTAATTGTGGTAAAACTGTTAAAATACACAATGAGAGTTCCCAGAAATGATTAAGAACGTGTAATAAACATCTCAAGTACACGTAAATAGATTCTTACTACATTTACTGTCGAATTCAATCACGGAGGTTTCCAGTGGAAAGGTGTGAAATGACGAAAATACTGGTAATGGTTACAACTCCGGGTACTTCTGGTGGCGTTTTCACGGGACTGTGCTTTCAAATATTAAGAGTTCATGTTTACAGAGCTCAGAATTGGTGTCTAAAGCCTTTGAATCACGAGAATAGTTTTTGTGTTTACAATTTAGGAGGATTGGCTTTGGCGTTTTTTTTGTGTGAATCTGTCAAAATGGTGGCGGTTCCAGTAAATACTTCTAAGCAAACTGTCTAATTGTGGTAAAACTGTTAAAATACACAATGAGAGTTCCCAGAAATGATTAAGAACGTGTAATAAACATCTCAAGTACACGTAAATAGATTCTTACTACATTTACTGTCGAATTCAATCACGGAGGTTTCCAGTGGAAAGCTGTGAAATGACGAAAATACTGGTAATGTTTACAAGTCCGGGTACTTCTGGTGGCGTTTTTACGGGACTGTGCTTTCAAATATTAAGAGTTCATGTTTACAGAGCTCAGAATTGGTGTCTAAAGCCTTTGAATCACGAGAATATTTTTTGTGTTTACAATTTAGGAGGATTGGCTTTGGCGTTTTTTTTTTGTGTGAATCAGTCAAAATGGTGGCGGTTCCAGTAAATACTTCTAAGCAAACTGTCTAATTGTGGTAAAACTGTTAAAATACACAATGAGAGTTCCCAGAAATGATTAAGAACGTGTAATAAACATCTCAAGTACACGTAAATAGATTCTTACTACATTTACTGTCGAATTCAACACGGAGGTTTCCAGTGGAAAGCTGTGAAATGATGAAAATACTGGTAATGTTTACAAGTACGGGTACTTCTGGTGGCGTTTTCACGGGACTGTGCTTTCAAATAATAAGAGTTCATGTTTACAGAGCTAAGAATTGGTGTCTAAAGCCTTTGAATCACGAGAATAGTTTTTGTGTTTACAATTTAGGAGGATTGGCTTTGGCGTTTTTTTTGTGTGAATCAGTTAAAATGGTGGCGGTTCCAGTAAATACTTCTAAGCAAACTGTCTAATTGTGGTAAAACTGTTAAAATACACAATGAGAGTTCCCAGAAATGATTAAGAACGTGTAATAAACGTCTCAAGTACACGTAAATAGATTCTTACTACATTTACTGTCGAATTAAACACGGAGGTTTCCAGTGGAAAGCTGTGAAATGACGAAAATACTGGTAATGTTTACAAGTACGGGTACTTCTGGTGGCGTTTTCACGGGACTGTGCTTTCAAATATTAAGAGTTCATGTTTACAGAGCTCAGAATTGGTGTCTAAAGCCTTTGAATGACGAGAATAGTTTTTGTGTTTACAATTTAGGAGGATTGGCTTTGGCGTTTTTTTTGTGTGAATCAGTTAAAATGGTGGCGGTTCCAGTAAATACTTCTAAGCAAACTGTCTAATTGTGGTAAAACTGTTAAAATACACAATGAGAGTTCCCAGAAATGATTAAGAACGTGTAATAAACCCCTCAAGAACACGTAAATAGATTCTTACTACATTTACTGTCGAATTCAATCACGGAGGTTTCCAGTGGAAAGGTGTGAAATGACGAAAATACTGGTAATGGTTACAACTCCGGGTACTTCTGGTGGCGTTTTCACGGGACTGTGCTTTCAAATATTAAGAGTTCATGTTTACAGAGCTCAGAATTGGTGTCTAAAGCCTTTGAATCACGAGAATAGTTTTTGTGTTTACAATTTAGGAGGATTGGCTATGGCGTTTTTTTTGTGTGAATCAGTCAAAATGGTGGCGGTTCCAGTAAATACTTCTAAGCAAACTGTCTAATTGTGGTAAAACTGTTAAAATACACAATGAGAGTTCCCAGAAATGATTAAGAACGTGTAATAAACATCTCAAGTACACGTAAATAGATTCTTACTACATTTACTGTCGAATTCAACACGGAGGTTTCCAGTGGAAAGCTGTGAAATGACGAAAATACTGGTAATGTTTACAAGTCCGGGTACTTCTGGTGGCGTTTTCACGGGACTGTGCTTTCAAATATTAAGAGTTCATGTTTACAGAGCTCAGAATTGGTGTCTAAAGCCTTTGAATCACGAGAATAGTTTTTGTGTTTACAATTTAGGAGGATTGGCTTTGGCGTTTTTTTTGTGTGAATCAGTCAAAATGGTGGCGGTTCCAGTAAATACTTCTAAGCAAACTGTCTAATTGTGGTAAAACTGTTAAAATACACAATGAGAGTTCCCAGAAATGATTAAGAACGTGTAATAAACATCTCAAGTACACGTAAATAGATTCTTACTACATTTACTGTTGAATTCAACACGGAGGTTTCCAGTGGAAAGCTGTGAAATGATGAAAATACTGGTAATATTTACAAGTCTGGGTACTTCGGGTGGCGTTTTCACGGGACTGTGCTTTCAAATATTAAGAGTTCATGTTTACAGAGCTCAGAATTGGTGTCTAAAGCCTTTGAATCACGAGAATAGTTTTTGTGTTTACAATTTAGGAGGATTGGCTTTGGCTTTTTTTTGTGTGAATCAGTTAAAATGGTGGCGGTTCCAGTAAATACTTCTAAGCAAACTGTCTAATTGTGGTAAAACTGTTAAAATACACAATGAGAGTTCCCAGAAATGATTAAGAACGTGTAATAAACCCTTCAAGTACACGTAAATAGATTCTTACTACATTTACTGTCGAATTCAATCACGGAGGTTTCCAGTGGAAAGCTGTGAAATGACGAAAATACTGGTAATGTTTACAAGTCCGGGTACTTCGGGTGGCGTTTTCACGGGACTGTGCTTTCAATTATTACGATTTCATGTTTACAGAGCTCAGAATTGGTGTCTAAAGCCTTTGAATCACGAGAATAGTTTTTGTGTTTACAATTTAGGAGGATTGGCTTTGGCGTTTTTTTTGTGTGAATCAGTTAAAATGGTGGCGGTTCTAGTAAATACTTCTAAGCAAACTGTCTAGTTGTGGTAAAACTGTTAAAATACACAATGAGAGTTCCCAGAAATGATTAAGAACGTGTAATAAACGTCTCAAGTACACGTAAATAGATTCTTACTACATTTACTGTCGAATTAAACACGGAGGTTTCCAATGGAAAGCTGTGAAATGACGAAAATACTGGTAATGTTTACAAGTACGGGTACTTCTGGTGGCGTTTTCACGGGACTGTGCTTACAAATATTAAGAGTTCATGTTTACAGAGCTCAGAATTGGTGTCTAAAGCCTTTGAATGACGAGAATAGTGTTTTTGTTTACAATTTAGGAGGATTGGCTTTGGCGTTTTTTTTGTGTGAATCAGTTAAAATGGTGGCGGTTCCAGTAAATACTTCTAAGCAAACTGTCTAGTTGTGGTAAAACTGTTAAAATACACAATGAGAGTTCCCAGAAATGATTAAGAACGTGTAATAAACGTCTCAAGTACACGTAAATAGATTCTTACTACATTTACTGTCGAATTAAACACGGAGGTTTCCAGTGGAAAGCTGTGAAATGACGAAAATACTGGTAATGTTTACAAGTACGGGTACTTCTGGTGGCGTTTTCACGGGACTGTGCTTTCAAATAATAAGAGTTCATGTTTACAGAGCTAAGAATTGGTGTCTAAAGCCTTTGAATCACGAGAATATTTTTTGTGTTTACAATTTAGGAGGATTGGCTTTGGCGTTTTTTTTGTGTGAATCAGTCAAAATGGTGGCGGTTCCAGTAAATACTTCTAAGCAAACTGTCTAATTGTGGTAAAACTGTTAAAATACACAATGAGAGTTCCCAGAAATGATTAAGAACGTGTAATAAACATCTCAAGTACACATAAATAGATTCTTACTACATTTACTGTCGAATTCAACACGGAGGTTTCCAGTGGAAAGCTGTGAAATGACGAAAATACTGGTAATGTTTACAAGTACGGGTACTTCTGGTGGCGTTTTCACGGGACTGTGCTTTCAAATATTAAGAGTTCATGTTTACAGAGCTCAGAATTGGTGTCTAAAGCCTTTGAATCACGAGAATAGTTTTTGTGTTTACAATTTAGGAGGATTGGCTTTGGCGTTTTTTTTGTGTGAATCAGTCAAAATGGTGGCGGTTCCAGTAAATACTTCTAAGCAAACTGTCTAATTGTGGTAAAACTGTTAAAATACACAATGAGAGTTCCCAGAAATGATTAAGAACGTGTAATAAACATCTCAAGTACACGTAAATAGATTCTTACTACATTTACTGTCGAATTCAACACGGAGGTTTCCAGTGGAAAGCTATGAAATGATGAAAATACTGGTAATGTTTACAAGTACGGGTACTTCTGGTGGCGTTTTCACGGGACTGTGCTTTCAAATAATAAGAGTTCATGTTTACAGAGCTAAGAATTGGTGTCTAAAGCCTTTGAATCACGAGAATAGTTTTTGTGTTTACAATTTAGGAGGATTGGCTTTGGCGTTTTTTTTGTGTGAATCAGTTAAAATGGTGGCGGTTCCAGTAAATACTTCTAAGCAAACTGTCTAATTGTGGTAAAACTGTTAAAATACACAATGAGAGTTCCCAGAAATTATTAAGAACGTGTAATAAACCCCTCAAGTACACGTAAATAGATTCTTCCTACATTTACTGTCGAATTCAATCACGGAGGTTTCCAGTGGAAAGCTGTGAAATGACGAAAATACTGGTAATGTTTACAAGTCCGGGTACTTCGGGTGGCGTTTTCACGGGACTGTGCTTTCAAATATTAAGAGTTCATGTTTACAGAGCTCAGAATTGGTGTCTAAAGCCTTTGAATCACGAGAATAGTTTTTGTGTTTACAATTTAGGAGGATTGGCTTTGGCTTTTTTTTGTGTGAATCAGTTAAAATGGTCGCGGTTCCAGTAAATACTTCTAAGCAAACTGTCTAATTGTGGTAAAACTGTTAAAATACACAATGAGAGTTCCCAGAAATGATTAAGAACGTGTAATAAACCCTTCAAGTACACGTAAATAGATTCTTACTACATTTACTGTCGAATTAAACACGGAGGTTTCCAGTGGAAAGCTGTGAAATGACGAAAATACTGGTAATGTTTACAAGTACGGGTACTTCTGGTGGCGTTTTCACGGGACTGTGCTTTCAAATATTAAGAGTTCATGTTTACAGAGCTCAGAATTGGTGTCTAAAGCCTTTGAATCACGAGAATAGTTTTTGTGTTTACAATTTAGGAGGATTGGCTTTGGCGTTTTTTTTGTGTGAATCTGTCAAAATGGTGGCGGTTCCAGTAAATACTTCTAAGCAAACTGTCTAATTGTGGTAAAACTGTTAAAATACACAATGAGAGTTCCCAGAAATGATTAAGAACGTGTAATAAACATCTCAAGTACACGTAAATAGATTCTTACTACATTTACTGTCGAATTCAATCACGGAGGTTTCCAGTGGAAAGCTGTGAAATGACGAAAATACTGGTAATGTTTACAAGTCCGGGTACTTCTGGTGGCGTTTTTACGGGACTGTGCTTTCAAATATTAAGAGTTCATGTTTACAGAGCTCAGAATTGGTGTCTAAAGCCTTTGAATCACGAGAATATTTTTTGTGTTTACAATTTAGGAGGATTGGCTTTGGCGTTTTTTTTTTGTGTGAATCAGTCAAAATGGTGGCGGTTCCAGTAAATACTTCTAAGCAAACTGTCTAATTGTGGTAAAACTGTTAAAATACACAATGAGAGTTCCCAGAAATGATTAAGAACGTGTAATAAACATCTCAAGTACACGTAAATAGATTCTTACTACATTTACTGTCGAATTCAACACGGAGGTTTCCAGTGGAAAGCTGTGAAATGATGAAAATACTGGTAATGTTTACAAGTACGGGTACTTCTGGTGGCGTTTTCACGGGACTGTGCTTTCAAATAATAAGAGTTCATGTTTACAGAGCTAAGAATTGGTGTCTAAAGCCTTTGAATCACGAGAATAGTTTTTGTGTTTACAATTTAGGAGGATTGGCTTTGGCGTTTTTTTTGTGTGAATCAGTTAAAATGGTGGCGGTTCCAGTAAATACTTCTAAGCAAACTGTCTAATTGTGGTAAAACTGTTAAAATACACAATGAGAGTTCCCAGAAATGATTAAGAACGTGTAATAAACGTCTCAAGTACACGTAAATAGATTCTTACTACATTTACTGTCGAATTAAACACGGAGGTTTCCAGTGGAAAGCTGTGAAATGACGAAAATACTGGTAATGTTTACAAGTACGGGTACTTCTGGTGGCGTTTTCACGGGACTGTGCTTTCAAATATTAAGAGTTCATGTTTACAGAGCTCAGAATTGGTGTCTAAAGCCTTTGAATGACGAGAATAGTTTTTTTGTTTACAATTTAGGAGGATTGGCTTTGGCGTTTTTTTTGTGTGAATCAGTTAAAATGGTGGCGGTTCCAGTAAATACTTCTAAGCAAACTGTCTAATTGTGGTAAAACTGTTAAAATACACAATGAGAGTTCCCAGAAATGATTAAGAACGTGTAATAAACCCCTCAAGAACACGTAAATAGATTCTTACTACATTTACTGTCGAATTCAATCACGGAGGTTTCCAGTGGAAAGGTGTGAAATGACGAAAATACTGGTAATGGTTACAACTCCGGGTACTTCTGGTGGCGTTTTCACGGGACTGTGCTTTCAAATATTAAGAGTTCATGTTTACAGAGCTCAGAATTGGTGTCTAAAGCCTTTGAATCACGAGAATAGTTTTTGTGTTTACAATTTAGGAGGATTGGCTATGGCGTTTTTTTTGTGTGAATCAGTCAAAATGGTGGCGGTTCCAGTAAATACTTCTAAGCAAACTGTCTAATTGTGGTAAAACTGTTAAAATACACAATGAGAGTTCCCAGAAATGATTAAGAACGTGTAATAAACATCTCAAGTACACGTAAATAGATTCTTACTACATTTACTGTCGAATTCAACACGGAGGTTTCCAGTGGAAAGCTGTGAAATGACGAAAATACTGGTAATGTTTACAAGTCCGGGTACTTCTGGTGGCGTTTTCACGGGACTGTGCTTTCAAATATTAAGAGTTCATGTTTACAGAGCTCAGAATTGGTGTCTAAAGCCTTTGAATCACGAGAATAGTTTTTGTGTTTACAATTTAGGAGGATTGGCTTTGGCGTTTTCTTTGTGTGAATCAGTCAAAATGGTGGCGGTTCCAGTAAATACTTCTAAGCAAACTGTCTAATTGTGGTAAAACTGTTAAAATACACAATGAGAGTTCCCAGAAATGATTAAGAACGTGTAATAAACATCTCAAGTACACGTAAATAGATTCTTACTACATTTACTGTCGAATTCAACACGGAGGTTTCCAGTGGAAAGCTGTGAAATGATGAAAATACTGGTAATATTTACAAGTCTGGGTACTTCGGGTGGCGTTTTCACGGGACTGTGCTTTCAAATATTAAGAGTTCATGTTTACAGAGCTCAGAATTGGTGTCTAAAGCCTTTGAATGACGAGAATAGTTTTTGTGTTTACAATTTAGGAGGATTGGCTTTGGCGTTTTTTTTGTGTGAATCAGTTAAAATGGTGGCGGTTCCAGTAAATACTTCTAAGCAAACTGTCTAATTGTGGTAAAACTGTTAAAATACACAATGAGAGTTCCCAGAAATGATTAAGAACGTGTAATAAACCCCTCAAGAACACGTAAATAGATTCTTACTACATTTACTGTCGAATTCAATCACGGAGGTTTCCAGTGGAAAGGTGTGAAATGACGAAAATACTGGTAATGGTTACAACTCCGGGTACTTCTGGTGGCGTTTTCACGGGACTGTGCTTTCAAATATTAAGAGTTCATGTTTACAGAGCTCAGAATTGGTGTCTAAAGCCTTTGAATCACGAGAATAGTTTTTGTGTTTACAATTTAGGAGGATTGGCTATGGCGTTTTTTTTGTGTGAATCAGTCAAAATGGTGGCGGTTCCAGTAAATACTTCTAAGCAAACTGTCTAATTGTGGTAAAACTGTTAAAATACACAATGAGAGTTCCCAGAAATGATTAAGAACGTGTAATAAACATCTCAAGTACACGTAAATAGATTCTTACTACATTTACTGTCGAATTCAACACGGAGGTTTCCAGTGGAAAGCTGTGAAATGACGAAAATACTGGTAATGTTTACAAGTCCGGGTACTTCTGGTGGCGTTTTCACGGGACTGTGCTTTCAAATATTAAGAGTTCATGTTTACAGAGCTCAGAATTGGTGTCTAAAGCCTTTGAATCACGAGAATAGTTTTTGTGTTTACAATTTAGGAGGATTGGCTTTGGCGTTTTTTTTGTGTGAATCAGTCAAAATGGTGGCGGTTCCAGTAAATACTTCTAAGCAAACTGTCTAATTGTGGTAAAACTGTTAAAATACACAATGAGAGTTCCCAGAAATGATTAAGAACGTGTAATAAACATCTCAAGTACACGTAAATAGATTCTTACTACATTTACTGTTGAATTCAACACGGAGGTTTCCAGTGGAAAGCTGTGAAATGATGAAAATACTGGTAATATTTACAAGTCTGGGTACTTCGGGTGGCGTTTTCACGGGACTGTGCTTTCAAATATTAAGAGTTCATGTTTACAGAGCTCAGAATTGGTGTCTAAAGCCTTTGAATCACGAGAATAGTTTTTGTGTTTACAATTTAGGAGGATTGGCTTTGGCTTTTTTTTGTGTGAATCAGTTAAAATGGTGGCGGTTCCAGTAAATACTTCTAAGCAAACTGTCTAATTGTGGTAAAACTGTTAAAATACACAATGAGAGTTCCCAGAAATGATTAAGAACGTGTAATAAACCCTTCAAGTACACGTAAATAGATTCTTACTACATTTACTGTCGAATTCAATCACGGAGGTTTCCAGTGGAAAGCTGTGAAATGACGAAAATACTGGTAATGTTTACAAGTCCGGGTACTTCGGGTGGCGTTTTCACGGGACTGTGCTTTCAATTATTACGATTTCATGTTTACAGAGCTCAGAATTGGTGTCTAAAGCCTTTGAATCACGAGAATAGTTTTTGTGTTTACAATTTAGGAGGATTGGCTTTGGCGTTTTTTTTGTGTGAATCAGTTAAAATGGTGGCGGTTCTAGTAAATACTTCTAAGCAAACTGTCTAGTTGTGGTAAAACTGTTAAAATACACAATGAGAGTTCCCAGAAATGATTAAGAACGTGTAATAAACGTCTCAAGTACACGTAAATAGATTCTTACTACATTTACTGTCGAATTAAACACGGAGGTTTCCAATGGAAAGCTGTGAAATGACGAAAATACTGGTAATGTTTACAAGTACGGGTACTTCTGGTGGCGTTTTCACGGGACTGTGCTTACAAATATTAAGAGTTCATGTTTACAGAGCTCAGAATTGGTGTCTAAAGCCTTTGAATGACGAGAATAGTGTTTTTGTTTACAATTTAGGAGGATTGGCTTTGGCGTTTTTTTTGTGTGAATCAGTTAAAATGGTGGCGGTTCCAGTAAATACTTCTAAGCAAACTGTCTAGTTGTGGTAAAACTGTTAAAATACACAATGAGAGTTCCCAGAAATGATTAAGAACGTGTAATAAACGTCTCAAGTACACGTAAATAGATTCTTACTACATTTACTGTCGAATTAAACACGGAGGTTTCCAGTGGAAAGCTGTGAAATGACGAAAATACTGGTAATGTTTACAAGTACGGGTACTTCTGGTGGCGTTTTCACGGGACTGTGCTTTCAAATAATAAGAGTTCATGTTTACAGAGCTAAGAATTGGTGTCTAAAGCCTTTGAATCACGAGAATATTTTTTGTGTTTACAATTTAGGAGGATTGGCTTTGGCGTTTTTTTTGTGTGAATCAGTCAAAATGGTGGCGGTTCCAGTAAATACTTCTAAGCAAACTGTCTAATTGTGGTAAAACTGTTAAAATACACAATGAGAGTTCCCAGAAATGATTAAGAACGTGTAATAAACATCTCAAGTACACATAAATAGATTCTTACTACATTTACTGTCGAATTCAACACGGAGGTTTCCAGTGGAAAGCTGTGAAATGACGAAAATACTGGTAATGTTTACAAGTACGGGTACTTCTGGTGGCGTTTTCACGGGACTGTGCTTTCAAATATTAAGAGTTCATGTTTACAGAGCTCAGAATTGGTGTCTAAAGCCTTTGAATCACGAGAATAGTTTTTGTGTTTACAATTTAGGAGGATTGGCTTTGGCGTTTTTTTTGTGTGAATCAGTCAAAATGGTGGCGGTTCCAGTAAATACTTCTAAGCAAACTGTCTAATTGTGGTAAAACTGTTAAAATACACAATGAGAGTTCCCAGAAATGATTAAGAACGTGTAATAAACATCTCAAGTACACGTAAATAGATTCTTACTACATTTACTGTCGAATTCAATCACGGAGGTTTCCAGTGGAAAGCTGTGAAATGACGAAAATACTGGTAATGTTTACAAGTCCGGGTACTTCGGGTGGCGTTTTCACGGGACTGTGCTTTCAAATATTAAGAGTTCATGTTTACAGAGCTCAGAATTGGTGTCTAAAGCCTTTGAATCACGAGAATAGTTTTTGTGTTTACAATTTAGGAGGATTGGCTTTGGCTTTTTTTTGTGTGAATCAGTTAAAATGGTCGCGGTTCCAGTAAATACTTCTAAGCAAACTGTCTAATTGTGGTAAAACTGTTAAAATACACAATGAGAGTTCCCAGAAATGATTAAGAACGTGTAATAAACCCTTCAAGTACACATAAATAGATTCTTACTACATTTACTGTCGAATTAAACACGGAGGTTTCCAGTGGAAAGCTGTGAAATGACGAAAATACTGGTAATGTTTACAAGTACGGGTACTTCTGGTGGCCTTTTCACGGGACTGTGCTTTCAAATATTAAGAGTTCATGTTTACAGAGCTCAGAATTGGTGTCTAAAGCCTTTGAATGACGAGAATAGTTTTTTTGTTTACAATTTAGGAGGATTGGCTTTGGCGTTTTTTTTGTGTGAATCAGTTAAAATGGTGGCGGTTCCAGTAAATACTTCTAAGCAAACTGTCTAGTTGTGGTAAAACTGTTAAAATACACAATGAGAGTTCCCAGAAATGATTAAGAACGTGTAATAAACATCTCAAGTACACGTAAATAGATTCTTACTACATTTACTGTCGAATTCAATCACGGAGGTTTCCAGTGGAAAGGTGTGAAATGACGAAAATACTGGTAATGGTTACAACTCCGGGTACTTCTGGTGGCGTTTTCACGGGACTGTGCTTTCAAATATTAAGAGTTCATGTTTACAGAGCTCAGAATTGGTGTCTAAAGCCTTTGAATCACGAGAATAGTTTTTGTGTTTACAATTTAGGAGGATTGGCTTTGGCGTTTTTTTTGTGTGAATCTGTCAAAATGGTGGCGGTTCCAGTAAATACTTCTAAGCAAACTGTCTAATTGTGGTAAAACTGTTAAAATACACAATGAGAGTTCCCAGAAATGATTAAGAACGTGTAATAAACATCTCAAGTACACGTAAATAGATTCTTACTACATTTACTGTCGAATTCAATCACGGAGGTTTCCAGTGGAAAGCTGTGAAATGACGAAAATACTGGTAATGTTTACAAGTCCGGGTACTTCTGGTGGCGTTTTTACGGGACTGTGCTTTCAAATATTAAGAGTTCATGTTTACAGAGCTCAGAATTGGTGTCTAAAGCCTTTGAATCACGAGAATATTTTTTGTGTTTACAATTTAGGAGGATTGGCTTTGGCGTTTTTTTTTTGTGTGAATCAGTCAAAATGGTGGCGGTTCCAGTAAATACTTCTAAGCAAACTGTCTAATTGTGGTAAAACTGTTAAAATACACAATGAGAGTTCCCAGAAATGATTAAGAACGTGTAATAAACATCTCAAGTACACGTAAATAGATTCTTACTACATTTACTGTCGAATTCAACACGGAGGTTTCCAGTGGAAAGCTGTGAAATGATGAAAATACTGGTAATGTTTACAAGTACGGGTACTTCTGGTGGCGTTTTCACGGGACTGTGCTTTCAAATAATAAGAGTTCATGTTTACAGAGCTAAGAATTGGTGTCTAAAGCCTTTGAATCACGAGAATAGTTTTTGTGTTTACAATTTAGGAGGATTGGCTTTGGCGTTTTTTTTGTGTGAATCAGTTAAAATGGTGGCGGTTCCAGTAAATACTTCTAAGCAAACTGTCTAATTGTGGTAAAACTGTTAAAATACACAATGAGAGTTCCCAGAAATGATTAAGAACGTGTAATAAACGTCTCAAGTACACGTAAATAGATTCTTACTACATTTACTGTCGAATTAAACACGGAGGTTTCCAGTGGAAAGCTGTGAAATGACGAAAATACTGGTAATGTTTACAAGTACGGGTACTTCTGGTGGCGTTTTCACGGGACTGTGCTTTCAAATATTAAGAGTTCATGTTTACAGAGCTCAGAATTGGTGTCTAAAGCCTTTGAATGACGAGAATATTTTTTTTGTTTACAATTTAGGAGGATTGGCTTTGGCGTTTTTTTTGTGTGAATCAGTTAAAATGGTGGCGGTTCCAGTAAATACTTCTAAGCAAACTGTCTAATTGTGGTAAAACTGTTAAAATACACAATGAGAGTTCCCAGAAATGATTAAGAACGTGTAATAAACCCCTCAAGAACACGTAAATAGATTCTTACTACATTTACTGTCGAATTCAATCACGGAGGTTTCCAGTGGAAAGGTGTGAAATGACGAAAATACTGGTAATGGTTACAACTCCGGGTACTTCTGGTGGCGTTTTCACGGGACTGTGCTTTCAAATATTAAGAGTTCATGTTTACAGAGCTCAGAATTGGTGTCTAAAGCCTTTGAATCACGAGAATAGTTTTTGTGTTTACAATTTAGGAGGATTGGCTATGGCGTTTTTTTTGTGTGAATCAGTCAAAATGGTGGCGGTTCCAGTAAATACTTCTAAGCAAACTGTCTAATTGTGGTAAAACTGTTAAAATACACAATGAGAGTTCCCAGAAATGATTAAGAACGTGTAATAAACATCTCAAGTACACGTAAATAGATTCTTACTACATTTACTGTCGAATTCAACACGGAGGTTTCCAGTGGAAAGCTGTGAAATGACGAAAATACTGGTAATGTTTACAAGTCCGGGTACTTCTGGTGGCGTTTTCACGGGACTGTGCTTTCAAATATTAAGAGTTCATGTTTACAGAGCTCAGAATTGGTGTCTAAAGCCTTTGAATCACGAGAATAGTTTTTGTGTTTACAATTTAGGAGGATTGGCTTTGGCGTTTTCTTTGTGTGAATCAGTCAAAATGGTGGCGGTTCCAGTAAATACTTCTAAGCAAACTGTCTAATTGTGGTAAAACTGTTAAAATACACAATGAGAGTTCCCAGAAATGATTAAGAACGTGTAATAAACATCTCAAGTACACGTAAATAGATTCTTACTACATTTACTGTCGAATTCAACATGGAGGTTTCCAGTGGAAAGCTGTGAAATGATGAAAATACTGGTAATATTTACAAGTCTGGGTACTTCGGGTGGCGTTTTCACGGGACTGTGCTTTCAAATATTAAGAGTTCATGTTTACAGAGCTCAGAATTGGTGTCTAAAGCCTTTGAATCACGAGAATAGTTTTTGTGTTTACAATTTAGGAGGATTGGCTTTGGCTTTTTTTTGTGTGAATCAGTTAAAATGGTGGCGGTTCCAGTAAATACTTCTAAGCAAACTGTCTAATTGTGGTAAAACTGTTAAAATACACAATGAGAGTTCCCAGAAATGATTAAGAACGTGTAATAAACCCTTCAAGTACACGTAAATAGATTCTTACTACATTTACTGTCGAATTCAATCACGGAGGTTTCCAGTGGAAAGCTGTGAAATGACCAAAATACTGGTAATGTTTACAAGTCCGGGTACTTCGGGTGGCGTTTTCACGGGACTGTGCTTTCAATTATTACGATTTCATGTTTACAGAGCTCAGAATTGGTGTCTAAAGCCTTTGAATCACGAGAATAGTTTTTGTGTTTACAATTTAGGAGGATTGGCTTTGGCGTTTTTTTTGTGTGAATCAGTTAAAATGGTGGCGGTTCTAGTAAATACTTCTAAGCAAACTGTCTAGTTGTGGTAAAACTGTTAAAATACACAATGAGAGTTCCCAGAAATGATTAAGAACGTGTAATAAACGTCTCAAGTACACGTAAATAGATTCTTACTACATTTACTGTCGAATTAAACACGGAGGTTTCCAATGGAAAGCTGTGAAATGACGAAAATACTGGTAATGTTTACAAGTACGGGTACTTCTGGTGGCGTTTTCACGGGACTGTGCTTACAAATATTAAGAGTTCATGTTTACAGAGCTCAGAATTGGTGTCTAAAGCCTTTGAATGACGAGAATAGTGTTTTTGTTTACAATTTAGGAGGATTGGCTTTGGCGTTTTTTTTGTGTGAATCAGTTAAAATGGTGGCGGTTCCAGTAAATACTTCTAAGCAAACTGTCTAGTTGTGGTAAAACTGTTAAAATACACAATGAGAGTTCCCAGAAATGATTAAGAACGTGTAATAAACGTCTCAAGTACACGTAAATAGATTCTTACTACATTTACTGTCGAATTAAACACGGAGGTTTCCAGTGGAAAGCTGTGAAATGACGAAAATACTGGTAATGTTTACAAGTACGGGTACTTCTGGTGGCGTTTTCACGGGACTGTGCTTTCAAATAATAAGAGTTCATGTTTACAGAGCTAAGAATTGGTGTCTAAAGCCTTTGAATCACGAGAATAGTTTTTGTGTTTACAATTTAGGAGGATTGGCTTTGGCGTTTTTTTTGTGTGAATCAGTCAAAATGGTGGCGGTTCCAGTAAATACTTCTAAGCAAACTGTCTAATTGTGGTAAAACTGTTAAAATACACAATGAGAGTTCCCAGAAATGATTAAGAACGTGTAATAAACATCTCAAGTACACGTAAATAGATTCTTACTACATTTACTGTCGAATTCAACACGGAGGTTTCCAGTGGAAAGCTGTGAAATGACGAAAATACTGGTAATGTTTACAAGTACGGGTACTTCTGGTGGCGTTTTCACGGGACTGTGCTTTCAAATATTAAGAGTTCATGTTTACAGAGCTCAGAATTGGTGTCTAAAGCCTTTGAATCACGAGAATAGTTTTTGTGTTTACAATTTAGGAGGATTGGCTTTGGCGTTTTTTTTGTGTGAATCAGTCAAAATGGTGGCGGTTCCAGTAAATACTTCTAAGCAAACTGTCTAATTGTGGTAAAACTGTTAAAATACACAATGAGAGTTCCCAGAAATGATTAAGAACGTGTAATAAACATCTCAAGTACACGTAAATAGATTCTTACTACATTTACTGTCGAATTCAACACGGAGGTTTCCAGTGGAAAGCTATGAAATGATGAAAATACTGGTAATGTTTACAAGTACGGGTACTTCTGGTGGCGTTTTCACGGGACTGTGCTTTCAAATAATAAGAGTTCATGTTTACAGAGCTAAGAATTGGTGTCTAAAGCCTTTGAATCACGAGAATAGTTTTTGTGTTTACAATTTAGGAGGATTGGCTTTGGCGTTTTTTTTGTGTGAATCAGTTAAAATGGTGGCGGTTCCAGTAAATACTTCTAAGCAAACTGTCTAATTGTGGTAAAACTGTTAAAATACACAATGAGAGTTCCCAGAAATTATTAAGAACGTGTAATAAACCCCTCAAGTACACGTAAATAGATTCTTCCTACATTTACTGTCGAATTCAATCACGGAGGTTTCCAGTGGAAAGCTGTGAAATGACGAAAATACTGGTAATGTTTACAAGTCCGGGTACTTCGGGTGGCGTTTTCACGGGACTGTGCTTTCAAATATTAAGAGTTCATGTTTACAGAGCTCAGAATTGGTGTCTAAAGCCTTTGAATGACGAGAATAGTGTTTTTGTTTACAATTTAGGAGGATTGGCTTTGGCTTTTTTGTGTGTGAATCAGTTAAAATGGTCGCGGTTCCAGTAAATACTTCTAAGCAAACTGTCTAATTGTGGTAAAACTGTTAAAATACACAATGAGAGTTCCCAGAAATGATTAAGAACGTGTAATAAACCCTTCAAGTACACGTAAATAGATTCTTACTACATTTACTGTCGAATTAAACACGGAGGTTTCCAGTGGAAAGCTGTGAAATGACGAAAATACTGGTAATGTTTACAAGTACGGGTACTTCTGGTGGCGTTTTCACGGGACTGTGCTTTCAAATATTAAGAGTTCATGTTTACAGAGCTCAGAATTGGTGTCTAAAGCCTTTGAATGACGAGAATAGTTTTTTTGTTTACAATTTAGGAGGATTGGCTTTGGCGTTTTTTTTGTGTGAATCAGTTAAAATGGTGGCGGTTCCAGTAAATACTTCTAAGCAAACTGTCTAATTGTGGTAAAACTGTTAAAATACACAATGAGAGTTCCCAGAAATGATTAAGAACGTGTAATAAACATCTCAAGTACACGTAAATAGATTCTTACTACATTTACTGTCGAATTCAATCACGGAGGTTTCCAGTGGAAAGGTGTGAAATGACGAAAATACTGGTAATGGTTACAACTCCGGGTACTTCTGGTGGCGTTTTCACGGGACTGTGCTTTCAAATATTAAGAGTTCATGTTTACAGAGCTCAGAATTGGTGTCTAAAGCCTTTGAATGACGAGAATAGTTTTTGTGTTTACAATTTAGGAGGATTGGCTTTGGCGTTTTTTTTGTGTGAATCAGTCAAAATGGTGGCGGTTCCAGTAAATACTTCTAAGCAAACTGTCTAATTGTGGTAAAACTGTTAAAATACACAATGAGAGTTCCCAGAAATGATTAAGAACGTGTAATAAACATCTCAAGTACACGTAAATAGATTCTTACTACATTTACTGTCGAATTCAACACGGAGGTTTCCAGTGGAAAGCTGTGAAATGACGAAAATACTGGTAATGTTTACAAGTCCGGGTACTTCTGGTGGCGTTTTCACGGGACTGTGCTTTCAAATATTAAGAGTTCATGTTTACAGAGCTCAGAATTGGTGTCTAAAGCCTTTGAATCACGAGAATAGTTTTTGTGTTTACAATTTAGGAGGATTGGCTTTGGCGTTTTTTTTGTGTGAATCAGTTAAAATGGTGGCGGTTCCAGTAAATACTTCTAAGCAAACTGTCTAATTGTGGTAAAACTGTTAAAATACACAATGAGAGTTCCCAGAAATGATTAAGAACGTGTAATAAACAGCTCAAGTACACGTAAATAGATTCTTACTACATTTACTGTCGAATTCAACACGGAGGTTTCCAGTGGAAAGCTGTGAAATGATGAAAATACTGGTAATGTTTACAAGTCTGGGTACTTCGGGTGGCGTTTTCACGGGACTGTGCTTTCAAATATTAAGAGTTCATGTTTACAGAGCTCAGAATTGGTGTCTAAAGCCTTTGAATGACGAGAATAGTGTTTTTGTTTACAATTTAGGAGGATTGGCTTTGGCGTTTTTTTTGTGTGAATCAGTTAAAATGGTGGCGGTTCCAGTAAATACTTCTAAGCAAACTGTCTAGTTGTGGTAAAACTGTTAAAATACACAATGAGAGTTCCCAGAAATGATTAAGAACGTGTAATAAACGTCTCAAGTACACGTAAATAGATTCTTACTACATTTACTGTCGAATTAAACACGGAGGTTTCCAGTGGAAAGCTGTGAAATGACGAAATTACTGGTAATGTTTAAAGTACGGGTACTTCTGGTGGCGTTTTCACGGGACTGTGCTTTCAAATATTAAGAGTTCATGTTTACAGAGCTCAGAATTGGTGTCTAAAGCCTTTGAATGACGAGAATAGTGTTTTTGTTTACAATTTAGGAGGATTGGCTTTGGCGTTTTTTTTGTGTGAATCAGTTAAAATGGTGGCGGTTCCAGTAAATACTTCTAAGCAAACTGTCTAATTGTGGTAAAACTGTTAAAATACACAATGAGAGTTCCCAGAAATGATTAAGAACGTGTAATAAACATCTCAAGTACACGTAAATAGATTCTTACTACATTTACTGTCGAATTCAACACGGAGGTTTCCAGTGGAAAGCTGTGAAATGACGAAAATACTGGTAATGTTTACAAGTACGGGTACTTCTGGTGGCGTTTTCACGGGACTGTGCTTTCAAATATTAAGAGTTCATGTTTACAGAGCTCAGAATTGGTGTCTAAAGCCTTTGAATCACGAGAATAGTTTTTGTGTTTACAATTTAGGAGGATTGGCTTTGGCGTTTTTTTTGTGTGAATCAGTTAAAATGGTGGCGGTTCCAGTAAATACTTCTAAGCAAACTGTCTAATTGTGGTAAAACTGTTAAAATACACAATGAGAGTTCCCAGAAATGATTAAGAACGTGTAATAAACATCTCAAGTACACGTAAATAGATTCTTACTACATTTACTGTCGAATTCAACACGGAGGTTTCCAGTGGAAAGCTATGAAATGATGAAAATACTGGTAATGTTTACAAGTACGGGTACTTCTGGTGGCGTTTTCACGGGACTGTGCTTTCAAATAATAAGAGTTCATGTTTACAGAGCTAAGAATTGGTGTCTAAAGCCTTTGAATCACGAGAATAGTTTTTGCGTTTACAATTTAGGAGGATTGGCTTTGGCGTTTTTTTTGTGTGAATCAGTTAAAATGGTGGCGGTTCCAGTAAATACTTCTAAGCAAACTGTCTAATTGTGGTAAAACTGTTAAAATACACAATGAGAGTTCCCAGAAATTATTAAGAACGTGTAATAAACCCCTCAAGTACACGTAAATAGATTCTTCCTACATTTACTGTCGAATTCAATCACGGAGGTTTCCAGTGGAAAGCTGTGAAATGACGAAAATACTGGTAATGTTTACAAGTACGGGTACTTCGGGTGGCGTTTTCACGGGACTGTGCTTTCAAATATTAAGAGTTCATGTTTACAGAGCTCAGAATTGGTGTCTAAAGCCTTTGAATCACGAGAATAGTTTTTGTGTTTACAATTTAGGAGGATTGGCTTTGGCTTTTTTTTGTGTGAATCAGTTAAAATGGTCGCGGTTCCAGTAAATACTTCTAAGCAAACTGTCTAATTGTGGTAAAACTGTTAAAATACACAATGAGAGTTCCCAGAAATGATTAAGAACGTGTAATAAACCCTTCAAGTACACGTAAATAGATTCTTACTACATTTACTGTCGAATTAAACACGGAGGTTTCCAGTGGAAAGCTGTGAAATGACGAAAATACTGGTAATGTTTACAAGTACGGGTACTTCTGGTGGCGTTTTCACGGGACTGTGCTTTCAAATATTAAGAGTTCATGTTTACAGAGCTCAGAATTGGTGTCTAAAGCCTTTGAATGACGAGAATAGTTTTTTTGTTTACAATTTAGGAGGATTGGCTTTGGCGTTTTTTTTGTGTGAATCAGTTAAAATGGTGGCGGTTCCAGTAAATACTTCTAAGCAAACTGTCTAATTGTGGTAAAACTGTTAAAATACACAATGAGAGTTCCCAGAAATGATTAAGAACGTGTAATAAACATCTCAAGTACACGTAAATAGATTCTTACTACATTTACTGTCGAATTCAATCACGGAGGTTTCCAGTGGAAAGGTGTGAAATGACGAAAATACTGGTAATGGTTACAACTCCGGGTACTTCTGGTGGCGTTTTCACGGGACTGTGCTTTCAAATATTAAGAGTTCATGTTTACAGAGCTCAGAATTGGTGTCTAAAGCCTTTGAATGACGAGAATAGTTTTTGTGTTTACAATTTAGGAGGATTGGCTTTGGCGTTTTTTTTGTGTGAATCAGTCAAAATGGTGGCGGTTCCAGTAAATACTTCTAAGCAAACTGTCTAATTGTGGTAAAACTGTTAAAATACACAATGAGAGTTCCCAGAAATGATTAAGAACGTGTAATAAACATCTCAAGTACACGTAAATAGATTCTTACTACATTTACTGTCGAATTCAACACGGAGGTTTCCAGTGGAAAGCTGTGAAATGACGAAAATACTGGTAATGTTTACAAGTCCGGGTACTTCTGGTGGCGTTTTCACGGGACTGTGCTTTCAAATATTAAGAGTTCATGTTTACAGAGCTCAGAATTGGTGTCTAAAGCCTTTGAATCACGAGAATAGTTTTTGTGTTTACAATTTAGGAGGATTGGCTTTGGCGTTTTTTTTGTGTGAATCAGTTAAAATGGTGGCGGTTCCAGTAAATACTTCTAAGCAAACTGTCTAATTGTGGTAAAACTGTTAAAATACACAATGAGAGTTCCCAGAAATGATTAAGAACGTGTAATAAACAGCTCAAGTACACGTAAATAGATTCTTACTACATTTACTGTCGAATTCAACACGGAGGTTTCCAGTGGAAAGCTGTGAAATGATGAAAATACTGGTAATGTTTACAAGTCTGGGTACTTCGGGTGGCGTTTTCACGGGACTGTGCTTTCAAATATTAAGAGTTCATGTTTACAGAGCTCAGAATTGGTGTCTAAAGCCTTTGAATGACGAGAATAGTGTTTTTGTTTACAATTTAGGAGGATTGGCTTTGGCGTTTTTTTTGTGTGAATCAGTTAAAATGGTGGCGGTTCCAGTAAATACTTCTAAGCAAACTGTCTAATTGTGGTAAAACTGTTAAAATACACAATGAGAGTTCCCAGAAATGATTAAGAACGTGTAATAAACATCTCAAGTACACGTAAATAGATTCTTACTACATTTACTGTCGAATTCAACACGGAGGTTTCCAGTGGAAAGCTGTGAAATGACGAAAATACTGGTAATGTTTACAAGTACGGGTACTTCTGGTGGCGTTTTCACGGGACTGTGCTTTCAAATATTAAGAGTTCATGTTTACAGAGCTCAGAATTGGTGTCTAAAGCCTTTGAATCACGAGAATAGTTTTTGTGTTTACAATTTAGGAGGATTGGCTTTGGCGTTTTTTTTGTGTGAATCAGTTAAAATGGTGGCGGTTCCAGTAAATACTTCTAAGCAAACTGTCTAATTGTGGTAAAACTGTTAAAATACACAATGAGAGTTCCCAGAAATGATTAAGAACGTGTAATAAACATCTCCGTTACACGTAAATAGATTCTTACTACATTTACTGTCGAATTCAACACGGAGGTTTCCAGTGGAAAGCTGTGAAATGACGAAAATACTGGTAATGTTTACAAGTACGGGTACTTCTGGTGGCGTTTTCACGGGACTGTGCTTTCAAATATTAAGAGTTCATGTTTACAGAGCTCAGAATTGGTGTCTAAAGCCTTTGAATCACGAGAATAGTTTTTGTGTTTACAATTTAGGAGGATTGGCTTTGGCGTTTTTTTTGTGTGAATCTGTCAAAATGGTGGCGGTTCCAGTAAATACTTCTAAGCAAACTGTCTAATTGTGGTAAAACTGTTAAAATACACAATGAGAGTTCCCAGAAATGATTAAGAACGTGTAATAAACCCCTCAAGAACACGTAAATAGATTCTTGCTACATTTACTGTCGAATTCAATCACGGAGGTTTCCAGTGGAAAGCTGTGAAATGACGAAAATACTGGTAATGTTTACAAGTCCGGGTACTTCGGGTGGCGTTTTCACGGGACTGTGCTTTCAATTATTACGAGTTCATGTTTACAGAGCTCAGAATTGGTGTCTAAAGCCTTTGAATCACGAGAATAGTTTTTGTGTTTACAATTTAGGAGGATTGGCTTTGGCGTTTTTTTTTGTGTGAATCAGTTAAAATGGTGGCGGTTCCAGTAAATACTTCTAAGCAAACTGTCTAATTGTGGTAAAACTGTTAAAATACACAATGAGAGTTCCCAGAAATGATTAAGAACGTGTAATAAACATCTCAAGTACACGTAAATAGATTCTTACTACATTTACTGTCGAATTCAATCACGGAGGTTTCCAGTGGAAAGCTGTGAAATGACGAAAATACTGGTAATGTTTACAAGTCCGGGTACTTCTGGTGGCGTTTTTACGGGACTGTGCTTTCAAATATTAAGAGTTCATGTTTACAGAGCTCAGAATTGGTGTCTAAAGCCTTTGAATCACGAGAATATTTTTTGTGTTTACAATTTAGGAGGATTGGCTTTGGCGTTTTTTTTTGTGTGAATCAGTCAAAATGGTGGCGGTTCCAGTAAATACTTCTAAGCAAACTGTCTAATTGTGGTAAAACTGTTAAAATACACAATGAGAGTTCCCAGAAATGATTAAGAACGTGTAATAAACGTCTCAAGTACACGTAAATAGATTCTTACTACATTTACTGTCGAATTCAACACGGAGGTTTCCAGTGGAAAGCTGTGAAATGATGAAAATACTGGTAATGTTTACAAGTACGGGTACTTCTGGTGGCGTTTTCACGGGACTGTGCTTTCAAATAATAAGAGTTCATGTTTACAGAGCTAAGAATTGGTGTCTAAAGCCTTAGAATCACGAGAATAGTTTTTGTGTTTACAATTTAGGAGGATTGGCTTTGGCGTTTTTTTTGTGTGAATCAGTTAAAATGGTGGCAGTTCCAGTAAATACTTCTAAGCAAACTGTCTAATTGTGGTAAAACTGTTAAAATACACAATGAGAGTTCCCAGAAATGATTAAGAACGTGTAATAAACCCCTCAAGTACACGTAAATAGATTCTTCCTACATTTACTGTCGAATTCAATCACGGAGGTTTCCAGTGGAAAGCTGTGAAATGACGAAAATACTGGTAATGTTTACAAGTCCGGGTACTTCGGGTGGCGTTTTCACGGGACTGTGCTTTCAAATATTAAGAGTTCATGTTTATAGAGCTCAGAATTGGTGTCTAAAGCCTTTGAATCACGAGAATAGTTTTTGTGTTTACAATTTAGGAGGATTGGCTTTGGCTTTTTTTTGTGTGAATCAGTTAAAATGGTCGCGGTTCCAGTAAATACTTCTAAGCAAACTGTCTAATTGTGGTAAAACTGTTAAAATACACAATGAGAGTTCCCAGAAATGATTAAGAACGTGTAATAAACCCTTCAAGTACACGTAAATAGATTCTTACTACATTTACTGTCGAATTCAATCACGGAGGTTTCAAGTGGAAAGCTGTGAAATGACGAAAATACTGGTAATGTTTACAAGTCCGGGTACTTCGGGTGGCGTTTTCACGGGACTGTGCTTTCAATTATTACGAGTTCATGTTTACAGAGCTCAGAATTGGTGTCTAAAGCCTTTGAATCACGAGAATAGTTTTTGTGTTTACAATTTAGGAGGATTGGCTTTGGCGATTTTTTTGTGTGAATCAGTTAAAATGGTGGCGGTTCCAGTAAATACTTCTAAGCAAACTGTCTAATTGTGGTAAAACTGTTAAAATACACAATGAGAGTTCCCAGAAATGATTAAGAACGTGTAATAAACGTCTCAAGTACACGTAAATAGATTCTTACTACATTTACTGTCGAATTAAACACGGAGGTTTCCAGTGGAAAGCTGTGAAATGACGAAAATACTGGTAATGTTTACAAGTACGGGTACTTCTGGTGGCGTTTTCACGGGACTGTGCTTTCAAATATTAAGAGTTCATGTTTACAGAGCTCAGAATTGGTGTCTAAAGCCTTTGAATGACGAGAATAGTTTTTTTGTTTACAATTTAGGAGGATTGGCTTTGGCGTTTTTTTTGTGTGAATCAGTTAAAATGGTGGCGGTTCCAGTAAATACTTCTAAGCAAACTGTCTAATTGTGGTAAAACTGTTAAAATACACAATGAGAGTTCCCAGAAATGATTAAGAACGTGTAATAAACATCTCAAGTACACGTAAATAGATTCTTACTACATTTACTGTCGAATTCAATCACGGAGGTTTCCAGTGGAAAGCTGTGAAATGACGAAAATACTGGTAATGGTTACAACTCCGGGTACTTCTGGTGGCGTTTTCACGGGACTGTGCTTTCAAATATTAAGAGTTCATGTTTACAGAGCTCAGAATTGGTGTCTAAAGCCTTTGAATCACGAGAATAGTGTTTTTGTTTACAATTTAGGAGGATTGGCTTTGGCGTTTTTTTTGTGTGAATCAGTTAAAATGGTGGCGGTTCCAGTAAATACTTCTAAGCAAACTGTCTAGTTGTGGTAAAACTGTTAAAATACACAATGAGAGTTCCCAGAAATGATTAAGAACGTGTAATAAACGTCTCAAGTACACGTAAATAGATTCTTACTACATTTACTGTCGAATTAAACACGGAGGTTTCCAGTGGAAAGCTGTGAAATGACGAAAATACTGGTAATGTTTACAAGTACGGGTACTTCTGGTGGCGTTTTCACGGGACTGTGCTTTCAAATATTAAGAGTTCATGTTTACAGAGCTCAGAATTGGTGTCTAAAGCCTTTGAATGACGAGAATAGTGTTTTTGTTTACAATTTAGGAGGATTGGCTTTGGCGTTTTTTTTGTGTGAATCAGTTAAAATGGTGGCGGTTCCAGTAAATACTTCTAAGCAAACTGTCTAATTGTGGTAAAACTGTTAAAATACACAATGAGAGTTCCCAGAAATGATTAAGAACGTGTAATAAACATCTGAAGTACACGTAAATAGATTCTTACTACATTTACTGTCGAATTCAACACGGAGGTTTCCAGTGGAAAGCTGTGAAATGACGAAAATACTGGTAATGTTTACAAGTCCGGGTACTTCTGGTGGCGTTTTCACGGGACTGTGCTTTCAAATATTAAGAGTTCATGTTTACAGAGCTAAGAATTGGTGTCTAAAGCCTTTGAATCACGAGAATAGTTTTTGTGTTTACAATTTAGGAGGATTGGCTTTGGCGTTTTTTTTGTGTGAATCAGTTAAAATGGTGGCGGTTCCAGTAAATACTTCTAAGCAAACTGTCTAATTGTGGTAAAACTGTTAAAATACACAATGAGAGTTCCCAGAAATGATTAAGAACGTGTAATAAACCCCTCAAGTACACGTAAATAGATTCTTACTACATTTACTGTCGAATTCAATCACGGAGGTTTCCAGTGGAAAGCTGTGAAATGACGAAAATACTGGTAATGTTTACAAGTCCGGGTACTTCTGGTGGCGTTTTCACGGGACTGTGCTTTCAAATATTAAGAGTTCATGTTTACAGAGCTCAGAATTGGTGTCTAAAGCCTTTGAATCACGAGAATAGTTTTTGTGTTTACAATTTAGGAGGATTGGCTTTGGCGTTTTTTTTTGTGTGAATCAGTTAAAATGGCGGCGGTTCCAGTAAACAGTTCTAAGAAAACTGTCTAATTGTGGTAAAACTGTTAAAATACACAATGATAGTTCCCAGAAATGATTAAGAACGTGTAATAAACACCTCAAGTACACGTAAATAGATTCTTACTACATTTACTGTCGAATTCAATCACGGAGGTTTCCAGTGGAAAGTTGTGAAATGACGAAAATACTGGTAATGTTTACAAGTACGGGTACTTCTGGTGGCGTTTTCACGGGACTGTGCTTTCAATTATTAAGAGTTCATGTTTACAGAGCTCAGAATTTGTGTCTAAAGCCTTTGAATCACGAGAATAGTTTTTATGTTTACAATTTAGGAGGATTGGCTTTGGCATATTTTTTGTGTGAATCAGTTAAAATGGTGGCGGTTCCAGTAAACAGTTCTAAGCAAACTGTCTAATTGTGGTAAAACTGTTAAAATACACAATGAGAGTTCCCAGAAATGATTAAGAACGTGTAATAAACCCTTCAAGTACACGTAAATAGATTCTTACTACATTTACTGTCGAATTCAATCACGGAGGTTTCAAGTGGAAAGCTGTGAAATGACGAAAATACTGGTAATGTTTACAAGTCCGGGTACTTCGGGTGGCGTTTTCACGGGACTGTGCTTTCAATTATTACGAGTTCATGTTTACAGAGCTCAGAATTGGTGTCTAAAGCCTTTGAATCACGAGAATAGTTTTTGTGTTTACAATTTAGGAGGATTGGCTTTGGCGTTTTTTTTGTGTGAATCAGTTAAAATGGTGGCGGTTCCAGTAAATATTTCTAAGCAAACTGTCTAATTGTGGTAAAACTGTTAAAATACACAATGAGAGTTCCCAGAAATGATTAAGAACGTGTAATAAACGTCTCAAGTACACGTAAATAGATTCTTACTACATTTACTGTCGAATTAAACACGGAGGTTTCCAGTGGAAAGCTGTGAAATGACGAAAATACTGGTAATGTTTACAAGTACGGGTACTTCTGGTGGCGTTTTCACGGGACTGTGCTTTCAAATATTAAGAGTTCATGTTTACAGAGCTCAGAATTGGTGTCTAAAGCCTTTGAATGACGAGAATAGTTTTTTTGTTTACAATTTAGGAGGATTGGCTTTGGCGTTTTTTTTGTGTGAATCAGTTAAAATGGTGGCGGTTCCAGTAAATACTTCTAAGCAAACTGTCTAATTGTGGTAAAACTGTTAAAATACACAATGAGAGTTCCCAGAAATGATTAAGAACGTGTAATAAACATCTCAAGTACACGTAAATAGATTCTTACTACATTTACTGTCGAATTCAATCACGGAGGTTTCCAGTGGAAAGGTGTGAAATGACGAAAATACTGGTAATGGTTACAACTCCGGGTACTTCTGGTGGCGTTTTCACGGGACTGTGCTTTCAAATATTAAGAGTTCATGTTTACAGAGCTCAGAATTGGTGTCTAAAGCCTTTGAATCACGAGAATAGTTTTTGTGTTTACAATTTAGGAGGATTGGCTATGGCGTTTTTTTTGTGTGAATCAGTCAAAATGGTGGCGGTTCCAGTAAATACTTCTAAGCAAACTGTCTAATTGTGGTAAAACTGTTAAAATACACAATGAGAGTTCCCAGAAATGATTAAGAACGTGTAATAAACATCTCAAGTACACGTAAATAGATTCTTACTACATTTACTGTCGAATTCAACACGGAGGTTTCCAGTGGAAAGCTGTGAAATGACGAAAATACTGGTAATGTTTACAAGTCCGGGTACTTCTGGTGGCGTTTTCACGGGACTGTGCTTTCAAATATTAAGAGTTCATGTTTACAGAGCTCAGAATTGGTGTCTAAAGCCTTTGAATCACGAGAATAGTTTTTGTGTTTACAATTTAGGAGGATTGGCTTTGGCGTTTTTTTTGTGTGAATCAGTTAAAATGGTGGCGGTTCCAGTAAATACTTCTAAGCAAACTGTCTAATTGTGGTAAAACTGTTAAAATACACAATGAGAGTTCCCAGAAATGATTAAGAACGTGTAATAAACCCTTCAAGTACACGTAAATAGATTCTTACTACATTTACTGTCGAATTCAATCACGGAGGTTTCCAGTGGAAAGCTGTGAAATGACGAAAATACTGGTAATGTTTACAAGTCCGGGTACTTCGGGTGGCGTTTTCACGGGACTGTGCTTTCAATTATTACGAGTTCATGTTTACAGAGCTCAGAATTGGTGTCTAAAGCCTTTGAATCACGAGAATAGTTTTTGTGTTTACAATTTAGGAGGATTGGCTTTGGCGTTTTTTTTGTGTGAATCAGTTAAAATGGTGGCGGTTCTAGTAAATACTTCTAAGCAAACTGTCTAGTTGTGGTAAAACTGTTAAAATACACAATGAGAGTTCCCAGAAATGATTAAGAACGTGTAATAAACGTCTCAAGTACACGTAAATAGATTCTTACTACATTTACTGTCGAATTAAACACGGAGGTTTCCAATGGAAAGCTGTGAAATGACGAAAATACTGGTAATGTTTACAAGTACGGGTACTTCTGGTGGCGTTTTCACGGGACTGTGCTTACAAATATTAAGAGTTCATGTTTACAGAGCTCAGAATTGGTGTCTAAAGCCTTTGAATGACGAGAATAGTGTTTTTGTTTACAATTTAGGAGGATTGGCTTTGGCGTTTTTTTTGTGTGAATCAGTTAAAATGGTGGCGGTTCCAGTAAATACTTCTAAGCAAACTGTCTAGTTGTGGTAAAACTGTTAAAATACACAATGAGAGTTCCCAGAAATGATTAAGAACGTGTAATAAACGTCTCAAGTACACGTAAATAGATTCTTACTACATTTACTGTCGAATTAAACACGGAGGTTTCCAGTGGAAAGCTGTGAAATGACGAAAATACTGGTAATGTTTACAAGTACGGGTACTTCTGGTGGCGTTTTCACGGGACTGTGCTTTCAAATATTAAGAGTTCATGTTTACAGAGCTCAGAATTGGTGTCTAAAGCCTTTGAATGACGAGAATAGTGTTTTTGTTTACAATTTAGGAGGATTGGCTTTGGCGTTTTTTTTGTGTGAATCAGTTAAAATGGTGGCGGTTCCAGTAAATACTTCTAAGCAAACTGTCTAATTGTGGTAAAACTGTTAAAATACACAATGAGAGTTCCCAGAAATGATTAAGAACGTGTAATAAACATCTCAAGTACACGTAAATAGATTCTTACTACATTTACTGTCGAATTCAACACGGAGGTTTCCAGTGGAAAGCTGTGAAATGACGAAAATACTGGTAATGTTTACAAGTACGGGTACTTCTGGTGGCGTTTTCACGGGACTGTGCTTTCAAATATTAAGAGTTCATGTTTACAGAGCTCAGAATTGGTGTCTAAAGCCTTTGAATCACGAGAATAGTTTTTGTGTTTACAATTTAGGAGGATTGGCTTTGGCGTTTTTTTTGTGTGAATCAGTTAAAATTGTGGCGGTTCCAGTAAATACTTCTAAGCAAACTGTCTAATTGTGGTAAAACTGTTAAAATACACAATGAGAGTTCCCAGAAATGATTAAGAACGTGTAATAAACATCTGAAGTACACGTAAATAGATTCTTACTACATTTACTGTCGAATTCAACACGGAGGTTTCCAGTGGAAAGCTGTGAAATGACGAAAATACTGGTAATGTTTACAAGTCCGGGTACTTCTGGTGGCGTTTTCACGGGACTGTGCTTTCAAATATTAAGAGTTCATGTTTACAGAGCTCAGAATTGGTGTCTAAAGCCTTTGAATGACGAGAATAGTTTTTTTGTTTACAATTTAGGAGGATTGGCTTTGGCGTTTTTTTTGTGTGAATCAGTTAAAATGGTGGCGGTTCCAGTAAATACTTCTAAGCAAACTGTCTAATTGTGGTAAAACTGTTAAAATACACAATGAGAGTTCCCAGAAATGATTAAGAACGTGTAATAAACGTCTCAAGAACACGTAAATAGATTCTTACTACATTTACTGTCGAATTAAACACGGAGGTTTCCAGTGGAAAGCTGTGAAATGACGAAAATACTGGTAATGTTTACAAGTACGGGTACTTCTGGTGGCGTTTTCACGGGACTGTGCTTTCAAATATTAAGAGTTCATGTTTACAGAGCTCAGAATTGGTGTCTAAAGCCTTTGAATGACGAGAATAGTTTTTTTGTTTACAATTTAGGAGGATTGGCTTTGGCGTTTTTTTTGTGTGAATCAGTTAAAATGGTGGCGGTTCCAGTAAATACTTCTAAGCAAACTGTCTAATTGTGGTAAAACTGTTAAAATACACAATGAGAGTTCCCAGAAATGATTAAGAACGTGTAATAAACATCTCAAGTACACGTAAATAGATTCTTACTACATTTACTGTCGAATTCAATCACGGAGGTTTCCAGTGGAAAGGTGTGAAATGACGAAAATACTAGTAATGGTTACAACTCCGGGTACTTCTGGTGGCGTTTTCACGGGACTGTGCTTTCAAATATTAAGAGTTCATGTTTACAGAGCTCAGAATTGGTGTCTAAAGCCTTTGAATCACGAGAATAGTTTTTGTGTTTACAATTTAGGAGGATTGGCTATGGCGTTTTTTTTGTGTGAATCAGTCAAAATGGTGGCGGTTCCAGTAAATACTTCTAAGCAAACTGTCTAATTGTGGTAAAACTGTTAAAATACACAATGAGAGTTCCCAGAAATGATTAAGAACGTGTAATAAACATCTCAAGTACACGTAAATAGATTCTTACTACATTTACTGTCGAATTCAACACGGAGGTTTCCAGTGGAAAGCTGTGAAATGACGAAAATACTGGTAATGTTTACAAGTACGGGTACTTCTGGTGGCGTTTTCACGGGACTGTGCTTTCAAATATTAAGAGTTCATGTTTACAGAGCTCAGAATTGGTGTCTAAAGCCTTTGAATCACGAGAATAGTTTTTGTGTTTACAATTTAGGAGGATTGGCTTTGGCGTTTTTTTTGTGTGAATCAGTCAAAATGGTGGCGGTTCCAGTAAATACTTCTAAGCAAACTGTCTAATTGTGGTAAAACTGTTAAAATACACAATGAGAGTTCCCAGAAATGATTAAGAACGTGTAATAAACCCTTCAAGTACACGTAAATAGATTCTTACTACATTTACTGTCGAATTCAATCACGGAGGTTTCCAGTGGAAAGCTGTGAAATGACGAAAATACTGGTAATGTTTACAAGTCCGGGTACTTCGGGTGGCGTTTTCACGGGACTGTGCTTTCAATTATTACGAGTTCATGTTTACAGAGCTCAGAATTGGTGTCTAAAGCCTTTGAATCACGAGAATAGTTTTTGTGTTTACAATTTAGGAGGATTGGCTTTGGCGTTTTTTTTGTGTGAATCAGTTAAAATGGTGGCGGTTCTAGTAAATACTTCTAAGCAAACTGTCTAGTTGTGGTAAAACTGTTAAAATACACAATGAGAGTTCCCAGAAATGATTAAGAACGTGTAATAAACGTCTCAAGTACACGTAAATAGATTCTTACTACATTTACTGTCGAATTAAACACGGAGGTTTCCAATGGAAAGCTGTGAAATGACGAAAATACTGGTAATGTTTACAAGTACGGGTACTTCTGGTGGCGTTTTCACGGGACTGTGCTTACAAATATTAAGAGTTCATGTTTACAGAGCTCAGAATTGGTGTCTAAAGCCTTTGAATGACGAGAATAGTGTTTTTGTTTACAATTTAGGAGGATTGGCTTTGGCGTTTTTTTTGTGTGAATCAGTTAAAATGGTGGCGGTTCCAGTAAATACTTCTAAGCAAACTGTCTAGTTGTGGTAAAACTGTTAAAATACACAATGAGAGTTCCCAGAAATGATTAAGAACGTGTAATAAACGTCTCAAGTACACGTAAATAGATTCTTACTACATTTACTGTCGAATTAAACACGGAGGTTTCCAGTGGAAAGCTGTGAAATGACGAAAATACTGGTAATGTTTACAAGTACGGGTACTTCTGGTGGCGTTTTCACGGGACTGTGCTTTCAAATATTAAGAGTTCATGTTTACAGAGCTCAGAATTGGTGTCTAAAGCCTTTGAATGACGAGAATAGTGTTTTTGTTTACAATTTAGGAGGATTGGCTTTGGCGTTTTTTTTGTGTGAATCAGTTAAAATGGTGGCGGTTCCAGTAAATACTTCTAAGCAAACTGTCTAATTGTGGTAAAACTGTTAAAATACACAATGAGAGTTCCCAGAAATGATTAAGAACGTGTAATAAACATCTCAAGTACACGTAAATAGATTCTTACTACATTTACTGTCGAATTCAACACGGAGGTTTCCAGTGGAAAGCTGTGAAATGACGAAAATACTGGTAATGTTTACAAGTACGGGTACTTCTGGTGGCGTTTTCACGGGACTGTGCTTTCAAATATTAAGAGTTCATGTTTACAGAGCTCAGAATTGGTGTCTAAAGCCTTTGAATCACGAGAATAGTTTTTGTGTTTACAATTTAGGAGGATTGGCTTTGGCGTTTTTTTTGTGTGAATCAGTTAAAATTGTGGCGGTTCCAGTAAATACTTCTAAGCAAACTGTCTAATTGTGGTAAAACTGTTAAAATACACAATGAGAGTTCCCAGAAATGATTAAGAACGTGTAATAAACATCTGAAGTACACGTAAATAGATTCTTACTACATTTACTGTCGAATTCAACACGGAGGTTTCCAGTGGAAAGCTGTGAAATGACGAAAATACTGGTAATGTTTACAAGTCCGGGTACTTCTGGTGGCGTTTTCACGGGACTGTGCTTTCAAATATTAAGAGTTCATGTTTACAGAGCTAAGAATTGGTGTCTAAAGCCTTTGAATCACGAGAATAGTTTTTGTGTTTACAATTTAGGAGGATTGGCTTTGGCGTTTTTTTTGTGTGAATCAGTTAAAATGGTGGCGGTTCCAGTAAATACTTCTAAGCAAACTGTCTAATTGTGGTAAAACTGTTAAAATACACAATGAGAGTTCCCAGAAATGATTAAGAACGTGTAATAAACGTCTCAAGAACACGTAAATAGATTCTTACTACATTTACTGTCGAATTAAACACGGAGGTTTCCAGTGGAAAGCTGTGAAATGACGAAAATACTGGTAATGTTTACAAGTACGGGTACTTCTGGTGGCGTTTTCACGGGACTGTGCTTTCAAATATTAAGAGTTCATGTTTACAGAGCTCAGAATTGGTGTCTAAAGCCTTTGAATGACGAGAATAGTTTTTTTGTTTACAATTTAGGAGGATTGGCTTTGGCGTTTTTTTTGTGTGAATCAGTTAAAATGGTGGCGGTTCCAGTAAATACTTCTAAGCAAACTGTCTAATTGTGGTAAAACTGTTAAAATACACAATGAGAGTTCCCAGAAATGATTAAGAACGTGTAATAAACATCTCAAGTACACGTAAATAGATTCTTACTACATTTACTGTCGAATTCAATCACGGAGGTTTCCAGTGGAAAGGTGTGAAATGACGAAAATACTAGTAATGGTTACAACTCCGGGTACTTCTGGTGGCGTTTTCACGGGACTGTGCTTTCAAATATTAAGAGTTCATGTTTACAGAGCTCAGAATTGGTGTCTAAAGCCTTTGAATCACGAGAATAGTTTTTGTGTTTACAATTTAGGAGGATTGGCTATGGCGTTTTTTTTGTGTGAATCAGTCAAAATGGTGGCGGTTCCAGTAAATACTTCTAAGCAAACTGTCTAATTGTGGTAAAACTGTTAAAATACACAATGAGAGTTCCCAGAAATGATTAAGAACGTGTAATAAACATCTCAAGTACACGTAAATAGATTCTTACTACATTTACTGTCGAATTCAACACGGAGGTTTCCAGTGGAAAGCTGTGAAATGACGAAAATACTGGTAATGTTTACAAGTACGGGTACTTCTGGTGGCGTTTTCACGGGACTGTGCTTTCAAATATTAAGAGTTCATGTTTACAGAGCTCAGAATTGGTGTCTAAAGCCTTTGAATCACGAGAATAGTTTTTGTGTTTACAATTTAGGAGGATTGGCTTTGGCGTTTTTTTTGTGTGAATCAGTCAAAATGGTGGCGGTTCCAGTAAATACTTCTAAGCAAACTGTCTAATTGTGGTAAAACTGTTAAAATACACAATGAGAGTTCCCAGAAATGATTAAGAACGTGTAATAAACCCTTCAAGTACACGTAAATAGATTCTTACTACATTTACTGTCGAATTCAATCACGGAGGTTTCCAGTGGAAAGCTGTGAAATGACGAAAATACTGGTAATGTTTACAAGTCCGGGTACTTCGGGTGGCGTTTTCACGGGACTGTGCTTTCAATTATTACGAGTTCATGTTTACAGAGCTCAGAATTGGTGTCTAAAGCCTTTGAATCACGAGAATAGTTTTTGTGTTTACAATTTAGGAGGATTGGCTTTGGCGTTTTTTTTGTGTGAATCAGTTAAAATGGTGGCGGTTCTAGTAAATACTTCTAAGCAAACTGTCTAGTTGTGGTAAAACTGTTAAAATACACAATGAGAGTTCCCAGAAATGATTAAGAACGTGTAATAAACGTCTCAAGTACACGTAAATAGATTCTTACTACATTTACTGTCGAATTAAACACGGAGGTTTCCAATGGAAAGCTGTGAAATGACGAAAATACTGGTAATGTTTACAAGTACGGGTACTTCTGGTGGCGTTTTCACGGGACTGTGCTTACAAATATTAAGAGTTCATGTTTACAGAGCTCAGAATTGGTGTCTAAAGCCTTTGAATGACGAGAATAGTGTTTTTGTTTACAATTTAGGAGGATTGGCTTTGGCGTTTTTTTTGTGTGAATCAGTTAAAATGGTGGCGGTTCCAGTAAATACTTCTAAGCAAACTGTCTAGTTGTGGTAAAACTGTTAAAATACACAATGAGAGTTCCCAGAAATGATTAAGAACGTGTAATAAACGTCTCAAGTACACGTAAATAGATTCTTACTACATTTACTGTCGAATTAAACACGGAGGTTTCCAGTGGAAAGCTGTGAAATGACGAAAATACTGGTAATGTTTACAAGTACGGGTACTTCTGGTGGCGTTTTCACGGGACTGTGCTTTCAAATATTAAGAGTTCATGTTTACAGAGCTCAGAATTGGTGTCTAAAGCCTTTGAATGACGAGAATAGTGTTTTTGTTTACAATTTAGGAGGATTGGCTTTGGCGTTTTTTTTGTGTGAATCAGTTAAAATGGTGGCGGTTCCAGTAAATACTTCTAAGCAAACTGTCTAATTGTGGTAAAACTGTTAAAATACACAATGAGAGTTCCCAGAAATGATTAAGAACGTGTAATAAACATCTCAAGTACACGTAAATAGATTCTTACTACATTTACTGTCGAATTCAACACGGAGGTTTCCAGTGGAAAGCTGTGAAATGACGAAAATACTGGTAATGTTTACAAGTACGGGTACTTCTGGTGGCGTTTTCACGGGACTGTGCTTTCAAATATTAAGAGTTCATGTTTACAGAGCTCAGAATTGGTGTCTAAAGCCTTTGAATCACGAGAATAGTTTTTGTGTTTACAATTTAGGAGGATTGGCTTTGGCGTTTTTTTTGTGTGAATCAGTTAAAATTGTGGCGGTTCCAGTAAATACTTCTAAGCAAACTGTCTAATTGTGGTAAAACTGTTAAAATACACAATGAGAGTTCCCAGAAATGATTAAGAACGTGTAATAAACATCTGAAGTACACGTAAATAGATTCTTACTACATTTACTGTCGAATTCAACACGGAGGTTTCCAATGGAAAGCTGTGAAATGACGAAAATACTGGTAATGTTTACAAGTCCGGGTACTTCTGGTGGCGTTTTCACGGGACTGTGCTTTCAAATATTAAGAGTTCATGTTTACAGAGCTAAGAATTGGTGTCTAAAGCCTTTGAATCACGAGAATAGTTTTTGTGTTTACAATTTAGGAGGATTGGCTTTGGCGTTTTTTTTGTGTGAATCAGTTAAAATGGTGGCGGTTCCAGTAAATACTTCTAAGCAAACTGTCTAATTGTGGTAAAACTGTTAAAATACACAATGAGAGTTCCCAGAAATGATTAAGAACGTGTAATAAACCCCTCAAGTACACGTAAATAGATTCTTACTACATTTACTGTCGAATTCAATCACGGAGGTTTCCAGTGGAAAGCTGTGAAATGACGAAAATACTGGTAATGTTTACAAGTCCGGGTACTTCTGGTGGCGTTTTCACGGGACTGTGCTTTCAAATATTAAGAGTTCATGTTTACAGAGCTCAGAATTGGTGTCTAAAGCCTTTGAATCACGAGAATAGTTTTTGTGTTTACAATTTAGGAGGATTGGCTTTGGCGTTTTTTTTTGTGTGAATCAGTTAAAATGGCGGCGGTTCCAGTAAACAGTTCTAAGAAAACTGTCTAATTGTGGTAAAACTGTTAAAATACACAATGATAGTTCCCAGAAATGATTAAGAACGTGTAATAAACACCTCAAGTACACGTAAATAGATTCTTACTACATTTACTGTCGAATTCAATCACGGAGGTTTCCAGTGGAAAGTTGTGAAATGACGAAAATACTGGTAATGTTTACAAGTACGGGTACTTCTGGTGGCGTTTTCACGGGACTGTGCTTTCAATTATTAAGAGTTCATGTTTACAGAGCTCAGAATTTGTGTCTAAAGCCTTTGAATCACGAGAATAGTTTTTATGTTTACAATTTAGGAGGATTGGCTTTGGCATATTTTTTGTGTGAATCACTTAAAAAGGTGGCGGTTCCACTAAAAAGTTCTAAGCAAACTGTCTAATTGTGGTAAAACTGTTAAAATACACAATGAGAGTTCCCAGAAATGATTAAGAACGTGTAATAAACATCTCAAGTACACGTAAATAGATTCTTACTACATTTACTGTCGAATTCAACACGGAGGTTTCCAGTGGAAAGCTGTGAAATGATGAAAATACTGGTAATGTTTACAAGTCTGGGTACTTCGGGTGGCGTTTTCACAGGACTGTGCTTTCAAATATTAAGAGTTCATGTTTACAGAGCTCAGAATTGGTGTCTAAAGCCTTTGAATCACGAGAATAGTTTTTGTGTTTACAATTTAGGAGGATTGGCTTTGGCGTTTTTTTTGTGTGAATCAGTTAAAATGGTGGCGGTTCTAGTAAATACTTCTAAGCAAACTGTCTAGTTGTGGTAAAACTGTTAAAATACACAATGAGAGTTCCCAGAAATGATTAAGAACGTGTAATAAACGTCTCAAGTACACGTAAATAGATTCTTACTACATTTACTGTCGAATTAAACACGGAGGTTTCCAATGGAAAGCTGTGAAATGACGAAAATACTGGTAATGTTTACAAGTACGGGTACTTCTGGTGGCGTTTTCACGGGACTGTGCTTACAAATATTAAGAGTTCATGTTTACAGAGCTCAGAATTGGTGTCTAAAGCCTTTGAATGACGAGAATAGTGTTTTTGTTTACAATTTAGGAGGATTGGCTTTGGCGTTTTTTTTGTGTGAATCAGTTAAAATGGTGGCGGTTCCAGTAAATACTTCTAAGCAAACTGTCTAGTTGTGGTAAAACTGTTAAAATACACAATGAGAGTTCCCAGAAATGATTAAGAACGTGTAATAAACGTCTCAAGTACACGTAAATAGATTCTTACTACATTTACTGTCGAATTCAACACGGAGGTTTCCAGTGGAAAGCTGTGAAATGACGAAAATACTGGTAATGTTTACAAGTACGGGTACTTCTGGTGGCGTTTTCACGGGACTGTGCTTTCAAATATTAAGAGTTCATGTTTACAGAGCTCAGAATTGGTGTCTAAAGCCTTTGAATCACGAGAATAGTTTTTGTGTTTACAATTTAGGAGGATTGGCTTTGGCGTTTTTTTTGTGTGAATCAGTTAAAATGGTGGCGGTTCCAGTAAATACTTCTAAGCAAACTGTCTAATTGTGGTAAAACTGTTAAAATACACAATGAGAGTTCCCAGAAATGATTAAGAACGTGTAATAAACCCTTCAAGTACACGTAAATAGATTCTTACTACATTTACTGTCGAATTCAATCACGGAGGTTTCCAGTGGAAAGCTGTGAAATGACGAAAATACTGGTAATGTTTACAAGTCCGGGTACTTCGGGTGGCGTTTTCACGGGACAGTGCTTTCAATTATTACGAGTTCATGTTTACAGAGCTCAGAATTGGTGTCTAAAGCCTTTGAATCACGAGAATAGTTTTTGTGTTTACAATTTAGGAGGATTGGCTTTTGCGTTTTTTTTGTGTGAATCAGTTAAAATGGTGGCGGTTCTAGTAAATACTTCTAAGCAAACTGTCTAGTTGTGGTAAAACTGTTAAAATACACAATGAGAGTTCCCAGAAATGATTAAGAACGTGTAATAAACGTCTCAAGTACACGTAAATAGATTCTTACTACATTTACTGTCGAATTAAACACGGAGGTTTCCAATGGAAAGCTGTGAAATGACGAAAATACTGGTAATGTTTACAAGTACGGGTACTTCTGGTGGCGTTTTCACGGGACTGTGCTTACAAATATTAAGAGTTCATGTTTACAGAGCTCAGAATTGGTGTCTAAAGCCTTTGAATGACGAGAATAGTGTTTTTGTTTACAATTTAGGAGGATTGGCTTTGGCGTTTTTTTTGTGTGAATCAGTTAAAATGGTGGCGGTTCCAGTAAATACTTATAAGCAAACTGTCTAGTTGTGGTAAAACTGTTAAAATACACAATGAGAGTTCCCAGAAATGATTAAGAACGTGTAATAAACGTCTCAAGTACACGTAAATAGATTCTTACTACATTTACTGTCGAATTAAACACGGAGGTTTCCAGTGGAAAGCTGTGAAATGACGAAAATACTGGTAATGTTTACAAGTCCGGGTACTTCGGGTGGCGTTTTCACGGGACTGTGCTTTCAAATATTAAGAGTTCATGTTTACAGAGCTCAGAATTGGTGTCTAAAGCCTTTGAATGACGAGAATAGTGTTTTTGTTTACAATTTAGGAGGATTGGCTTTGGCGTTTTTTTTTGTGTGAATCAGTTAAAATGGTGGCGGTTCCAGTAAATACTTCTAAGCAAACTGTCTAATTGTGGTAAAACTGTTAAAATACACAATGAGAGTTCCCAGAAATGATTAAGAACGTGTAATAAACATCTCAAGTACACGTAAATAGATTCTTACTACATTTACTGTCGAATTCAACACGGAGGTTTCCAGTGGAAAGCTGTGAAATGACGAAAATACTGGTAATGTTTACAAGTACGGGTACTTCTGGTGGCGTTTTCACGGGACTGTGCTTTCAAATATTAAGAGTTCATGTTTACAGAGCTAAGAATTGGTGTCTAAAGCCTTTGAATCACGAGAATAGTTTTTGTGTTTACAATTTAGGAGGATTGGCTTTGGCGTTTTTTTTGTGTGAATCAGTTAAAATGGTGGCGGTTCCAGTAAATACTTCTAAGCAAACTGTCTAATTGTGGTAAAACTGTTAAAATACACAATGAGAGTTCCCAGAAATGATTAAGAACGTGTAATAAACATCTCAAGTACACGTAAATAGATTCTTACTACATTTACTGTCGAATTCAACACGGAGGTTTCCAGTGGAAAGCTGTGAAATGACGAAAATACTGGTAATGTTTAAAAGTACGGGTACTTCTGGTGGCGTTTTCACGGGACTGTGCTTTCAAATATTAAGAGTTCATGTTTACAGAGCTCAGAATTGGTGTCTAAAGCCTTTGAATCACGAGAATAGTTTTTGTGTTTACAATTTAGGAGGATTGGCTTTGGCTTTTTTTTGTGTGAATCAGTTAAAATGGTGGCGGTTCCAGTAAATACTTCTAAGCAAACTGTCTAATTGTGGTAAAACTGTTAAAATACACAATGAGAGTTCCCAGAAATGATTAAGAACGTGTAATAAACCCCTCAAGTACACGTAAATAGATTCTTACTACATTTACTGTCGAATTCAATCACGGAGGTTTCCAGTGGAAAATACTGGTAATGTTTACAAGTCTGGGTACTTCGGGTGGCGTTTTCACGGGACTGTGCTTTCAATTATTACGAGTTCATGTTTACAGAGCTCAGAATTGGTGTCTAAAGCCTTTGAATCACGAGAATATTTTTTGTGTTTACAATTTAGGAGGATTGGCTTTGGCATTTTTTTGTGTGAATCAGTTAAAATGGTGGCGGTTCCAGTAAATACTTCTAAGCAAACTGTCTAATTGTGGTAAAACTGTTAAAATACACAATGAGAGTTCCCAGAAATGATTAAGAACGTGTAATAAACATCTCAAGTACACGTAAATAGATTCTTACTACATTTACTGTCGAATTAAACACGGAGGTTTCCAGTGGAAAGCTGTGAAATGACGAAAATAGTGGTAATGTTTACAAGTACGGGTACTTCTGGTGGCGTTTTCACGGGACTGTGCTTTCAAATATTAAGAGTTCATGTTTACAGAGCTCAGAATTGGTGTCTAAAGCCTTTGAATCACGAGAATAGTTTTTGTGTTTACAATTTAGGAGGATTGGCTTTGGCGTTTTTTTTTGTGTGAATCAGTTAAAATGGTGGCGGTTCCAGTAAATACTTCTAAGCAAACTGTCTAATTGTGGTAAAACTGTTAAAATACACAATGAGAGTTCCCAGAAATGATTAAGAACGTGTAATAAACACCTCAAGTACACGTAAATAGATTCTTACTACATTTACTGTCGAATTCAATCACGGAGGTTTCGAGTGGAAAGCTGTGAAATGACGAAAATACTGGTAATTTTTACAAGTACGGGTACTTCTGGTGGCGTTTTCACGGGACTGTGCTTTCAATTATTAAGAGTTCATGTTACAGAGCTCAGAATTGGTGTCTAAAGCCTTTGAATCACGAGAATAGTTTTTATGTTTACAATTTAGGAGGATGGCTTTGGCGTATTTTAGTGTGAATCAGTTAAAATGGTGGCGGTTCCAATAAACAGTTCTAAGCAAACTGTCTAATTGTGGTAAAACCGTTAAAATACACAATGAGAGTTCCCAGAAATGATTAAGAACGTGTAATAAACATCTCAAGTACACGTAAATAGATTCTTACTACATTTACTGTCGAATTCAACACGGAGGTTTCCAGTGGAAAGCTGTGAAATGACGAAAATACTGGTAATGTTTACAAGTCCGGGTACTTCTGGTGGCGTTTTCACGGGACTGTGCTTTCAATTATTACGAGTTCATGTTTACAGAGCTCAGAATTGGTGTCTAAAGCCTTTGAATCACGAGAATAGTTTTTGTGTTTACAATTTAGGAGGATTGGCTTTGGCGTTTTTTTTGTGTGAATCAGTCAAAATGGTGGCGGTTCCAGTAAATACTTCTAAGCAAACTGTCTAATTGTGGTAAAACTGTTAAAATACACAATGAGAGTTCCCAGAAATGATTAAGAACGTGTAATAAACATCTCAAGTACACGTAAATAGATTCTTACTACATTTACTGTCGAATTCAACACGGAGGTTTCCAGTGGAAAGCTATGAAATGATGAAAATACTGGTAATGTTTACAAGTACGGGTACTTCTGGTGGCGTTTTCACGGGACTGTGCTTTCAAATAATAAGAGTTCATGTTTACAGAGCTAAGAATTGGTGTCTAAAGCCTTTGAATCACGAGAATAGTTTTTGTGTTTACAATTTAGGAGGATTGGCTTTGGCGTTTTTTTTGTGTGAATCAGTTAAAATGGTGGCGGTTCCAGTAAATACTTCTAAGCAAACTGTCTAATTGTGGTAAAACTGTTAAAATACACAATGAGAGTTCCCAGAAATGATTAAGAACGTGTAATAAACCCTTCAAGTACACGTAAATAGATTCTTACTACATTTACTGTCGAATTCAATCACGGAGGTTTCCAGTGGAAAGCTGTGAAATGACGAAAATACTGGTAATGTTTACAAGTCCGGGTACTTCGGGTGGCGTTTTCACGGGACTGTGCTTTCAATTATTACGAGTTCATGTTTACAGAGCTCAGAATTGGTGTCTAAAGCCTTTGAATCACGAGAATAGTTTTTGTGTTTACAATTTAGGAGGATTGGCTTTGGCGTTTTTTTTGTGTGAATCAGTTAAAATGGTGGCGGTTCTAGTAAATACTTCTAAGCAAACTGTCTAGTTGTGGTAAAACTGTTAAAGTACACAATGAGAGTTCCCAGAAATGATTAAGAACGTGTAATAAACGTCTCAAGTACACGTAAATAGATTCTTACTACATTTACTGTCGAATTAAACACGGAGGTTTCCAATGGAAAGCTGTGAAATGACGAAAATACTGGTAATGTTTACAAGTACGGGTACTTCTGGTGGCGTTTTCACGGGACTGTGCTTACAAATATTAAGAGTTCATGTTTACAGAGCTCAGAATTGGTGTCTAAAGCCTTTGAATCACGAGAATAGTTTTTGTGTTTACAATTTAGGAGGATTGGCTTTGGCTTTTTTTTGTGTGAATCAGTTAAAATGGTGGCGGTTCCAGTAAATACTTCTAAGCAAACTGTCTAATTGTGGTAAAACTGTTAAAATACACAATGAGAGTTCCCAGAAATGATTAAGAACGTGTAATAAACCCCTCAAGTACACGTAAATAGATTCTTACTACATTTACTGTCGAATTCAATCACGGAGGTTTCCAGTGGAAAATACTGGTAATGTTTACAAGTCTGGGTACTTCGGGTGGCGTTTTCACGGGACTGTGCTTTCAATTATTACGAGTTCATGTTTACAGAGCTCAGAATTGGTGTCTAAAGCCTTTGAATCACGAGAATATTTTTTGTGTTTACAATTTAGGAGGATTGGCTTTGGCATTTTTTTGTGTGAATCAGTTAAAATGGTGGCGGTTCCAGTAAATACTTCTAAGCAAACTGTCTAATTGTGGTAAAACTGTTAAAATACACAATGAGAGTTCCCAGAAATGATTAAGAACGTGTAATAAACATCTCAAGTACACGTAAATAGATTCTTACTACATTTACTGTCGAATTAAACACGGAGGTTTCCAGTGGAAAGCTGTGAAATGACGAAAATAGTGGTAATGTTTACAAGTACGGGTACTTCTGGTGGCGTTTTCACGGGACTGTGCTTTCAAATATTAAGAGTTCATGTTTACAGAGCTCAGAATTGGTGTCTAAAGCCTTTGAATCACGAGAATATTTTTTGTGTTTACAATTTAGGAGGATTGGCTTTGGCGTTTTTTTTTGTGTGAATCAGTTAAAATGGTGGCGGTTCCAGTAAATACTTCTAAGCAAACTGTCTAATTGTGGTAAAACTGTTAAAATACACAATGAGAGTTCCCAGAAATGATTAAGAACGTGTAATAAACACCTCAAGTACACGTAAATAGATTCTTACTACATTTACTGTCGAATTCAATCACGGAGGTTTCGAGTGGAAAGCTGTGAAATGACGAAAATACTGGTAATTTTTACAAGTACGGGTACTTCTGGTGGCGTTTTCACGGGACTGTGCTTTCAATTATTAAGAGTTCATGTTACAGAGCTCAGAATTGGTGTCTAAAGCCTTTGAATCACGAGAATAGTTTTTATGTTTACAATTTAGGAGGATGGCTTTGGCGTATTTTAGTGTGAATCAGTTAAAATGGTGGCGGTTCCAATAAACAGTTCTAAGCAAACTGTCTAATTGTGGTAAAACCGTTAAAATACACAATGAGAGTTCCCAGAAATGATTAAGAACGTGTAATAAACATCTCAAGTACACGTAAATAGATTCTTACTACATTTACTGTCGAATTCAACACGGAGGTTTCCAGTGGAAAGCTGTGAAATGACGAAAATACTGGTAATGTTTACAAGTCCGGGTACTTCTGGTGGCGTTTTCACGGGACTGTGCTTTCAATTATTACGAGTTCATGTTTACAGAGCTCAGAATTGGTGTCTAAAGCCTTTGAATCACGAGAATAGTTTTTGTGTTTACAATTTAGGAGGATTGGCTTTGGCGTTTTTTTTGTGTGAATCAGTCAAAATGGTGGCGGTTCCAGTAAATACTTCTAAGCAAACTGTCTAATTGTGGTAAAACTGTTAAAATACACAATGAGAGTTCCCAGAAATGATTAAGAACGTGTAATAAACATCTCAAGTACACGTAAATAGATTCTTACTACATTTACTGTCGAATTCAACACGGAGGTTTCCAGTGGAAAGCTATGAAATGATGAAAATACTGGTAATGTTTACAAGTACGGGTACTTCTGGTGGCGTTTTCACGGGACTGTGCTTTCAAATAATAAGAGTTCATGTTTACAGAGCTAAGAATTGGTGTCTAAAGCCTTTGAATCACGAGAATAGTTTTTGTGTTTACAATTTAGGAGGATTGGCTTTGGCGTTTTTTTTGTGTGAATCAGTTAAAATGGTGGCGGTTCCAGTAAATACTTCTAAGCAAACTGTCTAATTGTGGTAAAACTGTTAAAATACACAATGAGAGTTCCCAGAAATGATTAAGAACGTGTAATAAACCCTTCAAGTACACGTAAATAGATTCTTACTACATTTACTGTCGAATTCAATCACGGAGGTTTCCAGTGGAAAGCTGTGAAATGACGAAAATACTGGTAATGTTTACAAGTCCGGGTACTTCGGGTGGCGTTTTCACGGGACTGTGCTTTCAATTATTACGAGTTCATGTTTACAGAGCTCAGAATTGGTGTCTAAAGCCTTTGAATCACGAGAATAGTTTTTGTGTTTACAATTTAGGAGGATTGGCTTTGGCGTTTTTTTTGTGTGAATCAGTTAAAATGGTGGCGGTTCTAGTAAATACTTCTAAGCAAACTGTCTAGTTGTGGTAAAACTGTTAAAGTACACAATGAGAGTTCCCAGAAATGATTAAGAACGTGTAATAAACGTCTCAAGTACACGTAAATAGATTCTTACTACATTTACTGTCGAATTAAACACGGAGGTTTCCAATGGAAAGCTGTGAAATGACGAAAATACTGGTAATGTTTACAAGTACGGGTACTTCTGGTGGCGTTTTCACGGGACTGTGCTTACAAATATTAAGAGTTCATGTTTACAGAGCTCAGAATTGGTGTCTAAAGCCTTTGAATGACGAGAATAGTGTTTTTGTTTACAATTTAGGAGGATTGGCTTTGGCGTTTTTTTTGTGTGAATCAGTTAAAATGGTGGCGGTTCCAGTAAATACTTCTAAGCAAACTGTCTAGTTGTGGTAAAACTGTTAAAATACACAATGAGAGTTCCCAGAAATGATTAAGAACGTGTAATAAACGTCTCAAGTACACGTAAATAGATTCTTACTACATTTACTGTCGAATTCAACACGGAGGTTTCCAGTGGAAAGCTGTGAAATGACGAAAATACTGGTAATGTTTACAAGTACGGGTACTTCTGGTGGCGTTTTCACGGGACTGTGCTTTCAAATATTAAGAGTTCATGTTTACAGAGCTCAGAATTGGTGTCTAAAGCCTTTGAATGACGAGAATAGTGTTTTTGTTTACAATTTAGGAGGATTGGCTTTGGCGTTTTTTTTTGTGTGAATCAGTTAAAATGGTGGCGGTTCCAGTAAATACTTCTAAGCAAACTGTCTAATTGTGGTAAAACTGTTAAAATACACAATGAGAGTTCCCAGAAATGATTAAGAACGTGTAATAAACATCTCAAGTACACGTAAATAGATTCTTACTACATTTACTGTCGAATTCAACACGGAGGTTTCCAGTGGAAAGCTGTGAAATGACGAAAATACTGGTAATGTTTACAAGTACGGGTACTTCTGGTGGCGTTTTCACGGGACTGTGCTTTCAAATATTAAGAGTTCATGTTTACAGAGCTCAGAATTGGTGTCTAAAGCCTTTGAATCACGAGAATAGTTTTTGTGTTTACAATTTAGGAGGATTGGCTTTGGCTTTTTTTTGTGTGAATCAGTCAAAATGGTGGCGGTTCCAGTAAATACTTCTAAGCAAACTGTCTAATTGTGGTAAAACTGTTAAAATACACAATGAGAGTTCCCAGAAATGATTAAGAACGTGTAATAAACCCCTCAAGTACACGTAAATAGATTCTTACTACATTTACTGTCGAATTCAATCACGGAGGTTTCCAGTGGAAAATACTGGTAATGTTTACAAGTCCGGGTACTTCGGGTGGCGTTTTCACGGGACTGTGCTTTCAATTATTACGAGTTCATGTTTACAGAGCTCAGAATTGGTGTCTAAAGCCTTTGAATCACGAGAATATTTTTTGTGTTTACAATTTAGGAGGATTGGCTTTGGCATTTTTTTGTGTGAATCAGTTAAAATGGTGGCGGTTCCAGTAAATACTTCTAAGCAAACTGTCTAATTGTGGTAAAACTGTTAAAATACACAATGAGAGTTCCCAGAAATGATTAAGAACGTGTAATAAACATCTCAAGTACACGTAAATAGATTCTTACTACATTTACTGTCGAATTAAACACGGAGGTTTCCAGTGGAAAGCTGTGAAATGACGAAAATAGTGGTAATGTTTACAAGTACGGGTACTTCTGGTGGCGTTTTCACGGGACTGTGCTTTCAAATATTAAGAGTTCATGTTTACAGAGCTCAGAATTGGTGTCTAAAGCCTTTGAATCACGAGAATAGTTTTTGTGTTTACAATTTAGGAGGATTGGCTTTGGCGTTTTTTTTTGTGTGAATCAGTTAAAATGGTGGCGGTTCCAGTAAATACTTCTAAGCAAACTGTCTAATTGTGGTAAAACTGTTAAAATACACAATGAGAGTTCCCAGAAATGATTAAGAACGTGTAATAAACACCTCAAGTACACGTAAATAGATTCTTACTACATTTACTGTCGAATTCAATCACGGAGGTTTCGAGTGGAAAGCTGTGAAATGACGAAAATACTGGTAATTTTTACAAGTACGGGTACTTCTGGTGGCGTTTTCACGGGACTGTGCTTTCAATTATTAAGAGTTCATGTTACAGAGCTCAGAATTGGTGTCTAAAGCCTTTGAATCACGAGAATAGTTTTTATGTTTACAATTTAGGAGGATGGCTTTGGCGTATTTTAGTGTGAATCAGTTAAAATGGTGGCGGTTCCAATAAACAGTTCTAAGCAAACTGTCTAATTGTGGTAAAACCGTTAAAATACACAATGAGAGTTCCCAGAAATGATTAAGAACGTGTAATAAACATCTCAAGTACACGTAAATAGATTCTTACTACATTTACTGTCGAATTCAACACGGAGGTTTCCAGTGGAAAGCTGTGAAATGACGAAAATACTGGTAATGTTTACAAGTCCGGGTACTTCTGGTGGCGTTTTCACGGGACTGTGCTTTCAATTATTACGAGTTCATGTTTACAGAGCTCAGAATTGGTGTCTAAAGCCTTTGAATCACGAGAATAGTTTTTGTGTTTACAATTTAGGAGGATTGGCTTTGGCGTTTTTTTTGTGTGAATCAGTCAAAATGGTGGCGGTTCCAGTAAATACTTCTAAGCAAACTGTCTAATTGTGGTAAAACTGTTAAAATACACAATGAGAGTTCCCAGAAATGATTAAGAACGTGTAATAAACATCTCAAGTACACGTAAATAGATTCTTACTACATTTACTGTCGAATTCAACACGGAGGTTTCCAGTGGAAAGCTATGAAATGATGAAAATACTGGTAATGTTTACAAGTACGGGTACTTCTGGTGGCGTTTTCACGGGACTGTGCTTTCAAATAATAAGAGTTCATGTTTACAGAGCTAAGAATTGGTGTCTAAAGCCTTTGAATCACGAGAATAGTTTTTGTGTTTACAATTTAGGAGGATTGGCTTTGGCGTTTTTTTTGTGTGAATCAGTTAAAATGGTGGCGGTTCCAGTAAATACTTCTAAGCAAACTGTCTAATTGTGGTAAAACTGTTAAAATACACAATGAGAGTTCCCAGAAATGATTAAGAACGTGTAATAAACCCTTCAAGTACACGTAAATAGATTCTTACTACATTTACTGTCGAATTCAATCACGGAGGTTTCCAGTGGAAAGCTGTGAAATGACGAAAATACTGGTAATGTTTACAAGTCCGGGTACTTCGGGTGGCGTTTTCACGGGACTGTGCTTTCAATTATTACGAGTTCATGTTTACAGAGCTCAGAATTGGTGTCTAAAGCCTTTGAATCACGAGAATAGTTTTTGTGTTTACAATTTAGGAGGATTGGCTTTGGCGTTTTTTTTGTGTGAATCAGTTAAAATGGTGGCGGTTCTAGTAAATACTTCTAAGCAAACTGTCTAGTTGTGGTAAAACTGTTAAAGTACACAATGAGAGTTCCCAGAAATGATTAAGAACGTGTAATAAACGTCTCAAGTACACGTAAATAGATTCTTACTACATTTACTGTCGAATTAAACACGGAGGTTTCCAATGGAAAGCTGTGAAATGACGAAAATACTGGTAATGTTTACAAGTACGGGTACTTCTGGTGGCGTTTTCACGGGACTGTGCTTACAAATATTAAGAGTTCATGTTTACAGAGCTCAGAATTGGTGTCTAAAGCCTTTGAATGACGAGAATAGTGTTTTTGTTTACAATTTAGGAGGATTGGCTTTGGCGTTTTTTTTGTGTGAATCAGTTAAAATGGTGGCGGTTCCAGTAAATACTTCTAAGCAAACTGTCTAGTTGTGGTAAAACTGTTAAAATACACAATGAGAGTTCCCAGAAATGATTAAGAACGTGTAATAAACGTCTCAAGTACACGTAAATAGATTCTTACTACATTTACTGTCGAATTCAACACGGAGGTTTCCAGTGGAAAGCTGTGAAATGACGAAAATACTGGTAATGTTTACAAGTACGGGTACTTCTGGTGGCGTTTTCACGGGACTGTGCTTTCAAATATTAAGAGTTCATGTTTACAGAGCTCAGAATTGGTGTCTAAAGCCTTTGAATGACGAGAATAGTGTTTTTGTTTACAATTTAGGAGGATTGGCTTTGGCGTTTTTTTTTGTGTGAATCAGTTAAAATGGTGGCGGTTCCAGTAAATACTTCTAAGCAAACTGTCTAATTGTGGTAAAACTGTTAAAATACACAATGAGAGTTCCCAGAAATGATTAAGAACGTGTAATAAACATCTCAAGTACACGTAAATAGATTCTTACTACATTTACTGTCGAATTCAACACGGAGGTTTCCAGTGGAAAGCTGTGAAATGACGAAAATACTGGTAATGTTTACAAGTACGGGTACTTCTGGTGGCGTTTTCACGGGACTGTGCTTTCAAATATTAAGAGTTCATGTTTACAGAGCTCAGAATTGGTGTCTAAAGCCTTTGAATCACGAGAATAGTTTTTGTGTTTACAATTTAGGAGGATTGGCTTTGGCTTTTTTTTGTGTGAATCAGTCAAAATGGTGGCGGTTCCAGTAAATACTTCTAAGCAAACTGTCTAATTGTGGTAAAACTGTTAAAATACACAATGAGAGTTCCCAGAAATGATTAAGAACGTGTAATAAACCCCTCAAGTACACGTAAATAGATTCTTACTACATTTACTGTCGAATTCAATCACGGAGGTTTCCAGTGGAAAATACTGGTAATGTTTACAAGTCCGGGTACTTCGGGTGGCGTTTTCACGGGACTGTGCTTTCAATTATTACGAGTTCATGTTTACAGAGCTCAGAATTGGTGTCTAAAGCCTTTGAATCACGAGAATATTTTTTGTGTTTACAATTTAGGAGGATTGGCTTTGGCATTTTTTTGTGTGAATCAGTTAAAATGGTGGCGGTTCCAGTAAATACTTCTAAGCAAACTGTCTAATTGTGGTAAAACTGTTAAAATACACAATGAGAGTTCCCAGAAATGATTAAGAACGTGTAATAAACATCTCAAGTACACGTAAATAGATTCTTACTACATTTACTGTCGAATTAAACACGGAGGTTTCCAGTGGAAAGCTGTGAAATGACGAAAATAGTGGTAATGTTTACAAGTACGGGTACTTCTGGTGGCGTTTTCACGGGACTGTGCTTTCAAATATTAAGAGTTCATGTTTACAGAGCTCAGAATTGGTGTCTAAAGCCTTTGAATCACGAGAATAGTTTTTGTGTTTACAATTTAGGAGGATTGGCTTTGGCGTTTTTTTTTGTGTGAATCAGTTAAAATGGTGGCGGTTCCAGTAAATACTTCTAAGCAAACTGTCTAATTGTGGTAAAACTGTTAAAATACACAATGAGAGTTCCCAGAAATGATTAAGAACGTGTAATAAACACCTCAAGTACACGTAAATAGATTCTTACTACATTTACTGTCGAATTCAATCACGGAGGTTTCGAGTGGAAAGCTGTGAAATGACGAAAATACTGGTAATTTTTACAAGTACGGGTACTTCTGGTGGCGTTTTCACGGGACTGTGCTTTCAATTATTAAGAGTTCATGTTACAGAGCTCAGAATTGGTGTCTAAAGCCTTTGAATCACGAGAATAGTTTTTATGTTTACAATTTAGGAGGATGGCTTTGGCGTATTTTAGTGTGAATCAGTTAAAATGGTGGCGGTTCCAATAAACAGTTCTAAGCAAACTGTCTAATTGTGGTAAAACCGTTAAAATACACAATGAGAGTTCCCAGAAATGATTAAGAACGTGTAATAAACATCTCAAGTACACGTAAATAGATTCTTACTACATTTACTGTCGAATTCAACACGGAGGTTTCCAGTGGAAAGCTGTGAAATGACGAAAATACTGGTAATGTTTACAAGTCCGGGTACTTCTGGTGGCGTTTTCACGGGACTGTGCTTTCAATTATTACGAGTTCATGTTTACAGAGCTCAGAATTGGTGTCTAAAGCCTTTGAATCACGAGAATAGTTTTTGTGTTTACAATTTAGGAGGATTGGCTTTGGCGTTTTTTTTGTGTGAATCAGTCAAAATGGTGGCGGTTCCAGTAAATACTTCTAAGCAAACTGTCTAATTGTGGTAAAACTGTTAAAATACACAATGAGAGTTCCCAGAAATGATTAAGAACGTGTAATAAACATCTCAAGTACACGTAAATAGATTCTTACTACATTTACTGTCGAATTCAACACGGAGGTTTCCAGTGGAAAGCTATGAAATGATGAAAATACTGGTAATGTTTACAAGTACGGGTACTTCTGGTGGCGTTTTCACGGGACTGTGCTTTCAAATAATAAGAGTTCATGTTTACAGAGCTAAGAATTGGTGTCTAAAGCCTTTGAATCACGAGAATAGTTTTTGTGTTTACAATTTAGGAGGATTGGCTTTGGCGTTTTTTTTGTGTGAATCAGTTAAAATGGTGGCGGTTCCAGTAAATACTTCTAAGCAAACTGTCTAATTGTGGTAAAACTGTTAAAATACACAATGAGAGTTCCCAGAAATGATTAAGAACGTGTAATAAACCCCTCAAGTACACGTAAATAGATTCTTCCTACATTTACTGTCGAATTCAATCACGGAGGTTTCCAGTGGAAAGCTGTGAAATGACGAAAATACTGGTAATGTTTACAAGTCCGGGTACTTCGGGTGGCGTTTTCACGGGACTGTGCTTTCAAATATTAAGAGTTCATGTTTACAGAGCTCAGAATTGGTGTCTAAAGCCTTTGAATCACGAGAATAGTTTTTGTGTTTACAATTTAGGAGGATTGGCTTTGGCTTTTTTTTGTGTGAATCAGTTAAAATGGTCGCGGTTCCAGTAAATACTTCTAAGCAAACTGTCTAATTGTGGTAAAACTGTTAAAATACACAATGAGAGTTCCCAGAAATGATTAAGAACGTGTAATAAACCCTTCAAGTACACGTAAATAGATTCTTACTACATTTACTGTCGAATTAAACACGGAGGTTTCCAGTGGAAAGCTGTGAAATGACGAAAATACTGGTAATGTTTACAAGTACGGGTACTTCTGGTGGCGTTTTCACGGGACTGTGCTTTCAAATATTAAGAGTTCATGTTTACAGAGCTCAGAATTGGTGTCTAAAGCCTTTGAATGACGAGAATAGTTTTTTTGTTTACAATTTAGGAGGATTGGCTTTGGCGTTTTTTTTGTGTGAATCAGTTAAAATGGTGGCGGTTCCAGTAAATACTTCTAAGCAAACTGTCTAATTGTGGTAAAACTGTTAAAATACACAATGAGAGTTCCCAGAAATGATTAAGAACGTGTAATAAACCCCTCAAGTACACGTAAATAGATTCTTACTACATTTACTGTCGAATTCAATCACGGAGGTTTCCAGTGGAAAGCTGTGAAATGACGAAAATACTGGTAATGTTTACAAGTCCGGGTACTTCTGGTGGCGTTTTCACGGGACTGTGCTTTCAAATATTAAGAGTTCATGTTTACAGAGCTCAGAATTGGTGTCTAAAGCCTTTGAATCACGAGAATAGTTTTTGTGTTTACAATTTAGGAGGATTGGCTTTGGCGTTTTTTTTTGTGTGAATCAGTTAAAATGGCGGCGGTTCCAGTAAACAGTTCTAAGAAAACTGTCTAATTGTGGTAAAACTGTTAAAATACACAATGAGAGTTCCCAGAAATGATTAAGAACGTGTAATAAACATCTCAAGTACACGTAAATAGATTCTTACTACATTTACTGTCGAATTCAACACGGAGGTTTCCAGTGGAAAGCTGTGAAATGATGAAAATACTGGTAATGTTTACAAGTCTGGGTACTTCGGGTGGCGTTTTCACGGGACTGTGCTTTCAAATATTAAGAGTTCATGTTTACAGAGCTCAGAATTGGTGTCTAAAGCCTTTGAATCACGAGAATAGTTTTTGTGTTTACAATTTAGGAGGATTGGCTTTGGCTTTTTTTTGTGTGAATCAGTTAAAATGGTGGCGGTTCCAGTAAATACTTCTAAGCAAACTGTCTAATTGTGGTAAAACTGTTAAAATACACAATGAGAGTTCCCAGAAATGATTAAGAACGTGTAATAAACCCTTCAAGTACACGTAAATAGATTCTTACTACATTTACTGTCGAATTCAATCACGGAGGTTTCCAGTGGAAAGCTGTGAAATGACGAAAATACTGGTAATGTTTACAAGTCCGGGTACTTCGGGTGGCGTTTTCACGGGACTGTGCTTTCAATTATTACGAGTTCATGTTTACAGAGCTCAGAATTGGTGTCTAAAGCCTTTGAATCACGAGAATAGTTTTTGTGTTTACAATTTAGGAGGATTGGCTTTTGCGTTTTTTTTGTGTGAATCAATTAAAATGGTGGCGGTTCTAGTAAATACTTCTAAGCAAACTGTCTAGTTGTGGTAAAACTGTTAAAATACACAATGAGAGTTCCCAGAAATGATTAAGAACGTGTAATAAACGTCTCAAGTACACGTAAATAGATTCTTACTACATTTACTGTCGAATTCAATCACGGAGGTTTCCAATGGAAAGCTGTGAAATGACGAAAATACTGGTAATGTTTACAAGTACGGGTACTTCTGGTGGCGTTTTCACGGGACTGTGCTTACAAATATTAAGAATTCATGTTTACAGAGCTCAGAATTGGTGTCTAAAGCCTTTGAATGACGAGAATAGTGTTTTTGTTTACAATTTAGGAGGATTGGCTTTGGCGTTTTTTTTGTGTGAATCAGTTAAAATGGTGGCGGTTCCAGTAAATACTTCTAAGCAAACTGTCTAATTGTGGTAAAACTGTTAAAATACACAATGAGAGTTCCCAGAAATGATTAAGAACGTGTAATAAACGTCTCAAGTACACGTAAATAGATTCTTACTACATTTACTGTCGAATTAAACACGGAGGTTTCCAGTGGAAAGCTGTGAAATGACGAAAATACTGGTAATGTTTACAAGTACGGGTACTTCTGGTGGCGTTTTCACGGGACTGTGCTTTCAAATATTAAGAGTTCATGTTTACAGAGCTCAGAATTGGTGTCTAAAGCCTTTGAATCACGAGAATAGTTTTTATGTTTACAATTTAGGAGGATGGCTTTGGCGTATTTTAGTGTGAATCAGTTAAAATGGTGGCGGTTCCAATAAACAGTTCTAAGCAAACTGTCTAATTGTGGTAAAACCGTTAAAATACACAATGAGAGTTCCCAGAAATGATTAAGAACGTGTAATAAACATCTCAAGTACACGTAAATAGATTCTTACTACATTTACTGTCGAATTCAACACGGAGGTTTCCAGTGGAAAGCTGTGAAATGACGAAAATACTGGTAATGTTTACAAGTCCGGGTACTTCTGGTGGCGTTTTCACGGGACTGTGCTTTCAATTATTACGAGTTCATGTTTACAGAGCTCAGAATTGGTGTCTAAAGCCTTTGAATCACGAGAATAGTTTTTGTGTTTACAATTTAGGAGGATTGGCTTTGGCGTTTTTTTTGTGTGAATCAGTCAAAATGGTGGCGGTTCCAGTAAATACTTCTAAGCAAACTGTCTAATTGTGGTAAAACTGTTAAAATACACAATGAGAGTTCCCAGAAATGATTAAGAACGTGTAATAAACATCTCAAGTACACGTAAATAGATTCTTACTACATTTACTGTCGAATTCAACACGGAGGTTTCCAGTGGAAAGCTATGAAATGATGAAAATACTGGTAATGTTTACAAGTACGGGTACTTCTGGTGGCGTTTTCACGGGACTGTGCTTTCAAATAATAAGAGTTCATGTTTACAGAGCTAAGAATTGGTGTCTAAAGCCTTTGAATCACGAGAATAGTTTTTGTGTTTACAATTTAGGAGGATTGGCTTTGGCGTTTTTTTTGTGTGAATCAGTTAAAATGGTGGCGGTTCCAGTAAATACTTCTAAGCAAACTGTCTAATTGTGGTAAAACTGTTAAAATACACAATGAGAGTTCCCAGAAATGATTAAGAACGTGTAATAAACCCTTCAAGTACACGTAAATAGATTCTTACTACATTTACTGTCGAATTAAACACGGAGGTTTCCAGTGGAAAGCTGTGAAATGACGAAAATACTGGTAATGTTTACAAGTACGGGTACTTCTGGTGGCGTTTTCACGGGACTGTGCTTTCAAATATTAAGAGTTCATGTTTACAGAGCTCAGAATTGGTGTCTAAAGCCTTTGAATGACGAGAATAGTTTTTTTGTTTACTATTTAGGAGGATTGGCTTTGGCGTTTTTTTTGTGTGAATCAGTTAAAATGGTGGCGGTTCCAGTAAATACTTCTAAGCAAACTGTCTAATTGTGGTAAAACTGTTAAAATACACAATGAGAGTTCCCAGAAATGATTAAGAACGTGTAATAAACCCCTCAAGTACACGTAAATAGATTCTTACTACATTTACTGTCGAATTCAATCACGGAGGTTTCCAGTGGAAAGCTGTGAAATGACGAAAATACTGGTAATGTTTACAAGTCCGGGTACTTCTGGTGGCGTTTTCACGGGACTGTGCTTTCAAATATTAAGAGTTCATGTTTACAGAGCTCAGAATTGGTGTCTAAAGCCTTTGAATCACGAGAATAGTTTTTGTGTTTACAATTTAGGAGGATTGGCTTTGGCGTTTTTTTTTGTGTGAATCAGTTAAAATGGCGGCGGTTCCAGTAAACAGTTCTAAGAAAACTGACTAATTGTGGTAAAACTGTTAAAATACACAATGAGAGTTCCCAGAAATGATTAAGAACGTGTAATAAACATCTCAAGTACACGTAAATAGATTCTTACTACATTTACTGTCGAATTCAACACGGAGGTTTCCAGTGGAAAGCTGTGAAATGATGAAAATACTGGTAATGTTTACAAGTCTGGGTACTTCGGGTGGCGTTTTCACGGGACTGTGCTTTCAAATATTAAGAGTTCATGTTTACAGAGCTCAGAATTGGTGTCTAAAGCCTTTGAATCACGAGAATAGTTTTTGTGTTTACAATTTAGGAGGATTGGCTTTGGCTTTTTTTTGTGTGAATCAGTTAAAATGGTGGCGGTTCCAGTAAATACTTCTAAGCAAACTGTCTAATTGTGGTAAAACTGTTAAAATACACAATGAGAGTTCCCAGAAATGATTAAGAACGTGTAATAAACCCTTCAAGTACACGTAAATAGATTCTTACTACATTTACTGTCGAATTCAATCACGGAGGTTTCCAGTGGAAAGCTGTGAAATGACGAAAATACTGGTAATGTTTACAAGTCCGGGTACTTCGGGTGGCGTTTTCACGGGACTGTGCTTTCAATTATTACGAGTTCATGTTTACAGAGCTCAGAATTGGTGTCTAAAGCCTTTGAATCACGAGAATAGTTTTTGTGTTTACAATTTAGGAGGATTGGCTTTTGCGTTTTTTTTGTGTGAATCAGTTAAAATGGTGGCGGTTCTAGTAAATACTTCTAAGCAAACTGTCTAGTTGTGGTAAAACTGTTAAAATACACAATGAGAGTTCCCAGAAATGATTAAGAACGTGTAATAAACGTCTCAAGTACACGTAAATAGATTCTTACTACATTTACTGTCGAATTAAACACGGAGGTTTCCAATGGAAAGCTGTGAAATGACGAAAATACTGGTAATGTTTACAAGTACGGGTACTTCTGGTGGCGTTTTCACGGGACTGTGCTTACAAATATTAAGAGTTCATGTTTACAGAGCTCAGAATTGGTGTCTAAAGCCTTTGAATGACGAGAATAGTGTTTTTGTTTACAATTTAGGAGGATTGGCTTTGGCGTTTTTTTTGTGTGAATCAGTTAAAATGGTGGCGGTTCCAGTAAATACTTCTAAGCAAACTGTCTAATTGTGGTAAAACTGTTAAAATACACAATGAGAGTTCCCAGAAATGATTAAGAACGTGTAATAAACGTCTCAAGTACACGTAAATAGATTCTTACTACATTTACTGTCGAATTAAACACGGAGGTTTCCAGTGGAAAGCTGTGAAATGACGAAAATACTGGTAATGTTTACAAGTACGGGTACTTCTGGTGGCGTTTTCACGGGACTGTGCTTTCAAATATTAAGAGTTCATGTTTACAGAGCTCAGAATTGGTGTCTAAAGCCTTTGAATCACGAGAATAGTTTTTGTGTTTACAATTTAGGAGGATTGGCTTTGGCGTTTTTTTTGTGTGAATCAGTTAAAATGGTGGCGGTTCCAGTAAATACTTCTAAGCAAACTGTCTAATTGTGGTAAAACTGTTAAAATACACAATGAGAGTTCCCAGAAATGATTAAGAACGTGTAATAAACATCTCCGTTACACGTAAATAGATTCTTACTACATTTACTGTCGAATTCAACACGGAGGTTTCCAGTGGAAAGCTGTGAAATGACGAAAATACTGGTAATGTTTACAAGTACGGGTACTTCTGGTGGCGTTTTCACGGGACTGTGCTTTCAAATATTAAGAGTTCATGTTTACAGAGCTCAGAATTGGTGTCTAAAGCCTTTGAATCACGAGAATAGTTTTTGTGTTTACAATTTAGGAGGATTGGCTTTGGCGTTTTTTTTGTGTGAATCTGTCAAAATGGTGGCGGTTCCAGTAAATACTTCTAAGCAAACTGTCTAATTGTGGTAAAACTGTTAAAATACACAATGAGAGTTCCCAGAAATGATTAAGAACGTGTAATAAACCCCTCAAGAACACGTAAATAGATTCTTGCTACATTTACTGTCGAATTCAATCACGGAGGTTTCCAGTGGAAAGCTGTGAAATGACGAAAATACTGGTAATGTTTACAAGTCCGGGTACTTCGGGTGGCGTTTTCACGGGACTGTGCTTTCAATTATTACGAGTTCATGTTTACAGAGCTCAGAATTGGTGTCTAAAGCCTTTGAATCACGAGAATAGTTTTTGTGTTTACAATTTAGGAGGATTGGCTTTGGCGTTTTTTTGTGTGAATCAGTTAAAATGGTGGCGGTTCCAGTAAATACTTCTAAGCAAACTGTCTAATTGTGGTAAAACTGTTAAAATACACAATGAGAGTTCCCAGAAATGATTAAGAACGTGTAATAAACATCTCAAGTACACGTAAATAGATTCTTACTACATTTACTGTCGAATTCAATCACGGAGGTTTCCAGTGGAAAGCTGTGAAATGACGAAAATACTGGTAATGTTTACAAGTCCGGGTACTTCTGGTGGCGTTTTTACGGGACTGTGCTTTCAAATATTAAGAGTTCATGTTTACAGAGCTCAGAATTGGTGTCTAAAGCCTTTGAATCACGAGAATATTTTTTGTGTTTACAATTTAGGAGGATTGGCTTTGGCGTTTTTTTTTGTGTGAATCAGTCAAAATGGTGGCGGTTCCAGTAAATACTTCTAAGCAAACTGTCTAATTGTGGTAAAACTGTTAAAATACACAATGAGAGTTCCCAGAAATGATTAAGAACGTGTAATAAACCCCTCAAGAACACGTAAATAGATTCTTGCTACATTTACTGTCGAATTCAATCACGGAGGTTTCCAGTGGAAAGCTGTGAAATGACGAAAATACTGGTAATGTTTACAAGTCCGGGTACTTCGGGTGGCGTTTTCACGGGACTGTGCTTTCAATTATTACGAGTTCATGTTTACAGAGCTCAGAATTGGTGTCTAAAGCCTTTGAATCACGAGAATAGTTTTTGTGTTTACAATTTAGGAGGATTGGCTTTGGCGTTTTTTTGTGTGAATCAGTTAAAATGGTGGCGGTTCCAGTAAATACTTCTAAGCAAACTGTCTAATTGTGGTAAAACTGTTAAAATACACAATGAGAGTTCCCAGAAATGATTAAGAACGTGTAATAAACATCTCAAGTACACGTAAATAGATTCTTACTACATTTACTGTCGAATTCAATCACGGAGGTTTCCAGTGGAAAGCTGTGAAATGACGAAAATACTGGTAATGTTTACAAGTCCGGGTACTTCTGGTGGCGTTTTTACGGGACTGTGCTTTCAAATATTAAGAGTTCATGTTTACAGAGCTCAGAATTGGTGTCTAAAGCCTTTGAATCACGAGAATATTTTTTGTGTTTACAATTTAGGAGGATTGGCTTTGGCGTTTTTTTTTGTGTGAATCAGTCAAAATGGTGGCGGTTCCAGTAAATACTTCTAAGCAAACTGTCTAATTGTGGTAAAACTGTTAAAATACACAATGAGAGTTCCCAGAAATGATTAAGAACGTGTAATAAACATCTCAAGTACACGTAAATAGATTCTTACTACATTTACTGTCGAATTCAACACGGAGGTTTCCAGTGGAAAGCTGTGAAATGATGAAAATACTGGTAATGTTTACAAGTACGGGTACTTCTGGTGGCGTTTTCACGGGACTGTGCTTTCAAATAATAAGAGTTCATGTTTACAGAGCTAAGAATTGGTGTCTAAAGCCTTAGAATCACGAGAATAGTTTTTGTGTTTACAATTTAGGAGGATTGGCTTTGGCGTTTTTTTTGTGTGAATCAGTTAAAATGGTGGCGGTTCCAGTAAATACTTCTAAGCAAACTGTCTAATTGTGGTAAAACTGTTAAAATACACAATGAGAGTTCCCAGAAATGATTAAGAACGTGTAATAAACCCCTCAAGTACACGTAAATAGATTCTTCCTACATTTACTGTCGAATTCAATCACGGAGGTTTCCAGTGGAAAGCTGTGAAATGACGAAAATACTGGTAATGTTTACAAGTCCGGGTACTTCGGGTGGCGTTTTCACGGGACTGTGCTTTCAAATATTAAGAGTTCATGTTTATAGAGCTCAGAATTGGTGTCTAAAGCCTTTGAATCACGAGAATAGTTTTTGTGTTTACAATTTAGGAGGATTGGCTTTGGCTTTTTTTTGTGTGAATCAGTTAAAATGGTCGCGGTTCCAGTAAATACTTCTAAGCAAACTGTCTAATTGTGGTAAAACTGTTAAAATACACAATGAGAGTTCCCAGAAATGATTAAGAACGTGTAATAAACCCTTCAAGTACACGTAAATAGATTCTTACTACATTTACTGTCGAATTCAATCACGGAGGTTTCAAGTGGAAAGCTGTGAAATGACGAAAATACTGGTAATGTTTACAAGTCCGGGTACTTCGGGTGGCGTTTTCACGGGACTGTGCTTTCAATTATTACGAGTTCATGTTTACAGAGCTCAGAATTGGTGTCTAAAGCCTTTGAATCACGAGAATAGTTTTTGTGTTTACAATTTAGGAGGATTGGCTTTGGCGTTTTTTTTGTGTGAATCAGTTAAAATGGTGGCGGTTCCAGTAAATACTTCTAAGCAAACTGTCTAGTTGTGGTAAAACTGTTAAAATACACAATGAGAGTTCCCAGAAATGATTAAGAACGTGTAATAAACGTCTCAAGTACACGTAAATAGATTCTTACTACATTTACTGTCGAATTAAACACGGAGGTTTCCAGTGGAAAGCTGTGAAATGTTGAAAATACTGGTAATGTTTACAAGTACGGGTACTTCTGGTGGCGTTTTCACGGGACTGTGCTTTCAAATATTAAGAGTTCATGTTTACAGAGCTCAGAATTGGTGTCTAAAGCCTTTGAATGACGAGAATAGTTTTTTTGTTTACAATTTAGGAGGATTGGCTTTGGCGTTTTTTTTGTGTGAATCAGTTAAAATGGTGGCGGTTCCAGTAAATACTTCTAAGCAAACTGTCTAATTGTGGTAAAACTGTTAAAATACACAATGAGAGTTCCCAGAAATGATTAAGAACGTGTAATAAACCCCTCAAGTACACGTAAATAGATTCTTACTACATTTACTGTCGAATTCAATCACGGAGGTTTCCAGTGGAAAGCTGTGAAATGACGAAAATACTGGTAATGTTTACAAGTCCGGGTACTTCTGGTGGCGTTTTCACGGGACTGTGCTTTCAAATATTAAGAGTTCATGTTTACAGAGCTCAGAATTGGTGTCTAAAGCCTTTGAATCACGAGAATAGTTTTTGTGTTTACAATTTAGGAGGATTGGCTTTGGCGTTTTTTTTTGTGTGAATCAGTTAAAATGGCGGCGGTTCCAGTAAACAGTTCTAAGAAAACTGTCTAATTGTGGTAAAACTGTTAAAATACACAATGAGAGTTCCCAGAAATGATTAAGAACGTGTAATAAACATCTCAAGTACACGTAAATAGATTCTTACTACATTTACTGTCGAATTAAACACGGAGGTTTCCAGTGGAAAGCTGTGAAATGATGAAAATACTGGTAATGTTTACAAGTCTGGGTACTTCGGGTGGCGTTTTCACGGGACTGTGCTTTCAAATATTAAGAGTTCATGTTTACAGAGCTCAGAATTGGTGTCTAAAGCCTTTGAATCACGAGAATAGTTTTTGTGTTTACAATTTAGGAGGATTGGCTTTGGCTTTTTTTTGTGTGAATCAGTTAAAATGGTGGCGGGTCCAGTAAATACTTCTAAGCAAACTGTCTAATTGTGGTAAAACTGTTAAAATACACAATGAGAGTTCCCAGAAATGATTAAGAACGTGTAATAAACCCTTCAAGTACACGTAAATAGATTCTTACTACATTTACTGTCGAATTCAATCACGGAGGTTTCCAGTGGAAAGCTGTGAAATGACGAAAATACTGGTAATGTTTACAAGTCCGGGTACTTCGGGTGGCGTTTTCACGGGACTGTGCTTTCAATTATTACGAGTTCATGTTTACAGAGCTCAGAATTGGTGTCTAAAGCCTTTGAATCACGAGAATAGTTTTTGTGTTTACAATTTAGGAGGATTGGCTTTTGCGTTTTTTTTGTGTGAATCAGTTAAAATGGTGGCGGTTCTAGTAAATACTTCTAAGCAAACTGTCTAGTTGTGGTAAAACTGTTAAAATACACAATGAGAGTTCCCAGAAATGATTAAGAACGTGTAATAAACATCTCAAGTACACGTAAATAGATTCTTACTACATTTACTGTCGAATTCAATCACGGAGGTTTCCAGTGGAAAGCTGTGAAATGAAGAAAATACTGGTGATGTTTACAAGTCCGGGTACTTCTGGTGGCGTTTTTACGGGACTGTGCTTTCAAATATTAAGAGTTCATGTTTACAGAGCTCAGAATTGGTGTCTAAAGCCTTTGAATCACGAGAATATTTTTTGTGTTTACAATTTAGGAGGATTGGCTTTGGCGTTTTTTTTTGTGTGAATCAGTCAAAATGGTGGCGGTTCCAGTAAATACTTCTAAGCAAACTGTCTAATTGTGGTAAAACTGTTAAAATACACAATGAGAGTTCCCAGAAATGATTAAGAACGTGTAATAAACCCCTCAAGTACACGTAAATAGATTCTTCCTACATTTACTGTCGAATTCAATCACGGAGGTTTCCAGTGGAAAGCTGTGAAATGACGAAAATACTGGTAATGTTTACAAGTCCGGGTACTTCGGGTGGCGTTTTCACGGGACTGTGCTTTCAAATATTAAGAGTTCATGTTTATAGAGCTCAGAATTGGTGTCTAAAGCCTTTGAATCACGAGAATAGTTTTTGTGTTTACAATTTAGGAGGATTGGCTTTGGCTTTTTTTTGTGTGAATCAGTTAAAATGGTCGCGGTTCCAGTAAATACTTCTAAGCAAACTGTCTAATTGTGGTAAAACTGTTAAAATACACAATGAGAGTTCCCAGAAATGATTAAGAACGTGTAATAAACCCCTCAAGTACACGTAATTAGATTCTTACTACATTTACTGTCGAATTCAATCACGGAGGTTTCAAGTGGAAAGCTGTGAAATGACGAAAATACTGGTAATGTTTACAAGTCCGGGTACTTCGGGTGGCGTTTTCACGGGACTGTGCTTTCAATTATTACGAGTTCATGTTTACAGAGCTCAGAATTGGTGTCTAAAGCCTTTGAATCACGAGAATAGTTTTTGTGTTTACAATTTAGGAGGATTGGCTTTGGCGTTTTTTTTGTGTGAATCAGTTAAAATGGTGGCGGTTCCAGTAAATACTTCTAAGCAAACTGTCTAATTGTGGTAAAACTGTTAAAATACACAATGAGAGTTCCCAGAAATGATTAAGAACGTGTAATAAACGTCTCAAGTACACGTAAATAGATTCTTACTACATTTACTGTCGAATTAAACACGGAGGTTTCCAGTGGAAAGCTGTGAAATGACGAAAATACTGGTAATGTTTACAAGTACGGGTACTTCTGGTGGCGTTTTCACGGGACTGTGCTTTCAAATATTAAGAGTTCATGTTTACAGAGCTCAGAATTGGTGTCTAAAGCCTTTGAATGACGAGAATAGTTTTTTTGTTTACAATTTAGGAGGATTGGCTTTGGCGTTTTTTTTGTGTGAATCAGTTAAAATGGTGGCGGTTCCAGTAAATACTTTTAAGCAAACTGTCTAATTGTGGTAAAACTGTTAAAATACACAATGAGAGTTCCCAGAAATGATTAAGAACGTGTAATAAACATCTCAAGTACACGTAAATAGATTCTTACTACATTTACTGTCGAATTCAATCACGGAGGTTTCCAGTGGAAAGGTGTGAAATGACGAAAATACTGGTAATGGTTACAACTCCGGGTACTTCTGGTGGCGTTTTCACGGGACTGTGCTTTCAAATATTAAGAGTTCATGTTTACAGAGCTCAGAATTGGTGTCTAAAGCCTTTGAATCACGAGAATAGTTTTTGTGTTTACAATTTAGGAGGATTGGCTATGGCGTTTTTTTTGTGTGAATCAGTCAAAATGGTGGCGGTTCCAGTAAATACTTCTAAGCAAACTGTCTAATTGTGGTAAAACTGTTAAAATACACAATGAGAGTTCCCAGAAATGATTAAGAACGTGTAATAAACATCTCAAGTACACGTAAATAGATTCTTACTACATTTACTGTCGAATTCAACACGGAGGTTTCCAGTGGAAAGCTGTGAAATGACGAAAATACTGGTAATGTTTACAAGTCCGGGTACTTCTGGTGGCGTTTTCACGGGACTGTGCTTTCAAATATTAAGAGTTCATGTTTACAGAGCTCAGAATTGGTGTCTAAAGCCTTTGAATCACGAGAATAGTTTTTGTGTTTACAATTTAGGAGGATTGGCTTTGGCGTTTTTTTTGTGTGAATCAGTTAAAATGGTGGCGGTTCCAGTAAATACTTCTAAGCAAACTGTCTAATTGTGGTAAAACTGTTAAAATACACAATGAGAGTTCCCAGAAATGATTAAGAACGTGTAATAAACCCCTCAAGTACACGTAAATAGATTCTTACTACATTTACTGTCGAATTCAATCACGGAGGTTTCCAGTGGAAAGCTGTGAAATGACGAAAATACTGGTAATGTTTACAAGTCCGGGTACTTCTGGTGGCGTTTTCACGGGACTGTGCTTTCAAATATTAAGAGTTCATGTTTACAGAGCTCAGAATTGGTGTCTAAAGCCTTTGAATCACGAGAATAGTTTTTGTGTTTACAATTTAGGAGGATTGGCTTTGGCGTTTTTTTTTGTGTGAATCAGTTAAAATGGCGGCGGTTCCAGTAAACAGTTCTAAGAAAACTGTCTAATTGTGGTAAAACTGTTAAAATACACAATGAGAGTTCCCAGAAATGATTAAGAACGTGTAATAAACATCTCAAGTACACGTAAATAGATTCTTACTACATTTACTGTCGAATTCAACACGGAGGTTTCCAGTGGAAAGCTGTGAAATGATGAAAATACTGGTAATGTTTACAAGTCTGGGTACTTCGGGTGGCGTTTTCACGGGACTGTGCTTTCAAATATTAAGAGTTCATGTTTACAGAGCTCAGAATTGGTGTCTAAAGCCTTTGAATCACGAGAATAGTTTTTGTGTTTACAATTTAGGAGGATTGGCTTTGGCTTTTTTTTGTGTGAATCAGTTAAAATGGTGGCGGGTCCAGTAAATACTTCTAAGCAAACTGTCTAATTGTGGTAAAACTGTTAAAATACACAATGAGAGTTCCCAGAAATGATTAAGAACGTGTAATAAACCCTTCAAGTACACGTAAATAGATTCTTACTACATTTACTGTCGAATTCAATCACGGAGGTTTCCAGTGGAAAGCTGTGAAATGACGAAAATACTGGTAATGTTTACAAGTCCGGGTACTTCGGGTGGCGTTTTCACGGGACTGTGCTTTCAATTATTACGAGTTCATGTTTACAGAGCTCAGAATTGGTGTCTAAAGCCTTTGAATCACGAGAATAGTTTTTGTGTTTACAATTTAGGAGGATTGGCTTTTGCGTTTTTTTTGTGTGAATCAGTTAAAATGGTGGCGGTTCTAGTAAATACTTCTAAGCAAACTGTCTAGTTGTGGTAAAACTGTTAAAATACACAATGAGAGTTCCCAGAAATGATTAAGAACGTGTAATAAACATCTCAAGTACACGTAAATAGATTCTTACTACATTTACTGTCGAATTCAATCACGGAGGTTTCCAGTGGAAAGCTGTGAAATGACGAAAATACTGGTAATGTTTACAAGTCCGGGTACTTCTGGTGGCGTTTTTACGGGACTGTGCTTTCAAATATTAAGAGTTCATGTTTACAGAGCTCAGAATTGGTGTCTAAAGCCTTTGAATCACGAGAATATTTTTTGTGTTTACAATTTAGGAGGATTGGCTTTGGCGTTTTTTTTTGTGTGAATCAGTCAAAATGGTGGCGGTTCCAGTAAATACTTCTAAGCAAACTGTCTAATTGTGGTAAAACTGTTAAAATACACAATGAGAGTTCCCAGAAATGATTAAGAACGTGTAATAAACATCTCAAGTACACGTAAATAGATTCTTACTACATTTACTGTCGAATTCAACACGGAGGTTTCCAGTGGAAAGCTGTGAAATGATGAAAATACTGGTAATGTTTACAAGTACGGGTACTTCTGGTGGCGTTTTCACGGGACTGTGCTTTCAAATAATAAGAGTTCATGTTTACAGAGCTAAGAATTGGTGTCTAAAGCCTTAGAATCACGAGAATAGTTTTTGTGTTTACAATTTAGGAGGATTGGCTTTGGCGTTTTTTTTGTGTGAATCAGTTAAAATGGTGGCGGTTCCAGTAAATACTTCTAAGCAAACTGTCTAATTGTGGTAAAACTGTTAAAATACACAATGAGAGTTCCCAGAAATGATTAAGAACGTGTAATAAACCCCTCAAGTACACGTAAATAGATTCTTCCTACATTTACTGTCGAATTCAATCACGGAGGTTTCCAGTGGAAAGCTGTGAAATGACGAAAATACTGGTAATGTTTACAAGTCCGGGTACTTCGGGTGGCGTTTTCACGGGACTGTGCTTTCAAATATTAAGAGTTCATGTTTATAGAGCTCAGAATTGGTGTCTAAAGCCTTTGAATCACGAGAATAGTTTTTGTGTTTACAATTTAGGAGGATTGGCTTTGGCTTTTTTTTGTGTGAATCAGTTAAAATGGTCGCGGTTCCAGTAAATACTTCTAAGCAAACTGTCTAATTGTGGTAAAACTGTTAAAATACACAATGAGAGTTCCCAGAAATGATTAAGAACGTGTAATAAACCCTTCAAGTACACGTAAATAGATTCTTACTACATTTACTGTCGAATTCAATCACGGAGGTTTCCAGTGGAAAGCTGTGAAATGACGAAAATACTGGTAATGTTTACAAGTCCGGGTACTTCGGGTGGCGTTTTCACGGGACTGTGCTTTCAATTATTACGAGTTCATGTTTACAGAGCTCAGAATTGGTGTCTAAAGCCTTTGAATCACGAGAATAGTTTTTGTGTTTACAATTTAGGAGGATTGGCTTTGGCGTTTTTTTTGTGTGAATCAGTTAAAATGGTGGCGGTTCCAGTAAATACTCCTAAGCAAACTGTCTAATTGTGGTAAAACTGTTAAAATACACAATGAGAGTTCCCAGAAATGATTAAGAACGTGTAATAAACGTCTCAAGTACACGTAAATAGATTCTTACTACATTTACTGTCGAATTAAACACGGAGGTTTCCAGTGGAAAGCTGTGAAATGACGAAAATACTGGTAATGTTTACAAGTACGGGTACTTCTGGTGGCGTTTTCACGGGACTGTGCTTTCAAATATTAAGAGTTCATGTTTACAGAGCTCAGAATTGGTGTCTAAAGCCTTTGAATGACGAGAATAGTTTTTTTGTTTACAATTTAGGAGGATTGGCTTTGGCGTTTTTTTTGTGTGAATCAGTTAAAATGGTGGCGGTTCCAGTAAATACTTCTAAGCAAACTGTCTAATTGTGGTAAAACTGTTAAAATACACAATGAGAGTTCCCAGAAATGATTAAGAACGTGTAATAAACATCTCAAGTACACGTAAATAGATTCTTACTACATTTACTGTCGAATTCAATCACGGAGGTTTCCAGTGGAAAGGTGTGAAATGACGAAAATACTGGTAATGGTTACAACTCCGGGTACTTCTGGTGGCGTTTTCACGGGACTGTGCTTTCAAATATTAAGAGTTCATGTTTACAGAGCTCAGAATTGGTGTCTAAAGCCTTTGAATCACGAGAATAGTTTTTGTGTTTACAATTTAGGAGGATTGGCTTTGGCGTTTTTTTTGTGTGAATCAGTTAAAATGGTGGCGGTTCCAGTAAATACTTCTAAGCAAACTGTCTAATTGTGGTAAAACTGTTAAAATACACAATGAGAGTCCCCAGAAATGATTAAGAACGTGTAATAAACATCTCAAGTACACGTAAATAGATTCTTACTACATTTACTGTCGAATTCAACACGGAGGTTTCCAGTGGAAAGCTGTGAAATGACGAAAATACTGGTAATGTTTACAAGTCCGGGTACTTCTGGTGGCGTTTTCACGGGACTGTGCTTTCAAATATTAAGAGTTCATGTTTACAGAGCTCAGAATTGGTGTCTAAAGCCTTTGAATCACGAGAATAGTTTTTGTGTTTACAATTTAGGAGGATTGGCTTTGGCGTTTTTTTTGTGTGAATCAGTTAAAATGGTGGCGGTTCCAGTAAATACTTCTAAGCAAACTGTCTAATTGTGGTAAAACTGTTAAAATACACAATGAGAGTTCCCAGAAATGATTAAGAACGTGTAATAAACCCTTCAAGTACACGTAAATAGATTCTTACTACATTTACTGTCGAATTCAATCACGGAGGTTTCCAGTGGAAAGCTGTGAAATGACGAAAATACTGGTAATGTTTACAAGTCCGGGTACTTCGGGTGGCGTTTTCACGGGACTGTGCTTTCAATTATTACGAGTTCATGTTTACAGAGCTCAGAATTGGTGTCTAAAGCCTTTGAATCACGAGAATAGTTTTTGTGTTTACAATTTAGGAGGATTGGCTTTGGCGTTTTTTTTGTGTGAATCAGTTAAAATGGTGGCGGTTCTAGTAAATACTTCTAAGCAAACTGTCTAGTTGTGGTAAAACTGTTAAAATACACAATGAGAGTTCCCAGAAATGATTAAGAACGTGTAATAAACGTCTCAAGTACACGTAAATAGATTCTTACTACATTTACTGTCGAATTAAACACGGAGGTTTCCAATGGAAAGCTGTGAAATGACGAAAATACTGGTAATGTTTACAAGTACGGGTACTTCTGGTGGCGTTTTCACGGGACTGTGCTTTCAAATATTAAGAGTTCATGTTTACAGAGCTCAGAATTGGTGTCTTAAGCCTTTGAATGACGAGAATAGTTTTTTTGTTTACAATTTAGGAGGATTGGCTTTGGCGTTTTTTTTGTGTGAATCAGTTAAAATCGTGGCGGTTCCAGTAAATACTTCTAAGCAAACTGTCTAATTGTGGTAAAACTGTTAAAATACACAATGAGAGTTCCCAGAAATGATTAAGAACGTGTAATAAACCCCTCAAGTACACGTAAATAGATTCTTACTACATTTACTGTCGAATTCAATCACGGAGGTTTCCAGTGGAAAGCTGTGAAATGACGAAAATACTGGTAATGTTTACAAGTCCGGGTACTTCTGGTGGCGTTTTCACGGGACTGTGCTTTCAAATATTAAGAGTTCATGTTTACAGATCTCAGAATTGGTGTCTAAAGCCTTTGAATCACGAGAATAGTTTTTGTGTTTACAATTTAGGAGGATTGGCTTTGGCGTTTTTTTTTGTGTGAATCAGTTAAAATGGCGGCGGTTCCAGTAAACAGTTCTAAGAAAACTGTCTAATTGTGGTAAAACTGTTAAAATACACAATGAGAGTTCCCAGAAATGATTAAGAACGTGTAATAAACATCTCAAGTACACGTAAATAGATTCTTACTACATTTACTGTCGAATTCAACACGGAGGTTTCCAGTGGAAAGCTGTGAAATGATGAAAATACTGGTAATGTTTACAAGTCTGGGTACTTCGGGTGGCGTTTTCACGGGACTGTGCTTTCAAATATTAAGAGTTCATGTTTACAGAGCTCAGAATTGGTGTCTAAAGCCTTTGAATCACGAGAATAGTTTTTGTGTTTACAATTTAGGAGGATTGGCTTTGGCTTTTTTTTGTGTGAATCAGTTAAAATGGTGGCGGTTCCAGTAAATACTTCTAAGCAAACTGTCTAATTGTGGTAAAACTGTTAAAATACACAATGAGAGTTCCCAGAAATGATTAAGAACGTGTAATAAACCCTTCAAGTACACGTAAATAGATTCTTACTACATTTACTGTCGAATTCAATCACGGAGGTTTCCAGTGGAAAGCTGTGAAATGACGAAAATACTGGTAATGTTTACAAGTCCGGGTACTTCGGGTGGCGTTTTCACGGGACTGTGCTTTCAATTATTACGAGTTCATGTTTACAGAGCTCAGAATTGGTGTCTAAAGCCTTTGAATCACGAGAATAGTTTTTGTGTTTACAATTTAGGAGGATTGGCTTTTGCGTTTTTTTTGTGTGAATCAGTTAAAATGGTGGCGGTTCTAGTAAATACTTCTAAGCAAACTGTCTAGTTGTGGTAAAACTGTTAAAATACACAATGAGAGTTCCCAGAAATGATTAAGAACGTGTAATAAACGTCTCAAGTACACGTAAATAGATTCTTACTACATTTACTGTCGAATTAAACACGGAGGTTTCCAATGGAAAGCTGTGAAATGACGAAAATACTGGTAATGTTTACAAGTATGGGTACTTCTGGTGGCGTTTTCACGGGACTGTGCTTACAAATATTAAGAGTTCATGTTTACAGAGCTCAGAATTGGTGTCTAAAGCCTTTGAATGACGAGAATAGTGTTTTTGTTTACAATTTAGGAGGATTGGCTTTGGCGTTTTTTTTGTGTGAATCAGTTAAAATGGTGGCGGTTCCAGTAAATACTTCTAAGCAAACTGTCTAGTTGTGGTAAAACTGTTAAAATACACAATGAGAGTTCCCAGAAATGATTAAGAACGTGTAATAAACGTCTCAAGTACACGTAAATAGATTCTTACTACATTTACTGTCGAATTAAACACGGAGGTTTCCAGTGGAAAGCTGTGAAATGACGAAAATACTGGTAATGTTTACAAGTACGGGTACTTCTGGTGGCGTTTTCACGGGACTGTGCTTTCAAATATTAAGAGTTCATGTTTACAGAGCTCAGAATTGGTGTCTAAAGCCTTTGAATCACGAGAATAGTTTTTGTGTTTACAATTTAGGAGGATTGGCTTTGGCGTTTTTTTTGTGTGAATCAGTTAAAATGGTGGCGGTTCCAGTAAATACTTCTAAGCAAACTGTCTAATTGTGGTAAAACTGTTAAAATACACAATGAGAGTTCCCAGAAATGATTAAGAACGTGTAATAAACATCTCCGTTACACGTAAATAGATTCTTACTACATTTACTGTCGAATTCAATCACGGAGGTTTCCAGTGGAAAGCTGTGAAATGACGAAAATACTGGTAATGTTTACAAGTCCGGGTACTTCTGGTGGCGTTTTTACGGGACTGTGCTTTCAAATATTAAGAGTTCATGTTTACAGAGCTCAGAATTGGTGTCTAAAGCCTTTGAATCACGAGAATATTTTTTGTGTTTACAATTTAGGAGGATTGACTTTGGCGTTTTTTTTTGTGTGAATCAGTCAAAATGGTGGCGGTTCCAGTAAATACTTCTAAGCAAACTGTCTAATTGTGGTAAAACTGTTAAAATACACAATGAGAGTTCCCAGAAATGATTAAGAACGTGTAATAAACATCTCAAGTACACGTAAATAGATTCTTACTACATTTACTGTCGAATTCAACACGGAGGTTTCCAGTGGAAAGCTGTGAAATGATGAAAATACTGGTAATGTTTACAAGTACGGGTACTTCTGGTGGCGTTTTCACCGGACTGTGCTTTCAAATAATAAGAGTTCATGTTTACAGAGCTAAGAATTGGTGTCTAAAGCCTTAGAATCACGAGAATAGTTTTTGTGTTTACAATTTAGGAGGATTGGCTTTGGCGTTTTTTTTGTGTGAATCAGTTAAAATGGTGGCGGTTCCAGTAAATACTTCTAAGCAAACTGTCTAATTGTGGTAAAACTGTTAAAATACACAATGAGAGTTCCCAGAAATGATTAAGAACGTGTAATAAACCCCTCAAGTACACGTAAATAGATTCTTCCTACATTTACTGTCGAATTCAATCACGGAGGTTTCCAGTGGAAAGCTGTGAAATGACGAAAATACTGGTAATGTTTACAAGTCCGGGTACTTCGGGTGGCGTTTTCACGGGACTGTGCTTTCAAATATTAAGAGTTCATGTTTATAGAGCTCAGAATTGGTGTCTAAAGCCTTTGAATCACGAGAATAGTTTTTGTGTTTACAATTTAGGAGGATTGGCTTTGGCTTTTTTTTGTGTGAATCAGTTAAAATGGTGGCGGTTCCAGTAAATACTTCTAAGCAAACTGTCTAATTGTGGTAAAACTGTTAAAATACACAATGAGAGTTCCCAGAAATGATTAAGAACGTGTAATAAACCCTTCAAGTACACGTAAATAGATTCTTACTACATTTACTGTCGAATTCAATCACGGAGGTTTCCAGTGGAAAGCTGTGAAATGACGAAAATACTGGTAATGTTTACAAGTCCGGGTACTTCGGGTGGCGTTTTCACGGGACTGTGCTTTCAATTATTACGAGTTCATGTTTACAGAGCTCAGAATTGGTGTCTAAAGCCTTTGAATCACGAGAATAGTTTTTGTGTTTACAATTTAGGAGGATTGGCTTTTGCGTTTTTTTTGTGTGAATCAGTTAAAATGGTGGCGGTTCTAGTAAATACTTCTAAGCAAACTGTCTAGTTGTGGTAAAACTGTTAAAATACACAATGAGAGTTCCCAGAAATGATTAAGAATGTGTAATAAACGTCTAAAGTACACGTAAATAGATTCTTACTACATTTACTGTCGAATTAAACACGGAGGTTTCCAGTGGAAAGCTGTGAAATGACGAAAATACTGGTAATGTTTACAAGTCCGGGTACTTCGGGTGGCGTTTTCACGGGACTGTGCTTTCAATTATTACGAGTTCATGTTTACAGAGCTCAGAATTGGTGTCTAAAGCCTTTGAATCACGAGAATAGTTTTTGTGTTTACAATTTAGGAGGATTGGCTTTTGCGTTTTTTTTGTGTGAATCAGTTAAAATGGTGGCGGTTCTAGTAAATACTTCTAAGCAAACTGTCTAGTTGTGGTAAAACTGTTAAAATACACAATGAGAGTTCCCAGAAATGATTAAGAACGTGTAATAAACGTCTCAAGTACACGTAAATAGATTCTTACTACATTTACTGTCGAATTAAACACGGAGGTTTCCAGTGGAAAGCTGTGAAATGACGAAAATACTGGTAATGTTTACAAGTACGGGTACTTCTGGTGGCGTTTTCACGGGACTGTGCTTTCAAATATTAAGAGTTCATGTTTACAGAGCTCAGAATTGGTGTCTAAAGCCTTTGAATCACGAGAATAGTTTTTGTGTTTACAATTTAGGAGGATTGGCTTTGGCGTTTTTTTTGTGTGAATCAGTTAAAATGGTGGCGGTTCCAGTAAATACTTCTAAGCAAACTGTCTAATTGTGGTAAAACTGTTAAAATACACAATGAGAGTTCCCAGAAATGATTAAGAACGTGTAATAAACATCTCCGTTACACGTAAATAGATTCTTACTACATTTACTGTCGAATTCAATCACGGAGGTTTCCAGTGGAAAGCTGTGAAATGACGAAAATACTGGTAATGTTAACAAGTCCGGGTACTTCTGGTGGCGTTTTTACGGGACTGTGCTTTCAAATATTAAGAGTTCATGTTTACAGAGCTCAGAATTGGTGTCTAAAGCCTTTGAATCACGAGAATATTTTTTGTGTTTACAATTTAGGAGGATTGGCTTTGGCGTTTTTTTTTGTGTGAATCAGTCAAAATGGTGGCGGTTCCAGTAAATACTTCTAAGCAAACTGTCTAATTGTGGTAAAACTGTTAAAATACACAATGAGAGTTCCCAGAAATGATTAAGAACGTGTAATAAACATCTCAAGTACACGTAAATAGATTCTTACTACATTTACTGTCGAATTCAACACGGAGGTTTCCAGTGGAAAGCTGTGAAATGATGAAAATACTGGTAATGTTTACAAGTACGGGTACTTCTGGTGGCGTTTTCACCGGACTGTGCTTTCAAATAATAAGAGTTCATGTTTACAGAGCTAAGAATTGGTGTCTAAAGCCTTAGAATCACGAGAATAGTTTTTGTGTTTACAATTTAGGAGGATTGGCTTTGGCGTTTTTTTTGTGTGAATCAGTTAAAATGGTGGCGGTTCCAGTAAATACTTCTAAGCAAACTGTCTAATTGTGGTAAAACTGTTAAAATACACAATGAGAGTTCCCAGAAATGATTAAGAACGTGTAATAAACCCCTCAAGTACACGTAAATAGATTCTTCCTACATTTACTGTCGAATTCAATCACGGAGGTTTCCAGTGGAAAGCTGTGAAATGACGAAAATACTGGTAATGTTTACAAGTCCGGGTACTTCGGGTGGCGTTTTCACGGGACTGTGCTTTCAAATATTAAGAGTTCATGTTTATAGAGCTCAGAATTGGTGTCTAAAGCCTTTGAATCACGAGAATAGTTTTTGTGTTTACAATTTAGGAGGATTGGCTTTGGCTTTTTTTTGTGTGAATCAGTTAAAATGGTGGCGGTTCCAGTAAATACTTCTAAGCAAACTGTCTAATTGTGGTAAAACTGTTAAAATACACAATTAGAGTTCCCAGAAATGATTAAGAACGTGTAATAAACGTCTCAAGTACACGTAAATAGATTCTTACTACATTTACTGTCGAATTAAACACGGAGGTTTCCAGTGGAAAGCTGTGAAATGACGAAAATACTGGTAATGTTTACAAGTACGGGTACTTCTGGTGGCGTTTTCACGGGACTGTGCTTTCAAATATTAAGAGTTCATGTTTACAGAGCTCAGAATTGGTGTCTAAAGCCTTTGAATGACGAGAATAGTTTTTTTGTTTACAATTTAGGAGGATTGGCTTTGGCGTTTTTTTTGTGTGAATCAGTTAAAATGGTGGCGGTTCCAGTAAATACTTCTAAGCAAACTGTCTAATTGTGGTAAAACTGTTAAAATACACAATGAGAGTTCCCAGAAATGATTAAGAACGTGTAATAAACATCTCAAGTACACGTAAATAGATTCTTACTACATTTACTGTCGAATTCAATCACGGAGGTTTCCAGTGGAAAGGTGTGAAATGACGAAAATACTGGTAATGGTTACAACTCCGGGTACTTCTGGTGGCGTTTTCACGGGACTGTGCTTTCAAATATTAAGAGTTCATGTTTACAGAGCTCAGAATTGGTGTCTAAAGCCTTTGAATCACGAGAATAGTTTTTGTGTTTACAATTTAGGAGGATTGGCTATGGCGTTTTTTTTGTGTGAATCAGTCAAAATGGTGGCGGTTCCAGTAAATACTTCTAAGCAAACTGTCTAATTGTGGTAAAACTGTTAAAATACACAATGAGAGTTCCCAGAAATGATTAAGAACGTGTAATAAACATCTCAAGTACACGTAAATAGATTCTTACTACATTTACTGTCGAATTCAACACGGAGGTTTCCAGTGGAAAGCTGTGAAATGACGAAAATACTGGTAATGTTTACAAGTCCGGGTACTTCTGGTGGCGTTTTCACGGGACTGTGCTTTCAAATATTAAGAGTTCATGTTTACAGAGCTCAGAATTGGTGTCTAAAGCCTTTGAATCACGAGAATAGTTTTTGTGTTTACAATTTAGGAGGATTGGCTTTGGCGTTTTTTTTGTGTGAATCAGTTAAAATGGTGGCGGTTCCAGTAAATACTTCTAAGCAAACTGTCTAATTGTGGTAAAACTGTTAAAATACACAATGAGAGTTCCCAGAAATGATTAAGAACGTGTAATAAACCCTTCAAGTACACGTAAATAGATTCTTACTACATTTACTGTCGAATTCAATCACGGAGGTTTCCAGTGGAAAGCTGTGAAATGACGAAAATACTGGTAATGTTTACAAGTCCGGGTACTTCGGGTGGCGTTTTCACGGGACTGTGCTTTCAATTATTACGAGTTCATGTTTACAGAGCTCAGAATTGGTGTCTAAAGCCTTTGAATCACGAGAATAGTTTTTGTGTTTACAATTTAGGAGGATTGGCTTTGGCGTTTTTTTTGTGTGAATCAGTTAAAATGGTGGCGGTTCTAGTAAATACTTCTAAGCAAACTGTCTAGTTGTGGTAAAACTGTTAAAATACACAATGAGAGTTCCCAGAAATGATTAAGAACGTGTAATAAACGTCTCAAGTACACGTAAATAGATTCTTACTACATTTACTGTCGAATTAAACACGGAGGTTTCCAATGGAAAGCTGTGAAATGACGAAAATACTGGTAATGTTTACAAGTACGGGTACTTCTGGTTGCGTTTTCACGGGACTGTGCTTACAAATATTAAGAGTTCATGTTTACAGAGCTCAGAATTGGTGTCTAAAGCCTTTGAATGACGAGAATAGTGTTTTTGTTTACAATTTAGGAGGATTGGCTTTGGCGTTTTTTTTGTGTGAATCAGTTAAAATGGTGGCGGTTCCAGTAAATACTTCTAAGCAAACTGTCTAGTTGTGGTAAAACTGTTAAAATACACAATGAGAGTTCCCAGAAATGATTAAGAACGTGTAATAAACGTCTCAAGTACACGTAAATAGATTCTTACTACATTTACTGTCGAATTAAACACGGAGGTTTCCAGTGGAAAGCTGTGAAATGACGAAAATACTGGTAATGTTTACAAGTACGGGTACTTCTGGTGGCGTTTTCACGGGACTGTGCTTTCAAATATTAAGAGTTCATGTTTACAGAGCTCAGAATTGGTGTCTAAAGCCTTTGAATGACGAGAATAGTGTTTTTGTTTACAATTTAGGAGGATTGGCTTTGGCGTTTTTTTTTGTGTGAATCAGTTAAAATGGTGGCGGTTCCAGTAAATACTTCTAAGCAAACTGTCTAATTGTGGTAAAACTGTTAAAATACACAATGAGAGTTCCCAGAAATGATTAAGAACGTGTAATAAACGTCTCAAGTACACGTAAATAGATTCTTACTACATTTACTGTCGAATTAAACACGGAGGTTTCCAGTGGAAAGCTGTGAAATGACGAAAATACTGGTAATGTTTACAAGTCCGGGTACTTCTGGTGGCGTTTTCACGGGACTGTGCTTTCAAATATTAAGAGTTCATGTTTACAGAGCTAAGAATTGGTGTCTAAAGCCTTTGAATCACGAGAATAGTTTTTGTGTTTACAATTTAGGAGGATTGGCTTTGGCGTTTTTTTTGTGTGAATCAGTTAAAATGGTGGCGGTTCCAGTAAATACTTCTAAGCAAACTGTCTAATTGTGGTAAAACTGTTAAAATACACAATGAGAGTTCCCAGAAATGATTAAGAACGTGTAATAAACCCCTCAAGTACACGTAAATAGATTCTTACTACATTTACTGTCGAATTCAATCACGGAGGTTTCCAGTGGAAAGCTGTGAAATGACGAAAATACTGGTAATGTTTACAAGTCCGGGTACTTCGGGTGGCGTTTTCACGGGACTGTGCTTTCAATTATTACGAGTTCATGTTTACAGAGCTCAGAATTGGTGTCTAAAGCCTTTGAATCACGAGAATAGTTTTTGTGTTTACAATTTAGGAGGATTGGCTTTGGCATTTTTTTGTGTGAATCAGTTAAAATGGTGGCGGTTCCAGTAAATACTTCTAAGCAAACTGTCTAATTGTGGTAAAACTGTTAAAATACACAATGAGAGTTCCCAGAAATGATTAAGAACGTGTAATAAACATCTCAAGTACACGTAAATAGATTCTTACTACATTTACTGTCGAATTAAACACGGAGGTTTCCAGTGGAAAGCTGTGAAATGACGAAAATAGTGGTAATGTTTACAAGTACGGGTACTTCTGGTGGCGTTTTCACGGGACTGTGCTTTCAAATATTAAGAGTTCATGTTTACAGAGCTCAGAATTGGTGTCTAAAGCCTTTGAATCACGAGAATAGTTTTTGTGTTTACAATTTAGGAGGATTGGCTTTGGCGTTTTTTTTTGTGTGAATCAGTTAAAATGGTGGCGGTTCCAGTAAATACTTCTAAGCAAACTGTCTAATTGTGGTAAAACTGTTAAAATACACAATGAGAGTTCCCAGAAATGATTAAGAACGTGTAATAAACACCTCAAGTACACGTAAATAGATTCTTACTACATTTACTGTCGAATTCAATCACGGAGGTTTCGAGTGGAAAGCTGTGAAATGACGAAAATACTGGTAATTTTTACAAGTACGGGTACTTCTGGTGGCGTTTTCACGGGACTGTGCTTTCAATTATTAAGAGTTCATGTTACAGAGCTCAGAATTGGTGTCTAAAGCCTTTGAATCACGAGAATAGTTTTTATGTTTACAATTTAGGAGGATGGCTTTGGCGTATTTTAGTGTGAATCAGTTAAAATGGTGGCGGTTCCAATAAACAGTTCTAAGCAAACTGTCTAATTGTGGTAAAACCGTTAAAATACACAATGAGAGTTCCCAGAAATGATTAAGAACGTGTAATAAACATCTCAAGTACACGTAAATAGATTCTTACTACATTTACTGTCGAATTCAACACGGAGGTTTCCAGTGGAAAGCTGTGAAATGACGAAAATACTGGTAATGTTTACAAGTCCGGGTACTTCTGGTGGCGTTTTCACGGGACTGTGCTTTCAATTATTACGAGTTCATGTTTACAGAGCTCAGAATTGGTGTCTAAAGCCTTTGAATCACGAGAATAGTTTTTGTGTTTACAATTTAGGAGGATTGGCTTTGGCGTTTTTTTTGTGTGAATCAGTCAAAATGGTGGCGGTTCCAGTAAATACTTCTAAGCAAACTGTCTAATTGTGGTAAAACTGTTAAAATACACAATGAGAGTTCCCAGAAATGATTAAGAACGTGTAATAAACATCTCAAGTACACGTAAATAGATTCTTACTACATTTACTGTCGAATTCAACACGGAGGTTTCCAGTGGAAAGCTATGAAATGATGAAAATACTGGTAATGTTTACAAGTACGGGTACTTCTGGTGGCGTTTTCACGGGACTGTGCTTTCAAATAATAAGAGTTCATGTTTACAGAGCTAAGAATTGGTGTCTAAAGCCTTTGAATCACGAGAATAGTTTTTGTGTTTACAATTTAGGAGGATTGGCTTTGGCGTTTTTTTTGTGTGAATCAGTTAAAATGGTGGCGGTTCCAGTAAATACTTCTAAGCAAACTGTCTAATTGTGGTAAAACTGTTAAAATACACAATGAGAGTTCCCAGAAATGATTAAGAACGTGTAATAAACCCCTCAAGTACACGTAAATAGATTCTTCCTACATTTACTGTCGAATTCAATCACGGAGGTTTCCAGTGGAAAGCTGTGAAATGACGAAAATACTGGTAATGTTTACAAGTCCGGGTACTTCGGGTGGCGTTTTCACGGGACTGTGCTTTCAAATATTAAGAGTTCATGTTTACAGAGCTCAGAATTGGTGTCTAAAGCCTTTGAATCACGAGAATAGTTTTTGTGTTTACAATTTAGGAGGATTGGCTTTGGCTTTTTTTTGTGTGAATCAGTGAAAATGGTCGCGGTTCCAGTAAATACTTCTAAGCAAACTGTCTAATTGTGGTAAAACTGTTAAAATACACAATGAGAGTTCCCAGAAATGATTAAGAACGTGTAATAAACCCTTCAAGTACACGTAAATAGATTCTTACTACATTTACTGTCGAATTAAACACGGAGGTTTCCAGTGGAAAGCTGTGAAATGACGAAAATAGTGGTAATGTTTACAAGTACGGGTACTTCTGGTGGCGTTTTCACGGGACTGTGCTTTCAAATATTAAGAGTTCATGTTTACAGAGCTCAGAATTGGTGTCTAAAGCCTTTGAATCACGAGAATAGTTTTTGTGTTTACAATTTAGGAGGATTGGCTTTGGCGTTTTTTTTTGTGTGAATCAGTTAAAATGGTTGCGGTTCCAGTAAATACTTCTAAGCAAACTGTCTAATTGTGGTAAAACTGTTAAAATACACAATGAGAGTTCCCAGAAATGATTAAGAACGTGTAATAAACACCTCAAGTACACGTAAATAGATTCTTACTACATTTACTGTCGAATTCAATCACGGAGGTTTCGAGTGGAAAGCTGTGAAATGACGAAAATACTGGTAATTTTTACAAGTACGGGTACTTCTGGTGGCGTTTTCACGGGACTGTGCTTTCAATTATTAAGAGTTCATGTTACAGAGCTCAGAATTGGTGTCTAAAGCCTTTGAATCACGAGAATAGTTTTTATGTTTACAATTTAGGAGGATGGCTTTGGCGTATTTTAGTGTGAATCAGTTAAAATGGTGGCGGTTCCAATAAACAGTTCTAAGCAAACTGTCTAATTGTGGTAAAACCGTTAAAATACACAATGAGAGTTCCCAGAAATGATTAAGAACGTGTAATAAACATCTCAAGTACACGTAAATAGATTCTTACTACATTTACTGTCGAATTCAACACGGAGGTTTCCAGTGGAAAGCTGTGAAATGACGAAAATACTGGTAATGTTTACAAGTCCGGGTACTTCTGGTGGCGTTTTCACGGGACTGTGCTTTCAATTATTACGAGTTCATGTTTACAGAGCTCAGAATTGGTGTCTAAAGCCTTTGAATCACGAGAATAGTTTTTGTGTTTACAATTTAGGAGGATTGGCTTTGGCGTTTTTTTTGTGTGAATCAGTCAAAATGGTGGCGGTTCCAGTAAATACTTCTAAGCAAACTGTCTAATTGTGGTAAAACTGTTAAAATACACAATGAGAGTTCCCAGAAATGATTAAGAACGTGTAATAAACATCTCAAGTACACGTAAATAGATTCTTACTACATTTACTGTCGAATTCAACACGGAGGTTTCCAGTGGAAAGCTGTGAAATGACGAAAATTCTGGTAATGTTTACAAGTCCGGGTACTTCGGGTGGCGTTTTCACGGGACTGTGCTTTCAAATATTAAGAGTTCATGTTTACAGAGCTCAGAATTGGTGTCTAAAGCCTTTGAATCACGAGAATAGTTTTTGTGTTTACAATTTAGGAGGATTGGCTTTGGCTTTTTTTTGTGTGAATCAGTTAAAATGGTCGCGGTTCCAGTAAATACTTCTAAGCAAACTGTCTAATTGTGGTAAAACTGTTAAAATACACAATGAGAGTTCCCAGAAATGATTAAGAACGTGTAATAAACCCTTCAAGTACACGTAAATAGATTCTTACTACATTTACTGTCGAATTCAATCACGGAGGTTTCCAGTGGAAAGCTGTGAAATGACGAAAATACTGGTAATGTTTACAAGTACGGGTACTTCTGGTGGCGTTTTCACGGGACTGTGCTTTCAAATATTAAGAGTTCATGTTTACAGAGCTCAGAATTGGTGTCTAAAGCCTTTGAATGACGAGAATAGTTTTTTTGTTTACAATTTAGGAGGATTGGCTTTGGCGTTTTTTTTGTGTGAATCAGTTAAAATGGTGGCGGTTCCAGTAAATACTTCTAAGCAAACTGTCTAATTGTGGTAAAACTGTTAAAATACACAATGAGAGTTCCCAGAAATGATTAAGAACGTGTAATAAACGTCTCAAGTACACGTAAATAGATTCTTACTACATTTACTGTCGAATTAAACACGGAGGTTTCCAGTGGAAAGCTGTGAAATGACGAAAATACTGGTAATGTTTACAAGTACGGGTACTTCTGGTGGCGTTTTCACGGGACTGTGCTTTCAAATATTAAGAGTTCATGTTTACAGAGCTCAGAATTGGTGTCTAAAGCCTTTGAATCACGAGAATAGTTTTTGTGTTTACAATTTAGGAGGATTGGCTTTGGCGTTTTTTTTGTGTGAATCAGTTAAAATGGTGGCGGTTCCAGTAAATACTTCTAAGCAAACTGTCTAATTGTGGTAAAACTGTTAAAATACACAATGAGAGTTCCCAGAAATGATTAAGAACGTGTAATAAACATCTCCGTTACACGTAAATAGATTCTTACTACATTTACTGTCGAATTCAATCACGGAGGTTTCCAGTGGAAAGCTGTGAAATGACGAAAATACTGGTAATGTTAACAAGTACGGGTACTTCTGGTGGCGTTTTTACGGGACTGTGCTTTCAAATATTAAGAGTTCATGTTTACAGAGCTCAGAATTGGTGTCTAAAGCCTTTGAATCACGAGAATATTTTTTGTGTTTACAATTTAGGAGGATTGGCTTTGGCGTTTTTTTTTGTGTGAATCAGTCAAAATGGTGGCGGTTCCAGTAAATACTTCTAAGCAAACTGTCTAATTGTGGTAAAACTGTTAAAATACACAATGAGAGTTCCCAGAAATGATTAAGAACGTGTAATAAACATCTCAAGTACACGTAAATAGATTCTTACTACATTTACTGTCGAATTCAACACGGAGGTTTCCAGTGGAAAGCTGTGAAATGATGAAAATACTGGTAATGTTTACAAGTACGGGTACTTCTGGTGGCGTTTTCACCGGACTGTGCTTTCAAATAATAAGAGTTCATGTTTACAGAGCTAAGAATTGGTGTCTAAAGCCTTAGAATCACGAGAATAGTTTTTGTGTTTACAATTTAGGAGGATTGGCTTTGGCGTTTTTTTTGTGTGAATCAGTTAAAATGGTGGCGGTTCCAGTAAATACTTCTAAGCAAACTGTCTAATTGTGGTAAAACTGTTAAAATACACAATGAGAGTTCCCAGAAATGATTAAGAACGTGTAATAAACCCCTCAAGTACACGTAAATAGATTCTTCCTACATTTACTGTCGAATTCAATCACGGAGGTTTCCAGTGGAAAGCTGTGAAATGACGAAAATACTGGTAATGTTTACAAGTCCGGGTACTTCGGGTGGCGTTTTCACGGGACTGTGCTTTCAAATATTAAGAGTTCATGTTTATAGAGCTCAGAATTGGTGTCTAAAGCCTTTGAATCACGAGAATAGTTTTTGTGTTTACAATTTAGGAGGATTGGCTTTGGCTTTTTTTTGTGTGAATCAGTTAAAATGGTGGCGGTTCCAGTAAATACTTCTAAGCAAACTGTCTAATTGTGGTAAAACTGTTAAAATACACAATTAGAGTTCCCAGAAATGATTAAGAACGTGTAATAAACGTCTCAAGTACACGTAAATAGATTCTTACTACATTTACTGTCGAATTAAACACGGAGGTTTCCAGTGGAAAGCTGTGAAATGACGAAAATACTGGTAATGTTTACAAGTACGGGTACTTCTGGTGGCGTTTTCACGGGACTGTGCTTTCAAATATTAAGAGTTCATGTTTACAGAGCTCAGAATTGGTGTCTAAAGCCTTTGAATCACGAGAATAGTTTTTTTGTTTACAATTTAGGAGGATTGGCTTTGGCGTTTTTTTTGTGTGAATCAGTTAAAATGGTGGCGGTTCCAGTAAATACTTCTAAGCAAACTGTCTAATTGTGGTAAAACTGTTAAAATACACAATGAGAGTTCCCAGAAATGATTAAGAACGTGTAATAAACATCTCAAGTACACGTAAATAGATTCTTACTACATTTACTGTCGAATTCAATCACGGAGGTTTCCAGTGGAAAGGTGTGAAATGACGAAAATACTGGTAATGGTTACAACTCCGGGTACTTCTGGTGGCGTTTTCACGGGACTGTGCTTTCAAATATTAAGAGTTCATGTTTACAGAGCTCAGAATTGGTGTCTAAAGCCTTTGAATCACGAGAATAGTTTTTGTGTTTACAATTTAGGAGGATTGGCTATGGCGTTTTTTTTGTGTGAATCAGTCAAAATGGTGGCGGTTCCAGTAAATACTTCTAAGCAAACTGTCTAATTGTGGTAAAACTGTTAAAATACACAATGAGAGTTCCCAGAAATGATTAAGAACGTGTAATAAACATCTCAAGTACACGTAAATAGATTCTTACTACATTTACTGTCGAATTCAACACGGAGGTTTCCAGTGGAAAGCTGTGAAATGACGAAAATACTGGTAATGTTTACAAGTCCGGGTACTTCTGGTGGCGTTTTCACGGGACTGTGCTTTCAAATATTAAGAGTTCATGTTTACAGAGCTCAGAATTGGTGTCTAAAGCCTTTGAATCACGAGAATAGTTTTTGTGTTTACAATTTAGGAGGATTGGCTTTGGCGTTTTTTTTGTGTGAATCAGTTAAAATGGTGGCGGTTCCAGTAAATACTTCTAAGCAAACTGTCTAATTGTGGTAAAACTGTTAAAATACACAATGAGAGTTCCCAGAAATGATTAAGAACGTGTAATAAACCCTTCAAGTACACGTAAATAGATTCTTACTACATTTACTGTCGAATTCAATCACGGAGGTTTCCAGTGGAAAGCTGTGAAATGACGAAAATACTGGTAATGTTTACAAGTCCGGGTACTTCGGGTGGCGTTTTCACGGGACTGTGCTTTCAATTATTACGAGTTCATGTTTACAGAGCTCAGAATTGGTGTCTAAAGCCTTTGAATCACGAGAATAGTTTTTGTGTTTACAATTTAGGAGGATTGGCTTTGGCGTTTTTTTTGTGTGAATCAGTTAAAATGGTGGCGGTTCTAGTAAATACTTCTAAGCAAACTGTCTAGTTGTGGTAAAACTGTTAAAATACACAATGAGAGTTCCCAGAAATGATTAAGAACGTGTAATAAACGTCTCAAGTACACGTAAATAGATTCTTACTACATTTACTGTCGAATTAAACACGGAGGTTTCCAATGGAAAGCTGTGAAATGACGAAAATACTGGTAATGTTTACAAGTACGGGTACTTCTGGTTGCGTTTTCACGGGACTGTGCTTACAAATATTAAGAGTTCATGTTTACAGAGCTCAGAATTGGTGTCTAAAGCCTTTGAATGACGAGAATAGTGTTTTTGTTTACAATTTAGGAGGATTGGCTTTGGCGTTTTTTTTGTGTGAATCAGTTAAAATGGTGGCGGTTCCAGTAAATACTTCTAAGCAAACTGTCTAGTTGTGGTAAAACTGTTAAAATACACAATGAGAGTTCCCAGAAATGATTAAGAACGTGTAATAAACGTCTCAAGTACACGTAAATAGATTCTTACTACATTTACTGTCGAATTAAACACGGAGGTTTCCAGTGGAAAGCTGTGAAATGACGAAAATACTGGTAATGTTTACAAGTACGGGTACTTCTGGTGGCGTTTTCACGGGACTGTGCTTTCAAATATTAAGAGTTCATGTTTACAGAGCTCAGAATTGGTGTCTAAAGCCTTTGAATGACGAGAATAGTGTTTTTGTTTACAATTTAGGAGGATTGGCTTTGGCGTTTTTTTTTGTGTGAATCAGTTAAAATGGTGGCGGTTCCAGTAAATACTTCTAAGCAAACTGTCTAATTGTGGTAAAACTGTTAAAATACACAATGAGAGTTCCCAGAAATGATTAAGAACGTGTAATAAACCCCTCAAGTACACGTAAATAGATTCTTACTACATTTACTGTCGAATTCAATCACGGAGGTTTCCAGTGGAAAGCTGTGAAATGACGAAAATACTGGTAATGTTTACAAGTCCGGGTACTTCTGGTGGCGTTTTCACGGGACTGTGCTTTCAAATATTAAGAGTTCATGTTTACAGAGCTCAGAATTTGTGTCTAAAGCCTTTGAATCACGAGAATAGTTTTTGTGTTTACAATTTAGGAGGATTGGCTTTGGCGTTTTTTTTGTGTGAATCAGTTAAAATGGTGGCGGTTCCAGTAAATACTTCTAAGCAAACTGTCTAATTGTGGTAAAACTGTTAAAATACACAATGAGAGTTCCCAGAAATGATTAAGAACGTGTAATAAACCCTTCAAGTACACGTAAATAGATTCTTACTACATTTACTGTCGAATTCAATCACGGAGGTTTCCAGTGGAAAGCTGTGAAATGACGAAAATACTGGTAATGTTTACAAGTCCGGGTACTTCGGGTGGCGTTTTCACGGGACTGTGCTTTCAATTATTACGAGTTCATGTTTACAGAGCTCAGAATTGGTGTCTAAAGCCTTTGAATCACGAGAATATTTTTTGTGTTTACAATTTAGGAGGATTGGCTTTGGCATTTTTTTGTGTGAATCAGTTAAAATGGTGGCGGTTCCAGTAAATACTTCTAAGCAAACTGTCTAATTGTGGTAAAACTGTTAAAATACACAATGAGAGTTCCCAGAAATGATTAAGAACGTGTAATAAACATCTCAAGTACACGTAAATAGATTCTTACTACATTTACTGTCGAATTAAACACGGAGGTTTCCAGTGGAAAGCTGTGAAATGACGAAAATAGTGGTAATGTTTACAAGTACGGGTACTTCTGGTGGCGTTTTCACGGGACTGTGCTTTCAAATATTAAGAGTTCATGTTTACAGAGCTCAGAATTGGTGTCTAAAGCCTTTGAATCACGAGAATAGTTTTTGTGTTTACAATTTAGGAGGATTGGCTTTGGCGTTTTTTTTTGTGTGAATCAGTTAAAATGGTGGCGGTTCCAGTAAATACTTCTAAGCAAACTGTCTAATTGTGGTAAAACTGTTAAAATACACAATGAGAGTTCCCAGAAATGATTAAGAACGTGTAATAAACACCTCAAGTACACGTAAATAGATTCTTACTACATTTACTGTCGAATTCAATCACGGAGGTTTCGAGTGGAAAGCTGTGAAATGACGAAAATACTGGTAATTTTTACAAGTACGGGTACTTCTGGTGGCGTTTTCACGGGACTGTGCTTTCAATTATTAAGAGTTCATGTTACAGAGCTCAGAATTGGTGTCTAAAGCCTTTGAATCACGAGAATAGTTTTTATGTTTACAATTTAGGAGGATGGCTTTGGCGTATTTTAGTGTGAATCAGTTAAAATGGTGGCGGTTCCAATAAACAGTTCTAAGCAAACTGTCTAATTGTGGTAAAACCGTTAAAATACACAATGAGAGTTCCCAGAAATGATTAAGAACGTGTAATAAACATCTCAAGTACACGTAAATAGATTCTTACTACATTTACTGTCGAATTCAACACGGAGGTTTCCAGTGGAAAGCTGTGAAATGACGAAAATACTGGTAATGTTTACAAGTCCGGGTACTTCTGGTGGCGTTTTCACGGGACTGTGCTTTCAATTATTACGAGTTCATGTTTACAGAGCTCAGAATTGGTGTCTAAAGCCTTTGAATCACGAGAATAGTTTTTGTGTTTACAATTTAGGAGGATTGGCTTTGGCGTTTTTTTTGTGTGAATCAGTCAAAATGGTGGCGGTTCCAGTAAATACTTCTAAGCAAACTGTCTAATTGTGGTAAAACTGTTAAAATACACAATGAGAGTTCCCAGAAATGATTAAGAACGTGTAATAAACATCTCAAGTACACGTAAATAGATTCTTACTACATTTACTGTCGAATTCAACACGGAGGTTTCCAGTGGAAAGCTATGAAATGATGAAAATACTGGTAATGTTTACAAGTACGGGTACTTCTGGTGGCGTTTTCACGGGACTGTGCTTTCAAATAATAAGAGTTCATGTTTACAGAGCTAAGAATTGGTGTCTAAAGCCTTTGAATCACGAGAATAGTTTTTGTGTTTACAATTTAGGAGGATTGGCTTTGGCGTTTTTTTTGTGTGAATCAGTTAAAATGGTGGCGGTTCCAGTAAATACTTCTAAGCAAACTGTCTAATTGTGGTAAAACTGTTAAAATACACAATGAGAGTTCCCAGAAATGATTAAGAACGTGTAATAAACCCCTCAAGTACACGTAAATAGATTCTTCCTACATTTACTGTCGAATTCAATCACGGAGGTTTCCAGTGGAAAGCTGTGAAATGACGAAAATACTGGTAATGTTTACAAGTCCGGGTACTTCGGGTGGCGTTTTCACGGGACTGTGCTTTCAAATATTAAGAGTTCATGTTTACAGAGCTCAGAATTGGTGTCTAAAGCCTTTGAATCACGAGAATAGTTTTTGTGTTTACAATTTAGGAGGATTGGCTTTGGCTTTTTTTTGTGTGAATCAGTGAAAATGGTCGCGGTTCCAGTAAATACTTCTAAGCAAACTGTCTAATTGTGGTAAAACTGTTAAAATACACAATGAGAGTTCCCAGAAATGATTAAGAACGTGTAATAAACCCTTCAAGTACACGTAAATAGATTCTTACTACATTTACTGTCGAATTAAACACGGAGGTTTCCAGTGGAAAGCTGTGAAATGACGAAAATAGTGGTAATGTTTACAAGTACGGGTACTTCTGGTGGCGTTTTCACGGGACTGTGCTTTCAAATATTAAGAGTTCATGTTTACAGAGCTCAGAATTGGTGTCTAAAGCCTTTGAATCACGAGAATAGTTTTTGTGTTTACAATTTAGGAGGATTGGCTTTGGCGTTTTTTTTTTGTGTGAATCAGTTAAAATGGTGGCGGTTCCAGTAAATACTTCTAAGCAAACTGTCTAATTGTGGTAAAACTGTTAAAATACACAATGAGAGTTCCCAGAAATGATTAAGAACGTGTAATAAACACCTCAAGTACACGTAAATAGATTCTTACTACATTTACTGTCGAATTCAATCACGGAGGTTTCGAGTGGAAAGCTGTGAAATGACGAAAATACTGGTAATTTTTACAAGTACGGGTACTTCTGGTGGCGTTTTCACGGGACTGTGCTTTCAATTATTAAGAGTTCATGTTACAGAGCTCAGAATTGGTGTCTAAAGCCTTTGAATCACGAGAATAGTTTTTATGTTTACAATTTAGGAGGATGGCTTTGGCGTATTTTAGTGTGAATCAGTTAAAATGGTGGCGGTTCCAATAAACAGTTCTAAGCAAACTGTCTAATTGTGGTAAAACCGTTAAAATACACAATGAGAGTTCCCAGAAATGATTAAGAACGTGTAATAAACATCTCAAGTACACGTAAATAGATTCTTACTACATTTACTGTCGAATTCAACACGGAGGTTTCCAGTGGAAAGCTGTGAAATGACGAAAATACTGGTAATGTTTACAAGTCCGGGTACTTCTGGTGGCGTTTTCACGGGACTGTGCTTTCAATTATTACGAGTTCATGTTTACAGAGCTCAGAATTGGTGTCTAAAGCCTTTGAATCACGAGAATAGTTTTTGTGTTTACAATTTAGGAGGATTGGCTTTGGCGTTTTTTTTGTGTGAATCAGTCAAAATGGTGGCGGTTCCAGTAAATACTTCTAAGCAAACTGTCTAATTGTGGTAAAACTGTTAAAATACACAATGAGAGTTCCCAGAAATGATTAAGAACGTGTAATAAACATCTCAAGTACACGTAAATAGATTCTTACTACATTTACTGTCGAATTCAACACGGAGGTTTCCAGTGGAAAGCTGTGAAATGACGAAAATTCTGGTAATGTTTACAAGTCCGGGTACTTCGGGTGGCGTTTTCACGGGACTGTGCTTTCAAATATTAAGAGTTCATGTTTACAGAGCTCAGAATTGGTGTCTAAAGCCTTTGAATCACGAGAATAGTTTTTGTGTTTACAATTTAGGAGGATTGGCTTTGGCTTTTTTTTGTGTGAATCAGTTAAAATGGTCGCGGTTCCAGTAAATACTTCTAAGCAAACTGTCTAATTGTGGTAAAACTGTTAAAATACACAATGAGAGTTCCCAGAAATGATTAAGAATGTGTAATAAACCCTTCAAGTACACGTAAATAGATTCTTACTACATTTACTGTCGAATTCAATCACGGAGGTTTCCAGTGGAAAGCTGTGAAATGACGAAAATACTGGTAATGTTTACAAGTACGGGTACTTCTGGTGGCGTTTTCACGGGACTGTGCTTTCAAATATTAAGAGTTCATGTTTACAGAGCTCAGAATTGGTGTCTAAAGCCTTTGAATGACGAGAATAGTTTTTTTGTTTACAATTTAGGAGGATTGGCTTTGGCGTTTTTTTTGTGTGAATCAGTTAAAATGGTGGCGGTTCCAGTAAATACTTCTAAGCAAACTGTCTAATTGTGGTAAAACTGTTAAAATACACAATGAGAGTTCCCAGAAATGATTAAGAACGTGTAATAAACCCCTCAAGTACACGTAAATAGATTCTTACTACATTTACTGTCGAATTCAATCACGGAGGTTTCCAGTGGAAAGCTGTGAAATGACGAAAATACTGGTAATGTTTACAAGTCCGGGTACTTCTGGTGGCGTTTTCACGGGACTGTGCTTTCAAATATTAAGAGTTCATGTTTACAGAGCTCAGAATTGGTGTCTAAAGCCTTTGAATCACGAGAATAGTTTTTGTGTTTACAATTTAGGAGGATTGGCTTTGGCGTTTTTTTTTGTGTGAATCAGTTAAAATGGCGGCGGTTCCAGTAAACAGTTCTAAGAAAACTGTCTAATTGTGGTAAAACTGTTAAAATACACAATGAGAGTTCCCAGAAATGATTAAGAACGTGTAATAAACATCTCAAGTACACGTAAATAGATTCTTACTACATTTACTGTCGAATTCAACACGGAGGTTTCCAGTGGAAAGCTGTGAAATGATGAAAATACTGGTAATGTTTACAAGTCTGGGTACTTCGGGTGGCGTTTTCACGGGACTGTGCTTTCAAATATTAAGAGTTCATGTTTACAGAGCTCAGAATTGGTGTCTAAAGCCTTTGAATCACGAGAATAGTTTTTGTGTTTACAATTTAGGAGGATTGGCTTTGGCTTTTTTTTGTGTGAATCAGTTAAAATGGTGGCGGTTCCAGTAAATACTTCTAAGCAAACTGTCTAATTGTGGTAAAACTGTTAAAATACACAATGAGAGTTCCCAGAAATGATTAAGAACGTGTAATAAACATCTCCAGTACACGTAAATAGATTCTTACTACATTTACTGTCGAATTAAACACGGAGGTTTCGAGTGGAAAGCTGTGAAATGACGAAAATAGTGGTAATGTTTACAAGTACGGGTACTTCTGGTGGCGTTTTCACGGGACTGTGCTTTCAAATATTAAGAGTTCATGTTTACAGAGCTCAGAATTGGTGTCTAAAGCCTTTGAATCACGAGAATAGTTTTTGTGTTTACAATTTAGGAGGATTGGCTTTGGCGTTTTTTTTTGTGTGAATCAGTTAAAATGGTGGCGGTTCCAGTAAATACTTCTAAGCAAACTGTCTAATTGTGGTAAAACTGTTAAAATACACAATGAGAGTTCCCAGAAATGATTAAGAACGTGTAATAAACACCTCAAGTACACGTAAATAGATTCTTACTACATTTACTGTCGAATTCAATCACGGAGGTTTCGAGTGGAAAGCTGTGAAATGACGAAAATACTGGTAATTTTTACAAGTACGGGTACTTCTGGTGGCGTTTTCACGGGACTGTGCTTTCAATTATTAAGAGTTCATGTTACAGAGCTCAGAATTGGTGTCTAAAGTCTTTGAATCACGAGAATAGTTTTTATGTTTACAATTTAGGAGGATGGCTTTGGCGTATTTTAGTGTGAATCAGTTAAAATGGTGGCGGTTCCAATAAACAGTTCTAAGCAAACTGTCTAATTGTGGTAAAACCGTTAAAATACACAATGAGAGTTCCCAGAAATGATTAAGAACGTGTAATAAACATCTCAAGTACACGTAAATAGATTCTTACTACATTTACTGTCGAATTCAACACGGAGGTTTCCAGTGGAAAGCTGTGAAATGACGAAAATACTGGTAATGTTTACAAGTCCGGGTACTTCTGGTGGCGTTTTCACGGGACTGTGCTTTCAATTATTACGAGTTCATGTTTACAGAGCTCAGAATTGGTGTCTAAAGCCTTTGAATCACGAGAATAGTTTTTGTGTTTACAATTTAGGAGGATTGGCTTTGGCGTTTTTTTTGTGTGAATCAGTCAAAATGGTGGCGGTTCCAGTAAATACTTCTAAGCAAACTGTCTAATTGTGGTAAAACTGTTAAAATACACAATGAGAGTTCCCAGAAATGATTAAGAACGTGTAATAAACATCTCAAGTACACGTAAATAGATTCTTACTACATTTACTGTCGAATTCAACACGGAGGTTTCCAGTGGAAAGCTATGAAATGATGAAAATACTGGTAATGTTTACAAGTACGGGTACTTCTGGTGGCGTTTTCACGGGACTGTGCTTTCAAATAATAAGAGTTCATGTTTACAGAGCTAAGAATTGGTGTCTAAAGCCTTTGAATCACGAGAATAGTTTTTGTGTTTACAATTTAGGAGGATTGGCTTTGGCTTTTTTTTGTGTGAATCAGTTAAAATGGTCGCGGTTCCAGTAAATACTTCTAAGCAAACTGTCTAATTGTGGTAAAACTGTTAAAATACACAATGAGAGTTCCCAGAAATGATTAAGAACGTGTAATAAACCCTTCAAGTACACGTAAATAGATTCTTACTACATTTACTGTCGAATTAAACACGGAGGTTTCCAGTGGAAAATACTGGTAATGTTTACAAGTCCGGGTACTTCGGGTGGCGTTTTCACGGGACTGTGCTTTCAATTATTACGAGTTCATGTTTACAGAGCTCAGAATTGGTGTCTAAAGCCTTTGAATCACGAGAATATTTTTTGTGTTTACAATTTAGGAGGATTGGCTTTGACATTTTTTTGTGTGAATCAGTTAAAATGGTGGCGGTTCCAGTAAATACTTCTAAGCAAACTGTCTAATTGTGGTAAAACTGTTAAAATACACAATGAGAGTTCCCAGAAATGATTAAGAACGTGTAATAAACATCTCAAGTACACGTAAATAGATTCTTACTACATTTACTGTCGAATTCAACACGGAGGTTTCCAGTGGAAAGCTGTGAAATGACGAAAATAGTGGTAATGTTTACAAGTACGGGTACTTCTGGTGGCGTTTTCACGGGACTGTGCTTTCAAATATTAAGAGTTCATGTTTACAGAGCTCAGAATTGGTGTCTAAAGCCTTTGAATCACGAGAATAGTTTTTATGTTTACAATTTAGGAGGATGGCTTTGGCGTATTTTAGTGTGAATCAGTTAAAATGGTGGCGGTTCCAATAAACAGTTCTAAGCAAACTGTCTAATTGTGGTAAAACCGTTAAAATACACAATGAGAGTTCCCAGAAATGATTAAGAACGTGTAATAAACATCTCAAGTACACGTAAATAGATTCTTACTACATTTACTGTCGAATTCAACACGGAGGTTTCCAGTGGAAAGCTGTGAAATGACGAAAATACTGGTAATGTTTACAAGTCCGGGTACTTCTGGTGGCGTTTTCACGGGACTGTGCTTTCAATTATTACGAGTTCATGTTTACAGAGCTCAGAATTGGTGTCTAAAGCCTTTGAATCACGAGAATAGTTTTTGTGTTTACAATTTAGGAGGATTGGCTTTGGCGTTTTTTTTGTGTGAATCAGTCAAAATGGTGGCGGTTCCAGTAAATACTTCTAAGCAAACTGTCTAATTGTGGTAAAACTGTTAAAATACACAATAAGAGTTCCCAGAAATGATTAAGAACGTGTAATAAACATCTCAAGTACACGTAAATAGATTCTTACTACATTTACTGTCGAATTCAACACGGAGGTTTCCAGTGGAAAGCTATGAAATGATGAAAATACTGGTAATGTTTACAAGTACGGGTACTTCTGGTGGCGTTTTCACGGGACTGTGCTTTCAAATAATAAGAGTTCATGTTTACAGAGCTAAGAATTGGTGTCTAAAGCCTTTGAATCACGAGAATAGTTTTTGTGTTTACAATTTAGGAGGATTGGCTTTGGCGTTTTTTTTGTGTGAATCAGTTAAAATGGTGGCGGTTCCAGTAAATACTTCTAAGCAAACTGTCTAATTGTGGTAAAACTGTTAAAATACACAATGAGAGTTCCCAGAAATGATTAAGAACGTGTAATAAACCCCTCAAGTACACGTAAATAGATTCTTCCTACATTTACTGTCGAATTCAATCACGGAGGTTTCCAGTGGAAAGCTGTGAAATGACGAAAATACTGGTAATGTTTACAAGTCCGGGTACTTCGGGTGGCGTTTTCACGGGACTGTGCTTTCAAATATTAAGAGTTCATGTTTACAGAGCTCAGAATTGGTGTCTAAAGCCTTTGAATCACGAGAATAGTTTTTGTGTTTACAATTTAGGAGGATTGGCTTTGGCTTTTTTTTGTGTGAATCAGTTAAAATGGTGGCGGTTCCAGTAAATACTTCTAAGCAAACTGTCTAATTGTGGTAAAACTGTTAAAATACACAATGAGAGTTCCCAGAAATGATTAAGAACGTGTAATAAACCCTTCAAGTACACGTAAATAGATTCTTACTACATTTACTGTCGAATTAAACACGGAGGTTTCCAGTGGAAAATACTGGTAATGTTTACAAGTCCGGGTACTTCGGGTGGCGTTTTCACGGGACTGTGCTTTCAATTATTACGAGTTCATGTTTACAGAGCTCAGAATTGGTGTCTAAAGCCTTTGAATCACGAGAATATTTTTTGTGTTTACAATTTAGGAGGATTGGCTTTGGCATTTTTTTGTGTGAATCAGTTAAAATGGTGGCGGTTCCAGTAAATACTTCTAAGCAAACTGTCTAATTGTGGTAAAACTGTTAAAATACACAATGAGAGTTCCCAGAAATGATTAAGAACGTGTAATAAACATCTCACGTACACGTAAATAGATTCTTACTACATTTACTGTCGAATTAAACACGGAGGTTTCCAGTGGAAAGCTGTGAAATGACGAAAATAGTGGTAATGTTTACAAGTACGGGTACTTCTGGTGGCGTTTTCACGGGACTGTGCTTTCAAATATTAAGAGTTCATGTTTACAGAGCTCAGAATTGGTGTCTAAAGCCTTTGAATCACGAGAATAGTTTTTGTGTTTACAATTTAGGAGGATTGGCTTTGGCGTTTTTTTTTGTGTGAATCAGTTAAAATGGTGGCGGTTCCAGTAAATACTTCTAAGCAAACTGTCTAATTGTGGTAAAACTGTTAAAATACACAATGAGAGTTCCCAGAAATGATTAAGAACGTGTAATAAACACCTCAAGTACACGTAAATAGATTCTTACTACATTTACTGTCGAATTCAATCACGGAGGTTTCGAGTGGAAAGCTGTGAAATGACGAAAATACTGGTAATTTTTACAAGTACGGGTACTTCTGGTGGCGTTTTCACGGGACTGTGCTTTCAATTATTAAGAGTTCATGTTACAGAGCTCAGAATTGGTGTCTAAAGCCTTTGAATCACGAGAATAGTTTTTATGTTTACAATTTAGGAGGATGGCTTTGGCGTATTTTAGTGTGAATCAGTTAAAATGGTGGCGGTTCCAATAAACAGTTCTAAGCAAACTGTCTAATTGTGGTAAAACCGTTAAAATACACAAAGAGAGTTCCCAGAAATGATTAAGAACGTGTAATAAACATCTCAAGTACACGTAAATAGATTCTTACTACATTTACTGTCGAATTCAACACGGAGGTTTCCAGTGGAAAGCTGTGAAATGACGAAAATACTGGTAATGTTTACAAGTCCGGGTACTTCTGGTGGCGTTTTCACGGGACTGTGCTTTCAATTATTACGAGTTCATGTTTACAGAGCTCAGAATTGGTGTCTAAAGCCTTTGAATCACGAGAATAGTTTTTGTGTTTACAATTTAGGAGGATTGGCTTTGGCGTTTTTTTTTGTGTGAATCAGTCAAAATGGTGGCGGTTCCAGTAAATACTTCTAAGCAAACTGTCTAATTGTGGTAAAACTGTTAAAATACACAATGAGAGTTCCCAGAAATGATTAAGAACGTGTAATAAACACCTCAAGTACACGTAAATAGATTCTTACTACATTTACTGTCGAATTCAACACGGAGGTTTCGAGTGGAAAGCTGTGAAATGACGAAAATACTGGTAATTTTTACAAGTACGGGTACTTCTGGTGGCGTTTTCACGGGACTGTGCTTTCAATTATTAAGAGTTCATGTTACAGAGCTCAGAATTGGTGTCTAAAGCCTTTGAATCACGAGAATAGTTTTTATGTTTACAATTTAGGAGGATGGCTTTGGCGTATTTTAGTGTGAATCAGTTAAAATGGTGGCGGTTCCAATAAACAGTTCTAAGCAAACTGTCTAATTGTGGTAAAACCGTTAAAATACACAATGAGAGTTCCCAGAAATGATTAAGAACGTGTAATAAACATCTCAAGTACACGTAAATAGATTCTTACTACATTTACTGTCGAATTCAACACGGAGGTTTCCAGTGGAAAGCTGTGAAATGACGAAAATACTGGTAATGTTTACAAGTCCGGGTACTTCTGGTGGCGTTTTCACGGGACTGTGCTTTCAATTATTACGAGTTCATGTTTACAGAGCTCAGAATTGGTGTCTAAAGCCTTTGAATCACGAGAATAGTTTTTGTGTTTACAATTTAGGAGGATTGGCTTTGGCGTTTTTTTTGTGTGAATCAGTCAAAATGGTGGCGGTTCCAGTAAATACTTCTAAGCAAACTGTCTAATTGTGGTAAAACTGTTAAAATACACAATGAGAGTTCCCAGAAATGATTAAGAACGTGTAATAAACATCTCAAGTACACGTAAATAGATTCTTACTACATTTACTGTCGAATTCAACACGGAGGTTTCCAGTGGAAAGCTATGAAATGATGAAAATACTGGTAATGTTTACAAGTACGGGTACTTCTGGTGGCGTTTTCACGGGACTGTGCTTTCAAATAATAAGAGTTCATGTTTACAGAGCTAAGAATTGGTGTCTAAAGCCTTTGAATCACGAGAATAGTTTTTGTGTTTACAATTTAGGAGGATTGGCTTTGGCGTTTTTTTTGTGTGAATCAGTTAAAATGGTGGCGGTTCCAGTAAATACTTCTAAGCAAACTGTCTAATTGTGGTAAAACTGTTAAAATACACAATGAGAGTTCCCAGAAATGATTAAGAACGTGTAATAAACCCCTCAAGTACACGTAAATAGATTCTTCCTACATTTACTGTCGAATTCAATCACGGAGGTTTCCAGTGGAAAGCTGTGAAATGACGAAAATACTGGTAATGTTTACAAGTCCGGGTACTTCGGGTGGCGTTTTCACGGGACTGTGCTTTCAAATATTAAGAGTTCATGTTTACAGAGCTCAGAATTGGTGTCTAAAGCCTTTGAATCACGAGAATAGTTTTTGTGTTTACAATTTAGGAGGATTGGCTTTGGCTTTTTTTTTGTGTGAATCAGTTAAAATGGTCGCGGTTCCAGTAAATACTTCTAAGCAAACTGTCTAATTGTGGTAAAACTGTTAAAATACACAATGAGAGTTCCCAGAAATGATTAAGAACGTGTAATAAACCCTTCAAGTACACGTAAATAGATTCTTACTACATTTACTGTCGAATTAAACACGGAGGTTTCCAGTGGAAAATACTGGTAATGTTTACAAGTCCGGGTACTTCGGGTGGCGTTTTCACGGGACTGTGCTTTCAATTATTACGAGTTCATGTTTACAGAGCTCAGAATTGGTGTCTAAAGCCTTTGAATCACGAGAATATTTTTTGTGTTTACAATTTAGGAGGATTGGCTTTGGCATTTTTTTGTGTGAATCAGTTAAAATGGTGGCGGTTCCAGTAAATACTTCTAAGCAAACTGTCTAATTGTGGTAAAACTGTTAAAATACACAATGAGAGTTCCCAGAAATGATTAAGAACGTGTAATATACATCTCAAGTACACGTAAATAGATTCTTACTACATTTACTGTCGAATTAAACACGGAGGTTTCCAGTGGAAAGCTGTGAAATGACGAAAATAGTGGTAATGTTTACAAGTACGGGTACTTCTGGTGGCGTTTTCACGGGACTGTGCTTTCAAATATTAAGAGTTCATGTTTACAGAGCTCAGAATTGGTGTCTAAAGCCTTTGAATCACGAGAATAGTTTTTGTGTTTACAATTTAGGAGGATTGGCTTTGGCGTTTTTTTTTGTGTGAATCAGTTAAAATGGTGGCGGTTCCAGTAAATACTTCTAAGCAAACTGTCTAATTGTGGTAAAACTGTTAAAATACACAATGAGAGTTCCCAGAAATGATTAAGAACGTGTAATAAACACCTCAAGTACACGTAAATAGATTCTTACTACATTTACTGTCGAATTCAATCACGGAGGTTTCGAGTGGAAAGCTGTGAAATGACGAAAATACTGGTAATTTTTACAAGTACGGGTACTTCTGGTGGCGTTTTCACGGGACTGTGCTTTCAATTATTAAGAGTTCATGTTACAGAGCTCAGAATTGGTGTCTAAAGCCTTTGAATCACGAGAATAGTTTTTATGTTTACAATTTAGGAGGATGGCTTTGGCGTATTTTAGTGTGAATCAGTTAAAATGGTGGCGGTTCCAATAAACAGTTCTAAGCAAACTGTCTAATTGTGGTAAAACCGTTAAAATACACAATGAGAGTTCCCAGAAATGATTAAGAACGTGTAATAAACATCTCAAGTACACGTAAATAGATTCTTACTACATTTACTGTCGAATTCAACACGGAGGTTTCCAGTGGAAAGCTGTGAAATGACGAAAATACTGGTAATGTTTACAAGTCCGGGTACTTCTGGTGGCGTTTTCACGGGACTGTGCTTTCAATTATTACGAGTTCATGTTTACAGAGCTCAGAATTGGTGTCTAAAGCCTTTGAATCACGAGAATAGTTTTTGTGTTTACAATTTAGGTGGATTGGCTTTGGCGTTTTTTTTGTGTGAATCAGTCAAAATGGTGGCGGTTCCAGTAAATACTTCTAAGCAAACTGTCTAATTGTGGTAAAACTGTTAAAATACACAATGAGAGTTCCCAGAAATGATTAAGAACGTGTAATAAACATCTCAAGTACACGTAAATAGATTCTTACTACATTTACTGTCGAATTCAACACGGAGGTTTCCAGTGGAAAGCTATGAAATGATGAAAATACTGGTAATGTTTACAAGTACGGGTACTTCTGGTGGCGTTTTCACGGGACTGTGCTTTCAAATAATAAGAGTTCATGTTTACAGAGCTCAGAATTGGTGTCTAAAGCCTTTGAATGACGAGAATAGTTTTTGTGTTTACAATTTAGGAGGATTGGCTTTGGCGTTTTTTTTGTGTGAATCAGTTAAAATGGTGGCGGTTCCAGTAAATACTTCTAAGCAAACTGTCTAATTGTGGTAAAACTGTTAAAATACACAATGAGAGTTCCCAGAAATGATTAAGAACGTGTAATAAACCCCTCAAGTACACGTAAATAGATTCTTCCTACATTTACTGTCGAATTCAATCACGGAGGTTTCCAGTGTAAAGCTGTGAAATGACGAAAATACTGGTAATGTTTACAAGTCCGGGTACTTCGGGTGGCGTTTTCACGGGACTGTGCTTTCAAATATTAAGAGTTCATGTTTACAGAGCTCAGAATTGGTGTCTAAAGCCTTTGAATCACGAGAATAGTTTTTGTGTTTACAATTTAGGAGGATTGGCTTTGGCTTTTTTTTGTGTGAATCAGTTAAAATGGTCGCGGTTCCAGTAAATACTTCTAAGCAAACTGTCTAATTGTGGTAAAACTGTTAAAATACACAATGAGAGTTCCCAGAAATGATTAAGAACGTGTAATAAACCCTTCAAGTACACGTAAATAGATTCTTACTACATTTACTGTCGAATTAAACACGGAGGTTTCGAGTGGAAAGCTGTGAAATGACGAAAATAGTGGTAATGTTTACAAGTACGGGTACTTCTGGTGGCGTTTTCACGGGACTGTGCTTTCAAATATTAAGAGTTCATGTTTACAGAGCTCAGAATTGGTGTCTAAAGCCTTTGAATGACGAGAATAGTTTTTTTGTTTACAATTTAGGAGGATTGGCTTTGGCGTTTTTTTTGTGTGAATCAGTTAAAATGGTGGCGGTTCCAGTAAATACTTCTAAGCAAACTGTCTAATTGTGGTAAAACTGTTAAAATACACAATGAGAGTTCCCAGAAATGATTAAGAACGTGTAATAAACCCCTCAAGTACACGTAAATAGATTCTTACTACATTTACTGTCGAATTCAATCACGGAGGTTTCCAGTGGAAAGCTGTGAAATGACGAAAATACTGGTAATGTTTACAAGTCCGGGTACTTCTGGTGGCGTTTTCACGGGACTGTGCTTTCAAATATTAAGAGTTCATGTTTACAGAGCTCAGAATTGGTGTCTAAAGCCTTTGAATCACGAGAATAGTTTTTGTGTTTACAATTTAGGAGGATTGGCTTTGGCGTTTTTTTTTGTGTGAATCAGTTAAAATGGCGGCGGTTCCAGTAAACAGTTCTAAGAAAACTGTCTAATTGTGGTAAAACTGTTAAAATACACAATGAGAGTTCCCAGAAATGATTAAGAACGTGTAATAAACACCTCAAGTACACGTAAATAGATTCTTACTACATTTACTGTCGAATTCAATCACGGAGGTTTCGAGTGGAAAGCTGTGAAATGACGAAAATACTGGTAATTTTTACAAGTACGGGTACTTCTGGTGGCGTTTTCACGGGACTGTGCTTTCAATTATTAAGAGTTCATGTTACAGAGCTCAGAATTGGTGTCTAAAGCCTTTGAATCACGAGAATAGTTTTTATGTTTACAATTTAGGAGGATGGCTTTGGCGTATTTTAGTGTGAATCAGTTAAAATGGTGGCGGTTCCAATAAACAGTTCTAAGCAAACTGTCTAATTGTGGTAAAACCGTTAAAATACACAATGAGAGTTCCCAGAAATGATTAAGAACGTGTAATAAACATCTCAAGTACACGTAAATAGATTCTTACTACATTTACTGTCGAATTCAACACGGAGGTTTCCAGTGGAAAGCTGTGAAATGACGAAAATACTGGTAATGTTTACAAGTACGGGTACTTCTGGTGGCGTTTTCACGGGACTGTGCTTTCAATTATTACGAGTTCATGTTTACAGAGCTCAGAATTGGTGTCTAAAGCCTTTGAATCACGAGAATAGTTTTTGTGTTTACAATTTAGGAGGATTGGCTTTGGCGTTTTTTTTGTGTGAATCAGTCAAAATGGTGGCGGTTCCAGTAAATACTTCTAAGCAAACTGTCTAATTGTGGTAAAACTGTTAAAATACACAATGAGAGTTCCCAGAAATGATTAAGAACGTGTAATAAACATCTCAAGTACACGTAAATAGATTCTTACTACATTTACTGTCGAATTCAACACGGAGGTTTCCAGTGGAAAGCTATGAAATGATGAAAATACTGGTAATGTTTACAAGTACGGGTACTTCTGGTGGCGTTTTCACGGGACTGTGCTTTCAAATAATAAGAGTTCATGTTTACAGAGCTAAGAATTGGTGTCTAAAGCCTTTGAATCACGAGAATAGTTTTTGTGTTTACAATTTAGGAGGATTGGCTTTGGCGTTTTTTTTGTGTGAATCAGTTAAAATGGTGGCGGTTCCAGTAAATACTTCTAAGCAAACTGTCTAATTGTGGTAAAACTGTTAAAATACACAATGAGAGTTCCCAGAAATGATTAAGAACGTGTAATAAACCCCTCAAGTACACGTAAATAGATTCTTCCTACATTTACTGTCGAATTCAATCACGGAGGTTTCCAGTGGAAAGCTGTGAAATGACGAAAATACTGGTAATGTTTACAAGTCCGGGTACTTCGGGTGGCGTTTTCACGGGACTGTGCTTTCAAATATTAAGAGTTCATGTTTACAGAGCTCAGAATTGGTGTCTAAAGCCTTTGAATCACGAGAATAGTTTTTGTGTTTACAATTTAGGAGGATTGGCTTTGGCTTTTTTTTGTGTGAATCAGTTAAAATGGTCGCGGTTCCAGTAAATACTTCTAAGCAAACTGTCTAATTGTGGTAAAACTGTTAAAATACACAATGAGAGTTCCCAGAAATGATTAAGAACGTGTAATAAACCCTTCAAGTACACGTAAATAGATTCTTACTACATTTACTGTCGAATTAAACACGGAGGTTTCCAGTGGAAAGCTGTGAAATGACGAAAATACTGGTAATGTTTACAAGTACGGGTACTTCTGGTGGCGTTTTCACGGGACTGTGCTTTCAAATATTAAGAGTTCATGTTTACAGAGCTCAGAATTGGTGTCTAAAGCCTTTGAATGACGAGAATAGTTTTTTTGTTTACAATTTAGGAGGATTGGCTTTGGCGTTTTTTTTGTGTGAATCAGTTAAAATGGTGGCGGTTCCAGTAAATACTTCTAAGCAAACTGTCTAATTGTGGTAAAACTGTTAAAATACACAATGAGAGTTCCCAGAAATGATTAAGAACGTGTAATAAACCCCTCAAGTACACGTAAATAGATTCTTACTACATTTACTGTCGAATTCAATCACGGAGGTTTCCAGTGGAAAGCTGTGAAATGACGAAAATACTGGTAATGTTTACAAGTCCGGGTACTTCTGGTGGCGTTTTCACGGGACTGTGCTTTCAAATATTAAGAGTTCATGTTTACAGAGCTCAGAATTGGTGTCTAAAGCCTTTGAATCACGAGAATAGTTTTTGTGTTTACAATTTAGGAGGATTGGCTTTGGCGTTTTTTTTTGTGTGAATCAGTTAAAATGGCGGCGGTTCCAGTAAACAGTTCTAAGAAAACTGTCTAATTGTGGTAAAACTGTTAAAATACACAATGAGAGTTCCCAGAAATGATTAAGAACGTGTAATAAACACCTCAAGTACACGTAAATAGATTCTTACTACATTTACTGTCGAATTCAATCACGGAGGTTTCGAGTGGAAAGCTGTGAAATGACGAAAATACTGGTAATTTTTACAAGTACGGGTACTTCTGGTGGCGTTTTCACGGGACTGTGCTTTCAATTATTAAGAGTTCATGTTACAGAGCTCAGAATTGGTGTCTAAAGCCTTTGAATCACGAGAATAGTTTTATGTTTACAATTTAGGAGGATGGCTTTGGCGTATTTTAGTGTGAATCAGTTAAAATGGTGGCGGTTCCAATAAACAGTTCTAAGCAAACTGTCTAATTGTGGTAAAACCGTTAAAATACACAATGAGAGTTCCCAGAAATGATTAAGAACGTGTAATAAACATCTCAAGTACACGTAAATAGATTCTTACTACATTTACTGTCGAATTCAACACGGAGGTTTCCAGTGGAAAGCTGTGAAATGACGAAAATACTGGTAATGTTTACAAGTCCGGGTACTTCTGGTGGCGTTTTCACGGGACTGTGCTATCAATTATTACGAGTTCATGTTTACAGAGCTCAGAATTGGTGTCTAAAGCCTTTGAATCACGAGAATAGTTTTTGTGTTTACAATTTAGGAGGATTGGCTTTGGCGTTTTTTTTGTGTGAATCAGTCAAAATGGTGGCGGTTCCAGTAAATACTTCTAAGCAAACTGTCTAATTGTGGTAAAACTGTTAAAATACACAATGAGAGTTCCCAGAAATGATTAAGAACGTGTAATAAACATCTCAAGTACACGTAAATAGATTCTTACTACATTTACTGTCGAATTCAACACGGAGGTTTCCAGTGGAAAGCTATGAAATGATGAAAATACTGGTAATGTTTACAAGTACGGGTACTTCTGGTGGCGTTTTCACGGGACTGTGCTTTCAAATAATAAGAGTTCATGTTTACAGAGCTAAGAATTGGTGTCTAAAGCCTTTGAATCACGAGAATAGTTTTTGTGTTTACAATTTAGGAGGATTGGCTTTGGCGTTTTTTTTGTGTGAATCAGTTAAAATGGTGGCGGTTCCAGTAAATACTTCTAAGCAAACTGTCTAATTGTGGTAAAACTGTTAAAATACACAATGAGAGTTCCCAGAAATGATTAAGAACGTGTAATAAACCCCTCAAGTACACGTAAATAGATTCTTCCTACATTTACTGTCGAATTCAATCACGGAGGTTTCCAGTGGAAAGCTGTGAAATGACGAAAATACTGGTAATGTTTACAAGTCCGGGTACTTCGGGTGGCGTTTTCACGGGACTGTGCTTTCAAATATTAAGAGTTCATGTTTACAGAGCTCAGAATTGGTGTCTAAAGCCTTTGAATCACGAGAATAGTTTTTGTGTTTACAATTTAGGAGGATTGGCTTTGGCTTTTTTTTTGTGTGAATCAGTTAAAATGGTCGCGGTTCCAGTAAATACTTCTAAGCAAACTGTCTAATTGTGGTAAAACTGTTAAAATACACAATGAGAGTTCCCAGAAATGATTAAGAACGTGTAATAAACCCTTCAAGTACACGTAAATAGATTCTTACTACATTTACTGTCGAATTAAACACGGAGGTTTCCAGTGGAAAATACTGGTAATGTTTACAAGTCCGGGTACTTCGGGTGGCGTTTTCACGGGACTGTGCTTTCAATTATTACGAGTTCATGTTTACAGAGCTCAGAATTGGTGTCTAAAGCCTTTGAATCACGAGAATATTTTTTGTGTTTACAATTTAGGAGGATTGGCTTTGGCATTTTTTTGTGTGAATCAGTTAAAATGGTGGCGGTTCCAGTAAATACTTCTAAGCAAACTGTCTAATTGTGGTAAAACTGTTAAAATACACAATGAGAGTTCCCAGAAATGATTAAGAACGTGTAATAAACATCTCAAGTACACGTAAATAGATTCTTACTACATTTACTGTCGAATTAAACACGGAGGTTTCCAGTGGAAAGCTGTGAAATGACGAAAATAGTGGTAATGTTTACAAGTACGGGTACTTCTGGTGGCGTTTTCACGGGACTGTGCTTTCAAATATTAAGAGTTCATGTTTACAGAGCTCAGAATTGGTGTCTAAAGCCTTTGAATCACGAGAATAGTTTTTGTGTTTACAATTTAGGAGGATTGGCTTTGGCGTTTTTTTTTGTGTGAATCAGTTAAAATGGTGGCGGTTCCAGTAAATACTTCTAAGCAAACTGTCTAATTGTGGTAAAACTGTTAAAATACACAATGAGAGTTCCCAGAAATGATTAAGAACGTGTAATAAACACCTCAAGTACACGTAAATAGATTCTTACTACATTTACTGTCGAATTCAATCACGGAGGTTTCGAGTGGAAAGCTGTGAAATGACGAAAATACTGGTAATTTTTACAAGTACGGGTACTTCTGGTGGCGTTTTCACGGGACTGTGCTTTCAATTATTAAGAGTTCATGTTACAGAGCTCAGAATTGGTGTCTAAAGCCTTTGAATCACGAGAATAGTTTTTATGTTTACAATTTAGGAGGATGGCTTTGGCGTATTTTAGTGTGAATCAGTTAAAATGGTCGCGGTTCCAGTAAATACTTCTAAGCAAACTGTCTAATTGTGGTAAAACTGTTAAAATACACAATGAGAGTTCCCAGAAATGATTAAGAACGTGTAATAAACCCTTCAAGTACATGTAAATAGATTCTTACTACATTTACTGTCGAATTAAACACGGAGGTTTCCAGTGGAAAGCTGTGAAATGATGAAAATACTGGTAATGTTTACAAGTACGGGTACTTCTGGTGGCGTTTTCACGGGACTGTGCTTTCAAATATTAAGAGTTCATGTTTACAGAGCTCAGAATTGGTGTCTAAAGCCTTTGAATGACGAGAATAGTTTTTTTGTTTACAATTTAGGAGGATTGGCTTTGGCGTTTTTTTTGTGTGAATCAGTTAAAATGGTGGCGGTTCCAGTAAATACTTCTAAGCAAACTGTCTAATTGTGGTAAAACTGTTAAAATACACAATGAGAGTTCCCAGAAATGATTAAGAACGTGTAATAAACCCCTCAAGTACACGTAAATAGATTCTTACTACATTTACTGTCGAATTCAATCACGGAGGTTTCCAGTGGAAAGCTGTGAAATGACGAAAATACTGGTAATGTTTACAAGTCCGGGTACTTCTGGTGGCGTTTTCACGGGACTGTGCTTTCAAATATTAAGAGTTCATGTTTACAGAGCTCAGAATTGGTGTCTAAAGCCTTTGAATCACGAGAATAGTTTTTGTGTTTACAATTTAGGAGGATTGGCTTTGGCGTTTTTTTTTGTGTGAATCAGTTAAAATGGCGGCGGTTCCAGTAAACAGTTCTAAGAAAACTGTCTAATTGTGGTAAAACTGTTAAAATACACAATGAGAGTTCCCAGAAATGATTAAGAACGTGTAATAAACACCTCAAGTACACGTAAATAGATTCTTACTACATTTACTGTCGAATTCAATCACGGAGGTTTCGAGTGGAAAGCTGTGAAATGACGAAAATACTGGTAATTTTTACAAGTACGGGTACTTCTGGTGGCGTTTTCACGGGACTGTGCTTTCAATTATTAAGAGTTCATGTTACAGAGCTCAGAATTGGTGTCTAAAGCCTTTGAATCACGAGAATAGTTTTTATGTTTACAATTTAGGAGGATGGCTTTGGCGTATTTTAGTGTGAATCAGTTAAAATGGTGGCGGTTCCAATAAACAGTTCTAAGCAAACTGTCTAATTGTGGTAAAACCGTTAAAATACACAATGAGAGTTCCCAGAAATGATTAAGAACGTGTAATAAACATCTCAAGTACACGTAAATAGATTCTTACTACATTTACTGTCGAATTCAACACGGAGGTTTCCAGTGGAAAGCTGTGAAATGACGAAAATACTGGTAATGTTTACAAGTCCGGGTACTTCTGGTGGCGTTTTCACGGGACTGTGCTTTCAATTATTACGAGTTCATGTTTACAGAGCTCAGAATTGGTGTCTAAAGCCTTTGAATCACGAGAATAGTTTTTGTGTTTACAATTTAGGAGGATTGGCTTTGGCGTTTTTTTTGTGTGAATCAGTCAAAATGGTGGCGGTTCCAGTAAATACTTCTAAGCAAACTGTCTAATTGTGGTAAAACTGTTAAAATACACAATGAGAGTTCCCAGAAATGATTAAGAACGTGTAATAAACATCTCAAGTACACGTAAATAGATTCTTACTACATTTACTGTCGAATTCAACACGGAGGTTTCCAGTGGAAAGCTATGAAATGATGAAAATACTGGTAATGTTTACAAGTACGGGTACTTCTGGTGGCGTTTTCACGGGACTGTGCTTTCAAATAATAAGAGTTCATGTTTACAGAGCTAAGAATTGGTGTCTAAAGCCTTTGAATCACGAGAATAGTTTTTGTGTTTACAATTTAGGAGGATTGGCTTTGGCGTTTTTTTTGTGTGAATCAGTTAAAATGGTGGCGGTTCCAGTAAATACTTCTAAGCAAACTGTCTAATTGTGGTAAAACTGTTAAAATACACAATGAGAGTTCCCAGAAATGATTAAGAACGTGTAATAAACCCCTCAAGTACACGTAAATAGATTCTTCCTACATTTACTGTCGAATTCAATCACGGAGGTTTCCAGTGGAAAGCTGTGAAATGACGAAAATACTGGTAATGTTTACAAGTCCGGGTACTTCGGGTGGCGTTTTCACGGGACTGTGCTTTCAAATATTAAGAGTTCATGTTTACAGAGCTCAGAATTGGTGTCTAAAGCCTTTGAATCACGAGAATAGTTTTTGTGTTTACAATTTAGGAGGATTGGCTTTGGCTTTTTTTTTGTGTGAATCAGTTAAAATGGTCGCGGTTCCAGTAAATACTTCTAAGCAAACTGTCTAATTGTGGTAAAACTGTTAAAATACACAATGAGAGTTCCCAGAAATGATTAAGAACGTGTAATAAACCCTTCAAGTACACGTAAATAGATTCTTACTACATTTACTGTCGAATTAAACACGGAGGTTTCCAGTGGAAAATACTGGTAATGTTTACAAGTCCGGGTACTTCGGGTGGCGTTTTCACGGGACTGTGCTTTCAATTATTACGAGTTCATGTTTACAGAGCTCAGAATTGGTGTCTAAAGCCTTTGAATCACGAGAATATTTTTTGTGTTTACAATTTAGGAGGATTGGCTTTGGCATTTTTTTGTGTGAATCAGTTAAAATGGTGGCGGTTCCAGTAAATACTTCTAAGCAAACTGTCTAATTGTGGTAAAACTGTTAAAATACACAATGAGAGTTCCCAGAAATGATTAAGAACGTGTAATAAACATCTCAAGTACACGTAAATAGATTCTTACTACATTTACTGTCGAATTAAACACGGAGGTTTCCAGTGGAAAGCTGTGAAATGACGAAAATAGTGGTAATGTTTACAAGTACGGGTACTTCTGGTGGCGTTTTCACGGGACTGTGCTTTCAAATATTAAGAGTTCATGTTTACAGAGCTCAGAATTGGTGTCTAAAGCCTTTGAATCACGAGAATAGTTTTTGTGTTTACAATTTAGGAGGATTGGCTTTGGCGTTTTTTTTTGTGTGAATCAGTTAAAATGGTGGCGGTTCCAGTAAATACTTCTAAGCAAACTGTCTAATTGTGGTAAAACTGTTAAAATACACAATGAGAGTTCCCAGAAATGATTAAGAACGTGTAATAAACACCTCAAGTACACGTAAATAGATTCTTACTACATTTACTGTCGAATTCAATCACGGAGGTTTCGAGTGGAAAGCTGTGAAATGACGAAAATACTGGTAATTTTTACAAGTACGGGTACTTCTGGTGGCGTTTTCACGGGACTGTGCTTTCAATTATTAAGAGTTCATGTTACAGAGCTCAGAATTGGTGTCTAAAGCCTTTGAATCACGAGAATAGTTTTTATGTTTACAATTTAGGAGGATGGCTTTGGCGTATTTTAGTGTGAATCAGTTAAAATGGTGGCGGTTCCAATAAACAGTTCTAAGCAAACTGTCTAATTGTGGTAAAACCGTTAAAATACACAATGAGAGTTCCCAGAAATGATTAAGAACGTGTAATAAACATCTCAAGTACACGTAAATAGATTCTTACTACATTTACTGTCGAATTCAACACGGAGGTTTCCAGTGGAAAGCTGTGAAATGACGAAAATACTGGTAATGTTTACAAGTCCGGGTACTTCTGGTGGCGTTTTCACGGGACTGTGCTTTCAATTATTACGAGTTCATGTTTACAGAGCTCAGAATTGGTGTCTAAAGCCTTTGAATCACGAGAATAGTTTTTGTGTTTACAATTTAGGTGGATTGGCTTTGGCGTTTTTTTTGTGTGAATCAGTCAAAATGGTGGCGGTTCCAGTAAATACTTCTAAGCAAACTGTCTAATTGTGGTAAAACTGTTAAAATACACAATGAGAGTTCCCAGAAATGATTAAGAACGTGTAATAAACATCTCAAGTACACGTAAATAGATTCTTACTACATTTACTGTCGAATTCAACACGGAGGTTTCCAGTGGAAAGCTATGAAATGATGAAAATACTGGTAATGTTTACAAGTACGGGTACTTCTGGTGGCGTTTTCACGGGACTGTGCTTTCAAATAATAAGAGTTCATGTTTACAGAGCTAAGAATTGGTGTCTAAAGCCTTTGAATCACGAGAATAGTTTTTGTGTTTACAATTTAGGAGGATTGGCTTTGGCGTTTTTTTTGTGTGAATCAGTTAAAATGGTGGCGGTTCCAGTAAATACTTCTAAGCAAACTGTCTAATTGTGGTAAAACTGTTAAAATACACAATGAGAGTTCCCAGAAATGATTAAGAACGTGTAATAAACCCCTCAAGTACACGTAAATAGATTCTTCCTACATTTACTGTCGAATTCAATCACGGAGGTTTCCAGTGTAAAGCTGTGAAATGACGAAAATACTGGTAATGTTTACAAGTCCGGGTACTTCGGGTGGCGTTTTCACGGGACTGTGCTTTCAAATATTAAGAGTTCATGTTTACAGAGCTCAGAATTGGTGTCTAAAGCCTTTGAATCACGAGAATAGTTTTTGTGTTTACAATTTAGGAGGATTGGCTTTGGCTTTTTTTTGTGTGAATCAGTTAAAATGGTCGCGGTTCCAGTAAATACTTCTAAGCAAACTGTCTAATTGTGGTAAAACTGTTAAAATACACAATGAGAGTTCCCAGAAATGATTAAGAACGTGTAATAAACCCTTCAAGTACACGTAAATAGATTCTTACTACATTTACTGTCGAATTAAACACGGAGGTTTCCAGTGGAAAGCTGTGAAATGACGAAAATACTGGTAATGTTTACAAGTACGGGTACTTCTGGTGGCGTTTTCACGGGACTGTGCTTTCAAATATTAAGAGTTCATGTTTACAGAGCTCAGAATTGGTGTCTAAAGCCTTTGAATGACGAGAATAGTTTTTTTGTTTACAATTTAGGAGGATTGGCTTTGGCGTTTTTTTTGTGTGAATCAGTTAAAATGGTGGCGGTTCCAGTAAATACTTCTAAGCAAACTGTCTAATTGTGGTAAAACTGTTAAAATACACAATGAGAGTTCCCAGAAATGATTAAGAACGTGTAATAAACCCCTCAAGTACACGTAAATAGATTCTTACTACATTTACTGTCGAATTCAATCACGGAGGTTTCCAGTGGAAAGCTGTGAAATGACGAAAATACTGGTAATGTTTACAAGTCCGGGTACTTCTGGTGGCGTTTTCACGGGACTGTGCTTTCAAATATTAAGAGTTCATGTTTACAGAGCTCAGAATTGGTGTCTAAAGCCTTTGAATCACGAGAATAGTTTTTGTGTTTACAATTTAGGAGGATTGGCTTTGGCGTTTTTTTTTGTGTGAATCAGTTAAAATGGCGGCGGTTCCAGTAAACAGTTCTAAGAAAACTGTCTAATTGTGGTAAAACTGTTAAAATACACAATGAGAGTTCCCAGAAATGATTAAGAACGTGTAATAAACATCTCAAGTACACGTAAATAGATTCTTACTACATTTACTGTCGAATTCAACACGGAGGTTTCCAGTGGAAAGCTGTGAAATGATGAAAATACTGGTAATGTTTACAAGTCTGGGTACTTCGGGTGGCGTTTTCACGGGACTGTGCTTTCAAATATTAAGAGTTCATGTTTACAGAGCTCAGAATTGGTGTCTAAAGCCTTTGAATCACGAGAATAGTTTTTGTGTTTACAATTTAGGAGGATTGGCTTTGGCTTTTTTTTGTGTGAATCAGTTAAAATGGTGGCGGTTCCAGTAAATACTTCTAAGCAAACTGTCTAATTGTGGTAAAACTGTTAAAATACACAATGAGAGTTCCCAGAAATGATTAAGAACGTGTAATAAACCCTTCAAGTACACGTAAATAGATTCTTACTACATTTACTGTCGAATTCAATCACGGAGGTTTCCAGTGGAAAGCTGTGAAATGACGAAAATACTGGTAATGTTTACAAGTCCGGGTACTTCGGGTGGCGTTTTCACGGGACTGTGCTTTCAATTATTACGAGTTCATGTTTACAGAGCTCAGAATTGGTGTCTAAAGCCTTTGAATCACGAGAATAGTTTTTGTGTTTACAATTTAGGAGGATTGGCTTTGGCGTTTTTTTTGTGTGAATCAGTTAAAATGGTGGCGGTTCTAGTAAATACTTCTAAGCAAACTGTCTAGTTGTGGTAAAACTGTTAAAATACACAATGAGAGTTCCCAGAAATGATTAAGAACGTGTAATAAACGTCTCAAGTACACGTAAATAGATTCTTACTGCATTTACTGTCGAATTAAACACGGAGGTTTCCAATGGAAAGCTGTGAAATGACGAAAATACTGGTAATGTTTACAAGTACGGGTACTTCTGGTGGCGTTTTCACGGGACTGTGCTTACAAATATTAAGAGTTCATGTTTACAGAGCTCAGAATTGGTGTCTAAAGCCTTTGAATGACGAGAATAGTGTTTTTGTTTACAATTTAGGAGGATTGGCTTTGGCGTTTTTTTTGTGTGAATCAGTTAAAATGGTGGCGGTTCCAGTAAATACTTCTAAGCAAACTGTCTAGTTGTGGTAAAACTGTTAAAATACACAATGAGAGTTCCCAGAAATGATTAAGAACGTGTAATAAACGTCTCAAGTACACGTAAATAGATTCTTACTACATTTACTGTCGAATTAAACACGGAGGTTTCCAGTGGAAAGCTGTGAAATGACGAAAATACTGGTAATGTTTACAAGTACGGGTACTTCTGGTGGCGTTTTCACGGGACTGTGCTTTCAAATATTAAGAGTTCATGTTTACAGAGCTCAGAATTGGTGTCTAAAGCCTTTGAATGACGAGAATAGTGTTTTTGTTTACAATTTAGGAGGATTGGCTTTGTCGTTTTTTTTGTGTGAATCAGTTAAAATGGTGGCGGTTCCAGTAAATACTTCTAAGCAAACTGTCTAATTGTGGTAAAACTGTTAAAATACACAATGAGAGTTCCCAGAAATGATTAAGAACGTGTAATAAACATCTCCAGTACACGTAAATAGATTCTTACTACATTTACTGTCGAATTCAACACGGAGGTTTCCAGTGGAAAGCTGTGAAATGACGAAAATACTGGTAATGTTTACAAGTACGGGTACTTCTGGTGGCGTTTTCACGGGACTGTGCTTTCAAATATTAAGAGTTCATGTTTACAGAGCTCAGAATTGGTGTCTAAAGCCTTTGAATCACGAGAATAGTTTTTGTGTTTACAATTTAGGAGGATTGGCTTTGGCGTTTTTTTTGTGTGAATCAGTTAAAATGGTGGCGGTTCCAGTAAATACTTCTAATCAAAGTGTCTAATTGTGGTAAAACTGTTAAAATACACAATGAGAGTTCCCAGAAATGATTAAGAACGTGTAATAAACATCTCAAGTACACGTAAATAGATTCTTACTACATTTACTGTCGAATTCAACACGGAGGTTTCCAGTGGAAAGCTGTGAAATGACGAAAATACTGGTAATGTTTACAAGTACGGGTACTTCTGGTGGCGTTTTCACGGGACTGTGCTTTCAAATATTAAGAGTTCATGTTTACAGAGCTAAGAATTGGTGTCTAAAGCCTTTGAATCACGAGAATAGTTTTTGTGTTTACAATTTAGGAGGATTGGCTTTGGCGTTTTTTTTGTGTGAATCAGTTAAAATGGTGGCGGTTCCAGTAAATACTTCTAAGCAAACTGTCTAATTGTGGTAAAACTGTTAAAATACACAATGAGAGTTCCCAGAAATGATTAAGAACGTGTAATAAACCCCTCAAGTACACGTAAATAGATTCTTACTACATTTACTGTCGAATTCAATCACGGAGGTTTCCAGTGGAAAGCTGTGAAATGACGAAAATACTGGTAATGTTTACAAGTCCGGGTACTTCTGGTGGCGTTTTCACGGGACTGTGCTTTCAAATATTAAGAGTTCATGTTTACAGAGCTCAGAATTGGTGTCTAAAGCCTTTGAATCACGAGAATAGTTTTTGTGTTTACAATTTAGGAGGATTGGCTTTGGCGTTTTTTTTTGTGTGAATCAGTTAAAATGGCGGCGGTTCCAGTAAACAGTTCTAAGAAAACTGTCTAATTGTGGTAAAACTGTTAAAATACACAATGATAGTTCCCAGAAATGATTAAGAACGTGTAATAAACACCTCAAGTACAAGTAAATAGATTCTTACTACATTTACTGTCGAATTCAATCACGGAGGTTTCGAGTGGAAAGCTGTGAAATGACGAAAATACTGGTAATTTTTACAAGTACGGGTACTTCTGGTGGCGTTTTCACGGGACTGTGCTTTCAATTATTAAGAGTTCCTGTTACAGAGCTCAGAATTGGTGTCTAAAGCCTTTGAATCACGAGAATAGTTTTTATGTTTACAATTTAGGAGGATGGCTTTGGCGTATTTTAGTGTGAATCAGTTAAAATGGTGGCGGTTCCAATAAACAGTTCTAAGCAAACTGTCTAATTGTGGTAAAACCGTTAAAATACACAATGAGAGTTCCCAGAGATGATTAAGAACGTGTAATAAACGTCTCAAGTACACGTAAATAGATTCTTACTACATTTACTGTCGAATTAAACACGGAGGTTTCCAATGGAAACCTGTGAAATGACGAAAATACTGGTAATGTTTACAAGTACGGGTACTTCTGGTGGCGTTTTCACGGGACTGTGCTTACAAATATTAAGAGTTCATGTTTACAGAGCTCAGAATTGGTGTCTAAAGCCTTTGAATGACGAGAATAGTGTTTTTGTTTACAATTTAGGAGGATTGGCTTTGGCGTTTTTTTTGTGTGAATCAGTTAAAATGGTGGCGGTTCCAGTAAATACTTCTAAGCAAACTGTCTAGTTGTGGTAAAACTGTTAAAATACACAATGAGAGTTCCCAGAAATGATTAAGAACGTGTAATAAACGTCTCAAGTACACGTAAATAGATTCTTACTACATTTACTGTCGAATTAAACACGGAGGTTTCCAGTGGAAAGCTGTGAAATGACGAAAATACTGTTAATGTTTACAAGTCCGGGTACTTCTGGTGGCGTTTTCACGGGACTGTGCTTTCAATTATTACGAGTTCATGTTTACAGAGCTCAGAATTGGTGTCTAAAGCCTTTGAATCACGAGAATAGTTTTTGTGTTTACAATTTAGGAGGATTGGCTTTGGCGTTTTTTTTGTGTGAATCAGTCAAAATGGTGGCGGTTCCAGTAAATACTTCTAAGCAAACTGTCTAATTGTGGTAAAACTGTTAAAATACACAATGAGAGTTCCCAGAAATGATTAAGAACGTGTAATAAACATCTCAAGTACACGTAAATAGATTCTTACTACATTTACTGTCGAATTCAACACGGAGGTTTCCAGTGGAAAGCTATGAAATGATGAAAATACTGGTAATGTTTACAAGTACGGGTACTTCTGGTGGCGTTTTCACGGGACTGTGCTTTCAAATAATAAGAGTTCATGTTTACAGAGCTAAGAATTGGTGTCTAAAGCCTTTGAATCACGAGAATAGTTTTTGTGTTTACAATTTAGGAGGATTGGCTTTGGCGTTTTTTTTGTGTGAATCAGTTAAAATGGTGGCGGTTCCAGTAAATACTTCTAAGCAAACTGTCTAATTGTGGTAAAACTGTTAAAATACACAATGAGAGTTCCCAGAAATGATTAAGAACGTGTAATAAACCCCTCAAGTACACGTAAATAGATTCTTCCTACATTTACTGTCGAATTCAATCACGGAGGTTTCCAGTGGAAAGCTGTGAAATGACGAAAATACTGGTAATGTTTACAAGTCCGGGTACTTCGGGTGGCGTTTTCACGGGACTGTGCTTTCAATTATTACGAGTTCATGTTTACAGAGCTCAGAATTGGTGTCTAAAGCCTTTGAATCACGAGAATATTTTTTGTGTTTACAATTTAGGAGGATTGGCTTTGGCATTTTTTTGTGTGAATCAGTTAAAATGGTGGCGGTTCCAGTAAATACTTCTAAGCAAACTGTCTAATTGTGGTAAAACTGTTAAAATACACAATGAGAGTTCCCAGAAATGATTAAGAACGTGTAATAAACATCTCAAGTACACGTAAATAGATTCTTACTACATTTACTGTCGAATTAAACACGGAGGTTTCCAGTGGAAAGCTGTGAAATGACGAAAATAGTGGTAATGTTTACAAGTACGGGTACTTCTGGTGGCGTTTTCACGGGACTGTGTTTTCAAATATTAAGAGTTCATGTTTACAGAGCTCAGAATTGGTGTCTAAAGCCTTTGAATCACGAGAATAGTTTTTGTGTTTACAATTTAGGAGGATTGGCTTTGGCGTTTTTTTTTGTGTGAATCAGTTAAAATGGTGGCGGTTCCAGTAAATACTTCTAAGCAAACTGTCTAATTGTGGTAAAACTGTTAAAATACACAATGAGAGTTCCCAGAAATGATTAAGAACGTGTAATAAACATCTCAAGTACACGTAAATAGATTCTTACTACATTTACTGTCGAATTCAACACGGAGGTTTCCAGTGGAAAGCTGTGAAATGACGAAAATACTGGTAATGTTTACAAGTACGGGTACTTCTGGTGGCGTTTTCACGGGACTGTGCTTTCAAATATTAAGAGTTCATGTTTACAGAGCTCAGAATTGGTGTCTAAAGCCTTTGAATCATGAGAATAGTTTTTGTGTTTACAATTTAGGAGGATTGGCTTTGGCATTTTTTTGTGTGAATCAGTTAAAATGGCGGCGGTTCCAGTAAATACTTCTAAGCAAACTGTCTAATTGTGGTAAAACTGTTAAAATACACAATGAGAGTTCCCAGAAATGATTAAGAACGTGTAATAAACATCTCAAGTACACGTAAATAGATTCTTACTACATTTACTGTCGAATTCAACACGGAGGTTTCCAGTGGAAAGCTGTGAAATGACGAAAATAGTGGTAATGTTTACAAGTACGGGTACTTCTGGTGGCGTTTTCACGGGACTGTGCTTTCAAATATTAAGAGTTCATGTTTACAGAGCTCCGAATTGGTGTCTAAAGCCTTTGAATCACGAGAATAGTTTTTGTGTTTACAATTTAGGAGGATTGGCTTTGGCGTTTTTTTTTGTGTGAATCAGTTAAAATGGTGGCGGTTCCAGTAAATACTTCTAAGCAAACTGTCTAATTGTGGTAAAACTGTTAAAATACACAATGAGAGTTCCCAGAAATGATTAAGAACGTGTAATAAACACCTCAAGTACACGTTAATAGATTCTTACTACATTTACTGTCGAATTCAATCACGGAGGTTTCGAGTGGAAAGCTGTGAAATGACGAAAATACTGGTAATTTTTACAAGTACGGGTACTTCTGGTGGCGTTTTCACGGGACTGTGCTTTCAATTATTAAGAGTTCCTGTTACAGAGCTCAGAATTGGTGTCTAAAGCCTTTGAATCACGAGAATAGTTTTTATGTTTACAATTTAGGAGGATGGCTTTGGCGTATTTTAGTGTGAATCAGTTAAAATGGTGGCGGTTCCAATAAACAGTTCTAAGCAAACTGTCTAATTGTGGTAAAACCGTTAAAATACACAATGAGAGTTCCCAGAGATGATTAAGAACGTGTAATAAACGTCTCAAGTACACGTAAATAGATTCTTACTACATTTACTGTCGAATTAAACACGGAGGTTTCCAATGGAAACCTGTGAAATGACGAAAATACTGGTAATGTTTACAAGTACGGGTACTTCTGGTGGCGTTTTCACGGGACTGTGCTTACAAATATTAAGAGTTCATGTTTACAGAGCTCAGAATTGGTGTCTAAAGCCTTTGAATGACGAGAATAGTGTTTTTGTTTACAATTTAGGAGGATTGGCTTTGGCGTTTTTTTTGTGTGAATCAGTTAAAATGGTGGCGGTTCCAGTAAATACTTCTAAGCAAACTGTCTAGTTGTGGTAAAACTGTTAAAATACACAATGAGAGTTCCCAGAAATGATTAAGAACGTGTAATAAACGTCTCAAGTACACGTAAATAGATTCTTACTACATTTACTGTCGAATTAAACACGGAGGTTTCCAGTGGAAAGCTGTGAAATGACGAAAATACTGGTAATGTTTACAAGTCCGGGTACTTCTGGTGGCGTTTTCACGGGACTGTGCTTTCAATTATTACGAGTTCATGTTTACAGAGCTCAGAATTGGTGTCTAAAGCCTTTGAATCACGAGAATAGTTTTTGTGTTTACAATTTAGGAGGATTGGCTTTGGCGTTTTTTTTGTGTGAATCAGTCAAAATGGTGGCGGTTCCAGTAAATACTTCTAAGCAAACTGTCTAATTGTGGTAAAACTGTTAAAATACACAATGAGAGTTCCCAGAAATGATTAAGAACGTGTAATAAACATCTCAAGTACACGTAAATAGATTCTTACTACATTTACTGTCGAATTCAACACGGAGGTTTCCAGTGGAAAGCTATGAAATGATGAAAATACTGGTAATGTTTACAAGTACGGGTACTTCTGGTGGCGTTTTCACGGGACTGTGCTTTCAAATAATAAGAGTTCATGTTTACAGAGCTAAGAATTGGTGTCTAAAGCCTTTGAATCACGAGAATAGTTTTTGTGTTTACAATTTAGGAGGATTGGCTTTGGCGTTTTTTTTGTGTGAATCAGTTAAAATGGTGGCGGTTCCAGTAAATACTTCTAAGCAAACTGTCTAATTGTGGTAAAACTGTTAAAATACACAATGAGAGTTCCCAGAAATGATTAAGAACGTGTAATAAACCCCTCAAGTACACGTAAATAGATTCTTCCTACATTTACTGTCGAATTCAATCACGGAGGTTTCCAGTGGAAAGCTGTGAAATGACGAAAATACTGGTAATGTTTACAAGTCCGGGTACTTCGGGTGGCGTTTTCACGGGACTGTGCTTTCAATTATTACGAGTTCATGTTTACAGAGCTCAAAATTGGTGTCTAAAGCCTTTGAATCACGAGAATATTTTTTGTGTTTACAATTTAGGAGGATTGGCTTTGGCATTTTTTTGTGTGAATCAGTTAAAATGGTGGCGGTTCCAGTAAATACTTCTAAGCAAACTGTCTAATTGTGGTAAAACTGTTAAAATACACAATGAGAGTTCCCAGAAATGATTAAGAACGTGTAATAAACATCTCAAGTACACGTAAATAGATTCTTACTACATTTACTGTCGAATTAAACACGGAGGTTTCCAGTGGAAAGCTGTGAAATGACGAAAATAGTGGTAATGTTTACAAGTACGGGTACTTCTGGTGGCGTTTTCACGGGACTGTGCTTTCAAATATTAAGAGTTCATGTTTACAGAGCTCAGAATTGGTGTCTAAAGCCTTTGAATCACGAGAATAGTTTTTGTGTTTACAATTTAGGAGGATTGGCTTTGGCGTTTTTTTTTGTGTGAATCAGTTAAAATGGCGGCGGTTCCAGTAAACAGTTCTAAGAAAACTGTCTAATTGTGGTAAAACTGTTAAAATACACAATGAGAGTTCCCAGAAATGATTAAGAACGTGTAATAAGCATCTCAAGTACACGTAAATAGATTCTTACTACATTTACTGTCGAATTCAACACGGAGGTTTCCAGTGGAAAGCTGTGAAATGATGAAAATACTGGTAATGTTTACAAGTCTGGGTACTTCGGGTGGCGTTTTCACGGGACTGTGCTTTCAAATATTAAGAGTTCATGTTTACAGAGCTCAGAATTGGTGTCTAAAGCCTTTGAATCACGAGAATAGTTTTTGTGTTTACAATTTAGGAGGATTGGCTTTGGTTTTTTTTTGTGTGAATCAGTTAAAATGGTGGCGGTTCCAGTAAATACTTCTAAGCAAACTGTCTAATTGTGGTAAAACTGTTAAAATACACAATGAGAGTTCCCAGAAATGATTAAGAACGTGTAATAAACCCTTCAAGTACACGTAAATAGATTCTTACTACATTTACTGTCGAATTCAATCACGGAGGTTTCCAGTGGAAAGCTGTGAAATGACGAAAATACTGGTAATGTTTACAAGTCCGGGTACTTCGGGTGGCGTTTTCACGGGACTGTGCTTTCAATTATTACGAGTTCATGTTTACAGAGCTCAGAATTGGTGTCTAAAGCCTTTGAATCACGAGAATAGTTTTTGTGTTTACAATTTAGGAGGATTGGCTTTGGCGTTTTTTTTGTGTGAATCAGTTAAAATGGTGGCGGTTCTAGTAAATACTTCTAAGCAAACTGTCTAGTTGTGGTAAAACTGTTAAAATACACAATGAGAGTTCCCAGAAATGATTAAGAACGTGTAATAAACGTCTCAAGTACACGTAAATAGATTCTTACTACATTTACTGTCGAATTAAACACGGAGGTTTCCAATGGAAAGCTGTGAAATGACGAAAATACTGGTAATGTTTACAAGTACGGGTACTTCTGGTGGCGTTTTCACGGGACTGTGCTTACAAATATTAAGAGTTCATGTTTACAGAGCTCAGAATTGGTGTCTAAAGCCTTTGAATGACGAGAATAGTGTTTTTGTTTACAATTTAGGAGGATTGGCTTTGGCGTTTTTTTTGTGTGAATCAGTTAAAATGGTGGCGGTTCCAGTAAATACTTCTAAGCAAACTGTCTAGTTGTGGTAAAACTGTTAAAATACACAATGAGAGTTCCCAGAAATGATTAAGAACGTGTAATAAACGTCTCAAGTACACGTAAATAGATTCTTACTACATTTACTGTCGAATTAAACACGGAGGTTTCCAGTGGAAAGCTGTGAAATGACGAAAATACTGGTAATGTTTACAAGTACGGGTACTTCTGGTGGCGTTTTCACGGGACTGTGCTTTCAAATATTAAGAGTTCATGTTTACAGAGTTCAGAATTGGTGTCTAAAGCCTTTGAATGACGAGAATAGTGTTTTTGTTTACAATTTAGGAGGATTGGCTTTGTCGTTTTTTTTGTGTGAATCAGTTAAAATGGTGGCGGTTCCAGTAAATACTTCTAAGCAAACTGTCTAATTGTGGTAAAACTGTTAAAATACACAATGAGAGTTCCCAGAAATGATTAAGAACGTGTAATAAACATCTCAAGTACACGTAAATAGATTCTTACTACATTTACTGTCGAATTCAACACGGAGGTTTCCAGTGGAAAGCTGTGAAATGACGAAAATACTGGTAATGTTTACAAGTACGGGTACTTCTGGTGGCGTTTTCACGGGACTGTGCTTTCAAATATTAAGAGTTCATGTTTACAGAGCTCAGAATTGGTGTCTAAAGCCTTTGAATCACGAGAATAGTTTTTGTGTTTACAATTTAGGAGGATTGGCTTTGGCTTTTTTTTGTGTGAATCAGTTAAAATGGTGGCGGTTCCAGTAAATACTTCTAAGCAAACTGTCTAATTGTGGTAAAACTGTTAAAATACACAATGAGAGTTCCCAGAAATGATTAAGAACGTGTAATAAACCCTTCAAGTACACGTAAATAGATTCTTACTACATTTACTGTCGAATTCAATCACGGAGGTTTCCAGTGGAAAGCTGTGAAATGACGAAAATACTGGTAATGTTTACAAGTCCGGGTACTTCGGGTGGCGTTTTCACGGGACTGTGCTTTCAATTATTACGAGTTCATGTTTACAGAGCTCAGAATTGGTGTCTAAAGCCTTTGAATCACGAGAATAGTTTTTGTGTTTACAATTTAGGAGGATTGGCTTTGGCGTTTTTTTTGTGTGAATCAGTTAAAATGGTGGCGGTTCTAGTAAATACTTCTAAGCAAACTGTCTAGTTGTGGTAAAACTGTTAAAATACACAATGAGAGTTCCCAGAAATGATTAAGAACGTGTAATAAACGTCTCAAGTACACGTAAATAGATTCTTACTACATTTACTGTCGAATTAAACACGGAGGTTTCCAATGGAAAGCTGTGAAATGACGAAAATACTGGTAATGTTTACAAGTACGGGTACTTCTGGTGGCGTTTTCACGGGACTGTGCTTACAAATATTAAGAGTTCATGTTTACAGAGCTCAGAATTGGTGTCTAAAGCCTTTGAATGACGAGAATAGTGTTTTTGTTTACAATTTAGGAGGATTGGCTTTGGCGTTTTTTTTGTGTGAATCAGTTAAAATGGTGGCGGTTCCAGTAAATACTTCTAAGCAAACTGTCTAGTTGTGGTAAAACTGTTAAAATACACAATGAGAGTTCCCAGAAATGATTAAGAACGTGTAATAAACGTCTCAAGTACACGTAAATAGATTCTTACTACATTTACTGTCGAATTAAACACGGAGGTTTCCAGTGGAAAGCTGTGAAATGACGAAAATACTGGTAATGTTTACAAGTACGGGTACTTCTGGTGGCGTTTTCACGGGACTGTGCTTTCAAATATTAAGAGTTCATGTTTACAGAGCTCAGAATTGGTGTCTAAAGCCTTTGAATGACGAGAATAGTGTTTTTGTTTACAATTTAGGAGGATTGGCTTTGTCGTTTTTTTTGTGTGAATCAGTTAAAATGGTGGCGGTTCCAGTAAATACTTCTAAGCAAACTGTCTAATTGTGGTAAAACTGTTAAAATACACAATGAGAGTTCCCAGAAATGATTAAGAACGTGTAATAAACATCTCAAGTACACGTAAATAGATTCTTACTACATTTACTGTCGAATTCAACACGGAGGTTTCCAGTGGAAAGCTGTGAAATGACGAAAATACTGGTAATGTTTACAAGTACGGGTACTTCTGGTGGCGTTTTCACGGGACTGTGCTTTCAAATATTAAGAGTTCATGTTTACAGAGCTCAGAATTGGTGTCTAAAGCCTTTGAATCACGAGAATAGTTTTTGTGTTTACAATTTAGGAGGATTGGCTTTGGCGTTTTTTTTGTGTGAATCAGTTAAAATGGTGGCGGTTCCAGTAAATACTTCTAAGCAAAGTGTCTAATTGTGGTAAAACTGTTAAAATACACAATGAGAGTTCCCAGAAATGATTAAGAACGTGTAATAAACATCTCAAGTACACGTAAATAGATTCTTACTACATTTACTGTCGAATTCAACACGGAGGTTTCCAGTGGAAAGCTGTGAAATGACGAAAATACTGGTAATGTTTACAAGTACGGGTACTTCTGGTGGCGTTTTCACGGGACTGTGCTTTCAAATATTAAGAGTTCATGTTTACAGAGCTAAGAATTGGTGTCTAAAGCCTTTGAATCACGAGAATAGTTTTTGTGTTTACAATTTAGGAGGATTGGCTTTGGCGTTTTTTTTGTGTGAATCAGTTAAAATGGTGGCGGTTCCAGTAAATACTTCTAAGCAAACTGTCTAATTGTGGTAAAACTGTTAAAATACACAATGAGAGTTCCCAGAAATGATTAAGAACGTGTAATAAACCCCTCAAGTACACGTAAATAGATTCTTACTACATTTACTGTCGAATTCAATCACGGAGGTTTCCAGTGGAAAGCTGTGAAATGACGAAAATACTGGTAATGTTTACAAGTCCGGGTACTTCTGGTGGCGTTTTCACGGGACTGTGCTTTCAAATATTAAGAGTTCATGTTTACAGAGCTCAGAATTGGTGTCTAAAGCCTTTGAATCACGAGAATAGTTTTTGTGTTTACAATTTAGGAGGATTGGCTTTGGCGTTTTTTTTTGTGTGAATCAGTTAAAATGGCGGCGGTTCCAGTAAACAGTTCTAAGAAAACTGTCTAATTGTGGTAAAACTGTTAAAATACACAATGATAGTTCCCAGAAATGATTAAGAACGTGTAATAAACACCTCAAGTACACGTAAATAGATTCTTACTACATTTACTGTCGAATTCAATCACGGAGGTTTCCAGTGGAAAGGTGTGAAATGACGAAAATACTGGTAATGTTTACAAGTCCGGGTACTTCTGGTGGCGTTTTCACGGGACTGTGCTTTCAAATATTAAGAGTTCATGTTTACAGAGCTCAGAATTTGTGTCTAAAGCCTTTGAATCACGAGAATAGTTTTTATGTTTACAATTTAGGAGGATTGGCTTTGGCGTTTTTTTTGTGTGAATCAGTTAAAATGGTGGCGGTTCCAGTAAATACTTCTAAGCAAACTGTCTAATTGTGGTAAAACTGTTAAAATACACAATGAGAGTTCCCAGAAATGATTAAGAACGTGTAATAAACCCCTCAAGTACACGTAAATAGATTCTTACTACATTTACTGTCGAATTCAATCACGGAGGTTCCCAGTGGAAAATACTGGTAATGTTTACAAGTCCGGGTACTTCGGGTGGCGTTTTCACGGGACTGTGCTTTCAATTATTACGAGTTCATGTTTACAGAGCTCAGAATTGGTGTCTAAAGCCTTTGAATCACGAGAATATTTTTTGTGTTTAGAATTTAGGAGGATTGGCTTTGGCGTTTTTTTGTGTGAATCAGTTAAAATGGTGGCGGTTCCAGTAAATACTTCTAAGCAAACTGTCTAATTGTGGTAAAACTGTTAAAATACACAATGAGAGTTCCCAGAAATGATAAAGAACGTGTAATAAACATCTCAAGTACACGTAAATAGATTCTTACTACATTTACTGTCGAATTAAACACGGAGGTTTCCAGTGGAAAGCTGTGAAATGACGAAAATACTGGTAATGTTTACAAGTACGGGTACTTCTGGTGGCGTTTTCACGGGACTGTGCTTTCAAATATTAAGAGTTCATGTTTACAGAGCTCAGAATTGGTGTCTAAAGCCTTTGAATCACGAGAATAGTTTTTGTGTTTACAATTTAGGAGGATTGGCTTTGGCGTTTTTTTTTGTGTGAATCAGTTAAAATGGTGGCGGTTCCAGTAAATACTTCTAAGCAAACTGTCTAATTGTGGTAAAACTGTTAAAATACACAATGAGAGTTCCCAGAAATGATTAAGAACGTGTAATAAACACCTCAAGTACACGTAAATAGATTCTTACTACATTTACTGTCGAATTCAATCACGGAGGTTTCGAGTGGAAAGCTGTGAAATGACGAAAATACTGGTAATTTTTACAAGTACGGGTACTTCTGGTGGCGTTTTCACGGGACTGTGCTTTCAATTATTAAGAGTTCATGTTACAGAGCTCAGAATTGGTGTCTAAAGCCTTTGAATCACGAGAATAGTTTTTATGTTTACAATTTAGGAGGATGGCTTTGGCGTATTTTAGTGTGAATCAGTTAAAATGGTGGCGGTTCCAATAAACAGTTCTAAGCAAACTGTCTAATTGTGGTAAAACCGTTAAAATACACAATGAGAGTTCCCAGAAATGATTAAGAACGTGTAATAAACATCTCAAGTACACGTAAATAGATTCTTACTACATTTACTGTCGAATTCAACACGGAGGTTTCCAGTGGAAAGCTGTGAAATGACGAAAATACTGGTAATGTTTACAAGTACGGGTACTTCTGGTGGCGTTTTCACGGGACTGTGCTTTCAAATATTAAGAGTTCATGTTTACAGAGCTCAGAATTGGTGTCTAAAGCCTTTGAATGACGAGAATAGTTTTTTTGTTTACAATTTAGGAGGATTGGCTTTGGCGTTTTTTTTGTGTGAATCAGTTAAAATGGTGGCGGTTCCAGTAAATACTTCTAAGCAAACTGTCTAATTGTGGTAAAACTGTTAAAATACACAATGAGAGTTCCCAGAAATGATTAAGAACGTGTAATAAACATCTCAAGTACACGTAAATAGATTCTTACTACATTTACTGTCGAATTCAACACGGAGGTTTCCAGTGGAAAGCTGTGAAATGACGAAAATACTGGTAATGTTTACAAGTACGGGTACTTCTGGTGGCGTTTTCACGGGACTGTGCTTTCAAATATTAAGAGTTCATGTTTACAGAGCTCAGAATTGGTGTCTAAAGCCTTTGAATCACGAGAATAGTTTTTGTGTTTACAATTTAGGAGGATTGGCTTTGGCTTTTTTTTGTGTGAATCAGTTAAAATGGTGGCGGTTCCAGTAAATACTTCTAAGCAAACTGTCTAGTTGTGGTAAAACTGTTAAAATACACAATGAGAGTTCCCAGAAATGATTAAGAACGTGTAATAAACGTCTCAAGTACACGTAAATAGATTCTTACTACATTTACTGTCGAATTAAACACGGAGGTTTCCAGTGGAAAGCTGTGAAATGACGAAAATACTGGTAATGTTTACAAGTACGGGTACTTCTGGTGGCGTTTTCACGGGACTGTGCTTTCAAATATTAAGAGTTCATGTTTACAGAGCTCAGAATTGGTGTCTAAAGCCTTTGAATGACGAGAATAGTGTTTTTGTTTACAATTTAGGAGGATTGGCTTTGGCGTTTTTTTTGTGTGAATCAGTTAAAATGGTGGCGGTTCCAGTAAATACTTCTAAGCAAACTGTCTAATTGTGGTAAAACTGTTAAAATACACAATGAGAGTTCCCAGAAATGATTAAGAACGTGTAATAAACGTCTCAAGTACACGTAAATAGATTCTTACTACATTTACTGTCGAATTAAACACGGAGGTTTCCAGTGGAAAGCTGTGAAATGACGAAAATACTGGTAATGTTTACAAGTACGGGTACTTCTGGTGGCGTTTTCACGGGACTGTGCTTTCAAATATTAAGAGTTCATGTTTACAGAGCTCAGAATTGGTGTCTAAAGCCTTTGAATGACGAGAATAGTGTTTTTGTTTACAATTTAGGAGGATTGGCTTTGGCGTTTTTTTTGTGTGAATCAGTTAAAATGGTGGCGGTTCCAGTAAATACTTCTAAGCAAACTGTCTAATTGTGGTAAAACTGTTAAAATACACAATGAGAGTTCCCAGAAATGATTAAGAACGTGTAATAAACATCTCAAGTACACGTAAATAGATTCTTACTACATTTACTGTCGAATTCAACACGGAGGTTTCCAGTGGAAAGCTGTGAAATGACGAAAATACTGGTAATGTTTACAAGTCCGGGTACTTCTGGTGGCGTTTTCACGGGACTGTGCTTTCAAATATTAAGAGTTCATGTTTACAGAGCTCAGAATTGGTGTCTAAAGCCTTTGAATCACGAGAATAGTTTTTGTGTTTACAATTTAGGAGGATTGGCTTTGGCGTTTTTTTTGTGTGAATCAGTTAAAATGGTGGCGGTTCCAGTAAATACTTCTAAGCAAACTGTCTAATTGTGGTAAAACTGTTAAAATACACAATGAGAGTTCCCAGAAATGATTAAGAACGTGTAATAAACGTCTCAAGTACACGTAAATAGATTCTTACTACATTTACTGTCGAATTAAACACGGAGGTTTCCAGTGGAAAGCTGTGAAATGACGAAAATACTGGTAATGTTTACAAGTACGGGTACTTCTGGTGGCGTTTTCACGGGACTGTGCTTTCAAATATTAAGAGTTCATGTTTACAGAGCTCAGAATTGGTGTCTAAAGCCTTTGAATGACGAGAATAGTGTTTTTTTTACAATTTAGGAGGATTGGCTTTGGCGTTTTTTTTGTGTGAATCAGTTAAAATGGTGGCGGTTCCAGTAAATACTTCTAAGCAAACTGTCTAATTGTGGTAAAACTGTTAAAATACACAATGAAAGTTCCCAGAAATGATTAAGAACGTGTAATAAACATCTCAAGTACACGTAAATAGATTCTTACTACATTTACTGTCGAATTCAATCACGGAGGTTTCCAGTGGAAAGGTGTGAAATGACGAAAATACTGGTAATGGTTACAACTCCGGGTACTTCTGGTGGCGTTTTCATGGGACTGTGCTTTCAAATATTAAGAGTTCATGTTTACAGAGCTCAGAATTGGTGTCTAAAGCCTTTGAATCACGAGAATAGTTTTTGTGTTTACAATTTAGGAGGATTGGCTTTGGCGTTTTTTTTGTGTGAATCAGTCAAAATGGTGGCGGTTCCAGTAAATACTTCTAAGCAAACTGTCTAATTGTGGTAAAACTGTTAAAATACACAATGAGAGTTCCCAGAAATGATTAAGAACGTGTAATAAACATCTCAAGTACACGTAAATAGATTCTTACTACATTTACTGTCGAATTCAACACGGAGGTTTCCAGTGGAAAGCTGTGAAATGACGAAAATACTGGTAATGTTTACAAGTACGGGTACTTCTGGTGGCGTTTTCACGGGACTGTGCTTTCAAATATTAAGAGTTCATGTTTACAGAGCTCAGAATTGGTGTCTAAAGCCTTTGAATCACGAGAATAGTTTTTGTGTTTACAATTTAGGAGGATTGGCTTTGGCTTTTTTTTGTGTGAATCAGTTAAAATGGTGGCGGTTCCAGTAAATACTTCTAAGCAAACTGTCTAGTTGTGGTAAAACTGTTAAAATACACAATGAGAGTTCCCAGAAATGATTAAGAACGTGTAATAAACGTCTCAAGTACACGTAAATAGATTCTTACTACATTTACTGTCGAATTAAACACGGAGGTTTCCAGTGGAAAGCTGTGAAATGACGAAAATACTGGTAATGTTTACAAGTACGGGTACTTCTGGTGGCGTTTTCACGGGACTGTGCTTTCAAATATTAAGAGTTCATGTTTACAGAGCTCAGAATTGGTGTCTAAAGCCTTTGAATGACGAGAATAGTGTTTTTGTTTACAATTTAGGAGGATTGGCTTTGGCGTTTTTTTTGTGTGAATCAGTTAAAATGGTGGCGGTTCCAGTAAATACTTCTAAGCAAACTGTCTAATTGTGGTAAAACTGTTAAAATACACAATGAGAGTTCCCAGAAATGATTAAGAACGTGTAATAAACGTCTCAAGTACACGTAAATAGATTCTTACTACATTTACTGTCGAATTAAACACGGAGGTTTCCAGTGGAAAGCTGTGAAATGACGAAAATACTGGTAATGTTTACAAGTACGGGTACTTCTGGTGGCGTTTTCACGGGACTGTGCTTTCAAATATTAAGAGTTCATGTTTACAGAGCTCAGAATTGGTGTCTAAAGCCTTTGAATGACGAGAATAGTGTTTTTGTTTACAATTTAGGAGGATTGGCTTTGGCGTTTTTTTTGTGTGAATCAGTTAAAATGGTGGCGGTTCCAGTAAATACTTCTAAGCAAACTGTCTAATTGTGGTAAAACTGTTAAAATACACAATGAGAGTTCCCAGAAATGATTAAGAACGTGTAATAAACATCTCAAGTACACGTAAATAGATTCTTACTACATTTACTGTCGAATTCAACACGGAGGTTTCCAGTGGAAAGCTGTGAAATGACGAAAATACTGGTAATGTTTACAAGTCCGGGTACTTCTGGTGGCGTTTTCACGGGACTGTGCTTTCAAATATTAAGAGTTCATGTTTACAGAGCTCAGAATTGGTGTCTAAAGCCTTTGAATCACGAGAATAGTTTTTGTGTTTACAATTTAGGAGGATTGGCTTTGGCGTTTTTTTTGTGTGAATCAGTTAAAATGGTGGCGGTTCCAGTAAATACTTCTAAGCAAACTGTCTAATTGTGGTAAAACTGTTAAAATACACAATGAGAGTTCCCAGAAATGATTAAGAACGTGTAATAAACGTCTCAAGTACACGTAAATAGATTCTTACTACATTTACTGTCGAATTAAACACGGAGGTTTCCAGTGGAAAGCTGTGAAATGACGAAAATACTGGTAATGTTTACAAGTACGGGTACTTCTGGTGGCGTTTTCACGGGACTGTGCTTTCAAATATTAAGAGTTCATGTTTACAGAGCTCAGAATTGGTGTCTAAAGCCTTTGAATGACGAGAATAGTGTTTTTTTTACAATTTAGGAGGATTGGCTTTGGCGTTTTTTTTGTGTGAATCAGTTAAAATGGTGGCGGTTCCAGTAAATACTTCTAAGCAAACTGTCTAATTGTGGTAAAACTGTTAAAATACACAATGAAAGTTCCCAGAAATGATTAAGAACGTGTAATAAACATCTCAAGTACACGTAAATAGATTCTTACTACATTTACTGTCGAATTCAACACGGAGGTTTCCAGTGGAAAGCTGTGAAATGACGAAAATACTGGTAATGTTTCCAAGTACGGGTACTTCTGGTGGCGTTTTCACGGGACTGTGCTTTCAAATATTAAGAGTTCATGTTTACAGAGCTCAGAATTGGTGTCTAAAGCCTTTGAATCACGAGAATAGTTTTTGTGTTTACAATTTAGGAGGATTGGCTTTGGCGTTTTTTTTGTGTGAATCAGTTAAAATGGTGGCGGTTCCAGTAAATACTTCTAAGCAAACTGTCTAATTGTGGTAAAACTGTTAAAATACACAATGAGAGTTCCCAGAAATGATTAAGAACGTGTAATAAACATCTCAAGTACACGTAAATAGATTCTTACTACATTTACTGTCGAATTCAACACGGAGGTTTCCAGTGGAAAGCTGTGAAATGACGAAAATACTGGTAATGTTTACAAGTACGGGTACTTCTGGTGGCGTTTTCACGGGACTGTGCTTTCAAATATTAAGAGTTCATGTTTACAGAGCTAAGAATTGGTGTCTAAAGCCTTTGAATCACGAGAATAGTTTTTGTGTTTACAATTTAGGAGGATTGGCTTTGGCGTTTTTTTTGTGTGAATCAGTTAAAATGGTGGCGGTTCCAGTAAATACTTCTAAGCAAACTGTCTAATTGTGGTAAAACTGTTAAAATACACAATGAGAGTTCCCAGAAATGATTAAGAACGTGTAATAAACCCCTCAAGTACACGTAAATAGATTCTTACTACATTTACTGTCGAATTCAATCACGGAGGTTTCCAGTGGAAAGCTGTGAAATGACGAAAATACTGGTAATGTTTACAAGTACGGGTACTTCTGGTGGCGTTTTCACGGGACTGTGCTTTCAAATATTAAGAGTTCATGTTTACAGAGCTCAGAATTGGTGTCTAAAGCCTTTGAATCACGAGAATAGTTTTTGTGTTTACAATTTAGGAGGATTGGCTTTGGCGTTTTTTTTTGTGTGAATCAGTTAAAATGGTGGCGGTTCCAGTAAATACTTCTAAGCAAACTGTCTAATTGTGGTAAAACTGTTAAAATACACAATGAGAGTTCCCAGAAATGATTAAGAACGTGTAATAAACACCTCAAGTACACGTAAATAGATTCTTACTACATTTACTGTCGAATTCAATCACGGAGGTTTCGAGTGGAAAGCTGTGAAATGACGAAAATACTGGTAATTTTTACAAGTACGGGTACTTCTGGTGGCGTTTTCACGGGACTGTGCTTTCAATTATTAAGAGTTCATGTTACAGAGCTCAGAATTGGTGTCTAAAGCCTTTGAATCACGAGAATAGTTTTTATGTTTACAATTTAGGAGGATGGCTTTGGCGTATTTTAGTGTGAATCAGTTAAAATGGTGGCGGTTCCAATAAACAGTTCTAAGCAAACTGTCTAATTGTGGTAAAACCGTTAAAATACACAATGAGAGTTCCCAGAAATGATTAAGAACGTGTAATAAACATCTCAAGTACACGTAAATAGATTCTTACTACATTTACTGTCGAATTAAACACGGAGGTTTCCAGTGGAAAGCTGTGAAATGACGAAAATACTGGTAATGTTTACAAGTACGGGTACTTCTGGTGGCGTTTTCACGGGACTGTGCTTTCAAATATTAAGAGTTCATGTTTACAGAGCTCAGAATTGGTGTCTAAAGCCTTTGAATGACGAGAATAGTTTTTTTGTTTACAATTTAGGAGGATTGGCTTTGGCGTTTTTTTTGTGTGAATCAGTTAAAATGGTGGCGGTTCCAGTAAATACTTCTAAGCAAACTGTCTAATTGTGGTAAAACTGTTAAAATACACAATGAGAGTTCCCAGAAATGATTAAGAACGTGTAATAAACATCTCAAGTACACGTAAATAGATTCTTACTACATTTACTGTCGAATTCAATCACGGAGGTTTCCAGTGGAAAGGTGTGAAATGACGAAAATACTGGTAATGGTTACAACTCCGGGTACTTCTGGTGGCGTTTTCATGGGACTGTGCTTTCAAATATTAAGAGTTCATGTTTACAGAGCTCAGAATTGGTGTCTAAAGCCTTTGAATCACGAGAATAGTTTTTGTGTTTACAATTTAGGAGGATTGGCTTTGGCGTTTTTTTTGTGTGAATCAGTCAAAATGGTGGCGGTTCCAGTAAATACTTCTAAGCAAACTGTCTAATTGTGGTAAAACTGTTAAAATACACAATGAGAGTTCCCAGAAATGATTAAGAACGTGTAATAAACATCTCAAGTACACGTAAATAGATTCTTACTACATTTACTGTCGAATTCAACACGGAGGTTTCCAGTGGAAAGCTGTGAAATGACGAAAATACTGGTAATGTTTACAAGTACGGGTACTTCTGGTGGCGTTTTCACGGGACTGTGCTTTCAAATATTAAGAGTTCATGTTTACAGAGCTCAGAATTGGTGTCTAAAGCCTTTGAATCACGAGAATAGTTTTTGTGTTTACAATTTAGGAGGATTGGCTTTGGCTTTTTTTTGTGTGAATCAGTTAAAATGGTGGCGGTTCCAGTAAATACTTCTAAGCAAACTGTCTAGTTGTGGTAAAACTGTTAAAATACACAATGAGAGTTCCCAGAAATGATTAAGAACGTGTAATAAACGTCTCAAGTACACGTAAATAGATTCTTACTACATTTACTGTCGAATTAAACACGGAGGTTTCCAGTGGAAAGCTGTGAAATGACGAAAATACTGGTAATGTTTACAAGTACGGGTACTTCTGGTGGCGTTTTCACGGGACTGTGCTTTCAAATATTAAGAGTTCATGTTTACAGAGCTCAGAATTGGTGTCTAAAGCCTTTGAATGACGAGAATAGTGTTTTTGTTTACAATTTAGGAGGATTGGCTTTGGCGTTTTTTTTGTGTGAATCAGTTAAAATGGTGGCGGTTCCAGTAAATACTTCTAAGCAAACTGTCTAATTGTGGTAAAACTGTTAAAATACACAATGAGAGTTCCCAGAAATGATTAAGAACGTGTAATAAACGTCTCAAGTACACGTAAATAGATTCTTACTACATTTACTGTCGAATTAAACACGGAGGTTTCCAGTGGAAAGCTGTGAAATGACGAAAATACTGGTAATGTTTACAAGTACGGGTACTTCTGGTGGCGTTTTCACGGGACTGTGCTTTCAAATATTAAGAGTTCATGTTTACAGAGCTCAGAATTGGTGTCTAAAGCCTTTGAATGACGAGAATAGTGTTTTTGTTTACAATTTAGGAGGATTGGCTTTGGCGTTTTTTTTGTGTGAATCAGTTAAAATGGTGGCGGTTCCAGTAAATACTTCTAAGCAAACTGTCTAATTGTGGTAAAACTGTTAAAATACACAATGAGAGTTCCCAGAAATGATTAAGAACGTGTAATAAACATCTCAAGTACACGTAAATAGATTCTTACTACATTTACTGTCGAATTCAACACGGAGGTTTCCAGTGGAAAGCTGTGAAATGACGAAAATACTGGTAATGTTTACAAGTCCGGGTACTTCTGGTGGCGTTTTCACGGGACTGTGCTTTCAAATATTAAGAGTTCATGTTTACAGAGCTCAGAATTGGTGTCTAAAGCCTTTGAATCACGAGAATAGTTTTTGTGTTTACAATTTAGGAGGATTGGCTTTGGCGTTTTTTTTGTGTGAATCAGTTAAAATGGTGGCGGTTCCAGTAAATACTTCTAAGCAAACTGTCTAATTGTGGTAAAACTGTTAAAATACACAATGAGAGTTCCCAGAAATGATTAAGAACGTGTAATAAACATCTCAAGTACACGTAAATAGATTCTTACTACATTTACTGTCGAATTCAACACGGAGGTTTCCAGTGGAAAGCTGTGAAATGACGAAAATACTGGTAATGTTTACAAGTACGGGTACTTCTGGTGGCGTTTTCACGGGACTGTGCTTTCAAATATTAAGAGTTCATGTTTACAGAGCTCAGAATTGGTGTCTAAAGCCTTTGAATCACGAGAATAGTTTTTGTGTTTACAATTTAGGAGGATTGGCTTTGGCGTTTTTTTTGTGTGAATCAGTTAAAATGGTGGCGGTTCCAGTAAATACTTCTAAGCAAACTGTCTAATTGTGGTAAAACTGTTAAAATACACAATGAGAGTTCCCAGAAATGATTAAGAACGTGTAATAAACCCCTCAAGTACACGTAAATAGATTCTTACTACATTTACTGTCGAATTCAATCACGGAGGTTTCCAGTGGAAAGCTGTGAAATGACGAAAATACTGGTAATGTTTACAAGTCCGGGTACTTCTGGTGGCGTTTTCACGGGACTGTGCTTTCAAATATTAAGAGTTCATGTTTACAGAGCTCAGAATTGGTGTCTAAAGCCTTTGAATCACGAGAATAGTTTTTGTGTTTACAATTTAGGAGGATTGGCTTTGGCGTTTTTTTTGTGTGAATCAGTTAAAATGGTGGCGGTTCCAGTAAATACTTCTAAGCAAACTGTCTAATTGTGGTAAAACTGTTAAAATACACAATGAGAGTTCCCAGAAATGATTAAGAACGTGTAATAAACCCCTCAAGTACACGTAAATAGATTCTTACTACATTTACTGTCGAATTCAATCACGGAGGTTCCCAGTGGAAAATACTGATAATGTTTACAAGTCCGGGTACTTCGGGTGGCGTTTTCACGGGACTGTGCTTTCAATTATTACGAGTTCATGTTTACAGAGCTCAGAATTGGTGTCTAAAGCCTTTGAATCACGAGAATATTTTTTGTGTTTACAATTTAGGAGGATTGGCTTTGGCGTTTTTTTGTGTGAATCAGTTAAAATGGTGGCGGTTCCAGTAAATACTTCTAAGCAAACTGTCTAATTGTGGTAAAACTGTTAAAATACACAATGAGAGTTCCCAGAAATGATAAAGAACGTGTAATAAACATCTCAAGTACACGTAAATAGATTCTTACTACATTTACTGTCGAATTAAACACGGAGGTTTCCAGTGGAAAGCTGTGAAATGACGAAAATACTGGTAATGTTTACAAGTACGGGTACTTCTGGTGGCGTTTTCACGGGACTGTGCTTTCAAATATTAAGAGTTCATGTTTACAGAGCTCAGAATTGGTGTCTAAAGCCTTTGAATCACGAGAATAGTTTTTGTGTTTACAATTTAGGAGGATTGGCTTTGGCGTTTTTTTTTGTGTGAATCAGTTAAAATGGTGGCGGTTCCAGTAAATACTTCTAAGCAAACTGTCTAATTGTGGTAAAACTGTTAAAATACACAATGAGAGTTCCCAGAAATGATTAAGAACGTGTAATAAACACCTCAAGTACACGTAAATAGATTCTTACTACATTTACTGTCGAATTCAATCACGGAGGTTTCGAGTGGAAAGCTGTGAAATGACGAAAATACTGGTAATTTTTACAAGTACGGGTACTTCTGGTGGCGTTTTCACGGGACTGTGCTTTCAATTATTAAGAGTTCATGTTACAGAGCTCAGAATTGGTGTCTAAAGCCTTTGAATCACGAGAATAGTTTTTATGTTTACAATTTAGGAGGATGGCTTTGGCGTATTTTAGTGTGAATCAGTTAAAATGGTGGCGGTTCCAATAAACAGTTCTAAGCAAACTGTCTAATTGTGGTAAAACCGTTAAAATACACAATGAGAGTTCCCAGAAATGATTAAGAACGTGTAATAAACATCTCAAGTACACGTAAATAGATTCTTACTACATTTACTGTCGAATTCAACACGGAGGTTTCCAGTGGAAAGCTGTGAAATGACGAAAATACTGGTAATGTTTCCAAGTACGGGTACTTCTGGTGGCGTTTTCACGGGACTGTGCTTTCAAATATTAAGAGTTCATGTTTACAGAGCTCAGAATTGGTGTCTAAAGCCTTTGAATCACGAGAATAGTTTTTGTGTTTACAATTTAGGAGGATTGGCTTTGGCGTTTTTTTTGTGTGAATCAGTTAAAATGGTGGCGGTTCCAGTAAATACTTCTAAGCAAACTGTCTAATTGTGGTAAAACTGTTAAAATACACAATGAGAGTTCCCAGAAATGATTAAGAACGTGTAATAAACATCTCAAGTACACGTAAATAGATTCTTACTACATTTACTGTCGAATTCAACACGGAGGTTTCCAGTGGAAAGCTGTGAAATGACGAAAATACTGGTAATGTTTACAAGTACGGGTACTTCTGGTGGCGTTTTCACGGGACTGTGCTTTCAAATATTAAGAGTTCATGTTTACAGAGCTAAGAATTGGTGTCTAAAGCCTTTGAATCACGAGAATAGTTTTTGTGTTTACAATTTAGGAGGATTGGCTTTGGCGTTTTTTTTGTGTGAATCAGTTAAAATGGTGGCGGTTCCAGTAAATACTTCTAAGCAAACTGTCTAATTGTGGTAAAACTGTTAAAATACACAATGAGAGTTCCCAGAAATGATTAAGAACGTGTAATAAACCCCTCAAGTACACGTAAATAGATTCTTACTACATTTACTGTCGAATTCAATCACGGAGGTTTCCAGTGGAAAGCTGTGAAATGACGAAAATACTGGTAATGTTTACAAGTACGGGTACTTCTGGTGGCGTTTTCACGGGACTGTGCTTTCAAATATTAAGAGTTCATGTTTACAGAGCTCAGAATTGGTGTCTAAAGCCTTTGAATCACGAGAATAGTTTTTGTGTTTACAATTTAGGAGGATTGGCTTTGGCGTTTTTTTTTGTGTGAATCAGTTAAAATGGTGGCGGTTCCAGTAAATACTTCTAAGCAAACTGTCTAATTGTGGTAAAACTGTTAAAATACACAATGAGAGTTCCCAGAAATGATTAAGAACGTGTAATAAACACCTCAAGTACACGTAAATAGATTCTTACTACATTTACTGTCGAATTCAATCACGGAGGTTTCGAGTGGAAAGCTGTGAAATGACGAAAATACTGGTAATTTTTACAAGTACGGGTACTTCTGGTGGCGTTTTCACGGGACTGTGCTTTCAATTATTAAGAGTTCATGTTACAGAGCTCAGAATTGGTGTCTAAAGCCTTTGAATCACGAGAATAGTTTTTATGTTTACAATTTAGGAGGATGGCTTTGGCGTATTTTAGTGTGAATCAGTTAAAATGGTGGCGGTTCCAATAAACAGTTCTAAGCAAACTGTCTAATTGTGGTAAAACCGTTAAAATACACAATGAGAGTTCCCAGAAATGATTAAGAACGTGTAATAAACATCTCAAGTACACGTAAATAGATTCTTACTACATTTACTGTCGAATTAAACACGGAGGTTTCCAGTGGAAAGCTGTGAAATGACGAAAATACTGGTAATGTTTACAAGTACGGGTACTTCTGGTGGCGTTTTCACGGGACTGTGCTTTCAAATATTAAGAGTTCATGTTTACAGAGCTCAGAATTGGTGTCTAAAGCCTTTGAATGACGAGAATAGTTTTTTTGTTTACAATTTAGGAGGATTGGCTTTGGCGTTTTTTTTGTGTGAATCAGTTAAAATGGTGGCGGTTCCAGTAAATACTTCTAAGCAAACTGTCTAATTGTGGTAAAACTGTTAAAATACACAATGAGAGTTCCCAGAAATGATTAAGAACGTGTAATAAACATCTCAAGTACACGTAAATAGATTCTTACTACATTTACTGTCGAATTCAATCACGGAGGTTTCCAGTGGAAAGGTGTGAAATGACGAAAATACTGGTAATGGTTACAACTCCGGGTACTTCTGGTGGCGTTTTCATGGGACTGTGCTTTCAAATATTAAGAGTTCATGTTTACAGAGCTCAGAATTGGTGTCTAAAGCCTTTGAATCACGAGAATAGTTTTTGTGTTTACAATTTAGGAGGATTGGCTTTGGCGTTTTTTTTGTGTGAATCAGTCAAAATGGTGGCGGTTCCAGTAAATACTTCTAAGCAAACTGTCTAATTGTGGTAAAACTGTTAAAATACACAATGAGAGTTCCCAGAAATGATTAAGAACGTGTAATAAACATCTCAAGTACACGTAAATAGATTCTTACTACATTTACTGTCGAATTCAACACGGAGGTTTCCAGTGGAAAGCTGTGAAATGACGAAAATACTGGTAATGTTTACAAGTACGGGTACTTCTGGTGGCGTTTTCACGGGACTGTGCTTTCAAATATTAAGAGTTCATGTTTACAGAGCTCAGAATTGGTGTCTAAAGCCTTTGAATCACGAGAATAGTTTTTGTGTTTACAATTTAGGAGGATTGGCTTTGGCTTTTTTTTGTGTGAATCAGTTAAAATGGTGGCGGTTCCAGTAAATACTTCTAAGCAAACTGTCTAGTTGTGGTAAAACTGTTAAAATACACAATGAGAGTTCCCAGAAATGATTAAGAACGTGTAATAAACGTCTCAAGTACACGTAAATAGATTCTTACTACATTTACTGTCGAATTAAACACGGAGGTTTCCAGTGGAAAGCTGTGAAATGACGAAAATACTGGTAATGTTTACAAGTACGGGTACTTCTGGTGGCGTTTTCACGGGACTGTGCTTTCAAATATTAAGAGTTCATGTTTACAGAGCTCAGAATTGGTGTCTAAAGCCTTTGAATGACGAGAATAGTGTTTTTGTTTACAATTTAGGAGGATTGGCTTTGGCGTTTTTTTTGTGTGAATCAGTTAAAATGGTGGCGGTTCCAGTAAATACTTCTAAGCAAACTGTCTAATTGTGGTAAAACTGTTAAAATACACAATGAGAGTTCCCAGAAATGATTAAGAACGTGTAATAAACGTCTCAAGTACACGTAAATAGATTCTTACTACATTTACTGTCGAATTAAACACGGAGGTTTCCAGTGGAAAGCTGTGAAATGACGAAAATACTGGTAATGTTTACAAGTACGGGTACTTCTGGTGGCGTTTTCACGGGACTGTGCTTTCAAATATTAAGAGTTCATGTTTACAGAGCTCAGAATTGGTGTCTAAAGCCTTTGAATGACGAGAATAGTGTTTTTGTTTACAATTTAGGAGGATTGGCTTTGGCGTTTTTTTTGTGTGAATCAGTTAAAATGGTGGCGGTTCCAGTAAATACTTCTAAGCAAACTGTCTAATTGTGGTAAAACTGTTAAAATACACAATGAGAGTTCCCAGAAATGATTAAGAACGTGTAATAAACATCTCAAGTACACGTAAATAGATTCTTACTACATTTACTGTCGAATTCAACACGGAGGTTTCCAGTGGAAAGCTGTGAAATGACGAAAATACTGGTAATGTTTACAAGTCCGGGTACTTCTGGTGGCGTTTTCACGGGACTGTGCTTTCAAATATTAAGAGTTCATGTTTACAGAGCTCAGAATTGGTGTCTAAAGCCTTTGAATCACGAGAATAGTTTTTGTGTTTACAATTTAGGAGGATTGGCTTTGGCGTTTTTTTTGTGTGAATCAGTTAAAATGGTGGCGGTTCCAGTAAATACTTCTAAGCAAACTGTCTAATTGTGGTAAAACTGTTAAAATACACAATGAGAGTTCCCAGAAATGATTAAGAACGTGTAATAAACGTCTCAAGTACACGTAAATAGATTCTTACTACATTTACTGTCGAATTAAACACGGAGGTTTCCAGTGGAAAGCTGTGAAATGACGAATTTACTGGTAATGTTTACAAGTACGGGTACTTCTGGTGGCGTTTTCACGGGACTGTGCTTTCAAATATTAAGAGTTCATGTTTACAGAGCTCAGAATTTGTGTCTAAAGCCTTTGAATGACGAGAATAGTGTTTTTTTTACAATTTAGGAGGATTGGCTTTGGCGTTTTTTTTGTGTGAATCAGTTAAAATGGTGGCGGTTCCAGTAAATACTTCTAAGCAAACTGTCTAATTGTGGTAAAACTGTTAAAATACACAATGAAAGTTCCCAGAAATGATTAAGAACGTGTAATAAACATCTCAAGTACACGTAAATAGATTCTTACTACATTTACTGTCGAATTCAACACGGAGGTTTCCAGTGGAAAGCTGTGAAATGACGAAAATACTGGTAATGTTTACAAGTACGGGTACTTCTGGTGGCGTTTTCACGGGACTGTGCTTTCAAATATTAAGAGTTCATGTTTACAGAGCTCAGAATTGGTGTCTAAAGCCTTTGAATCACGAGAATAGTTTTTGTGTTTACAATTTAGGAGGATTGGCTTTGGCGTTTTTTTTGTGTGAATCAGTTAAAATGGTGGCGGTTCCAGTAAATACTTCTAAGCAAACTGTCTAATTGTGGTAAAACTGTTAAAATACACAATGAGAGTTCCCAGAAATGATTAAGAACGTGTAATAAACCCCTCAAGTACACGTAAATAGATTCTTACTACATTTACTGTCGAATTCAATCACGGAGGTTTCCAGTGGAAAGCTGTGAAATGACGAAAATACTGGTAATGTTTACAAGTCCGGGTACTTCTGGTGGCGTTTTCACGGGACTGTGCTTTCAAATATTAAGAGTTCATGTTTACAGAGCTCAGAATTGGTGTCTAAAGCCTTTGAATCACGAGAATAGTTTTTGTGTTTACAATTTAGGAGGATTGGCTTTGGCGTTTTTTTTGTGTGAATCAGTTAAAATGGTGGCGGTTCCAGTAAATACTTCTAAGCAAACTGTCTAATTGTGGTAAAACTGTTAAAATACACAATGAGAGTTCCCAGAAATGATTAAGAACGTGTAATAAACCCCTCAAGTACACGTAAATAGATTCTTACTACATTTACTGTCGAATTCAATCACGGAGGTTCCCAGTGGAAAATACTGATAATGTTTACAAGTCCGGGTACTTCGGGTGGCGTTTTCACGGGACTGTGCTTTCAATTATTACGAGTTCATGTTTACAGAGCTCAGAATTGGTGTCTAAAGCCTTTGAATCACGAGAATATTTTTTGTGTTTACAATTTAGGAGGATTGGCTTTGGCGTTTTTTTGTGTGAATCAGTTAAAATGGTGGCGGTTCCAGTAAATACTTCTAAGCAAACTGTCTAATTGTGGTAAAACTGTTAAAATACACAATGAGAGTTCCCAGAAATGATAAAGAACGTGTAATAAACATCTCAAGTACACGTAAATAGATTCTTACTACATTTACTGTCGAATTAAACACGGAGGTTTCCAGTGGAAAGCTGTGAAATGACGAAAATACTGGTAATGTTTACAAGTACGGGTACTTCTGGTGGCGTTTTCACGGGACTGTGCTTTCAAATATTAAGAGTTCATGTTTACAGAGCTCAGAATTGGTGTCTAAAGCCTTTGAATCACGAGAATAGTTTTTGTGTTTACAATTTAGGAGGATTGGCTTTGGCGTTTTTTTTTGTGTGAATCAGTTAAAATGGTGGCGGTTCCAGTAAATACTTCTAAGCAAACTGTCTAATTGTGGTAAAACTGTTAAAATACACAATGAGAGTTCCCAGAAATGATTAAGAACGTGTAATAAACACCTCAAGTACACGTAAATAGATTCTTACTACATTTACTGTCGAATTCAATCACGGAGGTTTCGAGTGGAAAGCTGTGAAATGACGAAAATACTGGTAATTTTTACAAGTACGGGTACTTCTGGTGGCGTTTTCACGGGACTGTGCTTTCAATTATTAAGAGTTCATGTTACAGAGCTCAGAATTGGTGTCTAAAGCCTTTGAATCACGAGAATAGTTTTTATGTTTACAATTTAGGAGGATGGCTTTGGCGTATTTTAGTGTGAATCAGTTAAAATGGTGGCGGTTCCAATAAACAGTTCTAAGCAAACTGTCTAATTGTGGTAAAACCGTTAAAATACACAATGAGAGTTCCCAGAAATGATTAAGAACGTGTAATAAACATCTCAAGTACACGTAAATAGATTCTTACTACATTTACTGTCGAATTAAACACGGAGGTTTCCAGTGGAAAGCTGTGAAATGACGAAAATACTGGTAATGTTTACAAGTACGGGTACTTCTGGTGGCGTTTTCACGGGACTGTGCTTTCAAATATTAAGAGTTCATGTTTACAGAGCTCAGAATTGGTGTCTAAAGCCTTTGAATGACGAGAATAGTTTTTTTGTTTACAATTTAGGAGGATTGGCTTTGGCGTTTTTTTTGTGTGAATCAGTTAAAATGGTGGCGGTTCCAGTAAATACTTCTAAGCAAACTGTCTAATTGTGGTAAAACTGTTAAAATACACAATGAGAGTTCCCAGAAATGATTAAGAACGTGTAATAAACATCTCAAGTACACGTAAATAGATTCTTACTACATTTACTGTCGAATTCAATCACGGAGGTTTCCAGTGGAAAGGTGTGAAATGACGAAAATACTGGTAATGGTTACAACTCCGGGTACTTCTGGTGGCGTTTTCATGGGACTGTGCTTTCAAATATTAAGAGTTCATGTTTACAGAGCTCAGAATTGGTGTCTAAAGCCTTTGAATCACGAGAATAGTTTTTGTGTTTACAATTTAGGAGGATTGGCTTTGGCTTTTTTTTGTGTGAATCAGTTAAAATGGTGGCGGTTCCAGTAAATACTTCTAAGCAAACTGTCTAGTTGTGGTAAAACTGTTAAAATACACAATGAGAGTTCCCAGAAATGATTAAGAACGTGTAATAAACGTCTCAAGTACACGTAAATAGATTCTTACTACATTTACTGTCGAATTAAACACGGAGGTTTCCAGTGGAAAGCTGTGAAATGACGAAAATACTGGTAATGTTTACAAGTACGGGTACTTCTGGTGGCGTTTTCACGGGACTGTGCTTTCAAATATTAAGAGTTCATGTTTACAGAGCTCAGAATTGGTGTCTAAAGCCTTTGAATGACGAGAATAGTGTTTTTGTTTACAATTTAGGAGGATTGGCTTTGGCGTTTTTTTTGTGTGAATCAGTTAAAATGGTGGCGGTTCCAGTAAATACTTCTAAGCAAACTGTCTAATTGTGGTAAAACTGTTAAAATACACAATGAGAGTTCCCAGAAATGATTAAGAACGTGTAATAAACGTCTCAAGTACACGTAAATAGATTCTTACTACATTTACTGTCGAATTAAACACGGAGGTTTCCAGTGGAAAGCTGTGAAATGACGAAAATACTGGTAATGTTTACAAGTACGGGTACTTCTGGTGGCGTTTTCACGGGACTGTGCTTTCAAATATTAAGAGTTCATGTTTACAGAGCTCAGAATTGGTGTCTAAAGCCTTTGAATGACGAGAATAGTGTTTTTGTTTACAATTTAGGAGGATTGGCTTTGGCGTTTTTTTTGTGTGAATCAGTTAAAATGGTGGCGGTTCCAGTAAATACTTCTAAGCAAACTGTCTAATTGTGGTAAAACTGTTAAAATACACAATGAGAGTTCCCAGAAATGATTAAGAACGTGTAATAAACATCTCAAGTACACGTAAATAGATTCTTACTACATTTACTGTCGAATTCAACACGGAGGTTTCCAGTGGAAAGCTGTGAAATGACGAAAATACTGGTAATGTTTACAAGTCCGGGTACTTCTGGTGGCGTTTTCACGGGACTGTGCTTTCAAATATTAAGAGTTCATGTTTACAGAGCTCAGAATTGGTGTCTAAAGCCTTTGAATCACGAGAATAGTTTTTGTGTTTACAATTTAGGAGGATTGGCTTTGGCGTTTTTTTTGTGTGAATCAGTTAAAATGGTGGCGGTTCCAGTAAATACTTCTAAGCAAACTGTCTAATTGTGGTAAAACTGTTAAAATACACAATGAGAGTTCCCAGAAATGATTAAGAACGTGTAATAAACATCTCAAGTACACGTAAATAGATTCTTACTACATTTACTGTCGAATTCAACACGGAGGTTTCCAGTGGAAAGCTGTGAAATGACGAAAATACTGGTAATGTTTACAAGTACGGGTACTTCTGGTGGCGTTTTCACGGGACTGTGCTTTCAAATATTAAGAGTTCATGTTTACAGAGCTCAGAATTGGTGTCTAAAGCCTTTGAATCACGAGAATAGTTTTTGTGTTTACAATTTAGGAGGATTGGCTTTGGCTTTTTTTTGTGTGAATCAGTTAAAATGGTGGCGGTTCCAGTAAATACTTCTAAGCAAACTGTCTAGTTGTGGTAAAACTGTTAAAATACACAATGAGAGTTCCCAGAAATGATTAAGAACGTGTAATAAACGTCTCAAGTACACGTAAATAGATTCTTACTACATTTACTGTCGAATTAAACACGGAGGTTTCCAGTGGAAAGCTGTGAAATGACGAAAATACTGGTAATGTTTACAAGTACGGGTACTTCTGGTGGCGTTTTCACGGGACTGTGCTTTCAAATATTAAGAGTTCATGTTTACAGAGCTCAGAATTGGTGTCTAAAGCCTTTGAATGACGAGAATAGTGTTTTTGTTTACAATTTAGGAGGATTGGCTTTGGCGTTTTTTTTGTGTGAATCAGTTAAAATGGTGGCGGTTCCAGTAAATACTTCTAAGCAAACTGTCTAATTGTGGTAAAACTGTTAAAATACACAATGAGAGTTCCCAGAAATGATTAAGAACGTGTAATAAACGTCTCAAGTACACGTAAATAGATTCTTACTACATTTACTGTCGAATTAAACACGGAGGTTTCCAGTGGAAAGCTGTGAAATGACGAAAATACTGGTAATGTTTACAAGTACGGGTACTTCTGGTGGCGTTTTCACGGGACTGTGCTTTCAAATATTAAGAGTTCATGTTTACAGAGCTCAGAATTGGTGTCTAAAGCCTTTGAATGACGAGAATAGTGTTTTTGTTTACAATTTAGGAGGATTGGCTTTGGCGTTTTTTTTGTGTGAATCAGTTAAAATGGTGGCGGTTCCAGTAAATACTTCTAAGCAAACTGTCTAATTGTGGTAAAACTGTTAAAATACACAATGAGAGTTCCCAGAAATGATTAAGAACGTGTAATAAACATCTCAAGTACACGTAAATAGATTCTTACTACATTTACTGTCGAATTCAACACGGAGGTTTCCAGTGGAAAGCTGTGAAATGACGAAAATACTGGTAATGTTTACAAGTCCGGGTACTTCTGGTGGCGTTTTCACGGGACTGTGCTTTCAAATATTAAGAGTTCATGTTTACAGAGCTCAGAATTGGTGTCTAAAGCCTTTGAATCACGAGAATAGTTTTTGTGTTTACAATTTAGGAGGATTGGCTTTGGCGTTTTTTTTGTGTGAATCAGTTAAAATGGTGGCGGTTCCAGTAAATACTTCTAAGCAAACTGTCTAATTGTGGTAAAACTGTTAAAATACACAATGAGAGTTCCCAGAAATGATTAAGAACGTGTAATAAACATCTCAAGTACACGTAAATAGATTCTTACTACATTTACTGTCGAATTCAACACGGAGGTTTCCAGTGGAAAGCTGTGAAATGACGAAAATACTGGTAATGTTTACAAGTCCGGGTACTTCTGGTGGCGTTTTCACGGGACTGTGCTTTCAAATATTAAGAGTTCATGTTTACAGAGCTCAGAATTGGTGTCTAAAGCCTTTGAATCACGAGAATAGTTTTTGTGTTTACAATTTAGGAGGATTGGCTTTGGCGTTTTTTTTTGTGTGAATCAGTTAAAATGGTGGCGGTTCCAGTAAACAGTTCTAAGAAAACTGTCTAATTGTGGTAAAACTGTTAAAATACACAATGATAGTTCCCAGAAATGATTAAGAACGTGTAATAAACACCTCAAGTACACGTAAATAGATTCTTACTACATTTACTGTCGAATTCAATCACGGAGGTTTCCAGTGGAAAGTTGTGAAATGACGAAAATACTGGTAATGTTTACAAGTACGGGTACTTCTGGTGGCGTTTTCACGGGACTGTGCTTTCAATTATTAAGAGTTCATGTTTACAGAGCTCAGAATTTGTGTCTAAAGCCTTTGAATCACGAGAATAGTTTTTGTGTTTACAATTTAGGAGGATTGGCTTTGGCGTTTTTTTTGTGTGAATCAGTTAAAATGGTGGCGGTTCCAGTAAATACTTCTAAGCAAACTGTCTAATTGTGGTAAAACTGTTAAAATACACAATGAGAGTTCCCAGAAATGATTAAGAACGTGTAATAAACCCCTCAAGTACACGTAAATAGATTCTTACTACATTTACTGTCGAATTCAATCACGGAGGTTCCCAGTGGAAAATACTGGTAATGTTTACAAGTCCGGGTACTTCGGGTGGCGTTTTCACGGGACTGTGCTTTCAATTATTACGAGTTCATGTTTACAGAGCTCAGAATTGGTGTCTAAAGCCTTTGAATCACGAGAATATTTTTTGTGTTTACAATTTAGGAGGATTGGCTTTGGCGTTTTTTTGTGTGAATCAGTTAAAATGGTGGCGGTTCCAGTAAATACTTCTAAGCAAACTGTCTAATTGTGGTAAAACTGTTAAAATACACAATGAGAGTTCCCAGAAATGATAAAGAACGTGTAATAAACATCTCAAGTACACGTAAATAGATTCTTACTACATTTACTGTCGAATTAAACACGGAGGTTTCCAGTGGAAAGCTGTGAAATGACGAAAATACTGGTAATGTTTACAAGTACGGGTACTTCTGGTGGCGTTTTCACGGGACTGTGCTTTCAAATATTAAGAGTTCATGTTTACAGAGCTCAGAATTGGTGTCTAAAGCCTTTGAATCACGAGAATAGTTTTTGTGTTTACAATTTAGGAGGATTGGCTTTGGCGTTTTTTTTTGTGTGAATCAGTTAAAATGGTGGCGGTTCCAGTAAATACTTCTAAGCAAACTGTCTAATTGTGGTAAAACTGTTAAAATACACAATGAGAGTTCCCAGAAATGATTAAGAACGTGTAATAAACACCTCAAGTACACGTAAATAGATTCTTACTACATTTACTGTCGAATTCAATCACGGAGGTTTCGAGTGGAAAGCTGTGAAATGACGAAAATACTGGTAATTTTTACAAGTACGGGTACTTCTGGTGGCGTTTTCACGGGACTGTGCTTTCAATTATTAAGAGTTCATGTTACAGAGCTCAGAATTGGTGTCTAAAGCCTTTGAATCACGAGAATAGTTTTTATGTTTACAATTTAGGAGGATGGCTTTGGCGTATTTTAGTGTGAATCAGTTAAAATGGTGGCGGTTCCAATAAACAGTTCTAAGCAAACTGTCTAATTGTGGTAAAACCGTTAAAATACACAATGAGAGTTCCCAGAAATGATTAAGAACGTGTAATAAACATCTCAAGTACACGTAAATAGATTCTTACTACATTTACTGTCGAATTAAACACGGAGGTTTCCAGTGGAAAGCTGTGAAATGACGAAAATACTGGTAATGTTTACAAGTCCGGGTACTTCTGGTGGCGTTTTCACGGGACTGTGCTTTCAAATATTAAGAGTTCATGTTTACAGAGCTCAGAATTGGTGTCTAAAGCCTTTGAATCACGAGAATAGTTTTTGTGTTTACAATTTAGGAGGATTGGCTTTGGCGTTTTTTTTGTGTGAATCAGTTAAAATGGTGGCGGTTCCAGTAAATACTTCTAAGCAAACTGTCTAATTGTGGTAAAACTGTTAAAATACACAATGAGAGTTCCCAGAAATGATTAAGAACGTGTAATAAACATCTCAAGTACACGTAAATAGATTCTTACTACATTTACTGTCGAATTCAACACGGAGGTTTCCAGTGGAAAGCTGTGAAATGACGAAAATACTGGTAATGTTTACAAGTACGGGTACTTCTGGTGGCGTTTTCACGGGACTGTGCTTTCAAATATTAAGAGTTCATGTTTACAGAGCTCAGAATTGGTGTCTAAAGCCTTTGAATCACGAGAATAGTTTTTGTGTTTACAATTTAGGAGGATTGGCTTTGGCTTTTTTTTGTGTGAATCAGTTAAAATGGTGGCGGTTCCAGTAAATACTTCTAAGCAAACTGTCTAGTTGTGGTAAAACTGTTAAAATACACAATGAGAGTTCCCAGAAATGATTAAGAACGTGTAATAAACGTCTCAAGTACACGTAAATAGATTCTTACTACATTTACTGTCGAATTAAACACGGAGGTTTCCAGTGGAAAGCTGTGAAATGACGAAAATACTGGTAATGTTTACAAGTACGGGTACTTCTGGTGGCGTTTTCACGGGACTGTGCTTTCAAATATTAAGAGTTCATGTTTACAGAGCTCAGAATTGGTGTCTAAAGCCTTTGAATGACGAGAATAGTGTTTTTGTTTACAATTTAGGAGGATTGGCTTTGGCGTTTTTTTTGTGTGAATCAGTTAAAATGGTGGCGGTTCCAGTAAATACTTCTAAGCAAACTGTCTAATTGTGGTAAAACTGTTAAAATACACAATGAGAGTTCCCAGAAATGATTAAGAACGTGTAATAAACGTCTCAAGTACACGTAAATAGATTCTTACTACATTTACTGTCGAATTAAACACGGAGGTTTCCAGTGGAAAGCTGTGAAATGACGAAAATACTGGTAATGTTTACAAGTACGGGTACTTCTGGTGGCGTTTTCACGGGACTGTGCTTTCAAATATTAAGAGTTCATGTTTACAGAGCTCAGAATTGGTGTCTAAAGCCTTTGAATGACGAGAATAGTGTTTTTGTTTACAATTTAGGAGGATTGGCTTTGGCGTTTTTTTTGTGTGAATCAGTTAAAATGGTGGCGGTTCCAGTAAATACTTCTAAGCAAACTGTCTAATTGTGGTAAAACTGTTAAAATACACAATGAGAGTTCCCAGAAATGATTAAGAACGTGTAATAAACATCTCAAGTACACGTAAATAGATTCTTACTACATTTACTGTCGAATTCAACACGGAGGTTTCCAGTGGAAAGCTGTGAAATGACGAAAATACTGGTAATGTTTACAAGTCCGGGTACTTCTGGTGGCGTTTTCACGGGACTGTGCTTTCAAATATTAAGAGTTCATGTTTACAGAGCTCAGAATTGGTGTCTAAAGCCTTTGAATCACGAGAATAGTTTTTGTGTTTACAATTTAGGAGGATTGGCTTTGGCGTTTTTTTTGTGTGAATCAGTTAAAATGGTGGCGGTTCCAGTAAATACTTCTAAGCAAACTGTCTAATTGTGGTAAAACTGTTAAAATACACAATGAGAGTTCCCAGAAATGATTAAGAACGTGTAATAAACATCTCAAGTACACGTAAATAGATTCTTACTACATTTACTGTCGAATTCAACACGGAGGTTTCCAGTGGAAAGCTGTGAAATGACGAAAATACTGGTAATGTTTACAAGTCCGGGTACTTCTGGTGGCGTTTTCACGGGACTGTGCTTTCAAATATTAAGAGTTCATGTTTACAGAGCTCAGAATTGGTGTCTAAAGCCTTTGAATCACGAGAATAGTTTTTGTGTTTACAATTTAGGAGGATTGGCTTTGGCGTTTTTTTTTGTGTGAATCAGTTAAAATGGTGGCGGTTCCAGTAAACAGTTCTAAGAAAACTGTCTAATTGTGGTAAAACTGTTAAAATACACAATGATAGTTCCCAGAAATGATTAAGAACGTGTAATAAACACCTCAAGTACACGTAAATAGATTCTTACTACATTTACTGTCGAATTCAATCACGGAGGTTTCCAGTGGAAAGTTGTGAAATGACGAAAATACTGGTAATGTTTACAAGTACGGGTACTTCTGGTGGCGTTTTCACGGGACTGTGCTTTCAATTATTAAGAGTTCATGTTTACAGAGCTCAGAATTTGTGTCTAAAGCCTTTGAATCACGAGAATAGTTTTTATGTTTACAATTTAGGAGGATTGGCTTTGGCATATTTTTTGTGTGAATCAGTTAAAATGGTGGCGGTTCCACTAAAAAGTTCTAAGCAAACTGTCTAATTGTGGTAAAACTGTTAAAATACACAATGAGAGTTCCCACAAATGATTAAGAACGTGTAATAAACATCTCAAGTACACGTAAATAGATTCTTACTACATTTACTGTCGAATTCAACACGGAGGTTTCCAGTGGAAAGCTGTGAAATGACGAAAATACTGGTAATGTTTAAAAGTACGGGTACTTCTGGTGGCGTTTTCACGGGACTGTGCTTTCAAATATTAAGAGTTCATGTTTACAGAGCTCAGAATTGGTGTCTAAAGCCTTTGAATCACGAGAATAGTTTTTGTGTTTACAATTTAGGAGGATTGGCTTTGGCGTTTTTTTTGTGTGAATCAGTCAAAATGGTGGCGGTTCCAGTAAATACTTCTAAGCAAACTGTCTAATTGTGGTAAAACTGTTAAAATACACAATGAGAGTTCCCAGAAATGATTAAGAACGTGTAATAAACAGCTCAAGTACACGTAAATAGATTCTTACTGCATTTACTGTCGAATTCAACACGGAGGTTTCCAGTGGAAAGCTGTGAAATGATGAAAATACTGGTAATGTTTACAAGTCTGGGTACTTCGGGTGGCGTTTTCACGGGACTGTGCTTTCAAATATTAAGAGTTCATGTTTACAGACCTCAGAATTGGTGTCTAAAGCCTTTGAATCACGAGAATAGTTTTTGTGTTTACAATTTAAGAGGATTGGCTTTGGCTTTTTTTTGTGTGAATCAGTTAAAATGGTGGCGGTTCCAGTAAATACTTCTAAGCAAACTGTCTAGTTGTGGTAAAACTGTTAAAATACACAATGAGAGTTCCCAGAAATGATTAAGAACGTGTAATAAACGTCTCAAGTACACGTAAATAGATTCTTACTACATTTACTGTCGAATTAAACACGGAGGTTTCCAGTGGAAAGCTGTGAAATGACGAAAATACTGGTAATGTTTACAAGTACGGGTACTTCTGGTGGCGTTTTCACGGGACTGTGCTTTCAAATATTAAGAGTTCATGTTTACAGAGCTCAGAATTGGTGTCTAAAGCCTTTGAATGACGAGAATAGTGTTTTTGTTTACAATTTAGGAGGATTGGCTTTGGCGTTTTTTTTGTGTGAATCAGTTAAAATGGTGGCGGTTCCAGTAAATACTTCTAAGCAAACTGTCTAATTGTGGTAAAACTGTTAAAATACACGAGAGTTCCCAGAAATGATTAAGAACGTGTAATAAACGTCTCAAGTACACGTAAATAGATTCTTACTACATTTACTGTCGAATTAAACACGGAGGTTTCCAGTGGAAAGCTGTGAAATGACGAAAATACTGGTAATGTTTACAAGTACGGGTACTTCTGGTGGCGTTTTCACGGGACTGTGCTTTCAAATATTAAGAGTTCATGTTTACAGAGCTCAGAATTGGTGTCTAAAGCCTTTGAATGACGAGAATAGTGTTTTTGTTTACAATTTAGGAGGATTGGCTTTGGCGTTTTTTTTGTGTGAATCAGTTAAAATGGTGGCGGTTCCAGTAAATACTTCTAAGCAAACTGTCTAATTGTGGTAAAACTGTTAAAATACACAATGAAAGTTCCCAGAAATGATTAAGAACGTGTAATAAACATCTCAAGTACACGTAAATAGATTCTTACTACATTTACTGTCGAATTCAACACGGAGGTTTCCAGTGGAAAGCTGTGAAATGACGAAAATACTGGTAATGTTTACAAGTCCGGGTACTTCTGGTGGCGTTTTCACGGGACTGTGCTTTCAAATATTAAGAGTTCATGTTTACAGAGCTCAGAATTGGTGTCTAAAGCCTTTGAATCACGAGAATAGTTTTTGTGTTTACAATTTAGGAGGATTGGCTTTGGCGTTTTTTTTGTGTGAATCAGTTAAAATGGTGGCGGTTCCAGTAAATACTTCTAAGCAAACTGTCTAATTGTGGTAAAACTGTTAAAATACACAATGAGAGTTCCCAGAAATGATTAAGAACGTGTAATAAACATCTCAAGTACACGTAAATAGATTCTTACTACATTTACTGTCGAATTCAACACGGAGGTTTCCAGTGGAAAGCTGTGAAATGACGAAAATACTGGTAATGTTTACAAGTACGGGTACTTCTGGTGGCGTTTTCACGGGACTGTGCTTTCAAATATTAAGAGTTCATGTTTACAGAGCTAAGAATTGGTGTCTAAAGCCTTTGAATCACGAGAATAGTTTTTGTGTTTACAATTTAGGAGGATTGGCTTTGGCGTTTTTTTTGTGTGAATCAGTTAAAATGGTGGCGGTTCCAGTAAATACTTCTAAGCAAACTGTCTAATTGTGGTAAAACTGTTAAAATACACAATGAGAGTTCCCAGAAATGATTAAGAACGTGTAATAAACCCCTCAAGTACACGTAAATAGATTCTTACTACATTTACTGTCGAATTCAATCACGGAGGTTTCCAGTGGAAAGCTGTGAAATGACGAAAATACTGGTAATGTTTACAAGTCCGGGTACTTCTGGTGGCGTTTTCACGGGACTGTGCTTTCAAATATTAAGAGTTCATGTTTACAGAGCTCAGAATTGGTGTCTAAAGCCTTTGAATCACGAGAATAGTTTTTGTGTTTACAATTTAGGAGGATTGGCTTTGGCGTTTTTTTTTGTGTGAATCAGTTAAAATGGTGGCGGTTCCAGTAAACAGTTCTAAGAAAACTGTCTAATTGTGGTAAAACTGTTAAAATACACAATGATAGTTCCCAGAAATGATTAAGAACGTGTAATAAACACCTCAAGTACACGTAAATAGATTCTTACTACATTTACTGTCGAATTCAATCACGGAGGTTTCCAGTGGAAAGCTGTGAAATGATGAAAATACTGGTAATGTTTACAAGTACGGGTACTTCTGGTGGCGTTTTCACGGGACTGTGCTTTCAATTATTAAGAGTTCATGTTTACAGAGCTCAGAATTTGTGTCTAAAGCCTTTGAATCACGAGAATAGTTTTTATGTTTACAATTTAGGAGGATTGGCTTTGGCATATTTTTTGTGTGAATCAGTTAAAATGGTGGCGGTTCCACTAAAAAGTTCTAAGCAAACTGTCTAATTGTGGTAAAACTGTTAAAATACACAATGAGAGTTCCCAGAAATGATTAAGAACGTGTAATAAACATCTCAAGTACACGTAAATAGATTCTTACTACATTTACTGTCGAATTCAACACGGAGGTTTCCAGTGGAAAGCTGTGAAATGACGAAAATACTGGTAATGTTTAAAAGTACGGGTACTTCTGGTGGCGTTTTCACGGGACTGTGCTTTCAAATATTAAGAGTTCATGTTTACAGAGCTCAGAATTGGTGTCTAAAGCCTTTGAATCACGAGAATAGTTTTTGTGTTTACAATTTAGGAGGATTGGCTTTGGCGTTTTTTTTGTGTGAATCAGTTAAAATGGTGGCGGTTCCAGTAAATACTTCTAAGCAAACTGTCTAATTGTGGTAAAACTGTTAAAATACACAATGAGAGTTCCCAGAAATGATTAAGAACGTGTAATAAACCCCTCAAGTACACGTAAATAGATTCTTACTACATTTACTGTCGAATTCAATCACGGAGGTTCCCAGTGGAAAATACTGGTAATGTTTACAAGTCCGGGTACTTCGGGTGGCGTTTTCACGGGACTGTGCTTTCAATTATTACGAGTTCATGTTTACAGAGCTCAGAATTGGTGTCTAAAGCCTTTGAATCACGAGAATATTTTTTGTGTTTACAATTTAGGAGGATTGGCTTTGGCGTTTTTTTGTGTGAATCAGTTAAAATGGTGGCGGTTCCAGTAAATACTTCTAAGCAAACTGTCTAATTGTGGTAAAACTGTTAAAATACACAATGAGAGTTCCCAGAAATGATAAAGAACGTGTAATAAACATCTCAAGTACACGTAAATAGATTCTTACTACATTTACTGTCGAATTAAACACGGAGGTTTCCAGTGGAAAGCTGTGAAATGACGAAAATACTGGTAATGTTTACAAGTACGGGTACTTCTGGTGGCGTTTTCACGGGACTGTGCTTTCAAATATTAAGAGTTCATGTTTACAGAGCTCAGAATTGGTGTCTAAAGCCTTTGAATCACGAGAATAGTTTTTGTGTTTACAATTTAGGAGGATTGGCTTTGGCGTTTTTTTTTGTGTGAATCAGTTAAAATGGTGGCGGTTCCAGTAAATACTTCTAAGCAAACTGTCTAATTGTGGTAAAACTGTGAAAATACACAATGAGAGTTCCCAGAAATGATTAAGAACGTGTAATAAACACCTCAAGTACACGTAAATAGATTCTTACTACATTTACTGTCGAATTCAATCACGGAGGTTTCGAGTGGAAAGCTGTGAAATGACGAAAATACTGGTAATTTTTACAAGTACGGGTACTTCTGGTGGCGTTTTCACGGGACTGTGCTTTCAATTATTAAGAGTTCATGTTACAGAGCTCAGAATTGGTGTCTAAAGCCTTTGAATCACGAGAATAGTTTTTATGTTTACAATTTAGGAGGATGGCTTTGGCGTATTTTAGTGTGAATCAGTTAAAATGGTGGCGGTTCCAATAAACAGTTCTAAGCAAACTGTCTAATTGTGGTAAAACCGTTAAAATACACAATGAGAGTTCCCAGAAATGATTAAGAACGTGTAATAAACATCTCAAGTACACGTAAATAGATTCTTACTACATTTACTGTCGAATTAAACACGGAGGTTTCCAGTGGAAAGCTGTGAAATGACGAAAATACTGGTAATGTTTACAAGTACGGGTACTTCTGGTGGCGTTTTCACGGGACTGTGCTTTCAAATATTAAGAGTTCATGTTTACAGAGCTCAGAATTGGTGTCTAAAGCCTTTGAATGACGAGAATAGTTTTTTTGTTTACAATTTAGGAGGATTGGCTTTGGCGTTTTTTTTGTGTGAATCAGTTAAAATGGTGGCGGTTCCAGTAAATACTTCTAAGCAAACTGTCTAATTGTGGTAAAACTGTTAAAATACACAATGAGAGTTCCCAGAAATGATTAAGAACGTGTAATAAACATCTCAAGTACACGTAAATAGATTCTTACTACATTTACTGTCGAATTCAATCACGGAGGTTTCCAGTGGAAAGGTGTGAAATGACGAAAATACTGGTAATGGTTACAACTCCGGGTACTTCTGGTGGCGTTTTCATGGGACTGTGCTTTCAAATATTAAGAGTTCATGTTTACAGAGCTCAGAATTGGTGTCTAAAGCCTTTGAATCACGAGAATAGTTTTTGTGTTTACAATTTAGGAGGATTGGCTTTGGCGTTTTTTTTGTGTGAATCAGTCAAAATGGTGGCGGTTCCAGTAAATACTTCTAAGCAAACTGTCTAATTGTGGTAAAACTGTTAAAATACACAATGAGAGTTCCCAGAAATGATTAAGAACGTGTAATAAACGTCTCAAGTACACGTAAATAGATTCTTACTACATTTACTGTCGAATTCAACACGGAGGTTTCCAGTGGAAAGCTGTGAAATGACGAAAATACTGGTAATGTTTACAAGTACGGGTACTTCTGGTGGCGTTTTCACGGGACTGTGCTTTCAAATATTAAGAGTTCATGTTTACAGAGCTCAGAATTGGTGTCTAAAGCCTTTGAATCACGAGAATAGTTTTTGTGTTTACAATTTAGGAGGATTGGCTTTGGCGTTTTTTTTTGTGTGAATCAGTCAAAATGGTGGCGGTTCCAGTAAATACTTCTAAGCAAACTGTCTAATTGTGGTAAAACTGTTAAAATACACAATGAGAGTTCCCAGAAATGATTAAGAACGTGTAATAAACAGCTCAAGTACACGTAAATAGATTCTTACTACATTTACTGTCGAATTCAACACGGAGGTTTCCAGTGGAAAGCTGTGAAATGACGAAAATACTGGTAATGTTTACAAGTACGGGTACTTCTGGTGGCGTTTTCACGGGACTGTGCTTTCAAATATTAAGAGTTCATGTTTACAGAGCTCAGAATTGGTGTCTAAAGCCTTTGAATCACGAGAATAGTTTTTGTGTTTACAATTTAGGAGGATTGGCTTTGGCGTTTTTTTTGTGTGAATCAGTCAAAATGGTGGCGGTTCCAGTAAATACTTCTAAGCAAACTGTCTAATTGTGGTAAAACTGTTAAAATACACAATGAGAGTTCCCAGAAATGATTAAGAACGTGTAATAAACGTCTCAAGTACACGTAAATAGATTCTTACTACATTTACTGTCGAATTCAACACGGAGGTTTCCAGTGGAAAGCTGTGAAATGACGAAAATACTGGTAATGTTTACAAGTACGGGTACTTCTGGTGGCGTTTTCACGGGACTGTGCTTTCAAATATTAAGAGTTCATGTTTACAGAGCTCAGAATTGGTGTCTAAAGCCTTGGAATCACGAGAATAGTTTTTGTGTTTACAATTTAGGAGGATTGGCTTTGGCGTTTTTTTTGTGTGAATCAGTCAAAATGGTGGCGGTTCCAGTAAATACTTCTAAGCAAACTGTCTAATTGTGGTAAAACTGTTAAAATACACAATGAGAGTTCCCAGAAATGATTAAGAACGTGTAATAAACAGCTCAAGTACACGTAAATAGATTCTTACTACATTTACTGTCGAATTCAACACGGAGGTTTCCAGTGGAAAGCTGTGAAATGACGAAAATACTGGTAATGTTTACAAGTACGGGTACTTCTGGTGGCGTTTTCACGGGACTGTGCTTTCAAATATTAAGAGTTCATGTTTACAGAGCTCAGAATTGGTGTCTAAAGCCTTTGAATGACGAGAATAGTGTTTTTGTTTACAATTTAGGAGGATTGGCTTTGGCGTTTTTTTTGTGTGAATCAGTTAAAATGGTGGCGGTTCCAGTAAATACTTCTAAGCAAACTGTCTAATTGTGGTAAAACTGTTAAAATACACAATGAGAGTTCCCAGAAATGATTAAGAACGTGTAATAAACATCTCAAGTACACGTAAATAGATTCTTACTACATTTACTGTCGAATTCAATCACGGAGGTTTCCAGTGGAAAGGTGTGAAATGACGAAAATACTGGTAATGGTTACAACTCCGGGTACTTCTGGTGGCGTTTTCATGGGACTGTGCTTTCAAATATTAAGAGTTCATGTTTACAGAGCTCAGAATTGGTGTCTAAAGCCTTTGAATCACGAGAATAGTTTTTGTGTTTACAATTTAGGAGGATTGGCTTTGGCGTTTTTTTTTGTGTGAATCAGTCAAAATGGTGGCGGTTCCAGTAAATACTTCTAAGCAAACTGTCTAATTGTGGTAAAACTGTTAAAATACACAATGAGAGTTCCCAGAAATGATTAAGAACGTGTAATAAACAGCTCAAGTACACGTAAATAGATTCTTACTACATTTACTGTCGAATTCAACACGGAGGTTTCCAGTGGAAAGCTGTGAAATGATGAAAATACTGGTAATGTTTACAAGTCTGGGTACTTCGGGTGGCGTTTTCACGGGACTGTGCTTTCAAATATTAAGAGTTCATGTTTACAGAGCTCAGAATTGGTGTCTAAAGCCTTTGAATCACGAGAATAGTTTTTGTGTTTACAATTTAGGAGGATTGGCTTTGGCTTTTTTTTGTGTGAATCAGTTAAAATGGTGGCGGTTCCAGTAAATACTTCTAAGCAAACTGTCTAATTGTGGTAAAACTGTTAAAATACACAAGGAGAGTTCCCAGAAATGATTAAGAACGTGTAATAAACATCTCAAGTACACGTAAATAGATTCTTACTACATTTACTGTCGAATTCAATCACGGAGGTTTCCAGTGGAAAGCTGTGAAATGACGAAAATACTGGTAATGTTTACAAGTCCGGGTACTTCGGGTGGCGTTTTCACGGGACTGTGCTTTCAATTATTACGAGTTCATGTTTACAGAGCTCAGAATTGGTGTCTAAAGCCTTTGAATGACGAGAATAGTGTTTTTGTTTACAATTTAGGAGGATTGGCTTTGGCGTTTTTTTTGTGTGAATCAGTTAAAATGGTGGCGGTTCCAGTAAATACTTCTAAGCAAACTGTCTAATTGTGGTAAAACTGTTAAAATACACAATGAGAGTTCCCAGAAATGATTAAGAACGTGTAATAAACATCTCAAGTACACGTAAATAGATTCTTACTACATTTACTGTCGAATTCAATCACGGAGGTTTCCAGTGGAAAGGTGTGAAATGACGAAAATACTGGTAATGGTTACAACTCCGGGTACTTCTGGTTGCGTTTTCATGGGACTGTGCTTTCAAATATTAAGAGTTCATGTTTACAGAGCTCAGAATTGGTGTCTAAAGCCTTTGAATCACGAGAATAGTTTTTGTGTTTACAATTTAGGAGGATTGGCTTTGGCGTTTTTTTTGTGTGAATCAGTCAAAATGGTGGCGGTTCCAGTAAATACTTCTAAGCAAACTGTCTAATTGTGGTAAAACTGTTAAAATACACAATGAGAGTTCCCAGAAATGATTAAGAACGTGTAATAAACATCTCAAGTACACGTAAATAGATTCTTACTACATTTACTGTCGAATTCAACACGGAGGTTTCCAGTGGAAAGCTGTGAAATGACGAAAATACTGGTAATGTTTACAAGTACGGGTACTTCTGGTGGCGTTTTCACGGGACTGTGCTTTCAAATATTAAGAGTTCATGTTTACAGAGCTCAGAATTGGTGTCTAAAGCCTTTGAATGACGAGAATAGTGTTTTTGTTTACAATTTAGGAGGATTGGCTTTGGCGTTTTTTTTGTGTGAATCAGTTAAAATGGTGGCGGTTCCAGTAAATACTTCTAAGCAAACTGTCTAATTGTGGTAAAACTGTTAAAATACACAATGAGAGTTCCCAGAAATGATTAAGAACGTGTAATAAACATCTCAAGTACACGTAAATAGATTCTTACTACATTTACTGTCGAATTCAATCACGGAGGTTTCCAGTGGAAAGGTGTGAAATGACGAAAATACTGGTAATGGTTACAACTCCGGGTACTTCTGGTGGCATTTTCATGGGACTGTGCTTTCAAATATTAAGAGTTCATGTTTACAGAGCTCAGAATTGGTGTCTAAAGCCTTTGAATCACGAGAATAGTTTTTGTGTTTACAATTTAGGAGGATTGGCTTTGGCGTTTTTTTTTGTGTGAATCAGTCAAAATGGTGGCGGTTCCAGTAAATACTTCTAAGCAAACTGTCTAATTGTGGTAAAACTGTTAAAATACACAATGAGAGTTCCCAGAAATGATTAAGAACGTGTAATAAACAGCTCAAGTACACGTAAATAGATTCTTACTACATTTACTGTCGAATTCAACACGGAGGTTTCCAGTGGAAAGCTGTGAAATGATGAAAATACTGGTAATGTTTACAAGTCTGGGTACTTCGGGTGGCGTTTTCACGGGACTGTGCTTTCAAATATTAAGAGTTCATGTTTACAGAGCTCAGAATTGGTGTCTAAAGCCTTTGAATCACGAGAATAGTTTTTGTGTTTACAATTTAGGAGGATTGGCTTTGGCTTTTTTTTGTGTGAATCAGTTAAAATGGTGGCGGTTCCAGTAAATACTTCTAAGCAAACTGTCTAATTGTGGTAAAACTGTTAAAATACACAAGGAGAGTTCCCAGAAATGATTAAGAACGTGTAATAAACCCTTCAAGTACACGTAAATAGATTCTTACTACATTTACTGTCGAATTCAATCACGGAGGTTTCCAGTGGAAAGCTGTGAAATGACGAAAATACTGGTAATGTTTACAAGTCCGGGTACTTCTGGTGGCGTTTTCACGGGACTGTGCTTTCAATTATTACGAGTTCATGTTTACAGAGCTCAGAATTGGTGTCTAAAGCCTTTGAATGACGAGAATAGTGTTTTTGTTTACAATTTAGGAGGATTGGCTTTGGCGTTTTTTTTGTGTGAATCAGTTAAAATGGTGGCGGTTCCAGTAAATACTTCTAAGCAAACTGTCTAATTGTGGTAAAACTGTTAAAATACACAATGAGAGTTCCCAGAAATGATTAAGAACGTGTAATAAACATCTCAAGTACACGTAAATAGATTCTTACTACATTTACTGTCGAATTCAATCACGGAGGTTTCCAGTGGAAAGGTGTGAAATGACGAAAATACTGGTAATGGTTACAACTCCGGGTACTTCTGGTGGCGTTTTCATGGGACTGTGCTTTCAAATATTAAGAGTTCATGTTTACAGAGCTCAGAATTGGTGTCTAAAGCCTTTGAATCACGAGAATAGTTTTTGTGTTTACAATTTAGGAGGATTGGCTTTGGCGTTTTTTTTGTGTGAATCAGTCAAAATGGTGGCGGTTCCAGTAAATACTTCTAAGCAAACTGTCTAATTGTGGTAAAACTGTTAAAATACACAATGAGAGTTCCCAGAAATGATTAAGAACGTGTAATAAACATCTCAAGTACACGTAAATAGATTCTTACTACATTTACTGTCGAATTCAACACGGAGGTTTCCAGTGGAAAGCTGTGAAATGACGAAAATACTGGTAATGTTTACAAGTACGGGTACTTCTGGTGGCGTTTTCACGGGACTGTGCTTTCAAATATTAAGAGTTCATGTTTACAGAGCTCAGAATTGGTGTCTAAAGCCTTTGAATCACGAGAATAGTTTTTGTGTTTACAATTTAGGAGGATTGGCTTTGGCGTTTTTTTTGTGTGAATCAGTCAAAATGGTGGCGGTTCCAGTAAATACTTCTAAGCAAACTGTCTAATTGTGGTAAAACTGTTAAAATACACAATGAGAGTTCCCAGAAATGATTAAGAACGTGTAATAAACAGCTCAAGTACACGTAAATAGATTCTTACTACATTTACTGTCGAATTCAACACGGAGGTTTCCAGTGGAAAGCTGTGAAATGATGAAAATACTGGTAATGTTTACAAGTCTGTGTACTTCGGGTGGCGTTTTCACGGGACTGTGCTTTCAAATATTAAGAGTTCATGTTTACAGAGCTCAGAATTGGTGTCTAAAGCCTTTGAATCACGAGAATAGTTTTTGTGTTTACAATTTAGGAGGATTGGCTTTGGCTTTTTTTTGTGTGAATCAGTTAAAATGGTGGCGGTTCCAGTAAATACTTCTAAGCAAACTGTCTAATTGTGGTAAAACTGTTAAAATACACAATGAGAGTTCCCAGAAATGATTAAGAACGTGTAATAAACCCTTCAAGTACACGTAAATAGATTCTTACTACATTTACTGTCGAATTCAATCACGGAGGTTTCCAGTGGAAAGCTGTGAAATGACGAAAATACTGGTAATGTTTACAAGTCCGGGTACTTCGGGTGGCGTTTTCACGGGACTGTGCTTTCAATTATTACGAGTTCATGTTTACAGAGCTCAGAATTGGTGTCTAAAGCCTTTGAATCACGAGAATAGTTTTTGTGTTTACAATTTAGGAGGATTGGCTTTGGCGTTTTTTTTGTGTGAATCAGTTAAAATGGTGGCGGTTCTAGTAAATACTTCTAAGCAAACTGTCTAGTTGTGGTAAAACTGTTAAAATACACAATGAGAGTTCCCAGAAATGATTAAGAACGTGTAATAAACGTCTCAAGTACACGTAAATAGATTCTTACTACATTTACTGTCGAATTAAACACGGAGGTTTCCAGTGGAAAGCTGTGAAATGACGAAAATACTGGTAATGTTTACAAGTACGGGTACTTCTGGTGGCGTTTTCACGGGACTGTGCTTTCAAATATTAAGAGTTCATGTTTACAGAGCTCAGAATTGGTGTCTAAAGCCTTTGAATGACGAGAATAGTGTTTTTGTTTACAATTTAGGAGGATTGGCTTTGGCTTTTTTTTTGTGTGAATCAGTTAAAATGGTGGCGGTTCCAGTAAATACTTCTAAGCAAACTGTCTAATTGTGGTAAAACTGTTAAAATACACAATGAAAGTTCCCAGAAATGATTAAGAACGTGTAATAAACATCTCAAGTACACGTAAATAGATTCTTACTACATTTACTGTCGAATTCAATCACGGAGGTTTCCAGTGGAAAGGTGTGAAATGACGAAAATACTGGTAATGGTTACAACTCCGGGTACTTCTGGTGGCGTTTTCACGGGACTGTGCTTTCAAATATTAAGAGTTCATGTTTACAGAGCTCAGAATTGGTGTCTAAAGCCTTTGAATCACGAGAATAGTTTTTGTGTTTACAATTTAGGAGGATTGGCTTTGGCGTTTTTTTTGTGTGAATCAGTCAAAATGGTGGCGGTTCCAGTAAATACTTCTAAGCAAACTGTCTAATTGTGGTAAAACTGTTAAAATACACAATGAGAGTTCCCAGAAATGATTAAGAACGTGTAATAAACATCTCAAGTACACGTAAATAGATTCTTACTACATTTACTGTCGAATTCAACACGGAGGTTTCCAGTGGAAAGCTGTGAAATGACGAAAATACTGGTAATGTTTACAAGTACGGGTACTTCTGGTGGCGTTTTCACGGGACTGTGCTTTCAAATATTAAGAGTTCATGTTTACAGAGCTCAGAATTGGTGTCTAAAGCCTTTGAATCACGAGAATAGTTTTTGTGTTTACAATTTAGGAGGATTGGCTTTGGCGTTTTTTTTGTGTGAATCAGTCAAAATGGTGGCGGTTCCAGTAAATACTTCTAAGCAAACTGTCTAGTTGTGGTAAAACTGTTAAAATACACAATGAGAGTTCCCAGAAATGATTAAGAACGTGTAATAAACGTCTCAAGTACACGTAAATAGATTCTTACTACATTTACTGTCGAATTCAACACGGAGGTTTCCAGTGGAAAGCTGTGAAATGACGAAAATACTGGTAATGTTTACAAGTACGGGTACTTCTGGTGGCGTTTTCACGGGACTGTGCTTTCAAATATTAAGAGTTCATGTTTACAGAGCTAAGAATTGGTGTCTAAAGCCTTTGAATGACGAGAATAGTGTTTTTGTTTACAATTTAGGAGGATTGGCTTTGGCGTTTTTTTTGTGTGAATCAGTTAAAATGGTGGCGGTTCCAGTAAATACTTCTAAGCAAACTGTCTAGTTGTGGTAAAACTGTTAAAATACACAATGAGAGTTCCCAGAAATGATTAAGAACGTGTAATAAACGTCTCAAGTACACGTAAATAGATTCTTACTACATTTACTGTCGAATTAAACACGGAGGTTTCCAGTGGAAAGCTGTGAAATGACGAAAATACTGGTAATGTTTACAAGTACGGGTACTTCTGGTGGCGTTTTCACGGGACTGTGCTTTCAAATATTAAGAGTTCATGTTTACAGAGCTCAGAATTGGTGTCTAAAGCCTTTGAATGACGAGAATAGTGTTTTTGTTTACAATTTAGGAGGATTGGCTTTGGCGTTTTTTTTGTGTGAATCAGTTAAAATGGTGGCGGTTCCAGTAAATACTTCTAAGCAAACTGTCTAATTGTGGTAAAACTGTTAAAATACACAATGAGAGTTCCCAGAAATGATTAAGAACGTGTAATAAACATCTCAAGTACACGTAAATAGATTCTTACTACATTTACTGTCGAATTCAACACGGAGGTTTCCAGTGGAAAGCTGTGAAATGACGAAAATACTGGTAATGTTTACAAGTACGGGTACTTCTGGTGGCGTTTTCACGGGACTGTGCTTTCAAATATTAAGAGTTCATGTTTACAGAGCTAAGAATTGGTGTCTAAAGCCTTTGAATGACGAGAATAGTGTTTTTGTTTACAATTTAGGAGGATTGGCTTTGGCGTTTTTTTTGTGTGAATCAGTTAAAATGGTGGCGGTTCCAGTAAATACTTCTAAGCAAACTGTCTAGTTGTGGTAAAACTGTTAAAATACACAATGAGAGTTCCCAGAAATGATTAAGAACGTGTAATAAACGTCTCAAGTACACGTAAATAGATTCTTACTACATTTACTGTCGAATTAAACACGGAGGTTTCCAGTGGAAAGCTGTGAAATGACGAAAATACTGGTAATGTTTACAAGTACGGGTACTTCTGGTGGCGTTTTCACGGGACTGTGCTTTCAAATATTAAGAGTTCATGTTTACAGAGCTCAGAATTGGTGTCTAAAGCCTTTGAATGACGAGAATAGTGTTTTTGTTTACAATTTAGGAGGATTGGCTTTGGCGTTTTTTTTGTGTGAATCAGTTAAAATGGTGGCGGTTCCAGTAAATACTTCTAAGCAAACTGTCTAATTGTGGTAAAACTGTTAAAATACACAATGAGAGTTCCCAGAAATGATTAAGAACGTGTAATAAACATCTCAAGTACACGTAAATAGATTCTTACTACATTTACTGTCGAATTCAACACGGAGGTTTCCAGTGGAAAGCTGTGAAATGACGAAAATACTGGTAATGTTTACAAGTACGGGTACTTCTGGTGGCGTTTTCACGGGACTGTGCTTTCAAATATTAAGAGTTCATGTTTACAGAGCTCAGAATTGGTGTCTAAAGCCTTTGAATCACGAGAATAGTTTTTGTGTTTACAATTTAGGAGGATTGGCTTTGGCGTTTTTTTTGTGTGAATCAGTTAAAATGGTGGCGGTTCCAGTAAATACTTCTAAGCAAACTGTCTAATTGTGGTAAAACTGTTAAAATACACAATGAGAGTTCCCAGAAATGATTAAGAACGTGTAATAAACATCTCAAGTACACGTAAATAGATTCTTACTACATTTACTGTCGAATTCAACACGGAGGTTTCCAGTGGAAAGCTGTGAAATGACGAAAATACTGGTAATGTTTACAAGTACGGGTACTTCTGGTGGCGTTTTCACGGGACTGTGCTTTCAAATATTAAGAGTTCATGTTTACAGAGCTAAGAATTGGTGTCTAAAGCCTTTGAATCACGAGAATAGTTTTTGTGTTTACAATTTAGGAGGATTGGCTTTGGCGTTTTTTTTTGTGTGAATCAGTTAAAATGGTGGCGGTTCCAGTAAATACTTCTAAGCAAACTGTCTAATTGTGGTAAAACTGTTAAAATACACAATGAGAGTTCCCAGAAATGATTAAGAACGTGTAATAAACCCCTCAAGTACACGTAAATAGATTCTTACTACATTTACTGTCGAATTCAATCACGGAGGTTTCCAGTGGAAAGCTGTGAAATGACGAAAATACTGGTAATGTTTACAAGTCCGGGTACTTCTGGTGGCGTTTTCACGGGACTGTGCTTTCAAATATTAAGAGTTCATGTTTACAGAGCTCAGAATTGGTGTCTAAAGCCTTTGAATCACGAGAATAGTTTTTGTGTTTACAATTTAGGAGGATTGGCTTTGGCGTTTTTTTTTGTGTGAATCAGTTAAAATGGTGGCGGTTCCAGTAAACAGTTCTAAGAAAACTGTCTAATTGTGGTAAAACTGTTAAAATACACAATGATAGTTCCCAGAAATGATTAAGAACGTGTAATAAACACCTCAAGTACACGTAAATAGATTCTTACTAAATTTACTGTCGAATTCAATCACGGAGGTTTCCAGTGGAAAGTTGTGAAATGACGAAAATACTGGTAATGTTTACAAGTACGGGTACTTCTGGTGGCGTTTTCACGGGACTGTGCTTTCAATTATTAAGAGTTCATGTTTACAGAGCTCAGAATTTGTGTCTAAAGCCTTTGAATCACGAGAATAGTTTTTATGTTTACTATTTAGGAGGATTGGCTTTGGCATATTTTTTGTGTGAATCAGTTAAAATGGTGGCGGTTCCCCTAAAAAGTTCTAAGCAAACTGTCTAATTGTGGTAAAACTGTTAAAATACACAATGAGAGTTCCCAGAAATGATTAAGAACGTGTAATAAACATCTCAAGTACACGTAAATAGATTCTTACTACATTTACTGTCGAATTCAACACGGAGGTTTCCAGTGGAAAGCTGTGAAATGACGAAAATACTGGTAATGTTTACAAGTACGGGTACTTCTGGTGGCGTTTTCACGGGACTGTGCTTTCAAATATTAAGAGTTCATGTTTACAGAGCTCAGAATTGGTGTCTAAAGCCTTTGAATCACGAGAATAGTTTTTGTGTTTACAATTTAGGAGGATTGGCTTTGGCGTTTTTTTTGTGTGAATCAGTTAAAATGGTGGCGGTTCCAGTAAATACTTCTAAGCAAACTGTCTAATTGTGGTAAAACTGTTAAAATACACAATGAGAGTTCCCAGAAATGATTAAGAACGTGTAATAAACCCCTCAAGTACACGTAAATAGATTCTTACTACATTTACTGTCGAATTCAATCACGGAGGTTTCCAGTGGAAAATACTGGTAATGTTTACAAGTCCGGGTACTTCGGGTGGCGTTTTCACGGGACTGTGCTTTCAATTATTACGAGTTCATGTTTACAGAGCTCAGAATTGGTGTCTAAAGCCTTTGAATCACGAGAATATTTTTTGTGTTTACAATTTAGGAGGATTGGCTTTGGCGTTTTTTTGTGTGAATCAGTTAAAATGGTGGCGGTTCCAGTAAATACTTCTAAGCAAACTGTCTAATTGTGGTAAAACTGTTAAAATACACAATGAGAGTTCCCAGAAATGATTAAGAACGTGTAATAAACATCTCAAGTACACGTAAATAGATTCTTACTACATTTACTGTCGAATTAAACACGGAGGTTTCCAGTGGAAAGCTGTGAAATGACGAAAATACTGGTAATGTTTACAAGTACGGGTACTTCTGGTGGCGTTTTCACGGGACTGTGCTTTCAATTATTAAGAGTTCATGTTACAGAGCTCAGAATTGGTGTCTAAAGCCTTTGAATCACGAGAATAGTTTTTATGTTTACAATTTAGGAGGATGGCTTTGGCGTATTTTAGTGTGAATCAGTTAAAATGGTGGCGGTTCCAATAAACAGTTCTAAGCAAACTGTCTAATTGTGGTAAAACCGTTAATATACACAATGGGAGTTCCCAGAAATGATTAAGAACGTGTAATAAACATCTCAAGTACACGTAAATAGATTCTTACTACATTTACTGTCGAATTAAACACGGAGGTTTCCAGTGGAAAGCTGTGAAATGACGAAAATACTGGTAATGTTTACAAGTACGGGTACTTCTGGTGGCGTTTTCACGGGACTGTGCTTTCAAATATTAAGAGTTCATGTTTACAGAGCTCAGAATTGGTGTCTAAAGCCTTTGAATCACGAGAATAGTTTTTGTGTTTACAATTTAGGAGGATTGGCTTTGGCGTTTTTTTTGTGTGAATCAGTTAAAATGGTGGCGGTTCCAGTAAATACTTCTAAGCAAACTGTCTAATTGTGGTAAAACTGTTAAAATACACAATGAGAGTTCCCAGAAATGATTAAGAACGTGTAATAAACATCTCAAGTACACGTAAATAGATTCTTACTACATTTACTGTCGAATTCAATCACGGAGGTTTCCAGTGGAAAGCTGTGAAATGACGAAAATACTGGTAATGTTTACAAGTCCGGGTACTTCTGGTGGCGTTTTCACGGGACTGTGCTTTCAAATATTAAGAGTTCATGTTTACAGAGCTCAGAATTGGTGTCTAAAGCCTTTGAATCACGAGAATAGTTTTTGTGTTTACAATTTAGGAGGATTGGCTTTGGCGTTTTTTTTTGTGTGAATCAGTTAAAATGGTGGCGGTTCCAGTAAACAGTTCTAAGAAAACTGTCTAATTGTGGTAAAACTGTTAAAATACACAATGATAGTTCCCAGAAATGATTAAGAACGTGTAATAAACACCTCAAGTACACGTAAATAGATTCTTACTACATTTACTGTCGAATTCAATCACGGAGGTTTCCAGTGGAAAGTTGTGAAATGACGAAAATACTGGTAATGTTTACAAGTACGGGTACTTCTGGTGGCGTTTTCACGGGACTGTGCTTTCAATTATTAAGAGTTCATGTTTACAGAGCTCAGAATTTGTGTCTAAAGCCTTTGAATCACGAGAATAGTTTTTATGTTTACAATTTAGGAGGATTGGCTTTGGCATATTTTTTGTGTGAATCAGTTAAAATGGTGGCGGTTCCCCTAAAAAGTTCTAAGCAAACTGTCTAATTGTGGTAAAACTGTTAAAATACACAATGAGAGTTCCCAGAAATGATTAAGAACGTGTAATAAACATCTCAAGTACACGTAAATAGATTCTTACTACATTTACTGTCGAATTCAACACGGAGGTTTCCAGTGGAAAGCTGTGAAATGACGAAAATACTGGTAATGTTTACAAGTACGGGTACTTCTGGTGGCGTTTTCACGGGACTGTGCTTTCAAATATTAAGAGTTCATGTTTACAGAGCTCAGAATTGGTGTCTAAAGCCTTTGAATGACGAGAATAGTGTTTTTGTTTACAATTTAGGAGGATTGGCTTTGGCGTTTTTTTTGTGTGAATCAGTTAAAATGGTGGCGGTTCCAGTAAATACTTCTAAGCAAACTGTCTAATTGTGGTAAAACTGTTAAAATACACAATGAGAGTTCCCAGAAATGATTAAGAACGTGTAATAAACCCCTCAAGTACACGTAAATAGATTCTTACTACATTTACTGTCGAATTCAATCACGGAGGTTTCCAGTGGAAAATACTGGTAATGTTTACAAGTCCGGGTACTTCGGGTGGCGTTTTCACGGGACTGTGCTTTCAATTATTACGAGTTCATGTTTACAGAGCTCAGAATTGGTGTCTAAAGCCTTTGAATCACGAGAATATTTTTTGTGTTTACAATTTAGGAGGATTGGCTTTGGCGTTTTTTTGTGTGAATCAGTTAAAATGGTGGCGGTTCCAGTAAATACTTCTAAGCAAACTGTCTAATTGTGGTAAAACTGTTAAAATACACAATGAGAGTTCCCAGAAATGATTAAGAACGTGTAATAAACATCTCAAGTACACGTAAATAGATTCTTACTACATTTACTGTCGAATTAAACACGGAGGTTTCCAGTGGAAAGCTGTGAAATGACGAAAATACTGGTAATGTTTACAAGTACGGGTACTTCTGGTGGCGTTTTCACGGGACTGTGCTTTCAAATATTAAGAGTTCATGTTTACAGAGCTCAGAATTGGTGTCTAAAGCCTTTGAATCACGAGAATAGTTTTTGTGTTTACAATTTAGGAGGATTGGCTTTGGCATTCTTTTTGTGTGAATCAGTTAAAATGGTGGCGGTTCCAGTAAATACTTCTAAGCAAAATGTCTAATTGTGGTAAAACTGTTAAAATACACAATGAGAGTTCCCAGAAATGATTAAGAACGTGTAATAAACACCTCAAGTACACGTAAATAGATTCTTACTACATTTACTGTCGAATTCAATCACGGAGGTTTCGAGTGGAGAGCTGTGAAATGACGAAAATACTGGTAATTTTTACAAGTACGGGTACTTCTGGTGGCGTTTTCACGGGACTGTGCTTTCAATTATTAAGAGTTCATGTTACAGAGCTCAGAATTGGTGTCTAAAGCCTTTGAATCACGAGAATAGTTTTTATGTTTACAATTTAGGAGGATGGCTTTGGCGTATTTTAGTGTGAATCAGTTAAAATGGTGGCGGTTCCAATAAACAGTTCTAAGCAAACTGTCTAATTGTGGTAAAACCGTTAATATACACAATGAGAGTTCCCAGAAATGATTAAGAACGTGTAATAAACATCTCAAGTACACGTAAATAGATTCTTACTACATTTACTGTCGAATTAAACACGGAGGTTTCCAGTGGAAAGCTGTGAAATGACGAAAATACTGGTAATGTTTACAAGTACGGGTACTTCTGGTGGCGTTTTCACGGGACTGTGCTTTCAAATATTAAGAGTTCATGTTTACAGAGCTCAGAATTGGTGTCTAAAGCCTTTGAATGACGAGAATAGTTTTTTTGTTTACAATTTAGGAGGATTGGCTTTGGCGTTTTTTTTGTGTGAATCAGTTAAAATGGTGGCGGTTCCAGTAAATACTTCTAAGCAAACTGTCTAATTGTGGTAAAACTGTTAAAATACACAATGAGAGTTCCCAGAAATGATTAAGAACGTGTAATAAACATCTCAAGTACACGTAAATAGATTCTTACTACATTTACTGTCGAATTCAATCACGGAGGTTTCCAGTGGAAAGGTGTGAAATGACGAAAATACTGGTAATGGTTACAACTCCGGGTACTTCTGGTGGTGTTTTCACGGGACTGTGCTTTCAAATATTAAGAGTTCATGTTTAAAGAGCTCAGAATTGGTGTCTAAAGCCTTTGAATCACGAGAATAGTTTTTGTGTTTACAATTTAGGAGGATTGGCTTTGGCGTTTTTTTTGTGTGAATCAGTCAAAGTGGTGGCGGTTCCAGTAAATACTTCTAAGCAAACTGTCTAATTGTGGTAAAACTGTTAAAATACACAATGAGAGTTCCCAGAAATGATTAAGAACGTGTAATAAACATCTCAAGTACACGTAAATAGATTCTTACTACATTTACTGTCGAATTCAACACGGAGGTTTCCAGTGGAAAGCTGTGAAATGACGAAAATACTGGTAATGTTTACATGTACGGGTACTTCTGGTGGCGTTTTCACGGGACTGTGCTTTCAAATATTAAGAGTTCATGTTTACAGAGCTCAGAATTGGTGTCTAAAGCCTTTGAATCACGAGAATAGTTTTTGTGTTTACAATTTAGGAGGATTGGCTTTGGCGTTTTTTTTGTGTGAATCAGTTAAAATGGTGGCGGTTCCAGTAAATACTTCTAAGCAAACTGTCTAATTGTGGTAAAACTGTTAAAATACACAATGAGAGTTCCCAGAAATGATTAAGAACGTGTAATAAACAGCTCAAGTACACGTAAATAGATTCTTACTACATTTACTGTCGAATTCAACACGGAGGTTTCCAGTGGAAAGCTGTGAAATGACGAAAATACTGGTAATGTTTAAAAGTACGGGTACTTCTGGTGGCGTTTTCACGGGACTGTGCTTTCAAATATTAAGAGTTCATGTTTACAGAGCTCAGAATTGGTGTCTAAAGCCTTTGAATCACGAGAATAGTTTTTGTGTTTACAATTTAGGAGGATTGGCTTTGGCGTTTTTTTTGTGTGAATCAGTTAAAATGGTGGCGGTTCCAGTAAATACTTCTAAGCAAACTGTCTAATTGTGGTAAAACTGTTAAAATACACAATGAGAGTTCCCAGAAATGATTAAGAACGTGTAATAAACCCCTCAAGTACACGTAAATAGATTCTTACTACATTTACTGTCGAATTCAATCACGGAGGTTTCCAGTGGAAAATACTGGTAATGTTTACAAGTCCGGGTACTTCGGGTGGCGTTTTCACGGGACTGTGCTTTCAATTATTACGAGTACATGTTTACAGAGCTCAGAATTGGTGTCTAAAGCCTTTGAATCACGAGAATATTTTTTGTGTTTACAATTTAGGAGGATTGGCTTTGGCGTTTTTTTGTGTGAATCAGTTAAAATGGTGGCGGTTCCAGTAAATACTTCTAAGCAAACTGTCTAATTGTGGTACAACTGTTAAAATACACAATGAGAGTTCCCAGAAATGATTAAGAACGTGTAATAAACATCTCAAGTACACGTAAATAGATTCTTACTACATTTACTGTCGAATTAAACACGGAGGTTTCCAGTGGAAAGCTGTGAAATGACGAAAATACTGGTAATGTTTACAAGTACGGGTACTTCTGGTGGCGTTTTCACGGGACTGTGCTTTCAAATATTAAGAGTTCATGTTTACAGAGCTCAGAATTGGTGTCTAAAGCCTTTGAATCACGAGAATAGTTTTTGTGTTTACAATTTAGGAGGATTGGCTTTGGCATTTTTTTTTGTGTGAATCAGTTAAAATGGTGGCGGTTCCAGTAAATACTTCTAAGCAAACTGTCTAATTGTGGTAAAACTGTTAAAATACACAATGAGAGTTCCCAGAAATGATTAAGAACGTGTAATAAACACCTCAAGTACACGTAAATAGATTCTTACTACATTTACTGTCGAATTCAATCACGGAGGTTTCGAGTGGAGAGCTGTGAAATGACGAAAATACTGGTAATTTTTACAAGTACGGGTACTTCTGGTGGCGTTTTCACGGGACTGTGCTTTCAATTATTAAGAGTTCATGTTACAGAGCTCAGAATTGGTGTCTAAAGCCTTTGAATCACGAGAATAGTTTTTATGTTTACAATTTAGGAGGATGGCTTTGGCGTATTTTAGTGTGAATCAGTTAAAATGGTGGCGGTTCCAATAAACAGTTCTAAGCAAACTGTCTAATTGTGGTAAAACCGTTAATATACACAATGAGAGTTCCCAGAAATGATTAAGAACGTGTAATAAACATCTCAAGTACACGTAAATAGATTCTTACTACATTTACTGTCGAATTAAACACGGAGGTTTCCAGTGGAAAGCTGTGAAATGACGAAAATACTGGTAATGTTTACAAGTACGGGTACTTCTGGTGGCGTTTTCACGGGACTGTGCTTTCAAATATTAAGAGTTCATGTTTACAGAGCTCAGAATTGGTGTCTAAAGCCTTTGAATGACGAGAATAGTTTTTTTGTTTACAATTTAGGAGGATTGGCTTTGGCGTTTTTTTTGTGTGAATCAGTTAAAATGGTGGCGGTTCCAGTAAATACTTCTAAGCAAACTGTCTAATTGTGGTAAAACTGTTAAAATACACAATGAGAGTTCCCAGAAATGATTAAGAACGTGTAATAAACATCTCAAGTACACGTAAATAGATTCTTACTACATTTACTGTCGAATTCAATCACGGAGGTTTCCAGTGGAAAGGTGTGAAATGACGAAAATACTGGTAATGTTTAAAAGTACGGGTACTTCTGGTGGCGTTTTCACGGGACTGTGCTTTCAAATATTAAGAGTTCATGTTTACAGAGCTCAGAATTGGTGTCTAAAGCCTTTGAATCACGAGAATAGTTTTTGTGTTTACAATTTAGGAGGATTGGCTTTGGCGTTTTTTTTGTGTGAATCAGTTAAAATGGTGGCGGTTCCAGTAAATACTTCTAAGCAAACTGTCTAATTGTGGTAAAACTGTTAAAATACACAATGAGAGTTCCCAGAAATGATTAAGAACGTGTAATAAACCCCTCAAGTACACGTAAATAGATTCTTACTACATTTACTGTCGAATTCAATCACGGAGGTTTCCAGTGGAAAATACTGGTAATGTTTACAAGTCCGGGTACTTCGGGTGGCGTTTTCACGGGACTGTGCTTTCAATTATTACGAGTTCATGTTTACAGAGCTCAGAATTGGTGTCTAAAGCCTTTGAATCATGAGAATATTTTTTGTGTTTACAATTTAGGAGGATTGGCTTTGGCGTTTTTTTGCGTGAATCAGTTAAAATGGTGGCGGTTCCAGTAAATACTTCTAAGCAAACTGTCTAATTGTGGTACAACTGTTAAAATACACAATGAGAGTTCCCAGAAATGATTAAGAACGTGTAATAAACATCTCAAGTACACGTAAATAGATTCTTACTACATTTACTGTCGAATTAAACACGGAGGTTTCCAGTGGAAAGCTGTGAAATGACGAAAATACTGGTAATGTTTACAAGTACGGGTACTTCTGGTGGCGTTTTCACGGGACTGTGCTTTCAAATATTAAGAGTTCATGTTTACAGAGCTCAGAATTGGTGTCTAAAGCCTTTGAATCACGAGAATAGTTTTTGTGTTTACAATTTAGGAGGATTGGCTTTGGCATTTTTTTTTGTGTGAATCAGTTAAAATGGTGGCGGTTCCAGTAAATACTTCTAAGCAAACTGTCTAATTGTGGTAAAACTGTTAAAATACACAATGAGAGTTCCCAGAAATGATTAAGAACGTGTAATAAACACCTCAAGTACACGTAAATAGATTCTTACTACATTTACTGTCGAATTCAATCACGGAGGTTTCGAGTGGAGAGCTGTGAAATGACGAAAATACTGGTAATTTTTACAAGTACGGGTACTTCTGGTGGCGTTTTCACGGGACTGTGCTTTCAATTATTAAGAGTTCATGTTACAGAGCTCAGAATTGGTGTCTAAAGCCTTTGAATCACGAGAATAGTTTTTATGTTTACAATTTAGGAGGATGGCTTTGGCGTATTTTAGTGTGAATCAGTTAAAATGGTGGCGGTTCCAATAAACAGTTCTAAGCAAACTGTCTAATTGTGGTAAAACCGTTAATATACACATTGAGAGTTCCCAGAAATGATTAAGAACGTGTAATAAACATCTCAAGTACACGTAAATAGATTCTTACTACATTTACTGTCGAATTAAACACGGAGGTTTCCAGTGGAAAGCTGTGAAATGACGAAAATACTGGTAATGTTTACAAGTACGGGTACTTCTGGTGGCGTTTTCACGGGACTGTGCTTTCAAATATTAAGAGTTCATGTTTACAGAGCTCAGAATTGGTGTCTAAAGCCTTTGAATGACGAGAATAGTTTTTTTGTTTACAATTTAGGAGGATTGGCTTTGGCGTTTTTTTTGTGTGAATCAGTTAAAATGGTGGCGGTTCCAGTAAATACTTCTAAGCAAACTGTCTAATTGTGGTAAAACTGTTAAAATACACAATGAGAGTTCCCAGAAATGATTAAGAACGTGTAATAAACATCTCAAGTACACGTAAATAGATTCTTACTACATTTACTGTCGAATTCAATCACGGAGGTTTCCAGTGGAAAGGTGTGAAATGACGAAAATACTGGTAATGGTTACAACTCCGGGTACTTCTGGTGGCGTTTTCACGGGACTGTGCTTTCAAATATTAAGAGTTCATGTTTACAGAGCTCAGAATTGGTGTCTAAAGCCTTTGAATCACGAGAATAGTTTTTGTGTTTACAATTTAGGAGGATTGGCTTTGGCGTTTTTTTTGTGTGAATCAGTCAAAATGGTGGCGGTTCCAGTAAATACTTCTAAGCAAACTGTCTAATTGTGGTAAAACTGTTAAAATACACAATGAGAGTTCCCAGAAATGATTAAGAACGTGTAATAAACATCTCAAGTACACGTAAATAGATTCTTACTACATTTACTGTCGAATTCAACACGGAGGTTTCCAGTGGAAAGCTGTGAAATGACGAAAATACTGGTAATGTTTACAAGTACGGGTACTTCTGGTGGCGTTTTCACGGGACTGTGCTTTCAATTATTAAGAGTTCATGTTTACAGAGCTCAGAATTGGTGTCTAAAGCCTTTGAATCACGAGAATAGTTTTTGTGTTTACAATTTAGGAGGATTGGCTTTGGCGTTTTTTTTGTGTGAATCAGTCAAAATGGTGGCGGTTCCAGTAAATACTTCTAAGCAAACTGTCTAATTGTGGTAAAACTGTTAAAATACACAATGAGAGTTCCCAGAAATGATTAAGAACGTGTAATAAACCCCTCAAGTACACGTAAATAGATTCTTACTACATTTACTGTCGAATTCAATCACGGAGGTTTCCAGTGGAAAATACTGGTAATGTTTACAAGTCCGGGTACTTCGGGTGGCGTTTTCACGGGACTGTGCTTTCAATTATTACGAGTTCATGTTTACAGAGCTCAGAATTGGTGTCTAAAGCCTTTGAATCACGAGAATATTTTTTGTGTTTACAATTTAGGAGGATTGGCTTTGGCGTTTTTTTGTGTGAATCAGTTAAAATGGTGGCGGTTCCAGTAAATACTTCTAAGCAAACTGTCTAATTGTGGTACAACTGTTAAAATACACAATGAGAGTTCCCAGAAATGATTAAGAACGTGTAATAAACATCTCAAGTACACGTAAATAGATTCTTACTACATTTACTGTCGAATTAAACACGGAGGTTTCCAGTGGAAAGCTGTGAAATGACGAAAATACTGGTAATGTTTACAAGTACGGGTACTTCTGGTGGCGTTTTCACGGGACTGTGCTTTCAAATATTAAGAGTTCATGTTTACAGAGCTCAGAATTGGTGTCTAAAGCCTTTGAATCACGAGAATAGTTTTTGTGTTTACAATTTAGGAGGATTGGCTTTGGCATTTTTTTTTGTGTGAATCAGTTAAAATGGTGGCGGTTCCAGTAAATACTTCTAAGCAAACTGTCTAATTGTGGTAAAACTGTTAAAATACACAATGAGAGTTCCCAGAAATGATTAAGAACGTGTAATAAACACCTCAAGTACACGTAAATAGATTCTTACTACATTTACTGTCGAATTCAATCACGGAGGTTTCGAGTGGAGAGCTGTGAAATGACGAAAATACTGGTAATTTTTACAAGTACGGGTACTTCTGGTGGCGTTTTCACGGGACTGTGCTTTCAATTATTAAGAGTTCATGTTACAGAGCTCAGAATTGGTGTCTAAAGCCTTTGAATCACGAGAATAGTTTTTATGTTTACAATTTAGGAGGATGGCTTTGGCGTATTTTAGTGTGAATCAGTTAAAATGGTGGCGGTTCCAATAAACAGTTCTAAGCAAACTGTCTAATTGTGGTAAAACCGTTAATATACACAATGAGAGTTCCCAGAAATGATTAAGAACGTGTAATAAACATCTCAAGTACACGTAAATAGATTCTTACTACATTTACTGTCGAATTAAACACGGAGGTTTCCAGTGGAAAGCTGTGAAATGACGAAAATACTGGTAATGTTTACAAGTACGGGTACTTCTGGTGGCGTTTTCACGGGACTGTGCTTTCAAATATTAAGAGTTCATGTTTACAGAGCTCAGAATTGGTGTCTAAAGCCTTTGAATGACGAGAATAGTTTTTTTGTTTACAATTTAGGAGGATTGGCTTTGGCGTTTTTTTTGTGTGAATCAGTTAAAATGGTGGCGGTTCCAGTAAATACTTCTAAGCAAACTGTCTAATTGTGGTAAAACTGTTAAAATACACAATGAGAGTTCCCAGAAATGATTAAGAACGTGTAATAAACATCTCAAGTACACGTAAATAGATTCTTACTACATTTACTGTCGAATTCAATCACGGAGGTTTCCAGTGGAAAGGTGTGAAATGACGAAAATACTGGTAATGGTTACAACTCCGGGTACTTCTGGTGGCGTTTTCACGGGACTGTGCTTTCAAATATTAAGAGTTCATGTTTACAGAGCTCAGAATTGGTGTCTAAAGCCTTTGAATCACGAGAATAGTTTTTGTGTTTACAATTTAGGAGGATTGGCTTTGGCGTTTTTTTTGTGTGAATCAGTCAAAATGGTGGGGGTTCCAGTAAATACTTCTAAGCAAACTGTCTAATTGTGGTAAAACTGTTAAAATACACAATGAGAGTTCCCAGAAATGATTAAGAACGTGTAATAAACATCTCAAGTACACGTAAATAGATTCTTACTACATTTACTGTCGAATTAAACACGGAGGTTTCCAGTGGAAAGCTGTGAAATGACGAAAATACTGGTAATGTTTACAAGTACGGGTACTTCTGGTGGCGTTTTCACGGGACTGTGCTTTCAAATATTAAGAGTTCATGTTTACAGAGCTCAGAATTGGTGTCTAAAGCCTTTGAATCACGAGAATAGTTTTTGTGTTTACAATTTAGGAGGATTGGCTTTGGCGTTTTTTTTGTGTGAATCAGTCAAAATGGTGGCGGTTCCAGTAAATACTTCTAAGCAAACTGTCTAATTGTGGTAAAACTGTTAAAATACACAATGAGAGTTCCCAGAAATGATTAAGAACGTGTAATAAACAGCTCAAGTACACGTAAATAGATTCTTACTACATTTACTGTCGAATTCAACACGGAGGTTTCCAGTGGAAAGCTGTGAAATGATGAAAATACTGGTAATGTTTACAAGTCTGGGTACTTCGGGTGGCGTTTTCACGGGACTGTGCTTTCAAATATTAAGAGTTCATGTTTACAGAGCTCAGAATTGGTGTCTAAAGCCTTTGAATCACGAGAATAGTTTTTGTGTTTACAATTTAGGAGGATTGGCTTTGGCTTTTTTTGTGTGAATCAGTTAAAATGGTGGCGGTTCCAGTAAATACTTCTAAGCAAACTGTCTAATTGTGGTAAAACTGTTAAAATACACAATGAGAGTTCCCAGAAATGATTAAGAACGTGTAATAAACCCTTCAAGTACACGTAAATAGATTCTTACTACATTTACTGTCGAATTCAATCACGGAGGTTTCCAGTGGAAAGCTGTGAAATGACGAAAATACTGGTAATGTTTACAAGTCCGGGTACTTCGGGTGGCGTTTTCACGGGACTGTGCTTTCAATTATTACGAGTTCATGTTTACAGAGCTCAGAATTGGTGTCTAAAGCCTTTGAATCACGAGAATAGTTTTTGTGTTTACAATTTAGGAGGATTGGCTTTGGCGTTTTTTTTGTGTGAATCAGTTAAAATGGTGGCGGTTCTAGTAAATACTTCTAAGCAAACTGTCTAATTGTGGTAAAACTGTTAAAATACACAATGAGAGTTCCCAGAAATGATTAAGAACGTGTAATAAACAGCTCAAGTACACGTAAATAGATTCTTACTACATTTACTGTCGAATTCAACACGGAGGTTTCCAGTGGAAAGCTGTGAAATGACGAAAATACTGGTAATGTTTACATGTACGGGTACTTCTGGTGGCGTTTTCACGGGACTGTGCTTTCAAATATTAAGAGTTCATGTTTACAGAGCTCAGAATTGGTGTCTAAAGCCTTTGAATCACGAGAATAGTTTTTGTGTTTACAATTTAGGAGGATTGGCTTTGGCGTTTTTTTTGTGTGAATCAGTCAAAATGGTGGCGGTTCCAGTAAATACTTCTAAGCAAACTGTCTAATTGTGGTAAAACTGTTAAAATACACAATGAGAGTTCCCAGAAATGATTAAGAACGTGTAATAAACCCCTCAAGTACACGTAAATAGATTCTTACTACATTTACTGTCGAATTCAATCACGGAGGTTTCCAGTGGAAAATACTGGTAATGTTTACAAGTCCGGGTACTTCGGGTGGCGTTTTCACGGGACTGTGCTTTCAATTATTACGAGTTCATGTTTACAGAGCTCAGAATTGGTGTCTAAAGCCTTTGAATCACGAGAATATTTTTTGTGTTTACAATTTAGGAGGATTGGCTTTGGCGTTTTTTTGTGTGAATCAGTTAAAATGGTGGCGGTTCCAGTAAATACTTCTAAGCAAACTGTCTAATTGTGGTAAAACTGTTAAAATACACAATGAGAGTTCCCAGAAATGATTAAGAACGTGTAATAAACATCTCAAGTACACGTAAATAGATTCTTACTACATTTACTGTCGAATTAAACACGGAGGTTTCCAGTGGAAAGCTGTGAAATGACGAAAATACTGGTAATGTTTACAAGTACGGGTACTTCTGGTGGCGTTTTCACGGGACTGTGCTTTCAAATATTAAGAGTTCATGTTTACAGAGCTCAGAATTGGTGTCTAAAGCCTTTGAATCACGAGAATAGTTTTTGTGTTTACAATTTAGGAGGATTGGCTTTGGCATTTTTTTTTGTGTGAATCAGTTAAAATGGTGGCGGTTCCAGTAAATACTTCTAAGCAAACTGTCTAATTGTGGTAAAACTGTTAAAATACACAATGAGAGTTCCCAGAAATGATTAAGAACGTGTAATAAACACCTCAAGTACACGTAAATAGATTCTTACTACATTTACTGTCGAATTCAATCACGGAGGTTTCGAGTGGAGAGCTGTGAAATGACGAAAATACTGGTAATTTTTACAAGTACGGGTACTTCTGGTGGCGTTTTCACGGGACTGTGCTTTCAATTATTAAGAGTTCATGTTACAGAGCTCAGAATTGGTGTCTAAAGCCTTTGAATCACGAGAATAGTTTTTATGTTTACAATTTAGGAGGATGGCTTTGGCGTATTTTAGTGTGAATCAGTTAAAATGGTGGCTGTTCCAATAAACAGTTCTAAGCAAACTGTCTAATTGTGGTAAAACCGTTAATATACACAATGAGAGTTCCCAGAAATGATTAAGAACGTGTAATAAACATCTCAAGTACACGTAAATAGATTCTTACTACATTTACTGTCGAATTAAACACGGAGGTTTCCAGTGGAAAGCTGTGAAATGACGAAAATACTGGTAATGTTTACAAGTACGGGTACTTCTGGTGGCGTTTTCACGGGACTGTGCTTTCAAATATTAAGAGTTCATGTTTACAGAGCTCAGAATTGGTGTCTAAAGCCTTTGAATGACGAGAATAGTTTTTTTGTTTACAATTTAGGAGGATTGGCTTTGGCGTTTTTTTTGTGTGAATCAGTTAAAATGGTGGCGGTTCCAGTAAATACTTCTAAGCAAACTGTCTAATTGTGGTAAAACTGTTAAAATACACAATGAGAGTTCCCAGAAATGATTAAGAACGTGTAATAAACACCTCAAGTACACGTAAATAGATTCTTACTACATTTACTGTCGAATTCAATCACGGAGGTTTCGAGTGGAGAGCTGTGAAATGACGAAAATACTGGTAATTTTTACAAGTACGGGTACTTCTGGTGGCGTTTTCACGGGACTGTGCTTTCAATTATTAAGAGTTCATGTTACAGAGCTCAGAATTGGTGTCTAAAGCCTTTGAATCACGAGAATAGTTTTTATGTTTACAATTTAGGAGGATGGCTTTGGCGTATTTTAGTGTGAATCAGTTAAAATGGTGGCGGTTCCAATAAACAGTTCTAAGCAAACTGTCTAATTGTGGTAAAACCGTTAATATACACAATGAGAGTTCCCAGAAATGATTAACAACGTGTAATAAACATCTCAAGTACACGTAAATAGATTCTTACTACATTTACTGTCGAATTCAACACGGAGGTTTCCAGTGGAAAGCTGTGAAATGACGAAAATACTGGTAATGTTTACAAGTACGGGTACTTCTGGTGGCGTTTTCACGGGACTGTGCTTTCAAATATTAAGAGTTCATGTTTACAGAGCTCAGAATTGGTGTCTAAAGCCTTTGAATGACGAGAATAGTTTTTTTGTTTACAATTTAGGAGGATTGGCTTTGGCGTTTTTTTTGTGTGAATCAGTTAAAATGGTGGCGGTTCCAGTAAATACTTCTAAGCAAACTGTCTAATTGTGGTAAAACTGTTAAAATACACAATGAGAGTTCCCAGAAATGATTAAGAACGTGTAATAAACATCTCAAGTACACGTAAATAGATTCTTACTACATTTACTGTCGAATTAAACACGGAGGTTTCCAGTGGAAAGCTGTGAAATGACGAAAATACTGGTAATGTTTACAAGTACGGGTACTTCTGGTGGCGTTTTCACGGGACTGTGCTTTCAAATATTAAGAGTTCATGTTTACAGAGCTCAGAATTGGTGTCTAAAGCCTTTGAATCACGAGAATAGTTTTTGTGTTTACAATTTAGGAGGATTGGCTTTGGCGTTTTTTTTGTGTGAATCAGTCAAAATGGTGGCGGTTCCAGTAAATACTTCTAAGCAAACTGTCTAATTGTGGTAAAACTGTTAAAATACACAATGAGAGTTCCCAGAAATGATTAAGAACGTGTAATAAACAGCTCAAGTACACGTAAATAGATTCTTACTACATTTACTGTCGAATTCAACACGGAGGTTTCCAGTGGAAAGCTGTGAAATGATGAAAATACTGGTAATGTTTACAAGTCTGGGTACTTCGGGTGGCGTTTTCACGGGACTGTGCTTTCAAATATTAAGAGTTCATGTTTACAGAGCTCAGAATTGGTGTCTAAAGCCTTTGAATCACGAGAATAGTTTTTGTGTTTACAATTTAGGAGGATTGGCTTTGGCTTTTTTTGTGTGAATCAGTTAAAATGGTGGCGGTTCCAGTAAATACTTCTAAGCAAACTGTCTAATTGTGGTAAAACTGTTAAAATACACAATGAGAGTTCCCAGAAATGATTAAGAACGTGTAATAAACCCTTCAAGTACACGTAAATAGATTCTTACTACATTTACTGTCGAATTCAATCACGGAGGTTTCCAGTGGAAAGCTGTGAAATGACGAAAATACTGGTAATGTTTACAAGTCCGGGTACTTCGGGTGGCGTTTTCACGGGACTGTGCTTTCAATTATTACGAGTTCATGTTTACAGAGCTCAGAATTGGTGTCTAAAGCCTTTGAATCACGAGAATAGTTTTTGTGTTTACAATTTAGGAGGATTGGCTTTGGCGTTTTTTTTGTGTGAATCAGTTAAAATGGTGGCGGTTCTAGTAAATACTTCTAAGCAAACTGTCTAATTGTGGTAAAACTGTTAAAATACACAATGAGAGTTCCCAGAAATGATTAAGAACGTGTAATAAACAGCTCAAGTACACGTAAATAGATTCTTACTACATTTACTGTCGAATTCAACACGGAGGTTTCCAGTGGAAAGCTGTGAAATGACGAAAATACTGGTAATGTTTACATGTACGGGTACTTCTGGTGGCGTTTTCACGGGACTGTGCTTTCAAATATTAAGAGTTCATGTTTACAGAGCTCAGAATTGGTGTCTAAAGCCTTTGAATCACGAGAATAGTTTTTGTGTTTACAATTTAGGAGGATTGGCTTTGGCGTTTTTTTGTGTGAATCAGTCAAAATGGTGGCGGTTCCAGTAAATACTTCTAAGCAAACTGTCTAATTGTGGTAAAACTGTTAAAATACACAATGAGAGTTCCCAGAAATGATTAAGAACGTGTAATAAACCCCTCAAGTACTCGTAAATAGATTCTTACTACATTTACTGTCGAATTCAATCACGGAGGTTTCCAGTGGAAAATACTGGTAATGTTTACAAGTCCGGGTACTTCGGGTGGCGTTTTCACGGGACTGTGCTTTCAATTATTACGAGTTCATGTTTACAGAGCTCAGAATTGGTGTCTAAAGCCTTTGAATCACGAGAATATTTTTTGTGTTTACAATTTAGGAGGATTGGCTTTGGCGTTTTTTTGTGTGAATCAGTTAAAATGGTGGCGGTTCCAGTAAATACTTCTAAGCAAACTGTCTAATTGTGGTAAAACTGTTAAAATACACAATGAGAGTTCCCAGAAATGATTAAGAACGTGTAATAAACATCTCAAGTACACGTAAATAGATTCTTACTACATTTACTGTCGAATTAAACACGGAGGTTTCCAGTGGAAAGCTGTGAAATGACGAAAATACTGGTAATGTTTACAAGTACGGGTACTTCTGGTGGCGTTTTCACGGGACTGTGCTTTCAAATATTAAGAGTTCATGTTTACAGAGCTCAGAATTGGTGTCTAAAGCCTTTGAATCACGAGAATAGTTTTTGTGTTTACAATTTAGGAGGATTGGCTTTGGCATTTTTTTTTGTGTGAATCAGTTAAAATGGTGGCGGTTCCAGTAAATACTTCTAAGCAAACTGTCTAATTGTGGTAAAACTGTTAAAATACACAATGAGAGTTCCCAGAAATGATTAAGAACGTGTAATAAACACCTCAAGTACACGTAAATAGATTCTTACTACATTTACTGTCGAATTCAATCACGGAGGTTTCGAGTGGAGAGCTGTGAAATGACGAAAATACTGGTAATTTTTACAAGTACGGGTACTTCTGGTGGCGTTTTCACGGTACTGTGCTTTCAATTATTAAGAGTTCATGTTACAGAGCTCAGAATTGGTGTCTAAAGCCTTTGAATCACGAGAATAGTTTTTATGTTTACAATTTAGGAGGATGGCTTTGGCGTATTTTAGTGTGAATCAGTTAAAATGGTGGCTGTTCCAATAAACAGTTCTAAGCAAACTGTCTAATTGTGGTAAAACCGTTAATATACACAATGAGAGTTCCCAGAAATGATTAAGAACGTGTAATAAACATCTCAAGTACACGTAAATAGATTCTTACTACATTTACTGTCGAATTAAACACGGAGGTTTCCAGTGGAAAGCTGTGAAATGACGAAAATACTGGTAATGTTTACAAGTACGGGTACTTCTGGTGGCGTTTTCACGGGACTGTGCTTTCAAATATTAAGAGTTCATGTTTACAGAGCTCAGAATTGGTGTCTAAAGCCTTTGAATGACGAGAATAGTTTTTTTGTTTACAATTTAGGAGGATTGGCTTTGGCGTTTTTTTTGTGTGAATCAGTTAAAATGGTGGCGGTTCCAGTAAATACTTCTAAGCAAACTGTCTAATTGTGGTAAAACTGTTAAAATACACAATGAGAGTTCCCAGAAATGATTAAGAACGTGTAATAAACATCTCAAGTACACGTAAATAGATTCTTACTACATTTACTGTCGAATTCAACACGGAGGTTTCCAGTGGAAAGCTGTGAAATGATGAAAATACTGGTAATGTTTACAAGTCTGGGTACTTCGGGTGGCGTTTTCACGGGACTGTGCTTTCAAATATTAAGAGTTCATGTTTACAGAGCTCAGAATTGGTGTCTAAAGCCTTTGAATCACGAGAATAGTTTTTGTGTTTACAATTTAGGAGGATTGGCTTTGGCTTTTTTTTGTGTGAATCAGTTAAAATGGTGGCGGTTCCAGTAAATACTTCTAAGCAAACTGTCTAATTGTGGTAAAACTGTTAAAATACACAATGAGAGTTCCCAGAAATGATTAAGAACGTGTAATAAACCCTTCAAGTACACGTAAATAGATTCTTACTACATTTACTGTCGAATTAAACACGGAGGTTTCCAGTGGAAAGCTGTGAAATGACGAAAATACTGGTAATGTTTACAAGTCCGGGTACTTCGGGTGGCGTTTTCACGGGACTGTGCTTTCAATTATTACGAGTTCATGTTTACAGAGCTCAGAATTGGTGTCTAAAGCCTTTGAATCACGAGAATAGTTTTTGTGTTTACAATTTAGGAGGATTGGCTTTGGCGTTTTTTTTGTGTGAATCAGTTAAAATGGTGGCGGTTCTAGTAAATACTTCTAAGCAAACTGTCTGGTTGTGGTAAAACTGTTAAAATACACAATGAGAGTTCCCAGAAATGATTAAGAACGTGTAATAAACGTCTCAAGTACACGTAAATAGATTCTTACTACATTTACTGTCGAATTAAACACGGAGGTTTCCAGTGGAAAGCTGTGAAATGACGAAAATACTGGTAATGTTTACAAGTACGGGTACTTCTGGTGGCGTTTTCACGGGACTGTGCTTTCAAATATTAAGAGTTCATGTTTACAGAGCTCAGAATTGGTGTCTAAAGCCTTTGAATGACGAGAATAGTGTTTTTGTTTACAATTTAGGAGGATTGGCTTTGGCGTTTTTTTTGTGTGAATCAGTTAAAATGGTGGCGGTTCCAGTAAATACTTCTAAGCAAACTGTCTAATTGTGGTAAAACTGTTAAAATACACAATGAGAGTTCCCAGAAATGATTAAGAACGTGTAATAAACGTCTCAAGTACACGTAAATAGATTCTTACTACATTTACTGTCGAATTAAACACGGAGGTTTCCAGTGGAAAGCTGTGAAATGACGAAAATACTGGTAATGTTTACAAGTCCGGGTACTTCTGGTGGCGTTTTCACGGGACTGTGCTTTCAATTATTACGAGTTCATGTTTACAGAGCTCAGAATTGGTGTCTAAAGCCTTTGAATCACGAGAATAGTTTTTGTGTTTACAATTTAGGAGGATTGGCTTTGGCTTTTTTTTTTGTGTGAATCAGTCAAAATGGTGGCGGTTCCAGTAAATACTTCTAAGCAAACTGTCTAATTGTGGTAAAACTGTTAAAATACACAATGAGAGTTCCCAGAAATGATTAAGAACGTGTAATAAACATCTCAAGTACACGTAAATAGATTCTTACTACATTTACTGTCGAATTCAACACGGAGGTTTCCAGTGGAAAGCTATGAAATGTTGAAAATACTGGTAATGTTTACAAGTACGGGTACTTCTGGTGGCGTTTTCACGGGACTGTGCTTTCAAATAATAAGAGTTCATGTTTACAGAGCTAAGAATTGGTGTCTAAAGCCTTTGAATCACGAGAATAGTTTTTGTGTTTACAATTTAGGAGGATTGGCTTTGGCGTTTTTTTTGTGTGAATCAGTTAAAATGGTGGCGGTTCCAGTAAATACTTCTAAGCAAACTGTCTAATTGTGGTAAAACTGTTAAAATACACAATGAGAGTTCCCAGAAATGATTAAGAACGTGTAATAAACCCCTCAAGTACACGTAAATAGATTCTTCCTACATTTACTGTCGAATTCAATCACGGAGGTTTCCAGTGGAAAGCTGTGAAATGACGAAAATACTGGTAATGTTTACAAGTCCGGGTACTTCGGGTGGCGTTTTCACGGGACTGTGCTTTCAAATATTAAGAGTTCATGTTTACAGAGCTCAGAATTGGTGTCTAAAGCCTTTGAATCACGAGAATAGTTTTTGTGTTTACAATTTAGGAGGATTGGCTTTGGCTTTTTTTTGTGTGAATCAGTTAAAATGGTCGCGGTTCCAGTAAATACTTCTAAGCAAACTGTCTAATTGTGGTAAAACTGTTAAAATACACAATGAGAGTTCCCAGAAATGATTAAGAACGTGTAATAAACCCTTCAAGTACACGTAAATAGATTCTTACTACATTTACTGTCGAATTAAACACGGAGGTTTCCAGTGGAAAGCTGTGAAATGACGAAAATACTGGTAATGTTTACAAGTACGGGTACTTCTGGTGGCGTTTTCACGGGACTGTGCTTTCAAATATTAAGAGTTCATGTTTACAGAGCTCAGAATTGGTGTCTAAAGCCTTTGAATGACGAGAATAGTTTTTTTGTTTACAATTTAGGAGGATAGGCTTTGGCGTTTTTTTTGTGTGAATCAGTTAAAATGGTGGCGGTTCCAGTAAATACTTCTAAGCAAACTGTCTAATTGTGGTAAAACTGTTAAAATACACAATGAGAGTTCCCAGAAATGATTAAGAACGTGTAATAAACATCTCAAGTACACGTAAATAGATTCTTACTACATTTACTGTCGAATTCAATCACGGAGGTTTCCAGTGGAAAGGTGTGAAATGACGAAAATACTGGTAATGGTTACAACTCCGGGTACTTCTGGTGGCGTTTTCACGGGACTGTGCTTTCAAATATTAAGAGTTCATGTTTACAGAGCTCAGAATTGGTGTCTAAAGCCTTTGAATCACGAGAATATTTTTTGTGTTTACAATTTAGGAGGATTGGCTTTGGCGTTTTTTTTGTGTGAATCAGTCAAAATGGTGGCGGTTCCAGTAAATACTTCTAAGCAAACTGTCTAATTGTGGTAAAACTGTTAAAATACACAATGAGAGTTCCCAGAAATGATTAAGAACGTGTAATAAACCCTTCAAGTACACGTAAATAGATTCTTACTACATTTACTGTCGAATTCAATCACGGAGGTTTCCAGTGGAAAGCTGTGAAATGACGAAAATACTGGTAATGTTTACAAGTCCGGGTACTTCGGGTGGCGTTTTCACGGGACTGTGCTTTCAATTATTACGAGTTCATGTTTACAGAGCTCAGAATTGGTGTCTAAAGCCTTTGAATCACGAGAATAGTTTTTGTGTTTACAATTTAGGAGGATTGGCTTTGGCGTTTTTTTTGTGTGAATCAGTTAAAATGGTGGCGGTTCTAGTAAATACTTCTAAGCAAACTGTCTAGTTGTGGTAAAACTGTTAAAATACACAATGAGAGTTCCCAGAAATGATTAAGAACGTGTAATAAACGTCTCAAGTACACGTAAATAGATTCTTACTACATTTACTGTCGAATTAAACACGGAGGTTTCCAGTGGAAAGCTGTGAAATGACGAAAATACTGGTAATGTTTACAAGTACGGGTACTTCTGGTGGCGTTTTCACGGGACTGTGCTTTCAAATATTAAGAGTTCATGTTTACAGAGCTCAGAATTGGTGTCTAAAGCCTTTGAATGACGAGAATAGTGTTTTTGTTTACAATTTAGGAGGATTGGCTTTGGCGTTTTTTTTGTGTGAATCAGTTAAAATGGTGGCGGTTCCAGTAAATACTTCTAAGCAAACTGTCTAGTTGTGGTAAAACTGTTAAAATACACAATGAGAGTTCCCAGAAATGATTAAGAACGTGTAATAAACGTCTCAAGTACACGTAAATAGATTCTTACTACATTTACTGTCGAATTAAACACGGAGGTTTCCAGTGGAAAGCTGTGAAATGACGAAAATACTGGTAATGTTTACAAGTCCGGGTACTTCTGGTGGCGTTTTCACGGGACTGTGCTTTCAATTATTACGAGTTCATGTTTACAGAGCTCAGAATTGGTGTCTAAAGCCTTTGAATCACGAGAATAGTTTTTGTGTTTACAATTTAGGAGGATTGGCTTTGGCGTTTTTTTTGTGTGAATCAGTCAAAATGGTGGCGGTTCCAGTAAATACTTCTAAGCAAACTGTCAAATTGTGGTAAAACTGTTAAAATACACAATGAGAGTTCCCAGAAATGATTAAGAACGTGTAATAAACATCTCAAGTACACGTAAATAGATTCTTACTACATTTACTGTCGAATTCAACACGGAGGTTTCCAGTGGAAAGCTATGAAATGATGAAAATACTGGTAATGTTTACAAGTACGGGTACTTCTGGTGGCGTTTTCACGGGACTGTGCTTTCAAATAATAAGAGTTCATGTTTACAGAGCTAAGAATTGGTGTCTAAAGCCTTTGAATCACGAGAATAGTTTTTGTGTTTACAATTTAGGAGGATTGGCTTTGGCGTTTTTTTTGTGTGAATCAGTTAAAATGGTGGCGGTTCCAGTAAATACTTCTAAGCAAACTGTCTAATTGTGGTAAAACTGTTAAAATACACAATGAGAGTTCCCAGAAATGATTAAGAACGTGTAATAAACATCTCAAGTACACGTAAATAGATTCTTACTACATTTACTGTCGAATTCAACACGGAGGTTTCCAGTGGAAAGCTGTGAAATGACGAAAATACTGGTAATGTTTAAAAGTACGGGTACTTCTGGTGGCGTTTTCACGGGACTGTGCTTTCAAATATTAAGAGTTCATGTTTACAGAGCTCAGAATTGGTGTCTAAAGCCTTTGAATCACGAGAATAGTTTTTGTGTTTACAATTTAGGAGGATTGGCTTTGGCGTTTTTTTTGTGTGAATCAGTTAAAATGGTGGCGGTTCCAGTAAATACTTCTAAGCAAACTGTCTAATTGTGGTAAAACTGTTAAAATACACAATGAGAGTTCCCAGAAATGATTAAGAACGTGTAATAAACCCCTCAAGTACACGTAAATAGATTCTTACTACATTTACTGTCGAATTCAATCACGGAGGTTTCCAGTGGAAAGCTGTGAAATGACGAAAATACTGGTAATGTTTACAAGTCCGGGTACTTCTGGTGGCGTTTTCACGGGACTGTGCTTTCAAATATTAAGAGTTCATGTTTACAGAGCTCAGAATTGGTGTCTAAAGCCTTTGAATCACGAGAATAGTTTTTGTGTTTACAATTTAGGAGGATTGGCTTTGGCGTTTTTTTTTGTGTGAATCAGTTAAAATGGTGGCGGTTCCAGTAAACAGTTCTAAGAAAACTGTCTAATTGTGGTAAAACTGTTAAAATACACAATGATAGTTCCCAGAAATGATTAAGAACGTGTAATAAACACCTCAAGTACACGTAAATAGATTCTTACTACATTTACTGTCGAATTCAATCACGGAGGTTTCCAGTGGAAAGTTGTGAAATGACGAAAATACTGGTAATGTTTACAAGTACGGGTACTTCTGGTGGCGTTTTCACGGGACTGTGCTTTCAATTATTAAGAGTTCATGTTTACAGAGCTCAGAATTTGTGTCTAAAGCCTTTGAATCACGAGAATAGTTTTTATGTTTACAATTTAGGAGGATTGGCTTTGGCATATTTTTTGTGTGAATCAGTTAAAATGGTGGCGGTTCCACTAAAAAGTTCTAAGCAAACTGTCTAATTGTGGTAAAACTGTTAAAATACACAATGAGAGTTCCCAGAAATGATTAAGAACGTGTAATAAACATCTCAAGTACACGTAAATAGATTCTTACTACATTTACTGTCGAATTCAACACGGAGGTTTCCAGTGGAAAGCTGTGAAATGACGAAAATACTGGTAATGTTTACAAGTACGGGTACTTCTGGTGGCGTTTTCACGGGACTGTGCTTTCAAATATTAAGAGTTCATGTTTACAGAGCTCAGAATTGGTGTCTAAAGCCTTTGAATCACGAGAATAGTTTTTGTGTTTACAATTTAGGAGGATTGGCTTTGGCGTTTTTTTTGTGTGAATCAGTTAAAATGGTGGCGGTTCCAGTAAATACTTCTAAGCAAACTGTCTAATTGTGGTAAAACTGTTAAAATACACAATGAGAGTTCCCAGAAATGATTAAGAACGTGTAATAAACCCCTCAAGTACACGTAAATAGATTCTTACTACATTTACTGTCGAATTCAATCACGGAGGTTTCCAGTGGAAAATACTGGTAATGTTTACAAGTCCGGGTACTTCGGGTGGCGTTTTCACGGGACTGTGCTTTCAATTATTACGAGTTCATGTTTACAGAGCTCAGAATTGGTGTCTAAAGCCTTTGAATCACGAGAATATTTTTTGTGTTTACAATTTAGGAGGATTGGCTTTGGCGTTTTTTTGTGTGAATCAGTTAAAATGGTGGCGGTTCCAGTAAATACTTCTAAGCAAACTGTCTAATTGTGGTAAAACTGTTAAAATACACAATGAGAGTTCCCAGAAATGATTAAGAACGTGTAATAAACATCTCAAGTACACGTAAATAGATTCTTACTACATTTACTGTCGAATTAAACACGGAGGTTTCCAGTGGAAAGCTGTGAAATGACGAAAATACTGGTAATGTTTACAAGTACGGGTACTTCTGGTGGCGTTTTCACGGGACTGTGCTTTCAATTATTAAGAGTTCATGTTACAGAGCTCAGAATTGGTGTCTAAAGCCTTTGAATCACGAGAATAGTTTTTATGTTTACAATTTAGGAGGATGGCTTTGGCGTATTTTAGTGTGAATCAGTTAAAATGGTGGCGGTTCCAATAAACAGTTCTAAGCAAACTGTCTAATTGTGGTAAAACCGTTAAAATACACAATGAGAGTTCCCAGAAATGATTAAGAACGTGTAATAAACATCTCAAGTACACGTAAATAGATTCTTACTACATTTACTGTCGAATTCAACACGGAGGTTTCCAGTGGAAAGCTGTGAAATGACGAAAATACTGGTAATGTTTACAAGTACGGGTACTTCTGGTGGCGTTTTCACGGGACTGTGCTTTCAAATATTAAGAGTTCATGTTTACAGAGCTCAGAATTGGTGTCTAAAGCCTTTGAATGACGAGAATAGTTTTTTTGTTTACAATTTAGGAGGATTGGCTTTGGCGTTTTTTTTTGTGTGAATCAGTTAAAATGGTGGCGGTTCCAGTAAATACTTCTAAGCAAACTGTCTAATTGTGGTAAAACTGTTAAAATACACAATGAGAGTTCCCAGAAATGATTAAGAACGTGTAATAAACATCTCAAGTACACGTAAATAGATTCTTACTACATTTACTGTCGAATTCAATCACGGAGGTTTCCAGTGGAAAGGTGTGAAATGACGAAAATACTGGTAATGGTTACAACTCCGGGTACTTCTGCTGGCGTTTTCACGGGACTGTGCTTTCAAATATTAAGAGTTCATGTTTACAGAGCTCAGAATTGGTGTCTAAAGCCTTTGAATCACGAGAATAGTTTTTGTGTTTACAATTTAGGAGGATTGGCTTTGGCGTTTTTTTTGTGTGAATCAGTCAAAATGGTGGCGGTTCCAGTAAATACTTCTAAGCAAACTGTCTAATTGTGGTAAAACTGTTAAAATACACAATGAGAGTTCCCAGAAATGATTAAGAACGTGTAATAAACATCTCAAGTACACGTAAATAGATTCTTACTACATTTACTGTCGAATTCAACACGGAGGTTTCCAGTGGAAAGCTGTGAAATGACGAAAATACTGGTAATGTTTACAAGTCCGGGTACTTCTGGTGGCGTTTTCACGGGACTGTGCTTTCAAATATTAAGAGTTCATGTTTACAGAGCTCAGAATTGGTGTCTAAAGCCTTTGAATGACGAGAATAGTTTTTTTGTTTACAATTTAGGAGGATTGGCTTTGGCGTTTTTTTTGTGTGAATCAGTCAAAATGGTGGCGGTTCCAGTAAATACTTCTAAGCAAACTGTCTAATTGTGGTAAAACTGTTAAAATACACAATGAGAGTTCCCAGAAATGATTAAGAACGTGTAATAAACAGCTCAAGTACACGTAAATAGATTCTTACTACATTTACTGTCGAATTCAACACGGAGGTTTCCAGTGGAAAGCTGTGAAATGATGAAAATACTGGTAATGTTTACAAGTCTGGGTACTTCGGGTGGCGTTTTCACGGGACTGTGCTTTCAAATATTAAGAGTTCATGTTTACAGAGCTCACAATTGGTGTCTAAAGCCTTTGAATCACGAGAATAGTTTTTGTGTTTACAATTTAGGAGGATTGGCTTTGGCTTTTTTTTGTGTGAATCAGTTAAAATGGTGGCGGTTCCAGTAAATACTTCTAAGCAAACTGTCTAATTGTGGTAAAACTGTTAAAATACACAATGAGAGTTCCCAGAAATGATTAAGAACGTGTAATAAACATCTCAAGTACACGTAAATAGATTCTTACTACATTTACTGTCGAATTCAACACGGAGGTTTCCAGTGGAAAGCTGTGAAATGACGAAAATACTGGTAATGTTTACAAGTCCGGGTACTTCTGGTGGCGTTTTCACGGGACTGTGCTTTCAAATATTAAGAGTTCATGTTTACAGAGCTCAGAATTGGTGTCTAAAGCCTTTGAATCACGAGAATAGTTTTTGTGTTTACAATTTAGGAGGATTGGCTTTGGCGTTTTTTTGTGTGAATCAGTTAAAATGGTGGCGGTTCCAGTAAATACTTCTAAGCAAACTGTCTAATTGTGGTAAAACTGTTAAAATACACAATGAGAGTTCCCAGAAATGATTAAGAACGTGTAATAAACATCTCAAGTACACGTAAATAGATTCTTACTACATTTACTGTCGAATTCAACACGGAGGTTTCCAGTGGAAAGCTGTGAAATGACGAAAATACTGGTAATGTTTACAAGTACGGGTACTTCTGGTGGCGTTTTCACGGGACTGTGCTTTCAAATATTAAGAGTTCATGTTTACAGAGCTCAGAATTGGTGTCTAAAGCCTTTGAATCACGAGAATAGTTTTTGTGTTTACAATTTAGGAGGATTGGCTTTGGCGTTTTTTTTTGTGTGAATCAGTTAAAATGGTGGCGGTTCCAGTAAATACTTCTAAGCAAACTGTCTAATTGTGGTAAAACTGTTAAAATACACAATGAGAGTTCCCAGAAATGATTAAGAACGTGTAATAAACACCTCAAGTACACGTAAATAGATTCTTACTACATTTACTGTCGAATTCAATCACGGAGGTTTCGAGTGGAAAGCTGTGAAATGACGAAAATACTGGTAATTTTTACAAGTACGGGTACTTCTGGTGGCGTTTTCACGGGACTGTGCTTTCAATTATTAAGAGTTCATGTTACAGAGCTCAGAATTGGTGTCTAAAGCCTTTGAATCACGAGAATAGTTTTTATGTTTACAATTTAGGAGGATGGCTTTGGCGTATTTTAGTGTGAATCAGTTAAAATGGTGGCGGTTCCAATAAACAGTTCTAAGCAAACTGTCTAATTGTGGTAAAACCGTTAAAATACACAATGAGAGTTCCCAGAAATGATTAAGAACGTGTAATAAACATCTCAAGTACACGTAAATAGATTCTTACTACATTTACTGTCGAATTCAACACGGAGGTTTCCAGTGGAAAGCTGTGAAATGACGAAAATACTGGTAATGTTTACAAGTCCGGGTACTTCCGGTGGCGTTTTCACGGGACTGTGCTTTCAATTATTACGAGTTCATGTTTACAGAGCTCAGAATTGGTGTCTAAAGCCTTTGAATCACGAGAATAGTTTTTGTGTTTACAATTTAGGAGGATTGGCTTTGGCGTTTTTTTTGTGTGAATCAGTCAAAATGGTGGCGGTTCCAGTAAATACTTCTAAGCAAACTGTCTAATTGTGGTAAAACTGTTAAAATACACAATGAGAGTTCCCAGAAATGATTAAGAACGTGTAATAAACATCTCAAGTACACGTAAATAGATTCTTACTACATTTACTGTCGAATTCAACACGGAGGTTTCCAGTGGAAAGCTATGAAATGATGAAAATACTGGTAATGTTTACAAGTACGGGTACTTCTGGTGGCGTTTTCACGGGACTGTGCTTTCAAATAATAAGAGTTCATGTTTACAGAGCTAAGAATTGGTGTCTAAAGCCTTTGAATCACGAGAATAGTTTTTGTGTTTACAATTTAGGAGGATTGGCTTTGGCGTTTTTTTTGTGTGAATCAGTTAAAATGGTGGCGGTTCCAGTAAATACTTCTAAGCAAACTGTCTAATTGTGGTAAAACTGTTAAAATACACAATGAGAGTTCCCAGAAATGATTAAGAACGTGTAATAAACCCCTCAAGTACACGTAAATAGATTCTTCCTACATTTACTGTCGAATTCAATCACGGAGGTTTCCAGTGGAAAGCTGTGAAATGACGAAAATACTGGTAATGTTTACAAGTCTGGGTACTTCTGGTGGCGTTTTCACGGGACTGTGCTTTCAAATATTAAGAGTTCATGTTTACAGAGCTCAGAATTGGTGTCTAAAGCCTTTGAATCACGAGAATAGTTTTTGTGTTTACAATTTAGGAGGATTGGCTTTGGCTTTTTTTTGTGTGAATCAGTTAAAATGGTGGCGGTTCCAGTAAATACTTCTAAGCAAACTGTCTAATTGTGGTAAAACTGTTAAAATACACAATGAGAGTTCCCAGAAATGATTAAGAACGTGTAATAAACCCCTCAAGTACACGTAAATAGATTCTTCCTACATTTACTGTCGAATTCAATCACGGAGGTTTCCAGTGGAAAGCTGTGAAATGACGAAAATACTGGTAATGTTTACAAGTCTGGGTACTTCGGGTGGCGTTTTCACGGGACTGTGCTTTCAAATATTAAGAGTTCATGTTTACAGAGCTCAGAATTGGTGTCTAAAGCCTTTGAATCACGAGAATAGTTTTTGTGTTTACAATTTAGGAGGATTGGCTTTGGCGTTTTTTTTGTGTGAATCAGTTAAAATGGTGGCGGTTCCAGTAAATACTTCTAAGCAAACTGTCTAATTGTGGTAAAACTGTTAAAATACACAATGAGAGTTCCCAGAAATGATTAAGAACGTGTAATAAACATCTCAAGTACACGTAAATAGATTCTTACTACATTTACTGTCGAATTCAACACGGAGGTTTCCAGTGGAAAGCTGTGAAATGACGAAAATACTGGTAATGTTTACAAGTACGGGTACTTCTGGTGGCGTTTTCACGGGACTGTGCTTTCAAATATTAAGAGTTCATGTTTACAGAGCTCAGAATTGTTGTCTAAAGCCTTTGAATCACGAGAATAGTTTTTGTGTTTACAATTTAGGAGGATTGGCTTTGGCGTTTTTTTTGTGTGAATCAGTTAAAATGGTGGCGGTTCCAGTAAATACTTCTAAGCAAACTGTCTAATTGTGGTAAAACTGTTAAAATACACAATGAGAGTTCCCAGAAATGATTAAGAACGTGTAATAAACATCTCAAGTACTCGTAAATAGATTCTTACTACATTTACTGTCGAATTCAACACGGAGGTTTCCAGTGGAAAGCTGTGAAATGACGAAAATACTGGTAATGTTTACAAGTACGGGTACTTCTGGTGGCGTTTTCACGGGACTGTGCTTTCAAATATTAAGAGTTCATGTTTACAGAGCTAAGAATTGGTGTCTAAAGCCTTTGAATCACGAGAATAGTTTTTGTGTTTACAATTTAGGAGGATTGGCTTTGGCGTTTTTTTTGTGTGAATCAGTTAAAATGGTGGCGGTTCCAGTAAATACTTCTAAGCAAACTGTCTAATTGTGGTAAAACTGTTAAAATACACAATGAGAGTTCCCAGAAATGATTAAGAACGTGTAATAAACCCCTCAAGTACACGTAAATAGATTCTTACTACATTTACTGTCGAATTCAATCACGGAGGTTTCCAGTGGAAAGCTGTGAAATGACGAAAATACTGGTAATGTTTACAAGTCCGGGTACTTCTGGTGGCGTTTTCACGGGACTGTGCTTTCAAATATTAAGAGTTCAGGTTTACAGAGCTCAGAATTGGTGTCTAAAGCCTTTGAATCACGAGAATAGTTTTTGTGTTTACAATTTAGGAGGATTGGCTTTGGCGTTTTTTTTTGTGTGAATCAGTTAAAATGGTGGCGGTTCCAGTAAACAGTTCTAAGAAAACTGTCTAATTGTGGTAAAACTGTTAAAATACACAATGAGAGTTCCCAGAAATGATTAAGAACGTGTAATAAACACCTCAAGTACACGTAAATAGATTCTTACTACATTTACTGTCGAATTCAATCACGGAGGTTTCCAGTGGAAAGTTGTGAAATGACGAAAATACTGGTAATGTTTACAAGTACGGGTACTTCTGGTGGCGTTTTCACGGGACTGTGCTTTCAATTATTAAGAGTTCATGTTTACAGAGCTCAGAATTTGTGTCTAAAGCCTTTGAATCACGAGAATAGTTTTTATGTTTACAATTTAGGAGGATTGGCTTTGGCATATTTTTTGTGTGAATCAGTTAAAATGGTGGCGGTTCCACTAAAAAGTTCTAAGCAAACTGTCTAATTGTGGTAAAACTGTTAAAATACACAATGAGAGTTCCCAGAAATGATTAAGAACGTGTAATAAACATCTCAAGTACACGTAAATAGATTCTTACTACATTTACTGTCGAATTCAACACGGAGGTTTCCAGTGGAAAGCTGTGAAATGACGAAAATACTGGTAATGTTTAAAAGTACGGGTACTACTGGTGGCGTTTTCACGGGACTGTGCTTTCAAATATTAAGAGTTCATGTTTACAGAGCTCAGAATTGGTGTCTAAAGCCTTTGAATCACGAGAATAGTTTTTGTGTTTACAATTTAGGAGGATTGGCTTTGGCGTTTTTTTTGTGTGAATCAGTTAAAATGGTGGCGGTTCCAGTAAATACTTCTAAGCAAACTGTCTAATTGTGGTAAAACTGTTAAAATACACAATGAGAGTTCCCAGAAATGATTAAGAACGTGTAATAAACCCCTCAAGTACACGTAAATAGATTCTTACTACATTTACTGTCGAATTCAATCACGGAGGTTTCCAGTGGAAAATACTGGTAATGTTTACAAGTCCGGGTACTTCGGGTGGCGTTTTCACGGGACTGTGCTTTCAATTATTACGAGTTCATGTTTACAGAGCTCAGAATTGGTGTCTAAAGCCTTTGAATCACGAGAATATTTTTTGTGTTTACAATTTAGGAGGATTGGCTTTGGCGTTTTTTTGTGTGAATCAGTTAAAATGGTGGCGGTTCCAGTAAATACTTCTAAGCAAACTGTCTAATTGTGGTAAAACTGTTAAAATACACAATGAGAGTTCCCAGAAATGATTAAGAACGTGTAATAAACATCTCAAGTACACGTAAATAGATTCTTACTACATTTACTGTCGAATTCAACACGGAGGTTTCCAGTGGAAAGCTGTGAAATGACGAAAATACTGGTAATGTTTACAAGTACGGGTACTTCTGGTGGCGTTTTCACGGGACTGGGCTTTCAAATATTAAGAGTTCATGTTTACAGAGCTCAGAATTGGTGTCTAAAGCCTTTGAATCACGAGAATAGTTTTTGTGTTTACAATTTAGGAGGATTGGCTTTGGCGTTTTTTTTTGTGTGAATCAGTTAAAATGGTGGCGGTTCCAGTAAATACTTCTAAGCAAACTGTCTAATTGTGGTAAAACTGTTAAAATACACAATGAGAGTTCCCAGAAATGATTAAGAACGTGTAATAAACACCTCAAGTACACGTAAATAGATTCTTACTACATTTACTGTCGAATTCAATCACGGAGGTTTCGAGTGGAAAGCTGTGAAATGACGAAAATACTGGTAATTTTTACAAGTACGGGTACTTCTGGTGGCGTTTTCACGGGACTGTGCTTTCAATTATTAAGAGTTCATGTTACAGAGCTCAGAATTGGTGTCTAAAGCCTTTGAATCACGAGAATAGTTTTTATGTTTACAATTTAGGAGGATGGCTTTGGCGTATTTTAGTGTGAATCAGTTAAAATGGTGGCGGTTCCAATAAACAGTTCTAAGCAAACTGTCTAATTGTGGTAAAACCGTTAAAATACACAATGAGAGTTCCCAGAAATGATTAAGAACGTGTAATAAACATCTCAAGTACACGTAAATAGATTCTTACTACATTTACTGTCGAATTCAACACGGAGGTTTCCAGTGGAAAGCTGTGAAATGACGAAAATACTGGTAATGTTTACAAGTCCGGGTACTTCCGGTGGCGTTTTCACGGGACTGTGCTTTCAATTATTACGAGTTCATGTTTACAGAGCTCAGAATTGGTGTCTAAAGCCTTTGAATCACGAGAATAGTTTTTGTGTTTACAATTTAGGAGGATTGGCTTTGGCGTTTTTTTTGTGTGAATCAGTCAAAATGGTGGCGGTTCCAGTAAATACTTCTAAGCAAACTGTCTAATTGTGGTAAAACTGTTAAAATACACAATGAGAGTTCCCAGAAATGATTAAGAACGTGTAATAAACATCTCAAGTACACGTAAATAGATTCTTACTACATTTACTGTCGAATTCAACACGGAGGTTTCCAGTGGAAAGCTATGAAATGATGAAAATACTGGTAATGTTTACAAGTACGGGTACTTCTGGTGGCGTTTTCACGGGACTGTGCTTTCAAATAATAAGAGTTCATGTTTACAGAGCTAAGAATTGGTGTCTAAAGCCTTTGAATCACGAGAATAGTTTTTGTGTTTACAATTTAGGAGGATTGGCTTTGGCGTTTTTTTTGTGTGAATCAGTTAAAATGGTGGCGGTTCCAGTAAATACTTCTAAGCAAACTGTCTAATTGTGGTAAAACTGTTAAAATACACAATGAGAGTTCCCAGAAATGATTAAGAACGTGTAATAAACCCCTCAAGTACACGTAAATAGATTCTTCCTACATTTACTGTCGAATTCAATCACGGAGGTTTCCAGTGGAAAGCTGTGAAATGACGAAAATACTGGTAATGTTTACAAGTCCGGGTACTTCGGGTGGCGTTTTCACGGGACTGTGCTTTCAAATATTAAGAGTTCATGTTTACAGAGCTCAGAATTGGTGTCTAAAGCCTTTGAATCACGAGAATAGTTTTTGTGTTTACAATTTAGGAGGATTGGCTTTGGCTTTTTTTTGTGTGAATCAGTTAAAATGGTCGCGGTTCCAGTAAATACTTCTAAGCAAACTGTCTAATTGTGGTAAAACTGTTAAAATACACAATGAGAGTTCCCAGAAATGATTAAGAACGTGTAATAAACCCTTCAAGTACACGTAAATAGATTCTTACTACATTTACTGTCGAATTCAATCACGGAGGTTTCAAGTGGAAAGCTGTGAAATGACGAAAATACTGGTAATGTTTACAAGTCCGGGTACTTCGGGTGGCGTTTTCACGGGACTGTGCTTTCAATTATTACGAGTTCATGTTTACAGAGCTCAGAATTGGTGTCTAAAGCCTTTGAATCACGAGAATAGTTTTTGTGTTTACAATTTAGGAGGATTGGCTTTGGCGTTTTTTTTGTGTGAATCAGTTAAAATGGTGGCGGTTCCAGTAAATACTTCTAAGCAAAGTGTCTAATTGTGGTAAAACTGTTAAAATACACAATGAGAGTTCCCAGAAATGATTAAGAACGTGTAATAAACGTCTCAAGTACACGTAAATAGATTCTTACTACATTTACTGTCGAATTAAACACGGAGGTTTCCAGTGGAAAGCTGTGAAATGACGAAAATACTGGTAATGTTTAAAAGTACGGGTACTTCTGGTGGCGTTTTCACGGGACTGTGCTTTCAAATATTAAGAGTTCATGTTTACAGAGCTCAGAATTGGTGTCTAAAGCCTTTGAATGACGAGAATAGTTTTTGTGTTTACAATTTAGGAGGATTGGCTTTGGCGTTTTTTTTGTGTGAATCAGTTAAAATGGTGGCGGTTCCAGTAAATACTTCTAAGCAAACTGTCTAATTGTGGTAAAACTGTTAAAATACACAATGAGAGTTCCCAGAAATGATTAAGAACGTGTAATAAACATCTCAAGTACACGTAAATAGATTCTTACTACATTTACTGTCGAATTCAATCACGGAGGTTTCCAGTGGAAAGGTGTGAAATGACGAAAATACTGGTAATGGTTACAACTCCGGGTACTTCCGGTGGCGTTTTCACGGGACTGTGCTTTCAATTATTACGAGTTCATGTTTACAGAGCTCAGAATTGGTGTCTAAAGCCTTTGAATCACGAGAATAGTTTTTGTGTTTACAATTTAGGAGGATTGGCTTTGGCGTTTTTTTTGTGTGAATCAGTCAAAATGGTGGCGGTTCCAGTAAATACTTCTAAGCAAACTGTCTAATTGTGGTAAAACTGTTAAAATACACAATGAGAGTTCCCAGAAATGATTAAGAACGTGTAATAAACATCTCAAGTACACGTAAATAGATTCTTACTACATTTACTGTCGAATTCAACACGGAGGTTTCCAGTGGAAAGCTATGAAATGATGAAAATACTGGTAATGTTTACAAGTACGGGTACTTCTGGTGGCGTTTTCACGGGACTGTGCTTTCAAATAATAAGAGTTCATGTTTACAGAGCTAAGAATTGGTGTCTAAAGCCTTTGAATCACGAGAATAGTTTTTGTGTTTACAATTTAGGAGGATTGGCTTTGGCGTTTTTTTTGTGTGAATCAGTTAAAATGGTGGCGGTTCCAGTAAATACTTCTAAGCAAACTGTCTAATTGTGGTAAAACTGTTAAAATACACAATGAGAGTTCCCAGAAATGATTAAGAACGTGTAATAAACCCCTCAAGTACACGTAAATAGATTCTTCCTACATTTACTGTCGAATTCAATCACGGAGGTTTCCAGTGGAAAGCTGTGAAATGACGAAAATACTGGTAATGTTTACAAGTCTGGGTACTTCTGGTGGCGTTTTCACGGGACTGTGCTTTCAAATATTAAGAGTTCATGTTTACAGAGCTCAGAATTGGTGTCTAAAGCCTTTGAATCACGAGAATAGTTTTTGTGTTTACAATTTAGGAGGATTGGCTTTGGCTTTTTTTTGTGTGAATCAGTTAAAATGGTGGCGGTTCCAGTAAATACTTCTAAGCAAACTGTCTAATTGTGGTAAAACTGTTAAAATACACAATGAGAGTTCCCAGAAATGATTAAGAACGTGTAATAAACCCCTCAAGTACACGTAAATAGATTCTTCCTACATTTACTGTCGAATTCAATCACGGAGGTTTCCAGTGGAAAGCTGTGAAATGACGAAAATACTGGTAATGTTTACAAGTCTGGGTACTTCGGGTGGCGTTTTCACGGGACTGTGCTTTCAAATATTAAGAGTTCATGTTTACAGAGCTCAGAATTGGTGTCTAAAGCCTTTGAATCACGAGAATAGTTTTTGTGTTTACAATTTAGGAGGATTGGCTTTGGCGTTTTTTTTGTGTGAATCAGTTAAAATGGTGGCGGTTCCAGTAAATACTTCTAAGCAAACTGTCTAATTGTGGTAAAACTGTTAAAATACACAATGAGAGTTCCCAGAAATGATTAAGAACGTGTAATAAACATCTCAAGTACACGTAAATAGATTCTTACTACATTTACTGTCGAATTCAACACGGAGGTTTCCAGTGGAAAGCTGTGAAATGACGAAAATACTGGTAATGTTTACAAGTACGGGTACTTCTGGTGGCGTTTTCACGGGACTGTGCTTTCAAATATTAAGAGTTCATGTTTACAGAGCTCAGAATTGTTGTCTAAAGCCTTTGAATCACGAGAATAGTTTTTGTGTTTACAATTTAGGAGGATTGGCTTTGGCGTTTTTTTTGTGTGAATCAGTTAAAATGGTGGCGGTTCCAGTAAATACTTCTAAGCAAACTGTCTAATTGTGGTAAAACTGTTAAAATACACAATGAGAGTTCCCAGAAATGATTAAGAACGTGTAATAAACATCTCAAGTACACGTAAATAGATTCTTACTACATTTACTGTCGAATTCAACACGGAGGTTTCCAGTGGAAAGCTGTGAAATGACGAAAATACTGGTAATGTTTACAAGTACGGGTACTTCTGGTGGCGTTTTCACGGGACTGTGCTTTCAAATATTAAGAGTTCATGTTTACAGAGCTAAGAATTGGTGTCTAAAGCCTTTGAATCACGAGAATAGTTTTTGTGTTTACAATTTAGGAGGATTGGCTTTGGCGTTTTTTTTGTGTGAATCAGTTAAAATGGTGGCGGTTCCAGTAAATACTTCTAAGCAAACTGTCTAATTGTGGTAAAACTGTTAAAATACACAATGAGAGTTCCCAGAAATGATTAAGAACGTGTAATAAACCCCTCAAGTACACGTAAATAGATTCTTACTACATTTACTGTCGAATTCAATCACGGAGGTTTCCAGTGGAAAGCTGTGAAATGACGAAAATACTGGTAATGTTTACAAGTCCGGGTACTTCTGGTGGCGTTTTCACGGGACTGTGCTTTCAAATATTAAGAGTTCATGTTTACAGAGCTCAGAATTGGTGTCTAAAGCCTTTGAATCACGAGAATAGTTTTTGTGTTTACAATTTAGGAGGATTGGCTTTGGCGTTTTTTTTGTGTGAATCAGTTAAAATGGTGGCGGTTCCAGTAAATACTTCTAAGCAAACTGTCTAATTGTGGTAAAACTGTTAAAATACACAATGAGAGTTCCCAGAAATGATTAAGAACGTGTAATAAACCCCTCAAGTACACGTAAATAGATTCTTACTACATTTACTGTCGAATTCAATCACGGAGGTTTCCAGTGGAAAATACTGGTAATGTTTACAAGTCCGGGTACTTCGGGTGGCGTTTTCACGGGACTGTGCTTTCAATTATTACGAGTTCATGTTTACAGAGCTCAGAATTGGTGTCTAAAGCCTTTGAATCACGAGAATATTTTTTGTGTTTACAATTTAGGAGGATTGGCTTTGGCGTTTTTTTGTGTGAATCAGTTAAAATGGTGGCGGTTCCAGTAAATACTTCTAAGCAAACTGTCTAATTGTGGTAAAACTGTTAAAATACACAATGAGAGTTCCCAGAAATGATTAAGAACGTGTAATAAACATCTCAAGTACACGTAAATAGATTCTTACTACATTTACTGTCGAATTCAACACGGAGGTTTCCAGTGGAAAGCTGTGAAATGACGAAAATACTGGTAATGTTTACAAGTACGGGTACTTCTGGTGGCGTTTTCACGGGACTGGGCTTTCAAATATTAAGAGTTCATGTTTACAGAGCTCAGAATTGGTGTCTAAAGCCTTTGAATCACGAGAATAGTTTTTGTGTTTACAATTTAGGAGGATTGGCTTTGGCGTTTTTTTTTGTGTGAATCAGTTAAAATGGTGGCGGTTCCAGTAAATACTTCTAAGCAAACTGTCTAATTGTGGTAAAACTGTTAAAATACACAATGAGAGTTCCCAGAAATGATTAAGAACGTGTAATAAACACCTCAAGTACACGTAAATAGATTCTTACTACATTTACTGTCGAATTCAATCACGGAGGTTTCGAGTGGAAAGCTGTGAAATGACGAAAATACTGGTAATTTTTACAAGTACGGGTACTTCTGGTGGCGTTTTCACGGGACTGTGCTTTCAATTATTAAGAGTTCATGTTACAGAGCTCAGAATTGGTGTCTAAAGCCTTTGAATCACGAGAATAGTTTTTATGTTTACAATTTAGGAGGATGGCTTTGGCGTATTTTAGTGTGAATCAGTTAAAATGGTGGCGGTTCCAATAAACAGTTCTAAGCAAACTGTCTAATTGTGGTAAAACCGTTAAAATACACAATGAGAGTTCCCAGAAATGATTAAGAACGTGTAATAAACATCTCAAGTACACGTAAATAGATTCTTACTACATTTACTGTCGAATTCAACACGGAGGTTTCCAGTGGAAAGCTGTGAAATGACGAAAATACTGGTAATGTTTACAAGTCCGGGTACTTCCGGTGGCGTTTTCACGGGACTGTGCTTTCAATTATTACGAGTTCATGTTTACAGAGCTCAGAATTGGTGTCTAAAGCCTTTGAATCACGAGAATAGTTTTTGTGTTTACAATTTAGGAGGATTGGCTTTGGCGTTTTTTTTGTGTGAATCAGTCAAAATGGTGGCGGTTCCAGTAAATACTTCTAAGCAAACTGTCTAATTGTGGTAAAACTGTTAAAATACACAATGAGAGTTCCCAGAAATGATTAAGAACGTGTAATAAACATCTCAAGTACACGTAAATAGATTCTTACTACATTTACTGTCGAATTCAACACGGAGGTTTCCAGTGGAAAGCTATGAAATGATGAAAATACTGGTAATGTTTACAAGTACGGGTACTTCTGGTGGCGTTTTCACGGGACTGTGCTTTCAAATAATAAGAGTTCATGTTTACAGAGCTAAGAATTGGTGTCTAAAGCCTTTGAATCACGAGAATAGTTTTTGTGTTTACAATTTAGGAGGATTGGCTTTGGCGTTTTTTTTGTGTGAATCAGTTAAAATGGTGGCGGTTCCAGTAAATACTTCTAAGCAAACTGTCTAATTGTGGTAAAACTGTTAAAATACACAATGAGAGTTCCCAGAAATGATTAAGAACGTGTAATAAACCCCTCAAGTACACGTAAATAGATTCTTCCTACATTTACTGTCGAATTCAATCACGGAGGTTTCCAGTGGAAAGCTGTGAAATGACGAAAATACTGGTAATGTTTACAAGTCCGGGTACTTCGGGTGGCGTTTTCACGGGACTGTGCTTTCAAATATTAAGAGTTCATGTTTACAGAGCTCAGAATTGGTGTCTAAAGCCTTTGAATCACGAGAATAGTTTTTGTGTTTACAATTTAGGAGGATTGGCTTTGGCTTTTTTTTGTGTGAATCAGTTAAAATGGTCGCGGTTCCAGTAAATACTTCTAAGCAAACTGTCTAATTGTGGTAAAACTGTTAAAATACACAATGAGAGTTCCCAGAAATGATTAAGAACGTGTAATAAACCCTTCAAGTACACGTAAATAGATTCTTACTACATTTACTGTCGAATTCAATCACGGAGGTTTCAAGTGGAAAGCTGTGAAATGACGAAAATACTGGTAATGTTTACAAGTCCGGGTACTTCGGGTGGCGTTTTCACGGGACTGTGCTTTCAATTATTACGAGTTCATGTTTACAGAGCTCAGAATTGGTGTCTAAAGCCTTTGAATCACGAGAATAGTTTTTGTGTTTACAATTTAGGAGGATTGGCTTTGGCGTTTTTTTTTGTGTGAATCAGTTAAAATGGTGGCGGTTCCAGTAAATACTTCTAAGCAAAGTGTCTAATTGTGGTAAAACTGTTAAAATACACAATGAGAGTTCCCAGAAATGATTAAGAACGTGTAATAAACGTCTCAAGTACACGTAAATAGATTCTTACTACATTTACTGTCGAATTAAACACGGAGGTTTCCAGTGGAAAGCTGTGAAATGACGAAAATACTGGTAATGTTTAAAAGTACGGGTACTTCTGGTGGCGTTTTCACGGGACTGTGCTTTCAAATATTAAGAGTTCATGTTTACAGAGCTCAGAATTGGTGTCTAAAGCCTTTGAATGACGAGAATAGTTTTTGTGTTTACAATTTAGGAGGATTGGCTTTGGCGTTTTTTTTGTGTGAATCAGTTAAAATGGTGGCGGTTCCAGTAAATACTTCTAAGCAAACTGTCTAATTGTGGTAAAACTGTTAAAATACACAATGAGAGTTCCCAGAAATGATTAAGAACGTGTAATAAACATCTCAAGTACACGTAAATAGATTCTTACTACATTTACTGTCGAATTCAATCACGGAGGTTTCCAGTGGAAAGGTGTGAAATGACGAAAATACTGGTAATGGTTACAACTCCGGGTACTTCCGGTGGCGTTTTCACGGGACTGTGCTTTCAATTATTACGAGTTCATGTTTACAGAGCTCAGAATTGGTGTCTAAAGCCTTTGAATCACGAGAATAGTTTTTGTGTTTACAATTTAGGAGGATTGGCTTTGGCGTTTTTTTTGTGTGAATCAGTCAAAATGGTGGCGGTTCCAGTAAATACTTCTAAGCAAACTGTCTAATTGTGGTAAAACTGTTAAAATACACAATGAGAGTTCCCAGAAATGATTAAGAACGTGTAATAAACATCTCAAGTACACGTAAATAGATTCTTACTACATTTACTGTCGAATTCAACACGGAGGTTTCCAGTGGAAAGCTATGAAATGATGAAAATACTGGTAATGTTTACAAGTACGGGTACTTCTGGTGGCGTTTTCACGGGACTGTGCTTTCAAATAATAAGAGTTCATGTTTACAGAGCTAAGAATTGGTGTCTAAAGCCTTTGAATCACGAGAATAGTTTTTGTGTTTACAATTTAGGAGGATTGGCTTTGGCGTTTTTTTTGTGTGAATCAGTTAAAATGGTGGCGGTTCCAGTAAATACTTCTAAGCAAACTGTCTAATTGTGGTAAAACTGTTAAAATACACAATGAGAGTTCCCAGAAATGATTAAGAACGTGTAATAAACCCCTCAAGTACACGTAAATAGATTCTTCCTACATTTACTGTCGAATTCAATCACGGAGGTTTCCAGTGGAAAGCTGTGAAATGACGAAAATACTGGTAATGTTTACAAGTCCGGGTACTTCGGGTGGCGTTTTCACGGGACTGTGCTTTCAAATATTAAGAGTTCATGTTTACAGAGCTCAGAATTGGTGTCTAAAGCCTTGGAATCACGAGAATAGTTTTTGTGTTTACAATTTAGGAGGATTGGCTTTGGCTTTTTTTTGTGTGAATCAGTTAAAATGGTGGCGGTTCCAGTAAATACTTCTAAGCAAACTGTCTAATTGTGGTAAAACTGTTAAAATACACAATGAGAGTTCCCAGAAATGATTAAGAACGTGTAATAAACATCTCAAGTACATGTAAATAGATTCTTACTACATTTACTGTCGAATTCAACACGGAGGTTTCCAGTGGAAAGCTGTGAAATGACGAAAATACTGGTAATGTTTACAAGTACGGGTACTTCTGGTGGCGTTTTCACGGGACTGTGCTTTCAAATATTAAGAGTTCATGTTTACAGAGCTCAGAATTGGTGTCTAAAGCCTTTGAATGACGAGAATAGTTTTTGTCTTTACAATTTAGGAGGATTGGCTTTGGCGTTTTTTTTGTGTGAATCAGTTAAAATGGTGGCGGTTCCAGTAAATACTTCTAAGCAAACTGTCTAATTGTGGTAAAACTGTTAAAATACACAATGAGAGTTCCCAGAAATGATTAAGAACGTGTAATAAACATCTCAAGTACACGTAAATAGATTCTTACTACATTTACTGTCGAATTCAACACGGAGGTTTCCAGTGGAAAGCTGTGAAATGACGAAAATACTGGTAATGTTTACAAGTACGGGTACTTCTGGTGGCGTTTTCACGGGACTGTGCTTTCAAATATTAAGAGTTCATGTTTACAGAGCTAAGAATTGGTGTCTAAAGCCTTTGAATCACGAGAATAGTTTTTGTGTTTACAATTTAGGAGGATTGGCTTTGGCGTTTTTTTTGTGTGAATCAGTTAAAATGGTGGCGGTTCCAGTAAATACTTCTAAGCAAACTGTCTAATTGTGGTAAAACTGTTAAAATACACAATGAGAGTTCCCAGAAATGATTAAGAACGTGTAATAAACCCCTCAAGTACACGTAAATAGATTCTTACTACATTTACTGTCGAATTCAATCACGGAGGTTTCCAGTGGAAAGCTGTGAAATGACGAAAATACTGGTAATGTTTACAAGTCCGGGTACTTCTGGTGGCGTTTTCACGGGACTGTGCTTTCAAATATTAAGAGTTCATGTTTACAGAGCTCAGAATTGGTGTCTAAAGCCTTTGAATCACGAGAATAGTTTTTGTGTTTACAATTTAGGAGGATTGGCTTTGGCGTTTTTTTTTGTGTGAATCAGTTAAAATGGTGGCGGTTCCAGTAAACAGTTCTAAGAAAACTGTCTAATTGTGGTAAAACTGTTAAAATACACAATGATAGTTCCCAGAAATGATTAAGAACGTGTAATAAACACCTCAAGTACACGTAAATAGATTCTTACTACATTTACTGTCGAATTCAATCACGGAGGTTTCCAGTGGAAAGTTGTGAAATGACGAAAATACTGGTAATGTTTACAAGTACGGGTACTTCTGGTGGCGTTTTCACGGGACTGTGCTTTCAATTATTAAGAGTTCATGTTTACAGAGCTCAGAATTTGTGTCTAAAGCCTTTGAATCACGAGAATAGTTTTTATGTTTACAATTTAGGAGGATTGGCTTTGGCATATTTTTTGTGTGAATCAGTTAAAATGGTGGCGGTTCCACTAAAAAGTTCTAAGCAAACTGTCTAATTGTGGTAAAACTGTTAAAATACACAATGAGAGTTCCCAGAAATGATTAAGAACGTGTAATAAACATCTCAAGTACACGTAAATAGATTCTTACTACATTTACTGTCGAATTCAACACGGAGGTTTCCAGTGGAAAGCTGTGAAATGACGAAAATACTGGTAATGTTTAAAAGTACGGGTACTTCTGGTGGCGTTTTCACGGGACTGTGCTTTCAAATATTAAGAGTTCATGTTTACAGAGCTCAGAATTGGTGTCTAAAGCCTTTGAATCACGAGAATAGTTTTTGTGTTTACAATTTAGGAGGATTGGCTTTGGCGTTTTTTTTGTGTGAATCAGTCAAAATGGTGGCGGTTCCAGTAAATACTTCTAAGCAAACTGTCTAATTGTGGTAAAACTGTTAAAATACACAATGAGAGTTCCCAGAAATGATTAAGAACGTGTAATAAACATCTCAAGTACACGTAAATAGATTCTTACTACATTTACTGTCGAATTCAATCACGGAGGTTTCCAGTGGAAAGCTGTGAAATGACGAAAATACTGGCAATGTTTAAAAGTACGGGTACTTCTGGTGGCGTTTTCACGGGACTGTGCTTTCAAATATTAAGGGTTCATGTTTACAGAGCTCAGAATTGGTGTCTAAAGCCTTTGAATCACGAGAATAGTTTTTGTGTTTACAATTTAGGAGGATTGGCTTTGGCGTTTTTTTTGTGTGAATCAGTTAAAATGGTGGCGGTTCCAGTAAATACTTCTAAGCAAACTGTCTAATTGTGGTAAAACTGTTAAAATACACAATGAGAGTTCCCAGAAATGATTAAGAACGTGTAATAAACCCCTCAAGTACACGTAAATAGATTCTTACTACATTTACTGTCGAATTCAATCACGGAGGTTTCCAGTGGAAAATACTGGTAATGTTTACAAGTCCGGGTACTTCGGGTGGCGTTTTCACGGGACTGTGCTTTCAATTATTACGAGTTCATGTTTACAGAGCTCAGAATTGGTGTCTAAAGCCTTTGAATCACGAGAATATTTTTTGTGTTTACAATTTAGGAGGATTGGCTTTGGCGTTTTTTTGTGTGAATCAGTTAAAATGGTGGCGGTTCCAGTAAATACTTCTAAGCAAACTGTCTAATTGTGGTAAAACTGTTAAAATACACAATGAGAGTTCCCAGAAATGATTAAGAACGTGTAATAAACATCTCAAGTACACGTAAATAGATTCTTACTACATTTACTGTCGAATTCAACACGGAGGTTTCCAGTGGAAAGCTGTGAAATGACGAAAATACTGGTAATGTTTACAAGTACGGGTACTTCTGGTGGCGTTTTCACGGGACTGGGCTTTCAAATATTAAGAGTTCATGTTTACAGAGCTCAGAATTGGTGTCTAAAGCCTTTGAATCACGAGAATAGTTTTTGTGTTTACAATTTAGGAGGATTGGCTTTGGCGTTTTTTTTTGTGTGAATCAGTTAAAATGGTGGCGGTTCCAGTAAATACTTCTAAGCAAACTGTCTAATTGTGGTAAAACTGTTAAAATACACAATGAGAGTTCCCAGAAATGATTAAGAACGTGTAATAAACACCTCAAGTACACGTAAATAGATTCTTACTACATTTACTGTCGAATTCAATCACGGAGGTTTCGAGTGGAAAGCTGTGAAATGACGAAAATACTGGTAATTTTTACAAGTACGGGTACTTCTGGTGGCGTTTTCACGGGACTGTGCTTTCAATTATTAAGAGTTCATGTTACAGAGCTCAGAATTGGTGTCTAAAGCCTTTGAATCACGAGAATAGTTTTTATGTTTACAATTTAGGAGGATGGCTTTGGCGTATTTTAGTGTGAATCAGTTAAAATGGTGGCGGTTCCAATAAACAGTTCTAAGCAAACTGTCTAATTGTGGTAAAACCGTTAAAATACACAATGAGAGTTCCCAGAAATGATTAAGAACGTGTAATAAACATCTCAAGTACACGTAAATAGATTCTTACTACATTTACTGTCGAATTCAACACGGAGGTTTCCAGTGGAAAGCTGTGAAATGACGAAAATACTGGTAATGTTTACAAGTCCGGGTACTTCCGGTGGCGTTTTCACGGGACTGTGCTTTCAATTATTACGAGTTCATGTTTACAGAGCTCAGAATTGGTGTCTAAAGCCTTTGAATCACGAGAATAGTTTTTGTGTTTACAATTTAGGAGGATTGGCTTTGGCGTTTTTTTTGTGTGAATCAGTCAAAATGGTGGCGGTTCCAGTAAATACTTCTAAGCAAACTGTCTAATTGTGGTAAAACTGTTAAAATACACAATGAGAGTTCCCAGAAATGATTAAGAACGTGTAATAAACATCTCAAGTACACGTAAATAGATTCTTACTACATTTACTGTCGAATTCAACACGGAGGTTTCCAGTGGAAAGCTATGAAATGATGAAAATACTGGTAATGTTTACAAGTACGGGTACTTCTGGTGGCGTTTTCACGGGACTGTGCTTTCAAATAATAAGAGTTCATGTTTACAGAGCTAAGAATTGGTGTCTAAAGCCTTTGAATCACGAGAATAGTTTTTGTGTTTACAATTTAGGAGGATTGGCTTTGGCGTTTTTTTTGTGTGAATCAGTTAAAATGGTGGCGGTTCCAGTAAATACTTCTAAGCAAACTGTCTAATTGTGGTAAAACTGTTAAAATACACAATGAGAGTTCCCAGAAATGATTAAGAACGTGTAATAAACCCCTCAAGTACACGTAAATAGATTCTTCCTACATTTACTGTCGAATTCAATCACGGAGGTTTCCAGTGGAAAGCTGTGAAATGACGAAAATACTGGTAATGTTTACAAGTCCGGGTACTTCGGGTGGCGTTTTCACGGGACTGTGCTTTCAAATATTAAGAGTTCATGTTTACAGAGCTCAGAATTGGTGTCTAAAGCCTTTGAATCACGAGAATAGTTTTTGTGTTTACAATTTAGGAGGATTGGCTTTGGCTTTTTTTTGTGTGAATCAGTTAAAATGGTCGCGGTTCCAGTAAATACTTCTAAGCAAACTGTCTAATTGTGGTAAAACTGTTAAAATACACAATGAGAGTTCCCAGAAATGATTAAGAACGTGTAATAAACCCTTCAAGTACACGTAAATAGATTCTTACTACATTTACTGTCGAATTCAATCACGGAGGTTTCAAGTGGAAAGCTGTGAAATGACGAAAATACTGGTAATGTTTACAAGTCCGGGTACTTCGGGTGGCGTTTTCACGGGACTGTGCTTTCAATTATTACGAGTTCATGTTTACAGAGCTCAGAATTGGTGTCTAAAGCCTTTGAATCACGAGAATAGTTTTTGTGTTTACAATTTAGGAGGATTGGCTTTGGCGTTTTTTTTGTGTGAATCAGTTAAAATGGTGGCGGTTCCAGTAAATACTTCTAAGCAAAGTGTCTAATTGTGGTAAAACTGTTAAAATACACAATGAGAGTTCCCAGAAATGATTAAGAACGTGTAATAAACGTCTCAAGTACACGTAAATAGATTCTTACTACATTTACTGTCGAATTAAACACGGAGGTTTCCAGTGGAAAGCTGTGAAATGACGAAAATACTGGTAATGTTTAAAAGTACGGGTACTTCTGGTGGCGTTTTCACGGGACTGTGCTTTCAAATATTAAGAGTTCATGTTTACAGAGCTCAGAATTGGTGTCTAAAGCCTTTGAATGACGAGAATAGTTTTTGTGTTTACAATTTAGGAGGATTGGCTTTGGCGTTTTTTTTGTGTGAATCAGTTAAAATGGTGGCGGTTCCAGTAAATACTTCTAAGCAAACTGTCTAATTGTGGTAAAACTGTTAAAATACACAATGAGAGTTCCCAGAAATGATTAAGAACGTGTAATAAACATCTCAAGTACACGTAAATAGATTCTTACTACATTTACTGTCGAATTCAATCACGGAGGTTTCCAGTGGAAAGGTGTGAAATGACGAAAATACTGGTAATGGTTACAACTCCGGGTACTTCCGGTGGCGTTTTCACGGGACTGTGCTTTCAATTATTACGAGTTCATGTTTACAGAGCTCAGAATTGGTGTCTAAAGCCTTTGAATCACGAGAATAGTTTTTGTGTTTACAATTTAGGAGGATTGGCTTTGGCGTTTTTTTTGTGTGAATCAGTCAAAATGGTGGCGGTTCCAGTAAATACTTCTAAGCAAACTGTCTAATTGTGGTAAAACTGTTAAAATACACAATGAGAGTTCCCAGAAATGATTAAGAACGTGTAATAAACATCTCAAGTACACGTAAATAGATTCTTACTACATTTACTGTCGAATTCAACACGGAGGTTTCCAGTGGAAAGCTATGAAATGATGAAAATACTGGTAATGTTTACAAGTACGGGTACTTCTGGTGGCGTTTTCACGGGACTGTGCTTTCAAATAATAAGAGTTCATGTTTACAGAGCTAAGAATTGGTGTCTAAAGCCTTTGAATCACGAGAATAGTTTTTGTGTTTACAATTTAGGAGGATTGGCTTTGGCGTTTTTTTTGTGTGAATCAGTTAAAATGGTGGCGGTTCCAGTAAATACTTCTAAGCAAACTGTCTAATTGTGGTAAAACTGTTAAAATACACAATGAGAGTTCCCAGAAATGATTAAGAACGTGTAATAAACCCCTCAAGTACACGTAAATAGATTCTTCCTACATTTACTGTCGAATTCAATCACGGAGGTTTCCAGTGGAAAGCTGTGAAATGACGAAAATACTGGTAATGTTTACAAGTCCGGGTACTTCGGGTGGCGTTTTCACGGGACTGTGCTTTCAAATATTAAGAGTTCATGTTTACAGAGCTCAGAATTGGTGTCTAAAGCCTTGGAATCACGAGAATAGTTTTTGTGTTTACAATTTAGGAGGATTGGCTTTGGCTTTTTTTTGTGTGAATCAGTTAAAATGGTGGCGGTTCCAGTAAATACTTCTAAGCAAACTGTCTAATTGTGGTAAAACTGTTAAAATACACAATGAGAGTTCCCAGAAATGATTAAGAACGTGTAATAAACATCTCAAGTACATGTAAATAGATTCTTACTACATTTACTGTCGAATTCAACACGGAGGTTTCCAGTGGAAAGCTGTGAAATGACGAAAATACTGGTAATGTTTACAAGTACGGGTACTTCTGGTGGCGTTTTCACGGGACTGTGCTTTCAAATATTAAGAGTTCATGTTTACAGAGCTCAGAATTGGTGTCTAAAGCCTTTGAATGACGAGAATAGTTTTTGTCTTTACAATTTAGGAGGATTGGCTTTGGCGTTTTTTTTGTGTGAATCAGTTAAAATGGTGGCGGTTCCAGTAAATACTTCTAAGCAAACTGTCTAATTGTGGTAAAACTGTTAAAATACACAATGAGAGTTCCCAGAAATGATTAAGAACGTGTAATAAACATCTCAAGTACACGTAAATAGATTCTTACTACATTTACTGTCGAATTCAACACGGAGGTTTCCAGTGGAAAGCTGTGAAATGACGAAAATACTGGTAATGTTTACAAGTACGGGTACTTCTGGTGGCGTTTTCACGGGACTGTGCTTTCAAATATTAAGAGTTCATGTTTACAGAGCTAAGAATTGGTGTCTAAAGCCTTTGAATCACGAGAATAGTTTTTGTGTTTACAATTTAGGAGGATTGGCTTTGGCGTTTTTTTTGTGTGAATCAGTTAAAATGGTGGCGGTTCCAGTAAATACTTCTAAGCAAACTGTCTAATTGTGGTAAAACTGTTAAAATACACAATGAGAGTTCCCAGAAATGATTAAGAACGTGTAATAAACCCCTCAAGTACACGTAAATAGATTCTTACTACATTTACTGTCGAATTCAATCACGGAGGTTTCCAGTGGAAAGCTGTGAAATGACGAAAATACTGGTAATGTTTACAAGTCCGGGTACTTCTGGTGGCGTTTTCACGGGACTGTGCTTTCAAATATTAAGAGTTCATGTTTACAGAGCTCAGAATTGGTGTCTAAAGCCTTTGAATCACGAGAATAGTTTTTGTGTTTACAATTTAGGAGGATTGGCTTTGGCGTTTTTTTTTGTGTGAATCAGTTAAAATGGTGGCGGTTCCAGTAAACAGTTCTAAGAAAACTGTCTAATTGTGGTAAAACTGTTAAAATACACAATGATAGTTCCCAGAAATGATTAAGAACGTGTAATAAACACCTCAAGTACACGTAAATAGATTCTTACTACATTTACTGTCGAATTCAATCACGGAGGTTTCCAGTGGAAAGTTGTGAAATGACGAAAATACTGGTAATGTTTACAAGTACGGGTACTTCTGGTGGCGTTTTCACGGGACTGTGCTTTCAATTATTAAGAGTTCATGTTTACAGAGCTCAGAATTTGTGTCTAAAGCCTTTGAATCACGAGAATAGTTTTTATGTTTACAATTTAGGAGGATTGGCTTTGGCATATTTTTTGTGTGAATCAGTTAAAATGGTGGCGGTTCCACTAAAAAGTTCTAAGCAAACTGTCTAATTGTGGTAAAACTGTTAAAATACACAATGAGAGTTCCCAGAAATGATTAAGAACGTGTAATAAACATCTCAAGTACACGTAAATAGATTCTTACTACATTTACTGTCGAATTCAACACGGAGGTTTCCAGTGGAAAGCTGTGAAATGACGAAAATACTGGTAATGTTTAAAAGTACGGGTACTTCTGGTGGCGTTTTCACGGGACTGTGCTTTCAAATATTAAGAGTTCATGTTTACAGAGCTCAGAATTGGTGTCTAAAGCCTTTGAATCACGAGAATAGTTTTTGTGTTTACAATTTAGGAGGATTGGCTTTGGCGTTTTTTTTGTGTGAATCAGTCAAAATGGTGGCGGTTCCAGTAAATACTTCTAAGCAAACTGTCTAATTGTGGTAAAACTGTTAAAATACACAATGAGAGTTCCCAGAAATGATTAAGAACGTGTAATAAACATCTCAAGTACACGTAAATAGATTCTTACTACATTTACTGTCGAATTCAACACGGAGGTTTCCAGTGGAAAGCTGTGAAATGACGAAAATACTGGCAATGTTTAAAAGTACGGGTACTTCTGGTGGCGTTTTCACGGGACTGTGCTTTCAAATATTAAGTGTTCATGTTTACAGAGCTCAGAATTGGTGTCTAAAGCCTTTGAATCACGAGAATAGTTTTTGTGTTTACAATTTAGGAGGATTGGCTTTGGCGTTTTTTTTGTGTGAATCAGTTAAAATGGTGGCGGTTCCAGTAAATACTTCTAAGCAAACTGTCTAATTGTGGTAAAACTGTTAAAATACACAATGAGAGTTCCCAGAAATGATTAAGAACGTGTAATAAACCCCTCAAGTACACGTAAATAGATTCTTACTACATTTACTGTCGAATTCAATCACGGAGGTTTCCAGTGGAAAATACTGGTAATGTTTACAAGTCCGGGTACTTCGGGTGGCGTTTTCCCGGGACTGTGCTTTCAATTATTACGAGTTCATGTTTACAGAGCTCAGAATTGGTGTCTAAAGCCTTTGAATCACGAGAATATTTTTTGTGTTTACAATTTAGGAGGATTGGCTTTGGCGTTTTTTTGTGTGAATCAGTTAAAATGGTGGCGGTTCCAGTAAATACTTCTAAGCAAACTGTCTAATTGTGGTAAAACTGTTAAAATACACAATGAGAGTTCCCAGAAATGATTAAGAACGTGTAATAAACATCTCAAGTACACGTAAATAGATTCTTACTACATTTACTGTCGAATTAAACACGGAGGTTTCCAGTGGAAAGCTGTGAAATGACGAAAATACTGGTAATGTTTACAAGTACGGGTACTTCTGGTGGCGTTTTCACGGGACTGTGCTTTCAAATATTAAGAGTTCATGTTTACAGAGCTCAGAATTGGTGTCTAAAGCCTTTGAATCACGAGAATAGTTTTTGTGTTTACAATTTAGGAGGATTGGCTTTGGCGTTTTTTTTTGTGTGAATCAGTTAAAATGGTGGCGGTTCCAGTAAATACTTCTAAGCAAACTGTCTAATTGTGGTAAAACTGTTAAAATACACAATGAGAGTTCCCAGAAATGATTAAGAACGTGTAATAAACACCTCAAGTACACGTAAATAGATTCTTACTACATTTACTGTCGAATTCAATCACGGAGGTTTCGAGTGGAAAGCTGTGAAATGACGAAAATACTGGTAATTTTTACAAGTACGGGTACTTCTGGTGGCGTTTTCACGGGACTGTGCTTTCAATTATTAAGAGTTCATGTTACAGAGCTCAGAACTGGTGTCTAAAGCCTTTTAATCACGAGAATAGTTTTTATGTTTACAATTTAGGAGGATGGCTTTGGCGTATTTTAGTGTGAATCAGTTAAAATGGTGGCGGTTCCAATAAACAGTTCTAAGCAAACTGTCTAATTGTGGTAAAACCGTTAAAATACACAATGAGAGTTCCCAGAAATGATTAAGAACGTGTAATAAACATCTCAAGTACACGTAAATAGATTCTTACTACATTTACTGTCGAATTCAACACGGAGGTTTCCAGTGGAAAGCTGTGAAATGACGAAAATACTGGTAATGTTTACAAGTCCGGGTACTTCCGGTGGCGTTTTCACGGGACTGTGCTTTCAATTATTACGAGTTCATGTTTACAGAGCTCAGAATTGGTGTCTAAAGCCTTTGAATCACGAGAATAGTTTTTGTGTTTACAATTTAGGAGGATTGGCTTTGGCGTTTTTTTTGTGTGAATCAGTCAAAATGGTGGCGGTTCCAGTAAATACTTCTAAGCAAACTGTCTAATTGTGGTAAAACTGTTAAAATACATAATGAGAGTTCCCAGAAATGATTAAGAACGTGTAATAAACATCTCAAGTACACGTAAATAGATTCTTACTACATTTACTGTCGAATTCAACACGGAGGTTTCCAGTGGAAAGCTATGAAATGATGAAAATGCTGGTAATGTTTACAAGTACGGGTACTTCTGGTGGCGTTTTCACGGGACTGTGCTTTCAAATAATAAGAGTTCATGTTTACAGAGCTAAGAATTGGTGTCTAAAGCCTTTGAATCACGAGAATAGTTTTTGTGTTTACAATTTAGGAGGATTGGCTTTGGCGTTTTTTTTTGTGTGAATCAGTTAAAATGGTGGCGGTTCCAGTAAATACTTCTAAGCAAACTGTCTAATTGTGGTAAAACTGTTAAAATACACAATGAGAGTTCCCAGAAATGATTAAGAACGTGTAATAAACCCCTCAAGTACACGTAAATAGATTCTTCCTACATTTACTGTCGAATTCAATCACGGAGGTTTCCAGTGGAAAGCTGTGAAATGACGAAAATACTGGTAATGTTTACAAGTACGGGTACTTCGGGTGGCGTTTTCACGGGACTGTGCTTTCAAATATTAAGAGTTCATGTTTACAGAGCTCAGAATTGGTGTCTAAAGCCTTTGAATCACGAGAATAGTTTTTGTGTTTACAATTTAGGAGGATTGGCTTTGGCGTTTTTTTTGTGTGAATCAGTTAAAATGGTGGCGGTTCCAGTAAATACTTCTAAGCAAACTGTCTAATTGTGGTAAAACTGTTAAAATACACAATGAGAGTTCCCAGAAATGATTAAGAACGTGTAATAAACATCTCAAGTACACGTAAATAGATTCTTACTACATTTACTGTCGAATTCAACACGGAGGTTTCCAGTGGAAAGCTGTGAAATGACGAAAATACTGGTAATGTTTACAAGTACGGGTACTTCTGGTGGCGTTTTCACGGGACTGTGCTTTCAAATATTAAGAGTTCATGTTTACAGAGCTCAGAATTGGTGTCTAAAGCCTTTGAATCACGAGAATAGTTTTTGTGTTTACAATTTAGGAGGATTGGCTTTGGCGTTTTTTTTGTGTGAATCAGTTAAAATGGTGGCGGTTCCAGTAAATACTTCTAAGCAAACTGTCTAATTGTGGTAAAACTGTTAAAATACACAATGAGAGTTCCCAGAAATGATTAAGAACGTGTAATAAACATCTCAAGTACACGTAAATAGATTCTTACTACATTTACTGTCGAATTCAACACGGAGGTTTCCAGTGGAAAGCTGTGAAATGACGAAAATACTGGTAATGTTTACAAGTACGGGTACTTCTGGTGGCGTTTTCACGGGACTGTGCTTTCAAATATTAAGAGTTCATGTTTACAGAGCTAAGAATTGGTGTCTAAAGCCTTTGAATCACGAGAATAGTTTTTGTGTTTACAATTTAGGAGGATTGGCTTTGGCGTTTTTTTTGTGTGAATCAGTTAAAATGGTGGCGGTTCCAGTAAATACTTCTAAGCAAACTGTCTAATTGTGGTAAAACTGTTAAAATACACAATGAGAGTTCCCAGAAATGATTAAGAACGTGTAATAAACCCCTCAAGTACACGTAAATAGATTCTTACTACATTTACTGTCGAATTCAATCACGGAGGTTTCCAGTGGAAAGTTGTGAAATGACGAAAATACTGGTAATGTTTACAAGTACGGGTACTTCTGGTGGCGTTTTCACGGGACTGTGCTTTCAATTATTAAGAGTTCATGTTTACAGAGCTCAGAATTTGTGTCTAAAGCCTTTGAATCACGAGAATAGTTTTTATGTTTACAATTTAGGAGGATTGGCTTTGGCATATTTTTTGTGTGAATCAGTTAAAATGGTGGCGGTTCCACTAAAAAGTTCTAAGCAAACTGTCTAATTGTGGTAAAACTGTTAAAATACACAATGAGAGTTCCCAGAAATGATTAAGAACGTGTAATAAACATCTCAAGTACACGTAAATAGATTCTTACTACATTTACTGTCGAATTCAACACGGAGGTTTCCAGTGGAAAGCTGTGAAATGACGAAAATACTGGTAATGTTTAAAAGTACGGGTACTTCTGGTGGCGTTTTCACGGGACTGTGCTTTCAAATATTAAGAGTTCATGTTTACAGAGCTCAGAATTGGTGTCTAAAGCCTTTGAATCACGAGAATAGTTTTTGTGTTTACAATTTAGGAGGATTGGCTTTGGCGTTTTTTTGTGTGAATCAGTTAAAATGGTGGCGGTTCCAGTAAATACTTCTAAGCAAACTGTCTAATTGTGGTAAAACTGTTAAAATACACAATGAGAGTTCCCAGAAATGATTAAGAACGTGTAATAAACATCTCAAGTACACGTAAATAGATTCTTACTACATTTACTGTCGAATTAAACACGGAGGTTTCCAGTGGAAAGCTGTGAAATGACGAAAATACTGGTAATGTTTACAAGTACGGGTACTTCTGGTGGCGTTTTCACGGGACTGTGCTTTCAAATATTAAGAGTTCATGTTTACAGAGCTCAGAATTGGTGTCTAAAGCCTTTGAATCACGAGAATAGTTTTTGTGTTTACAATTTAGGAGGATTGGCTTTGGCGTTTTTTTTTGTGTGAATCAGTTAAAATGGTGGCGGTTCCAGTAAATACTTCTAAGCAAACTGTGTAATTGTGGTAAAACTGTTAAAATACACAATGAGAGTTCCCAGAAATGATTAAGAACGTGTAATAAACACCTCAAGTACACGTAAATAGATTCTTACTACATTTACTGTCGAATTCAATCACGGAGGTTTCGAGTGGAAAGCTGTGAAATGTCGAAAATACTGGTAATTTTTACAAGTACGGGTACTTCTGGTGGCGTTTTCACGGGACTGTGCTTTCAATTATTAAGAGTTCATGTTACAGAGCTCAGAATTGGTGTCTAAAGCCTTTGAATCACGAGAATAGTTTTTATGTTTACAATTTAGGAGGATGGCTTTGGCGTATTTTAGTGTGAATCAGTTAAAATGGTGGCGGTTCCAATAAACAGTTCTAAGCAAACTGTCTAATTGTGGTAAAACCGTTAAAATACACAATGAGAGTTCCCAGAAATGATTAAGAACGTGTAATAAACATCTCAAGTACACGTAAATAGATTCTTACTACATTTACTGTCGAATTCAACACGGAGGTTTCCAGTGGAAAGCTGTGAAATGACGAAAATACTGGTAATGTTTACAAGTCCGGGTACTTCCGGTGGCGTTTTCTCGGGACTGTGCTTTCAATTATTACGAGTTCATGTTTACAGAGCTCAGAATTGGTGTCTAAAGCCTTTGAATCACGAGAATAGTTTTTGTGTTTACAATTTAGGAGGATTGGCTTTGGCGTTTTTTTTGTGTGAATCAGTCAAAATGGTGGCGGTTCCAGTAAATACTTCTAAGCAAACTGTCTAATTGTGGTAAAACTGTTAAAATACACAATGAGAGTTCCCAGAAATGATTAAGAACGTGTAATAAACATCTCAAGTACACGTAAATAGATTCTTACTACATTTACTGTCGAATTCAACACGGAGGTTTCCAGTGGAAAGCTATGAAATGATGAAAATACTGGTAATGTTTACAAGTACGGGTACTTCTGGTGGCGTTTTCACGGGACTGTGCTTTCAAATAATAAGAGTTCATGTTTACAGAGCTCAGAATTGGTGTCTAAAGCCTTTGAATCACGAGAATAGTTTTTGTGTTTACAATTTAGGAGGATTGGCTTTGGCGTTTTTTTTGTGTGAATCAGTTAAAATGGTGGCGGTTCCAGTAAATACTTCTAAGCAAACTGTCTAATTGTGGTAAAACTGTTAAAATACACAATGAGAGTTCCCAGAAATGATTAAGAACGTGTAATAAACGTCTCAAGTACACGTAAATAGATTCTTACTACATTTACTGTCGAATTAAACACGGAGGTTTCCAGTGGAAAGCTGTGAAATGACGAAAATACTGGTAATGTTTACAAGTACGGGTACTTCTGGTGGCGTTTTCACGGGACTGTGCTTTCAAATATTAAGAGTTCATGTTTACAGAGCTCAGAATTGGTGTCTAAAGCCTTTGAATGACGAGAATAGTTTTTTTGTTTACAATTTAGGAGGATTGGCTTTGGCGTTTTTTTTGTGTGAATCAGTTAAAATGGTGGCGGTTCCAGTAAATACTTCTAAGCAAACTGTATAGTTGTGGTAAAACTGTTAAAATACACAATGAGAGTTCCCAGAAATGATTAAGAACGTGTAATAAACGTCTCAAGTACACGTAAATAGATTCTTACTACATTTACTGTCGAATTAAACACGGAGGTTTCCAGTGGAAAGCTGTGAAATGACGAAAATACTGGTAATGTTTACAAGTACGGGTACTTCTGGTGGCGTTTTCACGGGACTGTGCTTTCAAATATTAAGAGTTCATGTTTACAGAGCTCAGAATTGGTGTCTAAAGCCTTTGAATGACGAGAATAGTGTTTTTGTTTACAATTTAGGAGGATTGGCTTTGGCGTTTTTTTTGTGTGAATCAGTTAAAATGGTGGCGGTTCCAGTAAATACTTCTAAGCAAACTGTCTAGTTGTGGTAAAACTGTTAAAATACACAATGAGAGTTCCCAGAAATGATTAAGAACGTGTAATAAACATCTCAAGTACACGTAAATAGATTCTTACTACATTTACTGTCGAATTCAACACGGAGGTTTCCAGTGGAAAGCTGTGAAATGACGAAAATACTGGTAATGTTTACAAGTACGGGTACTTCTGGTGGCGTTTTCACGGGACTGTGCTTTCAAATATTAAGAGTTCATGTTTACAGAGCTAAGAATTGGTGTCTAAAGCCTTTGAATCACGAGAATAGTTTTTGTGTTTACAATTTAGGAGGATTGGCTTTGGCGTTTTTTTTGTGTGAATCAGTTAAAATGGTGGCGGTTCCAGTAAATACTTCTAAGCAAACTGTCTAATTGTGGTAAAACTGTTAAAATACACAATGAGAGTTCCCAGAAATGATTAAGAACGTGTAATAAACCCCTCAAGTACACGTAAATAGATTCTTACTACATTTACTGTCGAATTCAATCACGGAGGTTTCCAGTGGAAAGCTGTGAAATGACGAAAATACTGGTAATGTTTACAAGTCCGGGTACTTCTGGTGGCGTTTTCACGGGACTGTGCTTTCAAATATTAAGAGTTCATGTTTACAGAGCTCAGAATTGGTGTCTAAAGCCTTTGAATCACGAGAATAGTTTTTGTGTTTACAATTTAGGAGGATTGGCTTTGGCGTTTTTTTTGTGTGAATCAGTTAAAATGGTGGCGGTTCCAGTAAATACTTCTAAGCAAACTGTCTAATTGTGGTAAAACTGTTAAAATACACAATGAGAGTTCCCAGAAATGATTAAGAACGTGTAATAAACCCCTCAAGTACACGTAAATAGATTCTTACTACATTTACTGTCGAATTCAATCACGGAGGTTTCCAGTGGAAAATACTGGTAATGTTTACAAGTCCGGGTACTTCGGGTGACGTTTTCACGGGACTGTGCTTTCAATTATTACGAGTTCATGTTTACAGAGCTCAGAATTGGTGTCTAAAGCCTTTGAATCACGAGAATAGTTTTTGTGTTTACAATTTAGGAGGATTGGCTTTGGCGTTTTTTTTGTGTGAATCAGTTAAAATGGTGGCGGTTCCAGTAAATACTTCTAAGCAAACTGTCTAATTGTGGTAAAACTGTTAAAATACACAATGAGAGTTCCCAGAAATGATTAAGAACGTGTAATAAACATCTCAAGTACACGTAAATAGATTCTTACTACATTTACTGTCGAATTAAACACGGAGGTTTCCAGTGGAAAGCTGTGAAATGACGAAAATACTGGTAATGTTTACAAGTACGGGTACTTCTGGTGGCGTTTTCACGGGACTGTGCTTTCAAATATTAAGAGTTCATGTTTACAGAGCTCAGAATTGGTGTCTAAAGCCTTTGAATCACGAGAATAGTTTTTTTGTTTACAATTTAGGAGGATTGGCTTTGGCGTTTTTTTTTGTGTGAATCAGTTAAAATGGTGGCGGTTCCAGTAAATACTTCTAAGCAAACTGTGTAATTGTGGTAAAACTGTTAAAATACACAATGAGAGTTCCCAGAAATGATTAAGAACGTGTAATAAACATCTCAAGTACACGTAAATAGATTCTTACTACATTTACTGTCGAATTCAACACGGAGGTTTCCAGTGGAAAGCTGTGAAATGACGAAAATACTGGTAATGTTTACAAGTACGGGTACTTCTGGTGGCGTTTTCACGGGACTGTGCTTTCAAATATTAAGAGTTCATGTTTACAGAGCTAAGAATTGGTGTCTAAAGCCTTTGAATCACGAGAATAGTTTTTGTGTTTACAATTTAGGAGGATTGGCTTTGGCGTTTTTTTTGTGTGAATCAGTTAAAATGGTGGCGGTTCCAGTAAATACTTCTAAGCAAACTGTCTAATTGTGGTAAAACTGTTAAAATACACAATGAGAGTTCCCAGAAATGATTAAGAACGTGTAATAAACATCTCAAGTACACGTAAATAGATTCTTACTACATTTACTGTCGAATTCAACACGGAGGTTTCCAGTGGAAAGCTGTGAAATGACGAAAATACTGGTAATGTTTACAAGTACGGGTACTTCTGGTGGCGTTTTCACGGGACTGTGCTTTCAAATATTAAGAGTTCATGTTTACAGAGCTCAGAATTGGTGTCTAAAGCCTTTGAATCACGAGAATAGTTTTTGTGTTTACAATTTAGGAGGATTGGCTTTGGCGTTTTTTTTGTGTGAATCAGTTAAAATGGTGGCGGTTCCAGTAAATACTTCTAAGCAAACTGTCTAATTGTGGTAAAACTGTTAAAATACACAATGAGAGTTCCCACAAATGATTAAGAACGTGTAATAAACGTCTCAAGTACACGTAAATAGATTCTTACTACATTTACTGTCGAATTAAACACGGAGGTTTCCAGTGGAAAGCTGTGAAATGACGAAAATACTGGTAATGTTTACAAGTACGGGTACTTCTGGTGGCGTTTTCACGGGACTGTGCTTTCAAATATTAAGAGTTCATGTTTACAGAGCTCAGAATTGGTGTCTAAAGCCTTTGAATGACGAGAATAGTTTTTTTGTTTACAATTTAGGAGGATTGGCTTTGGCGTTTTTTTTGTGTGAATCAGTTAAAATGGTGGCGGTTCCAGTAAATACTTCTAAGCAAACTGTCTAATTGTGGTAAAACTGTTAAAATACACAATGAGAGTTCCCAGAAATGATTAAGAATGTGTAATAAACATCTCAAGTACACGTAAATAGATTCTTACTACATTTACTGTCGAATTCAATCACGGAGGTTTCCAGTGGAAAGGTGTGAAATGACGAAAATACTGGTAATGGTTACAACTCCGGGTACTTCTGGTGGCGTTTTCACGGGACTGTGCTTTCAAATATTAAGAGTTCATGTTTACAGAACTCAGAATTGGTGTCTAAAGCCTTTGAATCACGAGAATAGTTTTTGTGTTTACAATTTAGGAGGATTGGCTTTGGCGTTTTTTTTGTGTGAATCAGTCAAAATGGTGGCGGTTCCAGTAAATACTTCTAAGCAAACTGTCTAATTGTGGTAAAACTGTTAAAATACACAATGAGAGTTCCCAGAAATGATTAAGAACGTGTAATAAACATCTCAAGTACACGTAAATAGATTCTTACTACATTTACTGTCGAATTCAACACGGAGGTTTCCAGTGGAAAGCTGTGAAATGACGAAAATACTGGTAATGTTTACAAGTACGGGTACTTCTGGTGGCGTTTTCACGGGACTGTGCTTTCAAATATTAAGTGTTCATGTTTACAGAGCTCAGAATTGGTGTCTAAAGCCTTTGAATCACGAGAATAGTTTTTGTGTTTACAATTTAGGAGGATTGGCTTTGGCGTTTTTTTTGTGTGAATCAGTCAAAATGGTGGCGGTTCCAGTAAATACTTCTAAGCAAACTGTCTAATTGTGGTAAAACTGTTAAAATACACAATGAGAGTTCCCAGAAATGATTAAGAACGTGTAATAAACATCTCAAGTACACGTAAATAGATTCTTACTACATTTACTGTCGAATTCAACACGGAGGTTTCCAGTGGAAAGCTGTGAAATGACGAAAATACTGGTAATGTTTACAAGTCCGGGTACTTCGGGTGGCGTTTTCACGGGAATGTGCTTTCAATTATTACGAGTTCATGTTTACAGAGCTCAGAATTGGTGTCTAAAGCCTTTGAATCACGAGAATAGTTTTTGTGTTTAGAATTTAGGAGGATTGGCTTTGGCGTTTTTTTTGTGTGAATCAGTTAAAATGGTGGCGGTTCCAGTAAATACTTCTAAGCAAACTGTATAGTTGTGGTAAAACTGTTAAAATACACAATGAGAGTTCCCAGAAATGATTAAGAACGTGTAATAAACGTCTCAAGTACACGTAAATAGATTCTTACTACATTTACTGTCGAATTAAACACGGAGGTTTCCAGTGGAAAGCTGTGAAATGACGAAAATACTGGTAATGTTTACAAGTACGGGTACTTCTGGTGGCGTTTTCACGGGACTGTGCTTTCAAATATTAAGAGTTCATGTTTACAGAGCTCAGAATTGGTGTCTAAAGCCTTTGAATGACGAGAATAGTGTTTTTGTTTACAATTTAGGAGGATTGGCTTTGGCGTTTTTTTTGTGTGAATCAGTTAAAATGGTGGCGGTTCCAGTAAATACTTCTAAGCAAACTGTCTAGTTGTGGTAAAACTGTTAAAATACACAATGAGAGTTCCCAGAAATGATTAAGAACGTGTAATAAACATCTCAAGTACACGTAAATAGATTCTTACTACATTTACTGTCGAATTCAACACGGAGGTTTCCAGTGGAAAGCTGTGAAATGACGAAAATACTGGTAATGTTTACAAGTACGGGTACTTCTGGTGGCGTTTTCACGGGACTGTGCTTTCAAATATTAAGAGTTCATGTTTACAGAGCTAAGAATTGGTGTCTAAAGCCTTTGAATCACGAGAATAGTTTTTGTGTTTACAATTTAGGAGGATTGGCTTTGGCGTTTTTTTTGTGTGAATCAGTTAAAATGGTGGCGGTTCCAGTAAATACTTCTAAGCAAACTGTCTAATTGTGGTAAAACTGTTAAAATACACAATGAGAGTTCCCAGAAATGATTAAGAACGTGTAATAAACCCCTCAAGTACACGTAAATAGATTCTTACTACATTTACTGTCGAATTCAATCACGGAGGTTTCCAGTGGAAAGCTGTGAAATGACGAAAATACTGGTAATGTTTACAAGTCCGGGTACTTCTGGTGGCGTTTTCACGGGACTGTGCTTTCAAATATTAAGAGTTCATGTTTACAGAGCTCAGAATTGGTGTCTAAAGCCTTTGAATCACGAGAATAGTTTTTGTGTTTACAATTTAGGAGGATTGGCTTTGGCGTTTTTTTTGTGTGAATCAGTTAAAATGGTGGCGGTTCCAGTAAATACTTCTAAGCAAACTGTCTAATTGTGGTAAAACTGTTAAAATACACAATGAGAGTTCCCAGAAATGATTAAGAACGTGTAATAAACCCCTCAAGTACACGTAAATAGATTCTTACTACATTTACTGTCGAATTAAACACGGAGGTTTCCAGTGGAAAGCTGTGAAATGACGAAAATACTGGTAATGTTTACAAGTACGGGTACTTCTGGTGGCGTTTTCACGGGACTGTGCTTTCAAATATTAAGAGTTCATGTTTACAGAGCTCAGAATTGGTGTCTAAAGCCTTTGAATCACGAGAATAGTTTTTTTGTTTACAATTTAGGAGGATTGGCTTTGGCGTTTTTTTTTGTGTGAATCAGTTAAAATGGTGGCGGTTCCAGTAAATACTTCTAAGCAAACTGTCTAATTGTGGTAAAACTGTTAAAATACACAATGAGAGTTCCCAGAAATGATTAAGAACGTGTAATAAACATCTCAAGTACACGTAAATAGATTCTTACTACATTTACTGTCGAATTCAACACGGAGGTTTCCAGTGGAAAGCTGTGAAATGACGAAAATACTGGTAATGTTTACAAGTACGGGTACTTCTGGTGGCGTTTTCACGGGACTGTGCTTTCAAATATTAAGAGTTCATGTTTACAGAGCTAAGAATTGGTGTCTAAAGCCTTTGAATCACGAGAATAGTTTTTGTGTTTACAATTTAGGAGGATTGGCTTTGGCGTTTTTTTTGTGTGAATCAGTTAAAATGGTGGCGGTTCCAGTAAATACTTCTAAGCAAACTGTCTAATTGTGGTAAAACTGTTAAAATACACAATGAGAGTTCCCAGAAATGATTAAGAACGTGTAATAAACATCTCAAGTACACGTAAATAGATTCTTACTACATTTACTGTCGAATTCAATCACGGAGGTTTCCAGTGGAAAGCTGTGAAATGACGAAAATACTGGTAATGTTTACAAGTCCGGGTACTTCTGGTGGCGTTTTCACGGGACTGTGCTTTCAATTATTAAGAGTTCATGTTTACAGAGCTCAGAATTGGTGTCTAAAGCCTTTGAATGACGAGAATAGTTTTTGTGTTTACAATTTAGGAGGATTGGCTTTGGCGTTTTTTTTGTGTGAATCAGTTAAAATGGTGGCGGTTCCAGTAAATACTTCTAAGCAAACTGTCTAATTGTGGTAAAACTGTTAAAATACACAATGAGAGTTCCCAGAAATGATTAAGAACGTGTAATAAACCCCTCAAGTACACGTAAATAGATTCTTACTACATTTACTGTCGAATTCAATCACGGAGGTTTCCAGTGGAAAATACTGGTAATGTTTACAAGTCCGGGTACTTCGGGTGGCGTTTTCACGGGACTGTGCTTTCAATTATTACGAGTTCATGTTTACAGAGCTCAGAATTGGTGTCTAAAGCCTTTGAATCACGAGAATATTTTTTGTGTTTACAATTTAGGAGGATTGGCTTTGGCGTTTTTTTGTGTGAATCAGTTAAAATGGTGGCGGTTCCAGTAAATACTTCTAAGCAAACTGTCTAATTGTGGTAAAACTGTTAAAATACACAATGAGAGTTCCCAGAAATGATTAAGAACGTGTAATAAACATCTCAAGTACACGTAAATAGATTCTTACTACATTTACTGTCGAATTAAACACGGAGGTTTCCAGTGGAAAGCTGTGAAATGACGAAAATACTGGTAATGTTTACAAGTACGGGTACTTCTGGTGGCGTTTTCACGGGACTGTGCTTTCAAATATTAAGAGTTCATGTTTACAGAGCTCAGAATTGGTGTCTAAAGCCTTTGAATCACGAGAATAGTTTTTGTGTTTACAATTTAGGAGGATTGGCTTTGGTGTTTTTTTTTGTGTGAATCAGTTAAAATGGTGGCGGTTCCAGTAAATACTTCTAAGCAAACTGTCTAATTGTGGTAAAACTGTTAAAATACACAATGAGAGTTCCCAGAAATGATTAAGAACGTGTAATAAACACCTCAAGTACACGTAAATAGATTCTTACTACATTTACTGTCGAATTCAATCACGGAGGTTTCGAGTGGAAAGCTTTGAAATGACGAAAATACTGGTAATTTTTACAAGTACGGGTACTTCTGGTGGCGTTTTCACGGGACTGTGCTTTCAATTATTAAGAGTTCATGTTACAGAGCTCAGAATTGGTGTCTAAAGCCTTTGAATCACGAGAATAGTTTTTATGTTTACAATTTAGGAGGATGGCTTTGGCGTATTTTAGTGTGAATCAGTTAAAATGGTGGCGGTTCCAATAAACAGTTCTAAGCAAACTGTCTAATTGTGGTAAAACCGTTAAAATACACAATGAGAGTTCCCAGAAATGATTAAGAACGTGTAATAAACATCTCAAGTACACGTAAATAGATTCTTACTACATTTACTGTCGAATTCAACACGGAGGTTTCCAGTGGAAAGCTGTGAAATGACGAAAATACTGGTAATGTTTACAAGTCCGGGTACTTCCGGTGGCGTTTTCACGGGACTGTGCTTTCAATTATTACGAGTTCATGTTTACAGAGCTCAGAATTGGTGTCTAAAGCCTTTGAATCACGAGAATAGTTTTTGTGTTTACAATTTAGGAGGATTGGCTTTGGCGTTTTTTTTGTGTGAATCAGTCAAAATGGTGGCGGTTCCAGTAAATACTTCTAAGCAAACTGTCTAATTGTGGTAAAACTGTTAAAATACACAATGAGAGTTCCCAGAAATGATTAAGAACGTGTAATAAACATCTCAAGTACACGTAAATAGATTCTTACTACATTTACTGTCGAATTCAACACGGAGGTTTCCAGTGGAAAGCTATGAAATGATGAAAATACTGGTAATGTTTACAAGTACGGGTACTTCTGGTGGCGTTTTCACGGGACTGTGCTTTCAAATAATAAGAGTTCATGTTTACAGAGCTAAGAATTGGTGTCTAAAGCCTTTGAATCACGAGAATAGTTTTTGTGTTTACAATTTAGGAGGATTGGCTTTGGCGTTTTTTTTGTGTGAATCAGTTAAAATGGTGGCGGTTCCAGTAAATACTTCTAAACAAACTGTCTAATTGTGGTAAAACTGTTAAAATACACAATGAGAGTTCCCAGAAATGATTAAGAACGTGTAATAAACCCCTCAAGTACACGTAAATAGATTCTTCCTACATTTACTGTCGAATTCAATCACGGAGGTTTCCAGTGGAAAGCTGTGAAATGACGAAAATACTGGTAATGTTTACAAGTCCGGGTACTTCGGGTGGCGTTTTCACGGGACTGTGCTTTCAAATATTAAGAGTTCATGTTTACAGAGCTCAGAATTGGTGTCTAAAGCCTTTGAATCACGAGAATAGTTTTTGTGTTTACAATTTAGGAGGATTGGCTTTGGCTTTTTTTTGTGTGAATCAGTTAAAATGGTCGCGGTTCCAGTAAATACTTCTAAGCAAACTGTCTAATTGTGGTAAAACTGTTAAAATACACAATGAGAGTTCCCAGAAATGATTAAGAACGTGTAATAAACCCTTCAAGTACACGTAAATAGATTCTTACTACATTTACTGTCGAATTCAATCACGGAGGTTTCAAGTGGAAAGCTGTGAAATGACGAAAATACTGGTAATGTTTACAAGTCCGGGTACTTCGGGTGGCGTTTTCACGGGACTGTGCTTTCAATTATTACGAGTTCATGTTTACAGAGCTCAGAATTGGTGTCTAAAGCCTTTGAATCACGAGAATAGTTTTTGTGTTTACAATTTAGGAGGATTGGCTTTGGCGTTTTTTTTGTGTGAATCAGTTAAAATGGTGGCGGTTCCAGTAAATACTTCTAAGCAAACTGTCTAATTGTGGTAAAACTGTTAAAATACACAATGAGAGTTCCCAGAAATGATTAAGAACGTGTAATAAACGTCTCAAGTACACGTAAATAGATTCTTACTACATTTACTGTCGAATTAAACACGGAGGTTTCCAGTGGAAAGCTGTGAAATGACGAAAATACTGGTAATGTTTACAAGTACGGGTACTTCTGGTGGCGTTTTCACGGGACTGTGCTTTCAAATATTAAGAGTTCATGTTTACAGAGCTCAGAATTGGTGTCTAAAGCCTTTGAATCACGAGAATAGTTTTTGTGTTTACAATTTAGGAGGATTGGCTTTGGCGTTTTTTTTGTGTGAATCAGTTAAAATGGTGGCGGTTCCAGTAAATACTTCTAAGCAAACTGTCTAATTGTGGTAAAACTGTTAAAATACACGATGAGAGTTCCCAGAAATGATTAAGAACGTGTAATAAACATCTCAAGTACACGTAAATAGATTCTTACTACATTTACTGTCGAATTCAATCACGGAGGTTTCCAGTGGAAAGGTGTGAAATGACGAAAATACTGGTAATGGTTACAACTCCGGGTACTTCTGGTGGCGTTTTCACGGGACTGTGCTTTCAAATATTAAGAGTTCATGTTTACAGAACTCAGAATTGGTGTCTAAAGCCTTTGAATCACGAGAATAGTTTTTGTGTTTACAATTTAGGAGGATTGGCTTTGGCGTTTTTTTTGTGTGAATCAGTCAAAATGGTGGCGGTTCCAGTAAATACTTCTAAGCAAACTGTCTAATTGTGGTAAAACTGTTAAAATACACAATGAGAGTTCCCAGAAATGATTAAGAACGTGTAATAAACATCTCAAGTACACGTAAATAGATTCTTACTACATTTACTGTCGAATTCAACACGGAGGTTTCCAGTGGAAAGCTGTGAAATGACGAAAATACTGGTAATGTTTACAAGTACGGGTACTTCTGGTGGCGTTTTCACGGGACTGTGCTTTCAAATATTAAGAGTTCATGTTTACAGAGCTCAGAATTGGTGTCTAAAGCCTTTGAATCACGAGAATAGTTTTTGTGTTTACAATTTAGGAGGATTGGCTTTGGCGTTTTTTTTGTGTGAATCAGTCAAAATGGTGGCGGTTCCAGTAAATACTTCTAAGCAAACTGTCTAATTGTGGTAAAACTGTTAAAATACACAATGAGAGTTCCCAGAAATGATTAAGAACGTGTAATAAACATCTCAAGTACACGTAAATAGATTCTTACTACATTTACTGTCGAATTCAACACGGAGGTTTCCAGTGGAAAGCTGTGAAATGACGAAAATACTGGTAATGTTTACAAGTCCGGGTACTTCGGGTGGCGTTTTCACGGGAATGTGCTTTCAATTATTACGAGTTCATGTTTACAGAGCTCAGAATTGGTGTCTAAAGCCTTTGAATCACGAGAATAGTTTTTGTGTTTACAATTTAGGAGGATTGGCTTTGGCGTTTTTTTTGTGTGAATCAGTTAAAATGGTGGCGGTTCCAGTAAATACTTCTAAGCAAACTGTATAGTTGTGGTAAAACTGTTAAAATACACAATGAGAGTTCCCAGAAATGATTAAGAACGTGTAATAAACGTCTCAAGTACACGTAAATAGATTCTTACTACATTTACTGTCGAATTAAACACGGAGGTTTCCAGTGGAAAGCTGTGAAATGACGAAAATACTGGTAATGTTTACAAGTACGGGTACTTCTGGTGGCGTTTTCACGGGACTGTGCTTTCAAATATTAAGAGTTCATGTTTACAGAGCTCAGAATTGGTGTCTAAAGCCTTTGAATGACGAGAATAGTGTTTTTGTTTACAATTTAGGAGGATTGGCTTTGGCGTTTTTTTTGTGTGAATCAGTTAAAATGGTGGCGGTTCCAGTAAATACTTCTAAGCAAACTGTCTAGTTGTGGTAAAACTGTTAAAATACACAATGAGAGTTCCCAGAAATGATTAAGAACGTGTAATAAACGTCTCAAGTACACGTAAATAGATTCTTACTACATTTACTGTCGAATTAAACACGGAGGTTTCCAGTGGAAAGCTGTGAAATGACGAAAATACTGGTAATGTTTACAAGTACGGGTACTTCTGGTGGCGTTTTCACGGGACTGTGCTTTCAAATATTAAGAGTTCATGTTTACAGAGCTCAGAATTGGTGTCTAAAGCCTTTGAATGACGAGAATAGTGTTTTTGTTTACAATTTAGGAGGATTGGCTTTGGCGTTTTTTTTGTGTGAATCAGTTAAAATGGTGGCGGTTCCAGTAAATACTTCTAAGCAAACTGTCTAATTGTGGTAAAACTGTTAAAATACACAATGAGAGTTCCCAGAAATGATTAAGAACGTGTAATAAACATCTCAAGTACACGTAAATAGATTCTTACTACATTTACTGTCGAATTCAACACGGAGGTTTCCAGTGGAAAGCTGTGAAATGACGAAAATACTGGTAATGTTTACAAGTACGGGTACTTCTGGTGGCGTTTTCACGGGACTGTGCTTTCAAATATTAAGAGTTCATGTTTACAGAGCTCAGAATTGGTGTCTAAAGCCTTTGAATCACGAGAATAGTTTTTGTGTTTACAATTTAGGAGGATTGGCTTTGGCGTTTTTTTTGTGTGAATCAGTTAAAATGGTGGCGGTTCCAGTAAATACTTCTAAGCAAACTGTCTAATTGTGGTAAAACTGTTAAAATACACAATGAGAGTTCCCAGAAATGATTAAGAACGTGTAATAAACATCTCAAGTACACGTAAATAGATTCTTACTACATTTACTGTCGAATTCAACACGGAGGTTTCCAGTGGAAAGCTGTGAAATGACGAAAATACTGGTAATGTTTACAAGTACGGGTACTTCTGGTGGCGTTTTCACGGGACTGTGCTTTCAAATATTAAGAGTTCATGTTTACAGAGCTAAGAATTGGTGTCTAAAGCCTTTGAATCACGAGAATAGTTTTTGTGTTTACAATTTAGGAGGATTGGCTTTGGCGTTTTTTTTGTGTGAATCAGTTAAAATGGTGGCGGTTCCAGTAAATACTTCTAAGCAAACTGTCTAATTGTGGTAAAACTGTTAAAATACACAATGAGAGTTCCCAGAAATGATTAAGAACGTGTAATAAACCCCTCAAGTACACGTAAATAGATTCTTACTACATTTACTGTCGAATTCAATCACGGAGGTTTCCAGTGGAAAGCTGTGAAATGACGAAAATACTGGTAATGTTTACAAGTCCGGGTACTTCTGGTGGCGTTTTCACGGGACTGTGCTTTCAAATATTAAGAGTTCATGTTTACAGAGCTCAGAATTGGTGTCAAAAGCCTTTGAATCACGAGAATAGTTTTTGTGTTTACAATTTAGGAGGATTGGCTTTGGCGTTTTTTTTGTGTGAATCAGTCAAAATGGTGGCGGTTCCAGTAAATACTTCTAAGCAAACTGTCTAATTGTGGTAAAACTGTTAAAATACACAATGAGAGTTCCCAGAAATGATTAAGAACATGTAATAAACATCTCAAGTACACGTAAATAGATTCTTACTACATTTACTGTCGAATTCAACACGGAGGTTTCCAGTGGAAAGCTGTGAAATGACGAAAATACTGGTAATGTTTACAAGTACGGGTACTTCTGGTGGCGTTTTCACGGGACTGTGCTTTCAAATATTAAGAGTTCATGTTTACAGAGCTCAGAATTGGTGTCTAAAGCCTTTGAATCACGAGAATAGTTTTTGTGTTTACAATTTAGGAGGATTGGCTTTGGCGTTTTTTTTGTGTGAATCAGTCAAAATGGTGGCGGTTCCAGTAAATACTTCTAAGCAAACTGTCTAATTGTGGTAAAACTGTTAAAATACACAATGAGAGTTCCCAGAAATGATTAAGAACGTGTAATAAACATCTCAAGTACACGTAAATAGATTCTTACTACATTTACTGTCGAATTCAACACGGAGGTTTCCAGTGGAAAGCTGTGAAATGACGAAAATACTGGTAATGTTTACAAGTCCGGGTACTTCGGGTGGCGTTTTCACGGGAATGTGCTTTCAATTATTACGAGTTCATGTTTACAGAGCTCAGAATTGGTGTCTAAAGCCTTTGAATCACGAGAATAGTTTTTGTGTTTACAATTTAGGAGGATTGGCTTTGGCGTTTTTTTTGTGTGAATCAGTTAAAATGGTGGCGGTTCCAGTAAATACTTCTAAGCAAACTGTATAGTTGTGGTAAAACTGTTAAAATACACAATGAGAGTTCCCAGAAATGATTAAGAACGTGTAATAAACGTCTCAAGTACACGTAAATAGATTCTTACTACATTTACTGTCGAATTAAACACGGAGGTTTCCAGTGGAAAGCTGTGAAATGACGAAAATACTGGTAATGTTTACAAGTACGGGTACTTCTGGTGGCGTTTTCACGGGACTGTGCTTTCAAATATTAAGAGTTCATGTTTACAGAGCTCAGAATTGGTGTCTAAAGCCTTTGAATGACGAGAATAGTGTTTTTGTTTACAATTTAGGAGGATTGGCTTTGGCGTTTTTTTTGTGTGAATCAGTTAAAATGGTGGCGGTTCCAGTAAATACTTCTAAGCAAACTGTCTAGTTGTGGTAAAACTGTTAAAATACACAATGAGAGTTCCCAGAAATGATTAAGAACGTGTAATAAACGTCTCAAGTACACGTAAATAGATTCTTACTACATTTACTGTCGAATTAAACACGGAGGTTTCCAGTGGAAAGCTGTGAAATGACGAAAATACTGGTAATGTTTACAAGTACGGGTACTTCTGGTGGCGTTTTCACGGGACTGTGCTTTCAAATATTAAGAGTTCATGTTTACAGAGCTCAGAATTGGTGTCTAAAGCCTTTGAATGACGAGAATAGTGTTTTTGTTTACAATTTAGGAGGATTGGCTTTGGCGTTTTTTTTGTGTGAATCAGTTAAAATGGTGGCGGTTCCAGTAAATACTTCTAAGCAAACTGTCTAATTGTGGTAAAACTGTTAAAATACACAATGAGAGTTCCCAGAAATGATTAAGAACGTGTAATAAACATCTCAAGTACACGTAAATAGATTCTTACTACATTTACTGTCGAATTCAACACGGAGGTTTCCAGTGGAAAGCTGTGAAATGACGAAAATACTGGTAATGTTTACAAGTCCGGGTACTTCTGGTGGCGTTTTCACGGGACTGTGCTTTCAAATATTAAGAGTTCATGTTTACAGAGCTCAGAATTGGTGTCTAAAGCCTTTGAATCACGAGAATAGTTTTTGTGTTTACAATTTAGGAGGATTGGCTTTGGCGTTTTTTTTGTGTGAATCAGTTAAAATGGTGGCGGTTCCAGTAAATACTTCTAAGCAAACTGTCTAATTGTGGTAAAACTGTTAAAATACACAATGAGAGTTCCCAGAAATGATTAAGAACGTGTAATAAACATCTCAAGTACACGTAAATAGATTCTTACTACATTTACTGTCGAATTCAACACGGAGGTTTCCAGTGGAAAGCTGTGAAATGACGAAAATACTGGTAATGTTTACAAGTCCGGGTACTTCTGGTGGCGTTTTCACGGGACTGTGCTTTCAAATATTAAGAGTTCATGTTTACAGAGCTCAGAATTGGTGTCTAAAGCCTTTGAATCACGAGAATAGTTTTTGTGTTTACAATTTAGGAGGATTGGCTTTGGCGTTTTTTTTGTGTGAATCAGTTAAAATGGTGGCGGTTCCAGTAAATACTTCTAAGCAAACTGTCTAATTGTGGTAAAACTGTTAAAATACACAATGAGAGTTCCCAGAAATGATTAAGAACGTGTAATAAACATCTCAAGTACACGTAAATAGATTCTTACTACATTTACTGTCGAATTCAATCACGGAGGTTTCCAGTGGAAAGCTGTGAAATGACGAAAATACTGGTAATGTTTACAAGTCCGGGTACTTCTGGTGGCGTTTTCACGGGACTGTGCTTTCAAATATTAAGAGTTCATGTTTACAGAGCTCAGAATTGGTGTCGAAAGCCTTTGAATCACGAGAATAGTTTTTGTGTTTACAATTTAGGAGGATTGGCTTTGGCGTTTTTTTTGTGTGAATCAGTTAAAATGGTGGCGGTTCCAGTAAATACTTCTAAGCAAACTGTCTAATTGTGGTAAAACTGTTAAAATACACAATGAGAGTTCCCAGAAATGATTAAGAACGTGTAATAAACCCCTCAAGTACACGTAAATAGATTCTTACTACATTTACTGTCGAATTCAATCACGGAGGTTTCCAGTGGAAAATACTGGTAATGTTTACAAGTCCGGGTACTTCGGGTGGCGTTTTCACGGGACTGTGCTTTCAATTATTACGAGTTCATGTTTACAGAGCTCAGAATTGGTGTCTAAAGCCTTTGAATCACGAGAATATTTTTTGTGTTTACAATTTAGGAGGATTGGCTTTGGCGTTTTTTTTGTGTGAATCAGTTAAAATGGTGGCGGTTCCAGTAAATACTTCTAAGCAAACTGTCTAATTGTGGTAAAACTGTTAAAATACACAATGAGAGTTCCCAGAAATGATTAAGAACGTGTAATAAACATCTCAAGTACACGTAAATAGATTCTTACTACATTTACTGTCGAATTAAACACGGAGGTTTCCAGTGGAAAGCTGTGAAATGACGAAAATACTGGTAATGTTTACAAGTACGGGTACTTCTGGTGGCGTTTTCACGGGACTGTGCTTTCAAATATTAAGAGTTCATGTTTACAGAGCTCAGAATTGGTGTCTAAAGCCTTTGAATCACGAGAATAGTTTTTGTGTTTACAATTTAGGAGGATTGGCTTTGGCGTTTTTTTTTGTGTGAATCAGTTAAAATGGTGGCGGTTCCAGTAAATACTTCTAAGCAAACTGTCTAATTGTGGTAAAACTGTTAAAATACACAATGAGAGTTCCCAGAAATGATTAAGAACGTGTAATAAACACCTCAAGTACACGTAAATAGATTCTTACTACATTTACTGTCGAATTCAATCACGGAGGTTTCGAGTGGAAAGCTGTGAAATGACGAAAATACTGGTAATTTTTACAAGTACGGGTACTTCTGGTGGCGTTTTCACGGGACTGTGCTTTCAATTATTAAGAGTTCATGTTACAGAGCTCAGAATTGGTGTCTAAAGCCTTTGAATCACGAGAATAGTTTTTATGTTTACAATTTAGGAGGATGGCTTTGGCGTATTTTAGTGTGAATCAGTTAAAATGGTGGCGGTTCCACTAAAAAGTTCTAAGCAAACTGTCTAATTGTGGTAAAACTGTTAAAATACACAATGAGAGTTCCCAGAAATGATTAAGAACGTGTAATAAACATCTCAAGTACACGTAAATAGATTCTTACTACATTTACTGTCGAATTCAACACGGAGGTTTCCAGTGGAAAGCTGTGAAATGACGAAAATACTGGTAATGTTTACAAGTCCGGGTACTTCTGGTGGCGTTTTCACGGGACTGTGCTTTCAAATATTAAGAGTTCATGTTTACAGAGCTCAGAATTGGTGTCTAAAGCCTTTGAATCACGAGAATAGTTTTTGTGTTTACAATTTAGGAGGATTGGCTTTGGCGTTTTTTTTGTGTGAATCAGTTAAAATGGTGGCGGTTCCAGTAAATACTTCTAAGCAAACTGTCTAATTGTGGTAAAACTGTTAAAATACACAATGAGAGTTCCCAGAAATGATTAAGAACGTGTAATAAACATCTCAAGTACACGTAAATAGATTCTTACTACATTTACTGTCGAATTCAATCACGGAGGTTTCCAGTGGAAAGGTGTGAAATGACGAAAATACTGGTAATGGTTACAACTCCGGGTACTTCTGGTGGCGTTTTCACGGGACTGTGCTTTCAAATATTAAGAGTTCATGTTTACAGAACTCAGAATTGGTGTCTAAAGCCTTTGAATCACGAGAATAGTTTTTGTGTTTACAATTTAGGAGGATTGGCTTTGGCGTTTTTTTTGTGTGAATCAGTCAAAATGGTGGCGGTTCCAGTAAATACTTCTAAGCAAACTGTCTAATTGTGGTAAAACTGTTAAAATACACAATGAGAGTTCCCAGAAATGATTAAGAACGTGTAATAAACATCTCAAGTACACGTAAATAGATTCTTACTACATTTACTGTCGAATTCAACACGGAGGTTTCCAGTGGAAAGCTGTGAAATGACGAAAATACTGGTAATGTTTACAAGTACGGGTACTTCTGGTGGCGTTTTCACGGGACTGTGCTTTCAAATATTAAGAGTTCATGTTTACAGAGCTCAGAATTGGTGTCTAAAGCCTTTGAATCACGAGAATAGTTTTTGTGTTTACAATTTAGGAGGATTGGCTTTGGCGTTTTTTTTGTGTGAATCAGTCAAAATGGTGGCGGTTCCAGTAAATACTTCTAAGCAAACTGTCTAATTGTGGTAAAACTGTTAAAATACACAATGAGAGTTCCCAGAAATGATTAAGAACGTGTAATAAACATCTCAAGTACACGTAAATAGATTCTTACTACATTTACTGTCGAATTCAACACGGAGGTTTCCAGTGGAAAGCTGTGAAATGACGAAAATACTGGTAATGTTTACAAGTCCGGGTACTTCGGGTGGCGTTTTCACGGGAATGTGCTTTCAATTATTACGAGTTCATGTTTACAGAGCTCAGAATTGGTGTCTAAAGCCTTTGAATCACGAGAATAGTTTTTGTGTTTACAATTTAGGAGGATTGGCTTTGGCGTTTTTTTTGTGTGAATCAGTTAAAATGGTGGCGGTTCCAGTAAATACTTCTAAGCAAACTGTATAGTTGTGGTAAAACTGTTAAAATACACAATGAGAGTTCCCAGAAATGATTAAGAACGTGTAATAAACGTCTCAAGTACACGTAAATAGATTCTTACTACATTTACTGTCGAATTAAACACGGAGGTTTCCAGTGGAAAGCTGTGAAATGACGAAAATACTGGTAATGTTTACAAGTACGGGTACTTCTGGTGGCGTTTTCACGGGACTGTGCTTTCAAATATTAAGAGTTCATGTTTACAGAGCTCAGAATTGGTGTCTAAAGCCTTTGAATGACGAGAATAGTGTTTTTGTTTACAATTTAGGAGGATTGGCTTTGCCGTTTTTTTTGTGTGAATCAGTTAAAATGGTGGCGGTTCCAGTAAATACTTCTAAGCAAACTGTCTAGTTGTGGTAAAACTGTTAAAATACACAATGAGAGTTCCCAGAAATGATTAAGAACGTGTAATAAACGTCTCAAGTACACGTAAATAGATTCTTACTACATTTACTGTCGAATTAAACACGGAGGTTTCCAGTGGAAAGCTGTGAAATGACGAAAATACTGGTAATGTTTACAAGTACGGGTACTTCTGGTGGCGTTTTCACGGGACTGTGCTTTCAAATATTAAGAGTTCATGTTTACAGAGCTCAGAATTGGTGTCTAAAGCCTTTGAATGACGAGAATAGTGTTTTTGTTTACAATTTAGGAGGATTGGCTTTGGCGTTTTTTTTGTGTGAATCAGTTAAAATGGTGGCGGTTCCAGTAAATACTTCTAAGCAAACTGTCTAATTGTGGTAAAACTGTTAAAATACACAATGAGAGTTCCCAGAAATGATTAAGAACGTGTAATAAACATCTCAAGTACACGTAAATAGATTCTTACTACATTTACTGTCGAATTCAACACGGAGGTTTCCAGTGGAAAGCTGTGAAATGACGAAAATACTGGTAATGTTTACAAGTCCGGGTACTTCTGGTGGCGTTTTCACGGGACTGTGCTTTCAAATATTAAGAGTTCATGTTTACAGAACTCAGAATTGGTGTCTAAAGCCTTTGAATCACGAGAATAGTTTTTGTGTTTACAATTTAGGAGGATTGGCTTTGGCGTTTTTTTTGTGTGAATCAGTTAAAATGGTGGCGGTTCCAGTAAATACTTCTAAGCAAACTGTCTAATTGTGGTAAAACTGTTAAAATACACAATGAGAGTTCCCAGAAATGATTAAGAACGTGTAATAAACATCTCAAGTACACGTAAATAGATTCTTACTACATTTACTGTCGAATTCAACACGGAGGTTTCCAGTGGAAAGCTGTGAAATGACGAAAATACTGGTAATGTTTACAAGTACGGGTACTTCTGGTGGCGTTTTCACGGGACTGTGCTTTCAAATATTAAGAGTTCATGTTTACAGAGCTAAGAATTGGTGTCTAAAGCCTTTGAATCACGAGAATAGTTTTTGTGTTTACAATTTAGGAGGATTGGCTTTGGCGTTTTTTTTGTGTGAATCAGTTAAAATGGTGGCGGTTCCAGTAAATACTTCTAAGCAAACTGTCTAATTGTGGTAAAACTGTTAAAATACACAATGAGAGTTCCCAGAAATGATTAAGAACGTGTAATAAACCCCTCAAGTACACGTAAATAGATTCTTACTACATTTACTGTCGAATTCAATCACGGAGGTTTCCAGTGGAAAGCTGTGAAATGACGAAAATACTGGTAATGTTTACAAGTCCGGGTACTTCTGGTGGCGTTTTCACGGGACTGTGCTTTCAAATATTAAGAGTTCATGTTTACAGAGCTCAGAATTGGTGTCTAAAGCCTTTGAATCACGAGAATAGTTTTTGTGTTTACAATTTAGGAGGATTGGCTTTGGCGTTTTTTTTGTGTGAATCAGTTAAAATGGTGGCGGTTCCAGTAAATACTTCTAAGCAAACTGTCTAATTGTGGTAAAACTGTTAAAATACACAATGAGAGTTCCCAGAAATGATTAAGAACGTGTAATAAACCCCTCAAGTACACGTAAATAGATTCTTACTACATTTACTGTCGAATTCAATCACGGAGGTTTCCAGTGGAAAATACTGGTAATGTTTACAAGTCCGGGTACTTCGGGTGGCGTTTTCACGGGACTGTGCTTTCAATTATTACGAGTTCATGTTTACAGAGCTCAGAATTGGTGTCTAAAGCCTTTGAATCACGAGAATATTTTTTGTGTTTACAATTTAGGAGGATTGGCTTTGGCGTTTTTTTTTGTGTGAATCAGTTAAAATGGTGGCGGTTCCAGTAAATACTTCTAAGCAAACTGTCTAATTGTGGTAAAACTGTTAAAATACACAATGAGAGTTCCCAGAAATGATTAAGAACGTGTAATAAACATCTCAAGTACACGTAAATAGATTCTTACTACATTTACTGTCGAATTCAACACGGAGGTTTCCAGTGGAAAGCTGTGAAATGACGAAAATACTGGTAATGTTTACAAGTACGGGTACTTCTGGTGGCGTTTTCACGGGACTGTGCTTTCAAATATTAAGAGTTCATGTTTACAGAGCTAAGAATTGGTGTCTAAAGCCTTTGAATCACGAGAATAGTTTTTGTGTTTACAATTTAGGAGGATTGGCTTTGGCGTTTTTTTTGTGTGAATCAGTTAAAATGGTGGCGGTTCCAGTAAATACTTCTAAGCAAACTGTCTAATTGTGGTAAAACTGTTAAAATACACAATGAGAGTTCCCAGAAATGATTAAGAACGTGTAATAAACCCCTCAAGTACACGTAAATAGATTCTTACTACATTTACTGTCGAATTCAATCACGGAGGTTTCCAGTGGAAAGCTGTGAAATGACGAAAATACTGGTAATGTTTACAAGTCCGGGTACTTCTGGTGGCGTTTTCACGGGACTGTGCTTTCAAATATTAAGAGTTCATGTTTACAGAGCTCAGAATTGGTGTCTAAAGCCTTTGAATCACGAGAATAGTTTTTGTGTTTACAATTTAGGAGGATTGGCTTTGGCGTTTTTTTTGTGTGAATCAGTTAAAATGGTGGCGGTTCCAGTAAATACTTCTAAGCAAACTGTCTAATTGTGGTAAAACTGTTAAAATACACAATGAGAGTTCCCAGAAATGATTAAGAACGTGTAATAAACCCCTCAAGTACACGTAAATAGATTCTTACTACATTTACTGTCGAATTCAATCACGGAGGTTTCCAGTGGAAAATACTGGTAATGTTTACAAGTCCGGGTACTTCGGGTGGCGTTTTCACGGGACTGTGCTTTCAATTATTACGAGTTCATGTTTACAGAGCTCAGAATTGGTGTCTAAAGCCTTTGAATCACGAGAATATTTTTTGTGTTTACAATTTAGGAGGATTGGCTTTGGCGTTTTTTTTTGTGTGAATCAGTTAAAATGGTGGCGGTTCCAGTAAATACTTCTAAGCAAACTGTCTAATTGTGGTAAAACTGTTAAAATACACAATGAGAGTTCCCAGAAATGATTAAGAACGTGTAATAAACATCTCAAGTACACGTAAATAGATTCTTACTACATTTACTGTCGAATTAAACACGGAGGTTTCCAGTGGAAAGCTGTGAAATGACGAAAATACTGGTAATGTTTACAAGTACGGGTACTTCTGGTGGCGTTTTCACGGGACTGTGCTTTCAAATATTAAGAGTTCATGTTTACAGAGCTCAGAATTGGTGTCTAAAGCCTTTGAATCACGAGAATAGTTTTTGTGTTTACAATTTAGGAGGATTGGCTTTGGCGTTTTTTTTTGTGTGAATCAGTTAAAATGGTGGCGGTTCCAGTAAATACTTCTAAGCAAACTGTCTAATTGTGGTAAAACTGTTAAAATACACAATGAGAGTTCCCAGAAATGATTAAGAACGTGTAATAAACACCTCAAGTACACGTAAATAGATTCTTACTACATTTACTGTCGAATTCAATCACGGAGGTTTCGAGTGGAAAGCTGTGAAATGACGAAAATACTGGTAATTTTTACAAGTACGGGTACTTCTGGTGGCGTTTTCACGGGACTGTGCTTTCAATTATTAAGAGTTCATGTTACAGAGCTCAGAATTGGTGTCTAAAGCCTTTGAATCACGAGAATAGTTTTTATGTTTACAATTTAGGAGGATGGCTTTGGCGTATTTTAGTGTGAATCAGTTAAAATGGTGGCGGTTCCACTAAAAAGTTCTAAGCAAACTGTCTAATTGTGGTAAAACTGTTAAAATACACAATGAGAGTTCCCAGAAATGATTAAGAACGTGTAATAAACATCTCAAGTACACGTAAATAGATTCTTACTACATTTACTGTCGAATTCAACACGGAGGTTTCCAGTGGAAAGCTGTGAAATGACGAAAATACTGGTAATGTTTACAAGTCCGGGTACTTCTGGTGGCGTTTTCACGGGACTGTGCTTTCAAATATTAAGAGTTCATGTTTACAGAGCTCAGAATTGGTGTCTAAAGCCTTTGAATCACGAGAATAGTTTTTGTGTTTACAATTTAGGAGGATTGGCTTTGGCGTTTTTTTTGTGTGAATCAGTTAAAATGGTGGCGGTTCCAGTAAATACTTCTAAGCAAACTGTCTAATTGTGGTAAAACTGTTAAAATACACAATGAGAGTTCCCAGAAATGATTAAGAACGTGTAATAAACCCCTCAAGTACACGTAAATAGATTCTTACTACATTTACTGTCGAATTCAATCACGGAGGTTTCCAGTGGAAAATACTGGTAATGTTTACAAGTCCGGGTACTTCGGGTGGCGTTTTCACGGGACTGTGCTTTCAATTATTACGAGTTCATGTTTACAGAGCTCAGAATTGGTGTCTAAAGCCTTTGAATCACGAGAATATTTTTTGTGTTTACAATTTAGGAGGATTGGCTTTGGCGTTTTTTTTGTGTTAATCAGTTAAAATGGTGGCGGTTCCAGTAAATACTTCTAAGCAAACTGTCTAATTGTGGTAAAACTGTTAAAATACACAATGAGAGTTCCCAGAAATGATTAAGAACGTGTAATAAACATCTCAAGTACACGTAAATAGATTCTTACTACATTTACTGTCGAATTAAACACGGAGGTTTCCAGTGGAAAGCTGTGAAATGACGAAAATACTGGTAATGTTTACAAGTACGGGTACTTCTGGTGGCGTTTTCACGGGACTGTGCTTTCAAATATTAAGAGTTCATGTTTACAGAGCTCAGAATTGGTGTCTAAAGCCTTTGAATCACGAGAATAGTTTTTGTGTTTACAATTTAGGAGGATTGGCTTTGGCGTTTTTTTTTGTGTGAATCAGTTAAAATGGTGGCGGTTCCAGTAAATACTTCTAAGCAAACTGTCTAATTGTGGTAAAACTGTTAAAATACACAATGAGAGTTCCCAGAAATGATTAAGAACGTGTAATAAACACCTCAAGTACACGTAAATAGATTCTTACTACATTTACTGTCGAATTCAATCACGGAGGTTTCGAGTGGAAAGCTGTGAAATGACGAAAATACTGGTAATTTTTACAAGTACGGGTACTTCTGGTGGCGTTTTCACGGGACTGTGCTTTCAATTATTAAGAGTTCATGTTACAGAGCTCAGAATTGGTGTCTAAAGCCTTTGAATCACGAGAATAGTTTTTATGTTTACAATTTAGGAGGATGGCTTTGGCGTATTTTAGTGTGAATCAGTTAAAATGGTGGCGGTTCCACTAAAAAGTTCTAAGCAAACTGTCAAATTGTGGTAAAACTGTTAAAATACACAATGAGAGTTCCCAGAAATGATTAAGAACGTGTAATAAACATCTCAAGTACACGTAAATAGATTCTTACTACATTTACTGTCGAATTCAACACGGAGGTTTCCAGTGGAAAGCTGTGAAATGACGAAAATACTGGTAATGTTTACAAGTCTGGGTACTTCTGGTGGCGTTTTCACGGGACTGTGCTTTCAAATATTAAGAGTTCATGTTTACAGAGCTCAGAATTGGTGTCTAAAGCCTTTGAATGAGGAGAATAGTTTTTGTGTTTACAATTTAGGAGGATTGGCTTTGGCGTTTTTTTTGTGTGAATCAGTTAAAATGGTGGCGGTTCCAGTAAATACTTCTAAGCAAACTGTCTAATTGTGGTAAAACTGTTAAAATACACAATGAGAGTTCCCAGAAATGATTAAGAACGTGTAATAAACCCCTCAAGTACACCTAAATAGATTCTTACTACCTTTCCTGTCGAATTCAATCACGGAGGTTTCCCGTGGAAAGCTGTGAAATGACGAAAATACTGGTAATGTTTACAAGTCCGGGTACTTCGGGTGGCGTTTTCACGGGACTGTGCTTTCAATTATTAAGAGTTCATGTTTACAGAGCTCAGAATTGGTGTCTAAAGCCTTTGAATCACGAGAATAGTTTTTGTGTTTACAATTTAGGAGGATTGGCTTTGGCGTTTTTTTTGTGTGAATCAGTTAAAATGGCGGCGGTTCCAGTAAATACTTCTAAGCAAACTGTCTAATTGTGGTAAAACTGTTAAAATACACAATGAGAGTTCCCAGAAATGATTAAGAACGTGTAATAAACATCTCAAGTACACGTAAATAGATTCTTGCTACATTTACTGTCGAATTCAATCACGGAGGTTTCCAGTGGAAAGCTGTGAAATGACGAAAATACTGGTAATGTTTACAAGTCCGGGTACTTCTGGTGGCGTTTTCACGGGACTGTGCTTTCAAATATTAAGAGTTCATGTTTACAGAGCTCAGAATTGGTGTCTAAAGCCTTTGAATCACGAGAATAGTTTTTGTGTTTACAATTTAGGAGGATTGGCTTTGGCGTTTTTTTTTGTGTGAATCAGTTAAAATGGTGGCGGTTCCAGTAAACAGTTCTAAGCAAACTGTCTAATTGTGGTAAAACTGTTAAAATACACAATGATAGTTCCCAGAAATGATTAAGAACGTGTAATAAACACCTCAAGTACACGTAAATAGATTCTTACTACATTTACTGTCGAATTCAATCACGGAGGTTTCCAGTGGAAAGCTGTGAAATGACGAAAATACTGGTAATGTTTACAAGTACGGGTACTTCTGGTGGCGTTTTCACGGGACTGTGCTTTCAATTATTAAGAGTTCATGATTACAGAGCTCAGAATTTGTGTCTAAAGCCTTTGAATCACGAGAATAGTTTTTATGTTTACAATTTAGGAGGATTGGCTTTGGCATATTTTTTGTGTGAATCAGTTAAAATGGTGGCGGTTCCACTAAAAAGTTCTAAGCAAACTGTCTAATTGTGGTAAAACTGTTAAAATACACAATGAGAGTTCCCAGAAATGATTAAGAACGTGTAATAAACATCTCAAGTACACGTAAATAGATTCTTACTACATTTACTGTCGAATTCAAAACGGAGGTTTCCAGTGGAAAGCTGTGAAATGACGAAAATACTGGTAATGTTTAAAAGTACGGGTACTTCTGGTGGCGTTTTCACGGGACTGTGCTTTCAAATATTAAGAGTTCATGTTTACAGAGCTCAGAATTGGTGTCTAAAGCCTTTGAATCACGAGAATAATTTTTGTGTTTACAATTTAGGAGGATTGGCTTTGGCGTTTTTTTTGTGTGAATCAGTTAAAATGGTGGCGGTTCCAGTAAATACTTCTAAGCAAACTGTCTAATTGTGGTAAAACTGTTAAAATACACAATGAGAGTTCCCAGAAATGATTAAGAACGTGTAATAAACCCCTCAAGTACACGTAAATAGATTCTTACTACATTTACTGTCGAATTCAATCACGGAGGTTTCCAGTGGAAAATACTGGTAATGTTTACAAGTCCGGGTACTTCGGGTGGCGTTTTCACGGGACTGTGCTTTCAATTATTACGAGTTCATGTTTACAGAGCTCAGAATTGGTGTCTAAAGCCTTTGAATCACGAGAATATTTTTTGTGTTTACAATTTAGGAGGATTGGCTTTGGCGTTTTTTTTGTGTGAATCAGTTAAAATGGTGGCGGTTCCAGTAAATACTTCTAAGCAAACTGTCTAATTGTGGTAAAACTGTTAAAATACACAATGAGAGTTCCCAGAAATGATTAAGAACGTGTAATAAACATCTAAAGTACACGTAAATAGATTCTTACTACATTTACTGTCGAATTAAACACGGAGGTTTCCAGTGGAAAGCTGTGAAATGACGAAAATACTGGTAATGTTTACAAGTACGGGTACTTCTGGTGGCGTTTTCACGGGACTGTGCTTTCAAATATTAAGAGTTCATGTTTACAGAGCTAAGAATTGGTGTCTAAAGCCTTTGAATCACGAGAATAGTTTTTGTGTTTACAATTTAGGAGGATTGGCTTTGGCGTTTTTTTTGTGTGAATCAGTTAAAATGGTGGCGGTTCCAGTAAATACTTCTAAGCAAACTGTCTAATTGTGGTAAAACTGTTAAAATACACAATGAGAGTTCCCAGAAATGATTAAGAACGTGTAATAAACCCCTCAAGTACACGTAAATAGATTCTTACTACATTTACTGTCGAATTCAATCACGGAGGTTTCCAGTGGAAAGCTGTGAAATGACGAAAATACTGGTAATGTTTACAAGTCCGGGTACTTCTGGTGGCGTTTTCACGGGACTGTGCTTTCAAATATTAAGAGTTCATGTTTACAGAGCTCAGAATTGGTGTCTAAAGCCTTTGAATCACGAGAATAGTTTTTGTGTTTACAATTTAGGAGGATTGGCTTTGGCGTTTTTTTTGTGTGAATCAGTTAAAATGGTGGCGGTTCCAGTAAATACTTCTAAGCAAACTGTCTAATTGTGGTAAAACTGTTAAAATACACAATGAGAGTTCCCAGAAATGATTAAGAACGTGTAATAAACCCCTCAAGTACACGTAAATAGATTCTTACTACATTTACTGTCGAATTCAATCACGGAGGTTTCCAGTGGAAAATACTGGTAATGTTTACAAGTCCGGGTACTTCGGGTGGCGTTTTCACGGGACTGTGCTTTCATTTATTACGAGTTCATGTTTACAGAGCTCAGAATTGGTGTCTAAAGCCTTTGAATCACGAGAATATTTTTTGTGTTTACAATTTAGGAGGATTGGCTTTGGCGTTTTTTTTGTGTGAATCAGTTAAAATGGTGGCGGTTCCAGTAAATACTTCTAAGCAAACTGTCTAATTGTGGTAAAACTGTTAAAATACACAATGAGAGTTCCCAGAAATGATTAAGAACGTGTAATAAACATCTCAAGTACACGTAAATAGATTCTTACTACATTTACTGTCGAATTAAACACGGAGGTTTCCAGTGGAAAGCTGTGAAATGACGAAAATACTGGTAATGTTTACAAGTACGGGTACTTCTGGTGGCGTTTTCACGGGACTGTGCTTTCAAATATTAAGAGTTCATGTTTACAGAGCTCAGAATTGGTGTCTAAAGCCTTTGAATCACGAGAATAGTTTTTGTGTTTACAATTTAGGAGGATTGGCTTTGGCGTTTTTTTTTGTGTGAATCAGTTAAAATGGTGGCGGTTCCAGTAAATACTTCTAAGCAAACTGTCTAATTGTGGTAAAACTGTTAAAATACACAATGAGAGTTCCCAGAAATGATTAAGAACGTGTAATAAACACCTCAAGTACACGTAAATAGATTCTTACTACATTTACTGTCGAATTCAATCACGGAGGTTTCGAGTGGAAAGCTGTGAAATGACGAAAATACTGGTAATTTTTACAAGTACGGGTACTTCTGGTGGCGTTTTCACGGGACTGTGCTTTCAATTATTAAGAGTTCATGTTACAGAGCTCAGAATTGGTGTCTAAAGCCTTTGAATCACGAGAATAGTTTTTATGTTTACAATTTAGGAGGATGGCTTTGGCGTATTTTAGTGTGAATCAGTTAAAATGGTGGCGGTTCCACTAAAAAGTTCTAAGCAAACTGTCTAATTGTGGTAAAACTGTTAAAATACACAATGAGAGTTCCCAGAAATGATTAAGAACGTGTAATAAACATCTCAAGTACACGTAAATAGATTCTTACTACATTTACTGTCGAATTCAACACGGAGGTTTCCAGTGGAAAGCTGTGAAATGACGAAAATACTGGTAATGTTTACAAGTCCGGGTACTTCTGGTGGCGTTTTCACGGGACTGTGCTTTCAAATATTAAGAGTTCATGTTTACAGAGCTCAGAATTGGTGTCTAAAGCCTTTGAATCACGAGAATAGTTTTTGTGTTTACAATTTAGGAGGATTGGCTTTGGCGTTTTTTTTGTGTGAATCAGTTAAAATGGTGGCGGTTCCAGTAAATACTTCTAAGCAAACTGTCTAATTGTGGTAAAACTGTTAAAATACACAATGAGAGTTCCCAGAAATGATTAAGAACGTGTAATAAACCCCTCAAGTACACGTAAATAGATTCTTACTACATTTACTGTCGAATTCAATCACGGAGGTTTCCAGTGGAAAATACTGGTAATGTTTACAAGTCCGGGTACTTAGGGTGGCGTTTTCACGGGACTGTGCTTTCAATTATTACGAGTTCATGTTTACAGAGCTCAGAATTGGTGTCTAAAGCCTTTGAATCACGAGAATATTTTTTGTGTTTACAATTTAGGAGGATTGGCTTTGGCGTTTTTTTTGTGTTAATCAGTTAAAATGGTGGCGGTTCCAGTAAATACTTCTAAGCAAACTGTCTAATTGTGGTAAAACTGTTAAAATACACAATGAGAGTTCCCAGAAATGATTAAGAACGTGTAATAAACATCTCAAGTACACGTAAATAGATTCTTACTACATTTACTGTCGAATTAAACACGGAGGTTTCCAGTGGAAAGCTGTGAAATGACGAAAATACTGGTAATGTTTACAAGTACGGGTACTTCTGGTGGCGTTTTCACGGGACTGTGCTTTCAAATATTAAGAGTTCATGTTTACAGAGCTCAGAATTGGTGTCTAAAGCCTTTGAATCACGAGAATAGTTTTTGTGTTTACAATTTAGGAGGATTGGCTTTGGCGTTTTTTTTTGTGTGAATCAGTTAAAATGGTGGCGGTTCCAGTAAATACTTCTAAGCAAACTGTCTAATTGTGGTAAAACTGTTAAAATACACAATGAGAGTTCCCAGAAATGATTAAGAACGTGTAATAAACACCTCAAGTACACGTAAATAGATTCTTACTACATTTACTGTCGAATTCAATCACGGAGGTTTCGAGTGGAAAGCTGTGAAATGACGAAAATACTGGTAATTTTTACAAGTACGGGTACTTCTGGTGGCGTTTTCACGGGACTGTGCTTTCAATTATTAAGAGTTCATGTTACAGAGCTCAGAATTGGTGTCTAAAGCCTTTGAATCACGAGAATAGTTTTTATGTTTACAATTTAGGAGGATGGCTTTGGCGTATTTTAGTGTGAATCAGTTAAAATGGTGGCGGTTCCACTAAAAAGTTCTAAGCAAACTGTCAAATTGTGGTAAAACTGTTAAAATACACAATGAGAGTTCCCAGAAATGATTAAGAACGTGTAATAAACATCTCAAGTACACGTAAATAGATTCTTACTACATTTACTGTCGAATTCAACACGGAGGTTTCCAGTGGAAAGCTGTGAAATGACGAAAATACTGGTAATGTTTACAAGTCTGGGTACTTCTGGTGGCGTTTTCACGGGACTGTGCTTTCAAATATTAAGAGTTCATGTTTACAGAGCTCAGAATTGGTGTCTAAAGCCTTTGAATGAGGAGAATAGTTTTTGTGTTTACAATTTAGGAGGATTGGCTTTGGCGTTTTTTTTGTGTGAATCAGTTAAAATGGTGGCGGTTCCAGTAAATACTTCTAAGCAAACTGTCTAATTGTGGTAAAACTGTTAAAATACACAATGAGAGTTCCCAGAAATGATTAAGAACGTGTAATAAACCCCTCAAGTACACCTAAATAGATTCTTACTACCTTTCCTGTCGAATTCAATCACGGAGGTTTCCCGTGGAAAGCTGTGAAATGACGAAAATACTGGTAATGTTTACAAGTCCGGGTACTTCGGGTGGCGTTTTCACGGGACTGTGCTTTCAATTATTAAGAGTTCATGTTTACAGAGCTCAGAATTGGTGTCTAAAGCCTTTGAATCACGAGAATAGTTTTTGTGTTTACAATTTAGGAGGATTGGCTTTGGCGTTTTTTTTGTGTGAATCAGTTAAAATGGCGGCGGTTCCAGTAAATACTTCTAAGCAAACTGTCTAATTGTGGTAAAACTGTTAAAATACACAATGAGAGTTCCCAGAAATGATTAAGAACGTGTAATAAACATCTCAAGTACACGTAAATAGATTCTTGCTACATTTACTGTCGAATTCAATCACGGAGGTTTCCAGTGGAAAGCTGTGAAATGACGAAAATACTGGTAATGTTTACAAGTCCGGGTACTTCTGGTGGCGTTTTCACGGGACTGTGCTTTCAAATATTAAGAGTTCATGTTTACAGAGCTCAGAATTGGTGTCTAAAGCCTTTGAATCACGAGAATAGTTTTTGTGTTTACAATTTAGGAGGATTGGCTTTGGCGTTTTTTTTTGTGTGAATCAGTTAAAATGGTGGCGGTTCCAGTAAACAGTTCTAAGCAAACTGTCTAATTGTGGTAAAACTGTTAAAATACACAATGATAGTTCCCAGAAATGATTAAGAACGTGTAATAAACACCTCAAGTACACGTAAATAGATTCTTACTACATTTACTGTCGAATTCAATCACGGAGGTTTCCAGTGGAAAGCTGTGAAATGACGAAAATACTGGTAATGTTTACAAGTACGGGTACTTCTGGTGGCGTTTTCACGGGACTGTGCTTTCAATTATTAAGAGTTCATGATTACAGAGCTCAGAATTTGTGTCTAAAGCCTTTGAATCACGAGAATAGTTTTTATGTTTACAATTTAGGAGGATTGGCTTTGGCATATTTTTTGTGTGAATCAGTTAAAATGGTGGCGGTTCCACTAAAAAGTTCTAAGCAAACTGTCTAATTGTGGTAAAACTGTTAAAATACACAATGAGAGTTCCCAGAAATGATTAAGAACGTGTAATAAACATCTCAAGTACACGTAAATAGATTCTTACTACATTTACTGTCGAATTCAAAACGGAGGTTTCCAGTGGAAAGCTGTGAAATGACGAAAATACTGGTAATGTTTAAAAGTACGGGTACTTCTGGTGGCGTTTTCACGGGACTGTGCTTTCAAATATTAAGAGTTCATGTTTACAGAGCTCAGAATTGGTGTCTAAAGCCTTTGAATCACGAGAATAATTTTTGTGTTTACAATTTAGGAGGATTGGCTTTGGCGTTTTTTTTGTGTGAATCAGTCAAAATGGTGGCGGTTCCAGTAAATACTTCTAAGCAAACTGTCTAATTGTGGTAAAACTGTTAAAATACACAATGAGAGTTCCCAGAAATGATTAAGAACGTGTAATAAACCCCTCAAGTACACGTAAATAGATTCTTACTACATTTACTGTCGAATTCAATCACGGAGGTTTCCAGTGGAAAATACTGGTAATGTTTACAAGTCCGGGTACTTCGGGTGGCGTTTTCACGGGACTGTGCTTTCAATTATTACGAGTTCATGTTTACAGAGCTCAGAATTGGTGTCTAAAGCCTTTGAATCACGAGAATATTTTTTGTGTTTACAATTTAGGAGGATTGGCTTTGGCGTTTTTTTTGTGTGAATCAGTTAAAATGGTGGCGGTTCCAGTAAATACTTCTAAGCAAACTGTCTAATTGTGGTAAAACTGTTAAAATACACAATGAGAGTTCCCAGAAATGATTAAGAACGTGTAATAAACATCTAAAGTACACGTAAATAGATTCTTACTACATTTACTGTCGAATTAAACACGGAGGTTTCCAGTGGAAAGCTGTGAAATGACGAAAATACTGGTAATGTTTACAAGTACGGGTACTTCTGGTGGCGTTTTCACGGGACTGTGCTTTCAAATATTAAGAGTTCATGTTTACAGAGCTCAGAATTGGTGTCTAAAGCCTTTGAATCACGAGAATAGTTTTTTTGTTTACAATTTAGGAGGATTGGCTTTGCCGTTTTTTTTTGTGTGAATCAGTTAAAATGGTGGCGGTTCCAGTAAATACTTCTAAGCAAACTGTCTAATTGTGGTAAAACTGTTAAAATACACAATGAGAGTTCCCAGAAATGATTAAGAACATGTAATAAACACCTCAAGTACACGTAAATAGATTCTTACTACATTTACTGTCGAATTCAATCACGGAGGTTTCGAGTGGAAAGCTGTGAAATGACGAAAATACTGGTAATTTTTACAAGTACGGGTACTTCTGGTGGCGTTTTCACGGGACTGTGCTTTCAATTATTAAGAGTTCATGTTACAGAGCTCAGAATTGGTGTCTAAAGCCTTTGAATCACGAGAATAGTTTTTATGTTTACAATTTAGGAGGATGGCTTTGGCGTATTTTAGTGTGAATCAGTTAAAATGGTGGCGGTTCCACTAAAAAGTTCTAAGCAAACTGTCTAATTGTGGTAAAACTGTTAAAATACACAATGAGAGTTCCCAGAAATGATTAAGAACGTGTAATAAACATCTCAAGTACACGTAAATAGATTCTTACTACATTTACTGTCGAATTCAACACGGAGGTTTCCAGTGGAAAGCTGTGAAATGACGAAAATACTGGTAATGTTTACAAGTCCGGGTACTTCTGGTGGCGTTTTCATGGGACTGTGCTTTCAAATATTAAGAGTTCATGTTTACAGAGCTCAGAATTGGTGTCTAAAGCCTTTGAATGAGGAGAATAGTTTTTGTGTTTACAATTTAGGAGGATTGGCTTTGGCGTTTTTTTTGTGTGAATCAGTTAAAATGGTGGCGGTTCCAGTAAATACTTCTAAGCAAACTGTCTAATTGTGGTAAAACTGTTAAAATACACAATGAGAGTACCCAGAAATGATTAAGAACGTGTAATAAACCCCTCAAGTACACGTAAATAGATTCCTACTACATTTACTGTCGAATTCAATCACGGAGGTTTTCAATGGAAAGCTGTGAAATGACGAAAATACTGGTAATGTTTACACGTCCGGGTACTTCGGGTGGCATTTTCACGGGACTGTGCTTTCAATTATTACGAGTTCATGTTTACAGAGCTCAGAATTGGTGTCTAAAGCCTTGGAATGACGAGAATAGTTTTTATGTTTACAATTTAGGAGGATTGGCTTTGGCTTTTTTTTGTGTGAATCAGTTAAAATGGTGGCGGTTCCAGTAAATACTTCTAAGCAAACTGTCTAATTGTGGTAAAACTGTTAAAATACACAATGATAGTTCCCAGAAATGATTAAGAACGTGTGATAAACACCTCAAGTACACGTAAATAGATTCTTACTACATTTACTGTCGAATTCAATCACGGAGGTTTCGAGTGGAAAGCTGTGAAATGACGAAAATACTGGTAATGTTTACAAGTCCGGGTACTTCTGGTGGCGTTTTCACGGGACTGGGCTTTCACTTATTAAGAGTTCATGTTTACAGAGCTCAGATTTGGTGTCTAAAGCCTTGGAATGACGAGAATAGTTTTTATGTTTACAATTTAGAAGGATTTGCTTTGTCGTTTCTTTATGTTAATCAGTTAAAATGGTGGCGGTTCCAGTAAACATTTCTAAGCAAACTGTCTAATTGTGGTAAAACTGTTAAAATACACAATGATAGTTCCCAGAAATAATTAAGAAAGTGTAATAAACATCTCAAGTACACGTTAATAGATTTTTACTACATTTACTGTCGAATTCAATCACGGAGGTTTCCAGTGGAAAGCTGTGAAATGACGAAAATACTGGTAATATTGACAATTCCGGATACTTCGGGTGGATTTTCACGGGACTGTGCTTTCAATATTAAGAGTTCATGTTTACAGAGCTCAGAATTGGTGTCTAAAGCCTTTGAATCACGAGAATAGTTTTTGTGTTTACAATTTAGGAGGATTGGCTTTGGCGTTTTTTTTTGTGTGAATCAGTCAAAATGGTGGCGGTTCCAGTAAATACTTCTAAGCAAACTGTCTAATTGTGGTAAAACTGTTAAAATACACAATGAGAGTTCCCAGAAATTATTAAGAACGTGTAATAAACATCTCAAGTACACGTAAATAGATTCTTACTACGTTTACTGTCGAATTCAACACGGAGGTTTCCAGTGGAAAGCTGTGAAATGATGAAAATACTGGTAATGTTTACAAGTACGGGTACTTCTGGTGGCGTTTTCACGGGACTGTGCTTTCAAATATTAAGAATTCATGTTTACAGAGCTCAGAATTGGTGTCTAAAGCCTTGGAATGAGGAGAATAGTTTTTGTGTTTACCATTTAGGAGGATTGGCTTTGGCGTTTTTTTTGTGTGAATCAGTTAAAATGGTGGCGGTTCCAGTAAATACTTCTAAGCAAACTGTCTAATTGTGGTAAAACTGTTAAAATACACAATGAGAGTTCCCAGAAATGATTAAGAACGTGTAATAAACATCTCAAGTACACGTAAATAGATTCTTACTACATTTACTGTCGAATTCAATCACGGAGGTTTCCATTGGAAAGCTGTGAAATGACGAAAATACTGGTAATGTTTACAAGTCCGGGTACTTCGGGTGGCATTTTCACGGGACTGTGCTTTCAATTATTACGAGTTCATGTTTACAGAGCTCAGAATTGGTGTCTAAAGCCTTGGAATGACGAGAATAGTTTTTATGTTTACAATTTAGGAGGATTGGCTTTGGCTTTTTTTTGTGTGAATCAGTTAAAATGGTGGCAGTTCCAGTAAATACTTCTAAGCAAACTGTCTAATTGTGGTAAAACTGTTAAAATACACAATGAGAGTTCCCAGAAATGATTAAGAACGTGTAATAAACATCTCAAGTACACGTAAATAGATTCTTACTACATTTACTGTCGAATTCAACACGGAGGTTTCCTGTGGAAAGCTGTGAAATGACGAAAATACTGGTAATGTTTACAAGTACGGGTACTTCTGGTGGCGTTTTCACTTGACTGTGCTTTCAAATATTATGAGTTCATGTTTACAGAGCTCAGAATTGGTGTCTAAAGCCTTTGAATGACGAGAATAGTTTTTGTGTTTACAATTTAGGAGGATTGGCTTTGGCGTTTCTGTGTGTGAATCAGTTAAAATGGTGGCGTTTGCAGTAAACACTTTAAGCAAGCTGTCTAAGGGTGGTAAAAATATTAAAATGCACAATGAGAGTTCCCAGAAATGATTAAGAACGTGTCAGAATCACTTGAAGTGCTGGCATCCGGTCCATCCTTGCTGCTTGACACAGTCACTGCAGGAAAGAAACATCTGCATAGGATATGTTTCAAGGGACCTGGCGTATATAGCATAGTGTTCTTAATATGTTTGCTCTCCTTAGCGCTGTTTGTTTTAACCGTGGTCACCTCTCCATGAAAGGTTGTTTCCCCAGGAAAGGATTTTCCCTGGAGTCCGGGAGGTGATGAAACTCCTTAACTAAGTGCAGGGGGGTAGTTAATCTCTTTAACTACAAACAATCATGCTTAAGCTATATAATCTTTACTCCCTGGAATGGAGATAAGAAACGCCCTAACCTTTGTAATAGAAATTGACAGGATTAAAATCTACTGGTATAAATACGGATGTAAAAAGAGAATAAAGAACAGAACTTCTCTGGAGATCGAGAGAAGAACTTGGCTGGAGATCCTGGCTAGGCTGCTGATCAACTGAACACTGTCTTAGTGTCATCCCTTCTTCGCCAACTCTGTACACACCTTTGGGAACCCCTGGACCTGCTGTGGTTGGACAATGGCATTCAAGAACACGTAAATAGATTCTTAATACATTTACTGTCCTATTCAATCACGGAGGTTTCCAGAGGGTGAGGGCGAGGACAAGGGCGAGGGCTAGGGCTAGGGCTAGGGCTAGGGTTAGGGTTAGGGCTAGGGTTAGGGTTAGGGCTAGGGTTCGGGCTCGGGTTCGGGTTCGGTTTAGGGCTAGGGCTAGGGCTAGGGCTAGGGCAGGGGTTCGGGTTCGGGTTCGGGTTCGGGTTCGGTTTCGGGTTCGGGTTCGGGTTAGTGTTCGGGTTCGGGTTAGTGTTCGGGTTAGTGTTCGGGTTCGGGTTCGGGTTAGGGTTCGGGTTCGGGTTCGGGTTCGGGTTCGGGTTCGGTTTCGGGTTCGGGTTCGGGTTAGTGTTCGGGTTCGGGTTCGGGTTCGGGTTCGGGTTCGGGTTCGGGTTCGGTATCGGGTTCGGGTTCGGGTTAGTGTTCGGGTTAGGGTTCGGGTTAGGGTTCGGGTTCGGGTTCGGGTTCGGGTTCGGGTTCGGGTTCGGGTTCGGGTTCGGGTTCGGGTTCGGGTAAGGTTTCGGGTTCGGGTTCGGGTTCGGGTTCGGGTTCGGGTTCGGGTTAGGGTTAGGGTTCGGGTTAGGGTTCGGGTTCGGGTTCGGGTTCGGGTTCGGGTTCGGGTTCGGGTTAGGGTTCGGGTTCGGGTTCGGGTTCGGGTTAGGGTTCGGGTTCGGGTTCGGGTTCGGGTTAGGGTTCGGGTTCGGGTTCGGGTTCGGGTTAGGGTTCGGGTTCGGGTTCGGGTTCGGGTTAGGGTTCGGGTTCGGGTTCGGGTTCGGGTTAGGGTTCGGGTTCGGGTTCGGGTTCGGGTTAGGGTTCGGGTTAGGGTTAGGGTTAGGGTTAGGGTTAGGGTTAGGGTTAGGGTTAGGGTTAGGGTTAGGGTTAGGGTTAGGGTTAGGGTTAGGGTTAGGGTTAGGGTTAGGGTTAGGGTTAGGGTTAGGGTTAGGGTTAGGGTTAGGGTTAGGGTTAGGGTTAGGGTTAGGGTTAGGGTTAGGGTTAGGGTTAGGGTTAGGGTTAGGGTTAGGGTTAGGGTTAGGGTTAGGGTTAGGGTTAGGGTTAGGGTTAGGGTTAGGGTTAGGGTTAGGGTTAGGGTTAGGGTTAGGGTTAGGGTTAGGGTTAGGGTTAGGGTTAGGGTTAGGGTTAGGGTTAGGGTTAGGGTTAGGGTTAGGGTTAGGGTTAGGGTTAGGGTTAGGGTTAGGGTTAGGGTTAGGGTTAGGGTTAGGGTTAGGGTTAGGGTTAGGGTTAGGGTTAGGGTTAGGGTTAGGGTTAGGGTTAGGGTTAGGGTTAGGGTTAGGGTTAGGGTTAGGGTTAGGGTTAGGGTTAGGGTTAGGGTTAGGGTTAGGGTTAGGGTTAGGGTTAGGGTTAGGGTTAGGGTTAGGGTTAGGGTTAGGGTTAGGGTTAGGGTTAGGGTTAGGGTTAGGGTTAGGGTTAGGGTTAGGGTTAGGGTTAGGGTTAGGGTTAGGGTTAGGGTTAGGGTTAGGGTTAGGGTTAGGGTTAGGGTTAGGGTTAGGGTTAGGGTTAGGGTTAGGGTTAGGGTTAGGGTTAGGGTTAGGGTTAGGGTTAGGGTTAGGGTTAGGGTTAGGGTTAGGGTTAGGGTTAGGGTTAGGGTTAGGGTTAGGGTTAGGGTTAGGGTTAGGGTTAGGGTTAGGGTTAGGGTTAGGGTTAGGGTTAGGGTTAGGGTTAGGGTTAGGGTTAGGGTTAGGGTTAGGGTTAGGGTTAGGGTTAGGGTTAGGGTTAGGGTTAGGGTTAGGGTTAGGGTTAGGGTTAGGGTTAGGGTTAGGGTTAGGGTTAGGGTTAGGGTTAGGGTTAGGGTTAGGGTTAGGGTTAGGGTTAGGGTTAGGGTTAGGGTTAGGGTTAGGGTTAGGGTTAGGGTTAGGGTTAGGGTTAGGGTTAGGGTTAGGGTTAGGGTTAGGGTTAGGGTTAGGGTTAGGGTTAGGGTTAGGGTTAGGGTTAGGGTTAGGGTTAGGGTTAGGGTTAGGGTTAGGGTTAGGGTTAGGGTTAGGGTTAGGGTTAGGGTTAGGGTTAGGGTTAGGGTTAGGGTTAGGGTTAGGGTTAGGGTTAGGGTTAGGGTTAGGGTTAGGGTTAGGGTTAGGGTTAGGGTTAGGGTTAGGGTTAGGGTTAGGGTTAGGGTTAGGGTTAGGGTTAGGGTTAGGGTTAGGGTTAGGGTTAGGGTTAGGGTTAGGGTTAGGGTTAGGGTTAGGGTTAGGGTTAGGGTTAGGGTTAGGGTTAGGGTTAGGGTTAGGGTTAGGGTTAGGGTTAGGGTTAGGGTTAGGGTTAGGGTTAGGGTTAGGGTTAGGGTTAGGGTTAGGGTTAGGGTTAGGGTTAGGGTTAGGGTTAGGGTTAGGGTTAGGGTTAGGGTTAGGGTTAGGGTTAGGGTTAGGGTTAGGGTTAGGGTTAGGGTTAGGGTTAGGGTTAGGGTTAGGGTTAGGGTTAGGGTTAGGGTTAGGGTTAGGGTTAGGGTTAGGGTTAGGGTTAGGGTTAGGGTTAGGGTTAGGGTTAGGGTTAGGGTTAGGGTTAGGGTTAGGGTTAGGGTTAGGGTTAGGGTTAGGGTTAGGGTTAGGGTTAGGGTTAGGGTTAGGGTTAGGGTTAGGGTTAGGGTTAGGGTTAGGGTTAGGGTTAGGGTTAGGGTTAGGGTTAGGGTTAGGGTTAGGGTTAGGGTTAGGGTTAGGGTTAGGGTTAGGGTTAGGGTTAGGGTTAGGGTTAGGGTTAGGGTTAGGGTTAGGGTTAGGGTTAGGGTTAGGGTTAGGGTTAGGGTTAGGGTTAGGGTTAGGGTTAGGGTTAGGGTTAGGGTTAGGGTTAGGGTTAGGGTTAGGGTTAGGGTTAGGGTTAGGGTTAGGGTTAGGGTTAGGGTTAGGGTTAGGGTTAGGGTTAGGGTTAGGGTTAGGGTTAGGGTTAGGGTTAGGGTTAGGGTTAGGGTTAGGGTTAGGGTTAGGGTTAGGGTTAGGGTTAGGGTTAGGGTTAGGGTTAGGGTTAGGGTTAGGGTTAGGGTTAGGGTTAGGGTTAGGGTTAGGGTTAGGGTTAGGGTTAGGGTTAGGGTTAGGGTTAGGGTTAGGGTTAGGGTTAGGGTTAGGGTTAGGGTTAGGGTTAGGGTTAGGGTTAGGGTTAGGGTTAGGGTTAGGGTTAGGGTTAGGGTTAGGGTTAGGGTTAGGGTTAGGGTTAGGGTTAGGGTTAGGGTTAGGGTTAGGGTTAGGGTTAGGGTTAGGGTTAGGGTTAGGGTTAGGGTTAGGGTTAGGGTTAGGGTTAGGGTTAGGGTTAGGGTTAGGGTTAGGGTTAGGGTTAGGGTTAGGGTTAGGGTTAGGGTTAGGGTTAGGGTTAGGGTTAGGGTTAGGGTTAGGGTTAGGGTTAGGGTTAGGGTTAGGGTTAGGGTTAGGGTTAGGGTTAGGGTTAGGGTTAGGGTTAGGGTTAGGGTTAGGGTTAGGGTTAGGGTTAGGGTTAGGGTTAGGGTTAGGGTTAGGGTTAGGGTTAGGGTTAGGGTTAGGGTTAGGGTTAGGGTTAGGGTTAGGGTTAGGGTTAGGGTTAGGGTTAGGGTTAGGGTTAGGGTTAGGGTTAGGGTTAGGGTTAGGGTTAGGGTTAGGGTTAGGGTTAGGGTTAGGGTTAGGGTTAGGGTTAGGGTTAGGGTTAGGGTTAGGGTTAGGGTTAGGGTTAGGGTTAGGGTTAGGGTTAGGGTTAGGGTTAGGGTTAGGGTTAGGGTTAGGGTTAGGGTTAGGGTTAGGGTTAGGGTTAGGGTTAGGGTTAGGGTTAGGGTTAGGGTTAGGGTTAGGGTTAGGGTTAGGGTTAGGGTTAGGGTTAGGGTTAGGGTTAGGGTTAGGGTTAGGGTTAGGGTTAGGGTTAGGGTTAGGGTTAGGGTTAGGGTTAGGGTTAGGGTTAGGGTTAGGGTTAGGGTTAGGGTTAGGGTTAGGGTTAGGGTTAGGGTTAGGGTTAGGGTTAGGGTTAGGGTTAGGGTTAGGGTTAGGGTTAGGGTTAGGGTTAGGGTTAGGGTTAGGGTTAGGGTTAGGGTTAGGGTTAGGGTTAGGGTTAGGGTTAGGGTTAGGGTTAGGGTTAGGGTTAGGGTTAGGGTTAGGGTTAGGGTTAGGGTTAGGGTTAGGGTTAGGGTTAGGGTTAGGGTTAGGGTTAGGGTTAGGGTTAGGGTTAGGGTTAGGGTTAGGGTTAGGGTTAGGGTTAGGGTTAGGGTTAGGGTTAGGGTTAGGGTTAGGGTTAGGGTTAGGGTTAGGGTTAGGGTTAGGGTTAGGGTTAGGGTTAGGGTTAGGGTTAGGGTTAGGGTTAGGGTTAGGGTTAGGGTTAGGGTTAGGGTTAGGGTTAGGGTTAGGGTTAGGGTTAGGGTTAGGGTTAGGGTTAGGGTTAGGGTTAGGGTTAGGGTTAGGGTTAGGGTTAGGGTTAGGGTTAGGGTTAGGGTTAGGGTTAGGGTTAGGGTTAGGGTTAGGGTTAGGGTTAGGGTTAGGGTTAGGGTTAGGGTTAGGGTTAGGGTTAGGGTTAGGGTTAGGGTTAGGGTTAGGGTTAGGGTTAGGGTTAGGGTTAGGGTTAGGGTTAGGGTTAGGGTTAGGGTTAGGGTTAGGGTTAGGGTTAGGGTTAGGGTTAGGGTTAGGGTTAGGGTTAGGGTTAGGGTTAGGGTTAGGGTTAGGGTTAGGGTTAGGGTTAGGGTTAGGGTTAGGGTTAGGGTTAGGGTTAGGGTTAGGGTTAGGGTTAGGGTTAGGGTTAGGGTTAGGGTTAGGGTTAGGGTTAGGGTTAGGGTTAGGGTTAGGGTTAGGGTTAGGGTTAGGGTTAGGGTTAGGGTTAGGGTTAGGGTTAGGGTTAGGGTTAGGGTTAGGGTTAGGGTTAGGGTTAGGGTTAGGGTTAGGGTTAGGGTTAGGGTTAGGGTTAGGGTTAGGGTTAGGGTTAGGGTTAGGGTTAGGGTTAGGGTTAGGGTTAGGGTTAGGGTTAGGGTTAGGGTTAGGGTTAGGGTTAGGGTTAGGGTTAGGGTTAGGGTTAGGGTTAGGGTTAGGGTTAGGGTTAGGGTTAGGGTTAGGGTTAGGGTTAGGGTTAGGGTTAGGGTTAGGGTTAGGGTTAGGGTTAGGGTTAGGGTTAGGGTTAGGGTTAGGGTTAGGGTTAGGGTTAGGGTTAGGGTTAGGGTTAGGGTTAGGGTTAGGGTTAGGGTTAGGGTTAGGGTTAGGGTTAGGGTTAGGGTTAGGGTTAGGGTTAGGGTTAGGGTTAGGGTTAGGGTTAGGGTTAGGGTTAGGGTTAGGGTTAGGGTTAGGGTTAGGGTTAGGGTTAGGGTTAGGGTTAGGGTTAGGGTTAGGGTTAGGGTTAGGGTTAGGGTTAGGGTTAGGGTTAGGGTTAGGGTTAGGGTTAGGGTTAGGGTTAGGGTTAGGGTTAGGGTTAGGGTTAGGGTTAGGGTTAGGGTTAGGGTTAGGGTTAGGGTTAGGGTTAGGGTTAGGGTTAGGGTTAGGGTTAGGGTTAGGGTTAGGGTTAGGGTTAGGGTTAGGGTTAGGGTTAGGGTTAGGGTTAGGGTTAGGGTTAGGGTTAGGGTTAGGGTTAGGGTTAGGGTTAGGGTTAGGGTTAGGGTTAGGGTTAGGGTTAGGGTTAGGGTTAGGGTTAGGGTTAGGGTTAGGGTTAGGGTTAGGGTTAGGGTTAGGGTTAGGGTTAGGGTTAGGGTTAGGGTTAGGGTTAGGGTTAGGGTTAGGGTTAGGGTTAGGGTTAGGGTTAGGGTTAGGGTTAGGGTTAGGGTTAGGGTTAGGGTTAGGGTTAGGGTTAGGGTTAGGGTTAGGGTTAGGGTTAGGGTTAGGGTTAGGGTTAGGGTTAGGGTTAGGGTTAGGGTTAGGGTTAGGGTTAGGGTTAGGGTTAGGGTTAGGGTTAGGGTTAGGGTTAGGGTTAGGGTTAGGGTTAGGGTTAGGGTTAGGGTTAGGGTTAGGGTTAGGGTTAGGGTTAGGGTTAGGGTTAGGGTTAGGGTTAGGGTTAGGGTTAGGGTTAGGGTTAGGGTTAGGGTTAGGGTTAGGGTTAGGGTTAGGGTTAGGGTTAGGGTTAGGGTTAGGGTTAGGGTTAGGGTTAGGGTTAGGGTTAGGGTTAGGGTTAGGGTTAGGGTTAGGGTTAGGGTTAGGGTTAGGGTTAGGGTTAGGGTTAGGGTTAGGGTTAGGGTTAGGGTTAGGGTTAGGGTTAGGGTTAGGGTTAGGGTTAGGGTTAGGGTTAGGGTTAGGGTTAGGGTTAGGGTTAGGGTTAGGGTTAGGGTTAGGGTTAGGGTTAGGGTTAGGGTTAGGGTTAGGGTTAGGGTTAGGGTTAGGGTTAGGGTTAGGGTTAGGGTTAGGGTTAGGGTTAGGGTTAGGGTTAGGGTTAGGGTTAGGGTTAGGGTTAGGGTTAGGGTTAGGGTTAGGGTTAGGGTTAGGGTTAGGGTTAGGGTTAGGGTTAGGGTTAGGGTTAGGGTTAGGGTTAGGGTTAGGGTTAGGGTTAGGGTTAGGGTTAGGGTTAGGGTTAGGGTTAGGGTTAGGGTTAGGGTTAGGGTTAGGGTTAGGGTTAGGGTTAGGGTTAGGGTTAGGGTTAGGGTTAGGGTTAGGGTTAGGGTTAGGGTTAGGGTTAGGGTTAGGGTTAGGGTTAGGGTTAGGGTTAGGGTTAGGGTTAGGGTTAGGGTTAGGGTTAGGGTTAGGGTTAGGGTTAGGGTTAGGGTTAGGGTTAGGGTTAGGGTTAGGGTTAGGGTTAGGGTTAGGGTTAGGGTTAGGGTTAGGGTTAGGGTTAGGGTTAGGGTTAGGGTTAGGGTTAGGGTTAGGGTTAGGGTTAGGGTTAGGGTTAGGGTTAGGGTTAGGGTTAGGGTTAGGGTTAGGGTTAGGGTTAGGGTTAGGGTTAGGGTTAGGGTTAGGGTTAGGGTTAGGGTTAGGGTTAGGGTTAGGGTTAGGGTTAGGGTTAGGGTTAGGGTTAGGGTTAGGGTTAGGGTTAGGGTTAGGGTTAGGGTTAGGGTTAGGGTTAGGGTTAGGGTTAGGGTTAGGGTTAGGGTTAGGGTTAGGGTTAGGGTTAGGGTTAGGGTTAGGGTTAGGGTTAGGGTTAGGGTTAGGGTTAGGGTTAGGGTTAGGGTTAGGGTTAGGGTTAGGGTTAGGGTTAGGGTTAGGGTTAGGGTTAGGGTTAGGGTTAGGGTTAGGGTTAGGGTTAGGGTTAGGGTTAGGGTTAGGGTTAGGGTTAGGGTTAGGGTTAGGGTTAGGGTTAGGGTTAGGGTTAGGGTTAGGGTTAGGGTTAGGGTTAGGGTTAGGGTTAGGGTTAGGGTTAGGGTTAGGGTTAGGGTTAGGGTTAGGGTTAGGGTTAGGGTTAGGGTTAGGGTTAGGGTTAGGGTTAGGGTTAGGGTTAGGGTTAGGGTTAGGGTTAGGGTTAGGGTTAGGGTTAGGGTTAGGGTTAGGGTTAGGGTTAGGGTTAGGGTTAGGGTTAGGGTTAGGGTTAGGGTTAGGGTTAGGGTTAGGGTTAGGGTTAGGGTTAGGGTTAGGGTTAGGGTTAGGGTTAGGGTTAGGGTTAGGGTTAGGGTTAGGGTTAGGGTTAGGGTTAGGGTTAGGGTTAGGGTTAGGGTTAGGGTTAGGGTTAGGGTTAGGGTTAGGGTTAGGGTTAGGGTTAGGGTTAGGGTTAGGGTTAGGGTTAGGGTTAGGGTTAGGGTTAGGGTTAGGGTTAGGGTTAGGGTTAGGGTTAGGGTTAGGGTTAGGGTTAGGGTTAGGGTTAGGGTTAGGGTTAGGGTTAGGGTTAGGGTTAGGGTTAGGGTTAGGGTTAGGGTTAGGGTTAGGGTTAGGGTTAGGGTTAGGGTTAGGGTTAGGGTTAGGGTTAGGGTTAGGGTTAGGGTTAGGGTTAGGGTTAGGGTTAGGGTTAGGGTTAGGGTTAGGGTTAGGGTTAGGGTTAGGGTTAGGGTTAGGGTTAGGGTTAGGGTTAGGGTTAGGGTTAGGGTTAGGGTTAGGGTTAGGGTTAGGGTTAGGGTTAGGGTTAGGGTTAGGGTTAGGGTTAGGGTTAGGGTTAGGGTTAGGGTTAGGGTTAGGGTTAGGGTTAGGGTTAGGGTTAGGGTTAGGGTTAGGGTTAGGGTTAGGGTTAGGGTTAGGGTTAGGGTTAGGGTTAGGGTTAGGGTTAGGGTTAGGGTTAGGGTTAGGGTTAGGGTTAGGGTTAGGGTTAGGGTTAGGGTTAGGGTTAGGGTTAGGGTTAGGGTTAGGGTTAGGGTTAGGGTTAGGGTTAGGGTTAGGGTTAGGGTTAGGGTTAGGGTTAGGGTTAGGGTTAGGGTTAGGGTTAGGGTTAGGGTTAGGGTTAGGGTTAGGGTTAGGGTTAGGGTTAGGGTTAGGGTTAGGGTTAGGGTTAGGGTTAGGGTTAGGGTTAGGGTTAGGGTTAGGGTTAGGGTTAGGGTTAGGGTTAGGGTTAGGGTTAGGGTTAGGGTTAGGGTTAGGGTTAGGGTTAGGGTTAGGGTTAGGGTTAGGGTTAGGGTTAGGGTTAGGGTTAGGGTTAGGGTTAGGGTTAGGGTTAGGGTTAGGGTTAGGGTTAGGGTTAGGGTTAGGGTTAGGGTTAGGGTTAGGGTTAGGGTTAGGGTTAGGGTTAGGGTTAGGGTTAGGGTTAGGGTTAGGGTTAGGGTTAGGGTTAGGGTTAGGGTTAGGGTTAGGGTTAGGGTTAGGGTTAGGGTTAGGGTTAGGGTTAGGGTTAGGGTTAGGGTTAGGGTTAGGGTTAGGGTTAGGGTTAGGGTTAGGGTTAGGGTTAGGGTTAGGGTTAGGGTTAGGGTTAGGGTTAGGGTTAGGGTTAGGGTTAGGGTTAGGGTTAGGGTTAGGGTTAGGGTTAGGGTTAGGGTTAGGGTTAGGGTTAGGGTTAGGGTTAGGGTTAGGGTTAGGGTTAGGGTTAGGGTTAGGGTTAGGGTTAGGGTTAGGGTTAGGGTTAGGGTTAGGGTTAGGGTTAGGGTTAGGGTTAGGGTTAGGGTTAGGGTTAGGGTTAGGGTTAGGGTTAGGGTTAGGGTTAGGGTTAGGGTTAGGGTTAGGGTTAGGGTTAGGGTTAGGGTTAGGGTTAGGGTTAGGGTTAGGGTTAGGGTTAGGGTTAGGGTTAGGGTTAGGGTTAGGGTTAGGGTTAGGGTTAGGGTTAGGGTTAGGGTTAGGGTTAGGGTTAGGGTTAGGGTTAGGGTTAGGGTTAGGGTTAGGGTTAGGGTTAGGGTTAGGGTTAGGGTTAGGGTTAGGGTTAGGGTTAGGGTTAGGGTTAGGGTTAGGGTTAGGGTTAGGGTTAGGGTTAGGGTTAGGGTTAGGGTTAGGGTTAGGGTTAGGGTTAGGGTTAGGGTTAGGGTTAGGGTTAGGGTTAGGGTTAGGGTTAGGGTTAGGGTTAGGGTTAGGGTTAGGGTTAGGGTTAGGGTTAGGGTTAGGGTTAGGGTTAGGGTTAGGGTTAGGGTTAGGGTTAGGGTTAGGGTTAGGGTTAGGGTTAGGGTTAGGGTTAGGGTTAGGGTTAGGGTTAGGGTTAGGGTTAGGGTTAGGGTTAGGGTTAGGGTTAGGGTTAGGGTTAGGGTTAGGGTTAGGGTTAGGGTTAGGGTTAGGGTTAGGGTTAGGGTTAGGGTTAGGGTTAGGGTTAGGGTTAGGGTTAGGGTTAGGGTTAGGGTTAGGGTTAGGGTTAGGGTTAGGGTTAGGGTTAGGGTTAGGGTTAGGGTTAGGGTTAGGGTTAGGGTTAGGGTTAGGGTTAGGGTTAGGGTTAGGGTTAGGGTTAGGGTTAGGGTTAGGGTTAGGGTTAGGGTTAGGGTTAGGGTTAGGGTTAGGGTTAGGGTTAGGGTTAGGGTTAGGGTTAGGGTTAGGGTTAGGGTTAGGGTTAGGGTTAGGGTTAGGGTTAGGGTTAGGGTTAGGGTTAGGGTTAGGGTTAGGGTTAGGGTTAGGGTTAGGGTTAGGGTTAGGGTTAGGGTTAGGGTTAGGGTTAGGGTTAGGGTTAGGGTTAGGGTTAGGGTTAGGGTTAGGGTTAGGGTTAGGGTTAGGGTTAGGGTTAGGGTTAGGGTTAGGGTTAGGGTTAGGGTTAGGGTTAGGGTTAGGGTTAGGGTTAGGGTTAGGGTTAGGGTTAGGGTTAGGGTTAGGGTTAGGGTTAGGGTTAGGGTTAGGGTTAGGGTTAGGGTTAGGGTTAGGGTTAGGGTTAGGGTTAGGGTTAGGGTTAGGGTTAGGGTTAGGGTTAGGGTTAGGGTTAGGGTTAGGGTTAGGGTTAGGGTTAGGGTTAGGGTTAGGGTTAGGGTTAGGGTTAGGGTTAGGGTTAGGGTTAGGGTTAGGGTTAGGGTTAGGGTTAGGGTTAGGGTTAGGGTTAGGGTTAGGGTTAGGGTTAGGGTTAGGGTTAGGGTTAGGGTTAGGGTTAGGGTTAGGGTTAGGGTTAGGGTTAGGGTTAGGGTTAGGGTTAGGGTTAGGGTTAGGGTTAGGGTTAGGGTTAGGGTTAGGGTTAGGGTTAGGGTTAGGGTTAGGGTTAGGGTTAGGGTTAGGGTTAGGGTTAGGGTTAGGGTTAGGGTTAGGGTTAGGGTTAGGGTTAGGGTTAGGGTTAGGGTTAGGGTTAGGGTTAGGGTTAGGGTTAGGGTTAGGGTTAGGGTTAGGGTTAGGGTTAGGGTTAGGGTTAGGGTTAGGGTTAGGGTTAGGGTTAGGGTTAGGGTTAGGGTTAGGGTTAGGGTTAGGGTTAGGGTTAGGGTTAGGGTTAGGGTTAGGGTTAGGGTTAGGGTTAGGGTTAGGGTTAGGGTTAGGGTTAGGGTTAGGGTTAGGGTTAGGGTTAGGGTTAGGGTTAGGGTTAGGGTTAGGGTTAGGGTTAGGGTTAGGGTTAGGGTTAGGGTTAGGGTTAGGGTTAGGGTTAGGGTTAGGGTTAGTAGGGTTAGGGTTAGGGTTAGGGTTAGGGTTAGGGTTAGGGTTAGGGTTAGGGTTAGGGTTAGGGTTAGGGTTAGGGTTAGGGTTAGGGTTAGGGTTAGGGTTAGGGTTAGGGTTAGGGTTAGGGTTAGGGTTAGGGTTAGGGTTAGGGTTAGGGTTAGGGTTAGGGTTAGGGTTAGGGTTAGGGTTAGGGTTAGGGTTAGGGTTAGGGTTAGGGTTAGGGTTAGGGTTAGGGTTAGGGTTAGGGTTAGGGTTAGGGTTAGGGTTAGGGTTAGGGTTAGGGTTAGGGTTAGGGTTAGGGTTAGGGTTAGGGTTAGGGTTAGGGTTAGGGTTAGGGTTAGGGTTAGGGTTAGGGTTAGGGTTAGGGTTAGGGTTAGGGTTAGGGTTAGGGTTAGGGTTAGGGTTAGGGTTAGGGTTAGGGTTAGGGTTAGGGTTAGGGTTAGGGTTAGGGTTAGGGTTAGGGTTAGGGTTAGGGTTAGGGTTAGGGTTAGGGTTAGGGTTAGGGTTAGGGTTAGGGTTAGGGTTAGGGTTAGGGTTAGGGTTAGGGTTAGGGTTAGGGTTAGGGTTAGGGTTAGGGTTAGGGTTAGGGTTAGGGTTAGGGTTAGGGTTAGGGTTAGGGTTAGGGTTAGGGTTAGGGTTAGGGTTAGGGTTAGGGTTAGGGTTAGGGTTAGGGTTAGGGTTAGGGTTAGGGTTAGGGTTAGGGTTAGGGTTAGGGTTAGGGTTAGGGTTAGGGTTAGGGTTAGGGTTAGGGTTAGGGTTAGGGTTAGGGTTAGGGTTAGGGTTAGGGTTAGGGTTAGGGTTAGGGTTAGGGTTAGGGTTAGGGTTAGGGTTAGGGTTAGGGTT